>NC_049246.1:15938928-17288571 GCF_011100685.1 Canis lupus familiaris | reverse complement strand
AAAAAAAAAAAAATCTTTTAAATAAATAAACTTGGGGTGCCTGGGTGGCTCAGTCGATGAAACATTCTACTCTCGGTTTTGGCTCAGGTCATGATCTCAAGGTCTTGAGATCAAGCTCCGTGCTCTGCTCAGAGTCTGCTTATCCCTCTCTCTCTGCTCTTCCCTCCATTCTCTTACTCTCAAATAAATAAATTTTAATTCTTTTTTTTTAAAGATTTTATTAATTCATGAGACACACAGAGAGAGAGAGAGAGAGAGGCAGAGACACAGGTAGAGGGAGAGGCAGGCTCCATGCAGGGAGCCCAATGCAGGACTCGATCCCGGGCCTCCAGGATCAGGCCCTGGGCTGAAGGCGGTGCTAAACCGCTGAGCCACCTGGGCTGCCCAATAAATTTTAATTCTAATAAATAAGTAAATAAATAAACCTTAAAAAGATAAATCTATGCCTCAGAAGTACCCATTCAAAACCCTTTCAGTTCAAATAAGACATGGAAGAAGATCCCCACATAGAGAAATAAAGAACAATCTGCAAAGATATAAACATCAAGAAAATTGAGACAAGAAAATATCACATAACATTGATTTCTTCTTCCTTTTTTTAAGATTTTATTTATTCATGAGAGACACAGAGAAAGAGGCAGAGACACAGGTAGAGGGAGAAGCAGGTTGCTCCAAGGGAGTCTGACATGGGACTCCATCCCAGGTCTCCAGATCAGGCCCTGGTCTGAAGGCGGCGCTAAACCACTGAACCACCAGGGCTGCCCATTTTCTTCCTCTTAGAAAACAATCTCTTCTGAGAAAAGCAAGTAGCATTAAGTGATTCCTGTAGCAGTCACAGTCTTTGATTGTCAAAGACAAATGTTTTAAGGTTTCTTCTATGAGGTTGGGAGATTCTTCTCTTTATTTTTCTCAAATAACCATTTTAAACTAGAAGTGAAGGAAAAGTCTCAAGATTAATTTTCTGTCTCTAGAAAGTAACCTTTTTTAAAGCCATTTTTAAAAAGATTTTATCTTTTTTTTAAAAAGTAATCTCTATACCCAACATGGGGCTTGAACTCACAATCTCAGGATTAAGAGCTGCATGTTCTGCCAACTGAGCCAGCCAGGTACCCCTAGAAAGTAAACTTCTAATTTAAAAACATGAATTTGGCCTACTAAAATATAGAGGAGCAGAAGATTCCAATTAGCACAATAATTGGCCTTTCTGCCTGATTGGGTACTTCAAAATAATTAACACATTAAGTTTTGACAGACACCCTAGAAAGTGGTGACATTTTAAAAGCTTTAAAATGTTCACATAGAAGGCAAGTCATGGAAAGAATAAATGACCAATAAACATGAAAAAAATGCTTAAGGGATGCCCGAGTGGTTCAGTCAGTTAAGCATCCAACTATTGATCTCAGCAGAGGTCATGATCTCAGGGTCAGGAGTTCAAGCCCCATGTTGGGCTCCATGCTGGGCATGGAGCCTATTAAATTAAAAAAAAAAAAAAAAAAAGCTTAACTTTATTAATATTTGAACAACTGGTAGTTTTTTCCTATGAAATTGACATTATTTTTTAAAGATCTTATTTATTTATTCATGAGAGACACAGAGAGAGAGAGAGGCAGAGACACAGGCAGAGGGAGAAGCAGTTTCCATGCAGGGAGCCTGACGTAGGACTCTATCCCGGGTCTCCAGGATCACACTCCAGGCTGAAGCCTGTGCCACCGCAGCTGCCCCAATTGACATGTTTTTAAAAATGTCCATAATGTCCACACACACACACACACAAAGATAATATCCATAGGGTACCTGGTTGGCTCAGTTGGGTAGAGCATGCAGCTCTTGATCTTGGGATTGTAAGTTCCAGCCCCATGTTGGGTGTAGAGATTACTTAAAAATTAAATCTTGGGGCAGCCTGGGTGGCTCAGTGGTTTAGTGCTGCCTTTAGCCCAGAGCCTGATCCTGGAGACCAAGGATTGAGTCCCAGTCAGGCTCCTGCATGGGGCCTGCTTCTCCCTCTACGTGTGTCTCTGACTCTCTCTCTCTCTCTCTGTGTCTCTCATGAATAAATAAATAAAATCTTTTAAAAAATTAAATCTTTTTTTAAAGATTTATTTTATTTTATTTTTTTTTCATGAGAGACACACAGAGAGAGGCAGAGACACAGGCAGAGGGAGAAGCAGGCTCCCTGCGGGGAGCCTGATGTGGGACCCAATCCCAGAACTCTCGGATCACACCCTGAGCTAAAGGCAGATGCTCAAGCACTGAGCCACTCAGGCACCCCAAAAATTAAATCTTTAAGATTTTTTTTAAGATTTTATTTATTCATTCATTCACACACACACACACACAGAGAGAGAGAGAGAGAGAGAGAGAGAGGCAGAGACACAGGCAGAAGGAGAAGCAGGCTTCACGCAGAAAGCCTGACATGGGACTCATCCCGGGTCTCCAGGATCATGACCTCTACCGAAGGTGGCGCTAAACCGCTGAGCCACCCGGGCTGCCCCAAATCTTTAAGATTATATCCAAACTTGGCACAAAGGTTATATAGAGTAAATCAAAGAGCTCTGATCCTGAAGCCATTTTCGGGTATGTGGATTTGGGCAGTTAATTAACCTTTCTGAGTGTTTATGTCCTGATCTATAAAACAGGAGTAATAATAGCACCTGCAGTCTAGAGGATTAAATTTGTTCATAAGTACAAAGCTTAGAAGAGTGCTTGACATTGGGACCTGACTGCCTGTCAGGTACAGATCCAGGACTCAGAGCTAAAGCTTATAAAAGTTTATGAAATGTTGGAGACCCTTGAGTACTAACATTGAAATGGGCTCATTCAGGTGGGGTGTCCTGAGGTTTCCCTTCATTACCTCTGGTCAGTGCTGACAGACATGAGCTCTGTGAGGTGGCTCTCTGAATATTAGAGCTTCTTAGGAGCGTGGGAAGGGTTCTGTGGCAGGAGATTCACACCCTGGAGGAGTGAGTTCACACAAGTCCCTGACATGGGGGGGTCCAGCTCCTGCTTGGCCTCTTGTACAAGCTTCTACCCATCTGTTCCTCTGTACCTCCATGCCTGGCTCAGTGGGCAGCCTTTTTGACTAGGCTGTCATCCTTGGAGCCACTCAAGTGGTGCATTCTCACTCCACTGAAGGGGGGAAATCCAGCCATGCAATTACTGTGACCAGCCTCTTGCCTTCCCTCTTTCGCCCTCCATCTCTTCCCGGTTGTTCTTCCCTGCTTAGGCAACCCTGTCTCCTGATGAACAACAGCTCTGGTTGAGCCAAGTCCAGCCAGTGAACATGAAGTTTATGTGCCTGGGAAAGGGAGAGGGTTTGGAGAGCTGACTGGTAATGGTGGGCTGCTCCTTGGCAAGTCCAGAGGGGTCTTGAAGGCTCCCTGAACATAGAATGTGGAGTTCTTAACATCTTCATCCATGGCTTTGGGCCTCAGCCACAATTCTGGAATGAAATAAAAACCCACATGAAACATCATGTTGTGTATTTACTCAAAATCCAGAAATGAAATATTTAAAGAATAAGATAAAGACAACATTCACAAAAGATGTTTTAAAATTAACACTCTCAGGGGAGTATAAATTGGCACAACCCTTCTGGGAAATCAATTTGAAAATATGCAATGAAAAAAAAAAAGAAAATATGCAATGAGAGCCTTAAAAATGTTCTTAAGGATATAATTAGAGATACAGGAAAGGATTTGTGTACAAGGATATGCCTTTTCCTGTGTTTTAGAAACTATTGGTGTTCTGTTACCATTATTTCTGTTTTCTGTTTAAGAACCCGTGGGGGAACAGCTTAAGATACTCATGGTTGTTCCAACCCCTTCAGTGGCCTGAGCAGTGGGAGCTGCAGACCAGTCTTCAGTGGCCAGCTGGGCACTTCAGGCTATAAGGGCACCGGTGCCTTCAGACTAGTCTACGATCTGAGGCTGAGTAGCAGTGAGTGAGTACCAATCCATCATTAAGGAAGTGATGTGCCCACGAGACTGAGCCATCTTTGCTCAGGAGGAGAGAGGAAGCTGTGGCAGGGACATAGAGTGTGGGTTGCTAAAGATTTGGGTTCTGGTTTTAAAGGATCATCTAAAAGTCAGCTGTGAAAGAAGACAAAGAAAGGGGCTTTAGCATAGTGGATAAAAGAGAATGGGACAGATGGAGAGAGAGGTGGAACAAATCAGGAATTGCTGGGTGGGTCACCAAAGGCCTGGGATCTGATCCAGAATACTAGTTTCAGAAGGGGCCCCACCAACTTGAATGTGGGAGCAAAGAGAGGGACAAGAGTCAAGAACCGAAGCCCCCCGCCCCCCCCCCCCCCCGGGAGCTGACCTAATGCCCTATTTTGACTTAAACCAGAGCCTCTCCGAGGAGCCAGCCCAGGGCCTTGGCGGGTTCTTCCCACAGGGACCCAGAGAAGGGCATGCCTGCCCTGCAGCTGACTGCCAGAAGACTTTATCTGTCCCAGGCCAACCTATGCTCCAAGGAGATCCCTCACTAGCTGAGGGACCTCCTACCTCTCCCTTGAGCAGACTGGAGGCCAAGGGGTAAGACACTCCATTCCCTATTTCTGTACACGTTCTCCCCAGGAGGGAACTAAGGACAAGAATTTGGGTGTGACACATGTGTTGCCACACACTCCAATGCACTAGTTATACGTAGTTGTTCATCATTCTGAGTAGACTGGGCTTATATCCTTGGCTTAAAGAAATTATTACAATGTTATAATAATGCAGTAAAATTAAATTTTAGTATATGTGCTGCTGAAGTGAGCACTGCAGCAAAATTAAATGTCTCTTGGAAGATTAATTGCTGCATTAACTGTTATAGTACTGGTAATGTCACATTTACAAGTAAAACTTTATTATCTTTGGGCAGCCCCGGTGGCTCAGCGGTTTAGCGCCACCTTCAGTCCAGGGCCTGATCATGGAGACCCCGGATCGAGTCGTCCTATGTCGGGCTCCCTGCATGGAGCCTGCTTCTCCCTCTGCCTGTGTCTCTGCCTCTCTCTCTCTGTGTGTGTGTGTCTCTCATGAATAAATAAATAAAATCTTTTTAAAAAAACTTGATTATCTTCTATTCGTATTACTATCTTAAGGATCGGTCTTCTGGGAGCATTGACAAACTTGATAAAAGATCACAATCTTGCACTTAGGTTCTACAGACAACATTGAAGTCCTGTCCAAGATTTAGAAATCTCAGGCAATGACATGCCATGCCAAGACAACATTGCAAACTTGTAATATACTCTTCTATTATCAGTGGAGTGGTAAAAAAAAAAAAAAAGCCCAGTGATGAGAATGTACTGTGGCAGTGCCTGACTGGCTTAGTCAGTGGAGCATGCAGCTCTTGATCTCAGGGTCATGAGTTCAACCTCACGTTGGGTTCAAAGCTTACTTGAAAACAAAACAAAACAAAAAAATACAACAACGTCGGGACACCTGGGTGGCTCAGCCACCAGGTTGAATGCCTGCCTTCAGCCACAGGGCATGATCCTGAAGTCCCCGGGTTGAGTCCCACATCGGGCTCCCTGCAGAGTCTGCTTCTCCCTCTGCCTGTGTCTCTGCCTCTCTGTGTCTCTCATGAATAAAAAAATAAAACCTTAAAAAAAATAAGTGGGGGATCCCTGGGTGGCGCAGCGGTTTGGCGCCTGCCTTTGGCCCAGGGCGCGATCCTGGAGACCCGGGATCGAATCCCACGTAGGGCTCCCGGTGCATGGAGCCTGCTTCTCCCTCTGCCTGTGTCTCTGCCTCTCTCTCTCTCTCTCTCTCTGACTATCATAAATAAATAAAAATTAAAAAAAATAAGTGGAAACAGCTCTTTAAAAAAAATGTACTGTGAATTATTTAGAAATTTAGAGTTCAGGTGACTTCAGTGACATTAGAACATAGCCACCATTTTTACCATCTTATTATATAAAGCATCATACTTTCATTATAGAAAATTTTAGGGGGCGCCTAGGTGGCTCAGCCAGTTAAGCATCTGCCTTCGGCTTGGGTCACGGTCCCGGGGTCCTGGGATTGAGCCCTAGGTTGGGCTCCCTGCTCAGCAGGGAGTCTGCTTCTCCCTCTGCCTCTCTCCTCTGCTCATGATCTATTTATCAAGTGAATAAATAAAATTTAAAAAAAAGAAAAATTTAGAAGTATACAGGCATCTGGGTGGCTCAGTCGGTTAAGCGTCTGCCTTCAATTCAGTTCTGCCTTCAGTTCAGGTCATGATCCCGGGGGATCCTGGGATGGAGCCCTACATTGGGCTCCCTGCTCAGCAGGGAGTCTGCTTCTCCCTCTCTCTCTGCCTCTCCCCTCTGCTTATGTTTTCTTTTTTTTCCCTGCTTATGTTTTCTTTCTCTCTCTCTCTCTCAAAAAAATAAATAAAATCTTTTTTATCTTTTTTTTTTTAATTTTTATTTATTTATGATAGTCACACAGAGAGAGAGAGAGAGAGAGGCAGAGACATAGGCAGAGGGAGAAGCAGGCTCCATGCACCGGGAGCCCAACGTGGGATTCGATCCCGGGTCTCCAGGATCGCGCCCTGGGCCAAAGGCAGGCGCTAAACCACTGCGCCACCCAGGGATCCCATAAAATCTTTTTTAAAAGAAAATTTAGAAATATATAGAAAATATAAAGATGGAGGAAGAAAAAAAAACACCACAGTTGTATCATCCAAAAGAGGCAACCGTTTTTTAACTTTGTCATATTTCTTTTCAACCATTTAAAAATTTGATGTATTTCTCTTTCTTTTTCTCTACATTCCATAATTGAGATCACAGTATACATACATAGCTTTATATCCTGTATTCTTTTACTTAACACTAAATAGTGATCATTTAGCTTGTCATTAAAAACTTTGAAAACAGGATTTCTAAAGATTCATGAAATGTCAATACAGTAGTAGACTTATACCAGAATATTTTCAGTTGTCTTCATATTACTGGACATGTAATTGCTTTTTAGGAGTATTGCTGTAGGGGTGCCTGGGTGGCTCAGTTGGTTAAGAATCTGCCTTTGGCCCCTGTCACAATCCCAGAGTCCTGGGACCGAGCCCTACATCGGGCTCCCTGTTCAGTGGGGAGTCTCCTTCTCCCTCTCCCTCTTCCTGTCATCCTCTTGCTTGTGCTCTCTCTCTCCCTGTCAAATAAATAAATACAATCTTAAATTTTTTTAAATATTGCTATAAATGTGTTAGAATAACTACTATTGTGCATAAATGTTTGTACCCATTTTTCATTGGTTTCTTAGAAGTGATCACCAAATCCTTCTCCAGAAAAGTTGTAATCATGTTTATCAATAGGACGGGAGTGTTCACGTCAATGTAAACATGCTAGAATCAGAACGCCATTGCTTTTAGTCTTTGCCCTAATGATCGTGGGCAAATGGTACCCTAGTGTTTTAATTTGCATTTGTTCAAGTAATGGTGAAGATTCGGTTGAGTATTTGCTGTATATTTATTAGTGCCTTGTTTTCCTTTTGTGACTTCCCTGTTTATATTCTTCACTCCCTTTTCATATCAGGATGTTGTTGTTTTTCTTGTCACTTCGTACGTGTTCATTGTACACTAAACATATAAGCTCTTAGAAAAAAATTAAGTTTGAATGTCTTCTCATATCATATATAAGAATATGTTTCACATGGATTAATGAGTTAAATGTAAACATAATAAAGCAACATTGTAGTGAAAAAAGATTAATATTTAACTTCTGGACAGACGAAGACACATTTAAATATCTTAGAGGAAACAACATCTAGTTGACTTTATGAAAATTTTTAAATTTCTCTGCATTAAAAAAATTGTTCATTTATTTTTCCAATAAAAATTAAAAGGCAAATCAGAAAATGTTAAAAGTGGTTTTTAAAAAAATTTTTAAAGTGTTTTTTATCATCTCCGTAATAGCCTGATTATTTTTATCCCAGAATTTATCACATTAAAAAAAAGTAACTGTCTGGGATCCCTGGGTGGCTTAGCAGTTTAGCTCCTGCCTTTGGCCCAGGGCATGATCCTGAAGACTCGGGATCAAGTTCCACATCAGGCTCCCTGCGTGGAGCCTGCTTCTCCCTGTCCCTGTGTCTCTGCCTCTCTCTCTGTGTTTCTCATGAATAAATAAATAAAATCTTAAAAAAAAAAAGTAACTGTCTACATGTTTGCCTTCCCTACAGTGTGAGCTCCCCAACGGCAGGACTGTGCCTTAGTTATTTTGCTTTCTTACCTTCTGACAAGACCGAGCATTAGTGGGTGCTCTGTGCAGGTTTGTTGAAGGAGGGAAGGGAGTGGGGAGGGGTAAGGAGGGGAGGGGAAAGAGAAGGGATGAGGAGCAGGAAGAAGGGGAAGAAGGAGAGGAATGAATTGTTTTCCAAGGAAAAGTAGTCCTGCTGAGGACTGAGCAAGGGCTGTCTAGCAAGCCGTCTCTGGATGGCTGAGCCCACTAGGGCGGCCATTGTTTACTGATGGGGATGGGTTGGCAAAGAGCAATCTGACCAGGAGAGGTTGACCCAAGTCAGACGGAGGGGCTCTCTACTCCGCAGGGCAGCAGTAAGGCTCTGCAGCCACAGAGGAGAGTAGGCTCGTTGGTCGTTGGTCGAGTCGAGTGTCTGAGACAGACCTGGAAGTGACCTGGGAGCATCTTAGAGAGACCTCTCTGGCAGTGGCCACAGCCTCGCAGTCATGCTTGCTGCTCCCATGAACTGCCCCTTTGCTAGACTGCAGTGGACCTGGAGGTGAGAGCTGGGGAGGAAAAAGTGAGAAACGTGGGCCAGTGGTGTCATCCTTCTGGATGAAACTTCCGGTCTCCCCAAACCCCTTTCTGCAGCCATAAATACCAAATCCACTTTGTCATGCAAGCCAGGTACAACTATTTCTTTTTTCTTTTTTAAGATTTTATTTAGTTATTCATGAGAGACAGAGAGAGAGAGGCAGAGACACAGGCAGAGGGTGAAGCAAGCTCCGTGCAGGGAGCCAGATGTGGGAACTCGATCCTGGGTCTCCAGGATCACGCCCTGGGCTGAAGGCAGCGCTAAACCTCTGGGCTACCCCAGCTGCCCCAGGTATGACTATTTCAATTCACATCTCTTTCCTGACAAGACTATAATGTGCATTGAAAATTGGCCAGGTTGCTTTGCTATTGACTCTAGCATTCTGATCTGTAACGTGGAGGAGGCTGTGAGGATGGCAGTAGAACTATGGATGCAATTTGCTAAAAATAATGACAGATACAGCCACTTTGGGAAGCAGTGGGGAAATTTCATAAAAGGCTAAACCTAAGTATACCATATGACACAGCAATTCCACTAGTAGGTGTCTGCCCAGGAGAGATGGGAACATAAATCTACACACAGACTCCCATGTAAATGTTCTGAGCAGTATTATGCATAATAACCAAAAAAGCAAGGAAAAAAACAAATATTTATGAGTTGATGAATGGACAAAATGTGACACACTCACACAGTGGAATACTCTCCAGCAGGAAATAGGAAGGAAATATTGAGACCTACACAACACAGATAAACCTCAAAAACATGCTCAGTGAAAGAAGCCCATCACAAAGGGCCACAGTATAGGATTCTATTTTAATGTCTAGAAGTGGTGAATTATGGGGACAGAAAATGAGTGGTTTCCTGGGATTGGGGTTGGGATTGGATGACGGTGAATGCGGGTGAATTCAGGGTGAAGGATCTCATGAGGGTAATGGAAACATCCTAAAGCTGGATTATGGTAATGGTTGCACAACTAGAAAAATGTACTTAAAAGCACTGAATGGTATATTTTTTAAGTGTGAATTTTATGACATGAAAATTATATAAATCACACCTCAAGGCTTTAAAAAATGTAAATGGGATAAATAAAAACTTAGTAAAGAGAGAATTCCTGGGGCATCTGGGAGGCCCAGTTGGTTAAGTGTCTGCCTTCAGCTCAAGTCATGGTCTCAAGGTCCTGGAATCAAGCCCCGCAACCGAAACCCAACCAGCTCCCTGCTCCAGTGGGGAGCCTGCTTCTCTCTCTCCCTCTGCTGCTCCCCCTCCCCACTTGTGCTATCCCTCTCTCAAATAAATAAAATCTTAAAAACAAATTTCTTTAAGGATAGAGACTTATATTTTGAGAACTTTGAGAGAACCTGAATACCCTGCTCAGTAAATAATAACATTTTGGATAATAGAAAAGAATGTCACTTTGGGAAACTTTATAGCTTTAGTTCTCAGGAGACTGCAGTGTTAGAAGCTGCTAATTTAATTCCTGTCTTTGCCCTAATGATAGTGGGCAAATGGTACCCTAGTGTTTTGATTTGCACTTGGATTAGAGTCAAATGAAATGGCAAACTAACAAAACGTTGCTGTCATCTGCAGGTTGTTTACATTTCGTGGACATTGAGAATGCTGAGAAGGTGCAATGGTAAACTAGGCCTAGACCTAGCTTCACAGAATTACAGAGTTTTGAGTGGCGCCTTGACAGTGGGACAGTGGGGGCCAAGGAGCTGGTGACCACTGGCTCCCACCACACCTGAACGCTCCTGCCCCCGGGTAGTCTCTGGAGAGGCCTGTACCTTAGCACATCCAGGGCAGGTAGGCAGGAAGGAAATGCATCTGCTCAATCCTAAATCTCATTAGCCAAAGGCTTTCGACTTCCCTGCCCTTCTGGGGTCTCTAGTGTGAGGGCCAGAAGTCCCAGGGTGCTGGTGTGAGGCAAGGGCTGTTGGTGCCACCTGAGGGCCATGGAGTCCACACCCAGCCGGTCTCCTGGTGGTGGTGGTGAAGTGGAAGCACATGTCTAAGGGCACCAGAGACAGCGAGGGGTGGCCATCTGGAGGGACATGGGAGATATCTTACGCAGGAAACAACACAAATGGGAGATATTGGGCCTTCAAAGCAGAGGCTGATGGGAAGACCAGTGCAGGTTAACCTGGTTCTCCATCTTTATGTGGTTCTGAGCCAGGGCCAGAGAGTGCAGAAACACTCAGTGTCTGTGTTCTGGTGTTTTGAATGCTTGGGATGACACGTTGCTCTGGTCCAGCTGGTCTCAAGCTATTTGTGCTCAGGACCCCTTTCCACTCTTAAAAGTTAGTGAGGACCCTGCAGAACTCTGTGTACATGGAGTGAGGGCGTGGAAAAGGGTTATATCTACTAATATTTACCATGTAGAAATTAAAACTTAGACATTTTAAAAATAGTAATTGAAATAATTAAAATATCATTACAGGTTAACATAAACAACATGCTTTATGCAAAATAACTGTCTTTTTTAAAGATTTATTTATTTATTTATTCATGAGAGAGAGAGGCAGAGGGAGAAGCAGGCTCCATGCCGGGAGCCCGACTCGGGACTCGATCCCGGGACTTCAGGATCACGCCCTGGGCCAAAGGCAGGTGCCAAACCACTAAGCCACCCAGGGATCTCCTGTCTTTTCTTTTTTAAAAAGATTTTATTTATTTATTCATGAGAGACATACAGAGAAAGGCAGAGACACAGGCAGAGGGAGAAGCGGGCTCCCAACTCGGAACTCGATTCCAGGACCCTGGGATCATGACCTGAGCCGTAGGCAGATGCTCAACCACTGAGCCACCCAGGTGCCCCTAAAATAACTATCTTTTCCAAGGAAAAAAAAACAAAAGTTATGGTGATGGGTTGAGTAACATTGGTATTTTGCAAATCTCTTGAATATCTGGTTTAAGAGAAGACAGCTGGATTCTTATTTCTGCCTCCACGTTCAATCTGTTGTGCTGTGTTGTTTTGGTTGACGTAGATGGAAAAGTCTAGTTTCCCCAGACATGTAGTAGCAAAAGGGGACCTCGTGGACCTCTTGGCGCCCACAGACCAAGCTGAGAACTGCTGGCGAGGCCTAAGTCACGCTTTTTTCAACCATATGAACAATGCTCTAGCAGAAACCCATACTGTTTACCCTCAACAGAGACCAGAGATAAATTCTATTTGAAAAAAACTTTCCTGGGTGTTTCAATAAACCATAAAACTCCTTTGAGCATTTTTATCACTTTGGAAAATGCTTTATCTATCTCCAGCCTGTTCCTTTTGTAAACCAAAGGCATCTGCCTCATTAACAGCCATGTTCTGCACTGCCCTGACCACAAGGTGGCTCCCAGCCCAGGCTTTTCTGGAGGGACCAGTCCCAGGGCTCTACGCTTTGGTGGGGCAGGTGGGGAACGAGCTGCTGAAGCCACTGAGCGCAACTTTCTGAGGATGGTTCAACACAAGAAAAGAGTCTGTTGGGTATGAGGAGGAACTAATTGCAAGAAAAGGAAAATTAAGAAAGATTAGAACTATTTTTAAAAATGTTTTCTGGGCAGTCCCGGTGGCACAGCGGTTTAGCGCCGCCTGCAGCCCGACGTGTGATCCCGGAGTCGCGGGATCGAGTCCCACATCGGGGCCCCTGCATGGAGCCTGCTTCTCCCTCTGCCTGTGTCTCTGCCTCTCTCTCTCTGTGAGTCTCTATGAATAAATAAGTAAAATCTTAAAAAAAAAAATGTTTTCTTTAGGGCAGCCCCGGTGGCTCAGCAGTTTAGCGCCACCTTCAGCCCAGGGCCTGATCCTGGAGACCCGGGATCGAGTCCTATGTCGGGCTCCCTGCGTGGAGCCTGCTTCTCCCTCTGCCTGTGTCTCTGACCCGCCCCCCCACCCCGTGTCTCTCATGAATAAAGAAATAAAATCTTAAAAAAAAATCTTTTCTTTAGGGGCACCTGGGTGGCTCAGTGGTTGAGTGTCTGCCTTCAGTTCAGGCTGTGATCCTGGGATGGAGAAATGCATGGGGCTCCTCTGCTTGTGTCCCTGCCTCTCTCTCTGTCTCTCATGAAAAAATAAATAGAATCTTTAAAAATAAATAAATAAATAATTTAAATTTTAATTCAGTTAACATATAGTGTATTATTAGTTTCAGGAGTAGAGTTCAGTGATTCGTCAGTTGCATACAACACCCAGTGCTCCTTACATTGGGTGCCCTCCCTAATGCCCATCACCCTGTTACCCCATGCCCCTACCCTCTCCCCGCCAGCAACCCTCAGTTTGTTTCCTATGGCTAAGAGTCTCTTATGTTTTGCTTTCCTCCAGAACTGCATTTTTTTCAGTTTTTATCCTATTTTATTTTTCCTTCCCTTCCCCTTCATTCATTGATTTTGTTTCTTAAGAAAGGTTAGAACTATTTCTTAACATGGTGGGGAGTTGGGGGAGTACATAAAAAATTCCAAAGTGGTGTTCTCAATATTAGAAGTACTATGTGGCACTTTCCCTCTCTCACCAGCTAAGGTGGCTTTCTTCTCTTATTGTTTTCAGTGTCTCATTGTTTTCATGCTTAAATTCCGTATTACTGTCTCTACTAAAATGACTCTCTGCCAAAGCAAGGTTTTATACTGGAATACATGTGTGACACTGAATGGTGGCGGTAGGGTGACGCACTCCATTCTCAGAGACTGGAGGCCTGAGTTCGAGTCTTCACTCACTGTGATGCTCGACAGGTTATTAGGGTTTCCTCCCCTGCCCAAGCCATCCATTCCATCTAAATGGGCTAAAATAGGGCTAGTAATTCCTTAGCTGCCCAAAGGCTTCGTTCCAAATCAGTTATCTCTGGCGCTCCTTGCTCCTGGCTTTAGGTGTATGAATCTGTTTCAATTTGAATCTGGTCGAGTTCTTGTTGCAACAGAAACCAACATTGGCTAGCCCTTCCCAGTTTCCTTAATGAGACATAAGGCCCCTCAAGGTCCAGCCCCCGCCTGTGTCTCTGGCCTTAAATCTCTGCTGGCACTATAAAGCTCCAGCCATAATGTGACATAATGCCACCCCCTCATCGTGCTGCTCTTACCTAGTCATCTCTGAGTTGTCATTAGGTCTGAGCTCAGGCATCACTTCTGCTGGGTTGCCTTCTCTCACCCCTCCAGTCCGGTTCAGGGGCCAGGTACCTCTTCGTAGTTACTCCCACAGCACACGTTTCAGACTGTTGCATTATCATTTTCTAAATGCTTTAGTCTACTGTGAATCCTGGGAGGCAAGAAGTTTGTCTGTCATCTTCATGGGTATCCTAACTACATAACATGTTTTCTGGCACATAGAAGGTACATAAGAAAATATTTATTGAATGGATGAAGAAAGGAGGGGACATCTTCCCTTGATGATGCCAGTCACGTAATAGCTGATCATTGATTATTTGTTAAACTGAACAGAAAACACTGATACACTTAAAAGGATGTTCAAAACCTGATAAACAAAGATACCAATAGAATTTTGGTAATGGGTGACTTGCTCACAGAATTAAAAAGTGGCAGATCTGAGATGTGAACCAGAATATTCTGGTTCCATCATCTTTCACAATCATTTTATTTAGAAACAGAAAATGCTGCCTTCTTCACACAGACACAACCTTAATAATTGCTTCTCAGGACAATTAAGCACAGTCAATTGTCAAGCCCAAGGAAACAGGAAAGGACACAAGGAGAGACTGAGGAAGGATGGCTGAGTAACCAGATTCTAGGATTAAAGTGAGGAGGTGGGGAGACCTTTCTGACATTGCAGGCAGGAGAGGCGCTGACTGCCTGATTTGAAAAGACTAGGAGATAAGCAGACAGAAAGCCTCTGCCCACTAAAAAAAGCACACTCTTGCCTTTGCACATACTCTGTGTTTGCTCACTCTTGCTTCTCTTGCCTAGTGAGGTCACAGAAGTTGGGTCCCCACTCGTGCACAGTGGTATGAGACACTTCCCTTGCACAGCTCTTGCACAAATGTGGTCTGAGCTTCAGAAGGGGACTGAGCAACTCGGAAAGACGTAGCCTTTCAGCGTCAGACACCAGGAACCAGCAACGCTGACACGGGATTTGACTCCACCGAAGCCTCCTAATGACCATGGCCCATAAGCGGGTGACCACAACTCCTCCTCCAAAGACCTATGTCTCCTGGAGGAGTATTTGTTTATTTATTTTGTTTCTAATTGTAGTAAAATACACATACTATAAAATTCACTGCCTTAATCATTTTTAAGTATACAGTTCAGTCCCATTAAGCATACTCACATGGTCATGCAACTATCATCACTCATCCATCTTCAGGATTCTTTATCTTCCCAAACTGAAACTCTTTACCTATGAAGGGACATCTCCCCATTTCCCCTCCCTCCAGTCCCTGGCAACCACCTTCTACCTCATATAGGTACCTCATATTAGTGGAATCATACAGTATTTGTCTTTTTGTGATTGGCTTACTTCACTTAGCATTATGTGATCAAGTTTCATCTATTTCATAGCATGTGTCAGAATTTTTCCCTTTTAAGGCCTGAATAACGTTCCATTGTATATATGTGCCACATCTTCTTTATTCGTTCATCTACCAATTGCTTCCACATCTTGGCTATTGTAAATAATGCTGCAATGAACATAGAGGTACACATATATTTTTGAATTAGTGTTTTTGTTTTTATCAGGTAAATACCCAGAAGTGGAATTCCTGGATCATATAGTATTTCTATTTTTTAGTTTTGAAGAAACTCCATACTTTTTTTCACTGTAGCTACACCAATTTACATTCTCATCAAAAGTGCATGAGGGTTCCCTTTTCTCCACATCCTTGTCAACACTTGTCATTTTTTCTTTTCAATATGATCTATTCCGAGAGCTGTGAGATGCTATCTTGTTGTGGCTTTGATTTGCATTTCTCTGATGATGAGTGATGTTGAGCATCTTTTCATGTATCTCTTAGCTATCTGTATGTCTTCTTTGGAGAAATGTCTATGTAGGACCTCTGCTCATTTTTTTTAAATTGGATTGTTTTTTGTTGTTGAGTCATATGAGTTCTTTATATGGATATCAGCCCATTATCAGACACATCATTGGCAAATATCTTCTCCCATTCAGTAGTTGCTTTCTCATTTTGATGGTTTCTTTTGCTGTGTGAAAGTTTTTTTAGTTTAATGCAATCCCAATTGTTTATTTTTGCTTTAGTTGTCCTTGACCAAGGAGACAGATCCAAAAAAATATTGCTAAGACCTATGTCCAAGAGTTATTGCCTATGTTTTCTTTTAGGAGTTTTATGATTTTGTGTCTTACAGTCAGGTCTTGAATCCATTTTGAGTTTATTTTTGTATATGATGTGATAAAGTAGTCAAGTTTTATTCCTTTGCATGTGGCTGTCCAGTTTCCCCAGGATTATTTGTTTGTTTGTTTATTTATTTATTTATTTATTTATTTCCCCAGGATCATTTATTGAAGAGATTATCTTTTCCACATTGTATGTTCTTGCCTCCTTTGTCATAAATTGATTGGCTGTATAAATGTGGCTTTATTTCTGGGCTTTCTATTCTGTTCTATTGATCTATGTGTCTATTTTTGTGTCACTACCATACTGTTTTGATTACTGTAGCTTTGTAGTACAGTTTGAAATCTGGGAGTGTGATACCTTTAGATTCATTCTTTCTCAAGATAGCTTTGCTATTCAAAGTCTTTTGTGATTCCATAGACATTTTAGGATTTTTTTATTCTGGTTCTGTGAAAAATGCTACTGATAATTTGATAGAGATTACAGTGAATCAATGGATTGCTTTGGGTAGTATGGACATTCTAGCAATATTAATTATTCCAATCCGTGTGTATGGTATATCTTTCCATTTATCTGTGTCATCTTCAGTTTCTTTCAACAATGTCTTACAGTTTTCAGAGGATAGGTCTTTTACCTCCTTGGTTATGTTTATTTCTAGGTATTTTATTATTTTTGGTGCAATTGTAAATGGGATTGCTTCTTAATTTCTCTTTCTGCTGCTTCATTGTTCGTATATAGAAATGCAATGAATTTCTGTATATTGGTTTTATATTTTGCAACCTTACTGAATTCATTCATCAGTTCTAGCAGTTATTTGGTAGATTCTTCACCATTTTCTAATGCAGTTTCATGTCACCTGTGAATAGTGAAAGTTTTACTCCTTCCTTACCAATTTGGATACCTTTTATTACTTTTTCTTGTCTGATTGCTGTGGCTAGCTTCTAGTCCTATGTTCGATAAGTTGGTGAGAATTGGCATTCTCATCTTCATCTTGATCTTGAGGAAAATATTTGGCTTTTCACTGTTGAATATGATGTTAGCTGTGGGTTTTTCATATATGGCCCTTACGATGCTGAGATATATGTCCTCTGTACTCACTTTGTTGAGAGTTTTTATCATAAATGGATGTTGAATTTCATCAAATGTTTTTTTTTTGCATCTATTGTGATGATCATATGATTTTTATTCTTTAGTTTGCTAATGTGGTGATTGATTTCTGGATGTTAAGCCATCCTTGAATCCTGGACTAAACCCCACCTGGCCTATTTTTTTTTTTTTAAGATTTTGCTTATTTATTCATGAGAGACATACAGAAAGAGGCAAAGACATAGGCAGAGGGAGAACCAGGGTCCTTGAGGGGAGCCTGATATGGGACTCAATCCCAGGACTCTGGGATCATGATCTGAGCCAAAAGCAGATGCTGAACCACTGAGCCACCCTGGCATCCCGGCCCCACCTGGTCTTGATGAATGTTCCTTTGAATTTATTATTGAATTCAGTTTGCTAATATTTTGTTGAGAATTTTTGCTTCTATATTCATCAGAGCTACTGGCCTGTGATTTTATTTTTTGTATTAGCTTTGCTTGGTTTTGGTGTGAAGGTAATGCTGTCCATGTAGAATGAATATGGAAGCATTCTTTTCTCTTATATTTTTGGAAGAGTTTGAGAAGATTGGGTATTAACTCTTTATTTTTTTAAAAGATTTTATCTTCAGAGGTAATGTTGGAATGTTCATTTGAGAATTTTCTTGTTTCTTGAGGTAGGCCTCATTGGCACCCTTATCTTCATGTTATATTAAGGAATTAAGGATATTGAGCCTCCGAAGTATTAAGCAACTCTTCCAAGTTAAAAAAGCACCCAAGATCATGAAGCTTCAGACAGACCAGTAACTTAACCTCAGGTCCACCTGAAGCCAAAGCTTCTGGTGAGTCCATTGCACCACCACAATGCAGTACCTGGAGTGGGATTCTAAGTGCCTTCACTGCTGGACCAACACTGGGCCTTATTTTTGGACAATGCAAAATCATGGATGGTGTCATAATGGGACTGTTTCCAGAAGAAATTAAAAAGCAGTTGACCTCCTGGTCAGTGGCCCCAAGAAGAGGCACACAGTGAGTGCTGAGGGAAGAAGGCAGGATATAGGTAAACAGAAGGAAGTCTGGGCTTGCTGTTGGACAGTGACGACCTTCCACAGCTCTCATTTCTTAGGTCTCTCACATCATCCTTTCTTGCATGAAAACAAAAACAGGTACATACACTATGGTCCGGAAGCCCTGCTTGAATGTAAAGCTGCCAAGTTTCACAAGGAAATCAGAGATGGTAGAGTTTGTGTCTCCCGGTTCTGCCTTCAGTATTCCTCCAACTCCTGACCTTGCTTGACTGTGACTAGGGCCAATGGAGATGTGGGTTTTCTCAGCAGGAAGCTGGTGGTTGTATCATATGATTATGGTTGATTTTCTACCTTGTGTTTTGGTTGATGAAAGTAAAAAAATGTATGTTCAAGCATTAACGATTCACTACCATTGGTTTTGTGTGCACTCCCAGGTGGTGTTTATTTTGAAAAGAGACTCCAAGCAGCTATGAGATAAAGTTCAAGAACAAAGTGTTTTCAGAAAGAAAAGAAATGGCCTCAGCTTCCAGGCTAAATGTCAAAACAAAGACCAGTGATGAGTTTCTGGACAGCATGTGAATTCCCCAGGAAGACAGGACTAGAAGACTGACTCCAGGGCCAACTTCCACCCCATGTTCCATTGCTCCAGCTGAATGCAGTGTACCTAGGACGAGGTGCTTATCTTCATCTGTGGGGAACACACCTACCAGATCCTGGGGTTCTGGGGTAGAACAGAGCCTTATCCTGGCTCCACAGGTGCAAGAGAAACACAGGTATGGCCTTTACCCTTGGCTTCTTTGGGTACTTATTTATTGAGGGTTATATTGTGTATAGCATTGTGTTAAGCACCGAGTGTTAGTGATAGACCAGAGGGAAAAAAGTAACTGTCACAGGGGCACTGTGTGGCTCAGTTGGTTAAGCATCTGCCTTCAGCTCAGGTAATGATCTCAGGGTCGTGGGATCAAGCCCTGCATCAGGCTCCCTGCTCACTGGGGAGCCTGCTCCTCCCTCCAGCTTGTGCTCTCTCTCGCATCTCTCTCCCATCTCTCTCCCTCAAATAAATAAATAAAATCTTAAAAAATAACTGTCACATATAGAGCCTGCTCTGAAGAAGCTTGTAGAAGAATATGTGAATTTACCAAGAAAATATGAGTGTTTACTATGTGCTAGGCACAGGAAGTCAATGGAAGAGCAAGACACGTTCACTTTAACCAAAATCCCTAACATGGGGTGCCTGGGTGGCTTAGTTGGTTAAACATCTGCCTTCAGCTCAGGTCATGATCCCAGGATCCCCGAGTTAGGCTCCCTGCTCAGTGGGAAGTCTCTCTCCCCCTCTCATGCTGTCTCTCTCAAATAAATAAAATCTTTTAAAAAGTCACTAAATGCAAAAAAATACTTTGACAGATCCCAGAGCTAATATAAAAGCTAAAGCTAAAAGGCCTCTAGGAGAAAGCACAGGTGAATTTTTTCATGGTGTTGGGGAAGGAAAAGATTTCTCAAATAGAACACGAAAGCACTAACCATCAGAGAAAAATAATAAATTTTGCTTGATCAAAACTAAAACCTGCCCTTTATTTTTTTTTAAAGATTTTATTTATTCATGAGAGACACAGAGAGAGGTAGAGACACAGAGGGAGAAGAGGGTCCATGCAGGGGGCCTGATGTGGGACTTGATTCTGGGACTCCAGGATCATGCCCTGAGCCAAAGGCAGACGCTCAACCACGGAGCCACTCAGATGTCCCTAAAACCTGCCTTTAAAAGATACATTTAAGAAAATAGGATAAAATATTCTCAATACATGCATCTAACAAAGGACTTATTTCCAAATTGCATCCTTGCCAGGGAAGATGAAAATTTAACTCCTTAAAAACCCTCTTCCCCTGATATCCATGCATCTTCTTCCCATTCCCCTATCTTCCTAGTATAGTATTGTCATAATTTTGGCGAGATCAACATTTAGCATGTCATTATTAAATCTATGTACATGCTATCTTCAAATGGACCACTATATTTTTCTGCACAATCCTTAGTTTTCCTTAGAATTAATCATTGGTTTGTGTTCTTGACTTGCTTGGTTTTCTACATACTTAACCCCAGTCCAATCCCAAACTGTTCACCAAGTATCATAATCTCCTTTCAGATGGGTGAAAGAACTTCTTCCCATGGAAATCTGTACTAGAGCCTTCTGACCTATCCCATGTGAATGGCCTACCATCTGCACATGGGTGCTTGGTTTTTATTCTGGATTGCTTTGACATCATCCCCATGATCCGTTTTCCTCTTTCCCTTTGTTGGATCCACTTCTTGGGCTCCATGTCCTCTTCTAGCTTTGTATAATCTCTTCTTCTGGTAGAGGGCATCTTCTAGGAACTTCCTGGGAAAGAGTGTATGGGAAGAAAATATTTTGAATTCTTCAATATCTCAAATCTCTGTGTTTTGGTTTTTGAGAGAGAGAGAGAGAGAGAGAGAGACTATGGTGGGTGTGAGGGCAGAGGGAGAGAGAGAGAGAGGATCCCAAGCAGACTCCATCACCCAGTGCAGAGCCTGATGCGGGCCTCCATCCCATGACCCTGAGATCATGACCTGAGCCAAAAACCAAGAGTCAGATGTTCGAATGATTGTACCACCTAGGCACCCCTCAAATAAATAAATAAATAAATAAATAAATAAATAAATAAATCTTTTTAAAAAGTTGGAAACAATAATTTTACAAATTTTGAAGGCCTTGTTCCATTATTCTCTAATGTCTAGAATTGGTGTTAAAAAAAAAAAAATAGAATTGGTGTTAAGTTCAAAGCCATTCTGTTCTGATCCTTTTTTTTTTTTTTTTTTTGGTTTATTTATTTATTTATTCAGAGAGAGAGAGAGAGGCAGAGACACAGGCCGAGGGAGAAGCAGGCTCCATGCAGGGAGCCCAACATAGGACTCGATCCCGGGTCTCCAGGATCACACCCCGGGCTGCAGGCGGCACTAAACCGCTGCGCCACCAGGGCTGCCCTGTTCTGATCCTTTGTATATGAACTGTTTTCTCTTTCTAGAAACTTGTAGAATTTTCTCTTTGTTCTAAATATTCTAAATATTGTGATGATATACAGTTGTATGGGTCTATTTTTATCCATTGTTCTGGGCACTTCAGCTCCTTTAAATCTAGAAGCATATTGTTTAGCTCTAGGAAATTTTCCTAAATTATTTCATTGAGGATTTCCTCAACTCCATTAAGTTTTTTCCTCTTTCTGAGCTCCTGTGATTCAGAAATTAGACATGAACATATCTTCTAATTTTTTATGTTTCTCTCTTATTTCCATTTCTTCATCTTTGGGCTCTTTTTTCCTGGAAGAGTTCCTTGACTTTATTATTCAACTTTCTACTGAGTTTCACATTTTTGCTATTGTTTTTTTTATTATTATTATTTCAAAGAGTTCTTATATTCTCTGAATTTTTGTTGTTTTTTAAATTTAAATTCAATTTGCCAACATAGATTAAAACACCCGTACTCACCACATCATGTGCCCTCCTTAATATCTGTCACCCAGTTACTCCAGACCTCCCTCCCCTTCACCAACCCTTTGTTTGCTTCCTAGAATCAGGAGTCTCTCATGGTTTGTCTCCCTCTCTGATCTTTCCCCACTCAGTTTCCCCTCCTTTTCTTATGGTCCTTTGTGTTATTTCTTATATTCCACATATGAATGAGACCATATGATAATTACCTTTCTCCAATTGACTTATTTCACTCGGCATAATACCCTCCAGTTCCATTCATGTTGATGTAAATGGCAGATATTCACTTTCTGATAGGTGAGTAATATTCCATTATGTATATATATATGTTTTTTTCTTTATCCATTCATCTGTTGAACCCACTCTGAATGTTTTTTTTTTTTTAATATAGTATCCTGGGGGTGCCTGGGTGGCTCAGTCAGTTGAGCATGTGACCCTTGTTTTCAGCTCAGTTGCATAACCAGGCTCCGAGCTCGGTGTGGAATCTACTTGAGATTCTCTCTCTTCCTCTCCTTCTGCCCCCACCCCCTGCTCTTGCACGCTTTCTCTCTTTCAGATAAATAAATAAATCTTAAAATGTAGATATATATATAGATATAGATGATATAGATATAGATATAGATATAGGTATAGATATAGATATAAAGAGAGTCCTGTTCTTATTTCAGGGTGGCAACATCTTTTCTTATCATTTTGAAAATACTGGTGATAGTTTGTTGAAAACTTCTTCTCACACAATCTCTTATTTAGCTTCCTTTTTAGTCTGTGTGTTTTTGTCTGCATCTTCTGAGTTAGAAGCCTTCCTCAGGTTCACATTATTCTTCAAAGGTTCAGGCCGAAGAGCTAAACACTAAAATGCTGACTGAAAGCTCTGAGTGTGTGATGAACCTTCAGTGTAAGGTAAAAGGTAACCTGGCTTGGCCCTCTGCTTGGCAAATCTCGATATCAGTATCTTCACATCTCTCCTACTAGGCTATTCAGAGGGCCTGGAGAAGACCACCAATCTCCTGCCTGGAGGATGATAGCCTTGTGGCCAGGATTCTGAGAACTGAGTGAGAACAGAACATACATCTACTGCATCCTACTGCAGACAGTCCTATAGTTCTGCCTGAAACCATGCCTTGTAACCTTACAGCCCTCTAGTTTACCATATAAAGAATAGGGCAGGGGGAAGGGCAGTTGGAGAGATGATATGGGTAGCTTCTACTATAAACTTTCAGCCAGTCCTGTTTATTTTAGCATGAAACACTCATCAAAATAGACAATAATCTAGGCCATAAAATACATTTTTATACATTTAAAAGAATATAAATCATAGCTCTTAGACTGCAGTAAAATTAAAATAGAAATCAGGAACAGAAAGAGCTGAAAAATGCCAAAAATACTTGGAGATTAAGCAACACACTTGTAATAACACATAGGTCAAAGAAGAAATCTCAATAGAAATAGAAATATATTTTGAGCAAATGAAAATGAAAATACAACTTATCAAAATTTGGGGGATGCTCCAAAAGCAGTGATAAGAGGAAAATGTATATATTGAATGCATGTATTAACCTTCCACTTTGAAGAAGAAAAAGGAAGAGGAGTAAGAGGGGAGGGAGAGGAGGAAGAAGAAAAGGAAGAAGAAGGAGAAGGAGAAAGAAGAAGAAGAAGAACAAGAACAAGAAGAACAAGAAAAAGAAGAAAGGAAGCAGCATAAAATAAATGATAAATATTAGAGCAGAAATCAATGAAATTGAAAATAGGAAATCAGAAGAGAAAATCACAAAACCAAAAGCTGATTCTTTGAAAAAAATTGATAAAATCAGTATGCTTCCAGCCAGACTAATTGAGAAAAAAAAGAGAGAGAACATAAGTTGCCAATATCAGAAATACAACAGGGTACATCAGTTGAGCATGGACATTAAAGGGACATTTGGAGGGAACCTGGGTGGGGGCTCAGTTGGTTAGACATCTAACTCTTGATTTTGGCTCAGGTCCTGATCTCAAGGTTGTGAGATCCAGACCTGCATCGGGCTCTGCCCTCAGCAAGGGAGTCTACTTGAAGATTCTCTCCCTCTCCTTTTGTCCCTCAGCCCCCCTAAATAAATAATTTTTTTAAAAAACTCCTAAAAAACAAAAAATACATTTGGTAACCTAGGTGAAATGGATCATTTTCTTGAAAGACACAGTCTGCCAAAGCTCACACAAGAAGTAACTGACAATCTGATAAGCCTATATCCATGAAAGAGGTCAAATCAAAGTTAATCTTCCAAAACAGAAAGCACCAGGCCACAAGAGTTCACTGGTGAATTCATCCAAGCATTTAAGGAAGAAATTATACCAATTTTTTACAATCTCTTCCAGAAGATAGAAGCCCAGGGAATATTTCCTAACTTCTTCTATGAGGTCAACGTTATCCTGATACCAAAAGCAGACAAAGACATTACAAGAAAAGAAAACAGACCAATATCTCTCATGAAGATAGATGCAAAAATTCTCAATAAATATATGCAAATCAAATCCAACAATGTATTAAAAAAATTATACATTACAACCAAATGTGATTTATCCCAGGTAGGCAAGGCTGGTTCAATATTCAAAAACCAATAAGATGGTCCATCACATCAACAGGCTAAAGAAGAAAAATCACATGATCATACCAATAGCTGCAAACAAAACAAAACAAAACAAAACAGCAAAACAAAAACACCCATTTGACAAAATCCAAGACTCATTCATGATATTTGAAAAGTTTTAAAAACCCAGCAAAATTGGAATAGAGAACTTCCTCAACTTCTACAAAGAACATCTACTAAAAAAAACTACAATTAACATCATATTTAATGATAAGAAAATCAAAGCTTTCCTGCTAAGATCAGGAACAAGACAATGGTATCCCTGCTCCCCATTGCTTATCAAGATCATACTGAAAGTTCTAGCTAATTCAGTTAAGAAAGAAAACAAAATACTTTTATACTGATTGATAAGAAGGAAATCAAACTGTCTTTGTTTCCAGATGACACAATTGTCTATGTAGAAAATCTGAAAAAAATCTATACAAATACTCCTAGAACTAATAGCAATTGTAGAAGTTTACAGGATACAAGGTTAATATACAAAAGTCAAGGGGTAAAGGTAGTCAATAGATAAAAAAAACTCCCGTTGTAAGATATATGTCTTGGGGATGTAATGTATAGCATGGTGATTATAGTTAACAATACTATATTGCATATTTGAAAGTTATTAGTAGACAATAGATCTTAAAAGTTCTCATCACAAGGAAATAAATTTGTAGCTATGCGTGGTGTTAGATATTAATTAAACTTACTGTGATAATCATTTCCCAAAATATGCATACTCAAATTATAATGTTGTATACCTAAAATGAATACAATGTATAAATGTCAATTATATATATGCGTATATGTCAATTATATCTCAGAAAACATCAATGACTTTCTTATATACTAGCAATGAACAAGCACAATTTGAAACATAATTTCTAACTTAAAAACATAATACCACTTACAATAGAAGCACAAAAACATGAAATACTCAAGTTAAATCTAACAAAACATATACATACAAGATCTACTGAGGAAAACTACAAAACTCTGAAGAAAAGTAACAAAGAAGTTAACACCTGGAAAGATATTCCATATTCATGAAAAGGACAATGTATTCAAGGTGTCAGTTTTTTCCAACTTGATCTAAAGATCCTACACATTCCAAGTCAAAGTCCCAGCAAGTCGTTTTATAGATATCAATAAGCTGATTCTAAAGTTTATATGGAGAGGCAAAAGACCCAGAATAGCCAACTCAATACTGAAGGGGAAGAACAAAGGTAGAGGATTGACACTACCAGACGTCAAGACTTACTACAAAGCTATGGTAATCAAAACAGTATGATATTGGCACAAGAATGGACAAATAGATCAATGTAACATGATAGAGATCTCAGAAATAAATCCACATAAATATCGCCAACTGAATGATATTTGACAGAGACGAATGCAGCAAAGACAGTCTTTTCTACAAACGGTGTTGGAAGAATTGGACATCCTCATACAAAAAAATCTAGACATCTTACACTCTTCATAAAAAATATCTTTGCAAAAAAAGTCATTTCCTAAATGTAAAGCATGGAATTAGGAAAGTCCTAGAATATAACAGGAGGAAAAAAACTAGATGATCTTGGGTATGGCAATGACACTTTATTTATTTTAATAAACATTTTCTTGGAAATTTTCATTATTATGGCTAAATTTCTTTTTAAAAAATAACTTTCCAGGGGGCACCTGGGTGGCTCAGTCAGTTAAGTATCTAACTCTTGATCTCAGCTCAGGGCTTGATCAGGGTCATTAGTTCAAGTCCTGCATTGGGCTCCACCGTGGGCATGAAGTCTACTTTTAAAAAAAACAAAAACAGGGATGCCTGGGTGGCTCAGTGGTTAAGCGTCTGCCTTTGGCTCAGGGCATGATTCTGGAGTCCTGGGATTGAGTCCCATGTTGGGCTCCCTGCATGGAGCTTGCTTCTCCCTCTGCCTAGTCTCTGCCTCTGTCTGTGTGTCTCTCATAAACAAACAAACAAACAAACAAACAAATAAATAAATAATCTTTTTAAAAAGTAACTTTCCATAAGTTAAAATGATCATTTTCACAAATACTAGTGCTAAATGAAATACCAACAGCAAAACAGAAACCATGATTAATGAGGAAGTTGAATGTTTTATTATTAAACTATTTATCTTTATTATATAAAAACAGCACCAGCAAGGGCAGTATAATGCAAGATCAAAGATAGTATTTCTCTTTATCTGACACTGTACAACTAACAAACTTTTCTCCACTGCCAGCATTTCCAGTGGGAAGATCATCTAAGCATTTCCACCCCAATCCAGGGCTGGATGTAAGCAATTTACAATATTCCCTAAGGTTTAAGATTACAATTTTACTCTTGAATTATGTAACTTTTAAAAATTTTTTAAAAATATTTTATTTATTTATTCATGACAGAGAGAGAGAGAGAGAGAGAGAGAGAGAGAGAGAGGCAGAGACACAGGCAGAGGGAGAAGCAGGCTCCATGCAGGGAGCCCGACGTGGGACTCGATCCTGGGTCTCCAGGATCTCGCCCTGGGCTGCAGGCGGTGCTAAACCGCTGAGCCACCCGGGCTGCCTGAATTATGTAACTTTTTAAAAAATTTTTTATTTATTTATGATAGTCACACAGAGATAGAGAGAGAGGCAGGGACATAGGCAGAGGGAGAAGCAGGCTCCACGCAGGGAGACCGACGTGGGATTCGATCCCGGGACTCCAGGATCGCGCCCTGGGCCAAAGGCAGGCGCCAAACTGCTGCGCCACCCAGGGGTCCCCGAATTATGTAACTTTTATAACTAGTTTTTAATCACAGATAATTTCAGGATTCTGAATATTATAACTGGAGCCTAATCTAAAAATCACAGGGTGTTGCAAAAAAAGATGCATATCAAGTTTATCTGCCATCATTAGAAAGTTAAGGGGTGTTTTCTTCCATTAGCATTGTTGCAAGTAGTTTCTTTTTCCACTGATATTGTTAAAAGTTATTTTAAATCCTCTATCACCACTAATTTAAGATAACTATGCTAGATTAAGTTGTGTCATACTAGTTTATTTAGGGGTTCCATTTTTACTCCTCAATACATTTTCTGTATTTCTTATATGCTTTTTCACTCATTAATTCACCCAGTTCTGAAGGATTACTGAGTGTTATCTGGATCAGCCAACCATTTTCATAACAAGATTTGTTGACAAGTCCTGGGTTTTCTTCAAGAGCTTCAGTAATTTCAGTTACTTCTGATAGAGGGGAACAGAGTTCACTAACAGCTTTCACACTTTTCAAGGCACCAAACTCCTTTTGTCCAGTTTTGTCCCACATTTAGGCATCTACAATAAACAGCATCTCCCAAAGCTTCTTTTGCAAAGTTACTGCAACGGGATGGTTCCAATACCATTTTCAGTTGTTATCCATTCATGTCTGTCCGCAAATTCATGCACGGAGAACAGAGTGAGGCCTGTGCATAGCTTCCAGGAGGTGCCAGCCCTTAGCACCCCAGGGCCACAGCCCCCATGCTCTGCACTGCTCCTAGCACCATGTTTCCATGTTCATAGAGGTGTGGGGGTCACACTCTGGCAATGACATTTTAGATAGAACACTGAAGGCATGAACCATAAAAGAAATAATTGGTTAGCTGAACTTTATTAAAATAAAAAATTTCTTCACTGTGAAAGACAATGAGATTCTCTCAAGAGAATGAGATGATAAACCACGGAAATTATTTGCAAAAGACACATCTGTTATTCAGAACAAAGAACTCTTAAATTTTAACAATAATAAAACAAGCAATGTGATTTTAAAATAGGCAAATGATCTGAAAAGAAACCTCACCAAAGAAGATATACAGATGACCAGTAAGTACATGGAAAGAGGCTCAATGTTATATGTCATCAGAGAATCGCTAATTAAAACAACAGTGAGATATCACACTACAGACCTATTAGAATGGCCAAAATCCCAAATGCTTACAACAGCAAATGCTGGTGAGGATGTGAAGCAACAGAAATTCATTTGTTGATGGTGGGAATGCAAAATGGTTCAGCCTCTTTGGAAGATAGTTTGGTAGTTTCTTACAAAACTAAATATACTTCCACCATGTGATTCATCAATTGCACTCCTTGGAATTTACCCAGAGTTGAAAAGTACAGCAGCCCATCCTTATCTGTGGTTTCACGTACTGTGGTTACCCACCCTCAAACCAGGTGGTCTTAAAGCAGACGATCCTTTCTGACATACTGTTAGAAGGCCAGTGGTAGCCTAATTCTGTATCAGAATGCCTACCTTATTCATCTCCTTTTGTTGCATTACGTAGGCATTTTATCATCTCACATCATCGCAAGGAGGGTTGATGCATTACATGAAGATATTTTGAGAAATAGACCACATTCACATAACTTTTATTACAGTATATTGTTTTTTTTTTTAAGATTTTATTTCTTTATTCATGAGAGACCCACAGAGAGAGAGAGAGGCAGAGGCAGAGACATAGGCAGAGGGAGAAGCAGGCTCCATGCAGGGAGCCTGATGTGGGACTCGATCCCGGGACTCCAGGATCACGCCTTGGGCCAAAGGGAGACACTCAACTGCTGAGTCACCCAGGCATCCCTATGGCATATTGTTATAATTGTTCTATTTTATTATTAGTTATTGTTAATCTCTTACAATGCCTCATTGACAAATTAAACATTATCATATGTATGTACATACAGGAAAGAACATAGTACTTAAAGGGCTCAGTGCACTGTTTGTGGTTTCAGGCGTCCACTGGGGATCGTGGAGCACATTCTCCATGGAGAAGGGGAGACTACTCTATGTCCGCACAAGAACCTGCATATGGGCATTTAAAACAGTTTTATTCATAACTGGCTACACTCAGAGGCAATCAAAATGTCATTCAGTAGGTAAATAGATAAATAAACCACGGTACATTCAGACGATGAAATTTACTCAGTGCCAAAAAGGAATGAACCATGAAAAGCCCTGGAGGAAACTTAAATGCATACTACTAAGTGAAAGAAGCCAATCTTAAAAGACTACATAGTGTATGATTCCAACTATATGACATTCTGGAAAAATGAAAACTGTGGAGATGGTAAAAAAAATCAGTGGTTGCCAGAGGTTATAGGGAGGGAGGATAAGTCAATGAAGTGATGGATTCTTAGGGCATCAAATTACTCTGTATACCATAATGGTGGATACATGTCATATATTTGTCAAAACTCATAGAATGTACAGAACCAAGTCAAATCCTAATGTAAACTATGGACTGATATGATACTGATCTGTCAAGGTGGACTCATCGATTACAATAAATGGACTCTGGTGAGGGATGTTGATAATGCAGGAGGCTATGCATGTGGAGGGGCAGGGGGTATGTGGGAAACTTCTGTAGTTCCTATTCCATTTTTACTGTGAACCTAAGGCTACTCTAAAAAAGAAAGCCTATTAATTAAAAAAAATTCCTTTTCTGTCATTTTAGTGGTGTTAGGGAAGAGAGAAAATACAGATACAGCTAAAGTTGATTCTTAGAAGCCTAAATTAATATTGAATAAAGAAATGTGTTGAAGTCAATGGTTGGTGAACACTAGGAAGAAGCTAGTTACTTTTGGTCCTGAGGAATTAATTAGCATTCTTGGTGCAAACCTAAAGCAAAGGAATAGGTATTGAGAGGGTCCAATGGTCTATTTAAGAATCATAAATATCCTGTCAGTACCAGGTGCTGAGTAATGGGGAATCATTTTTAGGTAGACTTCAAGCAGTAAGTGGGCTTTCTCACACTGAAAAAGATTCCTGACCCGGCGGGGAGAACATGGCCAATGTATAAGCAACAGAGGCAGAGATCTCAAGGTAGACAAAGAAACAGGCACATGTTGTAAGCCCATCTCTGCTAGGTCCTAGGTCCACAGAATGCTGGCACTTGGTGTATAACCACCAGCAGGGTGGTGCAGCCTTTTCTGTAAATGCAGAAAGGCCTCAGAATCATAAATCACCCCCCCTCCACACACACAGTCAGTGCTTGATACTTTAAACAAGAATAGATAGTAACAGGATAGATGCAGAGTTCAATTAAATATAATGGAGAGTCCAGAAATAAAGCCTTTAAATTTATGGTCAGTTATTTGGCAAGAACATTAAAACAATCCAATGAGGAAAGAATAATTAGTATTTTCAACAAATGGTCAATATTCACAAGCACACGAATGAAATCATACTCCTTCATCTTGCCACACACAAAGATAAACTAAAAATAAATAGTAGAGCTAAATGTAAGGGCTAATTTTTAACAATTTTAAAGAAAATACAGGAGTAAATTTTCATGACTTTGTGTCAAAGCCTTTTTAGATATGACACAAAAAGCAAAACCAACAAAATAATAAATAAATTGGACTTTGTCAAAGTTAAAACATGTCGGGGCATCAAATAATTATTTTTAAAAAGTGAAGAGACAACACACTTCCAAGAATGGAAGATATTTATGAACCATATTTCTAATAAGGCACTTGTATCTAGAATATATAAAGAACTCTTACAACTCAATAATAAAAAATAGGAGCAGCTTGGGTGGCTCAGTGGTTTAGGCGCTTGCCTTCTCCCCAGGGTGTGATCCTGGAGTCCCAGGATCGAGTCCCATGTCGGACTCCCTGCATGGAGCCTGCTTCTCCCTCTGCTTGTGTCTCTGCCTCTCTCTCTCTCTCTCTCTGTCTATCATGAATAAATAAATAAAATATCAAAAAAAGTAAATAATCCAATTTTAAAATGGGCAAAATAATTAAAGAGACACTTCTCCAAAGAATACGTAGAGATGGCCAATAACCACATGAAAAGAGGCTAACATCATTAGTCCTTAGGGAAATCCAAATCTAAACCACAATGATACTGCTTCACACCTACTATAATAAAAAGATAGTAACAAGTTTTGAGGAGAATGTAGATAAATTGGGGCCCTCATACATTGCTGGTGGGAATGTACAATGATGCAGTTGCTTTGGAAAATAGTCTGGCAGTTCCTCCAGAGGTTAAATTAAATATATAGTTATCATTTGAACTAGCAATTCCAGTACTGGGCATATACCCAAGAGAAATGAAATCATATGTGCACACAAAAAGTTGTTCACGAATGCTTATAGCAGTATTATTCATAATAGCCCAACAGTAGAAATAACACAATGTTCATAAACTCACGGATAAACAGGATAAATAAAATGGGGGTAAATCTATACAAGGCAATATTATTTGACAATAAAATGGAACAATATACCGACACATACTACAACACGGATGAACCTCTAAAACATTATGCTAAATGAAAGAAGCCAGTTACCAGAAGCCATATATGACTCTATTTATATGAAATGTCCGGAAGAGGCGAATCCACAGAGATAAGAACTAGATTAGGGATTGCCTCAGATATGCATAAAATCCCTCAGGGGGATTGAAAATGGGAGTGATCGCCAAAGAGAATAGGGTTTCTCTTGGGGTGAAAATTAAAATGTTCTAAAATTGTGGTGATGTTTGTGCAACTCTGAATATGCTAAAATCTGTTTAATTTTACACTTTCAGTGGGTGAATTTTATGGATTTCTGTGAATTATATTTCATCAAACCTACTTTAAAAAAAAAGATTTCAAAAAAAAAAAATAAAAATAAAAATAAAAAAAAAGATTTCATTTTTAAGTCATCTCTACACCCAACGTGGGGCTCAAACTCAAAAGCAAGAGTCTCATGCTCTACCGACTGAGGAAGCCAGGTGCCACTAAGGCTATATTTTATTTATTTATTTTTAAAGATTTTATTTATTTGAGAGAGACAAAGAGCGAGCTTAAGCGGGGGCGATGAGCAGAGGCAGAAGGAGAAGCAGGATCCCCGCTGAGCAGGGAGCCCAATGTGGGGCTCAATCCTGGGACTCCAGGATCATGATCTGAGCCAAAGGCAGATACTTAACTGATTGAGCCATCTAGGCGACCCTAAAGCTATTTTTTTTTAATTTTTTTTTTAATTTTTATTTATTTATGATAGTTACAGAGAGAGAGAGAGGCAGAGACACAGGCAGAGAGAGGGAGAAGCAGGCTCCATGCACCAGGAGCCCGACATGGGACTCGATCCCGGGTTTCCGGGATCACGCCCTGGGCCAAAGGCAGGCGCCAAACCGCTGCGCCACCCAGGGATCCCTATTTTTTTTTTAAAAAAGGTGGTCAGAGTCATTTGAGGAAAGCTTCCAACGTGAAAGAGAAAGAGTAAAACAAAGAAACAAGTAGCAAAAATAGTTGCAAAAAAGCACCCAGAGACAATTTGGGAAACAGCAGAATAACCTCAAAATAAAAGGGCTAATTACCACAAATATTGAAGACATAAAACAAGAATAGATTGGTTAGAGAATAGGAATGAGCTCTTTGAAATTCAAAAGATATTGCTTGCCACCCCTCCCCCTTGAGTTTAATATGAAATCCAATGTCAATCAAATCTTTCAGAAAGATTAAAAGAATAAAAAGGACATAGGGAATAGGATATAAATTAAGAAAATTGGAGGAGCAATTGAGGAGATCCAACATATAGGAGTTAGAGAGCAGAGTGACTGATGTTCAAAGTAATGTAAGAAAACTTCAGAACTGAAGGGCACAAGCCTCTAGGTTGAAAGCTACAAGCGTGTTTAGGATAATACATGAAAAACAATGTATATCAAGGAACATCATCATGAAATGAACATTGGACATGCAGAGATGATCCTAAATGCTTCTAGAAGAAAAGAAAAAGGCCACTCACATAGTTATGAGAATCAGAATGGCATTAGACTTCTGACAGTTAACACAAGAAGCAGGGAAACAGGGAAAACAAAGGACTCGTACCTTCCAAATGTATGTGAATTTTCATCCTAGAATTTTATGCCTACCCATATTTTCAATCAAGTAGAAAAGGGACTTTTCAGACAAGCAAGCAAGGACTCCAGATTTTTTTCTAGGTATAAATTAAGAAAAAGGAAGATACAGCTTTTGGCAAAAATGGAATCCAACACAGAAAAGGGACAAAGAGAATTCAAGACGACCGCTGTTTGTCAGGTTTGGAGGGCAGCCGGTCCAGACTGGGAGGAGGTGGACAAAGTGTTTGTGCTCCTAGAAAACAGTCTGGTGTTTGACAGATCCATTGCAGCAACTGGGAAGGAAGGAGGTATGGAAGGAAAGAAGGGAGTGAGGGAGGAAGGACAAGAGTATGGATGGGCACACAAAAACACCTATAGGTTCAAAGAAAACAAAGCAAATGAAAAAACTGAGGTAGTTATTAAGTCCAAGAGGAAAAAAATTTACATAAAAAGAGAAACATAATCACAATATAGTATTTAGCTCAGAAACTATTTAGCGTAGTCTCTAATATTTACATTGACGATTTATTTAACTAAAAATTGTAGAACTCTATTAGGAAACAGGTTGGGAAGGGGAGTATAAGAGAATGACATAACATGCTATTGAGAAAAAAGATCTTTGAATTAAGTCAAGAAATACTAAAAGCTTACTACTAAGGGTGGAAATGCTAAAAGAGATAACAGAAGATGTGAAAGGTGGTTGTGTTTGGGGTGCAAGCAATGGCAAGAGATGGAGAAGACTTCTTTTTTTGGCAATATAACTTTCAAAACTATGTACATTTACTATGTTTATAAAATGTAAAAATAGCTTTAAACAAGAAGAAAAAAGACATTATCAATCATGTAAATCAGTGGTTTTAAAACTTGTTTTGGTTAGAATGCTTTTTTGGGAAACATTATGCAAAATAAAAGCACAGCTAGTATACGATAGAATCAAAGGGCAGGGGCCCTCTTGCCCTAGCAGTCTGAGACAACTCTTAGAAGTCACTAATTCATTCATTCATTCATTTATATTTTTAGAGGTCACTAATTCTTAAGAATAACTTAAAAGCCAGAATCTCTCTGACCCATGTAACTAATAAATCTGACAGAATTTTTTTTTTTTTAATTTATTCATGAGAGACACAGAGAGAGGCAGTCTCCATACAGGGATGGAGAAGCAGTCTCCATACAGGGAGCCTGATGCGGGACTGGATCCCAAGACTCCAGGATCACACCCTGGGCGGAAGGCAGGCACCAAACCACTGAGCCACCCAGGGATCCCCAACAGGAGTTCTAACTTACCCAAAGTTATACAAAGCTGGGCTTAGAATCAAGGCCCCAGAGTCCCTGTCCAGGACTCTCTCTCTTATATGGTCCTACCTCAAGAATTTAAAAACATAGGGACAGAGGCATCAATGAAAACCAGTTCATTTTTATGGACAGGGAAAATGTGGACACCTTTGATCATATTAGTATAGGAGTTAGAGGCCAATGGAAAGGAATAAATCAGAGTTGAGGCTTTCACAGGAGGTAAGAGATAATAGGGTCAAAGGAAAAAAAGAAGAGGTTGGTGTTATTATGCTAAGAGTGGCAATCAGGTATTATCTCAAGTGTCTCATTTCATCAATTGGGAAGATCTACTCCAAGCACTGAGTTGGGTTTTGAGACCAACTCTGGCTTCAGCAGGAAGGTATTTCCTGATTGATTAGGGATGTCTGGCAAGACAAGTGAGAGGTTGCTGTGGTCGACATGCTAATTGTCCTCCATTCTCACTTCGATGAGCTATCATGATCCTTCTGGAGACATTAGTCACCAGCTTAAGGAAAGGAACTGGTGATTTTAGGAGTACCAGGTAGTCAGAACAGTGAAGCGGGAAATGAATAGGCAATGATGTTGCTGAACCAAAGGCAGTTTTGGATGCGCTGTAGATCTTCAGTTGATTCTACTGCTTGAGGAATGCCCAGGTGTAAATGACTCGTAAGAGATGAAGGCTGGCTTATACTTACCTTTAAACTCAGCAAGGTGTTTGTCAGTGCAAGGATCCTCTCAGATCTGAGTTACGCAGTTGGTAAGCCGTGAACCACATGTACGCCTGAGCACATGAAATGAAGCTGCTGTGAGGATTGATTTTTGAGTTTTAATTAGTTAAAACTAGAGTTGAACTTGAAGCCCTCTTCCACTTTCAGATGGAGTAGATGTACTTTTCCCTATTCCTCCCACTAAGTACAGCTATAACTCTTAGACATTATATCTAAAACAAACAAGACACTGAAAGGTGAAGAGAGGAAGCAGAGCAGCTGGGGATGTCAGTACCCACAGAATGACATAGCAGTGAGCTCTCTGGGTTTTCTTTCTGCCTCAATGTTCCAGTCTCGGAGCTAGAAGCCAGCAGCCTGGAAGTGCCAACAAGCACAGACCAAAAGAGTTCCCGCCAAAAGTCTGTCCTCTCTAGCTAAGGGAGGAAGAAAGTGGTAGACCTAGCAAGACAGCTTTTAGACCATACCTGCTCTACTCCAGCCAATTGCCACAGAAAAAAACATGGCACCACACACCTCTCCTAAAATGCCATGCCAGCAAAGGCAAAACGTGGAGCCTACAATCCTACCCTTGCAAGGAAATGAGGTTCCTCAACATTCCTGCTGACATGACTTCAGAGAACTCCAAGTAGGAAGCTGGGATTTTCACCCCCTTTGGCTGGTGATGCCTTTCCCAACTTGGCAGTTTCTAAGTGGAAAATATGGGAACCCGGACTTCGGTACCTGATATCTGACAATACTGAGGCATCCCTCTCTCCCCTCACGAGGGTGGTGTCAGAGGAGGCCTCGTGCAGAGTCAGGACTGCTCAGTGGCAATGAGGCCACCCCACAGTGAACACAACCTGGACAGCAGGCAGGTACATCACCCCTGCAAGGAAACTCCCTGTCCCTGGGTATCAAAACAGGCTGAGTGGGCACTTCTACCTGCACCAGGCAATAATGAGACAGCATGTCCCTCTTCCCTTGCCAGAGCAATGCCAAGAACGACAGCCACCTCAAACAGAAGGTCCAGAATCTAGGAACGTAATGCAGAATGTCCAGGTTTCTTTCTTTCTTTCTTTTTTAAAAAGTTTACTCATGAGAGATACAGAGCGAGAGAGAGAGAGACAGAGATACAGGCAGAGGGAGAAGCAGGCTCCACGCAGGAAGCCCGACGTGGGACTCCAGGATCCCGCCCTGGGCTGCAGGAGGCGCTAAACCCCTGCGCCGCCCAATGTCCAGGTTTCATTTTTTTTTTTTTAATTTTTATTTATTTATGATAGTCACACAGAGAGAGAGAGAGAGAGAGAGAGAGAGAGGCAGAGACACAGGCAGAGGGAGAAGCAGGCTCCATGCACTGGGAGCCCGACGTGGGATTCGATCCCGGGTCTCCAAGATCGCGCCCTGGGCCAAAGGCAGGCGCCAAACCGCTGCGCCACCCAGGGATCCCTCCAGGTTTCAACTGAGTATACCACACGAAGAATCTGGAAGATCTTTAAAAGAATTCAGTAGATAACAATGCTGCGATATTAGACTTATCTAAGATTTTAAATCATAATAAATGCTTCCAAGAGCAACTGCACTCCTAAAAAAAAAAAAAAAGATAGCAAAGAAGAAGATATAAAGAAGAATCAAATGGAATTTTGTGAACCCCCAAATACAATGACTAAAATACAAAGCTCAGTGGATGGGCTCAAGAGTAGAATGGGGACAGAGGAAAGAATCTGTGAACTAAAAGACAGAATTATAGAAATGACCCAACCTGAGCCACACCGAGAAAACTGGTGGAAGTGATGGGGAGATAACAGAACATGTAATACTCGCATCTTTGGAGTCCTGGAAAGAGAAGAGAAACAGGGCGGGGATGAAAAGGCCCTCAGTGAAATGATGGCTGAAAACTCAAATTTGGCAGAAGAAGAGAACCTACATAGTCAAGAAGCTGAGTGAACCACAAACAGAGTAAACCTAAAGAAATCCAAGCAAACGCACATCATGATTAAACTTCTGAAAAGCAACCAAAGAAAACACCTTGAAAGCAGTCAGAGAAAAACAACACCTAGTCTCTAGACTAAAGATAATTAGAATGACAATGGATTCTCAATAGAGACCAGAGAGGCTGGATGGAAGTGGCACAATATTTCTCAAGTGCTGAAAGAATGACTATCCATCTAGAATCCTACACCCAAATAGGATTACATCCCAAATAGATATACCTAAAATATCTTTCAAAGAAAAAAAGGAAGACATTCTCAGATGAAGGAAACCTAGAAGAATTTGACCTATCCTAAAAGAGTGGATAAAGCACATCTAAAAAGATAGGAAAAGATATTCTAAGAATATCAGGAAGAAAGAACATGGTAAGCAAAACTATCAGTAAATACATTAGCTTTTCCTTCTCCTCTTGAGTTTTCTAAAGTATGCTTGATGGTGGAAACAAAAACAAAGTTGCCATTCAAGCTAGTTTTCTCCCTTTAACAGTGGGCCATATGTATTTCATCCCAGTGTTCAATAACAATAGACTGTTTCTTCCTTTCTACAGTGAATAAGCACATTTTGTCCACCAAATTTAAGCGGCCACTTTTGGAAATGGAAAATTCTCTAAGGAGAAGTTCTTTACTGATGGAAAAGGACATAATGGTTAATAATGCCAGCATAGTACTACTTACAAATATGCACTTTAATAGCAAATGTCTTTTTTTATTATGCTGAATTTTGCCAGTGGAAATAAAATATTAAGTACTGGGCTTTAAAGTTGTTTCACAAGTAGAATCTGGAGGAAGTATTACGAATTTGATAAATTTCTTTTAAAAATGTGCAACTGAATAATGGTTCAGACCACAGGAGGTTCAGAGGAAGCCAGCCATGCTGGCTACTGTTCTTCTTCTCTTCGAGATTTGCATTTAGAGTTATCAAGGGACACATAACGTGCCAAGTGCGAAGAAGGAAACTTCGAAGCAATGTAATAAGTATTTGTTCCCTCAAAGCATGCCAATCGCATCCAGCAATGACCACAGCTATGTTGAAGTTAGGCCTGGCTGTATCCTTGCAACATTCTGAGCAGAGTATTCACCTCCTATGGAATCTGTCAAAACACTGAAGGGTCTGTTCTCAGTAATCTGTTATCTGGCCATCGGCCCAGTTAAACAATTCACTTTAGCTGAGCAGGAAGAGAAGACCAAGAATAAGAAGTGAATGGAAATCTTTGGGGATTCCCTTGGGTACCAGCCCTCAAATGATGCATAAAATTAGAACCATTACTTTTTAAGGATGTGCACAAAGATGCTCAGCCTCTTAAACTGAGAGGAATGTCAAGTTAAAGTACATCAACATACACACACACACATATTTTACCTTAGTCGATGGACAAAAATAAAAAAGGTTGATAATATTCTGCGCAGTTGGCAAAGCAGTAAGTAAATACTCCCCTATATTTCTACTGGGGGTATATATTAGTATAATACCTGTCGTTAGGCCTAAGAGATTTGATTTTACTCTACTTATAAGCTAAGAAGTTAGCATCTTACTCTTGCAGGAATCCTGAAATAAGACAAGGGACTCCACGATCAGACACACAGGACTTTATTACTCACAGTACGTTAAGCAGCATGAGCATTGGTGTGTTTGCACAAATCTCCTTGCCCCCAGGTCCCACAGGGAAGTGCAGGAGACCTTGATGGATTCTGCTGAGGTACACTGAGCCTGAGCAATCTACCCCTTTTACAGCAAGCAATAAGGAAGCTTGCTTTTTTTGTCTTGGAGGGAGACGTTACTTCATCTTCATACCTCAAGGTTGTTCACTGCAAACCCAAATCTAAGAAATAGTCCATGTGAAAAGTGGTCAGGGCCTTGCATTCTTGCATACCCAAGAATGCACAGCAGAGAGCCTTGGTAGAGTTTTTTCCAAGGTCTCTCTGCAGGGCAGTTTGGAAATAAAAATTGTAAATATACCTAATTTTAACCTAGCAATTCCACCTCTAGGAATCTATCCTATATATGTAGTTGCACATGCACAGAACGATGGCTATAGAGGTTATTTATCCTAGCGTTATTTAAAATAGAAAAAGATTAGAAACTGAAATGTCCATTGATATGGGACTTGGCTTGATTATAATACACCTTCATGATAAAATACCACATGGTATAATAAAGCATAATGAGTGCTAACTTAGATTGCCAAGTGAAGAAAACAGATGCAGAAAAGTACTCATAACGTTCTCCCATTTGTAAAAAGGAGGTAAAATGTGCACACGTACACATTTTCTTGTGCTGTGTACACATAAAGTTTCATTTCTCTAAGGACACACAATAAACTGTGAGAGGTAAACTGAATGACTGGAAAAGGGAATAGGAGACATTTTATTGTATATCCTTTTAAATGTTTTGATTTTTATTTCATGAGAGACACAGAGAGGCAGAGACACAGGCAGAGAAGAGAAGCAGGCTCCCTGCAGGGAGCCTGATGTGGGACTCGATCCTGGGACTCCAAGATCACTGAGCCGAAGGCAAGTGCTCAACTGCTGAGTCACCCAGACACCCCTACATGTTTTGATTTTTAAACCGTGTGATTACAACTATTTGAAAGGTTAACTGAAAGAAAACAAAGTATTATATTTTCTGAAATCCCACCATCTTAAACCAAAGGTCAGGGCATTCCAGTGGCCCTCTCAGTTTAAACATCTCATGCAGGAGAATGAACTTTGTGACTTATTTTATCACCCACTGTAGGTATCTAATATCCCTACCTAAACCACTTGACAATCCTAATGAGCTGTACTTCGTTACTATCTTATGAAAGAGAAGCTAGGTCACAGAACCACACCCTCACCTGGACTTTTTGTGTATAATCTGGAAACTCCTTCTTCCCACATGTATCCCTTCCTTCCTGAGCCAGAACACTGTCTGGGGAGGCTCCACCCCCTTCCCTCTGGTGATAGCGCCTCCTCTGCAGTTGGCAATCCTGGCTGCATATGGACCAGGGAGAAACTACACACTGATAAAGTCAGGAAATGACAAATTCCAGGACAACACGACACCAAGGGATTTGGATTCAAACTTTTAATAATAAATTGTGCCAGTAGAAGCTTTTCAAAGGCAATGATATATCAATAAATAATAGTTAAATTGAGTTCCTGAGAAAGAACCTACCACATGAAAGTATGTCAGAGCGCTGTAAATAACGGGGCGTTACTATAAAATAGCGAAAATACTGACAGTCACGATACAAGCACAGCAGACTTCAGAATTTGCCATTCATACAAATGTAAACCAGTACACAGGAATTGTTTTTTTTTTTTGTTTTTTTTTTTTTAGTTTAGACATTGATAAACTTATAAGTGTTGTTGCCTAGATATATACTAAATAATGGATACATTATGCTAAAAAATTCAAGGAAAAATATGTGGAATAATATAATGAAAAATATGATGCTTCAGATTTTTAAAAAGCAAAAAAGAATTGAACTTTTTACTCAGATATAAATCACTTTAAATAGGAATCATACTAATTTGAAATAAGGAATATTTTGTGTGTTTATCTATGTAATTATATGTACATCTACACTTCTAAGAAAATATGTATGGCTTAATTAGTTTTTTTATTCCAATGTCACTTTGAATAATCCTTGCTGTTTTACAAAGATTAGAAAACTGTATTTTTAAAACCAAGTTAAGATTGATACTTCAAAGCACACCAAAAAAAAAAAAAAAAAGTGAAAGAATTGAATTTCATCATGGTAATAACACCTCCGTTGTCTATGACAACAGGAGGAATGATGTCACGCAAACCTTTCAGTGCGGGCAGTCTGTTGGCAGTAGGGTGGCAGCTACTGGATTCCACATATCAGCTACGCCAACCAGAGGGTACTGACCAGTGAAATAGAGAGTTCTATGATTGACTTAAAATTTTTTGGCATAGCTAAATTAATCCCTTTTGATGTATACAAGTTTCTTACATGACAAATGTCTAAGATCATCCCCCAAAGAATCCAATCATACCCCAGACACACACACAAAAATCACTTCTCAGTTACACATCTGCATTTCTTTAACAAAACAATAAGGGATACAATCACAGCGAGGAAGTCACCCACACGATACGTTATCAGCAAACTGTCTAGAACATCTCATTTAAAGATACTCAGTAAAAACATATTCACAGAACCTGCTGTGAATGGCAAGATATGGTAATTTTATAATAGAAAAACCCTGCTCATGCAGTACTCTCTACACATCAGACATCTGAAATCATACCCACGTAATCACCTTGCTCACACTTTCTATTATACTATAATATGCAAAAAGCAAAAAAAAAAAAAAAAAAAAGCAGCTTTTAACATTATATCACAATTTTGAAATGTGGGAAAAATATAAAACAAAAACCATTGTGTGAATAAAATGATATCAGTAATATCAGAACAGTGTTATCTTTTTTTTTTTTTTTACACATTATTGCACAGATTTCTTATCACATGTTCTTCAGTTTTTATGTCTTTTCCTAAATGTGAATAAGTGCTATGGATAAAATACAAATGTAGAAAATAACAGCAGCATGATTTGTCAAAGTTAATCCCTATAATTTAGTAAGAAAAATGGCTATAAACAAAATAAGTGCTCTTTCTAAACTGTACTAAACTTTTTAAAATAATGTTTTAATGCAGTGAAGGTCCTCAAAAGCCAATTCCAATTCAAAGCAATATTGATACCTGCCCCCAACCCCATCAACCAGAATCTGCTAGATTTGAGTCCTTCTTTAAAAAGCTTTTTTGTTTTGGGGGGTTTTGGTGAAGACCAGAACTTCAAGTGAAGTAATGAATGGACTAACTTGAACAACGCTGACATCGACTCTCCATCAGGCCTGTTAGGAAACCAGCTGTTGGCACCCTGGACCTCTGAAGCAGAGCGTCAGGGATACCGATTCACGGTCTACACGTACACAGGCTGGCAACCTTCAGTCTGATCCACCATATCAGAATTTTCCAAATCGGAGTCCTCTGCCTGGGAAGCATCTGCTCCTGAAGGCTTTGGGCATCTAAAGGGATAGCCGTTGTCATCAAAGAACCTTCGGAAAGTGAATTCATAAAATGCGTGCTCAGGGTGTTTATTATTTGGGGAGGTGAGCGTGTCCCAGGCCTTCGTGCTATCTTCACTAGCATCATTCCAAGGGCTTTCTTCATCTACGGGGTCAAAATTTGAGGTGTCCATGGGGTGGCTGATCTTGGGAACATACGGGGCCGGCTGCTTCCGGATGTCACTTGAGAAGTCAATGGCCCCGAAGAATGGGTGGGCCTTCAGGTCATCGGCCCCATTCCTCCCTAGCCGGTGGTCGGCAGCACAGCACAGTTTGGTGATGAGGTCCCGGGCCTCGGGGCTCAGCTTCACCTGGACTGGAATGTGGAGCGTGTTCTCCCAGTTTATCACCTGACGAGACAACAGAACCCAAATTTTCCTTTCTTTTCACATTTTAAGGCCAGTTTAGGGCAGTTCTGAGACAGTATGTGGTGACATGGCTTTCAAATAATTTTACTTTCATGACGGGACAACAGTTAGAACAAACCCAGGAGCAGCAGTTGCAAACCTGAGCAGCTAGGAAAGGCCAGTGTGGTTTAGTAAAGGGCTCACAGCCTGAGGCAGGGGGTGATGAAGCCAAATAGAGACCAAAAGAGACTGATTTTCTTCTATCAGAAAAAGAGTTTAGCAAAAGAATTTTGTGATTATTATGGCCAACAGATGGTCAACTGAGGTTTTATTAAAAAAAAAAAAAAAAAAAAAAAAAAGACAACCTCACAGAGGAAAATAAAGGTGACTGAACCAATGGCCCTGGCCTCATATTCATGACAGTCAACCACACAGAGCAGCCATTGGGATGTTCAGTAAATACATTTGTTATGAAATGCATCTGCTATGAAAAGAAAACCTAAGAGACTTCTCTATTATTTATACTTAGAATCAGGATAAAGCAAGGCCAAGCTAACAGGCCACAGGCTGGGGTGACAGGGCATTGGTAAGGCATGGAGGCAGGTGGGGTATGGGTGGGAGGGCTGGTTCAAACTTGAGTAGTTGTTTTAGTAGATCTAAAACTGTGAAAGCCACAGAAGAAAACATAGGGGCAAATATTCATGACATTGGATTTGGCAAAATTTCTTGTATATGGTACCAAAAAGCACTGGCAACAAAACAAAAGATACACAAAACGGACTTCATCAAAATTTAAAACTTTTGTGCATCAAAGGACACTATTAACAGAGTGAAAAGGTAACCCCCAGAAAGGGAGAATATATTTGCAAAGCATATATATCTGATCAGGGATTACTGTCCAGAATATATAATATCATGATCCTAGTGTCCTGGGATCAAGTCCCACATCGGGTTCCCCACAGGGAGCCTGCTTCTCCCACTGCCTATGTCTCTGCCTCTCTCTCTGTATCTCTCGTGAACAAATAAGTAAAAATCTTAAAAAAAAAAAAAAAAATCCACAATGAGATACCACCTCACACCCACTAGGATGATTACTATTAAACAACAACAACAACAAATGAAGTAAATGTTGATGAGCATGTGAAGAAACTGGAAGCCTCAAGCACTGATGATGGGAATGTAAAATCATGTAGCCACTGTGGCAAACAGTTTGGTGGTTCCTCAAAAAGTTAAATGTAAAAAAAAAATAAATAAAATAAAAGTTAAATGTAGAATGACCATATGATCTGGCCATTCCACTTCTGGGCATGTAACCCCAAAAACAAAAGCAGGAACTCAAACAGATACTTGTATATGTACTCATGTTCACAGCAGCATTATTCGCAATCACCAAAAGGTAGAAAAAGCCCAATTGTTCATCACCAGATGCTTGATAAATATATGTGCTATACACATACACTGGAATATTCTTCAGCCTTAAAAAGGAAGGAAATTCTGACACGTTACAAGATGGATGGACCTCGAAGACATGCTAAAGTGAAATAAGCCAGTGGTGAAAGGACAAATACGGTATTACACTTTTACAGGATACCTAGACTAGGCAACTTCACAGAGAAAAAAGTCAAAGAGAGGTCTGGGGGTGGGAGGAATGGGGAGCTATTGTTGATGAGCCCAGTTTCTGTTTGGGATGATAAAACTATCGAAGATAGGTTATGGTTACAGTCGTACAACACTGTGAATGCACTTAAAGCCACTCAGCTGTAAAATTAAAAATGTTTAAACTGGTAAATTTTATCACAATAAAAAATTGAGTTATCATACAAGCAAATTAGTGAATGGTATGGCAATTCAATTAGGATAGAAATAGTGTCAAATTTCATTTTTATTGTTACCAGAGTGAAAACTAAGCCTTCATTCAGGATTTTTCTAAATAAGGGATTATTAATTTAGGGTCTAACATGGACTCTGGGACTTATGAATACTTCAAGAATTTTTAGTGAACACATATTTTGGTGGGTAAGTGCACTGTTCAAAGATGTTCCAAAGATTTTATCAAATTCTCAATTCAGTCCTTCCTAAGAAATCAAATCATTTATTTCAGAGAATAATGGTTATAACTCCAAAACTAATTATTTACTATTAAATGATTACTTCCAATCAATATTAGAAAAATGTGCAACTAGCCCAATCACATAGCTGATAATCTGCAAGCAATAATGGATATAGTGTATAATGTAGTATAATATCCAAAGAAGTAATTGATTTCTTCAAGTACAGTTCATAAAGTTTTCAGTATTTTTTGCAGGTAGGCACGTGTGGCAGCAGAGAATGGACATAGGGCCCACCTTTACTGCTTCTCCCTGTTCATAGTTCAAGATGGCGGATGACCAATGGTTCAAGTAAAACTTCAGATATACATAGATATCAAAACACAGGTCTAACTTGGTGGCTTTACTTATTAAAATAAAACTTTTTATACAGGTAATAATAATGATTTAAAAACATACAACTGACACTCTTCCACTACTCAGAATTAAAGGTCAAATGCTGACCAGAGACTCATGGGTTCATCAGAAAACCAAGTGTGTTTGCAGCGAGCAGATGCATGGGCTGGTTAGTACCTACCTTCAGTTGGGTTTCCGTGGGGGTAGGGGCCAGAAAGGGTGGCTGTCCCACCAGCATCTCGAAGAGAATCACACCAACACTCCACCAGTCACAGAGCTGAGTGTATCCTGAAAGACAAAGTCTCACTCAATTCCACACAGGTGTGCATTCTTCTCAGAGAAGAGTTTTGCAAAATCCTCAAATGCTAATTTGCCGTTGAAGGGGAAAGCATGTTCAAGCAGCACACATGTCATGTAAAAGGAAAGCAACCGACACAAAATGTGCCTCCCTGTACGTGTGGCTCAGAATAGCAGGCTGGGTGGGACACCTGCCAGGGTGGTGACAGTCTTCATGTATTCTCTTATTTTCTACAATTAGTCTGTAATAAACACAGGATGCTTTTATAATAAGACTTTCTACTTTTAAAAGCCTATTGTTAGTAACATCACTAACCGGGATTTTCAGTTCTTAAAGAACTGAAAGACATAAACTAAAATAGGACTAACTGAAAACCAGAAAGTGCTCTACCTGCCAGTCCTGAGGGCTTCCCTGGGAGGCTTGCTAAGTCTGTTTTGGAAGAAGTTGAGGAGTATGAAGAGGAGGGCAAAGAAAACAACTGTCTCCTAAGACCTACTGCGATGCACTCAGAGAGCCAGGCCCTTCCTCACGGAGCTCCCAAGGTGCGGTAGCTGCGGCAGGGCGCCTGCAGCTTGGTCAGGCGAGCCAGCCTCACCAAGGCAGTACAACAGGCCCATTTTTCAATTTTCTCCCACTTGTCCTTCAGAGCTCTGCATCCTAGTCCCAGTCATGCTCCAGTCTTGATGTCACCTGATCCTGGCTAAGCCTGAACTGGGCCTTAAGACCTGCCAGCAGCATTTGCTGTGTTCTCCCATCACCCCATCCCCCAGCTCTTCCACCCTGGTCTGGCACTAGAGGTGGCAGGGTAACTTGGATCCCTAGTTCCAGGACTGCACACATTAGGGTGCTGGAGATACTTCTCACCTCCCACTGTGAGAGGAAGGAGACAATGAGACTTTCCTGTGCGGTAAGGCTGATGTTCACAGCAACCTCTCAAGGTAGTTATTGTTATACCTGTGGCTCTGAGTGGTTAAGTGCTTTGCTTTGGATTTCCACAGCTGACAAAGAAAACTGGAGTAAAACAACACATGTGAAAAGACAGACCACCACATGTGAAAAGACAGACCACCGATCTCTGGATTTATTATACTGTCACTAAAAGCCCTGCAACTGATCCCTGAAAGGTTCTTCTCGTACTCAATCAAATGTCGTATTTGATAAAACAGAGCATCCACACAGGAGACTAATTCTACTGAATGCTTGTAGTTGCATGTACACCACTGCCCCCAAATCTCACCTTCCAGCACTTCTGGAACAACAGGGGGAGAACTGGAGGGAAACAATACTTATGTCCTGTCATACTTCATAACCAGCTGAATATAACCATAACCAGCTGGTATAAGCAGCTAGGAACTCAGGCAAGGAAGAGTCAAAGCGGGATCCTGGACGTGTATGGCTTAGGAGACTGAGTAGTGTCCCTGTGCTCTGAGAGATGTGTCTGTCAAAGCAATGTGGAGAGATTCTCTTGGGTTCTAGATAGAAAGCCCAACCCTACACCCCAACCTAACACTTCCCAGCCAAAGGAGTGAACTAGCAAGACACGTCTAATGGTGTATGTCCTCTTTCACCCTGGAAGCAAGGGCAGTTGCAAAAGACATGAGATACATTGGAGGCTTGTTTGTTAGGGAAATAATTTCACTCTTGGGCTTCCACAAGTACAAAAATACAATGAGAACATTCAGAGTCTCAGACAGCTGGAGCTGGAGAGACTCTTAGAGGTCATCTGGCTCAGGTTTGAAGTGAAGATGGCTGCCAGTTGGGCAGCTGGCTGTGGCTGGAAGCACGCACCTTTTCGGAGGAGCACTTCCGGTGCGATGTAATTTGGGGTCCCAACCAGGGAGTGAGCCAGGCACCTCTGGTGCTGCTTCCTGGCTCTCTGCTCCAGGGTCTTCAGCCTGTCTCCACATCGACAATTAGACACGTCGTCCCAGAGGTCACTCGGCTCCATGCTATCCTGTCTGATGTGGCTCCCTTTCATCCAGGAATCAGGGGCAGTGAAGAAGGGAATAAAAAAATGAATTTCCACTATTCAACAATGCAACAAATCCACAATTTCAAAGGGGAAAGTAATTCAGTTCAGCTCCTGACATGTTAAGAGAAAGAATCCTCCCCAACTGCTCTGTAGACTCAATCCATGAGGTAACACAAACACTACGAACAACGGATGAAGCAATGACAGGAGTTGGGTGCTGTGCAGGGTGATAGTGTGATGCTGAGGGAGCAAAGCTCAGGTAACTGTGGCAATATCGTGCATAGCATGCGGGCCAAAGTCTACTACCTGTCTGACAAGACATGTTTCAAGATGAGCGTGGAAAAGCATGAGAGGAATTAAAAAATATAAACAAAAGTGACTTTAATGCCAGAATGAATGGCATTAATGGGAATGAATTAAATTAGGATTAGTTTTGAGTTGAAAAATAGAAGCATGAGGCTCGGTTGATGGAGCATGCAACTCTTAATCTCAGGGTTGAGTTCAAGCCCCACATTGGGTGTAGAGATTACATTAAAAAAAATTTTTTTTAAATAAAATAAAAGGCTGAGCCATGGTATTAAAATGACTATTTCAAGAAATTAAGCCATAAATAAGATAATGGCCAGGAGGACTGCAAAAGATGGTGTTAACCTATACCTACACTTAGAGATACCTATAGAAAAAAATCACATTAGCTATAAGAAGAGGACTCTTGGAAGGTTGTAAGGCTTAGTTTTTAAGGCTCATTTTATAAGGGCAGAGCGATGGTTCCCAACCAAGGTCCACACCCCACAGCCTACTGTCCTAAAAATACTATAATATAACTTGCATCTCCTTCAGGAAGAAAAGGATGTCATATCAAATTATAGAATAATGGAAAACAGATAATTTCAAAATGATCAGGAGCCACCAGGATGGGAAAGCATTGCCTTAGTTCAGTTATGTCTAGATGTAGAAAGTGGATGTGGCGGGCAGCCCCGGTGGCTCAGCAGGTTAGCGCCACCTTCAGCCCAGGGTGTGATCCTGGAGACCCAGGATTGTGTCCCACATCGGGCTTCCGGCATGGAGCCTGCTTATCCCTCTACCTTTCTCTGTGTCTCTCATGAATAAATAAAATCTTAAAAAAAAAGAAAAAGTGGATGTGGCACGTCTGAGACAATACCTTTCTGGTAGTATTTGGAATTGTGAGTCCATCTGAACCCAGTGCAGAGGCCAAAATCTGTCAGTTTGATGTGACCATCAAGATCTATCAAAATGTTGTCTGGCTTGATGTCTCGGTGGATGAAGCCCATTTTATGGACACTCTCAATGGCCAGAGTCAACTCTGCAATGTAGAACCGGGCCAGGTGCTCAGGGAATACCTCCATCCGGATCAGCAGGCTCATCATATCCCCCCCTGGGATGTAGTCCATCACAAAGTACAGGCTGTCCTTGTCTTGGAAGGAGTAGTAGAGTTTGACTACCCACTCATTGTCCGCCTCGGCCAGGATGTCCCTCTCAGCCTTGACATGGGCCACCTGATTTCGGTTCAGGACATCCTTCTTCCTCAGGGTCTTCATGGCATATAGGGCATGAGTGTCCACCTTACAAGCAAGGCACACTTCTCCAAAGGCACCGATCCCCAGGGTTTTGATTTTCACAAACATGGACTTGTCCATTTTGGCCCTCTTCAGCCTGTTGTAATTAGACTCCTTCTGGTAGAGGATCTTTCTCATCTGTTCCTGCTCAGCTTCACAAAGTCCAGCCTGTGGAGAAGGAAAACAAGGAAGTCACATTATTGGTCACATGATAGGAAACAGGTGGGGCGGGAGACCCTAGAACTGAGACAGTCCTAACTTAATTTTCATATTTAAGAACACTGAATAGGTCCAGTATACTAACAAGCAACTGGTTTGTTCTTTATATGCTTATGTAGACACACATCTGGAATCTAAAGGGAAGATAAAACAGGTGAAATTACTTCCTTTTTAGGCTCTAAAGGAAACCTCTATAAATAAAAATTTTTGAAAAGGGGACCACAAAGTTCCTGGAACTCTAAGAGCAATCTAATAATTGAATAGCTCAAGGAAAATGGGAACAAAGAAAAATCAATGAAAATGGGAGAGCAGAAAGAGCACAGATTTTTAGAATTTGCAATGATTGACTTTGTGTGATTTCAATTTACTGTAACATTTTAATTTAAATCATTTCCTCAATAACCTTCTCTAGCAGATTACTGTCAACTAAGGTACATTTAAAATATTTGCTGAGGGACGCCTGGGTGGCTCAGTGGTTGAGCATCTGCCTTCGGCTCAGGGCATTATCCTGGAGTCCCGGGATCCAGTCCTACATCAGGCTCCCTGCACAAAGTCTGCTTCTCTCTCTGCCTATGTCTCTGCTTCTCTGTCTCAGTGTCTCTCATGAATAAATAAATAAAATATTAAAACATATATATGTATTTGCTGGGTGTCTGGGAGGCTGTCGGTTAAGCATCTGCCTTGGGCTCAGGTCATGATCTCCGGGTCCTGAGATGGAGTCATGCATTGGGCTCCCTGCTCAGTGGGGAGTCTGCTTCTCCCTTTCCCTCTGGCTTTTGCCTCTCCCCCTGCTGTGCTCCCTCTGTCCCTCTCCCAAATAAATAAAATCTTAAAAAAAATATTTGTTAATTATAGAATTAAAGGATAAATAGATTGTTACCAGATATATTTTTCTTTATAAATCCCACAATTTCAATTTATAAAATCTCAAACTTTGTTTCTACCCTTTCAAAGTGTTTAAGTACCAGTTACTAAAATTTGACAAATTTTGTTAATAAATAAGGACTGACCCTAAAAATCGATCTGGCAATCTGCCTGTTGGGGGAATCATGCACAGTGTTCACTGCTCACCTGCAGAGTCAGTGTGAACGTGCAACAGATCCAGCAACATCTGTGACATTGCCAAGCTGTTCGCCTATAACCCACCATCGCCCCGTGAGACTAATTGTTTGTAATAAAGGTGCATAAAGCAGAAACAGAAATGGGATTCTGCTGTAATTCCCATTACCACTTTAGGAAAGAACCAGGGCCCAATGATAAGGACATAATGAGAAATTACTTTTGCCATTTCCTGCTCCAGCTGCAACCTTCGGTTGACCTTCTGCTGGTAGGTTTTTATGACGTTTTCCACGTGCTGCTCCATGAAGAACTTAAACGCGTATGGGGAGTAGCTCTTGATGCGGGACTCCCTCTTCTCTTCATCTCTGCTGTTTTTCCGAACAGGAACAGGAGAGGTCTGAATCTGCTTTTTATCCTTCCCTGCTTTGTCCCCTTTGGCGCTCTTGTGGCTCTTGTCAGTCTTGTCGGCAGGCTCTGCAGCCTGGCTCCCACGGAGGCTCTGCTCCAGGCCCGCGCACAGGCTGTCCACATCGTACTGTTCGGACTTACTGCGGAGTAGCAGGTGTTTGGGGTAGGGCGGGGGTGGGCACCTCAGGTCTGGGCTGCCATAGTCAACATCCAGCGGGTACGCACTGGCGCCCCCCAGGGGCAGAGGGTGCTCATCCTTGGCGTCCAGACCCTCGGCTCCAGAGGGGGTGGGCGCTGGCACCCAGGCTGGGTGGGAGGGCCCCACAGCCGTCTGAGGCTCGGGCCGCATCACCCTCACACTCTTCACTGGGTGCAGGATGTGGGCGGCTGTCACAGCTGTGATGGTGTTGGGGGAGGGCATGGACGGCTCTGTCTTGCTGGGCACTCCCGCCCGGATGGGCACGGCCACTGGCTGCTGGTGGTTGTTGAAGGAGTTGGTTCTGCTAGGGACAGGGCCTTCAGGCAGGAATGCCACGTGCTGGCGGGCTGGTGCCTCCAGGCCTGGCTTCTGAAGAGAGTCACGGCGGGACAGGGTAGAGGACTGCCACTGCTGGACAGGAGGGCTGCTCAGGTCATATAGGTCCACGTTGAGGCTGTTTCTGGAGGGTGTCATCAGACTCTGGGGGGGGCTGTCGCTGGTGAACACCTGGCCCCTGGAGCCCAGCATGTGCACCTGGTGGGCCTGCTTGTGGTGCGTGTGGGGCATATACAGACCTGTCGGTGTTCCCGTGGGCGGGAACGCATGGCCAGCCCCAGGCTGCCCACCTGGGCCCTTGGCAGCCAAGTTTGCATAAGCTCCGGCCTCCTTGTTTTGGAAGGAGGGGCTGCGCTGGATGCCATAGCCCAGCGGCTCCCCAGGCACCAGCAGGTGTGGCCTGTAGTGGGGGCCTTGCAGCGGGAGGGCTTGGCCCCCAGGGCCAGCCACTGGGAAGCTCATGCCCGCGGCCTCCATGTTTGCGGCATAGCCTTTGGGCTGGTGCTGATGGCCACTGGGCACACTGTGAGTGCTTCCAGTGAAGAGAAAGTCCATGTACTGGCGAGGCACCTCCTCCAGTGTGCTGCCACCCTCGTAGGCTGCCGCACTCATCTGATGGTAGGGTGGGAAAGGGTCACCTGTTCCTTCAAAGCTTGGCCTCCGTGGTACAGAGGCTGGTACGGTTCCCTTTCCTGCAGAGAACAGAAGAGGGACATGGCATTAGTGGGGAGCCTGTGCAGCTGGTCTGCCTCTTGCAGACTGGCCCCGCCTGCCGGCAGTGTCCTTGGGGCTGGCCCTGCTGCAGGCTCTTCCATGAGCCCAGGCCCTCTGGAAGGCCCTTTGACAAAGGCTGAACTCTGCTGTGGGCAGATCCTGGGGAACTTCTGGGTCACAGGCTCTGCCCTGCCCCCCGAGGTCCCTCACAGGGATACCTGGCAGAGCCGAGAACCTCTACAGACATCAACTAGTGCAGAAGCACAGACAAACAATGACTGTCTTCCTGGGCTAAGAAGATGCATCAATGAATACACATCAGAGGCAAATGTAGAAGAAAATCATAACAGATTTGGGCCTGCATTTCCCTTTGGGGCTCTGCCCCAAGACAGACTCTGGGACTCTAAGAATCTTGACAGGGATAGCCGGCAGGCAAGGGTTTAAGGGTCTTCTATCAACAAGAAAACAAGAGTTTGTGCCCTCTTAACAAAGATACAATTTCTCACTCAACAGAGGAAGGGAGTTTTATCAAAGATCAAAGACAAAATAAGGAAAGCCCTTTTTGCTAACTATCCTAAATCCCTTATCATGCCCAGGGACCTCAGGTACCAAAAATTGTCCCTCCCATTTGCTCTATCCTCAAAAAGGAACATTCACTGACAGCCAATGAGGCAGAGCATTTGGTGCTGGTGCCTCTGGCCCTTCCCAGGGGATACTGAGGGGTTGTCTAGGCCACTGCCTACGGCCTCCAGGCTGGAGAGACGTCTTCCAGCCTGCTCTGAGGCTACAGTGTGAGAAATCACTGTATTTTAAAGTCAATGAAATAGGGGCACCTGGGTGGCTCGGTCGGTTAAGCAACTTCGTTTGGCCCCAGTCATGGCCCCAGTCATGGTCCCAGGGTCCCAGGATTATCCCTGCACTGGGCTCCCTGCTCAGTAGGGAGTCTGCTTCTCCCTCCTCCTCCTGCTGTACTCACTCTCTCTCAAATAGATAAAATCTTTTTTAAAATCTTAAAAAAAAAAATCAAGGAAATAAACCTCCCTTTTCAAAGACTCCCTCGCAGGCCCAAGAGAAAGTAAAAAGAACATTTTAAAACTCACTCTCTGCTAGGTTGCCTAACTTTACTATCCAGTGAGTTCTTCAAACTCCATAAAAAAAAATATGTATACAACCCCCGCCCCCCAGAAAGTACCAGAGGCTATTTCAGGACCCAGGTAATTCCCATGATTTGCCACCTGTTGCCTCTCTTTTCAGGGCCCAAATGCAGAGCAGGGCAGGCCCAGCTCACCAGTAAGGGCAGTGAGTGCCAACAGATAATGCACTGACCAGGGCCACACTGGACCTCACTTCCTGCAAACCGTCTTCACCCACAGTGCAGCAGGTCTGAGCTCACCTGGGGAGGTCTGCTTAATGACTCGCACTATCTGCTCATTCCTGGGGTCCAGGTAGCCCATCTTGCTGATGTACTCCAGGGCGGCCTCGATGCTCCGGCTGCCAGTCTGCTTGAGGGCCCTGCCTGCCATCTCCTGGGAGGAAAGCACACAGATGAATGGGAAGTCTCAATGTGTGTCATCTTGACACAAAGCCATGCAGGGACTTCTATTCTCACCCTGCTCAGAACTGTTGTGATATCTGCCTCTGTGCCTGCTGGGGTCTGTGACGTGCCGCAGACAAGTCTCAGAACGAGCACAGTTGGCCACATGTCCTCAGGTGCTTCATGACAAAAGCCTAACACACATTAACCCATAGGCTATTTATTGTATGTCACAAACACACAGGAATTTTGATGGGTGGACCTGAAAGAATCCTAAGTTCTGCTTCTCCTTAGAAAACTTCTGTGATTGGACTGATAAATCCTGCTTTGGGATTGGGGGAGACTGGGTGACGGGCACTGAGGTGGGCACTTGACGGGATGAGCACTGGGTGTTATTCTGTATGTTGGCAAATTGAATACCAATAAAAAAAATTTTATTTAAAAAATAAAAAATAAAAGAACCAATGTGATAACCCCCCCACCCCCCCAAAAAAAAATCCTGCTTTGGGAGTAAACCTAAAACTAGAACAGTTTAATGTGAACAACGGTTGAACAACGGTTAAAGTCCGAGACCCTAGCTTTAACCCCAGCTGACCCCCAGGCTAACTGGGAGAAGGAGACAGAGAAGGAGTGGCCCCCCCTCGTGCCCCCTAGAGGAGGGGAGGGAGCAGGGTCGATAATAAAGAGCTTGCTGGATGCCTACTGTTTCCAGTGCCCTGTGCTGGCTACAGTAGCTGGGAACTTGCACATGGGCTCCTGATCTAATAGAAGAGAAGACAGGCCCCAAAGGAGCCCTTGGAGCAGGACCCAGCACAGGACAAGCCCCCTAAAACTGCCTGTGGGATGAACAAGAGACAGAAGCTGGCGACTAGCCACCATGGGAGACACAGCAGCCGAGGGTCAGAGGAGATGGACTCCTTCTGCTGAGAGAGAGGGCATCAGGGACTGTTTGTGGAGGAGACAGAGACACAGATGACCCCTCAAGAACAGACAGAATTTGGGTAGACAGAGAGCCCAGGAGAGAAAAGGTATTCTTGGTAGGTGGAACCGTCGGAGTATAGGACAGGGGGCAGAGAACGGGCAGAGTGGCAGGCACCGAGAAGGGGCATTAGAGACAGCAGAGGGGGGCTCGGGCTGGGGCCAGACTGTGCCCAGGCCTGCTCCTAGTTGAAAGCAGTTATGGAGGCTTTTCAACAGGGGATATGGGGCAATGAGATCAGTTTGGGGCAGAGAGACAATAAGCAGATTCTCAAGTCGGAGAGATAAAACAGGCCAGAGTAGACAGTAGACAGGAGGGGACACAGCACCTGCTGGTTGGCTCAGCAGAGCTGTGGGCAAATGGGACGGGTGGCGGAGGGGAGAGAAAGCCTCAGAGCCCAGCCTCCTGGAGGCAAGGACAGAACAGCCATGTCGAGGCAGCAAATGGGGCATGTATGGAAGGGAACACAGCACTGTGAACGGGGAGGGCAGGCCAGTGGGGAGGAAGAAACAATGCAGTAGGGGTGGTGACAGGAGATGAGAAGGGTTCCGAGGGCTTAAGGGATGGGAAAGCATGGCAAAGGGAATCTCGGGGCTCAGACAGGAGAGAGGAAAAGGGAAAGCATGGCAAAAGGAATCTCGGGGCTCAGACACCTCACCTTCCGGTGAGGGTGTGGGAAGACCTCAGAATGACAAGAAGAAAGCTCGGGGTATTTCTGGACAGGCAGACTGTGGCTGCGCTAGCACAGGGCCACTCTGGGGAAACAGTACTTTGTCCCCGACTCAGAGTGAGTCCAGCCCAGCCCTTCCCAGCCCAGCGCCTTTCCAGGCTGACTCCCAACAGACCACTGTGCTCCCAATGGCCCTCGGCCAGGCATCACACCCCCAGGACCTTTATCAGACCAACATGTGCGTCGGTCCATCTGTCTCCTCCTCCAGGTCCGGGCGCACATCCTGGGGCCTGCAGCCCACAGTACCTGAGGCTATACCTGGCCGCTGGCCACGACAGCACAAGTGACTTCAGCGCTCACTACCCCCCTGGTGACAGCATACTCCAGCCAAGCTTTCCATTCCCAGCGATTCCCGCCTTGTGGCAGGACAAAGCACACGTGCCTATACTCCTGCTGACGCCAAGAGAGCAAGCGGTGCGGGCGGGACACACACACACACACACACACACACACACACACACACACACGCCTAGGTGCGCGGGCGGGGGGTGGGGGGGGCACGGTCAGGCTGCCTGGGGGCCGTGGCGGGGCCGGAAGAGGCAGCTTTGGAGGCAGACGGAGACCTGGGAGTAAGAACAGGGCTGGTGTTTGAAAGCGAGCAGGCGTGTAAAGTGCCGTGGGGCTGTTGAGAGGGAGGCGCACGAGCCAACACGGTGATGCCTCACCTGCAGGCGGAGGTAACGCTTCAGCCTCCCCGCCTCAGGGCGGCGCTATGCGATGAGGTCATGTCTGCAGAGAACTCTCAACAGCTCCAGAAAAACATGGTATAAGGCCGCATCTTATCAGGATCGCCCCGGAGCTTCCGGCGCCCATTTAAACACTGCGCCCTTGGGGAGCTGACCCTAACCAGCACGCGCTGGCTCTGCACCACCACCACCACCGTCTCCGTCTCCCTGGGGTGACCCGCCAGCCATGCTCACTGCTTCGGCACCCGCCCATCGGCAGGGAAGTGCGGACTCCCAGCCTTCGGTCAGGGGGGTGATCCTGGGGACCCGGGATCGAATCCCACGTCGGGCTCCCGGTGCATGGAGCCTGCTTCTACCTCTGCCGATGTCTCTGCCTCTCTCTCTCTCTCTCTCTCTCTCTCTCTGTGTGACTATCATAAATAATAAATTAAAAAAAAAAAACCCGCTCCAGAAGAGGCTGCAGGGTGGCAGAGCCTTGGCGTGGGGCATGGAGCCAAGTGCCTGGCTTCACCCTGCCCCTTGTCACACAGCAGCTGTGTGACCTTCAGCCAATTACTTGCCTACTTGGAGCATTTGTTTCTCTCCCTGCGAAATAAGGTGAATAGTACTGCTCCGCAGATTAAAAGACCATGACATGTTTCAAAACAGCATCATTTAAGGGTCTGCTCTTACAGCTACAGAAGTATTTAAGCATCTCTGGTGACAAACGTAAAGATTATATTTGTAGGTCTTATACAGGGTCAATATTTCATCTAAAGGACTTTATCCTTTTTACCATACTTCTAAAGAGAAATGTCATGGGTTCTTTCACCAAGTCTCAACGGACACCTCCAATCTCTTCCAGTTCACCTAGGGCTGCCCCATAAATATTACTATCTTCCATGGGTGCTGAGATGTGCACAAGGTCAGGCAGTCCTGCCCTAAAGCAAGCATGTGGCCCCTGTGAAAGGGGAAGGAGAGTCAGGTATCTGTTCTAGTGTCTGACACTAGAAAGTGCTGGCTAAGTGGATGGAATGACCAAATGAGACTCAGATCAACAAAGGAGGAAAGAACTACAAGTGGGGTGGCGGCCAGGAGGTGCTCCCGGTTCTCTGGGCAGGCTGCCTCCTGCCTGTGGGGAAGTGGAGAGAAAGCACAAGCCAGAGCTGTACCCAAATACAGGCTGTAGGGAATGTAAAACACCAATGTTTAACACAAAAATCAAACTAAGTTTGATTTCCCCAAGTTTTACTCTATTACCCTACCTAATTTGCATACCTGGGCTATTCTTCAGGAGAGCCTTTTCTATAGAAGTTCATGAAATCTTGAACTGTCCTACTGTGTGCCTCTTAAATTGCTTACCCTTTACAAAGTATTAACAGTCTAAACCTGGGCGGTACAGAAGGTTAACAAGACTTTGATACATTTATGTCACCTAGCAACATGCACCAAGAAAATGTCACATACAATTAAATTCTAAAGCACTCCAGAAAGCTTCAGTTAGGATTGCTTACTGTCTCACACAAAAGTTAGGCTTTTCTAGTAGGGACTAAAGGTACCATGTCTGCAAGCCAGCCTTCTTCTTCTTTTTTTTTTTTTAAGGTTTTATTTATTTATTTATTCATGAGAGAGAGAGAGAGAGAGAGAGGGGGGGGGGGGGGCAGAGACACAGGCAGAGGGAGAAGCAGGCTCCATGCAGGGAGCCTGATGTGGGACCCGATCCTAGGTCTCTAGGATCACACCCTGGGCTGAAGGTGGCGCTAAACCACTGAGCCACCCAGGGATCCCCGCAAGCCTGCCTTCTCTTCCAGAAAGCCACCATGCTGGAGCTGAAGTCACTCTACCAGGCATGCTAAAGTCGTACAAGACGCCTCCAGGTTCAAACTCACTTCCTCGGTGACTGCTCCGTGCCACCTACTACAATGATGGCATCTGTGCAAACCGGACCTACCTCTTTAGTCTTCCCATTCAGTAAACAACCATGCCATTCTCCCAACCTTGGCAGCATCTTGACTTTGAGATTTCCTTCATATCTCACATCTAATCTAGAAGCATTTTTTTCTAAGCTTTACCTAGACTAGAGTGGTAAAAGATTCTGGATGCTCTGAAGGCAAGAGCATTCCACCATTGGTATCTCTCCCAAGAGATTTCTCCTTTCACATTTTATTGACAAACTATTGATAACTTACAACTGGTTCTGGCTAAAATGAATTCTGGAAAATGAGATTTTCCTATATCTCATCTCATATGAAAGAGACTGCAGTGATGCAGTTTAACAAAATGGCCAAGTGGATAAGGTATGGGGCACGTAGCCAAACTGCCCTCCCTCTGCCCTGGCAGATTCTTGGGCTTCCCCACACCCCAATTCCAGAGTGTCCACTGGGATCAGCCAATGCCTCCGCTGCAGGTCCATCATCCATCTAACCTCCCCTCTGCCTCGTCCAGCAACCAGTTCTCCAGTTGCCGCAGGTCCCCCAAAGCTGGCCTGCCAGCCCTGAAACCCACGGACATGGCAGGAAGCCCACCAAACAGCATGAGGAGGACCAGCAATCAGTTCTGCTGTTCCTTGGCCGCAGGTGCATGGGCACTGGGCACCACCTCTGCCCCCAGCCCGGGGCAAAGGCTGTGTGGTTGGGCCAGGTCTGTGTCCCACCTGCCTCTGCTCTCCTGACCTGGCCACTCTCAAATGGCTGTGTTTTCACCACCACTCACAGGCCCTACAGGGAAGAGCTGCAGCAAACCTAGTCACACGCCTACTATTTCTGACTCCTGGCTCATAGGGAGACAAAAGCTGGGTTCACACACTCTGTACAGCTCAATTATTTTACGGGCATCGACGCAGGGCCGAGAGTAATTGAAATGCAGTGAAGAGTTATTATGTATGAAGGAAGGAATTTCCCATGGAGGTCCCTCCCCCAGCCCCTTCCTGGTAAGGAAGCATTTTTCATTTGTGAGTAAAGCCAAATCCCAACATTTTCACATTCCAATTATGAATTTTGGCTGAAAAACTAGAAATGTAGAACTTGGGCCTCGTTGGGTCTGTGTGGCCTGCATTGCAGGCCTTCTCAATACAAACTCTCCATTTTAGTTCAAAGTTGGAATGGAGGAAGTCTCTGGCCACCCCTTGTTGGAGACCCCATCTCTGGCCAAGACCTAATAGCCACCTGAGCACTGCTATCCTGGGACTCAAATGCTCCCCTCTCCCCCCCAATCAACAGGCATTTTTTTCACCTGTCAAGGAAAAAGAAGACCGCACAGCCAGCTTTGAAACTGGGAACTATTCTTCTTCACCTTAAAAAGGAAAGTGATCCAGAAGACCTGATTTCCTGAAGAGACCACTACCAAGACGGAGAGCAGAACTGAGTATCACGGTATTTCCTCAGGGTACCTGCAGTCAGTGGCCAGGGAGCACAGTAACGCTCCCACCACTCCCGGGAGTGGCCAGAGGCATCACCATGGAACACGTGGGTACAGGCACCAGGTCCGCTGCTGCGCTGCATCTCCTCAACCAGATGCTTCCAGGAGTTATTTTGGAAACAAAGTAGAACCTAGTGTCTCAGTGCATCTTGCCACCAGTTTGTCAAGCCTCAATCAGAAACACAGGCCTCGGGGAGGACCAACCCGGCAGACCCAGCCTCCTACCATTATACACAGCTCCCAAAGAGAATGAAGAGCATTCTGCGTGGGCTTGTAAAAGCTTGCGTGCATGTGCTCTATGGCTGGAAAAATAAAGTGAGGAATAAACAGAAGCAACCTCTGAATTTTAAATGTGTGTGTACAAGAAAAGAAAATTAATTACTACTGCACATTAGTGCAGCTCATAGAAACTTCAACAGGAAAAAGCCACTGCACCGGTACTTTATTTACGCAAGTGGCTCTGGGTAGAGTGACCACTCGGCACTTTTGAGGAAAAAAAATTTCTTAAAGTAACCTGCAGGTAAGGGAATAAAGAATAAATTTGGCCTAAAATTAAATATGAAAAATTTTCAACCTTGCCAGTGATCAAAGAAACACTAATAAACAGTTTCATATTTTTGGTGGCAATATAAACTATAATACTCCTTTGAGATGAGTGTTTATTATTAAGTATCAATAGTTACAAAATTTGTTTGTATCCTCATTTAATAATTTTACTTCTTCCGATTTATTCTCAGGCTATTTTTTTTTTTTTAAAGTAATCTCTACCACCAACATGAGGCTTGAACTCATGGCCCCGAGAGATCAAAAGTCTCATGCTCTATATGGACTGAGCTAGCCAGGTGTCCCTTTTGGGCTAATTTATAATTTTTAAAAAGGTTTTATTTATTCATGAGAGAGAGAGAGAGAGAGGCACAGACACAGGCAGAGGGAGAGGCAGGCTCCTCGCAGGGAGGCCGACACGGGACTCAATCCCGGGACTCCAGGATCACTCCCTGGGCCAAAGGCGGCACTAAACCGCTGAGCCACCCGGGCTGCCCATTTTTTCGGTTAACTTAAAAGAATATTATAAAAATATTTTTAAATTCAATGTGTACAAAGAGTTGTCAGAAATAGGTAAAATAAATTGGCCCCTTAAGTAGAAGGGGGATAGGATGGGAGTTGGACAAGGAGCTTAAATATACAATGATAGAAGGATTACATTAATTTTAATTAATGTTTTACCCAGAACATACTAATACAGCCATAAAAATACCTTCTATGCTTCTGTCTATGCTTCTGGGCTCTGTGTGACTAGAGAGAAACCCAGCCAGCCTCAGCAGTCCCAGGCTGCCCTGCCTGCTGTAGTTCTGCATATGGGGTGTGCCATCTTGGATGCTCAAGCCCCAGCTGAGCTCCCAGGGGAATGAGCTACAAGGAACCCCAGCAGACACCACGTGGAGCAGAACTATCCAGGAGAGGCCAGCCAACCAGAGGATCATCATAAATAATAAATTATTGTTATTTTTCAGTCACCAAAAGTTCCAGGATGGTTTGTTACACAATAGATAACTGATGATTGACTTCTTTTTCTGCAGTGTATACTCTGAAAAAGTATGTTCACCTATTTATCTTAAACTCTGCATTTAGTTATAAAAATTTGGCTGCATATTCAACAGTAAGTACTGCCTTTTTACTTGCAACTCTTTAGGCCCCCAAATAAATACTTGGTTGGGTTAATATTGGACTACAAAATTATTATTATTATATCTCTAAATGTTTTTGTTCTCTTAAAGGAGTAACAAACTCTTGGGTATGACTTGTTATAACTTAGGTCCAATCTCTTTTGAGAAAAATAAACTATTTTTTTCAGTAATGAAAGTAATAGAAAAATAAAAATACAAAACACTTTACAGTGCTTCAGGAAAGAATAGGTGAATGAATCCTTTTTTTTTTTCTCTTAAGTGAGCTGTATGTCCAACATAGGGCTTGAACTCACAACCCTGAGATCAAGAGTTGTATGCTCAACCAATTGAGCCAGACAGGCACCCCTGGGCAAATTAATCTTTCACAGCACGTCTGTTCACTGTCAGTGTCTGCTGGGGGAGAACTCCTAGGTCCCAACCATATGTGTGCATAGGCACACATACATGTGTGCATACAGCCCACTGTCTGGGCTTAGGAAACCAGCACTGTACTGGGCTTCCCGGCCCCAGCCTGCAACCTGCAGGTACCCCTGTGCTCTGGCAGGAAGCCGTTGGGCTCCAGCAGCACCAGGGAACAATCCAGCCTGCAACCTGCAGGTACCCCTGTGCTCTGGCAGGAAGCCCTTGGGCTCCAGCAGCACCAGGGAACAATCCAGCAGCATCCTGATCCAAGGAGTGAGAGCCAAAGCCCAACAGAGATTGCAAAAGAGCTTCACAAGGCAGAATCTGCTCTGGCCCTTTCCAGAGCACCTCCTCCACCCAACAAGACATCCCTGGTTTTAAGAAGAACAAGTATAGGGGATCCCTGGGTGGCTCAGCAGTTTAGCGCCTGCCTTCGGCCCAGGGAGTGATCCTGGAGTCCCGGGGTCAAGTCCCACATAGGGCTCCTTGCATGGAGCCTGTTTCTCCCTCTGCCTGTGTCTCTGCCTCTCTCTCTCTGTGTCTCTCATGAATGAATAAATAAAATCTTAAAAAAAAAAAAACAAAAACAACGAGTATACTCTAAAATTTGGCTGGTACAATTAAAACAAAACAAAACAAAACAAAAAAAACAAAAAAAGAAAAAGCATACACAGGGGAGTTATCATGTGCCTCACTTTTACCGAGTCTCTAAAACAATCTGTACTGCCTAAGGAAACTATGAAAGAAATCCAGATCTGCACTTCCAGTGTTCTGAGTGCTTAGGGAAGCAAGAAGCCTTTGGCAGACAGCACAGAAATGGTGCAATCCGCAGGAAGCAAAGATGTTGGCCCCAGAAGACAGAATTCTAGGGAAAATTCTGGTAACTGATAAACCAGAGGGTTTGACTTCTCAAGCAGGCAGAGGTCCATGCCTTCCTAGCACAAAAGAAAACCTATCCCTAAGTCAGAGCACACACTTTCAAAGAATGAGCTGAAGCATGCCAGGTGGCATCCTTGGATGAGGGTGGGGCTGAGTGCAGGTAGAAGACAGATCAACAACCTTTCTGGTAGAGAAGACAAGATCAGAGAAACTTCTCAAGAGAAATAGGGAGAAAACTTTTACAGAGAAAACTTAGAATACAACCCGACCTTGACAGAGTGGATAATTGAACAGATGCTAAAAGACCCAAGCCAGCCTTCTCAGCTCCCCCTGTTGGGTAGGGCTCAGGCTGGCCAGGACTCTGCACCAATCTCAGGCTTTCTCCTGTGGCTTTCTCTTCCTTTCCAGATAGGTTCAGAGGTCAGGACAAGGGTCCAGAAGCAAGGGTTTGCCAAAGCATAGGAGTTCATCTGTAAACTTAACCCTGAACTTCCAGTGTTGCTGACGGAACAGAGATAAGATAGATACTAAAGTTAAGTTAGACAAAAGGCCACCTGCCGTTTGTCTTTGGCTGCCTACAGCAGCATGACTAGAGGGAAAAGTCTCCATAAAGGAAAAGATTCAATTTCTGCTTCAACTCATGATGCCTGAAGAAGAAAAATCATAGCAAGACAGATGGCAGGACCAATGGCCTGTGAACAAAGCATGGAAACCTGTCATTAGTGAGCAAAAGAAAACTTTACCCCAAGATGTGCGTGCTTTCATCAAAGACACTGGTACCTGTCCTTGGTCTCCAGCACCCGGTGTATACACGCTTGGAAAGGGCAAGTGGATAGCTGATTCAACTCTACGAAGAACCGTATGCCACCAAACTTATGTGCTATGTGAGACTGAATTTATGAAGGACTAGCCTGTGTCAGGCCTGGGCATCAAGCTGGCCAAAAGATAAACCAGCCATTGAAGCTGAAGCACGAACAGCTTATATGTGATTCTGGACAAACAGATTTCTCCTACTGGGCTCCAAGCCAATCCTGGCTCTTGAAGTCTATCCAATATGTGGGAAGACTGGCTGCTCTTCTCTTCCAGACCAAGTTCTACCCTGGTCTATGACCCACTTACCTGAAAACAGCATGTAGGCATACTTCCTAACCCATACTTTTGTCATAAAACTTGAAGCTCCTTTTCTTTGCTCCTTAAATGAGTAACTGTATTTTACCATGTGTTGTTGGTCCTCCATGCTGTCTCTGTCTCATTTTGTTGGGGATGGTCAGCCCATAAGCATCAAGGGGAGGGGCATTTGGATGCAATGTACACAGAGCTCTCTTCCCTGTGGTTATTTTTTTTAAACGTAAAGGGGAATATCTAGAAAGCTATAGGCTCATTAAAGAAGGAAGACAGCAATCTGCTACTTCTAAAAGTACTTTTGAAAGATACCATGTAATATATTAATTACAGTATAATTTATTAAAATACATAAGTATTTTAGTTATGAAACATGGTAGTGAAAATTGAAATTCCCTAGTTAAGTTTTTATGTATTTTTAAAAATTATTTATTTATTCCTGAGAGACACACAGAGAGAGAGAGAGAGAGAGAGAGAGAGAGGCAGAGACATAGGCAGAGGGAGAAGCAGGCTCCATGCAGGGAGCCTGATGTGGGGCTCAATCCGAGGACCAGGATCACGGCCTGGGCCGAAGGCAGTGGCAGTTGCTCAACCCGCTGAGCCAGCAGGGTATTCCAGTTTTTATGTATTTTTCAGAAAAAGTTACAGTATAACTTTGAAATAGATACATATTGGGGAGTTAACTTTTAATTCACATCTCCAAGGGCTTAAAGGCTTGAACAACTTTCATTTTGCAACAATGCTTTATATTTTATTTTACTTCATTTTATTTTAAGCAGGCTTCACATACAATGTGGGGCTTGAATTCACAACCCTGAGACTGAGAGTTGCATGCTCTACCGACTGAGCCAGCCGGCCAGGTGCCCCTCCAACAATGCTTTAAAATCCACTCATTTTGTTTCAAACTTGGCTGTGACTACCAGTTACAATTTTTTCTTAATTCTATGTTGCTGACAGTGAAATTTCAGAACATGCATTGCCAAATTGTGGTATAACGTTTATGCTTAAAAAAATATACATGTATCTGTGTGGCAAGAATGTGGAGAAAAAGGAACCTTCATGCACTGTTGTTGGGAATGTAAACTGATGTAGCCACTGTGGAAAACAGTATGGAGGTTCCTGAAAAAATTAAAAAGACTACCATGTGACCCAGCAATTCCACTTCTGGATATTTATCCAAAGGAAATAAAAATACTAACTCAAAAAGATATTTCCACCCCTATGTCTGTTCCAGCATTATCTTCCAAGACATGGAAGCCTAAGTGTCCACTGATGGGTGAATGGATAAAGAAAATGTGGTATCTATATCTACATCTACACATACACACACACACACACACAGAATATTATTCAGCCATTAAAAAATGAGCCAGAGAATGACAAACACCATATGATCTTACTTGTATGTAGAATCTTAAAAAAAAAAACAACAACAACCCCAAAGCCCCCCGCCCCAAACAAGCTCATAGGCACAGAGAAAAGACTGGCAGTTGTCAGAGGTGAAGAGTGGGGAGTGGGCAAAGTAGGTAAAGGGGTCAAAAGGTACAAACCTCTAGTTATAAAATAAGTCCTGGGCATGTAATGTACAGCATAGTAACTACAGTTTAACTACAGTTATTGCTATATTGTATATTTGAAAGTTGCTAAGAGAATAGATCCTAAAAGTTCGCATCAAGAAAAAAAATTTGGGGATCCCTGGGTTGCGCAGCGGTTTGGCGCCTGCCTTTGGCCCAGGGCGCGATCCTGGAGACCCGGGATTAAATCTCACGTTGGGCTCCCGGTGCATGGAGCCTGCTTCTCCCTCTGCCTATGTCTCTGCCTCTCTCTCTCTCTCTCTCTGTGACTATCATAAATAAATAAAAATTAAAAAAAAAAATTGTAACTATGCATGGTGATGGATGTTAACTGGATTTAATGTGACAATCATTTTGCAGTATATACAAATATTGAATCATTATGTTGTATATCCTAAATTAATATATGTTAATCTTACCTCGGTTAAAAAAAATCTATGTGCACAGCATTTTAACATATTTTTTATTTTATTTTAATTTTTTTTTTAAAGATTTTATTTATTTATTCATAGAGACACAGAGAGAGAGGCAGAGACACAGGCAGAGGGAGAAGCAGGCTCCATGCAGGGAGCCCAACATGGGACTCGATCCCAGGTCCTTAGGATCACACCCCGGGCTGCAGATGGCGCTAAACCACTGCACTACCGGGGCTGCCCTTAACATATTTTTTAAAAGATTTTATTTACTCATTTGAGAGAGAGCAAGAGAACATGCACAGGTGGGGGTGAGTAGGCAAAGGGAGGAGGAGAAGCAGAGTCCCTGCTGAACAGGGAGCCTGATACGGGACTCGATCCCAAGACCCTGAGATCATGACCTGAGCCAAAGGCAGACACTTAACCAACTGAGCCACCGGCCAGTCCTAACATTTTAATATTTTTAATATTAAATAGAATGCTGCATTTAAATTCTTATTATGGCCAATAAGGGAAGAATAGCTTTCTCCAGGTTCAGATTACAAACATGTCTCTCAGGCCCCAATTTTTCCTAGAAAGGAGAAATTCATCAGTGGCATTTCTTATAGCACCAAGGAGTGAACCCAGGCCTCTGAAAAGCCTTCACTGCCGTCTACAGTGCAATGGAGCTCCTTCGTACTCAGGTGACAAGACGTGGCAAGGCCCAGCACAGCCACCCCGGAGCAACCACGTCAGCCTGGACAGCCATGGCCAAGGAGACGGAAGAGTGGGTGTGGGTGCAGATAGGTGTGACAGAGGGACTAACTGGTTGTTGTAGAGAAAGGGGGTCAAAATCAATGTAATTTGGGGGAAGACTTTAAAAAGTGTCTTCCTCTAAAATTACAAAAAGGACCAAGAACACACGACTGCAGGGGCTCCATGCCAGTAACCACTACCACCAGCTTGCAGTGCCTTCCACCCTGTCAGACTAATATCGGATCGCAGCTTGTAACTGGAGAAGGATTATCATTATTAGTGAGGATAGACAATCAAACACGCACCGAAGGAACAACCTGAGATGTTAACACTGTGTCATCTCTGTGTGTGGGATCAGGGGTGAGGTTTATGTTCTTCACCACTTTTCCTACACTTTCCAAATCTTCCATAGTGAGTTCGTACTGTTTCTGTACTCAGAAAATAAAGTCTTTATAAAGATGTGTCACCACCACCCTCTCATACAGACACACAAGCAGCCCACTCTGGTCCTGCCTGAATTCAGGAGCTCCTCCTCTCCTCCTGGCCTTCCCTCCCCCAGGGACCCACACACCTGGGGCCCTCTTTGACCTCTGTCCCCTTCCCCTTAGCTGTCACCTGCCACGTGGGCTATGCTCTCAATGGTTTGCCACTCTGAAATGCATCACAGAAATCTGTCACACAGCTTAAGGTCCTGGGACCCTTGCTCACACTGCTGCCAATGCTGGAATGTCAGCCCACTCCTAGCTCCAGCTAAGGTCTACACACTTCTGTAGACTCAGCTCAAGCCTCATTTCCACCATGAAACCCTCCCTGATGTCCTCTGCTCATCCTCCAAAACCACCCAGAAGAACTCGTTTCTCAGTCTTCCTGTATCAAAATGCCTTGTAAAGCTACCATCAAACTGATGTTATGGAGTTGTCCTTACTGGTTTACATACTGTCTGCCCGTACTGGACTGTGGTAACATTTACTGAAAGTCTGCAACTCAGTCATCTGTTCCAGAAACATTTCTACCAAGGGCCCACCACGTGCCAGGCACCATTCTAGGCTCTGCGGACGCAGAGGTGAACAGAACTGAGGAAAATCACAAGTTAGGTAATAACCTACTATGGAGTGACAAGTGCTATGTGGAAAAATGTCAAGTAAGGGTGACAGCGAGTGTGTGTCATGGGTAGGGGGCTACTATTTTACAAAGGATGTTTGAAGACCTGAGGAAGGGAGGGAGGAAGCCCAAAGTCTTCTGCAGGAAGTGGGAACATGACTACAAAGGCCCTGAGGCAGCTAAGTGTGTTCAAGAAAAAGCAAGCTCAGTGGCTGGAACAGAGCAGGCAGGCCAGAGTGAGGAGTCCCCATCCCACCGAGGCTCACGGGCTGCAACGTTACTTTGACTATGGCCACATTTTACATGAAAACTCAGTACACGTGCACCTAACGGATCCAACTGATTAAGCAGCAGCTGCTTCTGACATCCCCCCTCTACTTCCTGGCTTTGAAATGCTAGACATGATCCTTCAGGTGCATTTCAGGATTAAAAGGGGTGACAAAACATTGGGTAGAAACTCAATGCACAGGCCACGATAAGGACTTTGGCTTTTACCGAGTGAGACCAGAAGCCATACCAGAACACAAGATCTGCCTTCTGCTTTGAAAGGATTGCTCCAGCTGCTGGGTGAGAATGGGCTCTAAAAGGGACAAGGAGAGAAAAGGGAGATCAGTTGACATAACAGACCTGACCGACTGTCCATATGTTCTGTGGCACTGCAACCTCATGCAGAGGCTCCTGCTGGGGGCTCAAGAAGGTGCTCTCGGCTCCAGTAGGGCTTTTGTTATGGGCTCCAGACCACAGCCCACGGTTCAGGGGGTGGGGGGCGGGTATTAGGGTTATCACTTCAATGTGGGGGCAGCCCTGAGGGTATTATTGGAAGAATGACTCAAGACTGAGACAGAAATAGGGCCAGGAGCTGTGCACATTGGTCTCCAATCCTCAGAATGACTCCAAAATGTTGATATTCATATTCAATGAAAATCAGGAGATTGAGGGTCAGAATGAGTAATCATATCAGAGGTTTATGCTATCAGTGGTTCAAACTCAAAAAGTCAAAAGAAGTCCAAAGTCATTAGTAATCAAGAACTGGAAAAAAAAAAATTTTTTTTTTTTGAGAGAGAGAGCATGCATGCAAGGGGGGGGGGAGGGGAAGGAGAGAGAAAATCTCAAGCAGACTCCACACCCAGTGCAGAGCCCAATGCAGGGCTCGACCTCACAACCTTGAGATCATGACCTAAGCCAAAATCAAGAGTTGGATGCTTAACTGATTGAGCCACCCAGGCACCCCCAGAACTGCATTAAAAAATTTATTTTAAATTCCATTTAGTTAACATAGACATTATTAGTTTCACGGACAGAATTTCGTGATTTATCAGTTGCATATAATACCCAGTGAACATCAAGTGCCTTCTTCACACCCATCACCCAGTTACTCCATCCCCCCACCCCCCTCTCCTCCGGCAGCTCTCATTTTGCTTCCTATGGTTAAGAGTCTCTTATGGCTTGTCTCCCTCCAGAACTGCATTTTTAAAGACTATTTCACACCCCTTAGGTTGACATATTTAAAATGTCTGACACTACCAGTTACTGGCAAGGACAGTGAGACCTGCCCTGATTAAACCAAGGAAAGAAGTGTGAATTGGTAATATCCACATAGGAGAACACTTTGACAATATCTAGGAAAATTTAAGATGTTAAATCCCATGACCCTGAAATCCTACTTTTAGGTATGTATACTCTAGGGAAATTTCCACATACACAAGAGAACATACAGAAGAATACTCGCTGCGCTTCTGTTGGCAAAAGAAAACTGGAAACAATCTGAATGTCCATCAACAGGATAATGGATAGATAAGTGATGATATACAATACAACTGAGCAATTAAAATGAACTAGAACCTCTTCTGTCAACAAGCATAAATCTCAAAAACATGTTGAATGAAAAAGTAAGCTGCAAAATCATACTGTACACAGCTTTTTAAAAATTTTGTAAAATGGTATGGTAGATTGGTTATAATCTGTAGGGGAATGAGAAGATTAACAATGGCTGGGGAGGAAGGGGAGCGATCAAGGCTGGAAGAGCCCAGAGAAGCGCCATTATATATGTAATAGAGTGTTTCTTCAAGAGTCGCTGAAACAGAATCACAATTCCTGACTTCAAATTGTATCACAAAGCTGCAGTTATCAAAACAGTATTGTACTGGCACAAAAATAGACACACAGATCAGTTGAACAGAATAGAAAACTCAGAAATAAACCTACAATTACATGATCAATTACCCTCCCACAAAGCAGGAAAGAATATGCAATGGGAAATAGTCTCTTCAACAAATGGTGCTGAGAAAACTGGACAGCTAGATGCAAAAGAATGAAACTGGACCACTTTTTGTCAGAAATACACAAAAATGAATTCAAAATGGATTAAAGTTCTAAATGTGAGACCTGAAACCATAAAAACCCTGGAAGAGAACTCAGGCAATAATGTCTCTGACATCAACCATAGCAACATTTTTCCAGCTATGTCTCCTAAGTCAAGGGAAACAATCAACAAAACTAGGCAAACTACTGAAAGGCAAACTACTGAATGGGAGAAGATATTTACAAATGACAAATCTGATAAAGGGTTAGTGTCCAAAACATAACAAACTTACAAAACTCAACACTGAAAAAATAATCCAATTAGAAAATAGGCAGATGATATGAACAGACATTTCTCCAAAGAAGACATATAAATAGCCAACAGACATATGAAAAGATGATCATCACCACTTACGATCAGGGAAATGCAAATCAAAACTACAATGACCTATCTCCTCACACCTGTCAGAGTGGCTAAAATCAACAACACAAGAAACAGCAGGTGTTGGCAAGGACAGACAGAGAAAGGAACTCTCGTTGCACTGTTCATGGGAATGCAGATTGGTATAGTTTTTGTGGAAAATAGTATGGAGATTCCTCAAAAAAAAATAAATAGAACTACCCTGTGATCCAGTACAAAAAATACTAATTCAAAGGGATATATGCACCCCTATGTTTATAGAAGCATTATTTACAATAGCCAAGATATGGAAGCAGCCCAAGTGTCCATCAATAGATGAATGGATAAAGAAGAGGTGGTATATATTTACAATGGAATATTATTAAACCACAAAAAAGAATAAAATCTTGCCATTTGTAAGTACATGGATGGAGTTAAAGGATATAATACTAAGTGAAATCAGTCGAGAAAGACAAATATTGTATGATTTCACTCATATGTGGAATTTAAGAAACAAAGAAGCAAAGGGAAAAAAAAGAGAGCGAGAGACAAATCAAGACTTCTACTCTAGAGAACAGACTGATGGCTACCAGAGGAGGAGACGGGAAGGGGGTTGGGTGAAATAAGTGATGAGAGTAAGGCATACACTTGTGATGAGCACTGGATGTTGTATGGATGTGTTGAATCATATATTGTACACCTGAAACTAATAACACACTGTACATTAACTAACTGGAATTAAACTAAAAACTTTTTTAAAAGTCTGAAACAAATGTGGGGAAATGTTCTCTTATTCTCCCTTTATAAATGTTTGAAAGATTACATCATCATCATCAATCATCACCAAACATACTGAACAATTAAACCAAGACCCAGCTTCTCTTTGTCCCACGGCCTTTCTTCACAATCCTGCCTCCTTGTCCTGTATGCTTTCAGCGCCAAACGCTGAGTCATATTCATATTTGTATCCACTCTGCTTAGCAAATAGAGGCTGCTCGGTGTTTGCTCAAGCAATGAACGAATGAATAAATGACAGCATAGCTCTTTCATGCCTTGGTTTCTCTACCACCTTGCAAGCTCTCAGGAGGCAGGAACAAGCACCATTTCACATCTGATTCAGTGCCCTGGAGACCTTTTTTACAGTGTCAAAGAACCAATTCTTCCTTCTTCCTTTGCACTTGCTCCTGTCTCCTCACCCTCTCCTCTCAGGCAACTAGCTGAAAATCCCTCTAGGAAATTGGTTCAAATTCTCTGTTGACAATTGGCCCCGCAAATCATGTCTAGGAATGAAAGAGTTGATTAGAAGTATATCCACCTGGGTGAAAAATTACAAATGAACCGAGTGTCCCCAAATAAACTAATGTCTATCATCCATTTGGTAAAATACAACACTGTCTTTTTTTTTTAAGTGCTAGAGAGTAAAATTTTGTGACATAGGAAAATGTTTATAATATATAGTTAAGTAAAAGCAAACAACAAAAAATGAATAATAAAAAAATATATGGGACTTCAGCTGGTACTTGGTGCATTAGCCACAACTCTTGTTACTCTGCTTAGTTTTCCATCATAGCTCTTAGGTGACAAACACAGTGAGGAAGGGATTTACTTCAGCACCAAATGGAGTAGCAGTGATGTGAACCCACAGGGCAGGGGAGAAAGGAGGGTGCTCCGCTGGAGGTGCATATGCTGTGCACCCAGGTCCCTGGGTCCCCACTCTGTGCAAGAGACACTGAACCAGAAGCACTCGAATCAGACTGCAGCACAGCAAGGAGCAGATAGGAAGCACCGGGATACAGTAGAGAGACTAAGCCAGACACACCGAACTGACCATGGCCTGTCAGCAATCCTCCCTTGTCGTGAGAACACACCTCCCAGAGCCTCTGTCCATCTCACAGACTTGAGGGTCTCCCCTGGAAAAACTCAAGGGCCCCTCAGATAAGCCTCTAGAAACAGACATCTGTGGGTCTGGTTCTCCATCCTACAGTGACAGTCCCATCAATAGGCTCCATCCCACAGTCTTTCCAATCAGCATTTTAGTGCACCACTCCCAAATATGAACAGCCCCAAATCACTAGACACTTAAGAATGTCTCCCAAAATAAAGTCAACACAAATCAAACAGTACATACAATATGATCCTGTTCTTGTAAAATTTTTAAAAATCACAGCATATACCAACATTAATGGTGAATAGTGGCTTCCTTGTAGAGAGAGGGTAACAGCATGATTTTCCAGAAATGCATGCCAAATACCTTTTAACAGGACCCATGACCCTTCCTACTTTCTCTCACTTCTTTGGCTACTGTTCTGAAATATCTGCCTTCCTTCACAGACTCAAAACTGAGTTCTCAAGATGGTGAATAAGTGTCAACATCTGGTTGAAAGAATCTATACATCCTACAAATCCTTCCCACCCATCCATGGGTCTCAGACATTTACAAAACGTGTACTCTGACACCGCTGCAAAAGATGTGGTTGGAGGTAATGCTTCTCATTTCAGGGAGGATTTTGTTTTTAAACTGGTCACTGTACCCACAAGGGTCAGGGAGCCAATAAACAAAAAATCAGAAAATGTGTAACTCCTCAGGTGCATTAACATTTTCTCTGAGAAAATGGCTATGTTGCATGACAAAGTGACTCTATGTGAAAGAGCATTAAACAGTTCTAAGTACCTGCTATTGCTAGGAGGCTCTGCCTGAGTCCAGGGTTTCAAAATCTGTTGTGCTGCTTTCTGGACTGGACAATCTGGGGGCAAAATACCAGCTGGCTCCTGTAGAGTTAACAGATTTCCAAAAAATGATAGAATGTTGCCTTTATTAACATTTGCCAAAAGCTTCAGCACTTCCACTAGGAAATTTTCTAATCCAATTTTCTTTCTTTTAAAAAAATATTTTGGGGACACCTGGGTGGTTCAGTCAGTTAAACATCTGCTTTTGGCTCAGATCATAATCCTGGGGTCTTGGGATGGAGCCCCGTATGGGGCTCCCTACTCAGCGGGGGGCCTGCTTCTTGCTCTCCCCTCCCCTCTGCTCATGCTCTCTCTTGCTCACTAGCTCTCTCTCTCCTAAATAAATAAAATCTTAAAAAAAAAAAAAAAATCTCTCTCCTAAATAAATAAAATCTTAAAAAAAAAAAAAAAAGATTTTATTTTTAAGTAATCTCCACACCCAACATGGGCTTTCAAACTCACAATCCTGAGATCAAGAGTTGCACTTGAGATCAAGTGTACAGACTAGCCAGCCTGGTGCCCCTCTAGTCAAATTTTCCACCTACAGTGTTCCCACCTTCAATTCTTAGGAAATGCCACTTATGCCACTGACCAGAGCCCGTAACTATAAACTGTTGGTAGATTTTTTAAAGAAAGGGGCAGCATGAGGGGAGAATGCTAGCAAAGGGTCACGTGCTGTGCAAAGCCCTTAACCTAAATCATCTCTTGCCAACCTCACAACTACCCTGGGAAATAAACATTACCAGCCATGCTTCCAAGATGGAATAACTGCGACTGGAACAGATTAGCAATATACCCAAAGTGACAAAGATAACACAGATGGAGCAGTGTTAAGGAGAGGAGAGGCTTGTTTCTATTACAAAGTAATTATTTAAGGTATAGAGACTTTGTTCAAGTCAGTGACTTCCTCGGCTAGAACATTCCATTCATTCAAAACAGTTATTAAATCACCAAACAGTAAGGGACCCTGTTCTAGGTACTGGGGACGCAGCAGTGACAGAGCAGACAGTGGTCCTTGGCTCACAGGAGTCCTATTCCAGTGGTCAGTAATGTGCCTATACCTAAAAATTCTCATTGCTTGCTCATTTAGGCCAGGTAAGCCAACCAGCTGTAGTGATGGGTTAAAGCAGGGCTTTCAGGGGTTATGAGTAACTACTCACTAGAGTTATGGAAGCTTGTGGTTAATCCCAATGGGACCTGAACAGTTGTCCTGGCTTGCTGCCTGAGTAATACGCTCATCCTCAGGATGTGAGCAATGTGCTTGAGCCAAGACTTATTATCATAACTTTATAAAAGCAAAAATCAGTGTGTGCTAATTTCAAAAATGCATGGAAAGAATCGCGCTTTCTGTAGACAAGATCTAAAATGAGCAGGAAAGGTAAAGATAAGATTCTCTGAAAAGCTGCAGTCAAGAAGGCTGTTAATGATATAAAGTCCTGACCTTTGCTTCAAGGTCCTATAACAGAGTTCCATTTTATATTGGAATGCTCTTTTTATTTATTCTCTGAAATGTCCTTTTCCTTGTCCTCCCATTAAATTTGTATAGCTCATTAAAAAATGAGATAAGGAAGTAGACGTAAAAGGCTACATAATTTAGGGGGGAAAAACAGCTAAAAGGGAATCATTCTAAAAACAAGAACAAGACAATAATGAGGTCTGTGACCCTAGTCACCACTCCCTGGAAGGGAAGGCGTGGTGCTAGGAAATCAGCAGCTTTCTTCATCAGTTCTCTCAAAGATGAGAGCAAACCACAGAGGACAATTAGCAATTCAACCATCTATCCTCTCAGTTCAAATGATCTATCTGAAACAAATTCCAAAACCAAAACACACCAGCCAAAGAAAGTAATAACACAGTCAGGTTAAACAAACCAAAAAAGCCAATTTGCCCTGCTGCATGGTTTGGCCTAGCTCAATACTGAAGTATGAATAAAGCATAATCTTTGCTAAGGAACTGCTATGAAGAAAGTATTTTTGGATGAAAAGTATATGCTTGATGTGTATTAGAAAATTATATGCCAGGAAGGTTTTACAAAAACTCTTTCAGATAGCACAGAAATGCTGAAACAGTGCCTTGAAGCAGCACCCCTCACTGGCAATAACACACCTCAGCCACTCAGTCAGGAAGGCACTGACCATAAGCCCATCCACTAACACAAGTTCTGCTGATCTCACTGAACTGGAAAAATCTGTTTCTGCAGCCAGCACTGCTGCTATCAGCCTTAAAGTCCAATTTGAGCAACAAAAATAAACATCACAGGGCCAAGGAAAGAATCAATATGATACTTAAAGTTTGTTGAGCAGTTTAACTTTAGAGCCTCAACCACATGAACAATCCTTTCTCAGAAATTCACAAATAACACGTAACATTCTTTATCCAGCTGGGCAATCTAAGCTATTCTAAGATCTTGTCTGTTTTACGACAATTTGGTTTTGAAAAAAGGTTGAAAATGTATTTGTTGGCCGTTGTAAACTCCAAGAGAGGCCATCAGGTCTCTCATGCTCATTACAGCACCCTTGGGGCCCTAACACAGTGCCTGGCACACAGTAGGCACTCCACAGTATGTGCTGAATCAGCAATATTAGGAATTTCTTTGGAGTGTCCAGTGCGTGGTATTCTAGGTAAAACTGTATAACCTTCTCGGTCCACTAATATTTAGATTACTGTGCAATGACCTATACTGTACTTTGGCAAGAATGGTTTAGTAATACATTTCTTTACTCTTCTTCCATTGTCAACTCCTCAGAGTGAGGGAGCTCCTTAGAGTGAGTGCTAAATCGCTGAGCCACCTGGGCTGTCCCAGCAGTTTTACTTTTTATACCAGTTCATTCCTTTAAAGATGGCCAGGAAGGGCAGCTTGGGTGGCTCAGTGGTTTAGCGCTTCAGCCCAGGGCCTGATCCTGGAGACCTGGGATCGAGTCCCACGTCAGGCTCCCTGCATGGAGCCTGCTTCTCCCTCTGCCTGTGTCTCTGCCCCTCTCTCTCTGTCTCTCTCATGAATAAATAAATAAAATCTTAAAAAAAAAATGGCCAGAAAAAAGTATCTTTCTTCACATTTAACCCTTGTCCTACAATCAGGAAATATCAGCACTCTGCCATAAATACTAAGACACTAAGCACAGCCTCTCTTGTGACCTTGAGTAAAAACAAGAGTTTCCCCACACCAACAACAAGTGACTGGTTTTTTCATTTCACAGTTGAGAAATTAAGTCAGAAAACCTCTTGCTTAAAAAAACCCCACAGAAAACCTGATGTAACTCTCTACCATGGGCAGGATCCAAGACTACCTAGTTTTCTGCTAAATCCAACTCCTTGAAATGAGGGACACCAGGACAAAGGATAATACCATGCTCAACGCTGGGCCATCTATTTGTTCTCAGATAGAAGACTGATCAAGGCACCAACTCACTCATGAGAAAAAACACGTCCCACAGAATATGGCAAAACCAGAAACAAATCCATTCTCATTGTGAATTTCTCGCTCAGATTTCTAAAGAATCTGAAGCATTGTAGTAGGAAGTGGCAGACCATTAGGAAAACCCTTAGCAGAGTGCCCAGCAGGCGAACAGCAGCTAGATGATGATGTGAAACACGGAGCTTGTCGCCCATCATTCCCCTTGTAGTAAAAATTCACATTCTACATGGAACTGTGGTGTCGTTGTTTTGTTTATATCATGACTAACAAATTTGTAAACAATTTATCCTTATTTACATGTGATATGATTTTCTGCATATTATTCATGGCCCACAAAATGCTTGTTTGATCCATTCCTCATTCTGTAGGCTGAGACACCTGACTAAAATGTTTGGGTGCTGTCAGCAACCACTGCCTTCCACCAGAAGGATCATTCACTTCTTCATATTGGTCATGTGAGACTTTTGACAATGCCCTCCCTTCAATTAGGTGCCATGATCCTCTTGACATCTTCTCAGTTTAAAGGTTCCATGGAAGTGGGAAGTCACCAGCTGGTCCATTCTCTTCAGGATCGACTTCCCTGACATATGAGAGCATCACCTAGTTGGTTAGCAGATCTGCAACCTAACAGGTCAGAAAGGCCTGTAAGTCCTAAGACATCCCCTCAGGCATGTGTCAAATACCTAGAATTAAGTCAGAGAGTGGAGATATATTTGAGAAATACTGTTTATGGAGATAAGCCAAGGCAAGTTTCCTCCTGATTTGGAAAGGATGACCCTCTCAGAGCACTTGTTAAGTATGGGGTCTGCAGTGATGCTGAAGGGATTCACCACCAGGTGATATGGCACCGACACAGAACACCAAATCCGTGTCACAGGACCCAACGCTCCCAGGCTGCTGGGGCACCGCTGCTCTGGTGGCGTGCAAACCCAGCACATCCCTATCCACCACAGCACCCCACAAACCAGCTGTGTCAGAAAGCAGCAGCAAGTGAAAGCTGCTCTCAACCTCCTCAGTTCCACAAATTGTACTTGGACTTGCTTTCAATACTTTCGTCCCCAAATAAGAAGAGCTAATTTCATGTGTGACATTCAAGTGACTGGGGTAAAGGATAGTGAGCCCAGAGGGAAACAGGAAGGTGACAGCCCAGAAGACTAGCCCAGTGGGTTCTCATATTTGCTGAGTTTTTAAAAATACCACAGCCCAGAACCCATCCAAGACCAATTAAATTGGAACTCCTGGGGCTGGGGCCCAGGCCTGCTGAGTGTGTGAGCATGAGTGAGAAAGAGAATGTGCATGCTCATATGTGTTCCCAGAGCCCCACAGTGAGTCTAACTGCTCAGGGCTAAGAACTGTTGCTGCAGTTCATGCATTTACCCTGAGGTTCTAGACTTCCCCCAACGTACCCCCGGAGGTGGAGCTAACCCTTCTAACACCCCACCTTCAGACGGCAGTTTTAGGAAGCTCCCCCTCATATTGTGCACACATCACATGGAACTTGCTCCCACCTGCTCTAGTTCAAACCATACAGAATAAATCTTGTCCCTCTTCCAAGTCTTTGAAGAGACAAAGTGAGCTGTATCAAAGTCAAAATTGAGCTTTTTATTTAATTATCAGGTGCTTTCAGGAGTCCTGTGTTTAGTACCTGAGTCAGAGAAATTGAATATCCAAGCAAGCAGGAGTCAGAGATGAGAGATATTATAGAAACAACCAACTGAGATATGAAAGTAGAGCGCTTCATTTACATGTTTTTGAGAAACTCAAGTTGATATAAAAAGTCATTCACCCTGATAGAGAATAAAAGATCTTCATTATATTCACAAAGGGATTTTCCAGCTACTCTTCAGGGAGGTAGGAGGAGCCATAATACCCTGGCTTTAAAAGAAATAATCACCTTTTCTGGGGCACATCTATTACCTTGATCACACATAAATTAAAAAGTAATAAAATTTCCCCTTCTTAATCTTTAGCTGGATGCTTTACAATGGCTGGTGTATTATATTCCCTCCACCCGGCATTTTGATCTCTTCTCTTTAGCAAACATAGGAAGCAGAGAAGCAGCAGGTTAGAGAGAGTGAGGTGTTGCAGGAGGGGAACACCATTCAGCTGGGCTGCTCCGGGGCTTGGTTGTTTAGATTCCATTAGTCCATACTTTTGCCTGTGTCACCTTTGAACCAGAGCTGTCACTGAGGGCTCAGAGGTCACCCAAAAGCTCTGGAACCAGCTTCTGTACAAGACAGACAGGTCATGGACTTCTCCTTTTCAAGGGAAGCTACAAACCTAAATTTTAATGTGAAACATCCTGGATTTTAAAAATTGGAAACTGATTTTTTTTTTTTTAACTGCAAGACTAAGTGAGGGTGGAATAAAACCACTGCAGCTAAAGAAAGGGATCCTTATGGTTCCAGTCCGTGATCTCTGCTTTATACTGACTGGAACCTGAGCTGCCAAGTGCACTGAACGGCCTTTGCCGGCCTGTGGTGTGAACCTGTATTCATCCCCAAACCATGTGCATGGCGCAACCAATGTACATTAGGTGCTGAACTGACATTCTTGATGAGAACGCTTGGTTCCTGAGTCTTCTGAAGTTGTGGATTAACAATGAAACAAGATCTTAAAATTCCAAAAGGACTGGAAGGGAGGTCCAACTGACAACACATTTTGTGCTATTGGCTAAAAGAAAACAGAGACTTGGAGAAAAAGAAAGCAGGCATCCTGGCATCATTTGAGGGAGGTGCCCCACCCACCAGGTAAATTTTTAGACCTTCACAGAGAAAAGTTAAATATTTAACTGTGAGGGACACCTGGGTGGCTCAGTGGTTGAGCGTCTGTCTTTGGCTCAGGGCGTGATCCCAGGGTTCCAGGATCAAGTCCTGCATCGGGCTCCCTGTGAGGAGCCTGTTTCTCCCTCTGCTTGTGTGTGTCTCTGCCTCTCTCTCTCTCTCATAAATAAGTAAATGAAATCTTAGAAAAAAAAATTTAACTGTGAAAAATTAAATGCCAATTTGGAAAAAAACATGCATTGGTTTAAACACACAAGAAGAAAAAGTGGAATCCAGAGAGAAGCTGCAGCTCATGAAATGATAAAACAAGATTATAAAACAATGTGATTGCAGTTTGGCTTCTTACAGAATGAATATGTACAAAAAGACTGAAGCGATATATTCACATCAATATACTCATGTTACAAAATGTAATTTTACCAGTGGTTGCCTTTCAGAAGTAAGGTTTTCAACAGCTTTTGTTTTCTTCATTTATGGTGCCCAAAGTTTTCTACAATGAGTATAGATTATTGTTTTAGAAATAATGAAATGACAACAAAATTATAAAGTTGTCCCTTCTAAATTGCTTAAACTTTTACTGAGGACAGTTCTAAGCAGGTAGTCTGGGCAGAGATTAACTGGCACCGCACTGTCCACATGGTCATTTCTAATTTTCTTGTAGCCACGTTTAAGAAAATAGAGATAGGGGCACCTGGATACTTCAGTCTTAAAACATCCGCCCTTGCCTTGGGTCGTAATCTCATAATCCCGCGGTCCTGGAATCGAGTCCTGCAGGGGGCTCCCTGCTCGGCGGGGAGCCTGCTTTTCCCTCTCCCTCTGCCCCTCCACCTTCTTGTGTTTGCTCTCTCACAAATAAATAAAAAATCTTAAGAAAAAAAAAAAGCAGATAAAAGGGGAATTAACATTAACATGTTCTGTAACACAATTTTTTCAGCATGTAACCAATATTAAAAATAGGGACATATTTCATATTCTCTTTTCGCATGAAGTCTTCCAAATCGGGTGTGTATTATAGACTCACATATCTCAACTCTGATAAGCCATATCTCAGGGGCTCCACAGCCATGAGTGGCTCAGGCCCTGCCTGGGCAGTGTGGCCTGACAGCATCAGCTGTGCCCACTAGGCCCCTTAGTTATGAAGAACCCAGCGGACTGCTCTCAAGTCACTGTCTTGTTTTGTTTTATTCACAGTTTCCTATTTAACAGGCTCTTATCAGTTATATATCACTATTCCTTTATGGCTACCCTTCTACCTATCACTCCCAGTGAGTTTTGTGTCTTTAATGAAGTATAATTTACGTACACCAGTGGAGAAGAGTTTCTGGTTGGCGTCTATGGGTGGGGAGTGAGGCATGGACACATTTGCAGGAAAAGCTGTGGAGAGTTTCTGGAAAGGACAGGGACTGAGATCAGTGCGACCACCTTGTTCAGTAAGTCTACTTTTCAGTGTCTCCTTCATACAGGATTACTTAGCTGTTTACCTCTAATTCGTGACCTATGAGGTAGTATACCATGAAACTCTGCCTGGCTTTTGTGAACTCTGGACTCAAAATTAGGTCCTTGTCTTAACAGTGCTCATGCCATCATCTACAAGAGTACTAAACTTATGCTGCTCAGCTAATTCACCGGCTGATGGACATTTGAGCTGTTTATAGTTTTTGGCTACTACAAATAAATCTGCTATGAATATTTATGCACAAACCTTTTTAAAGACATATGTTTTCATTTTTGAGAAATAATAATAGGAATGACCAAGATGTATGGCTAGTATATATTAAGTTTTTTTTACATTTCCACCAGAGGTATAAGAAAATCCTAGTTGCTATACATTCTTACCAACACTTCGTGTCATCAGACTTTAAAATTTTATATTTTCTAATGTAGTGATATCTCATTGTGGTTTTCATTTGCATTTCCCTGATGTCTAATAATGAGTATTTTTTTCCATGGTCTATTCTTGTATATTCTCCTGTGAAGTGTCTGCTCAAATCTTTGCCCTTTTTTAAGATTTTTATAAATTTGAGAGGGAGAGACACAGAGAGGGAAAGGAAGAAGCAGGCTCCCCGTTTAGCAGAAAGCCTGACACGGGGCTCCATCCCAGAACCCTGAGATCACAACCTGAGCCAAAGGCAGATACTTAACCGACGGAGCCACCCAGGCGACCCTGATCTTTGCCCATTTTTGAAGGCTTGTCATTATCAAATTGTAAGCATTCTTCATATATTCCAGAAACAAGTCTGTTGTCCAATGTATGTATGCGGAATAGTTTTTTTATCCCATGGATTGACTTTTTGTTGTTTTAATGATGTCTTTTCAAGAGCAAAGATTTTTTTTTTTTTAAGGTATATTTAGGGGGATGCCTGGGTGGCTCAGCAGTCCAGCGTCTGCCTTCAGCTCAGGGCGTGATCCTGGAGTCCCGGGATTGAGTCCCACATCGGGCTCCCAGTGTGGAGCCTGCTTCTCCCTCTGCCTGTGTCTCTGCCTCTCTCTCTCTCTCTCTCTATGTGTCTCTCATGAATAAATAAATAAAATCTTTAAAAAATAATAAAATAAAAAATAAAGGTATATTTAGGGACACCTGGGTAGCTCAGTGGTTGAGTGTCTGCCTTTGGGTCAGGACTAATCCAAGGAGCCAGAGATAGAGTCCCACACTGGGCTCCCCAGAGGGAGCCTGTTTCTCCCTCTGCCTATGTCTCTGTGTCTCTCATGAATAAATAAATAACATAAATCTTAAAAAAAAAGATGTATTTATTTTACTGGAGAGAGACAGAGAGCAAGAGAGAGCATGAGTGGAGAGACAGAGAAGGAGCAAGCATGTCAGGCTTTCTGCTCAGCAGGGAGTCAGACGTGGGGCTTGATCCCATGACCCTGGGATCATGACCTGAGCTGAAGGCAGACACTTAACCGACTGAGACACCAAGATGTCCCAAAAGCAAAGATTTTTAATCTCAGAAAAGTCATATTTATCAATTTTTCTTTTATGATACATGTTTCATATTAGATCTAAGAAATCTTTCCCTTTTTCAAGATTGCAAAGATTTTCTACTACATTCTCTTCTAAAAATTTTTATAGTTTGTATTTAGGTCTATAATCCATTTTGATTTAATTACTGTGAATGGTGTAAGAGTGTTAATTTTGTTCATTAGGATATTTATTTATCCCAGGACCACTTGCTGAAAAACCAAAAACTCCTTTCCTTCTTTCTCTTGGCATCCTTGCTGCAAATGAGTTGGCTTATTTCTGGACTCTAAGAATTTCACTCATCTGTGTGTCCTCATGAAACTACCACACTGTTTTGATTATTCTATAGCTCTAGAATCTATACAATCTATTATAGTCTGAAGTTTTAACTAGTATGTGTCTTAAAATTATATAGTTTAAGTATTCTACCTATGTTCTTTTTAATATAGCATTTGCTATTCTAGGTCCTTTGCAGAACATAAGATTAAGATCAGTTTGTTAATTTCAATTAAAAAGGAAAAAAAAAAAAAAAGCCTGCTGTGGCTTTCTTGGAATTGTGATTAATCTACAAATAAGTTTGGGGAGATATGCCACATAAACAATATTAAGTCTTCTGATCTATGAACATGGTATATCACTCCATTTATTTAGATCTTCTTAAACTCATTCATTTCTATTTTGTTTTTTACGGGTCTTATACATATACATATTTCATTAAATTTATCCCTAAGTATTTCATGTTTCTAAATGCTACTGTAAATGAAATCACTTATTTTTTTAAAGTAGGCTCCCTACCCAGCATGGAGCCCAATATGGGGGCTTGAACTCAGAACCCTGAGATCAAAGCCTGAGCTTTGATCAAAAGTCGGACACTTGGGATCCCTGGGTGGCGCAGTGGTTTAGCGCCTGCCTTTGGCCCAGGGCGCGATCCTGGAGACCCGGGATCGAATCCCACGTCAGGCTCCCGGTGCATGGAGCCTGCTTCTCCCTCTGCCTGTGTCTCTGCCTCTCTCTCTCTCTCTCTCTGTGACTATCATAAAATAAATAAAAATTAAAAAAAAAAAAAAAAAAAAAAAAAAAAAAAAAAAAAAAAAAAAAAAAAAAAGTCGGACACTTAACTGAGTCACTCACCCAAGTGCCCCATGAAATTATATTCTAAATTTCAATTTTCCAATGTTAATTGCTGGACTACAGAAAACTACTGATTTCTGCATATTGACCTTGCCTCTTATAATTATGCATTATTATTATGTAGGAAATTATCAGTTCTGGTAATTTTTAATAGATTCCTTAGGATTTCCTATAAAAGGATCGTGTCAAATGCAAATAAAGACAGTTTTACTTACTTTCCAATCTGTGTACTTTTATTTCTTTTAGCCTTCTTAAAGCACTGCCCATGATCTCCAAAGAAGATGAAAAGTAGACATCCATGCTTTATTACAGATCTTAGAGGCAATGTATTCAGAGTTTCACCCTTAAATGTTATGCTAGCAGATTTTACACAGGTGTCCTTCAGCAATTTGAGGAATTCTCTTTTATTAGCTTTGTTATGAATGGCTATTGGATTTTGTGAAATGCTTTTCTTGCATCTATGGAAATGGCTTTATTCTTCATCTTGACATGGTGAATTACATTAATTTTCTATTTTTAAACCAACCCTACATGTCTGGGATAAATATCATTTGGTCCTAATATATTTTTACTGAATGGCGTATTTCCTAATACTTTGGTTAGGATGTTTGCCTTTATATAGCATTTACAAAAGATGTTGGGGGACGCCTGGGTGGTTCAGTGGTTGAGCATCTGTCTTCAGCTCAGGTCATGATCCTGGGGTCCTGGGATCGAGACCCTCATCAGGGTACCCACAGGGAGCCTACTTCTCCCGCTGCCTATGTCTCTGCCTCTGTCTCCCATGAATAAATGAAAATCTTAAATAAAAAAGACAGTCTGTAGTTTTCTTATAATGGCTTTGTCAAGTCTTGATACCAGAGCAACACTAGTCTCATGAGATTAGCTGGGAACTACTCCCTACTGCTTTATCTTGTGGAAGAGTTTGGCTAGCGTTACTATTACTTCTTCCTTAACTGTTTAATAGAATGCACCAGTGAAGCATGTGAACCTTTAGTTTTCTTTGTAAGAATTTTAATTATGAACTGAATAGAAACTGGGCTATTCAGATTTTTCTATTTCTTCTTGTGTTCATTTTGGTAGTTTTTGGTCTTCCAACAAATTTGTCTATCCATTTCATTTAAGTCACATTTGTTAGATCATAAATTGTTTATATATTCCCTTACAATCTTTTTGTCTGTAGGACCCCTATCCCTTCATTCACTCCTAAAATTGGTCATTTGTTTTCTCTGTGCCTTTTTTCTCTCTTTTTTAAAAAAAAGATTTTATTTATTTAATTGAGAGACAGAGGGAGACAGCATGTGTACAAGCTTGTGGCAGAGGCATGGGGTAGGGAGGGAAGCAGGAGGAGGAGGGAAAAGCAGACTCCATATGCTAAGTACAGAGCCTGATGAGGGGCCTGAAACCATGACCCTAGGATCATGGCCTGAGCTGAAATCGAGATGGCTGCTCAACCAATTAGGCCCAACCCAGGTGCCCTCTTTCTCTTTCTTATTTACTTTTTTGGGTAAGTTTGCCTAGAGGTTTATCAATCTTACTGATCTTTTCAAAGAACTAGCTTTTTGCTTCATTGATTTTTCTGTTTGTTCTTATAGTTTGTTCTCTTTATTGTTTCCTTTCTTTGACTTACTTTGGGTTTAATTTACTGTTCTTTTTTCTAGCTTCCCAAGGGAAAAGCTTAGATGATTAATTTTAGACTTCTTTTCTAAAATATACACACTTAAAAATACAAATTTCCCTCTAAACACTGCTTTAGCAAAATCTCACAAATTATGATTATTCAGAATGAGTATTTTATAATTTCCTTTGTGATTTCTTTTCTGAGTCATGACTTGTTTAAAAGTGAGTTGCTTGGGCAGCCCAGGTGGCTCAACAGTTTAGTGCTGCCTTCAGCCCAGGGCCTGATCCTAGAGACCCGGGATCGAGTGTGTGGAGCCTGCTTCTCCCTCTGCCTGTGTCTCTGCCGCCCCTGCCCCCTCCCGAATAAAATAAATAAAATCTTTAAAAAAAAAAAAAGAAGAAGAAGAAGAAGTGAGTTGCTTAACATCCAATATTTGGGGATTTCAGAGATTTTAACTTTTTTCTAATTTAATTTCATTGTGGTCAGAGAAACACAGACTTCAATCTCTGAGAAGCTATTGAGACTTCTGTCTTAACAAATGATCCGCCTCTGTATACATTCTATGTGCACTAGAAAAGAATGTGTATTCTCTATTTACTGAGTGTGATGTTTATAGATGCCAATTAAGTTAAAGTGGCTGACAATGCTGTTCAATTCTCCTATATCCTTACTTACATATTTTTATCTACCTATATCCCATCAATTATTGAGAGGCAGGTTAAAATCTCCACATACAATTGTGGATTTGCTTATTTCTCCATTAGCTCTTACTCCATCTACTTCACATCATATAGTTTGACGCTCTGTGTTTAAATGCATACTCACTACCACATCTTCCTGATATACAGGCCCTTTTACTATAAAGTGGTCCTCTTTGTCTCAAGTAATACTCATCCTGAGGGGTCATATCTGATATTAATATTGCCACTGCATCTATTTTATGTTCACAGTTTGCATGGCTTATCTTTTCCCAGACTTTTGTTTGGAGTCCATTTGTGTCCTTGCATCTAAGAAGTGTGTCTTGGGGCGCCTGGGTGGCTCAGTTGGTTAAGGCAACTGCCTTTGGCTCAGATCAGGATCCCAGGGTCCTGGGATCAGCCCCGCATGGTTTCGGGCTCCCTGCTCCTCCCTTTCCCTTTGCCCTGCCCAAAAGCTTGTGCTCTCTCAAATAAATAGTCTTTACCCAAAAAAGTGCCTTATGGACAGGACATAGTTGAATCTTGCTTTTTTATTCAGTATGACAACTTCTGCCTTTTGAGTAGAGTGCTTAATCCCTTTAAGTGAATGGAATTGTTAATATGGTTTGATTTAAGCCTGACATTCCTATTTATCTTGTATGTTTGTTCCTTTGTCCCTCCTTCCTTGCCTCCTTTCATGTTAATCAAATTTTTCTTTGTATTCCATTTTCATTCCTTAATTGGCTCTCTTGCTTTATCTCTTTGAATTCTATTTTAGTGATTGCTCTATAAACTGCAATATAGACTTTTAATTATCACAATCTACTTAAGTGTTAATTTCTAATTATGTCAGAAGAAACATAGAAACCTTGCAATAATACAATTCCATTTAACCACTTATCCATAGCGTCCTATGTTACATCTGTATGTGTGATAAATTCATTAATACAGTGTAATTTTTACTTTAAATACTGACACGTCTTTTAAAGGAATAAATTAGTGTTTTATACTTGTTGATATTTACCATCCTTAGTGCTCTTCATTCCTCCCTGTGTATCTTGTATTTCTTTTAGTGCAAATGGTGACAAATTTTCTCAGATTTTTGTTTCCCTGGAAATGTCTTTGCTATCATCTCTGAAGGACAGTTCTACTACATACAGAATCCTCAGTGGATAGATTTTTTTTTCCTTCAGCACTCTGGTAAATGAGAAAAAAGTCCAGCCAGGAGCAGCCAGACATTAAGAGGAAGGATCTCAGGTCTCAAACATCTCTGAATCCTCAATGCTTAAGCACAGTGCATAACTCATAGATGTTCAAAAAACACACGATCAAAGAAGGACTACAAACATTATTTAGGTTTATGTCTGGTTCTGCCAGTCATTTAACAGTACTAAATGTTATTCAACCTCGGAAAAACTAACTTACATGAAACAATTATAGGACAAGGATCCTGGAGTAATTTCACTTTAAAAAATCTAACCTAAGAAAGCCACAGAGATGTCTTCCAAAATTTGTGAATAAACATGTTCACTGTGGCATTATAATAGTAAAAAATTTGAAAAATAGGGGAATTGTTAAATTCTAGTAGACTACCATGACGGCATATAAGCGCTTTGGATTATTATTACTGATATGAAGAGATGCTTTGTATACAAATGTTGAGGGAAAAGAATTCAGCATACAAAACAAGAAAGAGCCAGATCTGGATTTGATTCTTAGTTCCACTACTTAACAGACACATTATTTACCTTGTGCAAGTTAACTTGTGAACCAGTGTTTTCATCTGTAAATGTTGACAATAACAGAATCTTCCTTGTGGACTTGCTGGGAAGATATAGTGATATTCACATAGTAATCACTCAAAAATGTTAATTTCATTAATAAGTAGTTCAAAATATCAACTATGTAGTCATAAAAATTACATTAAAATTAAATATATTTTGTTGAATGTAATAATAGTATTGTGATTGTTTTTATTCTGTTGTGTTTTTATCTTTTCCGATCTTTTACAGATACGTTTAAATATATGAGTATATGAGTGATAAGTAAAATAATGTCTGGTATTTGTTTTTAAAATATTCTAGATATTATACTTCAATTAAATGTTTATTCCAAAAAGTACTACAGAGATAGATGCTCTTGTACTTTTACATTTTTTCCAAAATAAAAAGTCCATCAAAACAACAACAACAACAACAAAAAAAAAAAAAAAAAAAAAAAAACAAATAAAGAAAATATGTGGCCAAATAATAACAATTATCCCAGGACAGTGGGTTGATGGGTCAATTATACTGTATGGTAATTAATATCTTACTTTTATAAATGGTAAGGTGATGGCTAATTCTTTTTCTTTCAAGTTTCATGGGAAAAAACTAAGAGACCTGTAGCTTTGGGTCTGCCCCTCACTTGCTGTATAGTCTTAAACTGAGCACATCACCTCTCTGGGTCTCAGTTAATTTAACGTGAGCCATGCAGGCTAAATAGCCCCTAAAACCCTGTAGACCTACCATGGTTCCCGAGATGGTATGATAAAAACGGGAATTCAGAAAAGGGAGAACCACACATGTACTGGAATGAATAGCTGGAAAAGGCCACAAAGATGAATCATGGAAGAAGCGGGACCTGAGTGGGCAGAGCATGGTTGGCCTGGGGGGTGGGGGTGCATTCCAGGTAGGGCAAAAAACAGGCATAAAGTCAGTGTGGGAGAAAGTCACACAGCTTGGCGACAGTTGGTGTGTAAAGAGGCAAACACAGCTGAAGCAAGCAGGCTGGGCTGGTAATGAGAGAAATAATCAAGTTTGGTAAGTGGTGATCGATCAGATGGTAGGAAAAGGAAGGGAGTGGATACTGAGAGAGTGGCTGATTGTCACCTTTCAGGAAAAGTTCACTGGCAGAAATACTGGCTGAGGGAGACTACTTAGAAGAATCTGGGTATAGAGCAGGGTGTGAGCACCGAAAACACACAGACATGAAAGCTATGCAAGAGAAAAAAAAATATGGGGGTGCCTGGGTGGCTCAGTCAGTTAAGTGTCAGCCTTCAGCTCAGGTCATGATCCCAAGGTCCTGGGAACTAGCCCCACATTAGGCTCCCTGCTCAGTGGGGGGTCTGCTTTTCCCTTTGCCCCTCCACCCAACTTGTGCTTCTTCTCACACAAAAATAAATAAAATCTTTAAAAAAAAAACGGAGGAAAAAGGTAGGTACTGTACTGGGGAAGTACACAGAGTATAGTCAAAGACAAGTCAACAACAGAGGTCTCAATCTTTCTTCAGAAACTACTCCCAGTACTTCTTGAGGGAGAAAGTAGAGACAGAGCACCTATCTTTATGTTGTAGGAGAAAGAATTCCAAAATTACCAATGAAATCCTAAAGGAAGGGTAGGCTGAGCCTCTGGTGACATAAGTCCCTTTTCTACTGTGGAGATCTCAGAAACCTTCGCCTTCAAAAGGTAGATTTGGCAGATTGGAAACAAGCACATCAAGACTTATGAACAGATCCCCAGCCACAGGTGAGTCCTCTGGCGCAAACACTTCCAGTTGAAAACACCAGAGAAACAGTGGGAATGCCAAAGAGTTGAATGAGGCCGTTTGGTATGCGGGCAGAAAGGGGAGGTGGCAGAGACACACGCTCTTTCCAGAGCCTCCTCTAAGTCCTCAAGGTTGATAGCTGGCACAGAGGCTGATTTACTCGGGTATGCCCCGCCACACTCTTGAGCCTCCTAGATGCCAAATGCCACTAGCTTTACGAAGGCTCTCTGCTCAGTAAATCTTTCATAAATCCAATGAAGTTGCTTTAAATTTACACTGAATGTTTTCTTGTTGGGTGGGGAAATTTCATTACATCAGTCATTTGTTTTCAAACAACCTTTATTTCTGCCCATGATAATTCTTCTAATATAATAATTAGCCAAATATATATGAAAACCACAAGGGTACACAAGTTGCACAGGTTAGAGCAGATCTGCTCTGTGTGATTACTGGGGGAGAGACGACCTGCAGGACCAAGGCTGGCGAGAGGATGACAATCTCACAGGAAACACTCTGAAACCCAGCTCTCGAGGCACACTTCGCCAGCTTTCCAGCTGATGACACTATGGTTCAGCCACCTTCCTGAGTGCCCATCATATGCCAGGCACTTTCCATTTCTTCTGGTCGATTAAAACAACCCACAGTGTAGGAGTAACTGTTACCCCCAGTAACTGTATAGATGAAGAATTGTGAGGCTCAGAAAGGTAAGCTGTTAACATGTGTGACATGTTGTTATGCTCTGGTTTCCTAACCAAATATACCATTTGACTTACTGAGATCCTTTCTTCCTTACTAATAGCAGCCCAGTTCTATCCCAGGCAGCCATATGCACAACTCAAGTACACACTTCCAAGGCTGCTTTAACCTCTTGTGACTAGGTTCTGGCCAGTGAGGTGTGGAGGAAAGCCCGTTAAGAAAGAGCCAGGGGACGCCTGGGTGGCTCAGCAGTTGAGCATCTGTCTTCGGCTCAGGGCATGATCCCAGAGTCCCAGGACCGAGTCCCACATCGGGGTCCTTGCATGGAGCCTGCTTCTCCCTCTGCCTATGTCTCTCCCTCTCTCTCTGTGTCTCTCATGAATAAATAATCTGGAAGGAAGGAAGGAAGGAAGGAAGGAAGGAAGGAAGGAAGGAAGGAAGGAAGGAAGGAAGGAGAAAGAAAAGAAAGAAAAGAAAAGAAAAGGAAAGAAAAGGAAAGAAAAGGAAAGAAAAGAAAAAAGCAAGCCAGAGCTAGAGCAGCATTTTGCTGCCATATTTCTGCTTCTTGTACAAACTGTTGACTCTCAGAGAGGTACCACCTGGTAAATCCTGGAAATGTTAGCTTCTTATTAAGAAGAACCGAAAGAGAGGAGGAGCCTGGGGCCTTGGTGACAGCGCATACCACCAGGCTGGCCATATCCTGCCAACCTTCCTTTATTATGCCACCTATGTATATTAAACCCTGTAGCTGGGGATCTATTTCCAGCAGCTTGATTCAATTCCCAAATCATGCTCAGAGCAAGCTTGGTCAGAACTGAAATATAGTCTGTCTGATTCTAACAGCTGGAGATATCTGTTGAGCATTCACTATTTACCCAGGACTCTGCTAGATGGTCGGGGTAAGGGTGAGGGCATGAGAGAATGGTACAAAGGGAAAAGACATTTCCTATGGCTTCCCAGAACTCTAGGAAAATACCAAGTATGCTTATAAAAATTCTGAAAATAATTATATAAATACAGCACCATGCTATAGAATATATTCAAATGCTCATTAATCACCTACTAGGATGGCATGAGCCATCAAATGGCCACAACCATATATATGTATGTGTGTATATATATATATAAAGTAGCAAATAATTCAGGTAGAAAACTGCTCAGTGTGCCATAATAGGTATTAGATAAACAATACTGGTGATCTCCACTATTTTCCACATTGTTGCATGTAGAGAAAATACTGATGGTTGTACTGCGTGTTTGCATTTGCTCAAAGAGGCCAGGACCTGGCTTCCTGAAGGCAGCAGAACCACACCCCAGCAAACTCAGAGCCTGTCATCCCCAAACACCAGCCAAGTGCTCTGCTCGGCACACAAAACATTCTGGGGAGCAAAGAAAGCTGAAGTGTCCAGATGGTGCTGCTCCTGGGGCTGTTCTGGCCTGTCCTCCCAAGACGCCAGGCCTTGCCTACCTGTTTGCCAGCTACTCTCTTGCAAAACCTCTAGGACTGCAAAATCCTGTGTTGGCCAGGACTTGTCCCATGCACAGAGAAGTCACTTGGGGAGGAGAGAGAAGACATTCCTCAAAAAGATGCATTTTGGTCTTGATGTACTAGACTTTGCACTATGTTTTAAGAGGAAAATGGGGGGATCCCTGAGTGGCTCAGCGGTTTGGCACCTGCCTTCGGCCCAGGGCGTGATCCCAGAGTCCCGGGATCGAGTCCCGCATCGGGCTCTGTGCATGGAGACTGCTTCTCTGCTTCTCATTCTGCCTGTGTCTCTGCCTCTTTCTCTCTCTCTCGTGAATAAATAAATAAAATCTTTAAAAAAGGAGGAAAATGGGTCTAATCTCAAGACACTCAGAGCCCCCCCCTCAAAATATGAGTTTTCTGCTACTTAAAATTGAAGAACTGTCACCACTTTTTTATGACCACATACTTACTGCCACAATTAAGAATAGAGAACAAACTATTAAACTGACAAACAGATGTGTTGTTTTGTGGTAGTATTCATTGCTGGCAGGGTTGGAAATATAAAGGCAATTTATAAGACTTTTTCGAGAGAAACTTGGCAAAATAAAAACTGCTCTTCTCATTTGTCCTAGTAAGTCCATTTCTAAAATTTAGTCTAAGTAAATCAGTGATATCTACAAAGATTTACGTAGAAGAATGTCCATCACAGTGTTAAATTAATTAAATAAGGAAGCCATCAGACTGAAGTGATTCTAAGACCTTCTGCCTAAGCTGACATACCAAACCTAAGCCTGATAAGGACAACCAATCCTAAACCTAGGCTTTCCCAAATATTGTAACTTCATTGCTGTAAACAAATAGTTTTCTTACTTTGCTTCTGCCTCTTCTTTCTGAAAGTCGTCCCCTGAACACCTATTAGTGGAGCGCTCCTAACTTCTGGTTTGCCACTACTGATCGGAATCATTTTTGCTCAGATAAACTTAAAAAAATTTTAATATGCTTCAGTTTACCTTTTAACACCAGTTATTTATAATAAATTACAGAACTACTGTTTGAACAATGGAATATAATACAGGCACAAAAAATGAAAATCTGTATAACAAAGTGTTTCTCCCTTTACTTATACATCCGATGCTTATTAGAGTTTGCAGTTTTAGGTACTTGAGAATGAGGACCAGAACAAAGCCACTGCCTAACGGGGCTTAAATCTAAAGAGAGAAATGGATATTACACGAAATACACAACTAAACAGTAACAAAGTCTGATAAATGCTATGAAAAGAAACTTCTGTAATGAGAGAGAATAAAACAGAGGGATCTGGTTCAAACTAGGGCATCAGAAAATGCTTTTCTGAATCCAGGACAGCAAGACAAGCCTTCTAAAAGGAGTAGGCTTTATTCAGGCAAGAAGGGGCCAGTGTTGAGAAGTCCGGGGAAAGGCTGTAAAGCTGGCAGGGCCGGAGCACCAAGTGCAGGAGAAGGGGAGCCGCCTGAGGCTGTGGGGCGGGCCCTGCCTACGGGTCCGGAGCTTCATCCCAAGTGCAGTGGCAAGGTTTCCAGAAGGAAAGGACAGGATCTTTTCCATTTTAGAATGATCATCCAGAGAGCTCTGAGCAGAGGGGCCAGGAGGAGCAGTGTTGTCAGCGAGCAAAGATGGAGGGTTGGCAGGTGGGGGGAGCAGGCCCCATAAGTGCATAGACAGGAGCAAGATACACTCTGGGAGAGCACTGACTGACCTTGACGTTAGGTAAGGAGAGTGAGAAGGGCTATACTACACACATGTATTTCTTGTAAAGGAAGAAGTGGGATCATACTGCATATTCTGTTTTTTTCCACTTGTCACATCCCTCCTCACTTTTCTTCATTTCCTTTCATTACAAAAAAATTTGGCTGCTTTTATACCAAAAGTTCAAAGTGGTCCTATCTGAGCCGATAGAATTATAGGCAATTTTTATTTTCTTTTTATACTTTTCTAGATTTTCCAAACTTACACAATGAACACATACTCTTCTAATAACCAGGGGGAACACTGTGGGGGGAGTCGGTATGATGTGCTTGTGTCTTGTATCTTGTCAAATATCCTACTTTAACAAAGTATACAGTTTATCTTTTGGCAAGGGCAGATTTAATTTGAAAGGCTAAAAAAACGGGGGGGGGGGGGGGGGGGGGGGGGAGGCAAGGAACTGCTACACCCAAAAGCCATTGTAATACAATTTCCTGTTACATTACTGGCATTCCTAAACTTAAGTGTTTCTTTTTTCCTTCTCCTCTTACGAATATTTCAGGGCAGTACCCAGTGCTCCGTAATACTGAAAAGTCCTTCCCTTTCCAGAGGAAGGGAGGAGGAAATGTACATGTTATCTAAACTTTTTCTTTTTTAGACTTTTTTTATTTATTCCTGAAACACAGAGAGAGGCAGAGACACAGGCAGAGGGAGAAGCAGGCTCCCTGCAGGGAGCCTGATGTGGGACTTGATCTCAGGACCCCAGGATCAGGACCTGAGCCAAAGGCAGATGCTTAACCCCTGAGCCACCCAGGTGTCCCTCTACCTTTTTTCATTAGCAAAATACCTACATTACACAGAACCAATCCCTAGGCAGGATTAGTTCTCCCCCCCAAACCCCCGCCGAGGTGTTTGCCTCAATGGCTGACAAATCAGCAATAGCTTCTGCACTGACCAGCACAGGGAACTGTCTGGGCAGTGTTCCAGGCACATGCACAATGCGTGTGCAAACCCACAGTGCACATCGAGGGTGAGCCACACCCATGGCCCTGCACACACCCGGGATGCACCAGACGCAGCACCCAGAGGCCTGCACACCACACGCGAGTGAGACCACAGCATGAACACCTGTCCTCACAGGGCTAGGCATCAAGCATCAAGCATCCAGGGCCTTATGGAAATACAAGACTATGGAAGTCTGAACAGGAACAGTTCAAATCCAGGTGGAAGAATTACAACCCTGCAGTAAGAATCTGGGTTGGACCCTCACAGGTGCCCAAATCCAGGCTAGGGAAGGCGGATGCCAACATTACCAGCCAACAGAATGGTATGTTGAAGAAGTCCCCAGAACAAGTGAAGTGGAGATGTGAGCAGGAGGAGGCAGCACCGCACACCCAGGGCAGGTGCACAGGGGAGGAGTCGGGCCAGGTGGGGCCTGATAGCCAGGGGACCTGGGGGACTGAAGCACTGAGCATGTGCCACTGGCCCATGGAAGTGAGAGGAGAGGGGATGGATGTCCTCACTGGGCATGAGGGGAGCAGAGGACCAAGTTGGGAAGAAAAAACCCCTACCAGGACAAGGTATATACATCAGCAAACACACTGCAAGCCAAAGACAGAGGTCTGCGTGGCCACATTAAAGGAGCACTGAAGTCTTTCCTGTCAAGTGTAACAACTATGTCTAACCAACCCTCACTGAAGATACAAGGTCAGTAAGAGCTGGGGGAGGGGTGGCAGAGGGGGTTACAGTCACCTGCCTGACCGCCCAAGCCATCATTTCCTCTGCAATACTGGGCTAATGACTGGAATCCATCTCAAATGCCTGCTGTGCAGTTTCAATGAGGCTACCAGTGCAAGTGCTTGTTGGAATGGTCCTTGGCACAGGAAGCTGCTGCCAACACCAGTATCTGTCCTTCCTCTGAGAGATGCACAGGCCCCAGCAGGCCTCACCCCTCTGCAGTGATATTTCCTTTGGCAAAAGGACGTGGGTTGATGAATAACTAGTAGAATGGTTGAGAAACTTGATTTAAAAAAAAAACAAAACAAAACAAAACTTGATTTTTCTGGGACGCCTGGGTGGCTCAGCAGTTGAGCGTATGCCTTTGGCTCAGGGCATGGTCCCGGATTCCTAGGATCGAGTCCCACATCGGGCTCCTTGCATGGAGCCTGCTTCTCTTCCCTCTGCCTGTGTCTCTGCCTCTCTTTCTGTGTCTCTCACGAATAAATAAATAAAATCCTTAAAAAAAAAAAAAGAAAGAAAGAAACTTGATTTTTTTGCACTTTTCAGCCTGAGAACACAAAAAAATTTTTTTTTAAATCACTCCCTTTTCCTATTAACCACACTACCTCAGATTTATTTGTTGCTGTGGCCATTATTCTCAGGAAGCCTGTCTCTGAATATACATCCTGACCAGCAGCTTTTTTCTTAGGCCAAATTTGGTGTAATACATCAATCTGTTTGTTTACATTTCTTCCTATCCTCGTTCCATTAAAGATTTAAGTCATTCAGACATTCACAATAAAGTGAGGAAAAACTGGATTAAATCAGGATTAGGAAAATTATGCTAACATAGATATTCAGGACTGGAAGAATATGGTTGTGACAAGCCAGAGCCCTAAAAAGTCTTCAAAGCTGCCACAGACTTGGCACCACTCACAGCCTCCCAATGTGGGAGGCTCACGAAGGTCAGGATATGGGTTGTCCACAGAGAAAGAGCACAGGCTAATTGCTCAAGAGAAGCAAAAAACGTTTCCTGGTACTCACATCTGAAAGGAAGTTTGCACCTACGTCTTCCTCTAGGTGATAAAATGCTTAGCTATTTCTGAGGAGTGCAGGAGCTACTACTGAATAGGATCCTTGCTATCATAAGGCCCCCATGCCATCCATCCATCCATCCATCCATCCATCCATCCATCCATCCCATGCACCCTGAGAAGGCCCGAGTATAGTGAACCTGCCCCAACAGCATCCTTACACCTGTTAACCCACTGCAATTCAGTGAGAAGACACAAGTCAGATGCTTCTGAGAAGCAGACATGTTATATGTATTAACGATGCTGCAAAATCAAATTAGTGGTTTTTAAAACTTTGTCAGGAAGAGGGAAAACCCAGTAATATGATCACTTGAAACCATTAAAAGAAAAGGTGAAACTAAATTTTATAAGATAAAGTAAAAGCTAAATTTAAATTACCTATGCCAATAAGAAGAGTATCCATGATACAAAATATGACACTAATAACCAAAACACTTATTTTCCCAATTCCTTTAATCTATATATAAAGAACAGCCCCTTCCATAAGGAATATTAACCTACTGGCTTTTTTTTTTCTATAGTATTTTTTTATAAGTCTTTAGAAATCTATGTGCAAAACATTTTAGGCACTCTATCATTTGACATATACACTATATCATTACACAGAAAATACTTAGTCTTGTACTTTTCCTAGAAATTTACATTAAAAATGTATCCTGTGGTGGGAGGGGGACCTGTGTGGCACAGTCAGTTGAGCATCCAACTCTTGGTTTAGGCTCAGGTAATGACCTCAGGGCTCTGAGACTGAGCCCTGTGTTGGCTTCATGCTCAGTGGGAGTCTGCAGGAGATTGCCTCAACCTCTGCCCTTCCCCTCCACACCCATGCAGGCACTCTCTCACAATAAATAAATAAATCTTTAAAATACACACACACACACACACACCCCAGGCAGGGGTGCCTGGCTCAGCCAAAAGGGCATGTGACTCTTGATCTCAAGGTCATGAGTTCAAGCCCCACATTGGGTATAGAGAATACTTTAAAAAAAAAAAAAAAGTTTAAAAAAATATATACCCACAAATACTGGTTACATGGGTGTGATTCATTCACTGGGCGAAAATCACCAAGCTGTACCCTTGAGAATCATGTATTTTTCTTATGTAAATTTTATTTTATTTTTATTTATTTTTTTAAAAAGATTTTTTAAAATTTATTTATTCATGAGAGACACAGAGAGAGAGAGGCAGAGACACAGGCAGAGGGAGAAGCAGGCTCCATGCAGGGAGCCCGACGTGGGACTCCATCCCGAGACCCCAGATCACTCCCTGAGCCGCAGGCAGACATGGGACTCTGGATCCCGGGTCTCCAGGTTCACACTCTGGGCTGAAGGCGGCGCTAAACCACTGAGCCACCCGGGCTGCCCCGTATAAATTTTATTTTAATAAAAAGTTTAAAAGAAAACATATATTCAAGTAAATACTTTCATTAAATCTCAGGTCAAATGACATGGGAAAAAATGTATGCACATACATATGTGATGGATAAAATAGTGCATATAGAAATGTATTTCAGGGCAGCCCCGGTAGCGCAGCGGTTTAGCGCCGCCTACAGCCCAGGGCAAGATCCTGGAGACCCTGGATGGAGTCCCACATCGGGCTCTCTGTATGATGCCTGCTTCTCCCTCTGCCTGTGTCTCTGCCTCTCTCTCTCTCTCTCTGACTCTATGAATAAATAAATAAAATCTTTAAAAAAAAAAAAAAGAAAGAAATGTATTTCACCAGTAAGATCTTGAGAAAACGTGTTCACTGCCATTCTGATTAGTATTAGGGTTAAAAATAACAAAGTACAAGAGAAAAAATTAAACCTAAATTAAAAGGCAATACAGTAGAAGACAAAGGAAAATGAAAAGCTGCAATACTAGCTACTCTCTATACCTATCATATTGGATCTGATAATCTGCTTTAGTGAGGACACACACAACTCTAGAGGTTCTGTTGATGGTTTGCGCTCACATTATTTGGATTCTCATAATGGGGTTCTGACCAGGATTCTCTGAAAGCAAATGTACCCTGTATACAGACCAAAAACAGTCCAAATCGGAGGGTAAGGGCGAGGGCAGAGCTGTTTTACTTTATCAAGTAACACTATATACACCAAAGTGATTGAATTATTTCAGGGGCATTAAATATGACAAATGGAGACCTTTCTGCTAGCAATTAGCATAAATTAAATGTTCATGGGAAGATCATTGGTGTCATGATCCTTAATTTTACTCTATTTGTATTTTACCGTCTTGGATACAGCAATGGCTTCATTATTTCTTGCACTGTAATTATCGCTAATGGATTTTGCCACAATGAGTTTCCACCTGTATTTTGGATTATTTGCTTCACTCGTTTCTTTTTATCACAACTGCAAAGAATGCCCTGCTCTGATTACCTCTTTTGTTTGCAAGTGATTTATAGAAGATTTTAGGCTTTGCTGTTGGTTTTCAAGTATCTGCAATCTTACTCTAGTATTTCCCCAGGACTGCTCCTTCTTACTTTCAAAACCATCAAGTTCTGTTTGTCAGGGGATAGCACTTGGCAGCGTATTTAACTTCATATTTTCACAATGAGAGAGGTCATGCCTTTGCTGTCAGCTTCCACTGCTAAAACACTCTGCACCACATTATTCATGATCCTGTGCTTTATAAAAGCAACTCAACATAACAATGCTTCTTCACACAAGTTAATCCTAGTATATCCTAAAGTGTCAAGGAAATGCCCTACAAAATAGCACGATTAGTTTCACAGACATATCATCTGAGAAATATAAATTCTCTAGTTAAATTCTGTGGTAATCAACTACAACAAGAAGGTTGATATGGCTTTTGGAAATAAAAGAGGGCATTGTTAGGCTTTTCCTGTGACTGTGAGGCCAGGAGTAGGTAATTAGGTTATTTCTAAGAAAGTACAAGTGCTCAAGCCATCTTGATGTTGCTTTGAGCATGAAATCTTACTAGTTTTCCAAGGCAGCAAAAAATACCTAGCTGATTTCCATTTTCATGAAACTGTGACTTTTAAGATGACAGATGTATAACAAAGCATTAGCTTTCAGAAGTCCTTTTATAAGGCAATTACATTTTTACCAGTTACATTTTACTAAATACATTTTTACCGGGTTGAACACTAATTCCCTTTTACATGGTCCAGCCTCTCAACCTGTGTTTTACGTGGCTATGCGAATCGCCACAGGATCATAAATATAGAGCTACAAGTTGTTTATTTAGATATTATTGGTGCCACCTCCATTAATGTGTCCCTTATTCTTAAGCAACTGAGAAGTCAGACTATGTTGTCACCATTTTGATGACTTCTCAAGCTTGATCATTTCCTTAACAGAGTTGTGTCTCCTATAACAGTATACATACCATTTTTTAAAATAGGAGAAAACAGAGTCTAAGAAGAGCGAATTCATGTTAATCAATGTTAGCTAAATCAAAAAAATGCACAAACCAAAAACAAGGAAGCCAGTACCTTCCCCATGACAGCTCAGAGTAAGCCCAAATCAATCTCAAAGACAGGGCTAAGTGTGAAAGCCCTTCTCAACTTCACAAGGACAGGACAGAAAATACACAGGTACAATTTCACTAGAGTTCAGAAATGTCCAGGTCTGGCCTGAAAAGGAAAAGCAACCAAGAAGTCAGTTCTGGAGAGAAGGTGGAAAACCATGCAATGGCACACTGGAAGGGTCTCAGGTTTTGGCCTATACACACTTCTCTTTGTAAGCAATTCAGAGCCTTCAAGTGGCAACCACGGGCTCTTTGGCTGTCTCAACTGTGCTGGACGGACTACTTACTGTAACTGCCACCGCAGGAGCCTCAGGGAAGTTACACCCACCTGGTCACATCCCGCATTCACCAGTTCCTGCAGCATCTGTCGGTTTACTTCTGCAGCTGCGGAAGTGCCGGATTCATTAGCAAAAGGCAACAGGGAGTATCTGATTTCTCTCAAAGCTTTCTGATAAGGTCCAAACTTTGGAGTAGCTCTCATCTGCTGTTGCTGCCTGGCAGCATCCTTGCCCCCCAGGACCTTGGTGGCCAGGGAAGCATCACTGTTTGGTCCCACGGGCAGCCCCTGAGCAGAAGACTTGGACGGCTGCTTTAAGCCCTCTCGAATCTCCTGCAGTCGCTGACGGCTATTTCCAGAATAAGTCGTAGCAGGAAAAGTCTTTGGCCTCATTGTTAGTCCAGTTTCCTTTTACCATAAATACAATCTTCTTAAAGTGTTTTATTATTTAAAAAAAAACTGTCAACAGTATCAGTTAGTTGTAAACATACTTTCAAAACAATTTCCTTTTGAAAATTTTCTTTCCTTCAATTTTTGTAGTTCCTATAGAGAACCCAAAATTTTCCAGAGTCTTCATTTTGAAGATCATCACCATCTGAAAAAGAAAATGGAAAGAACATATTCATTTGTGATTTGCACAAACTGTTAACAATACTTTTCAGAAATGGACAATGATCTTGAAAATATTCCACTAGGAAGGATTAAGAAAGAACACAACACCTCTCAGAAATGATAAAAATACTGTTCAACACTGGTTGGCACACATGACATCTAGGGCTGTCCCAAGATGTTTCCTGTAATATGTAATCTGCAATAAAGTAAATCTCCACAAGCTCATACTGACTTAGAAATATGTAACTCAGGCAAGAACAGTAAGTAGTATTAACAATTGATAGCTCACTTATAATACTTCATTATAATAGAATTTCATTTTGAAATTCAAACCTGAGTATTTAGGGTTAAAGTTTCTACATGAAGTCTTGGATTTCTGGCTCGCCCCTAATTACCACTCAGCTCAGGGCCCATACCTTTGTCTCTTCGTGGTTTTACTGACCTTTCCCCCCACCTGAACCTGTGTCTTCCAAAAATTTGGAAATTTTTCCTTATAAAGCCCTCCCAAACTTCCTGGAAGATACTACAAAACTTGTCACATTAAAGGTGTCCTATCTTGCAACTTAAAGCAGTTCTAACACAATGTGTTACTGAGACTCTGGAGGTAACTACTCTCTTGTTTTTTTTTAATAAAGTGGTCAAGTTCTTATCAGCATTGTGACCTAAATACCTTTCTGGCAGAAACTGATACTTACATGGAAGGGGACTGGTAAAAGCATGTGGGTGATTTCTTTCAGTACTGATGAGTGGCTATACCGATAAAAGTTATTCATATAGATCACCTACTACTTCAGCATGGAAATGGCTTCTACACATAGAACTAGATATCACAAAGCCATTTTCTGATAGTGAATTAATCCTACCTGAGGCCTAATTCACTAACTACTCTGTTGTTCTTGCATTCAGAAAACAAAATGAAGCCCAATCTGATACTGCCCTTAGCGGCCAGCTCTACTGGAAGCAGGATCCAGCTCCAGTCACTAGGTGACTGGGTGACCTTGGACAAGTCATTTAACTTCCCTCACCCTCCCTGGGTGAAACAGATGACAACACTTGGTAAGAGGGCAGTAGTGAGCACCGAATAAGACCATGCAAGTAACTGGTTCAGTAGCACTTGGAACATATCACATCTTTGGTAAACCATGTTTCAACTACTCCTGTTATTATTACTTGTGTAATTAGCTATCATCACCGGAGCACAGATGCCCACCAGTGGCAAAAGCAAAGGCCTACACAGTCTCTGAGTTCATAATTGAAGCTGTGGTGGCCCCTTCTACCTGTTCCCTCCTCTTCTGCCCTCACTCATTTCACTCCTTTTAATCCACAGAACTCAATGAGCAAACTGCAAAGGATAAGTCCTTTTGCATTTTAATGAACAAAGAAAAACTGATTAAAAAAAAAAACAGTCTTTAAAAGGAGGGGGGCAGAGAGATCTGGATTTTCTCAGTAAGGAATTGTAGAACTATAAGATGGAAGTTGGCTTCACAGGCTTTGCCATGTAGAAAAAAAAATTTTTTTTTTTTACCCAGTATCTACTATGTGCCAGGCTCTAAGCGTTCTATGTGAATTTACTTATGTAGATCTTTTCATAACCATACATATATGCCCGTAAACCTGAAGAAATTACATTAAAATTACTATTTTTTTCTTAGAGGTGGGAAGATTCTTTTCTTAAAAGGTTCTAGCTATCTCTTTCTCGATGAATCTGAGGCAGACTAAATACCTTTTTCAACATGAAATCCATACTTCAATACACAATATCTAACATAGTAAAGTCACCGAAATGACTGTTTTAAGACTATGCAGACAGTGAACAATTAGATCCAAGAACTGCTGAGATTTCCCTGGGGCCTGGACCAGAGTATTGGCAGGAGGCCAGAAGCCCAGAGCTCTGCTTAATTGGTGTAAAACGGGGCATATTGCAACCACACTCATTTTCAGTGACTTCGTGGTCTAAGCATCTGTTTTGAAATACCTAACTCTCTAAAACCATGAATTCCCATTCCAGCAAAAATAGAGATTCTCAAGGAGCTGCCAAGCACGTAGGGAGAATCCTGAGTGATTCGCTATGTCTGAGAACAGGCAGGAGTCTCTCTCAAACAACACTTTGTTTCCAATCTTTGGGGTCTTTTTTTCCTTTTTTTTGAAATACACAAGACATAAATCATACTCCCTTCACAATAAATAATCAGGGAGGGTTTCTTTACTGTCAAAATGTCTTCACCCTTCCTCTACCTTCCTGTACCATCTACTCACCTACGCCCCATCCACCCACCTATCCACCTTGCGAACATTCATCAAAAGCCTACTAAGTCTCAGGGACTGCTAGTACAAACAAGAACAAAATCCCACCTTCAGCAAGGTAAAGGTGAGGTAGCCAAAAAAACAGCTTCAAAGGAAAAGAGATGCCTGAAAGGAGGGGGAAAAGTCACCTAACAAATGGGAGAAGAAAGGAGAAAGCCAGAAAAAGCTCTGAAGTAGAGATAACTGAATCTGAGTGTAGGGAACAATGGAATTCCAGCCAAAGGGACCAGCATATGCAAAGGAGCAGAGGGACAGGCCCCACCCGTCACATTTACATCTGTGTCGTAAAGGCTCTTCCTGGACAGTTATGGAGGGATGAGGCTGTGCAGGTGCACAGGGCTCCACCAGGAAGGACCTTCAAAGCCATTTTAATTGTCTGGACTCCTTGGAGATGGTGGCAAGTCACTGTCTGCGTAAGCCAAGGAGCGATATGTCCAAAAGTGCTGTTTAAAGAGGTCTGGAGCCCAACTGGAAGGTGGACTGGAAGGGACAACTGCAACACACCAGGTAGATGAAGAAAGCCTGGATGAGGTGCAGTAATCCCAGGGAGGGAGAGGGGGTTTCAGGAGCTAGTTACACCTTGGCCAGACATTTGGGCTTAAAGACATGGATGGGAACTACCAGTAGGCGGGACATTTACCTAGCTAGTGACTTGTCTGCTCAGCAGTTAGGTAAGTGAGTGGAGAACTCCTATCCCTCCCTAACCCTAGAGGCAGTCTAGGGTTAGCCTCATTTTACCCTCAAATGACATCAACAGACTGAAAAGAAAGTACAGAGCTGCTTCATACTCCACTAAGAAAAGGGCAAGGGCCACAAGAGATGGTCCACATGAAGAAAAAAAGCTGTGAGAATGCCCAACCCAAGATGGGGGAGGGGCTACATCAGCAGAGAGAAGGGGAGCCAGGCACAGGTGAAAGAGGCCCTGGTTGGTTGATGAAAGCCCTCTGAATTCACTCTAAAAACGTAAAGTTGCTAAAATCTAGTGAAGAAGTCTTTTTTTGGTGGGGGTTGGGAATGTTTTTATTTAACATATATTTCTTAAGGTGCACAAATCATAAGATCAATGAATATTCACAAAGCACACACCCTTATAAATAGCATCTGGATCAAGGAGTGTATCATTACAACACAGAAGCCCTCGGCCCCCACAGGTCAATGCCCCAAGGGGAACCGCCTTCACTATTTCTAACACCAAGGATTAGTTTGACCAGTTTTTGAACTTTATATCCATGGAATTACCTGTATCCATAGTCTGTACCTTACATGTCTGGCTGATTTTGGTTGACACCAAAATGTTTGGTTATTCATACAGCAGTATGCAGCAAGAGTTTTTGCCATTTTTCACTGCTGAGTAATATTCTACTGTACGAACATAATTGTTTATCCATTCTGCCACCAAAGGACATCTGGGTTATTCCCAGTCTGGGGCTTTTGCAAACTGCTGCTGCCTTATGGCTCCAGCCCCAGAGCTATGAGGAGCTGAAGAGTGAGTCGTCTGCTCTAAGATACTGCTTCTACCACCACATCAAATATTTTCTGTGTAGTTATTGGCAGAGCCCTAGTGGTTCATGTAGTACCTCTCTGGGATTATAAAAATGTACCCCTTCCTCAAGTAAATTGTTACTATGTTATTGTACAACATGAGCAACTCCTGCCTGGGGAGCTTCCAGAGCTCTGCAGGCAGTGGCCTGGCCCACTCCTAAATAGACTGATGCCACAGTCTACCACACATACCCCAGGTGAAGGGGGACAGGTAAAGTCTGAATTATGAGGAGAGTTGGAACTGGACTTCTGAGGCAGGTGACGGTGGAGTGATCATGTATACTCTCCAGAATATGTGCATAACATGCACACCATGTGGCTTTATCTCAGGAGATGATTCTCTACTGTTGTACAGGTATTCCATGAGTGGTCCAGAGTCTCCAAATAGGCTACACATGCCCTCATATAAGTGAGCATTTGTATGATGTGAGGTATGCCCTTTTACATGTAAGGCCCATACACCCATACAAGGTGACCCTCTTACTAGGTCTCAGGGAAGCAGAAAATAATGACCAGCCTCTGACTTTAAGGAGTTCACAGTTTAAGATGGGAGACAAACAAGAAAATCAATTACTTAGATAATGTAACAATAAAAGTTTACCCAAAGAATTATGGGGATCTGAAATAGAAGAATAGCTGGAGAACAAAGAAAAATGGGTAGATTCAATAGCTTAAGAAATAGAACCCATAGGGTTGGTGATATTCACTAGAGGACTGGTTGGAAAGGGGAGGCCAAGTTTCTGGTTTAGAGACCAGAGCTGATGATAGTCCCATTCTCTGAGCCAGGACAACCACTTGGACAATGAGCATCAAGAAAGACGCCTTGGTAGGGATGGAAGAGGGCAGTTCTCAGGAGGTAAGGACAGACATGTCTGGGGGAGGCATTCGGAATATGGCCATTTCGGTGCAAAGGAAAAAGCAACTGGTGGTGAGAAGCCTGGCTTCCACCCCCAGCTCTGGCACTGAGCTCCATGTGATCTGGGCAAGCACTTCACCTCTCAGAGCTTCAATTTCCTGCTAGGTAACAAGCCTTTCTCTGTCTACCTGACAGGGCTGCTCTGAAGATCACAGGTGAACTGCATGTGAGATCACTCTCATCTGTAATGCACAACACACTGGCTAATTATTAGAATTACTAATAAGTTCAGGACTCAGAATCAGACAGAAAAGGCTTTATTCAAGTCAAGAGACATGACCAGGGTAAAGGTCAGATTGGCTGGTGGGAAAGGTTCCAAACTGAATGTAGAAATGTGGGTATTTCATGCTTATTCCAAGTGACTCCTCTTTGAATGACTATTTGATAAGTACACTTGAAAAGTTAAAGTATTTTCTTTTTTAAAGAAGAAAAGCATGAAGAGGGAAAAACTTAAGTCATCAGACTTGATGTCTGAAACATGTGCCTGCAGCAGGGCCTAGGATGGTCAGTTCTGAGCAGTACCGGAGCTTCCAGAAGCTGACTGCTTCCCAACCAGCCAGGATCAGGTTCCATCTGGATGACCAGAGACATGTTAAAAGCAACAAATCCTTCCTTACCTCTGGAACTTAACAAGACCATTCTCTCTGCTAGGAACAAATACTACTCTCAGCCTGGTTCACTTATGCCTGCTCGAATTCTCAGTTTAAAAACTCCCTCCAGGGTAGCCCGGGTGGCTCAGCGGTTTAGAACCGCCTTCAGCCCAGGGCATGGTCCTGGGGACCTGGGATAGAGTCCCACATCGGGCTCCCTGCATGGAGCCTAGTTCTCCCTCTGCTCTGTGCCTCTCTCTCTCTATGTGTGTGTGTGTCTCTCATAAATAAATAAAATTTTAAAAAATAAAAATAAAAACTCCCTCCACAGAAGGACTTCCCCACCCACCCAACCTCAAAGACTGTGGTGTTCACTCACAGCCTCATCACAGTGTACGATGAATGACTGACGTGCCCACTTCAATCACCTTAACTGTAAGCTCCGTGGGGGCGGGAGGACCTGCACCCACTGCCTGGCATGTACATGCACACAGGCCCAAGAAGCACCTGTTGATTGAATACATGCAGCCACCTGCCACTCGGGGGCCATCCCCTCCATTCTAAGCTGGTGACAAAACCTGCTGGAGATCTAAAGGCAGTGCAGAAGTACTCTTGGCACTAGGCTGAGCACATGAAAGACCCTCAGTAAACAGCAGCGCTCTTTCTCTGAAGTGTAAGATGTAGGCCCAGATAAAATGTTCTCACATGAAGTTCACACATGACTATTATATAAAGTTTTATAACTACGGTATATTATTCAGCCAGAAAAAGGAATGAAACTGTACATAGGCTACAACATGGATAGACCTTGGAAATGTTATACTAAGTGAAATAAGCCAGACACAAAAGGACAAATACTACATGATTCTGCTTACATGAGGAGCCCAGAATAGGCAACCTGAGAGAGACAAAGCAGAATGGAGATGACGAGGGCCCAGGGGCACCGGGAGCTATTATTTAGTGCAAACAGTTTCTTTTTGGATGATGAAAAATCTTTGGGTATAGACTGTAGTGATGACAGCAGTAACAATGTGAATGTACTTAATGCAACTGAATTATACACTTATGAATGGATAAAATGATAAGTATTACATACATTTTACACTCATATAAAAATGGGGGGAAAAATGGGGGAAAAATCATCTATTAACATTTAGCTAACTAGCATTTGAAGAATTGTTCCCTTTCTAAACAGTTACACATGCAGAGACCGAACCTTGGGACAGGGTGCTGCCAGTAAGGCAAAGTCCCCTCACAGAGTGGAGTCTAACCTGCCGGGTGCCACCTATGCCCTCCCAAGCACACAGTCACCCCTACCACCAGGAGGCTGAAACACACAGCAGGGAGCAGCTTCCAAAGAGCTGCGCTCATCAGATACCGGGAGTTGTAACCACTCATGTGTCCCACAAACATTCCAGTTACAAAGCCAGCCAGCACAGGTGTATTTATGCATTAGCCAAGAAATGCCAAGGGGATGAGCCCTTAACCAGAATCTGGATCAGAGGCCTTGCTTTCTTTTCTGTTTCCCCCACAACATTTTATTATAGAAATTTTCAAGCATACAGAGAAGTTGAAAGAATGATTGTCACCCCATAAACACACCCCCTGGGAAAAGTTCCTCCATGTGGTGGGAGTAGGAGGTCACCACACACTCTTGTCATGTTCTTTCCATCTCCCACCATTGTCTTACAGAAAGCAGCGGTCCTAGGACTACCACATGTACTGCCCTGTCTCTGTGAATGTGAATATGTAATATGTGAAAGTGAATATGTAAAATAGCACCGCTGGGTAAACTGTGTTCCTGCCTGAACAATCTGGAAAGCATGAAACTTTCCTTCAATCCCATAAAGAATGAAATGTATTTTTTCAGCTTGAGACCTTGTATTTTAGATTTTAGTTTGAAGACAGTTGACTTCATGGCCAAATTATGATCTTATGAAAGAATTCTTCACGAGAATACTCACCAAAGATTGTAGCTGGAAATGAGCTACTCTGACACCCTACTATATCATTTCAGTAAGTTCATTCATCAAGAATTTTCTAAATATGACCTTAAGGCCTCATGAATGTGGATTTAAAAAAAGAGGTATCACACAAAGTAAATCTAATTTTGGAAATTTGTTTGGCATCATCAATCAATTTAAATATACTTTAAAAGAATCTGTCAGATGCCAGAATTTAACAACTCAAAAACACCTCATTTTCAAACCTGGAGCTGAGACAACTACTTAGTATAGGTGGCTCATGTAAAAATGTGAGAACTCTATTTGAAGTATCCCTTAATTTGGCCCTATCAAGACCAATTCCAATCCTGGAAAGTGCTATCAAATGTTCATGAACTTTCATTCTAATTTTTGTTAGTGCTTCATGAACCCACATCAAGGATGGATGCTAAACACACATCAAGCACCAACCAAAGAATCAACCAAACCCATGTATCTCAAGACCCACACTAACGACAAACACTGGCATTTTTAAAATCAGTATTTCTTGGACCTAAAACTCGAATTATTTAAATCATATTCTTTTACTATAATTAACTAGCAAAGTTGAAACTAAATCAGGCAGATGGGTCAGGCTCCAGCCAGATGCTGAATGTAAGAATCACAGACTACCATGCTGATGCACCTCTCCAGTATTGTTCAGGCCAGGAAACCAGACAACAGTGGCTATCCCTCATAATGAGGGTCTTTGAAGAAATCAATGATTACACTCCTCTGGGGATCCAAGAAAACTCCAATAAATAGTGCAATCACAAGGCTGTAGTGGATTCAGAAGCACCATATGTATGCCAGATACTCCACTGGATGTTATGAGGTAGAACAGGGTCTTCCCTCTAAATAAGCTTACAATCTGGAGGAAAAACAAACCATCACCTTCTCTGTTGGCTCTGTACCTGTTATCTATGGTACATGTATGATGTATGTATGCATTATGAACAATGGCATAAAAAAATGGAGCTACAGAAGTTTGTACTCAAGATGACCACAAGGAATGATCAGGCTGTAGACAAAGTTAGCATCCATTACTTGCAGCATTCCTAACAGCAAGCAACCGTACAGGATGGGTCTCCTTATCTTCAACTCCATACCCTAGTAAGGCTTTTCGATCTCTGAGAAAGCCCTGCTTCCTTCCCCTCCAAATTTCAGACATACACCACTTAGGGAGTCCTTGATCCCTAGAGACTAATCCTAGTCCCGTTAGAGAGTCCCATTAAAGAAAGAGTCGCTGCTATGGACAGAGGTAATAGTGTGGACCATCCAAAGAATCCCGATACACTTGCCTATTTGGAGAAAATCTACTAGAGAAAGGATTGTTTCACCAGAACTGGAAAGTCTAAAAGGCTATGATTTGATGAAGGAAGTGTGAGGCTATTCTTAGAGTCTGGAACTTCCTGTGAAAAGGCTCAAACATAGAAGAGAAAGATGAATAGGCAGATAATGTTGGGGAGGGGGCAGGTACTGTCTGGGTACACTTCAGGAAAACACAAGAGTGAGGTAAGATAATGTTAATTAGTAATGGAACTCTCTGGTCCTTAGCATTCCTAATCAGGAAAACTGCTTGGAGGCAGGGAGGCCAATACCTCCAGAGACCTAGCCATTCAAAAGCCAACTTAAAATTCGTAACCGTCCTTGCTAATTTAGAGGTTACAGAATCTACGAGCTACACAATAGAACAATGATTAGTTAACAACAAATATAAACCAGTGCTACAAAATAAGAGATTTTTCACTTGTCCTCCAGAAAAATTCTTATGAATGTCAAATATTAGTACATGAACAAAAAGTATTCAATTAAGAAATCCTTTGTCACAATTAGGTTGACATGCCTACATGGTAAGCAACATAAGGTTTTCACAATAGTGAATGATAAACATTAAGTAATGTCAAATTTCTGTCCTAATTTCAGTATCACAACCATTATCTTTATTTCCAACACTACTTTGTTTGAATACGACTTCTAAAATGAAACTATAAATCAAATAACATCAGCTTTAAAAATACTGAGAGAATAGCTGGACTTAGTGAAACTGGTAGTCCAAGCAGGGCTATCTTCAAACACCAGGAGCCATTCACAGATGCTCTGTGTAATAAAGCCCTGGTTCACACAGAATCATCCACCCACCGTATGTATAATGGGAATGGCGACACCTGGACTTGTGCCACAGAGGCCCAGTTCTGTCCAGAGAAATTATTAAGCAATAGGCTTTTGTAAAAAGGAAGGAGATTCAGAGAATTTTTTGAGCTGGAAATCAGTCACTTTCAGGATTATCAAGCCCAAGCCCTTCATTCTGCTGATCAGGATATGGTGCTCCTTTTTAAAGCAGATTTACAGTCCAGACAAAGTAAATGCACGGAGTTATCTTCTGTATTTCAAGCCATTTTTTAAAAAGTCAGTAGGGAATATTGCTTAGAAATTTCATATCATAACTATGAAATAAAATATAAAAGCAACCTTTGAAAAACAGAGTTGGTCTGGTTTATCTAATACAAAGCAGAACACCCAGCCCCCTCCAAAAGCTTTCCCAAATCTTTCCTATGTGTTTATGGTGAATTTATCAGCTTCACCACCTGCCCCCCCCCCCCCCCCCCCCCCCACACACACACAGTGGGATTTAGAAGCCTAGGGCTGGCTATTTACAACACAGCATTTAAAATAACAAGGCACCTTATTGTAAAAACATTCCCCTCCCACCAAAGGAAAGTCCCTCCCATCAACCCTGTGATTTGCTAAGGAGAGAAATATGTACAGTTCCAATTTACACTTAGGTCAAAACTATTTCCAACAAGATGGAGGGAATCCTTTCCAGTTCTAAAATTCCATGATTCTAGTAATTCACCTTAGTACTTTTGCATGATGTCTTCTGCTCAGATACCATTTTAAATTACTTGACATTTTGAGATTTATTAAATGTTTAGCAATTTTAATATCAAAGGAATACTGGTGTACTCATTAAACAGTGTACTATATATCTGGATAATGAGACCAAATTTTATGAGACGCTGAATAACATATAGTGTCTTGTTAATTATAATTTAAAACAGACTTTCTTAAACAGTCTCTGCATTCTTCTCCTGGAAGATTGTTCTGTTACTACCTTATTACGACAGCTGCTAAAGAAAAAAAAGTAAAAGATACAAGGCGGCTTAGTCTCTTGATTTAGCACTCGGAAATCGTGATCCACCATGGAAGGGATTTACGCTGAGAGTCAACGATATGGAACAAGACCTACTAAGTACAAATTTCCTAATAATAAGCCACGAATTGCTTTTCTCCGTTATTAAAGGAAGGCCCCTCATCTACTAATTTAAAGTTTAAACAGGACACCTGTACAAAGACAACACACGTTTTGTGACTTTACATTCAAATTTTAGTCCATTTAAGTTTCTTAGTAAAACGTTAACATATTTGCCGAATACTTTGGGGAGAGAGCTGTTTGGCCACCGAATTTTTATCGGCCGAATGGACAGTCTCTGGCTTGAGTACCGTTGCGCGATTTTTCAAAGGCTACATTACTATTATTTTTAGAGCACCGTCACTTATATCCTACATAGCTGTGAAAATGTCAAAGTGCTCGTTTAGGATTTGTCTTTATCAATCTACAAATAAAGAAAGTATACTTCCACGGTTATGACTGCAAGAAAACAAAATACTTGTCCCTGGAAGGGGTCAGCACGTGCTGCCTGCAGCGCCGGACACGGGCCGCGGCCTCCCGGGAGCTTCGCCGGCCCGCAGGGGTCTGTCCACCTTTCCCCGCCTCCGGGGCACCGGGGGCTCGCGTCCAGCGGACGGCAGGCTCGCTCCGGGCTGGCGCCGCCGCCCAACCCCGCCAGCGGGACTTCACCCCGAGAGACGCCCGTCCTCGAGTTCCGAGGGCAGGATGCGGAGCAGTGACGGGCAGTCCGGGGTCCGGCGGGGACCCGAGCGCACGTGAGGTTGCATCAGAAAAGAGGAGCTCCGCAAAGTCGGTGAACTGGGGCGCACGGGGAGCGTGTTACGCAACGGCCGCCGCTCTCCCGGCCGCGACCCGCGAGGACCGGGGACGCGAACCTGCAGGGGTCGACGCGGGTGGGCAACGCTGCGGCTCTGCGGGCGGCGCCGTCGGGGCGGGGGGCGCGGCGGGCGGCGGACGGCGGCGCGGCCCGGCCCGGCCCGGGGGGACCACCGCACGGGGTGCGAGGGGACGACCGCACAGCACAGCCCGCGGGCGGGCCGACGGCGCGGCCTCCGGGGACGGCGGCGCAGCGGGCGCGGACCCCGGTGCTCCGGGGCCGCCAGCAGGCAGGCGCCCGGCCCCGGTCGCGGGGAGCAGCCCGGGCCGTCGCAGCGGTGCCCCCGGCGCGGACGGCCTCTCGGGCCGCCCCAGCCCCGCCGGGAGCCCGGCGCACAACAAAGCGGCGCAGCGCCGGCGGCCGGGCGCTGCCTCCCCACGGCCCCCGCTCGGCCGACTCCGGACGGCCCGCGACGACGCGCCGCCAGCGGAGGCGGCTCCGGGCCCGGGCCGGGCGGGGGCCGTGGGGGCAGGGCGAGGGCGAGGGCTCCGCTCGGGACGAACTTCCTCGGCCGCCCTGCCGAGCCCGGCGCCCCTCCCGCAGCCTCGGCCCGAGGGTGGGCGCCCCGGAGCCCCGGGGCCCCGCCGGCCCGCGGAAACTTCCAGCCGCCCCGCCCTGGCCCCGGGCCCCACGCCCCCCGCCCCTGCCCCCTCACCTCCTGGGGCGCGGTCTACACCCTCCGGGGCGTCCCGGTCCGCGGCTCCGGGGCCTCGCGCGCCGGGGGACCGGGCGCCAGTGGCTGGAGCGGCTGCTGGCCCCGCGGGCACGGGGGAGCCCCGGGCGGCGGCGGCGCGGGCGGCGGCGGCTCCATCTTCCCGGGGCGCTCACGCCGAGGTTCCAGCGCGCAGACCCAAGTGGGACATTCGCTACATTGTTGGCATTCCACGGGCGTCACGTGACCCCGCCTCCCGCGTCACCGGCGGCCGCATACCAGCCCGGGCGGGGCGCCCGCGGCCCTGCTGCTCGGCGGCCGCCCCGCCCGCCCGCCCTGCCCCGCGCCGCTTCCTGCCTCCGGGTCCCCGCCGCCCGCCCGCCCGCCCGCCCGCCGCCACCTGCCCCGGCCGCCCCGCTCCAGGGTCGCCCCTCCAGCCGCACTACTCGGAAACTTGGTAACCCCGTCCTCGAGGCATCTCACACCAGCCTCGGCTGAGAGAGTGAGTTAACAGGCCTAGAGGAGCCACCGAAGTGCCCAAGTCTGTGTCAGCTGTTACAAGTAAGGGCAGAAGAGGACAACTTCACCCGTGCGAGCAAGTAATAAAGGACGTTCAGATATATATATCCCGATTTAGTCCGTTTTCATTTAATCAAACCCCAGAGCAATGGATATTTTATGAGAAATGTTTCCTGATGTGCAGAACGAGATAGTAACGTAGACCAACGAGTGAAACTCTGAGTCGTGCATGTCCATCTGTGGGCTGTGCATGTGGTGCAAGGGCATGTGCAGGGATGGTGCGGAGATGTGAGTACAAATAATAGCTTGCAAACGAACCCCTAACCCACTACTGGACTCTCCTGGCATCATACTTCCTACCACCTGCAGTCTGCGGCAGGTGATGGTGAGGGCTAATATTGTTTTAAAAGGCAGTCCAATTTCCTTTCCTAATACACTCTTGTGAAGTTTTTTAAACTTTTTTTGTTTTGTTTTGTTTTTTAAACTTTAATCTGAAAAGAAACCGTCATGAAGGTCATTAGCTCTGGCCGTTTTAACAACCTTAGTTAGCAATCCTTGGTGGGCCATCCTATACACTTTACTCTCTAATTCCCACCCAGGCTTTCAGCCCTGCCTCTGTCTTAGCTCTGCAAGGAAATCTTCCTAGATCCCCCAACTGTTTTCTCTCCTCTTTGGGCTCTGGTAATTAAGCCGATTATTGCGGCTTAATTACCAGAAATTGAAAATTTCATTTTTCAATCTTATCCTGTGCTCTACCCAGGCATCTTGAATGGCATAAAACCCCAGTGGATATTCTGTAATCGAGTCTCTTTTGCATTCACCTGTGTACCTATTCACTCATGCACTGACCTTTCTTTCTCCTTCCCAGCCCCTGGCTGGCTGGGCTGGCTGCCATTCTTCTTCCTGTGTGTTTATTTTTTTTTTTTTAATTTTTATTTATTTATTTATGATAGTCACACAGGGAGAGAGAGAGAGAGAGAGAGAGGCAGAGACATAGGCAGAGGGAGAAGCAGGCTCCATGCACCGGGAGCCTGATGTGGGATTCGATCCTGGGTCTCCAGGATCGCGCCCTGGGCCAAAGGCAGGCATCAAACCGCTGCGCCACCCAGGGATCCCCCTTCCTGTGTGTTTAAAGGTCCTGCTCTTGCTGTCTTCAAAGATGTAAACATAATTAAATAAAACATTTTTTTGGTCAGAGAAATATTGCAAATAAAAGGAATTTAGTGGACTTAAAATTTCGTATAAGTCCCTAATTTTGTAATTATAATGACCATTATACTATTGCTTGCAATAGTGAAAAATCAAGAAGAACCTAAAATACCCAGCAATAGGGAGTAGTAGAAAAATAAAAGGTGAATATTCAAATGACAAAATTGTTAAGTGAATGAAAGAGCGCCATACTTTTCAAAGGATAAATGATAGAATTCAAATTGTAGAATGCAAAAAAAAGCAAGTTGCAGAACTATATGTATACACACTATGATACTATATTCATAAACAGGATGCCTCAGAACCTATACTAATCAATACTTTTATAGGTGTAGACATGGAGAATGCAAGAAGTTGCACCAAATTCATTATGGCTGTTGACTATGTAGAAGGAAGGAGGGAAATTGAGAAGAGTAAAATGAGGACTTCAACTTTACCTCCAGTATGTTATTTCTTTTATTTAAAAAAGCAATGCAAAACTGTCAAAGTCTTAAAATTTGTTGATTCTGTGTGATTAGGTTCAATCATGTGTTATTCTTTGCGCCTTAAAAAAAAATCTTTTTAAAGTTTTCAAATATTGGGCAGCCCAGGTGGCTCAGCGGTTTAGCGCTGCCTTCAGCCCAGGCCTAATCCTGGAGACCGGGGATTGAGTCCCATGTCAGGCTCCCTGTATGGAGTCTGCTTCTCCTTCTGCCTGTGTCTCTGCCTCTCTCTCTCTCTCTCTCTCAATCTCTCTCTCTCTGTCTCTCATGACTAAATAAATAAAATCTTAAAAAAAAATAAAGTTTTCAAATATTTATGTATGAAACAGATTGGAAACTTGTCCAAAGCTTGCTTGGACAAATTGACACACCTATGCAAGAGAATATTATGATTAATGGTCGTGTTTATTGTTATTCTGGATATATGTGTTTATTGATATAGACTCATTCATTGCTTTGGGTTTTTTGTTTTTTTTTATTTTTTGAATACTGCTATGAGTCATGGGCTAAACCAGGCACTGGGGATACCATCGAGAGCAAAACCACATGATTTATCCCCTGCTGGAGCTGACAGTCTTGTAAATGTGTTTAAAAAAAAAAAAAAAAAACAAGTATTACACAATTTTGTAAAATAAGTATGTATATATTTATATTTAAAATATATATATACAAAAATATATGACATATCATATAGGATTTTTTAAAAGATGCATATATAGGGGTGCCTGGGTGGGTCAGTTGGTTAAGTGGTTGACTTCAGCTCATGTCATGGTCTCAGGGTCCTGGGATCCAGCCCCACTTCTGGTTCTGCACTCAGCAGGGAATCTGCTTATCTCTCAGCCTCTCCTCCTGCTCTTTCTCTTTCTCTCTTTCAAAAAAAATATATATATATTTTATATTTTTTTTCTTTTTAAGTCCAGAAAAGTACACAGCCAAATATTAAAAGTACTTCTGGATGTAGTGATTCTGGGTGGCTTTTTGTTTTATTATTTTTAATACATACTTGATTTTTCTTTTTTATTAAGTTTTTCATTTTAATTCCAGTGTAGTTACAGTGTTACATTTGTTTCAGATGTACAATACAGTGATTCAACAATTCTATGCGTTACTCACCCTAAAACAGAGAGCCCCAGTAATTCCAAGATCTAAGAGCTGGGATTCAAACTTTGATAGATCTGACTCCAAAGCTTGAAAACACAGACCTCAAGAATCATGATTACAATGTACTTATAAATAAGGAAACTGAAATCAAATGACTCCCTTATGCTTTGTCTGAGAAGGGTGGGGGGATTGGGCTTTGTGCAGTGAGGAAGAGGGGAACTCAAAGATGTGTCTCCAGCACCAGCCAGAGCCAAGAGAGCCTGCAGATCCACTCCCCGCCAGTCCCCTGCAGTTGTGAGGTCTGGATGTTTTAGGGGTTCTCACTGAGGCCCCCGAGGAATATGCCTTAAGACTATCTACCTTGCCCTCACCCTCTCCCCAAGATTCCAATGCAAGAAACCTGATTATGGCTCAGCTTCTTTATGCCTTAGTGCCTAGAAAGCAGGCTCTAGTCTTAAAAGCCCTAGAAAACTAGAAGATGAGCTACACTGATTTAATTTGTTTTATACTCATGTATTTTGTTTCCTTGATTAGATTATAAATTCCACAAGATGGGATGCCTGGGTGGCTCAGCTCAGGGTGTGATTCTGGAGTCCCAGGATCGAGTCCCACATCAGGCTCCGTATGGATCCTGCTTCTCCCTCTGCCTGTGTCTCTGCCTCTCTCTCTCTCTCTGTGTGTGTCTCTCATGAATAAATAAATAAAATCTTTAAAAAAAAAACTCCACAAGATAAAGGAACCATATTCTTCCCCTAAGACTACATATAAAGAACTTCTTAACTGCTAATTTGAATTTATTGAATGCATTTTAGTATCTCCAATATCAAAATGTAATACAACCTTTTTTTTTAAACCAATGACTCTGGGTCAGCCAAAGAGATCTGGTTCATTGTTTGGAGTTTTCGGTTCTGCAAACCTGTAGCAACTTCCAGAAAAAGGAAAAAAAAAAGGAAAGAAAAAAAATCAAAGTTAACAATATCATCTCTATTAGTCGGGACTCTGTTTCAATGATGAACTTGTTTTTTAAACATTTTTTGGTAACTGTGATAAACTATACATAATATAAAATTTATCACCTTAACTAATTTTAAGGGTACAGTTCAGTGCATTTGCAATGTTGTACAACCATCATCACCACCCATCTCCAGAACTTTATCATCAAACTGACACTCTTACCCATTAAACAAATCCCATTTCCCCTCCCCTTCTTGTTTGTTTGGGGGCTTTTTTGAGAGACCTCTTTGCAGTTAGCTGCTTTGCCTCTGTTAGGTAAATCAACTCTTTTTGTTTCTCTCCTATCGAGATTCCAGTCTCTTGTAAAATACCATACCTTACTAATTTTTTGCTTTTAATCTGCTGTTGGATAAGAGAGATTACTTATCTTATCAAAATTGTATGTAAAGTAAGAGCTAATAGAACTTATTCCTAAAAGACTTTCCTCTGCAAGAAAGAACTAGGACTTTGTGATGACTATTTCAACTGTTAAAAGGCCTTTTGCTTCTTCAGTTTCTGGACATTTCCCAAAAGGTTTATATTGTAGAAAGTCAGACTTACAAACAAGTAGTTTATTGTTTTTAAGAGAGTAACAGATTACTAGATAGCAGATGAATGACCAGAAATGTTTTATATTTTGTAATTTTTAAAAAGCCTTTTATAGGAACCTAATAGGTTCTGCCATTAGGTTTCTTTTTCAATTTTTTTCAATTTTGGCAAAATATGCCTAACTTAAAATTTAACATCTTAACCATTTTTAAGTGTATAAACTCTTATATTTCACAATAATGAAAACAGTCCTGATACCAGAGGAGAAAATCCCCAGTATTAAATTTTTACTCTTACACGTGTTTTCTAATAGTAAAATCATGAGAAAGTAAAATTTTCTTGATTCTGGTTTATTTCTACTTGCTTTCACCATTTTGGAAAACAAGACTTCCTGAAAAACTTGGTAAAACTCTCTGGGGTATGTTTAGGGGAAGGCCCAGGGTCCCAGGAAGCCTTCCTGGGCCACCTGGTCAGTCTCTGCAGACCTGCCTTTCCAGCACTCCAACACTACAGAGTACGGCTTCATTCTCCACATAGCCTCTCTGCTTCTCAGATGAGTAATAAAGTATGTGATTGCATAAGTCAGAATTGCTCAAGAGTTTAAGATTTGTTCCCAGAAGACCTCAAAGAAACACTGTCAAGATAAAAATCACATTCTGCATTTAGAGAATTCTTATGTTGACACTTTACGTTATTAAGAGACGAATTGCTAAAACAAATTTTCTTTTCTTACCACATCTTCCATTAGCTTACTTTTTATGCTGAGTGAGCTATGACAGTAACACCAGCTATTTACTTATTTCTCATTACGTTTAATGCTGGCTGCAATTTCTATATTATCTGCAGACATGAGCAGCATGTTGTTATGTCTATAACTGAAATAAAAATCCCACTGAAAAGGTCTATATGCTCCTATATGTTCTAAAACCTTCCATTCAAAATTTTAATTTAATCTTTTGCAGGAAACATTGGTAATAATTGCTTTAGGAAAAACTAAAAGTATAAGGCTCAAACTGTCCTCTCCATGAAATCAATCTCAATGGCAAAATTAACATTTTCAAAGGGAAACATCTGAGTTCATCTAAATTGACAAATATTTAATTGAGTAATTGTAATAGAAATGTTTTCATGGTCTATTTTTTTTTAAAGATTTTGTTTATTCATAGAGACACACAGAGAGAGGCTCATGGTCTATTTTTAACTTTAAAATTAACTACTAAATGTTTTGGTTGTTATTGAACAGCACTTTAAAACTATGGATTTTGTTTTGTTAAGCAGAACTGAAGACAACAACAACAATTGAGTGTGTTATCTTCAGATGCTTGATAAATGGGTCTTGATAATAAAAACCACGATGTGATGATGATAAGGTGATTTCATATGCAGAAGTGGAAGGAGGCCAGTGACAGGCTGCCAAATTTCAGAGAGCAAAAGAAAATCTGTAAAAGTCAGGAAGCAGTCATGCATATTGTATTTGGTAGCTGGCAACTCCAGAACAAAAAGAGTTTTTTGGTTTGGGGTCAAAACTTGAAAAATGTCCCAGAGCTAATACCCTTTAGAAAGAGGTGAGAGAAGGAACTAATGTTTGAGGTAAAAATACTTGGAAGGGGAGAAGGGCAGCAGCAAAGTCATGGGAAAGCCTGGTATTTCAGGCATGCAGAGAATGGACAGAATGGAGAGAGTGGGAAGAATGTTAGAGAAATAGGGCCATGAAGTAAACAGAGAAGTTGAGAAGACCAGATGGCATCGCTCTGTGCGTATGTACTGTCAAATTAATAGTTAGGGGGGAGAAAGGAGCTGAAAGAATATTGGGGAGATATCACAGGAGGTGAGAGAAAGTTAAACTGAGCTCAGGTAAAGGACTCTGGTGGAAAGTATCACAGTGCCCAGGGGTCACACAACAAAAGAACGGAGCAAGGTTTATGTCTACACTGAAAGGTGATCTCAAAGGAAAACAAGATCTTGAGTTTGCCTACCTCTTCCCCCTGGGATTTTGCATAAATAGGAATTTTGGGTGTATTCATGGATAAGAAAGTTACAATTTTCAATTGAAAGTCCCACATATTCATTCTTACACTTCCAACCAATGTTAGACATTTTCACATATGTCTTGACAACCTTTCAAAGTGGTCTAAAATGGAACACATATATTCACCCAAATATTTAGCAAGCATTTACAATATGCTAGTCTTGTCACCCTCTCCAGAAGTACCTAATTCAACCCATTGGGTGCCCTGATGTGCTAGGCACCAGGGACAAAATCCTGAAAATGGGCATTATTGTGGAACTTTAAAGTCTAGTGGGAGAGGTAAATAATAATAAGGTAATGCTACAAACAAACGGAACTTTGGAATTGTGATTAGTATTATAAAGGAAAGACAACTGAGATTTTATTTTTAAAAAAAGGGTATTTGACCTTGTCTAATAAATCAGGAAGCACTTTAGCTGAGATGTAAAAGATGCAAAGAAAATTAACAAGATGGACAGGGAAAAGCATTCTAAGAGAGAGAAGTACACATGCAAAGGCATAAAATACACCACTTCAAATGCTAAAAGAGACTATTGTTATTGGCATGCAGAAGTAGGGGATGGAAGATAAAAGATGAGGATAGAGAGGTAGGCAGAGGTCAGGCTACATAGGGCCTGGTGTGTCACTTTAAGGATTTTAGTCTTTAGACTCAGAACAATGGGAAGTCATGAAAGGGTCATAATGGGGATCCCTGGGTGGCGCAGCAGTTTGGCGCCTGCCTTTGGCCCAGCGATCCTGGAGACCCTGGATCGAATCCCACATCGGGCTCCCGGTGCATGGAGCCTGCTTCTCCCTCTGCCTATGTCTCTGCCTCTCTCTCTCTCTCTCTCTGCGTGACTATCATAAATAAATAAAAGTAAAAAAAAAAAAAAAAGAAAGGGTCATAATGACATGATGGAATGGCATGATCTGATGTGTTTCCAAAAGATCACTCTGGTTGCTGAATGAAGGATGAGTGGGAGCTGAGAGGAAGGAGGCAAAGACTAGTCAAGGAATGAAGTGATAAAGCTTGGGCTAAGATGGTAGGGATGGACATGGAACGAGTAGGAGAAATGGAGAAATAACAATGGGATCAGCTGTATGGCCCAAGGGAGATGGTAGTAGCTCGTAGATTTCTGATTTCTCAAACTGGTGGGCTATTGTGCCATCCATTGCACTGAGATTCCAGATTTGGGTTTGGAGCTATCTTTTGGGGTAGAGTGGAGTGAATGGAGGTGTTCTGAAGGCAGTTGTAGACACCCATTTGTAGCTCTGAGAAATCTGATCCGGATATCCAAACTTGTGAGTTGCCTGGGTATACTGCAAGTGGCCACTGAAGCTGAAGGTGTAGAGGAAATTGCCCATGGGACAGTGTAGAGGGAAAGGTGGATGGGACTCAAATGTTGAGGAAATGCAATATTTCATGGTGAGCCTGCACAGGAAACAGACAAGCTGCCAGAAAGCTGCAAGTAAATGTGTTTCAGAGAAACAAAGGAAGAGTGTTTCAGGGAAGGAGGGATCAACAAAAAGACATGCTCCTGAAAAGTCAGGTGAAATGAGAACTGAAAAATGTCCATTGGATTTAAAGATCTGACAGCCGTAGTGGAGAACCGTAGTGGAGAGCTCTCTCTTGGGAGGCTGAGGAGAGAAGATGTCAGGTGGAAGAGATTTGTGATGAGTAAGGTAGCAAAGAAGCTGGGCAATGAAAGTAGCTGGAGGACAATGAGGGTTCAAGGGTAGAATTTATTTTAAATTGAAGAATTCTGCTGGTGTAATAAATTACAGCACGATTAATGACTTGCAGAAACACATATTTGTTACTTTACCACGTTGTAGGTCCAAAGACCACCTGCAGCACAGGTGAAGAATGGAATAGGAAATCCCAGCATCACCATTCCCTTTCCTTTTATAGACCAATATGGTGGCCTAAAGCGCTCCTCTCCTTTCAGTTTCATCTTTTTTCCTATCCATTCTTCACAACCCGAAGCCACATTAGTTTTCCTAATGTACAGCCTACTGTGTGGCCCACTGCCTACCGAACAAAGCCTAGACTCTTTGATAGTTGACATTCTCTGTGATAAAGTGAAAAAATGTGTTTCGAGGCTCCTTTCACACTCTTTGTGTGTGTGCATGTGTGCAGGTGCAAGTACCCTAGACCTCCATGCAAATGAAATGGCTGTTTCCTGCTTGGAATCTGTCTCCACGTCCTTTTCATGCCTTGCCAGGTTTGGCTGTCTACTCCCCACTTTCTCTCCTGGTTGAAATCCTACCCCTATACGGTAGGTAGTGGAATGCCATCTCCCCTCTATCTCCTGCCCCCAAAATGTCCACGCCTCAGTGCCTGGAGCCTGTGAATATGATATTCCACATGGCAGAAGGGACATCTCAGATGTGATTACAGTTACAGACATTGAGATGGGGGAGATTATTTTGTATTATACAGATAAGGCCCAATTTAATTAAAAGGGTCCTTAAGAGGAAGAGAGCAGGAACGCCTCGGTGGCTCAGTGGTTGAGCATCTGCCTTTAGCTCAGGGCATGATCCTGGAATTCTAAGATCCAGTCCCACATTGGGCTCCCTGTAGGGAGTCTGCTTCTCCCTCTGCCTATGTCTCTGCCTTTTATCTGTGTCTCTCATGAATAAATAAAATCTTAAGAAAAAAAGAGGAAGAGAGCAGATGGAAAGGTTGGATGGTGCATCATGGGAAGAATTGGTCCTGCAGCTGACTTTGGAGACAAATAAAGGGCCACAATCCAAGGAATGTAGTGGCCTCTAGAAGCTTCGCAAAGCCCTGGATTCACAGCTAGCCGAAAAACGCAGGAACCTCAGTCCTATAACCACAAAGACCTGAACTCTATTAACAACCCAAATGGACAGGAAATATGCTCTCCTAAAATCTTTGAAAAAAAAAAAAAAAAAAAGGCGGAGGGGATCCCTGGATGGCTCAGCGGTTTCGCATCTGCCTTTGACCCAGGGCCTGATCCTGGAGTCCCGGGATCGAGTCCCGTGTCGGGCTCCCAGCATGGAGCCTGCTTCTCCCTCTGCCTGTGTCTCTGCCTCTCTCTCTCTCTCTCTATGTCTATCATAAATAAATAAAAATAAATCTTTGAAAAAAAGAAAAAGAAAAAGAAAAGGGCTCTCCTGCCTAGAGTCTCCAGAAAAGAAGTCAACCCTGACGATGTCTTGGAGTTAGGCATGGAGATCCATGTTGGACTTCTGGCCTTCAGAACTGTACGAGAAGACATTTTTGTTGCGTTAAGCCATTGTTTGTGGAATTTGTTGTGGCAGCATTAGGAGACTGCTATACCCTCCTTCGTGGGGTTTCTTCTTCATTAGACACTTCCTTTTTTTTTTTTTTAAAGATGATTTATTTATTTATTTATTTATTTATTTATTTATTTATTTATGATAGTCACACTGAGAGAGAGAGAGAGAGAGAGAGAGGCAGAGACACAGGCAGAGGGAGAAGCAGGCTCCACGCAGGGAGCCCGACGTGGGACTCGATCCCGGGTCTCCAGGATCGCACCCTGGGCCAAAGGCAGGCGCCAAACCGCTGCGCCACCCAGGGATCCCCCCCCTTTTTTTTTTAAAGATTTTATTTATTCATGAGAGACACACAGAGAGTCAGATACATAGGCAGAGGGAGAGAAAGAAGGAGGCTTCCTGCAGGGAGCCCAAAGTGGGACTCTATCCCAGGACTCCAGGAATCATGCCCAGAGCCAAAGGCAGACACTCAACCACTGAGCCATCCAGGAATCCCCATTAGACACTTCCTAATTCACTGTCTCTAAGAAGCTGTCCTTGACCATCTAAGTCAGAAATAACCACTATCCTTTCTTTGGAATTCCCAGCAGCAGTGGGTGGGACTTCTCTCCTAGTGAGAAATGGTCTGGTATGTTGGTTATATGCAGACTTGTCCTAAATCTCATTAGACTTCTAGCTCCTTGAGGTGAGTAAATGTTCAGGATATAGGTGCATACAGTAGTTGCCACAGTATTTAGCCCCTTGTCTAATACATAGTACCTGCTCAACAATTTTTTTCTTTTTTTTTATGTAATAAATGAACAAATGGAAATCCCTATAAAGATGGCAGAAGCAAAATAACCATAGTAAAGTGTACCCTTTCTCTTCTTTTTTCCCTCATGGTAGATATAATTATCTTAACTCTGAAATTAGAAGCCATTCCTTTACTATCACGGGTGGCCAAACTATTTGAATATTTACTGGCCAGTTTGGGTGGCCAAACTACTTGAATATTTACTGTTAACAGAAAATATTATTCCTGTCACATAATTAATTTCAATTAGCTATATTTCATGCCTTTCCTCAGAAGCAGACCTTGGAACTTAAGGGAACTGATAATAAATAAGAATGGATAAAGAGACACGTTTACCTGTAAATGGCTGGTGACAACCAGGGTATTATTTTTTTATTATTGCTGATAATAATCAGTTACATTCGTGCTAAACAGCATTTGGTTTACTTATGAAGGACTAAGTCTGCATTTTAATGTTTCTTTTCCAGGGTGGAATTATGAGGGAGGGAAGAGTACAATAGTGAATATAAATTATATTTGGACCTAAAAAGAGAGAGAAGTGTTAAAAAAAATTCTCCCAGATCAATACGTTCAAGCCCATCTATACCAAACAAATACCATGATGATACTAGTAAGACAGAACATTATATACTACTAAAAATCCCAAGACATGAAGCTCTGGTATTCAAATAATCACTGTAAAAGCATAAAGCAAGATTCAGATATTAGAGACGACTGTCCCTTGACAATGGATGCATGAATTTCACAGATCCCAGAACTAGAAATCTAAAAAGTCAGGAGAAAAAGAAAATATTTTCTGAACAGTTGGAGCTACACTAAAAAATCACAACTCAGAGCTGAACTAACAGTTTAATTTTCCATTGAGATCAGAATGATAGATTTTGTTTTGACCAGGCTCTTGCTGGTTTTTAAGCTTCCGCAATAGCCCCCAGTATGCCTTTATTTAGTAGATATATACTATATAGTTTCCAAAATGAAAATGAGTTGAAGATCTCTGTAGCAGACATGCAAATACTCAAATACTGAACATAGTTAGCTACAGAAATCTAGAGAAATTTTAGATAAAAACTGGCTAGGATGGAGAAGAAGTGGCAGGAAAACAGAGGGAGAAGCCAAGAAGTACAACTGGAGCAGAAGAACAGAGGAAAACCCACCCAGGAAACAAGGCAGGTAGACAGAGGGGAGGGCTGAGCTCCCAGCAGGAAAATAATCAAGGAGCATTGATGCTCCTGCGACCGACAGGGCTGCTGGATTGTGGTTGCCCACCCTATTACCGTAGAATTGTTCTTGGCAGATTTCTCAGTTTTCCTCTCCAGATTAAGTTTTAATTACTAAGTGTGCTAGAAATACTGTAGGATCACACAGATGCCTGAGCACAAGTCCTTTTTATTAGTAGAGCCTAAAAGGAGGCCAAAAGGAAAAGAGGAGGTTCTTTGAAGTCCTCATGGAAGGTAACCAGTGCTGTATTACCATGTCCCCAGGACAGTGCTGGTCACAGGTGTGGGTGCCTTAGGAACTCATGTCTGAGTCCATTCTGATGCTGCATTTCCTCTGAGTATTTTATTTATTTATTTATTTATTTATTTATTTATTTATTTATTTATTTATTTATTTATTTATTTATGATAGGCACACAGTGAGAGAGAGAGAGGCAGAGACACAGGCAGAGGGAGAAGCAGGCTCCATGCACCGGGAGCTCGACGTGGGATTCGATCCCGGGTCTCCAGGATCGCGCCCTGGGCCAAAGGCAGGCGCCGAAACCGCTGCGCCACCCAGGGATCCCCATTTTATTTTAATTTTTAAAAAGATTTTATTTATTTATTCATGAGAGACACATACAGAGAGAGGCAGAGACATAGGCAGAGGGAGAAGCAGGCTCCCTGCAGGGAACCCAATGCAGGACTTAATCCCAGGACCCCATCCCAGGACCCTGGGATCACAACCTGAGCCAAAGGCAGACTCTCAACCACTGAGCCACCCAGGCGCCACTGAGTATTTGTATTTTAAAAGGAACTCAGGAGATGTAAAGCCCTTAAGACTCAAAGAACTGAATCTCTTTAGGTTGAATATCAAGAATTAGAAATACTTTGTCATTCATTCACTTATCACATGTATGTTGAATTCCAGGCACAGTGCCGGGCATTGAGATCATTATGGTAAGCAAACTCAGGCAGGACCCTGTCATCATAGAACTTATCACTCTGAGAAGGAGTGGTAAATTAATAAATTAATCATCATAAACACAAATGCATGATTAGAAACAATATTAAATATAACCATATAACCTAATTCCTCTAACCTGCTGGGCACAGGAGGCAGTCAGGCCTGCCCTTCCTGAAGGAATGAATGACATCTAAGAGCTTAAGGGGAAGGGGAAGGTAAGCTGGCAAACTGTAGGGATGGGGTGGGAGCAGCATCCCAGGCCTGGGAACTTGAGGATTTCTATAAAGGATGGGAGAGGAGGGGTAGGGTGGGGTGGAGTGACTAGTGCTGTGCGAACGAGTATCCTGTGAAAACTATAGCCAGTCTACTCTTGCTGGAAAGACCATTTTTTTAACCAAATGAACCTCTTCGTGGTGATGCTGATAGGAGTGATTTTGGGACACAAAGTTTATTTGGAGGGGCTGAAGGGGATATTGGTGACCTAAGTCCCTCTCATGTCCCCTTTCAGCCTTACCACCAGCCAGAGGGAACTGTCAGCACAATCTTCCTATCAGGTCCACAAAAGCATTTTAATTTTAACATCTTTTAAAATCAGAAGAAAAATGTGAATGTAATATCAACTATCAATTATATTTATCTTTATATAAAGTCATAAGTATCATTTTAATTTTTTATGAAGGAAGGAGCCCATGATGGCAGTAGTCACCCCACAGCCATGGGAAGTGCCTGTAACAGGAAGGCACAAGGAGGGAGCTGAAAGGAAAGGTCTGGAGGAAAGGCAGGGCCAGACATCTGGAAAGGTAAGGATGTGGGACTTTATCGACCTCAGAGCAATGGGCAGCCACTGAGAAGGTCTAAGCTGAGGACTGACGTGATTGTAGAAAGATCACTCTGGATACATGTGGAGAGCAGATGGTGGAGCTGCTTGGGTGGAGTTTAAACAGCCACCAGCCTCACAGAGGTGAGGGACAATGGTGCTTCCTCAGAGCAGGGAGATAGGGGTTTGCTGAGGCTGCCTAACAAAGTACCACTAACTGGGGGCTTAAACAACAGGAATGTATTGTCTCATGGTCAGGGACGGTAGAAATCTGATATCCAGATGTCAACAGAGTTGGTTCCTAGTGAGGCTTGTCAGGGAGAATCTGTTCCAGGCCTCTCCACAAGCTCCTGTAGCTTTAGGCCTTCCTTGGCTTGTTGGTGGTCATTTTCTCCCTGTGTCTTCACTTAGTTTTCCTCTGTATGTGTCTGTGTTCAAATTTCCCCTTTTTATAAGGACATATAATCATACTGGCTTAGGGCCCAGCCTGACCACTTCATTTCAACTTGATTGCTGGTACAAAGACTCTATTTCTGAATAAGGCCATATACTGAAGGTACTGGGGATTAGGACCACAACATACGAATTTTGGAGGGACACACCTCAACTAATAACAAAGAGTCAGCAAACTATGGCCCATAGGCCAAATCTAATCCACTACCTTTTTTTATGTGGCCCTTTAGCTAAGAATGGTGTGTATATATATATATATATATATATATATATATATATATATATATATAATATATATATATAAACATATATATATATAATTTTTTAAATTTTTATTTATTTATTCATGAGAAACACACAGAGAGGCAGAGACATGGGCAGAGGGAGAAGCAGGTTCCCTGCGGGGAGCCCTGTGTGGGACTTGATCCCAGACCCCAGGATCATGCCCTGAGCCAAAGGCAAATACTCAACCACTGAGCTACCCAGGTGCCCTGGTGTTTATATTTTTAAATAGGGGGGAAAGTCAGAAAAATATTCATTCATGAATATTTTATGAATCTCTATTTCAGTGTCCATGAATAAAGCTTTATTGGAACACAACCACACTCATTCATTCATGTATCAAATGTAGCTGCCTTTGCACTACAGTAGAGTTGAGTAGTTATGACAGACACCATATGGTTTGTAAAGCCAAAACATTTGCTACCTGGCTTATTACAGGAAAAGGTTGCCAACGTTCACTCCAGAGCTACAGCAGTGGGCCTAGAAAAACTGGGTGGGTAAGGGAGCTGTTGAGGGGGCAAGATTGATAAAATTTGGTATTGGGTTATATAGGGGTTGACAAAGAGGGAGACATCAGGGACTCCTGCTTTTCTGGTGCCTCCTCCAGATATTGCCACAGAGCTCAGGATATGCAAACACCTCCACAGACCAAGAAGGGAAGTAAAATGACCCTATGTTTGGACCCCTGGAAGAAGTAAAGAACACTGGGGCCTTTGGGGGGGATGCATACCTCACCTAAAAGTTCACAAAGTCAATTTTTGTGACTACATAATGCTGGTGAAACAGAATGCATCTGAAAACCAAATGCAGGTTGACACTGGTTCATAACTCCCATTTGACTTCTAAGGCTGATGAGCAGAGTCCAATTGGGCTTATGGGGTAAAAGGAGGAGCCTCACAACTGTTAAATCCGAGTTGTCTGTCTACCTTGGGGCCTAACCAACACCACATGCACCCCACCTTTTTTCTCTCCTGAAGGCCCTCAGCATTTAGCCGTGGAGCTCCTTTTCACCATCTCCACTGAGCTCCTTTGTTCCCTGGGGCCCACCTCCCCCCCCACCTTCAAATTTGATTCAGCCTTCCTGCACCCTGGCCTGTGTGAAGCCAAGGGAGATAGGGCCAAATTCACCTCTGCCTCAGAAGGGCTCTCCTCTAGTAGGGGAGACAAAAATGGAGGCTGGTTCATCTCTGGTGAGATGAGCACAACAGACAGGTGCAAATGTGTGAGGAAGACTGGAAGTGAGGACCAAGGCAACAAGAAGACTCTGAACAAAGGCCCAGACAGCTGGACCAGGACACCATTCAAAGGTAAGTGGGTTATTCCCAACATTTCCTCCTGCCTTTTAGCACTACCCACCCATCTGAGATGGGATCCAGGCTGGACTCTGACAGACTCTCTGGGGGAACTGATGCCCATGTGCAGCTCTGCCACACCAGGGATACTCCACCAACCAAGGGCTGCTCCCAGGCTTCTCTCTGAGTCTTGCCTCCTGGCTGCACTTCTGAAGTTCCTGGAAAAGAAAGGTATGAATGAGCTACTGAGTGAAGAGGGGAAGGAAGGACAGACCTTCCCCTGCTACTGTCAACTGCACTATGACAGGGATTAGTTTAGTCTTTGTTCACCCTCAGCACCTAGAACAAGACTGATACATAGGAGGTGATCCATAAACGTGACAGAACTATTGAAAGTAACTACTTTCCAATGGTGTTATTTCAGGCGCCCAGAAATGCCACGTGTATGTTGCATGTCTATTTATTTTCCAAATGATTTTGATCCTTAGTACTTTTTTCCCACTTGTTGCTCTGAAAGCTTCCATCACTCTGATTTAAAAGAGTTCCCCAACCTGCCACCTTCTCCACAAAACCTTTCCTGATCCTGGATTGCAAGCATATAACCTCTCATCCACACAGCTGAGTGTGCTGGAAAGACCCAATCTTTGAAGTCAGCATATCTGGTTAGTTGTGAGATCTTGACCAATTTCATCAAAACTTTTCAGAGCCTTGGTTTTCTCATTTATAAAGCAGAGATTCATATCCGTCTCATGGTGTCATAGGATCAAATAACACAATGTATGTGAAGTCCCTGGCATATGGTAGGTGGTTGTCGAATAAATAAACTTTTTATCCAAGGAAAAATTTTGAAGAACTGGAGCTCACCAAATTTCAAAGGAGTGAAAAGAACATCCTAGAAGGGAGGATAAAGCCAATAATCTTTCTGAGAGTTTTCAGCCTAATGAATCAAATTATTAACATCAAATTTAGGGAGGGAAATGTATTTCTACAGAAGGTAATAGCACCATATGCTACCAATTATAGCTCATAGCTGTGCTTTCTTAGGAATCATGAACAGAAAATCTAAAAAAGGCATTTATAATGATTCTTAAGTAAGGCACAATTGTGACCAACATCCCATAGATATTGAATTTTTAAAATAAAACTATTTGTCTATATTAAACTTTACGTGCTGTACATGCTGGAAAAAAAAAGTCAAAGAATTTGGGGACTTTGAATGGAATTTCCCTAACCTTAGGGAGGGACGCCACAACTCGAATATCATAACTGCCAGCTGTGGAATTAATTTTAAGCCATTTTAAGGCCTGACAAGTATTTTGTTTTGCAAGAGTAGAGCAATATGTTATGGTAGATCTCTGAAACTTGGGGTTCTGATTCAGGGATAACCCTAGTTTTCCTATAGTGCTGTTATACAAAGAGAAGAAACAGGGTTTACAGTCTAGACTGCAAATATAAAGATGATTTTGAACTTGTTGATATCCCATAGTCTTATGTCACTTCATCTTCTTTTTGAAGGTTTGTTTTTATGTTAACAAAATTAGCTGAAGTGATCAAAGTCAAACCCTATCCTTTGTTAACACATGCACACATACACGCACACACACACACACACACACTGACCCCCACCTCAGCTGGAAACAGGAGATCAGACATTCTGTTCACCACGTCACATTCCGTGAGGCCACACCCTGTTGGGTCAGTTCACACGCCCAGCAGAGTGTGTCACTGAAAAACTCTGAATGTCAGGAAATTGAGACTATGGGTAAAGAGAGATGGTCAAATGATTTCAATTCCTTCCTCAAGAGAAGCAATTCCTGACACCATGAGGAATGCTTAGAGGAATTTGCTCTTTCACTTCCAGGTTCTCCTATCTAGTGGGCATTATCTCAAACACCAAATGGGCTGACTGAGGACAAACATCAGTATGAGGGACTCAGCCCTAAAAATCCCCTGGCACTCCTGGACGTTAATTTGAGATATGGTCATTACATGTAAGTTCTACAAAAAAAGCACAACTGGCAAGACGTGGATGTATGGGGTTTCATTTGTGTGCAAAACAAGTACTTCTATGCTCAGCTGCAAATGAATTTCATATTTGCAGTTGCCTCCATTGCTTCACTGCTAAATGCTACATACCAATCTGGAGCGCATGTTACAATATTCTTTCAAATGCCTGGGATCCCATAATAGCGTAATGTTTAGTTTCTGTAGGTGTGCTATTTAGTAAAGTTAGATGGGACTGGATGTTAGCCAAGAGCATCCATTGAGCACTTCTGTGCCAAGGACTGTGAAGAGAAAGAACAGAAAAGACTGATGGAGAGAGCCCCACATACAAGAGAAATAAAGACAGCGTGCTTTTTATGCTGCAACAGAGCAATAAGAAGTTCAAAATAATATACTAACAAAGAAGGGCTTGAGTGCTCAGAGGGTATCAAACCAAAATTCAGGGCTCAGTTGGAATCTGAAGTTCAGATGACTGCAGCTATGGAAAACAACAAACGAGGTAAAGAAGGGACAGCTCAGGGCGCAGCCTTATGGTCTAAACACAGGTCTGGGCTTGGAAACATAATTTTTAAATAGCATCCAAAAATGAGGCTCAGAGAGCTATGATTTCACCTTCAAACTCTAGAAGGCAGAATTAAATATTTTTTCTTGTTGTATTTTAAAATCTATCTACTTGTATTGAACTAAGTTATTCTCATGAGAAAAACAAAAACAAAAAAAATGGCTTTTGTGACTTTACACAGTTATGGTTTAAAGGTAGTTTATTCTTAAACTTGTGGTACTTGATAGTGATGAGACAAAAGGTATGGACAAGTGGAATATTTAAAAACGGGTTCCACCATGTATGCTTGGTCTCACAATCCCCCATTTTTTGTGGAAGCAGACTAATTGAGTGACAAATTAATGGAATTTGACATTCTCAAGCAACCAAAATATTCACTAAGTCAACATAAAAATGACACTGCCGAATCACAGGTTTTTGTGAAAGTAAAGAGGCATCTTTCATCATGGATTCTTGAACACAGACCTGAGTTTGGTAAAGCACCACGGTGGTGAAAACCTGGAGAGGATCCTGGGCCAGGATAAAGGAAGCTCTGTTCATTTGTAATTCACAGACCAGAATGGAAACCCTCAAGCAATATTGTCTATAGGGATAGTCTGGAGAGCTTGTTAAAAAAAGTATACTCCTTACCTAGAGATTCTGAGTCCAAAAATCAGTTCAAAGTGCTGACTCCAGGCATGTTCATTTTGTTTTTTATTATGGAAATATATTTAATAAAAGGATTATATACTTAATAATATGTCTAGAATATATGAAGAACTCTAGTAACTCAAAAATCAAGAGACAATCCAACTAAAACAGAAGCAAAGGATACAGATAGATATGTGCCCCCCCAAATATATACGAATAGCTAGGAAGCACATGAAAAGATGCTCAACATCATTAGTCATTAGGGAAATGTAAATCAAAACCATAATGAGATACTAATTCCCACTCACTAGAATAACGATAATAAAAAAAGACAGAATAAATGTTGGCTAGGGTGCAGACTCCTCAAACATTGCTGGCGAGAATGTAAGATGGTGTAGTCACAGTGGAAAGCAGTTAGATAGTTCTTCATTTTTTTTTTTTAACACTTCTTTTTTTTTTTTATTATTTATTTATGATAGGCACACAGTGAGAGAGAGAGGCAGAGACACAGGCAGAGGGAGAAGCAGGCTCCATGCACCGGGAGCCCGACATGGGATTCGATCCCGGGTCTCCAGGATCGCGCCCTGGGCCAAAGGCAGGCGCCAAACCGCTGCGCCACCCAGGGATCCCTTAGATAGTTCTTCAAAACATTATAGTTGTTACTGGGATCCAGCAACTACACTTCTAGGTATATCCCTAAGAGAAGTAGAAACAATGTTTATGTTAAACCTTGTACATAGAGCACCTAGGTGGCTCAGTTGGTTGAGTCTCCAATTTTGGTTTCTGCTCAGATCATGATCTCATGGATAGTGGGATTGAGCCCCACATATGGCTCCCTGCTCAGCAGGAAGTCTGCTTGAAATGCTGTCCCTCTGCCCCTCCCCTCTCAACTAAATAAATAAATCTTTTAAAAAATTTGTATATAAATGTTCACAGAAGCATTATTCATAATAGCCAAAAAGTGGAAACAGCCCAGATGAAGGGATAAACCAAAGGTAATACATCCATTTAATGAATATTGACCACAACAAGGAACGAATGCAGTACTTTACATATTATCACCTGGATAAACCTGGAAAATAAGCCAGTCATAAAAGTCTATATATTGTATGATCAATTGATATGAAATGCTTGTAATAGGCAAATCCATAAGGGACAGATTACTGGTTGTTAGGAAACAAGAGGAAGAAGGGAAAGATGAGTGACAGCTAATGAATATGGGGTTTCTTTTTGGGGTGATGAAAGCATTCTGGAATTAGATAATGATGATCGTTGCACAACCGTGTGAAAATGCTAAAACCACTGAATTCTACCCTATAAAATGGCAAATTTTTTAAAAAGATTTTATTATTTATTCATGAGAGACACAGAGAGAGAGAGAGACACCGGCAGAGACACAGGCAGAGGGAGAAGCAGGTTCCATGCAGGAAGCCTGATGTGGCACTTGAACCCGGGTCTCCAGGATCACGCCCTGGGCTAACGGCGGCACTAAACCACTGAGCCACCCGGGCTGCCCTAAAATGGCAAATTTTGTTGTGTGTGAATTATGCCTCAATTAAGAGAAAATATAACCATGATAGGATTTTCACACATAAGTTAACGATAATCCCTTAAAATCACCAAATAGGATCATTGATCAAATTTCTAATTTTCTCTTTAAGAATATGTTTTTTGCCTTCTGTTTGAATTAGGATTACAGTAAAGTCTATATATTGCAGTAGACTAATATGCCTCAGTCTCTTTTAAGCCACCCCCTCTTTTTCTTTTTTTCTTCTTTTCCCACTTGCAATATATTTCCTGAAGAAACCAGATTTTTTTTTAAAGATTTTATTTATTTATTCATGAAGACACAGAGAGAGAGAGAGGCACAGACACAGGCAGAGGGAGAAGCAGGCTCCATGCGGGGAGCCTGGCGGGCAACTTGATCCCAGGTCTCCAGGATCACACCCTGGACTGAAAGTGGCACTAAACCACTGAGCCACCCGGGCTGCCCAGAAACCAGATTAGATGTCTTGCAGAGCCTTCCGCCATCTAGGTTTCACTGCTTGCATTCCTGGTACCCTTTAACCTTTTCCTATATTCTTTTTACGTTATGTAAATTGGGTGTGACCAAGCTGCTTGATCAGATTCAGATTTGATATTTTGGCAAGATGAATGTAATATACTCCCATAGTTAGGTGCCTAGTATCAACCTAGTGTGGTTGTTTCTCCTGTGTTGTATTAGGAAATGTTGATGCTCAGTACCTAATCCATTACTGCATTAGGGGTGCACAGTGGGGCTATTTTTTTTTAAGATTTTATTTATTTATCCATGATAGACACACACACATACAGAAGAGAGAGAGAGAGAGGCAGAGACACAAGCAGGCCCCATGCAGGGAGCCCGATGTGGGACTCAATCCCAGGTCTCCAGGATCACGCCCCGGGCCAAAGGCGGCGCCAAACCACTGAGCCACCCGGGCTGCCCTGGAATTCTTTATAAAGAGAAACCTTCTAGCAACAACTATTTGGTTCTCCTGAGGTTAGGTTCTAATAAGAGAGGGAGAATAAATGTTTGATTTTCCCCTTTATTTTGTCAGCTGTTCCTCTAGCATTCTGTGAAAGTAACCCAGGAGTGTTTGGTTTGCTTTTGGCATCATTTGAACATATCAGGATATGTTTTGATCCATTGACATGTTTATTCTCACACTGCTCCATTTCAACCAGTGCATGCTGATTCACTTTACCTCCCAAGTCATTTTGAATGGCTTCTTTCCTTTCCTGTATGACAAGATGTTCTGGGCTCACCTTGCGTATTCAGGAAAGTTCCTTTTTTTTTTTTTTTTTTTAAGATTTTATTCATTCATGAGAGAGAGAGAGAGAGAGAGAGAGAGAGGCAGAGACACAGGCAGAGGGAGAAGCAGGCTCCCTGTGGGGAGCCTGATGTGGGACTTGATCCCGAGACACCAGGATCCCACCCTGGGCGGAAGGCAGATGCTCAACCACTGAGCCACCCAGGAGTCCCATAGGAAAGTTCCTTTTAAACAAGTTTTCTCAGTGGTTCTCTTAAGGGAGGTCTAAGGACCACAATCTAAAATACACAGACCTTGTAGCTGGGTGGCTCAGTTGGTTAAGCTCTTGATTTCAGCGAGGGTCATGATCTCAGGGTTGTGAGATCGAGCCCTGTGCTGGGCTCTGCAGTGGGCATGGAGCCTGCTTAAGATTTCCTCTCTCCCTCTCCCTCCGGCCCTCCCTCCCCCTCGGGCCCTCCCTGCCCTCTCCCTTTCCCTCAAATAAATGAATGAATGAATAAACAAAGAAATACACTGACCTAAGTAGTTTGTCCAGCTTCAGCCCATGTTACTTATTCTTAACAAGATCATTTATGTTTTATCTAACGACATCTTTGTCTGGACTAATTAAAGGGGGTCATGTTAGTAGTGGATGTTAGTGTTAGTGGTGTCAGTGGCTACCATAGAATTATAGGGATGAGAGTTCTTTTTTTTTTTTAATTTTATTTATTTATTCATAGAGACACAGCTAGAGAGAGAGGCAGAGACACAGGCAGAGGGAGAAGCAGGCACCATGTAGGGAGCCCGGCGTGGGACTCGATCCCAGGTCTCCAGGATCACGCCCTGGGCTGCAGGCGGCGCTAAACCGCTGCGCCACCGGGGCTGCCCAGGATGAAAGTTCTTATATATCTCTTTTTCTGGGGAGAAATAAATCCAAACTGGGCATCAGCAACCCACCACACCTATGCCAAAGGAGATGGCATAAGAAATGATGATGGTGTTGACTATGTAACAGTAACAGGTACCTGTTATTCTGTGCTTGCTACGTGCCCATGCCTATGCGAAGGGCTTTACAAATGCTGTCTCCCTCTAACCTTCACACTGGCCCTCTCACATCATCCCATTTTGCAGACAAGGAAACTGAACCTGTTCCTCTGCAGTCTTTTTTGGCCTCTTTGCAGGCACGCGTCCCAGAGCAGCCTTTAGTCCCTTCAAGGCTGAGGTGGGATGGGTCATCGACAGTGCTCCCAGCTGCGCTGGAACCTCTAGCCCCAAGATTAGGCTGACCTTGGTGTTAGAAAGAGATGCTTGATATCAAAAGAGTTTGAAGTGAAGACCCTGTGAGGTCATTATATTGGGAGGGGAGCTTTTTTTTTTTAATTTCAGTGTCGTTAACTTACAGTGTTAGACTAGTTTCAGGTGTACGATATAGTGATTCAACAATTCTGTACATCACCTGGTGCTCATCATGACAAGTGTGCTCTTTAATCCTCATCACTGATCTTCCCCCATCCCCTCTGGTAACTATAAGTTTATACTCTATAATTAAAAGTCTGGTTTTCAGTTTGTCTCTTTTTTATTTTGTTCATATGCTTTGTTTCTTTTTTAAGATTTTATTTATTTATTTGAGAGAGAGAAAGGAGGAGCAGAGGGGGAGGGAGAGGGACTCCACACTGAGTACAGAGCCATGGCAGGACTCAATCCCAGTACCCCAAGGTCATGACCTGAGCCGAAATCAAGAGCCTGATTCTCAGCTGACTGAGCCAACCAGACACCCCCATATATTTTGTTTCTTAAATTCCACATATGAATGAAATCATGTGGTATTTATTTTTCTCTGACTGACTTATTTTGCTTAGCATTATACTCTACTTCTATCCATGGTGTTACAAATGGCAAGATTTCATTCTTTTTAATGACTGAATAATATTCCTCTATCTATCTATCATCTATCTATCTATCTCTGTATCTCTATCTATCTTCCCTGTTCATTTATCTATCGATGGACACTTGGGTTGCTTCCATATCCTGGCTATTGTAAATAATGCTACATGTATTGTAAATAATATAGGGGTGCATACATCTTTTCAAATTAGTGTTTTCAGGGTTTTTGGGGTAAATACCCAGTAGTGAAATTACTGGATCATATAGTAATTCTGTTTTTAATTTTTTGAGGAACCTCCATACTATCTCCCACAGTGGCTGCACTAATTTGCATTCCTACCAACAATGTACAAGGGTTCCTTTTTCTCCACATTCTCACTAACACTTGTTTCCTGTATTTTTTTTTTTTATATTTATTTGATTTTAGAAAGAGAGAGAGCAGAGTGATGGAGGGACAGAGGGAGAGGGAGAAAAAGAATCTCGAGGGATCCCTGGGTGGCGCAGCGGTTTGGCGCCTGCCTTTGGCCCAGGGCGCGATCCTGGAGACCCGGGATCGAATCCCACGTCGGGCTCCCGGTGCATGGAGCCTGCTTCTCCCTCTGCCTATGTCTCTGCTTCTCTCTCTCTCTCTGTGCGACTATCATAAATAAATAAAAATTAAAAAAAAAAAAAAAAAGAATCTCGAGTATAATCCCTTCTGAGAGTGGAGCCTGATGCTGGGCTCAGTCTCATGACCCTGAGATCGTGACCTGAGCCAAAAAAATCAAGAGTTGGACACAACCAACTGAGCCACCCAGGCATCCTTGTTTCTTGTGTTATTGATTTTAGCCATTCTGACGGGTGTGAGGTGATACCTCATTGTGGTATTGATTTGTATTTCCCTGATGATGAGTGATATTGAGCATCTTTTCATGTGTCTGTTGGCCATCTGGATGTCGTCTTTGGAAAAATGTTCATGTCGTCTGCCCATTTTTATTTTTTTTTAAAGACTTTATTTATTTATTCATGAAAGACACACAGAGAGAGGCAGGGACACAGGCAGAGGGAGAAGTGGGCTCCCTGCAAGGAGCCAGATGTGGGACTTGATCCCGGAACTCTAGGATCACACCCTGGGGCCAAAGGCCTGCGCCAAACCGCTGAGCCACCCAGGAATCCCCTCTTCTGCCCATTTTTAAGTTGGATTGTGTGTGTGTGTGTACGTTCAGTTCTTTATATATCTTGGATATGAATGCTTTATTGGACATGTCATTTGCTAACATCTCCTATTCAGTCGGTTATTTTTCAGTTTTGTTGTTTCCTTTGCTGTGCAGAAGTTCTTTATTTTGATGTAGTCCCAATAATTTATTTTTGCTTTTGCTTCCTTTGTCTCAGGAGATATATCTAGAAAAATGTTGCTGCAGCCAATGTCAGAGAGATTACTGCCTGTGTTCTCTTCTAGGATTTTTTAATGGCTTTAAGTATGTAATCCACTTTGAATTTATTTTTGTGTATTGTGAAAGAAAGTGGTCCAGTTTCACTCTTTTGAATGTGTCCAGTTTTCCCAACACCATTTGTTGAAGGGCCTGTCTTTTTGCCATTGATTAATTGACCATATAATTTTATTTTTTTTCCTGGCTCTCTATTCTGTTCTATTGATCTATGTATCTATTTTTGTGCCAGGACTATACTGTTTTCATTACTACAGCTTTATAGTATATCTTGAAATCTGGGTTTGTGATACATGCAGCTTTGTTTTTCTTTTTCAAAATTGCTTTGCTGTTTGGAGCCTCTTGCGGTTCAATACAAATTTTAGGGTAATTTGTTCTAGTTATGTGTTAAAATGCTGTTGGCATTTTGATAGTAATTGCATTAAATGTGTAGAATGCTTTGGGTAGCATAAAATATTTGTTCTAATCTATGAGCATGGAGTATCTTTCCATTCATTTGTGTCCTCTTCAATTTCTTTCATCCATGTTTTATAGTTTTCAGAGTACAGGTCTTTCACCTCCTTGGTTAAGTTTATTCCTAGATATGTAATTATTTTTGGTGCAATTGTAAATGGGATTGTTTTCTTAATTTCACTTTCTGCTACTTCATTATTAGTATATAGAAAGAGATCATCACATTTTAAAACTGAAGTTTATTGGCTCAAATATTCTTCTGCAGTTAGGAAGTGTGGGGAGGTAATTTGAGGCCCAGGTACAACCCTGCTTCCATTTCCTCAGCCTGCATCACAAGAAGAGGAGTCAGAACCTTGGTTTTCTTGAAAGATGACAACTTTCTCTGACATCTGACCGCTACTGAGCAGAGACACCCCCACAGTTCTTAAAACTCCTTCAGTATCTGTGGTCATTACTGATTTTTACCTGTCCTTTGTAAGCAAGGACATTCATTATAAAAAGCATCTTAGCAAATCAAACTTTGCTAAAACAGCTAAATAGTACTATGATTCAAGTTGACAGTGTCTTTTACCACATATGTACACAGATATTACATTCATGTGGTTGAACTGTGAAATTAAATTAAATATAAAAGACAGGAAAGCAAGGTGCCCTGAGTGACATCAATGAAAGGGGGAAGAAACCCTCCATCTCTACAAAAATCATTCTAAGAAATAGTGAACGTGGGCTAAAATTATATAGGATGCTCTTAATGAAAATTAAGTCTGTGGGGTGCTGGGGTGGCTCAGTCAGTTAAGCATCCAACTCTTGTTTTCTGCTCAGGTCATGATCTCAGGGTCCTGGGATCAAGCCCTGAGAGCCTGCTTCTCCCTCGCCCTCTTCTTCTGCCTCTCCCCTTGCTCTTGCACTCTCTCTCTCAAATAAATAAATAAATCTTTAAAAAAATCAAATCAAATCAATTCTAAGCTCAGGACATATGGGCAAATGGCAGCCAACTGGCAGAAAGAGCTCAGAGAGCTTAAGGAGTCAGGAAGTACAAGAGGAATATTTTTAAAGTGAAAACATTTTTCTTTTTTGCTTACCTGTATTTTCTGATTTTTCTCTTGGGAGCAAATGTTGTCTCTGTGATCAGAGAACAACAGCAATAAACTTCCCTTTGGAAAAACTGAAAATGACATCCCAAAGCCGAGGCTTCAGGCTGGAGGGGCTGGTGGGGCTGGGTGTGCCTGCAGCCATGTCCAGGTCCCAGAGCCTGGTGACTCAGGCTCAGTACTCTTCATCCTCTACCTTCTTAGCATGTTCAGGGAGTTGAGGTCATCAAAAAATGGGTTGGGGAGGGCAGCCCGGGTGGCTCAGCGGTTTAGCACTGCCTTCGGCCCAGGGTGTGATCCTGGAGACCCGGGATCAAGTCCCACATTGGGCTTCTTGCATGGAGCCTGCTTCTCCCTCTGCCTGTGTCTCTGCCTCTCTTTCTCTCTCTCTCGCTCTGTGTCTCTCTTGAATAAATAAAATCTTAAAAAAAAAAAAAAAGGTTGGGGAACTGGAAACCCACTTGAGCAGGACTCTCTTTGTTTAATGATCAACATTGTGGTTGTGAGTCTTTAAAAATACGGCTGCCAGGCCCTTGCCACAGAGGCCCTGGTTCAGTGGGTCTGGGTGGGACCCAGACATTATTTGGAAACTCCCTAGGTGAGAGTTATTGTTTAATGAGGATGGAGTTTCTGTTGGGGAAGATGAAGAAGTTCTGGAGATGGACAGTGGTTTTTCAATGTACAGTAGCATAATTGCCACTGAATTGTACACCTAAGAGTACTGAATCAGTAAAGGTTATCTTATGTATATTTTACCACAATAAACATTCCCCCCCACACACACACCTCTTGTGATCACTCCCTGCAGCCAGCGTGAGGACCAGGGTTGAGACTTGTGCTCACCACCTGTCAAGCCCCAGGGAAATCGCTTCTAGGATTTTTCTCATCAGATCCTCAGAGCAACCCTATAGGCAGCTACTCTGACCAACTCCATTTCATAGTGAGTTAAAGGAGGCTCAGCGGCTTTAATTGGCCTAAAGTTTCATAGTGAGTCGGCGGCTAAACCGGGTTTCAAAGCCAGATCCAAATCTATGTTTACAATTTACTAAGTGGACTACAATTTCATTGCCATTAAAACCAACCAGAGGGTGTCAATCAGCAGGCACCTTTCATCTCCAGTGACTTTAAGAAAGTTAACAGGGACCTTTCTCCTCTCCTCCTCCTCTTCCTCTTTCTCCTTCTTTTCTCTCTTATTAAACACTCTGTATTCGTCCTGTACTTGGAACAGCTTCCAGTTGAGTTTTACAGCCGGCAAAGAAGAGGCCGTTTATCATGCATTTCTGTACCGTGGGCCAAGGTTGAGCTTCACTGAAAACTATGCAATACATTTGCAATAAATCTACTTTTGTTTTGGTGCCACTGAAAATACCGAGGCTCACAGCAAAAGTGAGGAATTTGAAGATTAGTATTTTTAATAGCAAAGGCTATCACTGTAACAACGAGATACTAGCAAGTCTCCAGGCCCAGATGGGAGGATCTTGGAACATGGAGGGAAGGTACAGAGAGAAACCAAGGCAGATGCCTCCTCTTCTGGTCCTGGTTCTTAAGCAAGTGTTGTTTTCCATCAGCCTGCACTTTGCCATCCCCCCTCCTTCCAGCTCCCTTGAATTCAGAATGATTGTTGAATCTGGCTGGCAGAGCCCTGGGCTTGGGGGCGGTTCCAATTCTTACATGTTTCAGAAATAAATTTCAGTGGAACAGCTATCTCTCAGCCTGGTGAAGCAGGGTTTTTGAAAAAGAATTTTTTTTTAATGAATCTGTTTAATGAATCCTTCCAATCTGGGGAAGCCTATGGATCCCTTCTCAGAATATTTTCTAATGCATGAAATAAAGTACATATGATTACAAAGGAAGCCAATTTTATTGAAATATAATCATTATATATATTACAAAGTAATAGATGTGTTTCTTTACTCATGCATTAGGATCTGATGGCAGATCTAACAACTTCCATAGTTAAGAGGTAGTAATGGGGGCAGCCCCGGTGGCTCAGAGGTTTAGCACCGCCTTCAGCCCAGGGTGTGATCCCTTCGTGGAGCCTGCTTCTCCCTCTGCCTGTGTCTCTGCCTCTCTCTCTCTGGGTGTCTCATGAATAAATAAATAAAATCTAAAAAAAAAAAAAAAAAAAGAAGTAGTAATGACTGTAAGTGGTATTTCAAGAATAACTGCAATTGTCATGTGATAGGAAAAATCTGTAATTTCTTCTGGAGACAAAGTCACAGGTTCTGCTAATACTACGGAGAATGCTGCCTACATTCATAAAGGAAGGAAATGCTAGATTTCAGTTAGAAATAGAGAAAATAAAGATGTAACTTTTCTTTATCCAGGTTCACAAAACCCTTAGCTCTAGCCACAGATTCTTGGTGATCTCTAAACCTCAGGCTAAGAACTCTGGACTAGTATCCCCTACACGAAGTATCCCCCGCATGGAGCCTGATAAAAGGCTTAACGTGGCATTAAATGTTAGCAGTGATCACAATATACATCACATGATTAGACTCCCTTTTAATGAACCTAACCAAGAATCAAAGAAGGTTTGGAAGCCACACATTTCTGCAATGAATACTTAAAAATGAAATTTTAAAGTACTGGTGGTAAACAGCTACACTTCCAGGAAGCCAACTACATGAATGTTCCTAAATACCATCTGGACATCAAATAATCTGTCTCCTGCTGTTGTAACTGACCTGAGCTAACTTTTTTTTTTAATAATAAATTTATTTTTTTATTGGTGTTCAATTTGCCAACATACAGAATAACACCCATCCTGAGCTAACTTTTTAAAAAATATTTATTTTTTCGTGAGAGACACAGGGAGAGGGAGAGAGAGAAGCAGGCTCCCTGTGGGGAGTTCAATGCAGGGCTTGATCCCAGGACCCCAGGATCACCACCTGAGCCGAAGGCAGATGCTCAACTACTGAGCCACCCAGGTGCCCCTGACCTAAGCTAATTTGATTCCACACAACCCCCCAGCTAATTTTCACAGGTAATGGTAACTGCCAGAGAATTTTGAAGCTACCCTCCCACATCTCCCTATTGGGTTATAATGAAAGCAAATCTCAGACTGAAATCAGATACAAACAGGTACTTAGCAGACAGACATTTATTAGCAAAGCAAGCACAAAGTAGTTCACACCACCAGTTCTGGAAGCTCAAGGAAGTACCAGCTCTCTATCCTTCAGTTGCTCTGCCTGTACCCTCAACACAGCAGATGAAACATTCCGGAGATGTAAAGGCTGGACCCCCTACCATAAGGCCTTCAAACCCCAGGCTCCATCTTAAGGGTATAGGCTGCAGGGCTCCAAATTCTATCTTGCTCTTGTAAGGAGAAACTCTAAATTGTTTTAGCCAATTTTAGAGAGACTCTAAATTGTTTAGCCAGCTTGGTTACCCTTCATTTCCACTCATGCCCATTTTTGGCATTTCTCACTCAAAAAACAAGACACTGTTTAACCAATAAAAATCCATTTTTGATAGCCAGTATGCTTATTAGAAAGGCGTAGGTTGTTGATGGAGACATAGACTGCAGAGGGACTGGCAGCAGCCACCTGTGAAGGATGCTCCTTCCTGGTGAAATGCTAGCTGACCACTCCTGGACTCCCATTCTTCTCTCTGCCCCAACTTTTTATCATGAGAATTTCAAACTCACAGAAAAGAGAAACATTGTACAGTGACCACCAACATACCACTGTCTGGATCAATAGTTCTCAAATTTTAGCATACATCAGAATCACCTCAAAGGCTTGTTAAAACATCCATGGGTGGGCCTCACTCCCATAGTTTCTGATTCAGTGGGTCTGGCCTGAAAGTGTGCATTTCTAACAAGTTCCTAGGTGATGCTGATGCTGCCAGTAGAGCTGGAACTGGTTCTTCTTTTAATATTTCACCATATTTATGTTATCACACATCTATCCACTTATCCATCCAATTTTTTTTTTTCTTAGAGCAGGGAAGAGGGGCAAAGGGAGAGGGAAGAGAGAATCTTAAGCAGACTCCACGCCCAGTCCGGAGCCCAACATGGGGCTCAAACCCACAACCCTGAGATCGTGACCTGAGTTGAAATCAGGAGTTGGACACTTAACTGACTGAGCTACCCAGCACCCCATATCCTTCCAATCTTCTGATTCATTTCAAAGTAGGTTTTAGGGCAGCCTGGGTGGCTCAGCCGGTTTAGCACTGCCTTCAGTCCAGGGCGTGATCCTGGAGGCCCAGAATTGAGTCCCACATCAGGCTCCCTCCATGGAGCCTGCTTCTCCCTCTGCCTGTGTCTCTGCCTCTCTCTCTGTGTCTCTCATGAATGAATGGATAAGATCTTAAAAAAAAAGAAAAGAAAGTAGGTTTCAGAAATCAGTACATGTTTTGATATAAACACTTGAAGATGCATATCAACTAGACTCCAGTATTTTTACATGGACTTTTTTTTTTTTAAGTTCTGTCCAGGGTGGGGCTCAAACTCATGACCCTGGGATTGAGTCGCATGCTCCATCAACTGAGCCAGCCAGGTGCCCCCTCGTGGATTTTTTTTTAGGTAAAATTTACATATGGTGAAATGTGAACTGTGTAATCTTTTTCTTCCTCAAGTTTATTGAACCAGAATTTACATATAGTAAAATTCACTCTTTATAGTATATAGTTCTATGAGTTTGACAAATACATACAGTTAGGCACCACAATCAAGATGCAGAACATTTAAAAAAAAAAAAAAAGATGCAGAATATTTTCCTTGACATAAAATGTTTCTTCAAGCCCTTATGCGGTAAATACCTTTCTCAGCCTCCAGCCCTTGGCAACCACTGATCTGTTTTCTTTCTTTTTTTTTTTTTTTTAAAGATTTTATTTATTTATTCATGATAGTTACACAGAGAGAGACAGAGAGGCAGATACACAGGCAGAGGGAGAAGCAGGCTCCATGCAGGGAGCCCGACGTGGGATTCGATCCCAGGCCTCCAGGATCGTGCCCCGAGCCAAAGGCAGGCGCCAAACCGCTGCGCCACCCAGGGATCCCCTGATCTGTTTTCTACCCTCATAGTGTTGCCTTTTCCAGAGTGTCATAGAAATGAAATCACAAAACGTGAGAACTTTTCTGTCTGACACCTTTCACTTAGCACAGTACATTTGAAATTCAACCATGTTATTAGTAATTCCTTTTATTTATTTATTTTTAAAGATTATATTTATTTATTCATGACAGACACAGAGAGACACAGGCAGAGGGAGAAGCAGGCTCCATGCAGGGAGCCCAAAGTGGGACTTGATCCCAGGTCTCCAGGATCCAGCCCTGGGCTGAAGGCGGCGCTAAACCACTGAGCCACCTGGGCTGCCCGATTCCTTTTATTTCTGAGCAGTATTTTACTACCGATAGCATGCTGTTGGCTGGACAATCTTAGAATTAGGTTTGAGGTCGATTGACACACACAATTGCACTGAAGTATTGCTTATTTATTTGACAGAGATAGAAACAGAGAGAAAACAAGCTGGGAGAGTGGTGGAGGGAGAGGGAGAAGCAAGCTTCCCGCAGAGCAGGGAGCCCAATTCAGGGGGTCATGACCTGAGCCACCCAGGGGCCCCTGCACTGAAGTATTTTAAAATAAATTGCAGATATTGCAACACCTGTCTTCATAAGAACATTGTGTGCTGGACGCTGGTTTTTGTAATCTGCACCTCACCTTCCCTGGGCCGTAGTAATATTTTCTACTCTATAATCTATGATTTCCTTAAAGTGACTTCATGAAGTTTGGTGCTCTGTTCCCCCCCTTGATCTTCTCCTAGAAACTCTTAGGATAAAAGGCCCCCGTGATTCCACAGGCTGCCAGCAGTGCTAGGTGCATGAAATTGGGGTTTCCCCCCACCCCCCAGGCCCCCGACATAAGTATAACATTGCCCTGCCTTTAGGCCGACTTTTCCTTCAGACCACCACAATGTTCTTTTTCTTCTGTTTTCTTTAAAGGCTTTCTTTTAAAAAAGCAGCTTTAGGTTCACAGAAAATTGAGAGAAAGGTGCAGAGATTTCCCTTACACCTCCTTTGCTACACAAGCACGGCCTTCCCCACTATCACCATCCCCTACCAGCATGACACATTTGCTACAGTTGATGAACCTACACGGACACATCCTAATCCCCCAAAGTCTATAGCTTACATTACTGTTCACTCCTGGAGTTGTGCGTTCTATGGGTTTGGATAAATGTATAACGACAGGTATCCACCATTCCAGTATTCTACAGAATAGTTTCACTGCCCTAAAAATCTCTGCTTTACCTATTTATTCCCACACCTCCACCAACCCCTGGCAATCCCTGATCATTTTACTGTCTCCAAAGTTTTGCCTTTTCCAAAATGTCATATCATTGGAATCACAGTATGTAGCCTTTTCAGATTGGCTTTTTTTCACTTAGTCGTATGCATTTAAGTTTCCTCCATGGGTTTTCATGGTTGATAGCTCATTTGTTTTTAGTACTGAATAACATTTTGATGTCTGGATGTATCACAATTTGTCTACCCATTCACCTACCGGGAGACATCTTGGTTGCTTCTGAGTTTTGGCAATTATAAGTAAAACTGGTATAAATATCCATGTTCAGGCTTCTGTGTGGATATAGGTTCTCAACTCCTTTCGGTAAATGACAAGGAACACAGTTGTTGGGCCTAAAAGTAAAAGTATATTTAATTTTTGAGAAACTGCCAAGCTATCATCCAAAGTTGCTGTACCATTTGCATTCCTACAAACAATGAACAAGAGTTCCTGTTGCTTCAAATCTTTGTCAACATTTGGTGTTGTCAGTGTTCTGGATTTTGGCCAATCTGTTAGGTGTGTATCTCATTGTTGTTTTAATTTGCGTTTCTCTGATGACATACGATGTGGAGCATCTTTCCTTATGCTTATTTGCCAACTCTATATCTTCTTTAGTGAGGTGTCTATTAAGGTCTTTGGCCCCCTTTTTAATAGGATTCTTTGTTTTCTTATTGCTGACATTCTTCATTTTAACTTGGGAATTTTAATTCAAGTATTTTTTGAAAATGTCTCTAGAATAGCACTATTCAATAAAAATATAATGCAAATAACATGTGCAGTTAAATATTTTCTAGTCAGCCACATTAGGAAAAGGAAAAAAAGGAAACTAATTTTAATAATATATTTTATTTAACCCAAATTATTATTTTAACATGTCATCAACATTAAAAATTTATAGAGATACTTACCTTCTGTATTTTGTACTAAGTCTTCAAAATTTCGTGTTTTTGGGCAGCCCCAGTGGCGCAGTGGTTTGGTGCTGTCTGCAGCCAGGGGTGTGATCCTGGGGACCCAGGATTGAGTCCCACGTCGGGCTCCCTGCGTGGAGCCTGCTTCTCCCTCTGCCTGTCTCTCTCTCTCTCCTTCTCTCTCTCTGTGTCTCTATGAATAAATAAATAAAATCTTTAAAAAAATTTTTTGTGTTTTAACTTACAGCACTTCTATAATAAAATTCAGACTAGCTACATTTTAAATGTTCAAAAGTCACTATGGTGGCTAGAGGCTACCATATTAGACACTGTAGGTGTAGAAATAACCATTAACCAGGACCCTCATGACTGAGAGGAAAAAATTGAGCTGTGGATAATAATAATAATAGTAATAATATTTTAGAGCAGATTTGGGTTTGCAGAGATTTTCCCAGACATTATCTCATACAGTCCTCGTAGCAACCCTGTGAGATAATTATTTTCACCAACATCATTTTGCAATAAGAAAATTAAGGCTCTGAGAGGTGAAAGTGGCTTGCCCAATAGTGCTCAGTGGGTAGGTGAGACAGCCTGGCTCTTCTCCCCTGAGATATCTCATCCCCACACAACCTCCCATTAAGCAGACCTTACAATCTAGGTGTCACAGAGGAACATGAAAGCAAGTGAGGTTACTTCCTCAATTATTCTGGATAATGACACCCCAAGGAAGAATGTTCACATTAAAATGATAAAAGGCCAGTAGCTTTCAAGGTTCAATTCTCATAAGAATTTCCTGGATGAGCTTACTTTATTTTATTTTATTTATTTTTTAAAGATCTTATTTATTTATTCATGAGAGACACAGAGAGAGAGGCAGAGACACAGGCAGAGAGAGAAGCAGGCTCCATTCAGGGAGCCGGATGCAGGATTCGATCCAGGGACTCCAGGATCATGCCCTAGGCTGAAGGCAGATGCCCAACCACTGAGCCACCCAGGTGTCCCAAATGAGCTTACTTTATTTAAATGAAGGTTCCTGGTCCCCAAATCCTGGCCTTCTTGTTCAGTTAGGCAAGAATCTGCATTTTATCAAGAGCCCCAGGATCCTGATAGAGATAGTCCTATGGCCCATGAGTTTCCCTAAATGGCCTGTGAGAATGTGCAGGATCTTGATATAAGAGTCCTGCTTAAGAATGGAAATTCATTTCAGAGAGTTGTTTGACCTTAGGCAACTCGAGAATCCCAGAGAGGTGATATGTTCACAAAGTGGAATACTAGAATTATGAAACATGCTATTGAAGATTCAACAATATGTTAAGATATTTGTTATATATTGCATAAAAACAGGTTTCTGTAGGATGTGCATATCAATGAAAAATTTTATAGAAAAGAAGATTATCAAATGTTACAGTGTCATGCCTAATATGCATGTATTTATTGTTTTATATTTATATGTAGATGTGTTTCCACATAAAAGGAATGGAAAATACCAAAATATTTGTGGTGCTTATTGCTGCCTGGCAGGTTCATGGACAATTCTTAAGTTTTCTTCTTTCACCTTGATTTTTTCCCTTAATTTTGTGCAATTAACATGTGCTGTGTTTGTAAAAAATAATGAACAATTTAAGGCAATACAACATAAAGAGAGGTCTTGAAAGATAAACCCAATGAGTAGTCATTTCAGTCTATAAATGAGGTTTTAAGGAAAAGATTACATTTGGTAGCTTTTTAAAAAATTCCATGTTTTCTCATTTGGTGTATAAGGGAATACCATTCATGCTCCATATACTTATGTAATTACCCTAATATTGGAAACGTTAGCTATCAGATCCTCTTCTAGGCTGGGATCTCCTTAAAGGAGTTTCTGTCCACTAGGCACCAACAAGGCGCCAGGCACTTCATATCTTGAGGCCACGGAACCTGAGATGAACATCAGGGTCTGCCACTCTCGAGTTGCAGGGACCAGAGCAGGGCAGGGAACTGCCTCCAGTTCACGTGACATCAAAGCCCAGGGGTGCACCCGAGGGCTCTGAGCAGATCAGAAATCTAGGAGCACTTATTGGGATGCTGGGTAGCTCAGTGGCTGAGTGTCTGCCTTTGACTCAGTGTGTGGTCTCAGGGTCCCAGGATCAAGTCTCCTGTCGGGCTCCCTGGGAGGAGCCTACTTCTCCCTCTGCCTATGTCTCTGCCTCGCTCTCTGTGTCTCTCATGAATAAATAAATAAAATCTTAAAAAAATAATAAATAAAAATAAAACAGCACTTGTTGGTTTGATAAATAACTTGATCTGCACCCAACCCAAGCCTTTTCTCTGTGGAAGATGTTTAGCGTTAATGTGCATAGATTGATAATTTTAAGGGAAGCATCTGAGTATATGAATGTATTTACACATTTATATTTTTATATTTAAAATACATATATTTTCAGGCTCCTGGGTGATTCAAGTCGGTTAAGCCCCTGCCTTTGTTTCAAGCACTAGATCCCCGAGTCCTGGGATTTAGCCCCACGTCTGACTCCCTAATCAGTAAGGAGCCTGCTTCTCCCTTTCCTCTGACCTTCCTCCTGCTTGTGCTCTCTCTCTCTCTCTCTCTCTCACGCTCATAAATAAATACATAAATACATAAATAAATAAATCTCTTTTTAAAAGAACCTAATAAAATAAGATACATATATTTTCTAGAAAGTGAAAGCATCTTTTAAAGACACCTCCAAAGAAGTACGCTAGAACAACACGTCTGGCTTTGGCAAGCGGCAAGACAGCCTTCCGTGGGGCAGGCTCTCCTTTGCTGGGGGTCCTATCCGGCTGCCTCACTGGGTGGTTCCAGTTAGACTGGGAAGACTGCAGTAGGGCTGGATTTGAGTCTGGCTTGTACAGTGTTGGGCCACTTTGTGACCTACTGACACTCTTGGTAAAGCATTCACAAGTGAAACCACAGGGAGACGCCCTGAGCCAAGTGCCTTGGAAGGACACCGCCAGGACCCTGCTCTCTGCATCCCCACCAGGCCTCCGAGGCTCCCCATCTGGAGGGGAAAAAAAAGGAAGTGGGAAGAACAGTGATATTTACTTCACAAGGTTCTTGTGAAGTGCGGAGTGTAACACCTGGCCCAGAGGAGGTGCAGTTAACGTTGTGGTTAATGCTGCCGCTGGGGCCGAAAATATGTTACCAGTGAATAAATGAATAAAACGGAGAAAATGTTTGAATAAAGGACTTTGGCAGCAGATCTAGGCCACTAGTGGTTGTCTAGCCACCAGCTCCTAAGAGAGTAGGGAGCGAAAGCGTGCGGGCACCATTAGCCTGCACCTTCGGGTCCCCTTCCTTGCATTTCCCAGCCCACATCTCCTCTCGGTGGGATCCTCACAAAACCTGGTGGGCTGGCTTTGCAAAGCCTACCAGCACGTTCTGGCATGACGTTTTAGCTTTCTCCTCTATCTATGTTGTGTCACCCCCCACTTCCTGGGCAGGATTCGCCTGTAGGCCAGGATCAAAGATGGTGGGAAAGGGGCTTTGATGTTCACAGGCGGCCTCACGCCCCATCTGGCAGGCGATGTGGAGAAGTCAGTGGTGTGTGAATGGCAAACAGAGCTGGGGAGAAGAGAAGAAGGAACCCCCACTACTCTCCCACAGCGAGGGGGGGCGCAGGCAAAGCACACGGGAACCACACAGGGCCACAGAAGCTGAAGTACTAGAATTACCTCAGGACAAAACAAACACAAAGAACAGGAAAGAATTGTGTAAAAGTGACTAAGCTATGTCAGTCACTGTATAATTGCCAGAAAAATTCTAGGTTTTCTGATTTAAAAAAAAAAGAAAATTAACTATTCCTTCCTTTCTGCACAGAGGGAGGTTACATTTCATTTAACAACAGGATACAAAAATAAACTTTAAAGAAGAAAAATAAAAGACACTCTAAAAGCATTTAATGAGACCAACCCCCCCCTCCCACTTCCAAAGGAAGTCCCTCCTTGCTGCATGCAAGGAGACGGTGGTGGCTAAGATAGATTCCCGGCTTGTGGGACATCTAGACCCACCACGGGAGAGGAAGGTCCCTCTGGGAGGTGACCGGCTCCTCTTGGCTTAGTTAAGAGGCCTTTTGCCACAAGAAAGTGGGGCCAATCTTTTAATGCAGGAAAGTCTCGGTGGTAGAGAATTAAAATGATGAACAAAACATCATCTTAAAGAAAGTTGTGCTCCGTTGGCATGATCCAGAACACTGCGATTGAGATATTCCTAGGCAGCTTTAGACATAGTGAAATCATTGACCTGAAAGAAAACGTATCCAAGAGGTCATGTTTCCAGGTAAGTATCCTCCCCTCACACACAGGTTTCCACACATTTCTGACATTTAAATTTCAGAAATTCATTTTTTCTTGTTTTAAGGAAACACTTCTGCTATAGGTTGAATTGTGCCCCCTTCCCTCCCCACAAAAATATATGATGAAGTCCTGACCCCCAGCACCTCACAATGTGACCTTATCTGGAAACAGGGTAATCAAGTGAGCTCATGGGGGGCGGGTGCCTAATCCACTGTGACTGGTGTTCCTATAAGAAGGGGAGATTGGGGCACAGACACGCATGCCAAGGAAAATGCCATGTGAAGATGAAAGTGGAGATCAGGGTGATGCATCTACAAGCCAAGGAATACCACAGATGGCCAGTGAAACATCAGCATCCTGGGGAGAGGCCTGGCACAGATTCTGCCTTTGGAAGGAACCAGCCCTGCCAGTCTTGGTCTCAGTCTTCCCTTGCATATGTAGTAGGGACCCACATTTTTGTTTTTAAAAAAGATAATTAAAAAGATACACTTCTGGAAGACTAGCTGTTTACCAAATATGAAGGTAGAAGGTGCCCCCTCTTTGACTCATCAGGACCCCCAGTGAGTTGGAGTGCTGTGGCATCTCCTGCCTGCACTGCCTCCATAGCCTCCTGTGTGCCTCCATAGCCTCCTGTGTGCCTACCCCCCTGACCCCCCAGCCTGTTCTCCACCAGCAGCCAGGGGAAGCCTTGGCAGCCAGGACCCCTTGGTCCCTTCTTCCCCCTCCAGTGACTTCCCGTCACCAACAAAATAAAAGGTGACCTCCACCTAACTCTCTGCCCTCCCCTCCATTCTGTCCAGAACGGGAGCTTCTCGCTTATTCTTGAACACAAGGAGGAAATCTCCACACTTGGTTTTCTCTCAAATACTCACATGGCTCATCCTCTCCTTCAGGTTTCCTGCCTCAAAGGCCATTTCTTCAAAGAACCCTTTCCTGATCTGCCAAGCTAAAACCTTACCACCTTCCCAGTCACCTCCTTCCTCTCCTGTTTTATTTTTCCGCCCAGCATTGACCACCCCTCAGTCTTCCAGCCTCCAGAGCCGTGAGACAACCATGGCGGCTGTGAGGGTGGTTCTCTGTTACTGCAGCCCCAGGAAACCAATACAAACATCGTTCAGTTTTTGTTGTTGTTGTAATAACATATGCTCCTTGTAAAACATTTCAGAAAATGAGAAAAAGTACAAGGGGAGCAGCTCACGTGAGCAGTGCTCCTACCACCAGAGATTGGCTCCTGTCTGCGTGCTACAGAGCTTCGTGGGCATGGCCAGGTGCTGGGCTCCACCCCAAGGGAAGACATGAGGCATTGACCACCCCTGGCTTTTTGCTGCATATTTGTGAATTGACTTCTCTGCTTGTTTCTGGTTTCCCCTATGTCCCTCCCCACCCCAGTTTCTGTGTCTTGATTTGTCTAGGTTTAAGAACAGATATGTCTCATGTCAGTCAATATAGACCTATGAAATTATTTTCAGTTTTTGTATGGTATTCCATTTTATATCATGGATGTTTCATCATTTTCATAACTACTTATATATTTAGATTCTTTCCAATTTTTAAGGTTTCACAAATCATTCTGTAATGGTCATTCTCACAAATTCATCTTATCTCATTTGTCTTATTGCTCCCTCAAGGAGGTAGGATTGCTGAATCGAAGGAAGGTGGTTACATACAGGCTAATGACCCTTCGGGAAAGTCCTACTGCTTGACCCTCTCAACAGTGTGACATGCCTGTGCCCACTTGCCCACACTCTTTCAGGCACTGAGTTCTGGAGATTCATCTCCAGCCTTGTTCTCACTGGTATTTTAGAAAGGAGTTTCAAGAGCCCTTTAGAGAGAGCATTTTAAAGAAACCACTAGGCAGATGAAGGAAGAGAAACCACCGCCTGCCCTGGTGGACAGCTTCTTCAGGTAGGGTCCCCAGGCGATAGCGTATAGTTCAAGTGCGTTTTTTTTTTTAAAGATTTTATTTATTTATTTATTTATTTATTTATGAGAGAGGGGGAGAGAGAGAGAGAGAGAGAGAGAGGCAGAGACACAGGCAGAGGGAGAAGCAGGCCCCATGCAGGGAGCCCGACGTGGGACTCGATCCTGGGTCTCCAGGATCAGGCCCTGGGCTGAAGGCGGCACTAAACCGCTGAGCCACCCAGGGATCCCCTAGAGTGCGGTTTTTAAAATGACTTTACACAGACACCTGCTCAAGCAGGCCATGGTCATTGTTTCTGCTGTTCCTGCTATTATTATCCTCATAGACAAATAAGACAAATAAGAGAAAATTTTAAAAAGAGAGAGAATCAGAGTATACCAGTTGTGTCAAATGAAATACTCAACAGCTTACAGAGTCAGGACTTAAACTCAGATATTCTGACTCATGCCCCAGGGCCTTTTCCCGTTAAACTGAGGGCCTTTGTTCAGTTTTTATTTGTTTCCTTGTGCTTTCCTTGGTCTGTGACATTATTAGGTCCTAGAGTGAGTGGGTTGAACGAGCCTGGAATATCTTCCTGCGCCGGCAGGAAGAATTGACTTGACTTCTCCTGTTAAGTTAAAAAAGTCCAGGATGGAATTGAAAGCTCTCGTCGGCCAAAGAAAGGACAGTTTGAGTCACAACAAGGAATCTTACTACATTGGATAGAAACACTTTAAAAATATCTATATCTATGAATTCAAAAGGGTAGTAAAAACAGCAATGGAAAGGCCCTCACTGGTCACTTTCAGAGAATGTGAGAGACCCATGTTTTATTTTCAGACTGGCACATAAAAGGAAAGAATTAAGTATTCATTTCTGCCATTCCAGTATGAATATAGTACTGGGTAACCTGAGAGGGATGAGGGGAGGCTTCTATTTACAAAGTATTCCAGTTAACAAATGAAGAAAACACAGTAGAAGGTCACCACTGTGTGACCTTCTATGGACTCCAGTCATGAAGCATCAATGGTTGATAAACACACAGACATTGTGTATGAAAGTACACACCACCACCGGTGAAATATTCTTGCCAAAAATTTAAAGCTTAAGTCTGATCCCACATCTAAATCTAACTCCACTTTCCAGGAAATATAGGGGATGGGAGAAACTCACTAAGTGACATTACATGGGGCTGCTGTGAGAAATGTGACCCACTTTCTTCATCAAAAATTTGCAAAGAAAAAAAGAGATGGAAGGGGAGTTTATGGATAAAAAGAGAAACAAGTTTGTGAATTTTATGTTGTGTAAGTTATACCTCAATCAAGCTGCTCTAAAAAAACAATTAAGAAGTATAGCAGCCAGGAGACAGATCTTATTTGGATCCTAGCTAGCAAAAGAAATTGTACAAAAAGATTGAAGTTCTGTGAGAATTTGAATGCTGACTATTCATTTACTAATACTAGGAAATTAATGTTTAAAATTATTTTAGGTGTAATATTGGTATTATGGTTATATTTTAAAAGCAGAATCTTCTCTCTTAATGACACATACTGAAACATTTATGGATGAAATGATATTATTTTTGAAATTTGCTTCAATATAATCAGGGATGGGGGAAGTTGCTGGGTGTGTATGTGTAAACAAGATGGTAATTGTGGGAGGTGGATGCGATGCATGGAGGGTCATTGTACTAGTCTATGTTTGCATATTTGAACATTTTTTGTGATAAAGACTTTTAAAAAGTCAGTATTTAAGTATGCAAGTATGTAAAAGGACACTCACCCAACTTTGTTTAAATGTTTTTAAGAATTAGAGAAAACCTAAATGCAGAAAGTTAATATTTTTGTTGCATCTCTGGGATGGAATACTGTGCTTCCACTACAAATGCAAACATTCACGATATGTTGTACATGATAAAAACAGTTTGTTTTTAAATTTTTTTATCATTTAATTTTTTTTTCATCATGGTAAGTGTTCTCTTTAGTCTCTGTACTCTATTTCCTCCACCTGCCCCCCCACCTCTGGAGCCATCAGTCTCTTCTCTATAGTTGAGTCTATTTATTGGTTTCTCTCTCTCTCTCTCTCATTTTTTCCTCCTTTTCTTGTTTGTTTTGTTTCTTAAATTGCACATGTGACTGAAATCATATGGTATGATCAGACTTCCTGTGGCTTAGTTCACTTAGCATAATACCCTCTAGCTCCATCCATGTCCTTGCAAATGGCAAGATTTCATTCTTTTATATGGCTGATAACATTCATACACACACACACATCACCTTTTCCTTATTCATTCATCTATCAATGGACACTCGGGCTGCTTCCATATCCTGGCTATTGTAAATAATGCTGCAGTAAACATAGGCGTCCATATGTCCCTTTGAATTAGTGTTTTAGTATTTTGGGGGGGAAATGCCCAATAGTGCAATTACTGGATTGTAGAGTGGTTCTACTCTTAATTTTTTGAAGAACATCCATCCTGTTTTCCACAGTGGCTGCACCAGTTTGCATTCCCATCAACAATACACAAGGGTTACTTTTAGTCTACATCTTTGCCAACATCTGTTATTTCTTATGTTTTGGATTTTAGCCATTCTGACAGGTGTGAGGTGATATCTCATTGTAGTTTTGATTTTCATTTCCTTGATGATCAGTGATGTTGAGAATGTTTTCATGTGTCTGTTAGCCATCTGTATGTCTTTGGAGAAATACCTATTCATGTCTTCTGCCCATTTTTAAATTGGATTATTTGTTTTTTGGGTGTTGAGTTATATCAGGTCTTTATATATTTTGGATACTAACCTTTTATCAGATATGTCATTTCCAAACATTTCCCATTCAGCAGGTTGAATATTAGTTTTGTTGATCGTTTCCTTTGTTAAGCAGAAGCTTTTTATTTTGACATAGTCCCGATAGTTTAATTTTGCTTTTATTTCCCTTGCTTCAGGAGACATATCTAGAAAAATGTTGCTACAGCCAAAGTCAGATTACTGCCTGTGTTCTCTAGGATTTTTATGGTTTCAGGTCTCATATTTAGGACTTTAATCTGTTTTGAGTTTATTTTTGTGTGTGATGAAAGAAAGTGGTCCAGTTTCATTCTTTTGCATGTGGCTGTCCAGTTTTCCCAACACCATTTGTTGAAGAGACTTTTTCCCATTGTATATTCATTTCTCCTTTCTTGAAGATCAACTGATCATATAATTGTACATTTATTTCTGAGTTTTCTGTTCTACTCCATTGATTTATGTGTCTGTTTTTATGTCAGTACCATATTGTTTTAATTACTACCCTTTGTAATATAACTTGAAATCTGGAATTGTGATACCTGCAGCATTGTTTTTTTTTTTTTTTTTAAGATTGCTTTGGCTATTCAGAGTCTTTTGTGATTCCATACAAATTTTAGGATTTTTGGTTCTAGTTCTGTGAAAAATGCTGGCGGCATTTTGATAGAGGTTGCCTTAAATGTGTGGATTGCTTTGGGTAGTAGAGATATTTTAACAATATTTGTTCTTTTGTTTTGTTTTTAAGATTTTATTTATTTATTCATAGACACAGAGGGAGAGAGGCAGAGACACAGGGAGAGGGAGAAGCAGGCTCCATGCAGGGAGCCCGATGTGGGACTCGATCCCGGGTCTCCAGGATCACACCCCAGGCTGCAGGCGGCGCCAAACCGCTGCGGCACCAGGGCTGCCCAATATTTGTTCTTTTGATCCATTAGAATAGAATGCCTTTCTATTTTTTTGTGTTGTCTTGAATTTCTTTCATCAGCACTTTACAGGGCTTTCACCTCTTTGGTTGAGTTTATTCCTCGATATTGTATTGTTTTTGTGCAATTGTAAATGAGATTGTTTCTTAATTTCATTTTCTGCTGTTTCATTATTAGTGTACAGGAATGCAATGGATTTTTGCACATTGATTTTGTATCTTGTGACTTTACTGAATTCATTTATCAGTATAAAAGTAGTTTTTAAGTTAATTAAAATATTGTAATATGTCCATTGTAAAAAGAAACTCAATACCATGGGAGTGAATTACAGCTCCCCTCTTCTTCATCTCCATCTCCATTAATGGCACTTAATTCCTCTTTCTTGTATATTTTTATTTCAAAGTTACCCATAATATAAATTTGTATTCCTAAACTCCTATGGAAGCATTTTATCTAATAAAAGCATTAACTACTAATATAATATTAGTAATTAAATATCTTTTTTTAATTCTTCTACATCAATTTTTACATGGATAAAGTATTCTTTGTTACAAATTTTCTGCAACTCTAAATTTATTGATCATTCAACAAACGTTTATTGGGTGACTAATTTGTCTCAAAAACTGGGATATTTGTGTGTTGGGGGAGGAAAACAGTAATGAACAAAACAAATGTCTTAATCCTGTCCTCATGGAGCTTAGAAACTAGAAAAAGAAATAGACATGAAACAATAAGTCTACCTAATGTGGTGGAAAGAATATTTTTTATTAAAGCCAGGAAATCAGGGGGAAAGGGTGTTTTTCAGATGGAGAATCTATGTTTATTTACAAAAGTTTTTTTTTTTTTTTTTTAAATAGACTCCATGCCTCACCTGGGGCTTGAACTCATGACCCTGAAATTAAAAGTCACATGATCTACCAACTAAGCCAGCCAGTCACCCCCTGCAAAAATATCTTTATTGGGGCACCTGGGTAGGTCAGTCAGTTAAGCATCTGACTCTTGATTTCAGCTCAGGTCCTGAGCTCAGTGTCGTGAGACAGGAGCACCTGCCAGGCTCTGCACTCAGCAGGGAGTCTGCTTGAGATCCTGGCTCTCCCTCTCCCTCTGCCCCTCCCCCCGTGCACTCTTGCGCACTCTCGCTCTCTCTCTCTCTAAAATAATGTACAAATAAATCTTTAAAAGAAATATCTTGATGACCTTTTTTAGTATGAAAAACCAGTTCCTTAGAGTGATTTAATGGATTTATTCAGTGGTTCTCAAACCAGGCTGCATATTAGAATAACTTAATTAAAAAACACACAAAAAAAACCTGATTCTTGAGCTCCACCCCCAGAACTTCTGATTTCATTGCTTAATGAGTTTTTCTAAAAAGGCAAGTCTAAGAATATATTTAATTTGCTATGCTGCAATATGAAACCATTCTATTCTGTACCACCATGGATAAATAAATAAATAAATAAGATTTTCTCTGTCTCTCTCCTTATGCTCCCTCTATTCTCCATCTCTCTCTAAAACAAACAAAAAACACTATAAAACTTTTTATGTATTCCTTTTTACTTTGTTTTGTAATGATTTCTATAGGATAAATACCTGTGCATGCAACTCCATTTTATTTATTTGTTTATTTATTTATTTATTTGAAATTTGTCCTTTTAAAAAATATTTATTTATTTATTTATTTATTTATTTATGATAGACATAGAGAGAGAGAGAGAGGCAGAGACACAGGAGGAGGGGCAACCCTATTTTATTGTAAAAAGTGTCTGTGTGTTTGTTGTGTCTGTATAGAGGCAGTATTTTGACATATGAACTCATTCTTATTAGTTCCTTTTTATCCCACATTCCTTTGCATCATTAAATCCAGATCACAACCCAAAGAAATGAGTCATCAAAATAGACTTTTGATGCTTGTGACAGAGACAGAAGCTTTGAAAGAAAATACTTTTTGAGTTACCAAAACCTATATGAGTGCCAATCTTTCAAAATTCATGCCATAAACAACTGATTCAGGAAAATTTCATGATGACGTAAAAGCAAGTTGTTCTACCCAAGAGGAGATTAAAGGTCACTGAGCTGAAGATGAACTTCAGAGAGATGAAGATAAGGGCCATGGAGACACATTTTGGTAGTGTCTCTGAAAAGTAACCTCGCTCAGCCTGGATGAAAGCTGACAGCAGCCCTGGAAAAGACTAAGGGGATCCCACAGCTCAGGAAGGCCATTAGGCCCTCTGTGGAGCTCCAGACCCCTTGAGGCAGGATAGTTGTATAGTGGCCTGGCTGGGTGAGGCTCCTGAGCAGACGGCCTGAGGATAGCCTCATACCATTCGGCACACCACAACACATGAAAGGAATGTGGAGATGGCTGAGAGAGGACTTACCATAGCAGCAAGGAGGACTCTGAAAACATGGACACTTGACCAAAGATCATGTGGGATCAGGGCCATCTGTGCTAAGGGCTAGGAATAGAACGGTGAACAAGACTTACATAGGCCTTCCCTTCACAGAACTTGCAGACTTCCATGGATGGCACCAAACAACTGGACAATTATTACAAAAATAATGTAATATGTTGGAATATACAGCTTCCTAGAGTAAATGATGTCTATATGGAGAATTGAAAAGGGAATAGAAATCTGCTGGGTACAAGGCTTATGGGATGATCTTCAAGCAGAGTGAACATAGTACAAAGGCTCAGAGACAGGAGATGGAATATTTAGGAGCCCGGCTAGAGAGGTGAGTTAAGACTAGAAAAGTAGGCAGGAGCCAGTTACAAAGAACCTAAAATATCACATTAATCAATTTGTATTTTGTCCTGAGGGCACTAGGGAGCCATTGGCAGATTATCTATCTATTTCTATCATATATTTTTCTGAAGTTCCCTGCTTTATTAATTAACTAAATCTACAGCTAATTTGCTAATGAAAACTGTAAGATATGAAGTAATTATAAAATGTTGGGAACTAACAGCACCAGGAGTTATTGTTATAGCAAGAACTTCACATCATTTAAACTAAAACTCCCAGACCAATCAACTATTTAGGATGTGATAATAATAATGTCATTGAGAGTTTAAAATGGCTAAGAGGCACTGAACGGTTTGTAGCAGGCAGTGCCATGATTAGTTTTATGTATTAAACAGAGCACTTGGGCTATTGTGTGGCGAATAGAATGGAGGGGGCCAGCCTGGAAACAGGGAAATCAGGCAGGAGGGCCAGAGATCCAAACCATGCTAGAAACTAGAGTGACCTCAGAGCCTAGTTACCCAGGCCCTGGTTTGCCTAGAATCTACCCAAGTTATGACTGTTGTCCTCTCTTGCCACCTGTTGAGGTGCCTTTCACTCTCAAACACATTTTGGTTTGGGGGCTCCTATAATAGTGGCAGTGGAAGCAGAGAGAGACCAGCTGGGATTTGAGAGCTCTTTGGAATATAGAACTTGGTGATGGGTCAGATGTAGGGGTGAGGCAGGATGACTTCTGGGGCTGTGGCACGAGCAGTGGGTGGAGAGACATGGTGTTTTCCAGGATATAAGGAGCACTTTGTACAGCTGGCTCTAAATCTCTCAGGTTTGCTACTTCAGCAGCCTTCCCACCCAGAGGGATGAGTAGGGATTGGCTTTGGAAAGGAAGGGAGAGTTTTCCAGCAAAGACAGTAATTACAACAGTACAGAGGCAGAAGGCAAAATGTCACCTTTAGGGACAAGGGCAAATATTTTGTTTTATAGGGGAAACAAGTGTCTTGGTATAAAGAGGAGAGGATGGAACAGCCAGGCCCTGGAGCAGAGATTTTAACAGGGCCCTAGGTATGCATCATAGACTGTGGCCCTGGGTTAGGTTCTTGTGCTGGATTGTGATTGCAGGGGTCATGTACAGTATCTTTAAAACACATCAGGGGAGAGCTTCCTCTACCTCTTTCCTTCTTTTCTTTAGTAGGAAAACATCAACAACCAGAGTCTTCACCAAACATAAGATGGCAGAACTTTCCCACAAGCCTGGACCACTACATCTGGACCATTATAGGAAAAAAAAAAGAAACTTCTATATTATTTATGGCTTTATTTTTAAAAAAATTTTTTTCGTTATAGCAATTTAACTGTGTATTAAAAAAAATGGTGGGTGTTAGTAAAGTCATTTAGAGATTTGAAATAGAACTCCCTGCTCTTTACTGACATGCTACCCTTAAATAATTCCAATCTGTTCAGGTCCCAAAGTCTTGGGTTCTCAGCTGAAAGTCTGGACTTCTACTAAACACTCTAAGGGATGAGTTCCCCACTGAGGGCTCAGGGAAACCAGGAAGCAGAAGAGAAGAACCTAATGCTGAGAACTGGCTTGGAGGCCAGAGCCAATCAAAGGGGGACCACAGGGTTGGAATGAACCAGGTTGCCCTTCTAAGTATCTGCAGGCTTGCTGAGCCACATTAGGGAGCCACTGCAGAAAACTACTCAAGTTTGGGCCTCTGTGTTAAGCTAGCTCATGATACAACTAATTATTAAGTAATGAATGCTAAATGGGCTTCAGGGGGCTCAGGAGAAATGCACAGATGTCCACCTTACTTGTAGGAACTGCAGGGGTATGTCCCTCATACAATGAAGCCCTTAGGGAACTGAGAGGTGTCTTAAGGCCCCCAACTAGGTACACTATTTACTGGAAACCAACTGGGTGCCAGGCAATGGGTCAGGTTTGAGGAAATACAAAGCTGAATAAAACAATGCCCCCTACCATCGAATAGCCAACACTGCAGCAGGGAAACAGAAGGGTCAAAAACTATAATGTGATCCCAAGGAAACTCCACATCTGTGGAAAGCCCCTTTAGTCCTCCTGTTGTACCAATGGAAAGCATCCTGACAATCCCACCCTTGCCTGGAGGGCTGCCTACTGGGCTTGTGTGGGACTCAAGGATGAGATCATTGCTCCACTCTTTAAAGAAAAACCCACTTTTAGAGACTGCAGCCCACCCCTCAAATGCAAAGAAACACTGCACAGAGTCAGTACCGTTAGATGTGTTGGCTCTGACTTCAGATACTTGGGTAAACAAACCCCTGCTCAAGTGGAAACTAACCCTGCAATCTTTCCCTGCCCTTCTAATTCATCAAAGCATCAATTCTCAGAGTCTGAGTGTCTCACAAATGCCTTCTAATGGGTCTATCCCATGGTTTTGTTTACTTTGTTTATCAGAAGAACATCCAATGGTATATTTTTATCCCTAATCAGCCTCCTTTAAAGCATGTCAACCTTTCAATTCATTTTGGCTTACAGAATTTTTTCCTTTTTCAGATGGTGGCCAACCAGTTCAAAAGGCTACGATTCTGAGCATGGGGTGGAATTTGATGGGTCACACCAAAGAGTAGCCTACATTGCTAATGCTATGCTTCCACCCTTTGCACCTTACCATCAAGGTAAAAGCTGTGAAATGCATTTTTTTTCTTGGCTTGTAATGGATAACTAAGAAGTATAGAAAGAAGAAGGAGGATGCCTATATAATTTTATACACATATGTACATAAAATGTATACATAGAAATAAATACATATATATAAAATATGTATTTATATATACAATCTGGCTCTGGTATCAGAACAATATCAGCCTCATAATATGAGTTTGAAAGTGTCCTATTTTGTGTAGAGTTGGTCTTATTTCTTCCTTAAATGGATAGAAGAAAGCACTAGTGAAGCCATCTAGGCCATATAGACCTGGAGTTTACTATACATGATAAAATATCCCTTCTTTTAAGAGGTCTTTGTAAACCTCCCAAGTGAGTATTCATCAACTTATTTAAACATTGACTGAGCTAGAAGTACTGTGTACTTTGAGCACACAATGAAGCTCTCCAATCTAATAGAACCCAACTGATATGACATGTGCTTAACTTTGGAGTCACCTGAAAAAGCTCTTTGGCCTTCAGACTGTTTGTTTTATGGGATGTTTTGTTATGTAGTCTTATAAATGACATGCAGATTGGCTGAAAATAGCTACCATTTGACAGTCTATAATAGGTTAAAACCAGATGCCTGGCCAAAAAGCACTTGAAAGATGCTCACCATAGTAATCATTAAGGAAATGCAAACCAAACCCAATAAGATGTCATTTCACATCCATTCAGATGGCCACTATTAAAAAGACAAAACAAGGGCAGCCTGGGTGGCTCAGCGGTTTAGCACCGCCTTTGGCCCAAGGTGTAATCCTGGAGACCCGGCACTGAGTCCCGCGTCCAGCTCCCTGCATGGAGCCTGCTTTTCCCTCTGCCTGTGTCTCTGTCTCTGTCTCTCTCTCTCTTTCTTCTCTCTGTGTTTTCTCATGAATAAATAAATAAATAAATCTTTAAAAGAAAAAAAAAAAAGACAAAACAAAAACAGAAAAGCCTGAGGGGCAGGCTTCAGACTTAGCAGATATCTAATGGCCTACAGAGCTGTTCTCAGGGAACATAGGCTGTAGACACCATCTTGGCATTTCTACCTTGCTCCAGCTTCCTAGTACCTACCACAAAAGAGGTTATACACTCATCTGGAGCCCAATTTTTATAATTGCCACACAGAGGATATCTCTGCATCTCTTGGCTCTGGTGGCCAGTAGGGCTTATAATATGATAGCTACAAGACTGTATATACTTATATACATTTAAAAGCTGATTACTGATGATCTGGCTTCCAATCAGCCTGAATCTAGGTGCTGAGATACTCCCCTTTGGGATATTGACAAGTCTGGGCACATATGTAATTACAGAGAGCTACTAAAAGTACAATAGGCTGCTTGGGCAAACAAAGGTTTGAGAGACAACCAAGAGCTGGTGTAGGATTGAACACAAGGTTTATCTTCTACACAAGATATGACTGGGAGAGAAGTCTCAACATCATAGAAACCAATATAGAAAGTCAAGCAAAATGAAAAAATGGAGAAATATGTGCCAAACAAAAAAACAAGATAAAACCTAAGGAAAAAAAAAAAACCTTAATGAAACAGAGATACTTTACCGATAAAGATTTCAGAATCATGGTCATAAAGATGCTCATCAAATATGGGGAGAAGAAGGGATGAACACAGTGAGAACTTCAACAAAGAGATGAAAATATAAAGTGCTAAATAGAAGTCACAGAGCTGAGGAACACAATAACTGAATTGAAAATTACACTAGAGGGATTCAACATCAGAATAGATGAAGCAGAAGAAAGGATCAGTGAACTCAAATATAAGGCAATGGAACTCACCCAATCAGAGCAGCAAATAGAAAAAAGATGGGAAAAAAGTGAAGATAGCTCAAGGAGCATATGGGACAACATCAAACAGACTAAATTTGTATTATAGGGCTCCCAAAAGGAGAAGAGAGGGAAAAACAGGAAGAAGTCTTTGAAGAAATAGTGGCTGAAAACTTCTCTAACCTGGGGGGAGGAAACAGACATCCAGAATGACGAAGCCTAAAGATTTCCAACAAGAGAATCCAAAGAGACCCATACCAAGACACATTACAATCAAAATGTCAAAAATTTAAAGAAAGAGAGAATCTTAAAAGCACCAAGAGAAAAAATAAATTGTTACATATAAGGGAATCCTCCACGAGACTATCAGCAGATATTCCATCACAAACCATGAAGGCAGAGGGGAGTGGCATGATATATTCAAAGTGCTGAAAGAAGAAACTTCCAACCAAAAAAACCTCTCAACCTACTTTGTCAGGTAGTCCTGACAAACTTATCATTCAGAATTGAAGGAGAGATAAATAATTTTACAGAAAAGCAAAAGGTAAAGGATTTCACCACTAAATCAGCCTTACAAGAAATGTTAAAGGGAATTTTTTAAGCTGAAAGATGGGATAATTAGTAACAAGAGAACATAAGAAAGGATAAATCTCATTGGACAGGTAAGTATATAGTAAAGTAGGGAAAGTAGGGTACTAATCACTTACTAAACTAGTATGAAGGTCAAAAAATGAAGTAGTAAAAATAATGATGATTATAATAACTAGTTAAGGAATACACCAGATAAAAAGATGTAAAATCTGACATTAAAAACACAAAACGTGAGGAGGGGTGAAGAGTAATAATGTTGAGATTTAGAATGTGATCAAATTTAAGTTGTTCTCAATTTAAAATAGATTATTATAGATATAAGTTCTTATATAAGTGTTATGGTAACCACAAGGGGAAAATATATACTAAATAAACAAAAGATAAAGAAAAAAGAATCTGAACACACCACTAAATAAAATAATCAAATCCAAAAGAACAGAGAGTAACTACAAAAACAGCCAAAAAACAATGAACACAATGACAATAAATAGATACCTATCAAAAATTATATGTAAATGGACTAAATTCTTCAATCAAAATACATAGACTGGCTGAATGGAAAAGAAAAAAAAAAAAAAACAAGATCCATTTATATGCTATCCACAAAAGACTCACTTTAGATGTAAGGACACATGTAGACTAAAAGTGAAGGGATGGAGACAAGTGTCCCATGCAAATGGAAACCAAAAGAAAGCTGGGTAGCTATGCTTATATCAGACAAAACTGACTTTAAAACAAAGACTGCAATAAGGCAAAGAAGAGCATTACATAATGATAAGGTAGTCAACCCAACAAGAGAATATAACATTCGTAAATACTTTTGCACCCAACAAAGGAGAATCTAATATATATAGCAAATATTAACAGACCTAAAGGGAGACATCAATAGCAGTACAATTATAGAGGGGACTTAACACTCCACTTACATCAGTGGATAGATCATCCAGACAGAAAATCAGTAAGGAAACATTGGCCTTAACACATTAGGCCCAATGAACTTAAAAGATATATATAGAATATTCTATCAAAAAACAAAGGAACACACATTCTTTTTCAGTACACATGGAGCATTCTCCAAGACAGATCATATGGTAGGCCACAAGGCAAGTCTTATTAATTTAGGAGTATTTAAATCATATCAAACTTGTTTTCCAGCCACAATGATATGAAACTACAAAATAATTACATGAAGAATATTGGAAAATTCAGAGATATGTGGAGATAAAAGAATATGGTACTGGGGCAGCCTGGGTGGCTTAGCAGTTTAGCACCGCCTTCAGCCCAGCGCAGGATCCTGGAGACCCAGGATCGAGTCCCACGTCGGGCTCCCTGCGTGGAGCCTGCTTCTCCCTCTGCCTGTGTCTCTGCCTCTCTCTGTGTCTATGAATAAATAAATAAAATCTTTAAAAAAAACAACAAAATTTATGATGCAGCAAAAGTAGTTCAAAGAGCGAAGTTCATAGCAATAAATGCATATTTCAAGACACAAGAAAAGTCTCAAATAATCTAACTTTACACTTCATGGTACTAGAAAAAGAAGAATAAATGAAGCTCAAAGTGGGGAAAAGGAAATAACAAACAGTGCAGAAATACATAAAATAGAGACTAAAAAAGACAATTGAAGAGATCAATGAAAATAAGAGATAGTTCTTTAAAAAGATAAACAAAATTGACAAACCTTTAACTGGACTCACCAAGAAAAAAAGAGAGAGGATTTAAATAAAATTAGATACAAAAGTGAAGTTATAATTGATACCACAGAAATACAAAGGGCCATAAGAGGCTACTTTGTACAATGCTACTGTGAACAATTATACACCAACAAATTGGGCAACCTATAAAAAAATGGATTAATTCCTAGAAACACATATCCTACCAAGACTGGATCAGGATGAAATAGAAAATCTGAACAGATAGATTACTAACAAGGAGACTGAGTTAGTAATTAACAAACCAACAAACAAAGGTCCAGGACAGAATGGCTTCACTGGTGAATTCCCCCAGACCTTCAAAGAATTAATACCAGTCTTTCTTAATTCTTTCAAAAAATATAAGAGGAGGAAACTCTCCCAAAGTCATTTCATGATGCCAACATTACCTTGATACTAAAACCAGACAAGGATGCCACAGGAAAAGAAAATTTCAGACCATATGCTGATATCCTGATATCCAGATTGAAATATTCTCAACTAAGTATTAGCAAACCAAATCCAACAATTCATGAAAAGGATCATATACCATAATCAAGTGGGATTTATTGAAGGAATGCACGTTTGGCTCAACATCCACAAATCAATCAATGTGACACACCATGTTATCAGAATGAAAGACACAAATCTTTTAACAAAACTCAATTTATATACATATACATATCAAAAATTCTCAACAAAGCAGGTAAAACATACTTCAACATAATAAAGGCCATATCTGACAAGACCATGGCTAGCATCATACTCAATGGTGAAAAGCTAAAAGCTTTTCCCTTATAGGAAGAAAACAGGAACAAAACAAGGGTACACTTTCTCCACTTTTAGTCAACATAGTAATGGAAGTCCCAGCATATTTCCCCCAGAAGGGGAAATAAAAGGCATCTAAATTGGAAAGGAAGAAGTAAAACTGTCATTAATTGCAGATGACATATTACATATAGAAAATCCTAAAGACTTCATCAAAACATTGTTAGAAATAGGGCAGCCCCGGTGGCGCAGCGGTTTGGCGCCGCCTGCAGCCTGGGGTGTGATCCTGGAGACCCAGGATGGAGTCCCACATCGGGCTCCCTGCGTGGAGCCTGCTTCTCCCTCTGCCTGTGTCTCTGCCTCCTCTCTCTCTCTGTGTCTATGAATAAATAAATAAAATCTTAAAAAAAAAAACACTGTTAGAAATAATAAATTCAGTAAAGTTGTAAGATACAAAGTCAATACAGAAAAATGTGTTGCATTTCTATACACTAATAATAAACTATCAGAAAGGGAAATTAAGAAAACAATCCTATTTGCAATTGCATCAAAAAGAATAAAATACCCAGGAATAAATTTAACCAAGAAGGTGGAAGATCTATACACTGAAAACTATAAGACATTAAGGAAAAAAATGAAGAATACATAAATAAATGGTAAAATATTCTATGCTCATGGATTGCAAGAATCAATACTATTAAAATGTCCACACTACCACACTACCACAAATCCAATGCAATCCTTATCAAAATAGCAATAGTATTTTTCACAGAAATAAAGCAAAGAATCCTAAAATTTGTATGGAACCATAGAAGCTCCTGAATCTTGAGAAAGAAGAAGCTGAAAGCAACATGATCCCTGATTTTAAATTCTATTACTATAATTACTATATATATTAAACCATAGTAATCAAAACAGTATGGTGTTGGCATAAAAACAGACACATAGATCAATGGAATAGAGATCCCAGAAATAAACTCATGCATACATAGTCCATTAATCTCTAACAAAGGAGGCAAGAATATACAAAGGGGAAAGAGTAGTCTTTTCAATAAATGGTGCTGGGAAAACTGGACAGACACATGCAAAACAATGAAACTGGACCACTTTCTTACACCATACACAAAAATCAACTCAAATTAGACTAAAGACTTGGTGTGCCTGGCTGGCTCAGTCAATGGAGCATGTGACTCTTGATCTTAGGTTGTGAGTTCGAGCCCCACATTAAGTGTAGAAATTACTTTAAAAAAGAAAAAAGAAAAAAAAATGGATTATGGAACCAAAGGCTTGAAACCATTAAACTTCTAAAAGAAAATATAGACAGTAAGCTCCTTGACACAAATCTTGGTAATGATCTTTCGAATCTGACACCAAAAGCAAAAGCAACAGCAACAAAAGTAAGATCACACCAAACCTAAAATCTTCTGCACAGTAAAGGAAACAATAAACAAAATGAAAAAACAGCCTATTGAACGGGAGAAAATATTTGCAAAGCATATATCTGATAAGGGGCTAATATCCAAAATATGTAAAGAATTCATACAACTCAACACCTAAAACACAATCTGATTAAAAAAATAGGGAGAGGATCTGAATAGACATTTTTCCAAAGAAAATGCCCAAATGGCCAATAGGTACATGAAAGGGTGTTCAACTTCATAAATTATCAGAGGAACGCAAATCAAAATTACAATGAGATGTCATACCTGTTAGAATAGCAATTATCAAAAATTCAGGAAATAATATGTTGGAGAGGATGTCAAGAAAAGAGAACCCTTGTGCACTGTTGATGGGAACGTAAAATGGTGCCATGACTATGAAAAACAGTTGTTGGTTTCTGAAAAATTAAAAATAAAATTACCATATGATCCAGCAATCCCACTTCCAGGTATATATCCAAAAGAATTGAAAGCAGAATATTGAACATATGTTTGCATATCCATGTTCACAGCAGCATGTTTTGCAATAGCCAAGAGAGTGTCCATCAACAGATGAATAAGAAGCTATGATATGCACATACAATGGAATATTATTCAGCCTTAAAAAAGAAGAGGATCCTATCACATGCTACAATACAGATGAATCTTGAGGGCAGTATGCTAAGTGAAAAAAGCCAGTCACATAAGGTTAAAACTGTATGATTTCAATTATATGAAGTACCTCAAGTAGTCATATTCATTAGAGACAGGACGTATAATAGTGGTTACTTGAGGGGGCGGGTTGGGAATGAGGAGCTGTGACTTAATGGAGTCACAGTTTTGCAAGATGAAAAATTTCTGGAGGACAGCCCCGGTGGCTCAGTGGTTTAGCGCCACCTTCAGCCCAGGGTGTGATCCTGGAGACCCAGGATCGAGTCCCATGTCGGGCTCCCTGCATGGAGCCTGCTTCTCCCTCTGTGTCTCTGCCTCTCTCTCTCTCTCTGTCTCTCATGAATAAATAAATAAAATTAAAAAAAAAGAAAAAAAGAAAAATTTCTGGAGAATTATAGTACAACTTGAATGTACTTAACACTATTGAACTGTACCTTTAAAAATGGTTAAGATGGTAACTTCTATGTGTTTTTTTACCACAATTAAAAAAAAAAAACCATGGGCAGCAGCAGTGGCCCAGCGGTTTAGCGCCGCCTTCAGCCCAGGGCCTGATCCTGGAGACCTGGGATCGAGTTACACATCGGGCTCCCACAGGGAGCCTGCTTTCCCTTTGTCTGTGTCTCTGCCTCTCTCTCTGTGTCTCTCATGAATTAAAACAAAACAAAACAAAACAAAAACAGATAACTGATTTTTAAATGTTGATCCTTTGTGAACTAATTAACAGTAGCACATGAACTGTTGGTGGTTCCTCCAGTGATTCACACTCTTGATTTACATACCCAGTGTTGTTTGAAGTTTCAAGAACAGGTGACCAATACAATCCAATCACCATCACAATACACTTTTCAGTTATCCATTCAGCGAGATAAATTCAGACACATATTAGCTTCGCTCATTATTTATGATCAGTATCTCTGTCAGGTGTTTATAAGAAATCTCAAATTTTGTATTTTTTCCCAGATTTTATTTTTGTAAATATTTATTTATTTTAGGGAGAGAGAATGAGAGAGAGAGAGAGAGAAAGAGAGAGAGAGCACATGCAGGGAGGGGGTAGAGGAAGAGGCAGAGAAGAGAATCTGAAGCCGACTCCTCACTGAGTATGCAGCCCAACACAGGGCTCCAAGATCATGACCTGAATGGATACCAAGAATTGGATGCTTAACCAACTGAGCAACCTAGGTACCCCTCAGATTTTTATTTTTAAATATCTTCACACCCAATCTAAGGTTCAAACTTACAACCCTGAGATCAAGAGTTGAATGCTCTACTGACTGAGTCAGCCAGGCACCCCTCAAACTTTATGGGTTTTTTTTAAGCAATCATATACAGTATAGAAATTCAAAATACTGAATTTAAGTGAAATTTACTATTTCAGCAGCTTTGATTTAAAAATATAATAATTTTCTTTTAGTTTGTCAAGACTTTCACCTTAAATTATAGAATTTTCCTCAATTATTGTCATTCACATGCACGCTGATCTAGCCTGGGCAAAGGAGATGGAGGACAGTTTGCCAACGTACAAAAGTATTCGAGTGATTCTTAGTATAAATGAATAACAGTTTTTAAATTTTTTTATTTTTATTTTTTATGAATAACAGTTTCGATGTCCCAGACTTAAATAGGTAGAGCTCAGAGGTGAAGGGGAATACTTTTCTGAAAGCATAGGAAAAACAAGATGAAGTTGTACATATGCATCCCTTCTTGAGTAGGTGACACATGAATTTCCTACACTTTCAGAGACCCTATTGTTTTATGTTATGGTTCAATAGCAGGAAAGGCTTTTCTCTAGGGAGAGTGGCTATATTTAATTTATTGTATTTCTTTGCATGAATTCTTCACAATTTTATTAGTTAAATAGAATTTGGATAAGACATAAAGCATTTTACAGATGTATATTTCCTAGGCTATTTATTTATTTTTATTTTAAATATTTTATTTATTTATTCATGAGAGACACAGAGAGAGAGAGAGAGAGAGAGAGGCAGAGACACAGGCAGAGGGAGAAGCAGGCTCCTTGCAGGGAGCCCAGTGTGGGACTTGATCCCAGAACTCCAGGATCACACCCTGAGCCGAAGGCAGACACTCAACCACTGAGCCACCCAGGCGTCCCTTGGCAATTTATTTAAAAAGGAGTTGGAGGAAAAAAAAAAAGGATTTGGAAAGGTCAGCTTGTAATCAGGTCAGATTAGACACATGTATTAGTTAAAATGGGTCAGGAAGCTAAGGGTAAAAGTGAACATAAATCAGCAGCCTGGCCTCATGGTAATAATTACTCAACTCATAGTGAGGAGACTAGAATTTTCATTTTAAGTCAATTATTAACTAGCAAGACTTTGGGGAAATCTTTTAAATTCCTTAAGCCACATCGATTCATCTTTAAGATGGAGTAGTGGGACTATGTGATCTCTTAAGATCCTTTCATGCTCTAAAATGTTATGATTTAATTAATTCAGAGATCCACCGGGCCTCTCTCCCTCTGGCCCTGATCACTTGTTCAGGCTTCTATGTAAGTCCATGCTATTTGGCTGCCTTCCATGACACACACTGCTTCAAACAGGAGTTACCAACAACCCTGCACAAGTATGCCTTCTAGTTCATCCTCTCTGACCTCGCCCACTGACATCCCCAAAATAGTTTTCCTGCTTGCTGTGCTTTTAAGGGCACCCGAAGGTTGGGATTGTCAGTCCTCACTGTTTACCCTCCAGTTCTCTGAGGGAAGAGTGTGGATGAGAGCAGTAATGCTTGAAGTTGAGAGTCTGTGTAGTAGAGTGCAAAGAGCAGGAACAAGCAGATTCAGAATCTAGCTCTATCTTTAGCCAGCTATTAGGCATGTTAGTATTAAGTGGAGAATGAGCACAAAGCACTGAGTCTCACATACAGTAGAAATATAACCAATCCTTTCTGAGTACAGTTTTTAAAGCATTTCTCATACCATGAAGCTCTCCTTGGCCTACTCCCTTCCTCCTGCCGCACCCAGTGGAGTACCCACCCTACCTGCTGGACACCCTATTCCTTATAGGACCACTGGCTAAGCCTTGTTGGGGTCAGCACATTGGAACAGGGCTGAGTTACAGTGCAGATGGAAGCAAAGTATCCTACCCATGTAGCCCAAACAGAGGAAAGTCTAAAATGTATAAATTTGCTAAGGAAGTGCTGAGTTGACCCAAAAAGAGCAAACACCAACATCTAGTACAGAAATAATAGGCTGCTTGATATAAGGGATGAAATCAAAATGCAGGGCTAGAGGTAGCTGAAAAGAAAACAGGGCAGAATCAGGAAAGAGGTCCCTAAGTTAGATGGATCAATCTGAGCTCTCTTACAATTCAGTGAACATCCTTGAGTTTGTCTTATTCAACAAGTAAAAACAAACTAAAAGAAAAAGTAAAGAAAAAAAGAAGGACATAAAAATCCAAAATAAAAGGCTGACACTTTAAAAAAATCACTTTCAGAGGCACTTGGGTGGCTTAGTCCGTTAAGCATCTGGCTCTTGATCTCAGCTCAGGTCTTGATCTCAGGGTCATGAGTTCAGGCCTGAGGGTGGAGCCCACTTAAAAAAATCAACTTCAGGGGTAACTGGCTGGTTCAGTTGTTAGATCATGTGACTCTTGATCTCAGGATCATGAGTTTAAGCCCCACATTGGGCATGGAGCCTACTTAAAAAATAAACAAATAAATAAAAATAAAAATAAAAAATCAACTTCATTGAGAGATAATTTACATACAACAAAATGCATCCATTAAGTATACAGTCCAATTAAAATAAGAAACATTTCCATCACACCAAAAGGTTCCTTAATACCCCCTTTGTTGAAACCTCTCCATAGGCAACCACTGATCTGCTTTCTGTCATTAGAGATTAGTAATGCATTTTTTTAAAGAATTTCTTTTTTTTTAAATATGGTATTTATTTATTTATTTGACATAGAGAGAGCACACAACAGAGTGAGCAGCAGGCAGAAGGAGAGGGAGAAGCAGCCTCTCCCAGAACAAGAAGCCTGTTGTAGGGCTTTGGTTCCAGGACCCTGGGATCATGACCTGAGCTGAAGGCAGATGCCTAACCTAACCAACTGAGCCACTCAAGCATCCCTAAAAAAGAATTTCTTATAAATAAAATCAAATGCTATGTATTCTTTTGTTTGTTTTTTTTTCATTCTGCAAAATATTTTTGAGATTCAGCTATGTTGTTGTGTGTATCTGAGTATATTCTATTATATAAATATGCCACAATTTGTTTATCCACTCACCTGTTAATAAATATTTGAGGTCCTTCTAATTTTGAGTTGTGAATATCTGTGTACAAGTCTTTGTGTGGAAAAATATTTTCATTTCTCTTGGGTATATACTTAGCAGTGGAATTCTGATAAACAAACTTGGTAAGAGATTGCCAAAGTGCTTTCCAAAGTGGTTGTACCATTTTACATTCCTATCAGCAATGTATTAAAATTACAGTTGCTCTACATCATTGCCATTACTTGTTATGGTCTTTTCAGTTCTAGCTATTCTAATGTGTGTGTGGTTATTTTTATTTTCCTTTTCCTGATGACTAATGATGTGCTTACATCTTTTTTTGCAGTGTTTATCAAAATCTTTTGTTTGTTTTTCTATTGAGCTGCTTATCTTGCTGAGCTCTCTTGTAAGTACTGGTATTTTACCAGCCAACTTTCTTAAATGTTCTACCATAGATCATCATATCATTGGCAAATAATTGCAATTTGGCTCTTCTGTTCCAATATGCATACCTCCTTTATTTTTCTTATTTGATTGCATTAGCTAGAACTTCCATAAAATGTACTCTAAAAAAATTATTATAAGCACATTCATCTTGTTTCTGACTTTAATGAAAATTTTATACCATTTTACCATTAAGTATGATGTTTTTTTATGTTTCTGATAGCTATACTTTATTAATAAAGTATTAATAAGAAATCTTCCTTCTGTTACTAATTTGGTAAGTATAGAAAAATGCTTACTAACAAATGCAAGTAAGGCTCTAAGTTTCTCTCTGAATACAATCCTGGATATTTCTACAGATATATTTTTAACTAGAAAATAAAGAAATGTGAAGCTTTAATATAATTTAGAAATTATAAAATGTGATGTGCAGGTGGTCAGGCACATGGGTGCATTCGCACCCAGCAGCCTGGGAGCCCCACACTGCTACTGCGTTACCCCTCCTCCCTACTGCCCCTCTATTCTTCCTCAAGCTGCTGCCCCAACAGCCAAGGCTCCTCACTAGGCAAATCATCTTTATTCAACCAGGAAAAGGGAGCCTGCCTCCAGATTCTCTACTGCTCCCTGCAGGGAAACCGTCACAGCCACTGTACCGTCAGGACAAGAGTACAATGATGAGAATAGAGATCGGAGGAGTGGTGCAAAGCTGGGTTTGTGCCACTGCGAGCAGTGGCATTTTTATGTTGTCTGTGCAGTTTTTGCTCCATAATTAATTTTTCTGAAACTCCCAAATCCTGTCATTTTGGCAGACTGACATCATACAGGTCAGATCTTTCTATTATACAAGTCAGCAGATCTTTCTATTCAACAACATGATGTGAGGGGTGTGTGTGGGTGGCTCAGTTGGTTGAGCGCCTGCCTTCAGCTCAGGTCAGGATCTGGATCCTGGGGTCCTGGGATCAAGTCCTGCATCCAGCTCCCTACCCAGTGGGGAGCCTGCTTCTCCTTCTCCCTCTGCCTGCAGTTCCCCCTTTTTGTGTGCAAGCATGTACACGGGCTCTTTCTCTCAAATAGATAAATAAAATCTTTAAAACAACAACAAAAATTATATTAAAGGCAATAAAAGGTCAAAACCAAATTCCCAAAACTATATTTCACAAAGTTGCTCTCAATGCAAATATAAACAGTGGATCCCCCACTACCCTCATACCAAATACGTATCACTCACAAGCACTCACTAAGTGGCAGGCACTGTTGTACATGATTAACTAATATCCAGTCATTAAATTTAGTCCTCTTGGCAATCTCAGAAGACTGGTGTGATTAACTCTCTGTTACAGATGAGGATTCCAACTTCCCCAGCTGGCAAGTGACTGAACCACAGGCAAATCCAGGCAGTGTGCCCCAGAGTGTCTCTCTTAATTACTTTAGGATGCTTCCTTTTAACCAAAAGAAAAGGAGGAGAATATCACCAGGTAGAGATGTACATGAAACTAAACAACTCCCTGCACCACTGAGCTGCACAGTCAATCCAGGGAACATTCTGAACAATTTGCATAGGCAGTAGTGGATGGGGGGGGGTCATTGTCCAGATGCAGTCAGAACAGTGTTGGTGGAATAGCAGCCACCAGCCCACACTACAGTCTGAAACAACCAGCTGAGTTCTTCCAGAAGTGCCCTTTGCCTACTTGTGTAGGGGTTGGAGATAGTGGTGGAGGGCAGCGTCACGTGTAATGCCAAATCATTGTGAACAAGAGCCAAAGTTGAAACTGGGAAAGAGGGGCAATACCACATTCAGAAACTGAGGCGAGGTGAAAATGAGACAACAAACATCAAACTTTGGTGGCCAAGATGGAACAGCTCAGGGTCGCAAACAGCAGGGGTAGATTGGATCTTCTCTTCCAGTATGTTGCAGAGTTGAGCGCTGGAGCTTAAACGCCCAGGTGAAGATGTGCTCTGTGACAGCGACTGTCAAACCATGTCGCTCCCGGTAATTCACCTTCCTGGTAATCTTGTGAGTTTTATTATCCCAGTATGTAGGTGGGAAAAATTAGTTTTGAAGGGGGCAGGTAATTGGCCAAATGTACACCACCAGTGAGTGATGACGCTGCCGTGGACACCGGGACTGCTGATGCCATGCCCGAGCCCCATGCATGTTTCCTTCCATTTGCGTGGAAGGGGTGAGGGTGGCACCTGATACTCGCACCTAAGGCAGAAATCATGGTTCTACTGACCACCCGCACTGCTTTTTTTCCACTTAACTCACTGCTGAATTTCCTTTTATTCTCACACAGTGAACATAATGATTTTTTAAAATTTTTATTTATTTATTCATGAAACACACAGGGAGAGGCAGAGACACAGGCAGAGGGAGAAGCAGGCTCCCTGCGGAGAGCCCGATGCGGAACTCGATCCCAGGACCTTGGGATCATGACCTGAGCCAAAGGCAGATGCTTAACCACTGAGCTACCCAGGCACCCCATAATGATCTTTATATAGGGATCATAAACAGATATTTTTTTTCAAGTGTAAGTCAACACAACTGATGTTGAAAGAATGTAGAATGGGAGCAAGCTTAAAATGACTGGGAATCTCGTATTGGTGTTACCTGGACTTGGAGGGCACACGTGTGGTAAATCAGCATCCTGTTTCGTCACAGACTAAAGATCTGAAAAATGCAATGTTCAGCATTTCCTGTCACTGCCATGTCACTAAACTCAGCCCTGACCTGCTGGGACCCACCACCCACCCTGGGAATGGAGATTATTGGCTGAACTTCCTGTTTGGGAAGCAGGGCCCTGCACCTGGCAGCTGCTCCTTAGTGGCTGAGCCCTCCCCTCGTTTCCAGTGAGGGAATTCCAGCTTCGCCTTAACTCCATGGCAGGCCACCCAGAGCCACACTGGACTGAAGTCAAGACACAGTCTAGTGATACTGAATATCTGTAATTACTGCTTGTCCCTTTTAACTACCCTTTTAAGCACTGTGCAAGAAACTAGTATGTCTTTTGTAGTAAATTCAACACTAAAGTGGAACCCCCTAGGTATTCCCATTAGAAGTCATTCTATTTCGAAGGTTCTGGTGACATAATGGCTTTAGCAATGACATGTCCTGTGTACATGAAATTTGGAATGTGGACCAAGTTTTGGGGATTATTTTACTTTGTTCCTAGTACAAGACTAACTCAAGATGTATCCAAATTAACCACCTTTGCTTTATATTTATTTTCCCATATGTTCTTAAGTGTATTAGATAGGGCCAATCGGTCGTCACTCATTCAATCATTCATACATTCATACAGAGCATTCACATCCATCCAAATGCCACAACATTTGTTGAATATTAGAACTCAGGTGCAAACTGGGCCCCAGGACACAAGGAAAAAATACAGTCTCTACTGTCTAGGAGAGGAAAAGAAAAGAACTAACACTGGGTAAGTGTGAGTCAACCCTGTCTTAATGAGCGAGAAAGATAGATGTGGTAACAAATAATTAAAATAGAATTTGAGGGGATCCCTGGGTGGCGCAGCGGTTTGGCGCCTGCCTTTGGCCCAGGGCGCGATCCTCGAGACCGGGGATCGAATCCCACGTCGGGCTCCCGGTGCATGGAGCCTGCTTCTCCCTCTGCCTGTGTCTCTGCCTCTCTCTCTCTCTCTCTGTGACTATCATAAATAAATAAAAATTAAAAAATAAATAAATAAATAAAATAGATTTTGAGGGGGGTCTGGGGTCTCAGTCGGTTAAGCAACTGCCTTCGGCTCCAGTCATGATCCCAGGGTCATGGGATGGAGCCCAACGTTGGGCTCCCTGCTCAACGGGGAGCCTGCTTCTCCCTCGGCCCCTTCCCCTCTCATGTGCACTCTCCTCTCTCTCTCTCTTTTTCTCTCTCTGAAATAAATAAATAAATAAATAAATATCTTTTTAAAAAATAGAATTTGAAAGATTCCAAGAGTAATCATTCAAGATTGCGTGGGCACATGAGAATGGGGAGCCAGGCGTCCCTCAGATGGAGGTGCTTAACTGGCACCTGCAAACTGAGGCAGTAGGTTCTCTTTTCTACCTTTGTGCTTCCTCCAGATGCTCTGATACTGCTCTTTCCTCCACCACACTGGTACCTCTCAGGTGTGAGGCAACTATTTAGCACTAATGATAAACAATTGGGCTAAATCCTAAGTAGAGTCTCAGTTTACTCAGTGAGCCTTGTTTTGCTTTTTTTTTTTTTTTAAGATTTTATTTATTTATTCGTGAGAGACACAGAGAGGAAGAGAGGCAGAGACACAGGCAGAGGGAGAAGCAGGCTCCATGCAGGGAGCTCTATGCGGGACTCGATCCTGGGACTCCAGGATCAGGCCCTGGGCCGAAGGTGGCGCTAAACCACTAAGCCACCGGGGCTGCCCCTTGTTTTACTTGTTTATTTAAACATTTATTTTTTTCCTGAGTGGCTAATACACTTGCATAATTTGTGTCAACAGGAGTGTGGAGGGAGGTGGTTCCCACCCTTAGGGAGGATTTGGAGGGGTCAGGATGTCCGTGGAGGCAGTCACGGTGGAAACAGCAAGAGAACTGGAGTTAGAAGTGGGGCCTGAAAGTGGGATCCCATTGCTGCCATCTCCTGATCAAACTCGAAGGGGTGAGGAGCTGCTTCTCACGGATGAGCGAACACAGTGGTTTCTTGAGGTGGAACCTGCTCCCTGTTGACTCCACCGAGAAGACCATTGAAACGACCACAAAGGATTTAGCCGATAAAGCAGCAGCAGGGTTTGAGAGGATTGACTCCAGTTTTGAAGTTCTACTGTGGGGGAAATGCTATCAAACAGCATTGCACGCTACAGAGCAGTCATTCATGAAAGGAGGAGTCCATCGATGTGGCAAACTTCATTGTTGTCTTACTTCAAGAAACTGCCACAGCCACCCCAGCCTCCAGCGGCCTCCACTCCATCAGTGGGCAGCCATCAGCATGGAGACGGGACCCTCCCCTGGCAAAAGATGTCCACTTGCTGAAAGCTCAGGGGATGGTCAGCATTTCTTAACAATACAGTATTTTAAAATTAAGGTACACACATTGTCTTTCAGACATAATGCACACCTAACACATATAGTATCATGGGAAGCCTGGGTGGCTCAGTGATTGAGCTTCTGCCTTTGGCTTAGGTCATGAACCCGGGGTCCTGGGATCGAGTCCCACGTCACACTCCCCGCGGGGAGCCTGCTTCTCCCTCTGCTTATGTCTCTGCCTCTCTCTCTCTCTCTCTCTCTGTGTCTCATGAATAAACAAATAAAATCTTTTTAATAAAAGGTATAGTATTAGGCAGTCCTGGTGGCACAGCGGTTTAGCACGGCTTCAGCCCAGAGTGTGATCCTGGAGACCCGGGATCAAGTCCCACATCGGGCTCCCTGCATGGAGCCTGCTTCTCCCTCTGTATGTGTCTCTGCCTCTCTCTCTCTGTGTTTATGAATAAATAAATAAAATCTTTAAAAAAAGGAGGTATAGTGCCATGTAAATATAACTTTTATATGTACTGGGAAATTAAAAAACTCATTTGACTCAATTTACCGTGATATGTGCTTTGTTGCAGTGGTGTGGAACTGAATGTGTAATATCTCTGAGGTCTGCCTGTATATTTACTTGTTTGTCACCATGTCTCCCTTCAAAAGATCATAAACTTCACTGGGACAGATTCTTTTTTTTCTGGTTTATTGCACACCCTCAGCCTATACAGAGCCTGAGATGCAGTAAATGTTCAATAATATTTATTGAATGGATGAACTTAATTTTTATGTTCTTTTTCTCTCTTTTTCTTATGAATTCTTCATGCAGTTAAGATACTAGCTCTTTGTCAATATGCTATAAATATTTTCTTAGAATATTTATCTCCAGTTTTTTAACATATTTTCTTACATTATTGCTAATATAGTTTACATACTATATGATAGACTTATTCAGCTTATCATGACCATAGACATTTTCCTGTATCTTTAAAAAATCCTTTGAAATCAGCTGGTAGAAGCAGAAATCTGCTATGCCTGGGCATGTCTTGTGACCCAGAGGAACGTGCTGGATGATTTGTATGAGAAAGAAGGTCTAGGGAAAGAAGGAGTTGGGGGGGCACCTGGCTGGCTCAGCTGGGGGAACATGCAACTCTTGACCTTGGGGTTATGAGTTTGAGCCCTGTGTTGGGCATAGAGGTTACTTAAATAAATACAACTTTAAAACAAAACAAAATGAGGAATTCTGAGAAGAGGAGGCAGATCCAAGGAGTTTCGTTTACTAATTTCCACCCCTTTTAAGGCATGCTTTTTTTCTTCATAACTGATGGCATCTTACAATTACAGCTGACAATGTTTTCCCCCTTTTGGTGGCACATAGAATAACAACATGCCTCACACCTGGCAAGTCTTAGGTTTGTTAAAATACAAAAGAAAGTGGTTAGTCACCTAAGGAGAGTAAGATTGACACCAGAGCATGCAGTTCACCCCTCCTTCCCACTCATCTCATCTCCGTGCCCCTGGACTCATTTTTAATTCAATGGTGATCAGGGGGTGGAAGCTAAAAAATAAAAATGAAGGAGGTGTTCCAAGTGCTCAGGGACAACAGGCACACGAGAGGCACTAGATCTCCTAATACTGCTGCTTGACACCTGGGGAGCTGGAGCAGGCTGCACCCTTGGCCTGGAATATTCCTACATCTTGGCCTACAGGCATTGAGGGACATTGGTGATCTTGACCAAGCAGACCAGCTCATGAGAGTGTTGGAGACCTTCTCTGGAAAGACCTGGGAGATTGTCGGAGGTACCAGATTCCCACCAACATCTTCTAGTGCCCTTAGTGAATAGATCTCTCTCCCTGGGAGAGATTAACTTGAGAAGAGATTATTCAGGGCTTCAAGCGAAGTGCAATGAGTCTCCTCAGAGTTTCTGCTAGCAAGAAATAATCGGTGAGTTTAGAAATTCAGAGCATTCACATCCATCCAAATGCACCCAAATGCCCTCATTACAATGCACAGGGTACCTCCCTATTCCCATAAAGTACCCCAAATTTATAGATCATTTGGCAAGGCTATGGATTCAATGTGTGTTGTAATTCTGCAATCACAGGTTTGACCTTTGGGCCTTTTGGGGACAGTTTACTGGCCCTGAAGCCATAAAAAACAAGAGTTTGAGAGAGGCAGAGACACAGACAGAGGAAGAAGCAGGCTCCATGCAGGGAGCCCGACGTGGGACTCGATCCTGGGTCTCCAGGATCACACCCTGGGCTGAAGGTGGTGCTAAACCGCTAAGACACCCGGGCTGCCCAAAATTAACCTTTTTAGAATCAGCAATTCAGCTCTCTTAATTAGACTCTCTTCCTGTGGAAAGCTCCTGCCCTGCCCATGACCAGTGTTTCTCAATGACTGACCCACAGGCCAACTGCATCAGGCCAACCAGGGAGTTCTCTGAGCCCCACCCCAAACCTACTAAAACATACTCTCTGGAGGCAAACTTGCAAGAAGCCTTAAGTGTATTTTACTATCAACACTGGGAGCAGCCTGTGTTGCTTTCTGAGAGGCTTTTCTTTTCCTTCTAGCTGTGAAATTAAGGTTTTGAGAGTTTATAACTTTTGGAAAGCCCACAGAGCTCACTGACCATGTGTTTATCCAGGTCCCAAGAGCACCCTGCTTCCCCAGAGTGGACACTGGCTCTGTCCAGAGTGGCAGCTTGTGTTGTCAGAAGCCAGTGGGGACGTTCTGCCCACTGGAGGCATCCTAAGCTGGCCAGCCTCCTGCTAAGCCCCCGTGCGTGTATGTGAATACAAAACAGAAAGTTTCCTCTGTCTGGAAGAATGACATGTAGTCCACTATAGGGTTCCAGATGTTATCCAATTATACTGAACCCGTATCCTCAGTAGAAATTATAAATTTACAGTTTCACACCTTATGCCTTAGTAGAGAATAAAATTACGCTGTTACAAATCCATTGGATATTAAAATTCTAAAGATGATGGATATGAAGACAAATATAGCATTATAAATTCTCAGGACTTAACTGTGTTTTCTTTTTTAAGTACAGGTAATTAAAATTTTTTTCAAGATTCTATTTATTTATTCATGAGAGACACAGAGAGAGAGAGAGGCAGAGACACAGGCAGAGGGAGAAGCAGGCTCCACGCAGGGAGCTGGACATGGGACTCGATCCCAGGTCTCCAGGATCACACCCTGGGCCGAAGGCGGCGCTAAACCGCTGAGCCTCAGGGGCTGCCCTAAAATTTAAGCTCATAGAGAACAACAGCGAAAAAACAGAGGCAAGTTATCTTGCCCACCAAGATAGATCAAGCAAAAATTAGATCTGGGACTATGCCTTAAAAGGTCTTTGAACTTAGGGCACCTGGGTGGCTCAGTGGTTGAGCGTCTGCCTTCGGCCCAGGGCGTGATCCTGGAGTCCCAGGATCGAGTCCCATATTGGGCTTCCTGCATGGAGCCTGCTTCTCCCTCTGCCTGTGTATCTGCCTCCCTCTGTGTGTCTCTCATGAATAAATTAATAAAATCTTAAAGAAAAATAAAATTCTTTGAACTTAGAACTGTATAAATGACGAAGAAGAGGTGATGGAGACACTGGTAGCCTTGTACAGAAATTCCGCAGCCTCTTGAATTTCAGAGCTTGTGCTTCCCAAGTCAGAAGCATTAAGCTTTAGTAGTGATTCCCAGTCCTGGCTGCACATCACAGTCCCCTGGGGAGCTAGCTCTAGAGGTGCTGAGGCCCAGGGCTTTCCCTAGAGATTTTGATTCCTGCGTGTGTGTGTGTGTGTGTGTGTTAAGTTTCCCAAGTGATTCTAATGTGTAATCAGGCTCGGAAACTTCCGGTTTAGAGGTTTAAATAAATGCCCCCTAACTGTAACAGGCCCGCACCATTGTTAAGTGATGGGGCCGTCTCCACTGGCTTCAGGGTACTGCTCCTCCGTCCAGCACCGCCAGAAACATTCTGCTCTTTCCTGTCCCGCGACGGTACCGTCCTGGCCCGAAGCCAGTGGAAGTTGTCTGCGTCACCTGGCCTGTAACTCGCTGCCGGCCTGCCTCCTCCCGGAAGCCTCGGATTGTGGTCGATCCTCGGCCTGACAGGCTGCGCCTTCCCTGGGCACACCCCGTGTGCGCCCTCAGTACTGACTTCTCTCCCGGCCAGCAGTTTTGAGATGCCTTCTGCATACAACACAAGCCTACCCGTTTGCTTTTTCTTTCCTTTCCTTGCTCAGGACTTAGGATTTTGAAAGAAACCGATTAAAATGTATATTCTCGGGAACTGGAATTGGTTGCCAATGATGTGAAGCCCCCCAATGAGGAGGCTTCTGAGCAGTGAAAAATTTGCTCCTTCACAGCGGCTTCCTTTAGCAGAAAACGTTACCATTGCAGTAGGTAAGCAAATGCTTCAATTCCGTGACATGTGATATTTTTACAGTATGTCATAACGTTTAGTCTCGGAATAAGACAATGTTATCACCAGCAGGGGGATATTTGTGATGTGGGTATGAATAAGAACACCCCAAGCTATTTCCTTTCTTGTTCAGAACGAGGAATATGAAGTGGATAATCAACCAGGTGGCCAGGGAGTAATGCCCGGCCTGGTGCAGCTGGAGCGGCGTTTGGCCGGCCCCGCGTGTGAAGCCTCTTTCTGCGTCTGCCTCCATCACAGGCTGCCAGGATCCATCAGGGGCGCTGCCCCGACACCAGTCTGGGGCTGCAGGTGGCTGGAGGCAGGTGTGCAGGGTCCACTCTGGTGGCAGCGGCCAGGGTCCTCCGCACTAGTTCTGGGAGATGGTCCTGCCCATTCTGCCCACTGCCCGCCTCGCTGGGCAGTTGCCCATTTTCCAAACCTGACTCCACAGGCTTCTTGGTGGTCTGTGAGTTTTCAAAATTCTTTTCAGTCAATTCCTTTTCTTAAATTGGCCGGAGTCTTTTTTTTTTTTGCATGCATGCATAAGCCTCCCAGCCACTAAAGTTTCCTACACCGATTAAAATCAAATTCAAACTCTTGGGAAGGCCTCCAACAGGTGACTTGGCTCCTGCCCACCAGCTCAGCCTCCTCTGACTCCTTTCTCTGCTCTGTCCTCCCTGCCCCAGCCATCCTGGCTTCTTTTCAGTCTCCAGCACATTCTGTCTGAGGCATCCTAGCCCCACCCCAGAGCTTACCTGCCTGCGACCCTATTTTCCAGATTTTCATCTGACCGCTTCCTTCACCTTCAAGCAGAACTTTTTTTTTTTTTAAGCAGTAGAACTTCAGAGCACATTACCCTATCTGTTTCTCTGCAAAGGTGCCACAATCTGAAGTTTTCTTTGTGTGAATGTGAATGTGCATGCGCGTGCGCATGAGCATGTGGAATCTTTGTTGTTATTCATTTATTTTCGGTCTCCTTGACCCTAAGGTCCCTGTCCATGAGCTCAGAGTTTGTCCGTCTTCACCACCCTGTGCTCAGTACCTAGGACAGTGACAAGCAAGTCATGCAGTAAGTGCTCCCCAAGAGTTCTTTAAGGAAGTGCATTGGTTTCCAGTGTCTCCCTCCCTACTTTTATTTGATCTTCACAATAATCCCATGAAGCAAACGTGTCTTACCATATCCATACTTCAGGGAGGCTGTGAGCCTCGCCTTACAATCAGCAGCTAAAAGGGAAATGACTGGGCTCCTATTAGCTTCGATTTCAGTACTTTTTAATACCCTTATGGAAAACATCTGATACTCTTCACACCATACCATACTTTATAAACATTAAAAAAAAAAAAAAACCTTAGCGAAAAAGTATTACTTTTTCCAAAATGGGAACTTCTTAGAAAAATACCTAAGCACCAAATTCACTCATCACAAGGTCTACAAAAACAATGCCAATTGTACAAGCCATATGTTTTGGGATGGCCGGTTCATTAGATCAAAATAATGACAGCAGATATGGGAAGAAATAAAGGAATTTGAAAACGAAGGGCAAGACCCACATGACTCGCTGATAGGTGGCATACAGAAGATGAAAGAGAGGCATCCAGGTACATATAACTAGTACCTGTTCCTTGGCAGTAATTTGGGACTTTGTTCTGAATCAAGACTTGGTGTACTCCTGGTTTTTGTTTGTTTTTTCATTACCGTAGATAAATTCTGAAGACCATCAAAACTCTGAGTTCTGCCTTTGTGAACCTAATATATGCAGTGTAAGAAAGATCTCATATCAAATGCTTAGCTGCAAAAACAGGTAAGTGGAAGCTTTGTATTAAAGCAAAAGAATATTTTTGCCTGATGACTTCAGATTTTAATGATGGTAGTAGTATTGACCTCATTTTAAATTGTGTCATTTAATAAAATGCAGATACTGGCATTTTGATTATATGGGAATGAAAATAAATTTTGAGATACTTATAAAATTTTTAAAATACATGTAAGTCACAGTAAATGTGCATAATTTTCTACTGTACAACTCTTGTCTGAAAACCAAAAGTGGAATCATGATAAGTACTAGCAGTTAAATTTCACAATTATTTAATGAAATTCACAATACAAATTATACTTACTTTGGTATCAAAGAAGCTTGATTCAGCACATATACTGGTGAATAACCTGAATGTTTATGATTTCCTGCCCTTTATAAGATTGAAACTGCTTGAAAAGATATAAAACGAGCAGTTTCTATTTCAGTGTTTCTTATATGCTTCATAAAAAATTTCTTAAGAAATTTTCTGTCCTTGGGGCATATGGCTGGTTCAGTCTTCGACTCTTGATCTCAGAATTGTCTAAAAATAGCTACAACACTCAAACAGGTATATTTTTATGGAGAAACGACAAAGCACATCAGTGAATTCAAGTTGCAAATTCTGGTCACAATTCTTAATTTTATAACTTTGTAATTCTTGGTTTGTCACCCTACCAGGAAGAATCACTCAGTAGTTTGCTTGATGATGTGATTTTCGAGTATGCTATTGCATCTGCCTTTAGTGGACTTTGAGGTCCCCTGCTATCAGGGTCTCCATGAGTAAGTTAGGCAGTTAGTGCTGTGACTCCTATAGGCTATGGGAGACTATTTAGGAGGTGTTTGCCTAAACATCTAATTACCAGGAACTAGATCAGATACCAAGTAGAACTCACTTAACTTAGGGTTTGAAAGTAGAACAAAATAATATAGTAAAAATTACAGATTTACTTTTTTAATGTAATTGCCATTTTTGCTAATAGATTTTGTTTTTTTTTTCCCCAGGGAGTTGAGAACTCTTTATCTGAATGCAATAGCTATGTTAGTCACTGAAAATTTTTTTTAATATGATTGGAATTTTATTTTTATTTTATTTTTTAGATTTTATTTATTTATTCATGAGACACACACACACACACACACAGAGAGGCGGAGACACAGGCAGAGGGAGAAGCAGGCTACCCGCAGGGAGCCCAATGTGGGACTCCATCCCAGAACCCCGGAATCATGCCCTAAGCCAAAAGCAGACGCTCAACCACTGAGCCACCCAGGCATCCTGAGTTCACTGCAAGATTGAACAGAAAACATGAAGTTTCTATATTTCCCCCTGTCCCCAACCTGTGTAACCTCCTCCACTGTCAACATCCCCCACTAGAACATTTGTTGCAATTGATGAACTTGCATTGGCATAACATTATAACCCAAAGTCTATAGGTTACATGAGGTTCACTCTTGGATATTGTACATTCTATGGGTTCAGACAAATTTATTATAGAATATATCCACCATTATAGCATTGTACAGAATAGTCTCACTGCCCTAAATATCCTTCATGATCTGTGTATTCATCATTTCCTCCTCCCAACCCCTGGGAACCTTTCTCTGTCCTTTCTCTATTTCCCTAGTTTTGCCTTTTCTAGAATTTCATATAGGTGAATCATGTAATATGTAGCCTTTCCAGATTGGCTTCTTTCATCTTGTTATATGTATTTAAGTTTCCTCCATGGCTTTTCATGGCTTGGTAACTCCCTTTTTATTTTTTTAAAAGATTTTATTTATTTATCATAAGAGACACACAGAGAGAGGCAGAGATATAGGCAGAGGGAAGGAGAAGCAGGCTCCATGAAAGGAGCCCCATGTGGGACTCAATTCGGGACTCGGGGATCACACCCTGAGCTGAATGAAGGTAGGCGCTCAACCACCAAGCCACCCAGGTGTCCCTTTTTTCTTTTCTTTTCTTTTTTTTTAAGCATTGAAAAATATTTCATTGTCTGGATTTACTCATTTATCTACTGAAGGATATCGTGGTTGTTTCCAAGTTTTAGCAATTATGAATAAAACTACTATAAACATCCATGAGTAGGTTTTCATGTGGACATAAGTTCTCGATTGCTTTGGGTAAATACCTATGAGCACAACTGCTGGATCCTTTGGAAAGAATATGTTTCATGTTGTAAGAAACTTCCAGACTGTGTTTCAAAGTGGCTTACCATTTTGTAGTCCCACTAGCAGTGAATGAGAATTTTCATTGCTCCACATCCTTGCCAGCATTTGGTGCTGCCTAGTATTTTGGATTTATCTACATAATCAATTATGTCACTGATGAGCTAAAACAGTTCTATTTCTTCCTTCCCAATCTGTATTTCTATAATTTCCTTTTCTTGTCTTATTGCATTAGCTAGGACTTCCAATATGAAATCAAATAAGGGTGGTTTATTCCTTTTTTTAAAGATTTTATTTATTTATTCATGAGACACACAGAGAGAAAGAGAGGCAGGCACACAGGCAGAGGGAGAAGCAGCCTCCATGCAGGGAGCCTGATGTGGGACTCGATCCTGGGTCTCCAGAATCACACCTTGGGCTGAAGGCAGTGCTAAACTGCTGAGCCACCCGGGCTGCCCGGGTAGTTTATTCCTGATCTTTGTAGGAAAGCTTTGATTTCCTCATCATTAAGTATAATATTAGCTGTAAGTTTTTGTAGATGCTCTTTACCAAATCTAGTATACTAAGGGTTTTTATCATAATGGGTATTGGATTTTATACTAAGGGTTTTTATCAATAAATGGGTATTGGATTTTGACAATTGCTTTTACTGCATCTATTGATATGATCATATGATCTTTCTTCTTTAGCCTGTTGATGTGATGGATTACATTAATTAATTTTCAAATGTTAAACCAGCCTTACTTGCCTGGTAAGTAACCCCCACTTGATCATAGTTTATAACTCTTTTTATACATTGTTGGATTTGATTTGCTAATATTTGTTGAGAATTTTTACATCTAGTACGTGAGAAATATCAGTTTGTAGTTTTCCATCCTTGTAGTTTCCTTGTCTGGTTTGGATATTAGGGCAATGACGGGCTCAGAGAGTGAGTTAAGAAGTATTCTCTCTGCTTCTGCTTTCTTTTTTCTTTTTTCTTTTTAATTTTTTATTTATTTATGATAATCACACACAGAGAGAGAGAGAGAGGCAGAGACACAGGCAGAGGGAGAAGCAGGCTCCATGCACCGGGAGCCCGACGTGGGATTCGATCCCGGGTCTCCAGGATCGCGCCCTGGGCCAAAGGCAGGCGCCAAACCGCTGCGCCACCCAGGGATCCCTGCTTCTGCTTTCTTGAAGAGATTGTAGAGATTTGGTATAACTTCCTCTATAAATGTTTGGTAGAATTCACCAGTGAACTCATGTGGGCCTACTGCTTCTGTTTTGGGAGGTTATGAATTATTGGCTCCACTCCTTTGATAGATATAGGGCTATTCACATAATCTATATCTTCTTGTGTGAGTTTTGGTAGATTTGCTTTTTCCATTTTTTATTTTTTTAAAGATTTACTTATTTGAGAGAAAGTGGAGGGGGGAGGGATAGAGGGAAAGGGAGAAAGAGAATCTCAAGCAAACTCCCTGTTGAGTGCAGAGCCTGATGTGGGGCTAGATCTCATGACCCTGAGATCATGACCTGAACCAAAATCAAGAGTCAGATGTCCAACCAACTGCGCCACCCAGATGTCACAGAGAATTACTTTTTAAAACATTACTTTTAATTTCTAAAAGTAAATATGTACTTATTATGAAAAATGTAGGAAATACAAGAGATAGAAATCAGTTATCAATTATCTTCCAACTAGAGAAATTTAATATTTTTTAATATTGCTTTCCAAGATTTTTAAAAAGATTTTGTTTATTTATTCATGAGAGACATAGAGAGAGAGGCAGAGACACAAGCAGAGGGAAAATCAGGCTCCCTGTGGGGACCCCGATGTGGGACTTGAATCCGGATCCCAGGATCACGTCCTGAACCAAAAGCAGATGCTCAACTGCTGAGCCACCCATGTGTCCCTACTTTCCAGGATGTTTGTATGTGTGTACACATTTTAAAAAATATCATTGAATCATTTTATAATATTTCATCATTTTTTAAACCTAAGTGTATTATTAGCATATTTTACTCATTGAGAACTCTTTTTTTTTTTAAAGATTTATTTATTTATTCATTCAGAGAGAGCTAAGAGAGAGGCAGAGACACAGGCAAAGGGAGAAGCAGGCTCCAGGAAGCCCGATGCAGGATTCGATCCTGGGTCTCCAGGATCACCCCCGGGCTGCAGGCGGCGCTGAACCGCTGCGCCACCGAGGCTGCCCTCCTTGAGAACTCTTAATAAATATTTCCTTTATTAAAAATGTTGAACTATATATCTGTTTTTCAGCTTTCTCATTTGTAAAAAAGGTTTCATAATATATACATTTCATAGGATAGTTGTGAAATAAAATAGTGCATACAAAAGATGCAGCTAAGTGCCTAATGTACAGATTGTAAAAAACAAAACAACAAAAATAAAAACAGCCACAAATTCCTCACATCTCTATGTGCATGCCCCTTTGTACGGTGTCTTGGCTGCAACTCTGACCAAGAAGTGAAGTCTATTTCTCTACTTTCTTCATCTTTGTTATGGCCTTGTGACTTGCTCTGACCAACAAAACATGGCAAAAGTGAAGTTGTGTAGCTAATGAGCCAACTCTTCGAGATAGCTTGCACGAGGGAAGCCAGGTGAGATCTGAGCAACTGCCCAGCAGAGCCCAGGCCAAATAAAATGGCTGTTGTCTTAAGTATCTCTGTTTTCAAGTGGTTGTTACACAGCACTAGAAATATACTTGATACAGTGATCAATAAATATGAACTCATATTATGACCATATAAATCTAAAAGGTGAGGGACGCCTGAGTGGCTCAGTGGTTGAGCATCTGCCTTTGACTCAGGGTGTGATCCCAGAGTCCTGGGATCCAGTCCCACATTGGGCTCCATGCAGGGAGCCTGCTTCTCCCTCTGCCTGTGTCTCTGCCTTTCTCTCTCTGTCTCTCATGAATAAATAAATAGTCTTTTTAAAAAAATAAAATAAATCTAAAAGGTGAGAGCATAATACTGAGACGTTGATAGTTAAGCATTTTACAATGTATATAATCATTTAATACATATTCTAGTGTTAGGTATATATAATGGAGGGCTTTAAATTTTATTTATGCTATCATTGTATCAATACTACAAATATATCTATCCACATGCATTTCCTAATCTCAAAGAACTAGTAAATTATTGAAGATCCTTCTTCATGTGCAAACTTGGGATCAGGGCCCAAAGAGCCACCCCTAGTCTCCTAAAATACCACTCTTTCCAGATTTGATAGTTAAATATCTAAGCCAAATACCTTCCATAACTGTTATTTTTTTTCAGATGAATAAACATGCTCTCAGTATTTTGCTGCATATCTATTTGAATATACATGATAATTAGTACATATCTATTTGAATATACATGATAATGAGTTGGCAAAGATTGGTAATGAAGTAATCATGACAGCAATGCTATTTTTTTCATGAAATTTTCATGGAATCAGCTATCCTTCAACAATAGAGGGAATTGATAAGGCCTCTTAATTTGCCCCCTTGCCTCCTCGCAAAAGGAAGTGCATTCTACATGATGATGATTATAATGGGTCACATTTGTTGAATGTCTAGTATACAGCAGACACTGCACCAACTATTTTAGATGCATTTATTCTTCATAAGGAGCTACTTGGTATTTTATTATCCTAAATTATGGATCAGGAATCTGTGACTCAGAACAGTTAAGTGATTCAAGATTAACCAGCTAGCAAGTGACTAAGCTAAAGTTTAAATTTAAGATCTAACTAAATTCGAAGCCCAAGATTTTTCAACCATTAATTAAGCTTTTTAGTTGCCCTCTACAACTTGCTTCTGGTGAACATGTTGTTGACACTGCAGACTCTCGAGGAAGAGGATTCTGTTTAAAAACCATTATCAATCTAATCATTCAAATGCTTAAAATAGAGTGAAAGATAATTCAACTCTCTGAAGAGCCAATGTGCCCTCATTTTGTTCCATTAGCTTAAAATGTATTGTAAATGAGATGGTTCTCCGAACAACCAAGAGGTTGGTTAAAAAGTAGATTCCTGGGGTGCCTGGCTGGCTCAGTCAGTAGAGAATGTGACTCTTGATCTCTGGGTTGTGAGTTCAAGCCCCATGGTGGGTATAGAGATTACTTTAAAAACCTTTAATTTTAAAAAAGTGAATTCCCAAAATCCATACCTTAGAGCACATTTTAGTGAGAACAGTTTAAAAACACTGCTTCACTGGTGGTAGTGTGAGGAACAGCTGAAGGGGTGACACAGAGAGACCAGTTAGGAACATCAGGACTGGTTCATGGCAGCACTGCTTTTAGTGCTAATGCCAAACAGGAATGTATGCTCATTTGCAAAAATATGTTTTTTAGCATAGTATAAAGCAGTGGATCTTCTAAGTAGTAATTTTATTGCCTGTAGGCTTGATTTTTCTAGGAATGGTTATGGAAATTTACAGATCTTTTCCACTCTTGGTAAGAAGCAGATGCTTTAGTGAGAGTATTTACATACACTTCTTTCTGAAAAAAGAACCCATAAATATTGTGATTATAAATATCATACACCTAGTCTCCCACAGATGCACCTGAAGGAATTTGAAAAGGTTCAATGACCCTCCAAAATATCCAAATTTACAACCCACAACTTTTGTAAAAGGGATCATAAAATTTTATGGAAAATATATTCCAGAGGGGGCCTGGAGGGCACAGTTGGTTAAATGTCTGACTCTTGGTTTCAGCTCAGGTCATGATCTGAGGGCCCTGGGATTGAGCCCTGTGTCAGGTTCTGTGCTCAATGTGGAGTCTGCTTGAGATGCATTCTCCTTCTGCCTTTCCCTCTGCCCCTCCTGCTCATGCTCTCTCTCAAATAAATAAATGAAATCTTAAAAAAAGAAAGAAAAGTAATTCCATTTAATCTCTCCTAGAAACACAGTTTGTACCTGTTGAATATGTTTTCTTGCCATCAGAAAGCTGTATTTCTGGAACACCTGGTTGGCTCAGTGGTTGAGCATCTGCCTTTGGTTCAGGTCTTGATCCCGGGGTCCTGGGATCGAGTTCCGCATCAGGCTCCCTGCAGGGAGTCTGCTTCTCCCTCTGCCTGTGTCTCTGCCTCTCTCTTTGTGTCTTGCATAAGTAAAAAATAAAATCTTCAAAAGAAAAAACATTCCTTCTGAATCTCAGCAGTAAAAGCCCTGGACTTGTAGTGACTGGAGTATATTCTGTAAAACTTCACATTTTACATATTTCTAATTTTTTAATTAGGGCAATCTACTTTCCCCCTGATTCAAAATCCCAGAACATGTTAAAGAGTGAGAAAAGCACAGGTGGAGAAAGTTTGGTGACTTATTTTCACAGTTCTCACACACCAAGTGTTCATTCTTTCAAAAAACATTTATTGTAAAATATGTATAACATGAAATTTATCATTTTAACAATTTTTTAGGTGTACAATTCAGTGGCAGGAAGTATATTCAGAATGTGGTGCAGTCATCATCATTGTTCGTTTCCAGAATTTTTTCAGTGTCGCAAATATTTTAACAAAATACCATTTCGTTAAACAGTAATTCCCCATTCTTCTTTTCTCCTGGGCCCAAGTAACCTGTATTCTACTTTTCAGTCTCTCTGAATTTGCCTATTATAGGTGCCTCATTTAAGTGGAACTATACAATGTTTGCTCTGTTGTGTCTGGCTTATTTCACTTGGCATAATGTTTTCAAGGTTTATCCTTGTTGGCATGTATCAGTACTTCGTTCACTTTTAAGACTGAATAATATTTTATTATATGTTTATCAATTGAGAGACATTTGGTTGTTTTCTCTTTTTGACTATTGTGACTAGTGCTATTATGAACATTGGTACAAATACCTGTTGGAGTCCCTGCTTTCAATTCTTTGGGGGCATATACCTAGAAGTGTAATACTCATGAGTGTCAATTCTAAAGAGAAAGAGAAAGGATGCATATACTTAAATATTATAATTTGTGTTCAGGGCTGGACCTAGAAGCCCAAGTAGGTGGATTGAGGGATGCTGAAAATCTACCTTAACTTCTAAACTATACCTGCAGTTCCACTGCCTCAAGGTATCAGAAAATTCCATTTTGATGAGGGCTGGTCATTTGGAAAGGTCCAAAGGAGAGCTTATTCATAAGAAAGGAAACCTCCCCTGTAATACTAATACCAATAACACGTTGTGAGGTTCTTCATTTTCCCAGTTTCAATGTTTTCCTTTTAATTGATTGGAGTGCCCTCATGTGTCTGTATTTTTAGGCTATGGAATTTTTGAAAAAGGTTTGATATTAGAATCATGGAGAGTGAGAAGGATGGGGAAATAGATGATGGGGATTAAGCATCACACCTGTCCTGTATGAGCAGTGGGTAATATATGGAAGTGTTGAATCACTATACTGTATGCCTGAAACTAATATTTCTCTGTATGTTAACTGGAATTAAAATAAAAACTTAAATAAAAAATAAATTTAAATTTAAAAATAGAATCATAAACTGGGGAGGAAATTTAAATACCTTTTTAAAAACCTGAGTATTGACTAGAGGACCCATCTCTAGGCAGTTAAAAATTTTTTTAAACACAGATCTAAATCACACACCCAAGAGTATTTAAAATGAATAGCTACAATGTGGCCAGTGAAAAAATGACACCCTCTCTAGTGAGAAAGACTACTTACTAGTCCCTTAGAAGCTCCCTGGATGCCCTTCAAAAATTGCATTACCCCAGCTTACTCCCAGAGGTAACACTATACTGAATTTAGTGTCAATCATTGCCTGGCTTCTCTTTATAATTTTACCACTTAGTGTTTGTTTCCCTAAACAGTATCTGGGGGAAGGAGGAGAGAAATTTCCTATTTTTAAACTTCCCAAAATTGAATCCTATTGTATGTATTGTTCTGTGACTTGTCTTTTTAAGTCTAGCTTTTAAGCATGTTGATTCCTATTTTCAAATTTTTATGGAATTTCAGTTTATGAATATACTCTTGATAGATATTCATGTTTTTCTAGTTATTGAGAATAAATGTTTGAACATTGTTCAACATGTCGCCTGCTGCTCATGTGTAACAATTTCTCTGGGTATACAAATATGAGTGGAAGAGCTGGATCATATGGTGTGCATGTCTTTCACATCGTCTTTCTAGGTAACACCAATATTTCCACAATGATGAGAGTGGTCTGTAAGAATTCCATTTTCTCCACATCCTTGCCCATAAATGATTGCTTGATTTTTACATTTTGGCCAATCTGGGTGAAATGTTTTTTTTTTTTTTAATTTTTATTTATTTACTTATGATAGTCACAGAGAGAGAGAGAGAGGCACAGAGACACAGGCAGAGGGAGAAGCAGGCTCCATGCATCAGGAGCTTGATATGGGATTCGATCCCGGGTCTCCAGGATCGCGCCCTGGGCCAAAGGCAGGCGCCAAACCGCTGCGCCACCCAGGGATCCCGAAATGTTATCTTATTGCGGTTTAAATGTGCATTTCTATGATTATTCATGAGGTTGGACATCTTTTCATATGTTTACACATAATTTGTGTTTCCTCTTCTATGAAATGCCTATCATGACTTGTGCCCATTTTTCTATTGGATTGTTTGTATTTTTTTGTATCAATTGATATGTCTGGGGGGGGAGCTTTTTTAATAGCAAACAATAGTCATACAGAAGAGTGTAAAACATAAACATACTGCTTAAAGAGTAATTTAAAAACTGTGTGGGCAGCCCGGGTGGCTCAGCGGTTTAGCGCCACCTTCAGCCCAGGGCGTGACCCTGGAAACCCTGGATCGAGTCCCACGTCCGGCTCCCTGCATGGAGCCTGCTTCTCCCTCTGCCTGTGTCTCTGCCTCTCTCTCTCTCCTGTGTATTCTCATGAATAAATAAATAAAATCTTAAAAAAAAAAAAAAAACTGTGTAACCACCACAAACATAAAAGAATGTTGCCAACACTTCAGAAACACCTCCTCTGCACTCCCCCACCCCATCAGTCTTTTCTCAGACGTAATTACCATTCTGATTTTTTTTTAATTTTATTTATTTATAAAATTAAGAGGCAGACGCTCAACTGCTGAGCCACCCAGGCGTCCCACCATTCTGACTTCTGTTAGTGATTCATCACTTTTTTTTTCTATAGTCTTATCACTTGGGAATGCACCCTGAACAGTATTGTTTAGTATCGCCTGCTTTTGAACGTTATAAAAATGGATTCACACAGCACATTAATGCTATTTCACATTGTTGTAGTTTCATGTAGCTGTAGTTTGTTCATTTTTGTTGTTGTATAGTATTCCATTGCTGTTTGGTACTTGTTTCTGTACAGTGCACCACGATTCACTTAGTTAATGTACTCGTGATGGAAATGGGGTTTTGTTCTTATGAACAATATTAAGAACATTCTTAACAATACACTGGATACACTTGAGCAAGGTCTTCTCTAGAGTATATACCAAGCAGCGGGATTGTTAGATCTAAAGTATACACATCTTCGACTTTACTAAATAATCCTAAACTACTTTCCAAAGTGGGTACCAAAGTGGGTATACCAATCTGCTTTCACCACGAGTATTAGAAAATGCCCATCAGTCCACCAACAAATGTCAAATTTTTGCTTTGTTAGTGAGTGTAGTTTGTTACAAACCAATCACTATGTTTTTTTTTTTTTTTTTAAGATTTTATTTATTCATGAGAGACACACACACAGAGAGAGAGAGAGAGAGGCAGAGACACAGGCAGAGGGAGAAGCAGGCTCCATGCAGGGAGCCCGACGGGGGACTCGATCCAGGGTCTCCAGGATCACAACCTGGGCTGAAGGCGGCGCTAAACTACTGGGCCACCGCGGCTGCCCAATACATTTTATTTTTTTAAATTACACTTCAGTGTTTGGGGTACAAGTAAATACATGGCATAGTAATTTTTAAAAGATTTTTTATTATTTATTTATTCATGAAAGACAGAGAGAGAAGCAGAGACACAGGCAGAGGGAGAAGCAGGCTCCATGCAGGGATCCCGACTTGGACTTGATCCCGGGTCTCCAGGATCACGCCCCGGGCTGAAGGCGGCGCTAAACGGCTGAGCCACCCGGGCTGCCCGGCTCTATGGTTTTCATGCAATCTCTGACTAGTAAGGAGCTTGAGCATCTCATGGTTATTAGCCATGTGGGTTTCTTCATTTTAAAAGCACTTTTCGGTTATTTTACCCATCTTCCATTGGGTTGTCTGTTCTTTAATAAAAGCTATGGGACACTAGCTTTTGTCAATCACCTGCATCATGGAAATTTTTTACCACTCTGTGGTTTTTCTTTCTTGATGATGTATTTTAAGGTCAGGCCTCGTGGCTTTACTTTTTTTTCGATTTAAATCTCGTCAGGTTCACCGATCTCTGGCTCCACGCCTTTTGTATCACGTATCCCAACGCACTGATCCTGAAGCGCGTTCACGCTACGCCACAAAGTTCTCGTCCTGCTGTTCACACGCGGGTCCCTGGCCCACCGCGTGCGGAGGCGCCCGTCACCCTCCCGCGGTACAGACGGCTGACGATTTCGCGAGCACACACTGCAGCACCGTCTTCCCCTCCATTTCGCAGCCTCTTCCGTCTTCCCTCTGGCGTCCGGTTCCCATCCAGGTCTTCCTTTATTCCAGAGTTTGATGCTCCGCTGACTCACTGATCCCCTGTACCACTCTCGAGTCCTTCGTTTGCGAACATTCACTACGCGGGAACAATGCCCCGCCGGCTTGTTTGTCCCGCGAACAACTGGCGGTCACTTCCTCAGCCTCCGAACACCCACAGCGACACGATCCCTCAGAAACCCCGCCCCGCGGACGCCAACGCCCGCCTTTTTCCTGAGGACGCAACACGCAGGCGTGGCCGGGCCCGGGCTCACGCGCCGCACAACGAACTGCGCCTGCGCCAGCAAACGCCCCGCCCCTCCTCCCCGGTCCTCTATAAAGCCTCGAGCTTCTCCTCGCGAGAGACTCCGTTCTCATGCTCGCTGCGGGGGTCGGAGGTCAGAGCGAGCGTCTCGCGGGCCGTAGGAGGAAGATGGCGGTGGAGTCGCGCGTTACCCAGGAGGAAATTAAGAAGGAGCCGGAGAAACCGATCGATCGGGAGAAAGTATGGGATCCGGAGAGAGGTGGAGGTGGGCCCGGCGGGGCGGAGAGCGCGGCCTGCGTGCAGGAAGCGGCAGTGTTTGCTCCCCGGGCTGTAAGAGGCCGCGACGCCTCCGGAGGGAAAGGGAGCCCCGGACCCGAGCCGCTTTCTTTAACTTCTGCCCTCCTTTTCCTCCTCTGCTCCCAGACGTGCCCGCTGCTGCTGCGTGTTTTCACCACCAATAACGGCCGCCACCACCGAATGGACGAGTTTTCCCGCGGAAACGTGCCGTCCAGCGAGCTCCAGATCTACACTTGGTGAGAGCGCGGGGTCCGCGGGGGCGGGACCCGGGGGGTGGTCGGGCATTAACACAGTAATTCCCTCCGTGGCTCCGCTTCCTCCCCTTCCGGGTCCTTGGGCCCGGCTCTCAGAAAGTTGGAAGTTTTAGTTGTTAGGTAAAAGGGGATTCTCCCATCTTGTAATACAATTAAGCTTCATGTTCAAACTTTTGGGTTGTGAAGAACTGACGCACCCAGGATTGCTATCACTGTTGTGGCTGCTTGGTATAAAAATACACGTAGATAAATAAAATGCAGTAGCTGCCCTGAAGGGGCCCGTAGTCAACTAAATGGTACTAGAATTACATAGTAAAGTAAATCCTCAAGAGCATTTCTGTGAAATATTAAGCCTTCAATGCTATAGTATTAAAAAAGGAAATCAGCAAAAACCCAACTGATTTCTGATCTGGTGCTTAATGGAAAAGCTTTTAATGTGTGTTTCGTGAAGACCTGCCCCTGAATGTTTATGTGTACCTTCTCTACCCCTAAGTCTTTCTTAGGGCCATTACATGTTGTAAGCATATTTTTAGAGCTGCATATGTTTCCTTAGTTTGACATCATAATGGCTGTGTAGTAGCAGTAAAAAGTTAAGTGTTAAATATATATCTTTATTATATAACGTTAAATTTGCTATTATAATTCTTAAATGTATGATTCAGTTGCATCAGTTATATTCGCATTGTGCAACTATTACCTATTACCAAAACTTTTTCCCCCTCCTTGGCAGAAGTTACCCAGTAAGCAGTAATTTTCCATTCCTTTCTTCCCCGATAGACTCTAATCTAGTTTATATCTATATGAATTTGCCCAGTCTAGGTATTTCACACAAGTGTTGTGTTTGGCTTATTTCAGTGTGACATTTACAAGGTTCATCCATGTTGTAGCACATTCTTTTTTATGTGCACACAACTTCATTTTTTTTTTATGGCTTAATATTTTAATGTATGGATATACCACGTTTTGTCTGTCCACTTTTCTGTTGATAGGTACTTGAGTTTCCATTTTTTTGGCTTTTGTGAATAATGTTGCTATGAACCTGGGTATGCACATATCGTTTGAATCCTTTTGGGTATATTCCCAGAAATAGGATTGCTGGATCATAACATTATTACATGTTTAACTTTTTAAGGAATAAGGAAATAACAAGCTGGTTTTCACAGCAGCTGCACCATTTTACAGCCCCAGAGAGTGTGTAATTTTAAACTGTGAGTCCAGCACTCACTCCTTTAAAGACTGGGACCGTAATTGTCTTTGTGTTGGTATTGGTTAAAGTTATGTAATATGATTTTAGTTCAGCATCATTCCAGGATAAAAGCTCCAGGAAGGTTGATTTAACTTACAAGAAAGAACTGTTACTAATGTATTGATGAAAACTCTGTTCGGGATTGAAGTGTATACTTCTCCAGGCATCAGAGTTCTATTTGCTAGGTGCTGTGCTTAGATTTTGAGGGTATGAAGTAAAGAAGGTACTGCCCCTCCACGCAGTCAGCTCAGCCTACTGGAGAAAGCAGATGAATAAATGCTAATTAGGTAAGACTTAAGGGTGAAGATAGCAGAGTGAGATTGTTCCAAAGATCCTTTACTCCTAATCCAGAAAAAAAATTACGTAAAAATTCTGCCCAAAACTGTCCTATCCCTAAACTGCAACCAAATAAGGAAAAGCAACTTATGTTATACCTTAAAATGATGGTCAAAGACAAAAATTCTGAAAGACTTGTGGTTGGTGTGACAGCACAGAGTCCTGCCCCCTTTTCCAGAAACAGTACTGAAGGAAGATTAGTTAACAAATCTTGGGAATTCTCAATTTGTAGAAGTAGACTGTAGGACTGAATAGGCAGCCCTAAGATAAGTCTAAGAAAAAGGAGTGAAGTCCAGAGGAGCCTAGCAGAAGTCAGTTGAGTTTGCCAAAGTTCAAGGCACTGTGTGGAGTTGGAGGAACAAGCCAGACACCACAGGAGTGGTAAATCTCCCTTGCTCGGGTGGTCATTAAACAGGTTATTGAAAGGGAAGTAATTAGGTAGCTATATCAGGGTTTAGCTAGAAAAATGGAACCAGTCGGAGATCTGTATGAAGAGATTGATTGCAGAGAATTGGCTCACATAATTATGAGGGCTGCCTAGATAACTAAGTCCCTAATCTATGGGGTGAGCTATAAGGAAGGGCCAGGCTAGAACAAACTCTCAAACAAGAGCTAAGACTGCTCACAGCAGCCTGAATTTTTTTTAGAGAAGCTGCACTCTGCTCTTAAGGTCTTTTCAACTACTTGAATCAGGCCTATTCAGATTTTCTGGGATCATTTAAATTTAAAGCCAACTAGTTATAGACTTGGACTACACACACAAAATACCTTATAGCAACACCTCCATTAGTGTGATTGAGTAACAGACTGTATTGACACACAGAATTGCAAAATTGACACACAAAACAGCCTCACGGTCGCTTAGCAAAGACTTCAGCCCCAAGAGAGCTCTCGCGTTCTTCGTGTAGTCAAGTTTTGGACCAGTGGTCAGAAAGCAACACTCGCACTCCCAGCTGTTGGTCTGGGGAGATGAGCCTCAGGTTGGAAGCTTGTAGGAGAGTCACTGGCAGAACTGAAAACAGATGTAAACCAAATTCTGCAAGTTTGTGCGGAACAAGATGACGTGGCACATATTTTTAGAAAGGAAGAAAGCACGTACGCATCATAAGTACAGAGGTGTACTAGGGAATACCTGATGCGGGATAGTTAACATCAGAATGTCAGGTTAAAAATCAGCCTTGCCTCCGACTCCACGAGGACAGAGTTAAAACAGCTGGGGAATTGTTGCAGAAGAGGCTAGAACTCTGACAGAATCTCACAGACAAAAATAGCCACAAAATTAGGAGGTGATAGGCAAAACTAAATCTTATCTGGGATTTTATAATTCATTCAATTTTACTTGTTTCTTTTGTTAAATTCGGGTTTTATTAAAAATACGTATAATATTTGAAGTATGAATCTATGAATTATATTTTTGTATTGTAACCTCAGGATATGTAATATGCTTGATAATCTTGTTTTTTTTTTTTTTTTTTTCCCCCCGTAGCATTGTGTATATGTACGGAAAGATGCCTACAATGATGTTAACATCACTGCTTCTTTCTGGTTGATGAGATTTGGGGTACAGTTTGTTAAATTTTTGTAAATATGGCTTTCCCCCTCTTCAAGTAATGTGAACACGTGTCAAATGAGAAAGGCAGTCATGCACAGCTTCTCACCCCTTTGTTGTATGGCCGCCTAGAGTGACCTGCGGCCTGGAAGGTTTTCTTGGTTTGGTTTTTTTTTTTGAAAAGAGATAAAGAGGCCTTGCATCCTGTGCTGAGCATATGGCTTTGGGAGTATCTTTCCCTGTTCCGGGTTTAATGTGTTCTTTGTTCTGCCTGAGTGACATTGTATGGCACCTGACCTGCAGTGACTGTTCTGTGGGATTTTTTACTTGCAGCAAAAGAATGGAGCATGTAGACTATCTAGGCATTAATAATGTATGTATTAGCTACAGGGTGAGACCTGCTGGCCATGGGGGACCCACACTCCCATGAAGCTGGTCTTGCACTGTCTTTTTGTAGAGCAAGTAAAGCATTTATCCCTCTGTTGTCTGTGTGAGTTGAATCTGTGTTAGCAGCCCCAACACCTGCAAACTAATGCAGTAGGTTGATGTCCTGGGACCAGGACCGCTGCCCCTGGTGGAATGCATTGTTGTGCTCTTGTTATCCTAGCCACGTGATTGGACTCCTCCTCTGGAGGTGGGAACAGGTGTCACTTGTGTGACAAAAGTTTTATACAGAAACTTAAAAATTGAGATGGAGATAAGTCAAGGGCAACATACACAGTTAAATAATGAGGTAGAAAGAAAGCAGTGACAGTGGGGAATGGAGAAAACGATTGATATGTATTTAGGAGGTAGAAACAACAGGATGGAGATGGTTTAAGTGGCCTGCATGCCACTGTGGAGCTCAAGGCAGGGCTTGAACTCAACCTTGAGATCAAGAGTCAGATGCTCAACTGACTGAGCCACCCAGACACCCCGGTGATGGTAGTTTTGATGGTTCTATGAAAGAGCCAGGACATGTTTTGGGGTGAATACTCTTCAAGAGTGTCTTAGTGTCCCTTGTTTCATTTTATAGCCTTGCATAGGCAACGGTTATTTCAGTTCCACAGCATCCATTTCATTCTCCCAGTTGTTGTGAAAGAAAACTATAAAAATTTATGGGATCCCTGGGTGGTGCAGCGGTTTGGCGCCTGCCTTTGGCCCAGGGCGTGATCCTGGAGACCCGGGATCGAATCCCATGTTGGGCTCCCGGTGCATGGAGCCTGCTTCTCCCTCTGCCTGTGTCTCTGCCTCTCTCTCTCTCTCTGTGACTATCATAAATAAAAAAAAATAAAAAAAAAAAATTTACACTATTACAGTTCGTTACTATTTTCAAGGTGCTAATATTTTGAAAGATTTTTCCAGGTTGTGCTGTATTAGCACAAAGGACTACGTTAAGTTCTGGGTTCATATAAATATTTGCAGGGCAAGAATATTATTGTGAAAGGAACCTTGCTTAATCCTAAAGAAAATGTAATGGTTCATTGGTTCAGTGGCTCTGTCTACTGTGAAACTCTTAAGATCCATCTTAGAAGGAAAAAAAATACATCTTTATGAAAATGCTTTCCTATCCTTGATTCTAACATGTGTTGCAACTTTAGACATGAAGAAATGTGGAAAAGTACATGCTTTACAAATAAGGGAATACAATTAATTTAATTAATTTTGACTACTCCTAAAGAGTTAATCACTAGACCAGTAAGATTGCTACCTAGCAACAAAAGATAGCAGGTGTAATCCCTGCATTCCCTTTGGGCACTAAATTGTCTGACTTCATCAAAATTTCAGTCGTTATAGGGGCAGAGAGGATTATTAGCTTTAAAATTAAGTCTAGGGGCACCTAGCTGGCTCGGGTAGAGCATGCGACTCAACCTCAGCATTTTGAGTTTGGGGTCCCCCTCCTATGTTGTATGTTGAGATTACTTAAACTCTTTTAAAAAAATAAATAAATAATAAAATGGACTCAAGTATAAGACCTTGACAGCTACAATTCTAACAGGTTGCAATTCAGACACACAGTTAACTCGTTATATGTTAATATTATTACTATACTGTTGATTAATCAAATGTAATGTTTTCTTTTAAAAAAATTCAGGATGGATGCAACATTGAAAGAACTGACTAGTTTAGTAAAAGAAGTCTACCCAGAAGCTAGAAAGAAGGGCACACACTTCAATTTTGCAATTGTTTTTACAGATCCTAAAAGGCCTGGCTATCGGTAGGTAATTTTTAATTTTTAATTCTTATAATTACTTTGGTTTTTATATGTTTTAATTGATAGGGATAATCCCTTTTAATGAACCTCTTTAGTTGGAATATAAATATTATTAATATCTGGGCTAGCTTAATGTAGTAATTAATTTTTAACAGTGCCATAAGATAATGGAGCAAATCCAGTCCTATGTTTACTTTGCAGTGCATATTTAGTTTCATTGGTTTGTGATCCATTAACAGTTGGGTCTCCTTTTCTGCAGAGTAAAGGAGATTGGCAGCACCATGTCTGGGAGGAAGGGGACTGATGACTCCATGACCCTGCAGTCACAGAAGTTCCAAATAGGAGACTATCTGGACATAGCAATCACACCTCCAAATCGGGCACCACCTCCTTCAGGGCGCATGAGACCATATTAAGTTTTATTTACTATTTCTTGAATTATTTTTCAATCAGTTATGTAAAATAAATTCTTTTTCCTTCCCTCATCATTGCCATTAAGCCTTTAAAATCTAAACATATTGTAATGCGTCTATTTAGGAATTAGATTTGGCTATGCTGTGGTATGGATATTAATAGAAAGTCCATAGTTTTGGGTCCTTCCATAAGATACGAAGAGAAGTGCTCTTAGCATCCTGTGTAAAACTATTGTTAAATATATGTGTGCAATCAACTGGAGTGTGAAAGTTCATGAAGGCATGAGAACAGGGTTTGATTTAGTATTTGGGGTTTAAGCTGAATAGTGGAGGATGGTATGTTTAAGCCTATATGGGGCAGAGTGAGAAAGCCATGGAATTAAATAGAGTGTGAGTTTGTGGTCTGTTGCCTACAGTTAGAACAAGGGTGAGGTAGCACGGCAGCAAGGCATTTTGGAATAGCATCAGCTGAGGCAAGTTGAAGCCGTTATGTGCTCAAAGAGGTTGCCTGAATCAAGGTAGGATGACAAAAAGAGGAGAATGGATGCCATAGAGAGGGCTTTTTATGTTTTAAAAATGGGGAGAACAGGGCATTTTGAAGATCAGAATCAGTAGAGAGGAAACAAGGGTTAGAACTTAGGATCAGGGTGGAAAGGTTTACCTTGAAGGTCTGAGAAGGAAGCAACAAAAGAGGAATCTTAAGCCCCAGGAGCAGAGCCGGGTTGAGGTGACATTGAGTGAATAGGAGTTATTCACAGATGGAGTTACCAGGCCGGGGACTGGCTTGTATCTGAGTATCCAACTGGAGAGTCACTGTGCATCGTGGATAAGACCAGCTGGGCTAAACATTTAAATCCTGGCTGCACCACGAGCTCTGTAGCCTTGGACAAGTGACTTAAATCTGTGAGGACAGCCCATAAGACTGTGAAGATTAAGTACTTGTCTGACAAGTAAGAAACAGTAAATACTATTAGCCATAGAAAAGTCAAAACGGGAACTGTATCTTCTGTGGCTCTATTACAGTCTTATCTGGAAGTTTTATAGAGTGTGGCCAGGGGTGTTGTTAGCCTAAATTGCCACAGTCTGTTAAAAGTGGGAAATTGAAAACATATATTCCAAAATGAAAAAAAAGGTGCTAGTAGTGATTTTCAAAGTCAGACTTCCGTCACTTATCTTGTACACACAGAAGCAGCCTTTTCAATGTAATGGTTCTGTGGGAGTGGTGTCCCTGTGGCGAAGCCCATCACCAGTGGCAGAGACCAGCCCAGAACCTAGATCTAGTGCCTCTTCTACTTTGAAGTTTACCCCAACCCTTATTCATTCATTCAGATTAGATACTTCTATAAGTCATAAAAGGAATTTAAACCTTTTTTTTTTTTTTTTTTTTTGAGAAGAGCTATGATTACCTTCCTATTTGTGGGGAAGAAACTGATTTACTATGCAGAGAAGGCAGGTACTAAATAAAGGACCTTCGTAAGCCAGTTTTTCTTACGGCATGAACTCCAGTGAGGGCTCTCCTGTAATTCCAGGTTATTCTCCCAGTAGTTGTAAAGCAGTTTATATGCTTGGTTCCAACATGGAAATTTTCAAGATTTCAGTCCTCTACCAAAAGTACAGTTAAAGACTACCTAATGGATTTATTATTGACTATGATGCTAAGAATCAGACGACTTGTACTTAGTCCTTATTTACCTCTGGCTTTGGTAAGTATGGCTTATGGGTAAGTAACTGAGCTGTTTCCTCAAATATAAAACAAATAAATGGTCACCATGACAGCACCATGCTCAGTATCCTCACTGCCTCGCTTGCTCAAAGTATTTTGGAGTTGAAATTTTTCCTTTGGAGTATGTCTTCTAACTCCTGTGTTGCTTATAATTTGCCTGTCTTCAGTTTCCTCACCATGTACATGAACTTGGTATTTTGAGTTAATTTACCAGATCTTCAATAGGGAGTCTTGCTGTTACATTTAGATTTTACAAAACATGACTGGGACCGTTACATCCATAGTAATCACTGGCTCAGGTGATGTTTGAGACAATGGTGTGTACACACATGTGCGCAAGCACACATGTGCATGTGAGAGAGAGAGAGCTATTAAACTGTTAGCTTAGGTTTAAAATTCTAACACTTAAACTGTTATTCTTAAATAAAGAGCTGAACTCAGCCTGCCTCTTTCTATTCAATCAAATTCCAAACTTGAGTACTTCTCAGACTGAGATGGCCACACCCTAAAACGTTTTATCAGAATTATAGTTAGTGCTAAGCTGGGCACAAGGAACTTGACTATTTTCCTCATTGAACCTTCCCAACCAAGCTGCAGGGACTTGTTTCCATTTACAGATGAGCCCGAAGCCTGCTTTAACAAGTGGGTCACATGAAGGCAAGTACCGAACAAACGCTGAAATGCATATTCCCAAAAGTAGTGTTCTGTTTAGTTTATCCTCAGCTCTGCAACCTGGCTTCTACCTACAGCAATGGGGCAAGTTATTGATAACTCCACAACTGGTTTCTGCCAAGGTGCAGTGGACCAGTTTCAGTTTTTATACAAATCCAAACACTCCTCTTCAATGACACGGTCCTGCTTCTAGTTGGGAGTGCCAGAGCAGCCGAACAAGGTCTGTGTGTTCCGAGTTGTGTTCTGTTGCTTAGATACAGGTGGTTTTGCTATTGAGCTGCAATTTCCTGGGAGTCTGCAGTGGAACGAGCCTGAAGGAAGTGTTTATTCATGGATTTTCTTTCCCCTATTATCCCCTATTAAGCAATCTTAATACAAAATACTAAAAAATTATTTTTCTAAGCAAAAATCCTGAGCCTGGGAATGTGATACAGAGTTAATTGTAGAAAGGTGTTCTTGTTACATACCAGCCCCAAAGCTTGTTGGGAGGAGCCAGTGAAACGGTGCCTGGTGGTGGATGTGCAGTTAAGAGCTATTTACAAGGTCTTTATTGCCCTTTTGCTTTGTGCTTTTGGCTGACAGAATTTCCTGTCCAGGCTAGGAGTTCCTAAGAAAATTTCAGATAGGAGTTGAAATTGGAGCAGTTTACATTGTGAATGAGGTGAACCTCCTTAGGCATTTCCAAAATTTGTAGAGTACCTATTGGGAACTGTCAGAAGTAGTAGTATTCCTAATTACTTTAACTCCTCTCACCTTCCAGTACTATACCAGGGGATAAAATATATTTAACATGTGCCTATCCAGTAGCAGCTACTAAGGCCCTGGTGGTGCACAGATCCAACCCAGATACGCATCCTCCTCAAAAAGTCTTACAGTCTAGGCATGGGAGTAGAAATACGATAAAAGGTGGAGGGGGAAGTGTCATGACAAAGACCTTCGCTACACGAAATGGCATTGGAGCTTGTCCACCTCCTCAAAGGTTGGGTTGGATTTATACTTGATTTAGGATCTAACATGAACATAAAAAAGGAAGATCAACAGAGCCCTGAAGTACTATTTTGACTGGAGTGCAGGATAAAAAGGAATGATGGTACTGCAGTAACCTAGGTGAGAACTGCACTGGTGGCAGAGGGGATGGGGGAGGGAACAAGTCCCAGAGATGGTAGGGCCATCAGCAAGATCTGGTAGCCAAGAAGATCTGGGGTGGGAAATGGAGCAGGGAAAAGGAAAGTCCACCATTAAAGCTACACTTTACTCATCCAGAAAGTCAAGATGATAGTACCTACTTCATAAGAGTTGATCTAAAAAAAAAAAAAAAATTTTAATAAAGAATTAAATATTTAGAGCTGTGCGCAGCATACTGAGATCTCAGTGTTTGATGTTATCACTAATTCATTCAGGGACTTAAGTTGCTAGGTATCTGTAATGAACAAAGCAAACAAGATCCTTGCCCTTACTGAGTTTAAGGTCCAATAGTAGAAACAAAAATCTATACTTAAAATATTTTATTACAAATTCTACGGAGTGCTGTGAAGGAGGACAATAGGGTGCTCAGAACTAAGCAGAAGGACCTCTTTGGGACTGGGGAACTAACAAACTGGCATTTAACCTTTGACCTGAAACAGGTCAGCTGAAATTCCTTTCAAGTAACAAGGGAACTCCAGCTAGCATAGCCCAGGTGTTTATGAAGCATTTAACTGAAAAGTCCTGGGCTAGAGCTCGCTGGCTGCAGGCCCAGCTGGATGATTAGGCTCAGAGGGTCACACCTGAGCTCCTGCTTGCTCTCTTCTGCCAGGGCTACATTCCTGGCATGGTGAGAAGAGGGTGGCTGGGAGCTCCAGGTACGTACATCTACACAGCCAGAAAAGAAATGTGTTGTTTCCCAGCAGCTCCCGAAGTCCTAGAACTGGCTCTCACTGACTTGATGTGGTTATATGCCCCTCACTAACACTGCTTGGTCAAGCCTGGATCTAGGTAGGCTGTAAATTCTGCAAGGAAAATTAGAATATTGCTTTCCTTTAAAGGGCCAAGAATGGTGGGCAGACAAACCTCAAGCATCTGGGGCATATGGATGAGAGGGTGTTAGGTAAGCAGAGTGGGCAAGAAGAGGTTTCTTAGTGTGTATGAAGCCTCACAGCAGGAAAGAAAAGAAAGTTGGCCCGTGCGGCTAGAGCATAAGTTGCAAGAGAATTGTGAAAAGTAACCTAAGGTCAGATTATATAGGGTCGTGTAGGCTGTATTAAGGATCTTGGATTTCACGGAGACACTGCAAGGGTTTAAGGGTTAAGCAAGGAAACAAGTGCAAGATCCAAACACCTGAAGCTTGATAAGCTGGAAGCACCGTAGTCTTAAGTAACAGAAACTAGGATCACAGGAGAGAAGTGGGAATGGTCGGGGAAAGAAATTTCGGACAAATGGGGTTTGGAGGGGGCATCACAAAACAAGCTGGGGATACCAGCAGACAACCAGAAATGTTAACTACAGCATTCTTTATTTCCCATCTTCAAGCACCCTTTGCTCCTCACCCCACCACCCCTTCTCTTCAATCCACTGCAGACTTCTGTCCCTAGGTCCCCATCAAAATTAATTAGTGCTGCCAATAACATCAATTTTGCCAAGTCCTGCGGTCAGTTCTCTTTTAAATTCTCAGCAACATTGACAGGATAGATCACTCAACTCTCCATGATACATTTTCTTGCTTCACTGGCCTCTTCTCAACCTCCCTTGCTAGGCTGCTCTTTCCATCTCCCAAAGTTAAGAAAACTCCAAGGTTCAGTCCTGAGTTTGCTTTGTTCTGCCCCACCCTCCTCAAGCCTCACCCGCTCTATGGATGTATGTGCATGTAGCTATGGAAATTGGCCAACAAGAGCTTGATGGCAATTTGGAGTTGACCTATATAAAGCTGACCAAAGCTTTACCTTGAAAAATAAAACTAAAAATCTTGAAAATGATTTTACACCATACTTAAGCAAATACTAGTTATAAGCACAGTAATTTCTAGAACAAAGGATTAAATCAAGTTTTAATGACAATTTCCTGACAAGATGAAAAGACCACAATGTGACAGCTCTTCACAATGGACTTTGAAGGCACCATCATAAGAGAGTAATCTTTATTGCATCAGATTTTCCAAACCCAAGCCTTTGAAGCACCTTGTCATGATACTCGCAAACTGTTTCTTTTCAAATTTTTAACTGGTCTCCACAATAGGCTAGGGTCTTCATTTTCCCTTTGGAGCTGCCAAAGCAACAACAATATCTGCATGAACTTAGAACTACTTCCTGCTTATTATACTTAATTGGGAAGGATCCTGGGCTCAATGGACAGGGCAGCCTGAAGCTTTCAGAGGGCTCGAGAGGCAAGGGTCTCCTGCCTCCTGGGCTCTTGGGTGACAGTCCACAGAAGGGCACCTGGCCCAGAGAGATCATCAGAACCTTCTAGAGGCTCAGGTCTGTTGAGTGGCCAAACTAAAGAGGTCAACGGCCATGTCGTGGAAATTGCTGATCTGAAAGGATAAAACTGACACAAAGTAAAATACTGGGAGTAAAAATAAAATCAGACATCCTGACAGGGTGAGTCTCTGCTTCCAACTGTCAGACCTATAGTACGATTACCCAGACCTGCAAATAAATGCCTCCCTTTTCCTAAAGTTACTTAAGCTGTCAACTGTAGACAACCGTATTAAAAGTGCTTTGCTGAAATAAGTGTGAAAGGCTCTGGAACAGTTGTGAGAGGAGATAGGATGAGGGCAGAGTCAGAATCAGGGAAGAAGCCCAGCTCCAGCTGATGGCAACGCCATCCCCCCTTTGCCAGGAGAAGCCTGGGGTGGCCCTGTTGAGTAATAGAACACTTAAAATCTTTAAATTATTTACCTTGTTTCCTAATATTGCTCAACCATTCTGCTAGATTAGGCAGGATAAATATAAAATCAAATAGTAATGATCTTTAAAAACTGAATAACTAAAAAACTGAGTAACTAAGACCGAGGTTAAACTAAATCACATTTTAATAAAAAGTATATTACAACAGCGGTGCCTAGCTGGCTCAGTAGAGCATGCTGCTCTTGTTTGCAGGGTTAGGAGTTCAAGCCGCACATTGGGCATAGTGGCGACTTAAAAAATATATATGATGTTCATCTTTAATATGGGTTGGTTTTTAAAAAGGGAGGAACATGTAAGAAATGTGAATAACAAAGTAAGTCCAGCTCTGCTTTCATCTGTATCTATTCAGTGTCTACAATGAGAGGATCCACTAGAATTTCTGCAAAAAGATACAATTTTTTTTTTTAAATCAAAGGTAGATTTTTTAACTAACAGACATCAACAAAACAAATAACAATACTATCACTGTATATTTTTAAACTTATAGAATAATTGGGTTTGGATTCCCAACGATGTCTTCCAGCTTGCTCGTGTAGGAATCTTAACTCCAAGAATAACAAGCTCTACATCAAAAGAGAAACAGGCTGTTAACCTAGCTGACAAATGTCAATTAAGAAATTTTCACTACCAAAAAAAAAAAAATTAAACTTTTTTACTACCATCTGAATGTTAATTTTTAAGTGTTCTCCTCAAATAACATAGGTAATTTCTTTAGAATGGTAACATACCTTCACCAGTTTTCTTTGTTGCCAAGACCTCGGATGTTTGGTCCTTCATATTTAGTGAGGAACCCTTTGCTGGGTGGCACAGCTTTCACTGCTACAGGAGTTGCTAGGTTTGAGTTGTATTTTGATAAAATCTGAAACAAAACATATTCCTTTTAAGCAAGTCATTGGAAAAAAACAACACATTTGGAAGATCTTAAAAACCATTCAAGAAAAGCCATGCAAATTTAAAGATATGGGTTATTTGAAATAATTTTTCAGCAGCACAGAAAAGATGGGAGTTATTAGAAATTGAATTTGGATGTGGAGACTTGATTTCTAAAGCCTTCTAAAATGTACTCTAAGATTAACAGGAGTAAGCAGTAATGTGTCCCTGAGGGCAAATTAGGCCTTTACAATGTTGTTAGGTAAAATATATACAGGAAAGAGGCAAAATACATGCTCAAAAGAAAGACCAGCTATTAAAGATTATAAAAAGAAGAGTCTGAAATATCAGCTATGTTTTTGATACATAGGTGATACATTAAATACAAGGCATTCCCCCCTTTGGCATAGAAATAGAGAGAAGGATCAATCACCGCGAAGTGGAAACACCTGATAACTCCTATTAAGACAGAAGATGCTTACTCCACTTCTTAAAGTGCCCAGCAAAACAAAGAGAAAAAGAGGGTAACAAATACTTTCTTGATTATCACAGGGTGAGTCCACTTTAATGGCATTTAGGTATTCCGAGTAGTTTCATCCTTCCCACAGCGCTCCACAGGCTAGGTCAGTTGCTAGAACAGTTCTTAACAATTCCACTTGCTTAAGCCATACTGCCGAGCTCTCTAGCTTCTATTAAGGGCGGGACGACTAGTGGTTATTTAGTAGAGCTGGCAGTTGGTATATAGATCAGTAGCAGACTACAGGTAAATGATGTACTAAGAAATCAGATATTCTAACATTTAAATCAATGCTTCTAAAACCAAGGTCCAAAATGTCTCAGGTTCAAGAAACACTGATGTAAGTCATTCGTGATACCCTATCCTGGAGAACTGTAGGTTAAATGACATTTCTGATTTTGCTAGCCATATCTTCAATGGAAACCACAGTCAACAACATGGCAATCACACTTGAAAAATTATAACAAAATATTCTAAGAATACATTTTAGAACATGAAGTTAAAGATGCACCATGAGTGCATAAAAGTATGATGAAGTCATGAGCCTGTGCTGAGCTCAGAAGAGCATAACAGGACAGAATTTAGATTTTCTCAGTACACAAACCAGCACATTCACCCAATGAGAAATAAGACAGTTTATACATAGCTTTAGCTCCTTAATATAAATATCAAATTTTGAAAAGAATGTATCAGAGAAAGAAATAGCCAGGAAAAACAACCTGGAGAATATCTTCTGGAATAGTAGTTACTTCTGGAGGTGTAGGTGTTCTCAGCAGATTCTCATAAGAAGAAATTACAGGAGAAGAGGGATCCACAAAACTCTCAAAACACTTGTCTGAATTTAAAACTAATGATGTACAGTCTTTCACTTCCAAATCATTTGATGAACTATTTGTTTTTGATAATGGATAATTTATGGATCCCTATTGAACAAAAAAAAAAACACATTAATTTATGATATAAAATACAATAAACAAAATTATTAGTTTTAGTTCTGTTGCACAAAAGCGACACAGAAGTAAGCACAAAAATGACCTGTTCTTCCTTGACTGATTATTAAAGAAAACTGAGAAAACAAAGAATGGCATATATAGCACAAAATACCATGCTTCATTACTAATAACGGCTGAACTACAGCTTGATATGAAAACTAAATGGCCCTGACTGAATCAGATTTATAACCTTTATTTTATAAGATTTTATTTATTTATTCATGAGAGACACAGAGAGAGAGGCAGAGACATAGGCAGAGGGAGAAGAAGGCTCCATGTGGGGAGCCCAATGTGGGACTCGATCCCAGGACTGCAGAGTCACAACCTGAGCCAAAGGTAGATACCCAACCACTGAGCCACCCAGCCGTCCCTGAATCAGATTTAGATGGATTCACCCACCCAGTTTCAGGCAACACTAAGCTGGGCCAGGTGAGAGTAATAACACAGGTGAGCAAAAGTGTTACCACATGCCCTCACTCAAAAGGGAGAAAGCCCATCTGACATAAGCTTAGCATGCAATACCTGCTAAACTGACCAATATAGTAAATCTCACCTCTCCAGGGTCAGTTAATAAAGAACAAGTCACATCAGTCCAGTGGACTGGTGCCTTCCACACTGGAATACAAGGGGTGGACTACTTGTAAGAGGCAAGTACTAGCAGGCAATAACCTGAGAGATACTTCAACTGATACTAATTGAATTTTGTGGGTCTATAGCTACACTGTCCAATTTAATAGCAATAACCAGAGGGTTAATTTTAAATTCATCAATTTCTTTTTTAAAGAAAGTTATTCATTTATTTCCCAGGATAAACTGCACAAAGCCAGCATCTCATTAACTGTCCAAAGGAAACAATATACTATACAATTGAGGCTGGATAAAGAGACTGGTAATCACACATTTATAATTTTCACATTACACAAATGAAAAGATTTATAAAGGCACAACTTAAGAGTACCTTGCTTAAGTCACTTAAAAAAAGCAAAGTGACAAGAGGAGCAAGCAATTAGCTGCTCCTCCACAATACCGCCAATTCCAAGTAGCTTTCTACATGCCCCCTTGTTTTAGTCAAATATCATTTCAACACGCAATTATCCCTGTGCTTTGATACAGTTGTCATCTGTTTTGTTTTTGTTTTTTTTTAATTTATTTTTTATTGGTGTTCAATTTACCAACATACAGAATAACCCCCAGTGCCCGTCACCCATTCACTCACACCCCCTGCCCTCCTCCCCCTCTACCACTCCTAGTTCGTTTCCCAGAGTTAGGAGTCTTTACGTTCTGTCTCCCCCTCTGATATTTCCCACACATTTCTTCTCCCTTCCCTTATATTCCCTTTCACTATTATTCATATTCCCCAAATGAATGAGAACATACAATGTTTGTCCTTCTCCGACTGACTTACTTCACTCAGCTAAATTCATCAAATTTTTAAAAACAAATTAGCTCCTCATATACTACTCACATATTTTTTTAAAAGATTTTATTTATTTATTTATTCATGATAGAGAAAGAGAGAGAGGCAGAGACACAGGCAGAGGGAGAAGCAGGCTTTATGCCGGGAGCCTGATGCGGAACTCGATGCCAGATCCCAGGACCATGCCCTGGACCAAAGGCAGGCCCTAAACCACTGAGCCACCCAGGGATCCCCTACTCACATTTTTTGTACAGCCCAGTCTGCTGCATTGGTTGTCTTAAGTGTTCATAGTGACTTTAAAAAAAGGATGAGAGTGTGCCTGGGTAGGTTAAGTGTCTGCCTTCAGTTCAGGTCATGATCCCGGGGTCTGGGGTTCAAGTCCCACATTAGGTTCTCTGCTCGGTGGACAGCCTGTTTCTCCCTCTCTTTCCGCCTCCTACTCCCCCTGCTTGTGCTTTTTCCCTCTCTTTGTCAAATAAATAAAATCTTTTTTAAAAAAGGGGTGAGGGTGATGAGGTACAATTACAATAAATTTGTTCATTGAGAAATATTTGGAAAAAGCATAAAAATCACCCATAAATCTATCACCGGGAGATAATCACATCTGGTGTTTTCCTATCCATTCTTTTATTTTTTTTTCTGCAATAAAGTATATTGTGTGTATTTGTATATCCATAAGCATGCATGTCACTTTCTATCATCTGTTCTTTAAAACATATACTTCAGTGTATTTAGGTTCTCTGCTACCACTTGACATTCAGATTTTTCCAATTCTGTGCTCCTATAAATAATGTTGTTCCTTCCTCTATAACTTCCTTGTTATAATTCTTTGTGCCAATATGCCTTAGAATAAATTGAGATATGGTTAAAGGGTATGAAAAATTTTAAAGCTTTTGCTATATGCTGCTAAATTCCCCTCCAGAAATACATAATACCTTTTTTTTGTAAAAATACTCTTAAAGTCTCCACTAATCTAAGTCTTTTTTTTAACTAAAGTACAGTTGACATACAATAGTCTAAGTTTTTAAAACAGACTGTTTGAATCTAGAAATAGTAGTGTATATGAGTCATCAGGAAAAGATTGGAACTTTCAATGTTATGGAAACGTACCAAAGTTGTACTGTTCTTTGTAGAAGGAATTTTCAAACCAGGAGTGCAGAATGTAGGTGCCAAGGGAGAATTTGTAGAGTCGGCATCTAAAAGATACAAACAATGGCATGGAAATATACATTTGAAAATAAAGTTGAAATAAACATTTCAACATTTAGGTTATAATCTTAAGTCAATATAATTTGTGCACTTTATTTTTGATAACAAGAAACAGCTATAGAATGTGCCTGACTAGACAGAAAGAAACAGAACTTCATATTTGCTTATCTGATTATCATCAGTACTAATAAAAGTTTAGCAAGGCTGCAGGGTATAACAATATATAAAAATGAATAGTTCTAGCGAATGAGCAACAAACAAAAATATAATTTGAGAAAAAATATTTTGGGGAGTACCTGGGTGGCTCCGTCAGCTAAGTGTCTGCTTTCAGCTCAGGTCATGATCCCAGAGTTCTAGGATCGAGCCTTACATCAGGCTTCCACTCAATGTGGAGTCTGCTTCTCCCTCTGCCTCTGCTGCCACCCTACCCACCCACGCTTGTGCACTTGCTCTCACTCTCTCAAATTTTTAAAATCTTAAAAAAAAAAAAACCATACAATTCTTTTTTTACATCAACAACAAAGAAGACACCTACATATTAAAATCTGTATGATCTTTATGGAGAAAATGAAATTTCTGAAGAAGGAAAAGGAGGAAGAGGGCAAGAAGTCACCTGCCTTCTAAGACATCAGGATTTATTCTAAAGTCATAACTGACCATCAGAACTTTTAGAAAGAGATCCCAGAAACAGAATCAGACATTTGATACCTCTAACACAGTGTCATGAAAGTGATCTTAAAAAAAAAAAAAAAAAAAAAAATCAAAGAGGGGCACCTGAGTGGTTCAGTTGGTTAAGTGTCTGACTCTTGGTTTCAGTTCAGATCATAATCTAAGGGTTGTGAGATCAAGCCCTGCATTAGGCTCTGTGCTTGGAGGGGAGTCTGCTTGAAGATTCTCTCCCTCAACTCCACCCCCTGCTCACACACTCTAAAACAAATGAATAAACCTTAAAAAAAAAAAAAAGTAAACGTTAAAAAAAATGATCAGACTGGCAAAATTTTATGAAGTCTACAAATCATCAAGTGCCGGAAAATGAGTGAGAATCAGAACAGCTGCTCTAAGGTAGCAAGTTAGCATTTTCTAGAAAACGGGAAGATGTGTATCCCCTCTGATCTAGAAACTCTACTCCTAGATATAACATTGGTGTACAAGGAACAGTTTCATTAGAGCACTGCCTATAACAGTAAAAAACAATTACTCCTTAATAAGCAAATAAATAAATACAAAATGACTAATTCATACAATGCTTAACAATTAAAATGGATGAACTGGACTCACACTGATTGAATGAAAAAAGCGAGTGACAAAATATAATTTTGATGTTGCAACTTAAATGAAATTTTCAAACAATACAGTTCTTCTTTAGAATAATCATCACTTTAGGGGAAGAAGGGAAGGAGATTATAATGGAGTAGGGATTTAGCTTTATGTATAAATGAAGAGAATGATGGGAAGCAAATACACTAAGATGCCAACATCTACTTAATCTGAAATGTCCATGTATATACCCAAGCCCCTGGGATTCTAAAACAAGCACTGACAGAAGGCATGAGCACAGGCTTTAACCAAGGAGGCAGTGAAATGAAGCACAGTGTATCAAGCCAAGAGCCTGGAAGAGCCGTGAGGTCTGTGAAGCAGCAACTGGAAAACATCTGCCCCGTGGTGCTGGCTCCAGGGGAACAGGATGAAGTCAGTGAGGCTAAGAGAAGTCAGCTAGGCTAATGGTAAAGTCTTCAGAAAAAAAATTGAAAATCAGAATATCAACTCCACACAGCCCAGAGTTGTGGGTTCTGAGTTCACCCTACATGTACAGGAACCCCGAGTCAAGCAGTTCACCTAAAAACCTGGGTGCAACTGGCCAACAGTGAGGCCTTGGTTGAGGTGAGCATGGAACAGCTACACAGGACAAGCCAGGGCTTACAGAACTTCCACAGAAAACAGCGTCATCTGAAGAGAGATTCACAGTTAAAAATTAAAAGCCTGTAAGGAAACGCACCTCCAAGAAAGAAAATCAGAGCAATAAACAAAAGTATCAACATCTTAAACAGTCTCCAGATAGAAATGTTTCAAATATTCAAAGAGATAAAGGAAAGCACAGAAATCATTAGCCAAGAGAACAATATTATTATGGAAGGGGAAAAAAAAAGGAGCAGTCACATTTGAAAGAAAGATGTATAAAACAGAAAATGTAGTCACTGAAGTAAAAATTCAATAGATTAATAATTTAGACTCAGTGTAAGAGAAAAATAGCAAAGTGAAAGAACGTTCTAACTCAAGCACAAGGTAGCATAGAGAAAAGGAAGGAGAAGTTAACAAACCCAGAAGACTGAAGAACAACATTCTAAAATATATCTTAAAGGAATTCCAGGAGAAAAAAAATTGAGGAATTACAGAAGACGTAATTTTATTCAAGAGATAATCTCAGAGTATTTTCCAAAATTGATGACATGGGTCCTTAGTTTGAAAATCATACCGAATTCTAAACATAATAAATAAAAATAATAAACAGGGATGCCTGCGTGGCTCAGTGGGTTGAGTGTCTGCTTTCACTCAGGTCATGATCCCAGAGTCCTGGGAGTGAGTCCCAGGGGCTGCGGGGAGGGGGGACATGGGGCACAGGGCGGCCATCCCTGCTCAGCCACACTCGTATTCTCTCGCTCTCAAATCTTAAAAAAATAAAAATAAAAATAGAATAAAATAAAATAAAATTAAATTAAAAAAATAGTTTAAAATTAGAGAAATGCAGAATATCAAAGATAATGACAAAAATCTTACTGACTACAGGAAGAAAAGACCAAAGATCTACAAAGGAAAGCAAATCAGATCCACAGCACTATGTTCATCAGCAATGGATACCAGATGACAATGACATAATTTCTTTATAAAATACTGAAGTCAGCTGTCAACCTATTGTCTATATCCAGCTAAATTATTGCTCAAAAATGAATGAAAGAGAAAGAAAAAAACATGTCTTCAAACACAAAAGCAGAGATGACTGCTCACAGACTAGAAATACCATCTCTGAAAGAAGTGCTGAAGGATGTGCTTTAACAAGAACAAAACTATACCCAGAAGGAATGAGTGAGATATAAAAAGCAATGGTAAATAAAGAAAATGGCAAACAAGTGACTAAATTTTCATAGGTATAGACTGTAATAATGGTAACTTTTGCGGGGGAAGAAGAAGGTCAAGCCACAATACAACAGAAACTCACTTAAAAAAAAAAAAGATTTTATTTATTCATGAGCAATGCAGAGAGAGAGGCAGAGACACAGGCAGAGGGAGAGAAGCAGGCTCCATGAAGGGAGCCCGATGTGGGACTTGATCCCGGGACTCCAGGATCACGCCCTGGGCCAAAGGCAGGAACTAAACTGCTGAGCCACCCAGGAATCCCCGGGATAGTACTTTATAAACTCAATGTTATGAACTGAGAAGATGCTGAGGGGCTATAAGAATGTCTAAGATGACAGAATCATTTTTGTAAAAAGATAATCTAGAAGAAGGATAGCTGAGAAGTTAATGTAATTGTTACACTTACCATTTTTTTTCAAATCCTGGATTATGATGCCAGGAGTGGCAAAGAAATTATTACTGGTCACTGGTTCTGGTCCTATCACCTCTTCACTGGTGTGATTCATAAAGAAATTTTAAGATTAAAAAATAAAAGTTAATATTGAATCTCTGTGAAAAAGTTCAATTTTACTACATATTATATATCATCAAGTCTGGACAAATGTTCAGTTCTGTTTTACAGAACAGAAGTCCCATGGAACTATTCTTTTTTTTTTTTTAAATTAACATATACCCATGACTCAAAAAAGGTTATGAACCACTTTGTATTGACAGGTGTGGCTCAGAAGTGGGTTAAGACATTCTGACTTAAGGGTATACCATAAGTTTAACTCATTAGTTCAAATACAGGAATTATATATAGCTCATGGCTTCAAAACCATCAAGTGGAATTTTGCAACCAGTTTACAGATATAGGTTAAGAAGTTGTCATTTTGGGGGGCAAATGGGTAGCTCAATCAGTTAAGCATCTGCCTTAGGCTAGGTTTATGATCCCAGGGTCCTGGGATTGAGCCCCACATGGGGCTCCCTGCTCATTGGGGAGCCTGCTTCTCCCTCTCTCTGCCTGCTGCTCCTCCTGCTTGTGCTCGCTCTCTGTGAAATAAAATCTAGAAAAAAAAAAAAAAAAAAGAGAGAACTTGCCATTTTTTTAGACTAAAAAGACTGATCCTATCATCTAGTTACTAAAAATATTCTAGCCAATTACCCAGATATCTGAAATACAGTTATAAAGATGAGTGTCATCAAATACTGTAAGTTGGTTCAATTAACCGATTGTCCTAGCATAATTTACTGAACATTCTTAGTTCAAAAACACCTTCTTATATATAAATTATATAAATTAGAGTTGGTTTCTGGGCTCCAGTTTTTTTTTTTTTTTTAAAGATTTTATTTATTCATGAGAGACACAGAGAGAGAGAGAGAGAAGCAGAGATACAGGCAGAGGAAGAAGCAAGCTCCAGGCAGGGAGCCCGATGCGGTACTCGATTCCAGGACCCCAGGATCACGCCCTATGCTGAAGGCAGGCACCCAACCAGGGAGCCACCCAGGGAGCCACCCAGGCGTCCCTGGGATCCAGTTTTAAGTCTATTCTATTACAGTTTTTTTTATTATAGCTTTATATATTTCAATATAAGAAGGTCAAATTCCCATATTACTGTTTTTCATTACTTTTTCAAGCTACTCCTATTTTTATTCTTCCAAATAAATTTTAGAATCATTTTATCAAATATCCCTTTCTCCACCTTAAAAAAAATCCTAGCAAGGCTTTGTTGTAAATGTATGACATCTATAAATTAATTTGCTGTGATTCAACATCTTATTAGCAATATCCAATAAATTCGGATGAAGAAAAACATAATAATCCCTAATTTCCCCTTCATGAAATTCAGAAATGTTCTATGGTTTTTATCATATAAGACCTTTATCTATGACTTATATTGGTATTTTACTTTTTTGTTGCAAACATGAATGGATTTTTTCTACTTTGTGTAGAAATTATTTATTAATAAAATATAGGAAAGCATATTATTTTAAATGGTTATCTTCTATCAGCCTCTTTCTTGAAGATCTAGATGTGAGTTTCTTGAGTTGCCCACATACAAAACACGGCCTAGACATACTTACCGGCCAGAGTATCAATAATTACATGAAGTGATGATAACAGATAGCTCATTATTAAGTGATATACCCAGTTTATCATGTTAATGAAGTATTCAATTTAGAGTTTGATCGAGCTTTTTAAATGAGGGATGAGTGTCAAATTTTATCAAATTCCTTATTGGTATCTATTGAGATTACCCTGTTATTAAATCATTAAAATAATGTATTTTATGAGTGGCTAAGTATTAAACTATGTTAGCATTCTGAGGATAAGCTTAACTTGAAAGTTGTCCACTGTATTTTTAATATTCTGTTAATTCAATCTGCTTTTTTAATTGGGATTGTACATACATGTTCATAAATTAGATTGGCTATAGTTTCCTTTTGCATGCTTTGTCAGTATTTGTATCAAGGGTATGTCAATCTCATAAACTAAACTGCAGCAGTTTTCTTATTCTACTTTCAGAAGAACTTTTTTTAAGTCTATACTCCAATAAAACTTTATTTACCAAAAATAGGCAGCAGGCTGGATTTGGCCTGTAGCAGTAGTTTGTAGACCTCTGATAATGACAGTTCTTTTTAAAGGTAATTATTTTCATAGCATCTCATTCTTAAGGCAATTTATAACTTCGTTATCCATTATACCACACTGACTTTGTGTGGTAAGCAGAATGGGAATGGTTATACACATATTTTACTAGTGAGGAAATGTTAAAACAGGTTTCATGAATCTGAAGGTGCTGGGACCCACAATAGAATGTATATCTCTTCCTCATAAAAATAACTTTATATATGAAATATATATGTTCTATGAAATTATGAAAGGATTCATCCAGAATCCTTTCTGTGCTCTGAGCTTTTTGGACTTAGTTCTCTGATAGCTTTTTCCATTTTCTTCTCTGACTTTGGTCTATACAGGTTTCTGACTTCAAGTTCATTTTGATAGCTGTGTATTATTTTAAAAAATTTTTCACTTATCTGAACTTTGCAAATTTTCCCATACATACTCTGTAATATTTCTATAACTTAAAAAAGAAAAAATATAGCCCTTAATTCCTAATTTTGTTATTTGCATTTATGTTTAAGTAAGAACCAGTTCTTAGATTTATCAACTCTAAGCTTCTAAAAATATTTTCTAATACATTTTATTTTATCTTTGGTGTTTATTCCCTTCTCTTTGCCCTACAACTGTGGGGTTTTTACTTGACTAAGTTGAATGTTTATTTTCCTTCTTTAATAATTACAGTTCTGAAAGATATGGATTTATTTTTAGCTATTGCTTGGCTGCTTTAATACAGGGTATTTTCCCTTTCGTTGTAGCTCTTTAAGTACTACTTCCACGCTATTCACTCCCAATTTCTTTAGTTCAGGACAAAACTGATCACAGAGCTTCTGATTCATATTAAAATACCCACGCTCAAGCACCTCTACTGGGTCCTCTAAATCAACTTGGAAACACATCCACCTTTAATCCAAGCTGCAGATATTCCTGTCTTCATTTTTTGCCTGAGATCAGCAAAAAAATAGAAGTCTTTGATTTAATCCTGGACTCCCAACTGTTCTGTTCCCACATCTCCATGCAAAATCATTCACAGGTTCTTACTGATTCTACCCCTTCTCTACCCCGCCAAATGCCATCTGTTTTCAGGTCTGTATTACTCCTATAGCATCTAACTGGAAATTCAAGAGCTCACACTTTGCTCACGGAATTGGTGATTCAAGAAATTTGAAATGTGAAGTATCTGAAAACCATTCGAAGGAAAGTTACTGTCTGAAATATCATTATCTCTTCTAGGAAAAGTCAATACATACAAAAGATTTAGAAAGTTAGATAAAATGTGCCTTTTATGAAAGTGGCTTACCTTTTATTCTCCTTCATACTTTTAAGTCCCATTGTGTAATCTTCATTTAAACACGCAGTATAGTCAGAAATACCAAAGTGTTCTAATTTAGGAGTTACACACTCAAAATCATCCATCTTTAGAGCACATTTTGGCGTTTTTAGTTCTTTAACTAGTGACTGTTTGGAAGATGGAGTTAAATTTTTTGGCTCTTCCTCATGGTTGTTTACTGCCTGTGGAGGGTTTGGTGGAACTTGGGATATCATGTACCGCTCAAGTCCAAAATCAGAAAGTTGCGGACTCCGTGGAGACTTCTCAGAACCAGAAGTGCTCGGAATAGCAGGATCAGACAGATTGTCCTTCACGTCAGTCATCTGAAAATTTTCATGCTTCGTGGACTCTGATTCAGAGTCCATGATTTCTTGTTCATCCACTGTGAGGAAGAACCAAGGAGGTCATCATATTTTGGTCAAACATCAAACCACAAAATCCCATGTACTACATATATACAAACAGTAAAAGATAGATCTGTTTGAAAGGTCCCAAGACAGCAAAAGTCCTGATTCCCTGCTTAGTCTCTAAAGTTTTGTTTCAATTGTCTCTTTAGGAAGTTTCTGACATGTATCTCTCATCTAGCCATATTCCATTTTGATGACATATTTAAGAAGTAAACTAAAATGTTAAAAGATGAAAAATCAATGCAAATTAAAGTCCAATATGCTTACTTCTCCAGTTATACTGTGATTTACCTATCTTCCCTAATTGTGGAACCATTTTATCATTTTATGACATTACAGAGTGGAATTAACTGTGTTCTAGATTTAACACAAAGTATAATATTATTTTAGATTTTTCATTTAAAAGAAGTTAAATGAAAAGACTATAAGTTAAAATGAAAAGATTGGTACACCAAGATAAGTTTTTATCCTTAGTCTGGAACACCAGTATCAAGAGCCTGGTTGAGGAAAATAAAAGGAGAGTAACAGAAAGACATAAAGTTTCTCAACCTGGAATAGGTTATATCTGGCTCCAGATCCCAGGTGCTTAACCACACTGAACATTTCAGACTAAATAATTTAACAACTATGCTTTTCCCCACAATCTTTTTCCATTTCCTGCATACATAAATGGTTAATGAATTTGGTGTGGGACCCAAATTGCAGTTAAAAGGTCTGAGATAGCACCTATGATACCAAAAAGAATCCAAGAAGGAGAAATACTAGCTTTTCATGTAAGACAAGAGAAAGTCATAGACGATAACCAGAAAGAAGCGGATCTGGCCAGAATCTGGGCAGAGATTATCTTAATAAACGACAGGGTTTCAGTGAGATAAAAGGTATGGAGAATGGAATGGGTGTAAGAAAATGCTGAGGGACAAATGTAAAATGTGTAGCATGAAGTGGAAAAGAAAAATGAACCAGTATTAGAAAGGGCACCAGAAAGGAGGAGAAAATGGAGGGTGAGATGAAGAGAAAAGACAATGTGTTTAGAATCCCCCATGGAACAGGCATTTGAAGGTTTCATTCCATTTAATTTTCATATTAACTGTTTCAAGCATGAAATATCTCAGGATATTTTTTCCCCTCGTTTTTATAAATAAAGATACCAAACAACATTTTGGAAAATACTCAGCTGATAAAATTTATAGAGCCAAGACTTGGGATCCCTGTGTGGCTCAGTGGTTTAGCGCCTGCCTTCGGCCCAGGGCATGATCCTGGAGTCCCGGGATCGAGTCCCACATCAAGCTCCCTGCATGGAGCCTGCTTCTCCATCTGCCTGTGTCTCTGCCCCACCTCCTCTCTCTGTGTCTCTCATGAATAAATAAATAAAATCTTTGAAAAAATAAAATAAAGAGCCAAGACTTGGACCCACATCCTTTGATTCCTAATGCTGCCATTTGTTTAAGGAGAGAGGAAGATAATACAAAGATCTGTTTTAGATGACCTTGAATAGATACCATTTGGTTGCCAAATTGGAAATATCAATTGTAATAATTGCACATATTGAAAGAAATGGGAAAAAAATTTCTCCAAAATTTGTTTATTGCATTCTTTTTAAGAAGAAAGTATTTGTACTTTTCTTGTTATGAACTGGAATGTATTTTTGTAAGTCTGTTAATGACTGTTTTTGTTTCTGTTCACTCACATCTTTTAAAGGAAGGTCTATAGTTAAAATGGAGTCTATCAGACATTGGTATAGATCCCTGCCAAAATCTTCTGGATCCAAAGGAATAGGAAAGGGATAAATTTAGGCTGTATATTTCCTGGGCCAGCTAAGAGATCCAACAGATTGGAGGAAGTGAAGAGGAGCATATTTTTTCTTTAAAGGTAGTGTTTTCTTTGTTTTGACTGAAAACAGGAAATGAACTAGAATTGGGTACTATTTTTGGATGCATGATAAACCAGGACATGTTAAATATGGAGTAAGAACCATTAAAAAAAAAGTTACAGACTTTGGCTTCATGGCTTTTGGCCCTTGGAAGAGCTGCTAATTCACTGAGTTTTGTTTTGGCACTGTGTTATTCTGAGAAATGTTATAAGGGCTACCAAAACCCTATTCTAAACTTGTATTTATCACAAGGCTATTGTTGATGAGATTAACAAAATCATCACCATTATCTCTGCCTCATAGTAAGGTATAATCAATCCCATTTTGAAAGTGAGGAAAAAGCAATTCAGAGAAATTATCCAAGGTCACACATATGTAGTAACTGGGGGAGCCAGTACTTGAATCCACAGCTGGTCACACTAAAGTAAACTGAATTCTTTACACTGTACCATGCAGTCTTGTTTATTATACCCTCTACACATATCCTCAATATATATTTGTTAAGTTAATTAATAGTTTACTTATGTACAAAGATCGTTCTCTTAACAGAAACAAAGACAATGAAGCATATTGAAATCATAGGTATGGGCCCAACAGTAGTTAACACTGGGTGATTAACATGCCAGGTACTGTTGCAAACAAATTTTTATCTCATTCAATCCTTCTACAGCCTCAGAAGTCGATATTAAACATCTCCACTTTACAGATGGGACACTGAGGTATAAGGTTAATAAATAGTAAGTGGTCAAAGATAATACAGCACTAGCTGTGTTAACGGTGGAATTAAGAGATTTGCATTTAGATAGTTTGGCTCTAAATTCTAAATCACCATGCTATACTAACCTTCATTAAAACTATAGAACTAAAAAATAAATAAATAAATAAAACTACAGAACTTAAAAAGGCCTTTATCAGTTTATAATGACCAAAATTTCTCATTCTACAGAAGAGAAAATTGAGAACAAGAAAAAGGAAATAGCAAGGTTTAAGATTAGTCTCTCACCTATTTATTGGCAGAGGTGACTAGAAACTAGTCACCTAATATCATGTAGATTTATCTTATACTCTTCTGTCATCTAGCATTTTGGAAAGAAAACCAAGGACTATCTTTGTTTTACACCACCAAACAGCATCCAGGCACAGTGATGAATAAATGATTATACATGACAGTCACATAATGGCAGAGACAGAACCAGAAACCATGGCCAAGCCTAGAGTAGTCATATTTAATCATGCTGCCTTCCTTCTTTAATACTACAACAAATACCATAAAATGCAAGTTATTCACACCTGAATTTTTCTTGGCACGTGGATTATATCCATACTTCTGGAAAAACTCTCTTATTTTCATGATATCCACTGAATTTTTTTTCATCAGTACTTTTGTTGCCTTTATGAAACCAATGCTTTCTTGACTTTCCAAACTTGTTTGATCAAGAAGAATACTGACATCATCCTTTTATAAGGAAAAGAAGTACATTATAATTTATCTTTTGACTAAGTCTATTTAGATTTTTAAAATTATGATACAAAGATGATAAATTAATATTGTAGAAGCAATACCTTTAGAGTCTGGACTTCTGAATGAAGGTCATATAAAATTCTCATTGGATAATCTTCACAGTCTTCAATATGAATAGAGAAAGGAAAAAGTGCAATAAGGAAAAGGAAAAAAATAGAAAATATGATTTAGTATTGTTTCTTAGAATTATAAAGTCCCTGTATATATTTATTCATAATTTATTTCTTGTCAATTACAGGAAAAAAGTGTTAAGGCCTTTCTTTTAAAATTTATGAAATTACAACATATATACAGAAAAGTACAAAAGTCATAAGTATAAAGCTCAATGTACTTTGAAAGAAACACACCTATATAATCAGTGCTCAAATCAGAAGGGAAGAAGGGAAGGATTATGAGGAAATGTAATCCTACCTAGCAATGTTTTTAAGGTGAGCACTTTCTGGTTCCTAGTTTTAAAATATTAGCCAATGACAACACTTTCATTTTCTTCTGGGTGCTTTAATTGTTTGCCTTTTGCATTTAAAGCTACAATCCATCTGGAATTGATGTTTTTATATGGCAAGAGGTAAGGATCAAGATCCATTCTATTTTCTATATGAGTGTCCAACTGACCTGGCACCATTTATTGAAAAGACATCCTTCAACACAGTGTATTGTTGTCTTTCTTATTAATCAGTTGTAATATGTATAATATTTATCATGTAAAAAGTTTTAAAAATAATTGTATTTCTCTTTCTAAAATATGCCTCCTTTGAGGATCTCTGTTCACCAGTTAAAAGTTGACCACTTTTCATTTGGGAAATGCAAGTTAACACAACAGTGATTCTTCACACCCGTTAGAATGATTATAATCAAAGTCAGAAAATAATAAATGATAAGAATGTGGACAAACCACAACCTTCATTCATTGCTGGTATTAAATGTACAGTGGGGATCCCTGGGTGGTGCAGCGGTTTAGCGCCTGCCTTTGGCCCAGGGCGCGATCCTGGAGACCCGGGATCGAATCCCACGTCGGGCTCCCGGTGCATGGAGCCTGCTTCTCTCTCTGCCTATGTCTCTGCCTCTCTCTCTCTCTCTGTGTGTGTGTGTGTGACTATCATAAATAAAATAAAATTTAAAAAAAATTTTTTTTAAATTAAAAAAAAAAAAAGAAAATGCACAATGGCCCACTCACTATGGAAAACAATTTGGCAGCTTTTCAAAAAGTTAAATATAGGGTTATCATATGACCCAACAATTCTACTTCTAAGTGCATACCAAAGAACTGAAAACAGTCAGTTGACTCAAAAATTCACCCACAAATTTTACATATAGTCACATGGCTAAAAAGTAGAAACAACCCAAATGTCCATCAGCCTGATGAAGAAACACAATGTGGCATAACCATATAATGGAATATTATTCAGCAATAAAATGGAATGAGGTACTGATACATATGACATGAATGAACCTTGCAACATTATGCTAAGTCAATCCCGAAAGCCTACAAATTGTATGGTTCCTTTTTTTAAGATTTTATTTATTTATTTCAGAGAGAGAGAGAACAAACAGGGAGGAGGGGCAGAAGGAGAGAGAACGAGACTCCCTGCTGAGGAGGGAACCCAACTCGGAGCTTGATCCTAAGACAGAGAAAATAGTGACCTGAACTGAAGGCAGGCGTTTAACGGACTGAGCCACCCAGGCACCCCTATATGGTTCCTTTTGTATGAAATATACAGAATATGCAAATTTATACAGACAGAAAGCAAATAGTGGTTGCATAAGGCTAGTGTGGTAGGTGGAGATGGGATTATGGGGAGTGGATATAAATAGTCACGAAGGTCTCTTCTGAGGGTGATGAAAGTTTAAACTTACTATAATGGTTGCAGGACTGTGAATATATCAAAAATCATTGAATTATATCTTTTTTTTAAAACGATGACTTATTTATTTTAGAGAGAAAGAGCACAGGGGAAGAAGGGGCAAAGGGAAAGGGAGAAAGAAAATCACCAGCAAACTTCCTATTGAGCTTGGTGCTCAATGTGGGGCTCCATCCCATGACCCCAAGATCATGACCTGAGCTGAAACCAACTCAACCCACTGAGCCACCCAGGTGCCCCTGATTGTATTCTTTAAATGCTGAATTTTACAGTACGTGAATTATAGCTCAGTAAAGAAGTTTAAAAAGTCCATTTAATGATTCATCACTGTGATCATAAAAAGGTGAAATTGTTTGGTGGTCATTTTCTCTATCACAATCCCATATTTTCTGTAACACATATTGGCCACAAATAGAAAAATTATTCCAACTTTTTCTTATAAAACCAGAAGAAAATGCAAAATTTGTGTACACAATTAATATGGTAAGAAGGTAAATTAGTGCAAGCTTTGTGGAAAGCAATTCAACTATATACCAAGAATCCAAAGAGGGACCTCGCTGGCTCAGTCCCTTGAGTATGTGACTCTTGATCTCACAGTCATGAGTTCAAGCCCCACATTAGAAATGGAGCTCACCAAAAAAAAAAAAAAAAAAGAGAGAGAGAGAGAAAACAAAAAATAATAAAATATTAATAGCGGTATCCTTGAATCATTGAGTTATAGCAAATATTTATCTCCCTCTTTCTACTTTTCCACATCTCATTGTTGTTTTACATATTGTTTCACATATTGTTTTACAGTCAAAAGAATAAACATTTTTAAATGGCTGGAACACTATTCATAATTTTACTAAAGTAAAAGGAGTCTGTCTACAGGGCACAATATTTTAAGGCAAATTACAATTATGACATTTATAAAATAATCTCAAAATCTGAACTACTCTTGAAACAATTTCTTAAGAAATTCCTAACACAAAGATTAATGGTTAAGAATCCTGTTATACTTATTTTTTTAAAGAGCAGTATTCAGGGGTGCTTGGCTGGCTCAGTTGCAAAAGCATGCCACTCTCGATCTCTGGGTCGTGAGTTCGAGCCCCACCTTGGGTGTAAAGATGAAAGAAAGAAAGAAAAGAAAAGAAAAGAAAAGAAAAGAAAAGAAAAGAAAAGAAAAGAAAAGAAAAGAAAAGAAAAGAAAAGAAAAGAAAAGAAAAGAAAAGAAAAGAAAAGAAAAGAAAAAGAAAGCAGCAGTATTGAGTACTAGTGTTTGTGTCGGCAATACGGTTTGCTGGGGCATACAGGCATCTCCTGCAACTGTGGATCATTTGGGTGAGACAGTCACGATGCATGTAAAGAGCCCTGTTAAATAACTGCGTTTTGTTTCATTTTAATTATACTGTGTTTTTATCGATAAATACCCATGAGACTGTGACTGACATGAAAGCAATACGCGTGGGCATAAACTATTGTATGCATTACGAGCTCAATCTGTCAATTTACACTGTTAGCCTATGCTGTTCCTCCTCGCAGCACAGGAACAGCGCTGTTTCATTATTTGAGGAAAGCAAACGAGCTCGGACACAACTCAAAACAGCCACAACGTACTTGAGGGGGCGTAAGAATACATGATGACAAAGCGGCAACGGTCACCTCGGGACTCCGCTAACGCCAGACACCCTGCATTTTAACAGGCGTACCATCCCCATTCCGTAGTCTTTCGAGGCAGTCCCCGCACTGTGCACGAATAACCCTCCTGCGAGTGTGCGCATCTTCACCGCGAGGCCGAGCTGCCCCGCCGCTCTCCCGGCTGCGGACCCCCGACCCTGCCCGCCTCACTCACCGCTCTCCTCCCCGTCCAGCGCTCGCTGCAGCCGAGCCGTCTCCCTGTCTAGTGTGATGGCCAGAGACCGCAGCTTCGCGTGGAAGCTTCGGATCAGGTCCATGGCTGAGGACGGCTCGTCAGCACACCAGAAGCAAAGACACCCCGCCGCTCGGCTCGCGCCCGCCTCGGTTTGAATCCCCGCGCAGAAAGCGTCTCTGGCTGGGCGGAGTCCTACACTCCTCTCTCGCGAGAGCTGAAGTCTCGCGCTCATGGGCACGGCGCTTCCGGGGGGGGCGGGCGCACTTCCGGGGTCGTGCCCGCTGGCTTGTGGAGGCTGTGGGTGTGTTGGGGAATGCGGTCGGTGAGTTGATTGGCACATTTCGTTGTTTCGGGAGTTCCCCCTTATTTCCCCGTAGATCCTATTTGGGCTCCCCGCTTCTTTTGGGGTGCGGTGTGCGTTCTCGCGGGTGGCCGAGCGCGTGGCCATTCCGTGTGCGGCTCTCCCTCTCCGCAGGTGCCATGTTCCTGACGGCTCTGCTCCTCCGCAATCGCATCCCCGGCAGGCAGTGGATCGGGAAGCACCGGCGGCCGCGGGCCGTGTCCTTCCAAGCGAAGCAGAACATGATCCGCCGGCTGGAGATCGAGGCAGAGAACCAGTACTGGCTGAGCACGCCCTACCTGTCGGCGGAGCAGGAGTACGGCCACGCGGCGGGGCGCAGGGCGGCGGCCTTCGAGGCCATCAAGGCGGCCAAAATGGCCAAGTTCCCCCCGCACAGGTTCGTGGCGGACCAGCTCGACCATCTCAACGTCACCAAGAAGTGGGTCTGATCCGGAGCCACGGACTCACAGGGCGGCCACCCACCTCCTGACCCGATTCTGGAACCTCTGAAGAGCGCTCACTTGAGAGCTTTTGGAGCAGGCTTAGTGAACAGCGGACATGAGTGTGTGGTCTGCATGTGGGGTGCATGGGGCTCCAAACTCTATAACCCAGCCTCTGGCGTAGTGTTTCCTTCCCATTACCCTAACAGGAAGATACAGGTATTTCCTAGGCCACAGAAGATACAAAGTGTATTTTGGATGAAAGTTTCAAAAAAAACCCTACAAACTGTGCTTAAGTATGAGGTACTTGGTGGAGGCTTACCTTTCCTTAAAAAACAATTGCCTAGACGAAAGTGGGAAAAAATGAGCTTTTTCAGTTAAACATACTCCTAAAAATAGGATTTTCTTTTGGGATTGCTACTAAAAGTAGACATTTACGTGAAGTGAAAGATATTCATCAGAACTGCTACATGAAGTTGTATTTTTGAAAACCTCTTTTTGGGGTACCTGGGTGGCCCAGTCGGTTAAGCCCTGATGACTTGGTGTCCCCTGAGATCCAGCCCGACCTAGGGCTCCCTGCTGGGGGCAGAGAGGGTCTGCTTAAGATTCTCTCTCCCTCTGCCCCTCCTGCCACCTCAAACAAATCTTTAAAAATAAAAAAATAAAAAAAGTTTTTAAAAATACCTTTCTGGAATGTAATTAATGAACCTTATAGTCTACCCCAAAGATGTTTGTTCTTTCAAATTACCTTTTTCAGTCAGGCACTTTACAGCTTTTACCAAAAATAGTAATCCTATCACCTGGGGCTATTTTACATGTGAGGAAATACTTAAGAAACTTGTCAAAAATCATCCCCAATAACGAGTGTGTCTTGGATTTCAATTTCTGTATAATCTAGAAATTGTAACTACTATGTATACATTAAGCAGAACATTTTTCAAAACACATAGAAGAAAAATAATTCAATCCCATTACCCCGAGATAAAATAATTGTCTTTCATACATTTTTTCTTTTAGTCTTTTTATATGTATATGCTTTTTGAACATATATTGAGTCTATATGGATAAGTAGAATTTAGAGCTAAATACTAACAAAAGATCTTGATGCATATTGCCAGTGGCTTTCCAGAAAGATTGTAAAACAGCAAGATCCATGGATGAGAGTGCCAGTCTCATTTGCCAGCATTGACTCTTCTCTTCATTAATGAATGATCCATGATTCACATTTAAATATCTCCCATTAGAATGTGTAGACTGTGGTGCACATATTAATTTTTTTTGATTCATTGCACCTAAAAAGTACCTTGCCACATGATAGTTAAATGCCAAGCTGAACTCTGTTATTAACATGTCATATTCGTGGTGTAAAAATACTTGTTGAATGCTTCTTCTAGCTTACAGAAATGCCTCTGGTTCATATGAGCAATTTACTGTCCCTGACTTTTATTTTGTATCTGGAAATGTTGACAGCTGACACTGAAAGGAGACAGACCTGCTTAAAACCGTAACTATGTTGCTTTGATCTCTATGTAACTCAAAAACTTCCTTTGACCCTGGAGTTTGAAAAAGTAGTGGTTAACTTGAACCTCAGAAAGAAGGGGAAAGATGTTAAAATCTTCAGTCTGAAGACACAGAAGGCAGTTCATAAGACAGGTATTTTTATGTATAGTTAATCATTTAAGTTTTTAAACAATCTTGTGAAATAGCTATCCCCACTATGCAGGTTAGACGCTGAAGCTCAGAAATTTCAGCAACATGTGTTCACACAGCTAACAAACAGCATATTCATTTTCATATAGTACACTAGCTGCTATAAATAAAAGATTATAGCTTTGTTTTAATCACTTCTTGGCCAAAGCAGTGATGTTGAAACAGTTGACTTCTTGAAGCTCTACAACTGTTAACACTATAGCCGTCACAATCTTTTTTTTAATCAACAACAGAGTCCATTGCTACCCAGCTAATTAGAATTATATAGTAAGAAGATATATCTGTGCCAACCTGTACATTATGAACACTCTTTTTGTCCTTTTTTTTTTTTTTAAGATTTTATTTATTCATGACCGAGAGAGAGAGAGACACAGGCAGAGAGGGAGAAGCAGGCTTCGTGCAGGAAGCCTGACGCGGGACTTGATCCCAGGTCTCCAGGATCACACCCCAGGCTGAAGGCGGCACTAAACCGCTGGGCCACCGGGGCTGCCCAGTCACTCATTTCTAATACAGTGTGTGTCATCCAGTTGTTAACTCTGCAAAAATTTATAGACTGTCTATCATGACTCATCCTGGTGCTATTCATCATTAAGCTTGAATTTACTGTCTCACTGGATAAATCACATAGCATAAGTATACGGCTTGATGATGGACTTAATGGATACAAGTATAAAGTGTAGTAAGAGTCCAGGGAAAGTTTCTTTTTTTTTTTTTTTTTTTTTTTTTCAGGGAAAGTTTCATTTGTCAACCTTGCCTGAACAGTCAGGAAAAACTTCAGAAGAGGTGGTCTTTGAACAAATTCTTAGTTTGGCAGGAAGTAAAGGCAAAAGTAACAGTCTAATGATTAGTCATGGAATTGCCAGTAGATTAGTTGCAATAATAGGGTATTTGTGAGTGGGGAAGAGAAGTGATAGACAATAAGGCTAAAGGTTTTTTTTTTTTTTTTTTATGATAGGCACGCAGTGAGAGAGAGAGAGGCAGAGACACAGGCAGAGGGAGAAGCAGGCTCCATGCACCGGGAGCCTGACGTGGGATTCGATCCCGGGTCTCCAGGATCGCGCCCTGGGCCAAAGGCAGGCGCCAAACCGCTGCGCCACCCAGGGATCCCCAATAAGGCTAAAGGTTTAAGCAGGGACCAGAACATGAAAGTTCTTGTATGACACTTTAAGAAGTCTGGCTTTTATTCTGTAAGTAATAGGGAGACATCAGAAACGTTTAATTAGGTAAATAATGGAAAGCATTGTCGAAAGTGGCTTAGGGGATCCCTGGGTGGCTCAGCGGTTAAGTGCCTGCCTTTGGCCCCGGGGTGTGATCCTGGAGCCCCAGGATAGATTCCCACATCAGACTCATTGCTTGGAGCCTGTTTCTCCCTCTGCCTGTGTCTCTGCCTCTCTCTCTCCCTCTTTCTCCCCTGTGTCTCTCATGAATGAATAAATAAAATCTTTTAAATAAATAAATAATAAAACTCTACTTAAATGACCATAAACCCAATATTGGAACTCAACACTGTCCAGCAACCTGACCATGTGTATTAGTTTGCTAGAGCTGCCATAACAAAATTCACAGTGACTTGAACATTTATTTTTTCATAGTGCTTGGAAGATGGATGTCTGTTGGCAAATTGGTTTTCTCAAGAGCAATAGGAAGGATCTGTTTCAGCCCTCTTTGCTTGCAAATGGCTGCTTCACTGTTCATGTTTGTCCTGCTGCGCTTACATGTGTCTGGTATCTGTGTGTCTAAATTTCCGCTTCATATAAGGATACTAGCCATATTAGATTAGGGCCCACCTTCATAGCCTCATTAGTCACCTCTTTAAAGACCTTATCTCCAAATAGAACATTCTGAAGTACTGGGGGTTAGGACTCCAATGTATTTGGGGGTCACAAATAAGCTCAGAACATGTTTCTCTGATTGCTGTAATTTCCTATTCAGTGGGATAACTAACCTCTCCAAAGCCTTCTACCTGCAGGCCCTCCATCATCAGTCTCAGCTGGGGACCTAGTAAAATATCAGTATATTTTACTGATAAAACTAAAACCCATGGAAGTGAATCCATTCATCTTCACCAAATCGACAAATGTACTAATTTTCTCTCCTTTGTTAAAATCAAGGATACATTAGTTGTCTAAAATGCAATGCCGGGATTCAGTTTTACGATGATGAATTAAACACATAGGTTTCTCTCTTCTCTCTCCCCAAACCTTGGTGAAATGAAAGTAAAAACATTAAAAAAAATTTTTTAAAGATTTTATTTATTCATGAGAGACACAGAGAGAGAAGCAGAGACATAGGCAGAGAGAGAAGCAGGCTCCATGCAGGGAGCCTGACACAGGACTTGATCCTGGGACTCAGGCCGACGCTCAACCACTGAGCCATCCAGGCATCCTTACATTTAAAAAATTATTAACCCTTGAGAAGAAAGGGAAAGAAAACAATATAGCTATTTAAATGAATATTTTGAAAGAAATAAAGATGTCTGAGATGTTGACATAAAAAAGGAAATAAAGTTGTAATCTAAACATCTGTAGAAGAGCGGCAAAGAGCCTCCCAAGAAGCTCAGGTGGGAGGTAGCTGGATGATGAACTCCAGCAAAACTATAGAGAGTAAAACAAGAATGAGAAAGGTATGGAACTGATACAGGAAAGCAGGGAAGGAAAGTACTAGTATAACTGTTTTGAAGTTGTCTTAGAAGTCAACAGGTTCAGGTCGGAGCAGGAGGTTGGAAGACAGGGTAATCTCCAGGAAAGTACAAGAAATGATGTGTTTAAAAAAAAAAAAAAAAAAGAAATGATGTGTTTGACTTTACAGAGAGTATCATTGATAAACGGGGCAGAAATACAACTTTTGGGGAAGAAAATTCTTAAATACATGGAGAACTAGGCTAATGAAAGTGAAAGGCTATTAACAGGTGGAAAACCAATACACCGTATTATAATACACTATTTTGTAGCATTGAACAATACTTGATGGTTATAAATAAACTATTCATTACATTTTTAAAATTGTAATTATGTTGAGATAAAGAAGGAAATAAAGGTAGTGGCTGTATGGGAGAATTTACTATGGTGTAATATTCATAAATAAGGTCTAAAATAGCTGAAAAGAATTGATACTCTTTCTGAAATTGACACCTACTCACTGAAAACAACTAAAAATCTATTGATTTTTTTTATTTTTTCTGTTGATTTTTACATCAAACTCTTATTGAGCTATAATTTCTATGCCATCAAATCTACTTAAAATATTGTAGTTTAATGATATTATATATAACCATCACCACAATCCAAGTATAGAATATATCTATTATTTAAGAAGGTTCCTTTTTCCTTTTTTTTAGTCAGTCTCTTCCCAACCTTACCATTCTGCTCTCAGAAAATACACACACACACACCCTCAGGCACTATACTTTGCCAGATAATAATTTTTGGGCTTTCATATAAACTGAATGATAAGATATGTGTATTTTGTATCTGGCTTTTCTCAGCATAATATATTTTTTAAATATTTTATTTATTTATTCATGAGAGAGAGAGAGGCAGAAACACAGAGGGAGAAGCAGGCTCCATGCAGGGAGCCTGATGTGGGACCTGATCCGGAGACCCCAGGATTAGAATGATTAGAAGGAAACTTCCTGAACGTAACAAAGGGCTTCTAAAAATGTATAGAAAACCTATTGCTAACATCACACTTAATTGTGAATGAACTGTTTCCCCCTAAGATCAGGAACAGCGTTAGGATGACTCTTCTCATCAGTTCTATTCAGTATTGTACTGGATGATATAGTAATAAACCACAAAAAGAAGTAAAATCAATCCACAAAGTAAGAAATAAAACTGTCCTTAACAAATGCCGAGTTCATCTATATAGAAAATGACAAAAATGCTACTGGAACCAAGTGAATTTGGTAAGGTTGCAGGAAAGAAATACTCAAAAATCAACTGTATTTGTATATACTACCAATGAACAAATTAATATTTAAAATGCCGTTTCCAGGGGTGCCTGGGTGGAGCAGTTGGTTAAGCATCTGACTCTTGGTTTTGGCGGGGGTATGATCTCAGTGTTGTGAGATGGAGCCCAGAGTTGGGCTGCTCAGTGTGGACTCTTGAGATTCTCTCTCCCTAGCCCTCTGGCACTCCCACTCATGCTCACTCCCTCTATCTCTGAAATAAATAAATAAAATTTTAAAATGCCATTTCCAGTAGTACTAAAAATATGAAAACTTATGGGGCACCTGGCAGGCTCAGTCAGTAGAACATGGGACTCTTGATCTCAAGGTTGTCAGTTCAAGCCCCTTCTTTGGTGTAAAGACTTCTTTTAAAAAGTATGAAATACTGGGGTGCCTGTGTGGCTCAGTTGGTGAAATGTCTGCCATCCAGCTCCCTGCTCAGTGGGCAGCCTGCTTCTCCCTCTTCCCCTTCCCGTGCTCATACTCTCTCTCTCTTTTTCTCAAATAAATAAAAATTTTAACAAAATATGAAATACTTGGAATAAGTCTGAAAAAAATGTACAACACCATACAGAGAAAACTAAAGTGTTTGAGGGAAATCCAAGAAATCCTAAAGAGCTAGAGGGATACTCAATGCACAGAATCAATAAGGGAACTATGCCAATTTTACCAAAACTATAATATCAATACAATCCCATTTCAAGTCTCAATAGGATTTTTTTTTCTTATTTTGTAGAAATTGACTAGCTAATTCTAAAATTCATATGGAAATTCAAAGGACCTAGAAGAGCCAAAACAATTTTGAAATAGAAAACAAAGTTGGGGGCGCACTGGGTGGATCAGTGGTTTAGCACCGCCTTCAGCCCGGGGCCTGATCCTAGAGACCCGGGGACGACTCCCACATCGGTCTCCCTGCGTGGACCCTGCTTCTCCCTCTGCCTGTGTCTCTACCTCTCTGTCTCTCTGTTTCTCAAGAATAAATAAAATCTTAAAAAAAAAAAAAAGAAAAAGAAAACAAAGAGGACTCAATACTACTTGATTTTATTTTATTTTTTTTACTACTTGATTTTAAGACTTAGTGTAGAGCTTCAGTAATTATGAGAGTGCAGTGTTGACATAAAGATAAGTAGGAGCACCTGGGTGGCTCAGTTGGTTAAGTGTCTGACTCATTATCTCAGCTCAGATCTTGATTTCAGGGTTGTGAGTTCAAGGGCAGCATTGGATTCCATGCTGGGCGTGGAGCCTACTTAAAAAAGAAAAGACAAATAGATAAATAAAATGGAAAGTCCATAAACAGACCACATGTATATAGTCTATTAATTTTTAACAGATACAGGAAACTCACTGAAGAAACGATAATCTTTTCCAAAACATGGCACTGGAACAAATGAATATTCGTATGCAAAAAATGACTCTCCATCTGTGTCTGGTGCCATATATAAAAATTACTTCAAAATGGGTCATGGACTAAATATAAAACCTAAACTTTGTATAAAACTTCCCATAGAAAACATAGGAGAAAATTCTTTGTGACCTTGGGTTAGGCAAAGATTTCTTAAATGTGTATTAAGATCCTGGTTTATAAAACCCAAATTTGATATCAGTGAATCTCAAAATACTTACGCTGAGTGAAAAAAGCTAGATGATCCCATAAAGTGCATCCCTCTGTGTGACTATCGTAAATAAATAAAAATTTTTAAAAATGCACATTTTATGTATGTGAATTTTATTGTATGTTAATTATTCCTTAATAAAGCTGTTTTAAAAGTCGTCAAATATTTCCCAAAGTTTTTTTTTTTTTTTTTTAACTTTATTTATGAGAGACACACAGAGAGAGAGGCAGAGACACAGGCAGAGGGAGAAGCAGGCTCCATGCAGGAAGCCTGATGCGGAACTTGATCCTGGGACTCCAGGATCATGCCCTGGACCAAAGACAGATGCTCAACCACTGAGCCACGCAGGTGTCCCCCCAAAGTTGTTTTAAAGCAATTTATATTCCTACCAGCATGTATCAGAGTGGTTTTAATTTGTATTCTTTTTTTTTTTTTTTTTTTAAAGTAAGCGCTACAAGGCAGTCGGGGTGCCTCAGCGGTTTAGCGCCGCCTTCAGCCCAGAGCGTGGCCCTGGGGGTCCTGGGGTCCTGGAATGAGTCCCATATCAGGCTCCCTGCATGGAGCCGGCTTCTCCCTCTGCCTGTGTCTGTGTCTCTCTCTGTGTGTGTCTCTCATGAATAAATAAATAAAATCTTAAAAAAAAAAAAAAAAGTAAGTGCTACACTCAATCTGGAGCTTGAACTCCATGACCCTGAGATCAAGAGTCACGTGTTCTACTGACTGGGCCAGCCAGGCATCTCTTGGGTTCTAAATCTTTACCTATGCCCACATAATGAAGATTTTCTTCTATTTTTCCTTCTAAAAGCTTTTTAGTTTTACCTTGTATATTTAGCTTGATCCTCTACCTCTCCTATTCCTTTGTGTATGGTATCAGGTAGGAATCAAAGCTCATTTTATGTTACATTTGGACACTCCGTTGGTTCAGCATTATTTGTTCAAAAATACTTCTCCAATAAATTTGTATTGCATCTTTATTGAAAATAAATCGACTGTATGAGTATGCATATATTTCTGGACTCTATTCTGTTCCATCCTTTTGTTTTGTAATTATGCCCAGATCACACTGAATTATTTTTGCTTCAGGGTAAATACTGAAGTGTGACTCCTACAGCTTTGTTCTTTTTCAAAGTTGTATTGATTCCTCTAGGTCCTTTGTATTTCCATATACATTTTAGAATTGGCTTCTCAGTTTCTGAAATATTAAAAAAAAGCCTGTTGTGATGACAGTTGGGATTGTACTGAATCTACAAATAAATTTGGGCCAAAACTGACATCTTGAAAATATTGAGTCTTCCACTCCATGAATGTGTTCTCTCTCTCCATTTATTTTAATTTTCTTTGTCTCAGCAATGTTTTGCAGTTTTCAATGTAGGCAACTTTCATTTCCTTTAAATTATTATAACTATTATGTACCTTTGGTACTCATATATAGGAATACAACTGATTTTTTATATTGACCTTGTATCCTGAGCCCTCGCTAATCTTATTTGTTATAGCAGTTTTTTTCATTGTCACTGATTCCTCTGAATTTTTTAGGGAATTGTCATCCCCAAATAGGGACAGTTTTGCTTATTTTCTGTTCCTCATGCATTTCATTTATTCTTCTTGCCTTACCGAATGGGACAGGACCTCTAGAACGGGATAGGAAACTCCAGTATTACAGTGAATAAAAGTGATGAGAGTGGACATTTTGCCTTGTTTCCTTGTATTTCTGGCTTCTTGAGTGTTTTCACCATTAATGATACTGAATTTTGTAAAATGCTTTCCCTGAATCCACTGACATAATCATTTGGTTTTTTCCTATTATTCAGGTAATACGTTAGATTATATTGTTCAATTTTAAGATTTTTAACCGATCTTGTGTTTCTGAGATAAAACTTACTTGATCATGATATATTATTCTTCTTATATAATGCTGGATTTGATTTGTTTTGGTTAAGGATTATTTTGCCTGTGCTTATGTGGGAACTTTATTTTTTGTAATGCCTTTGTTAGTTTTGGTATTAAGGTTATGCTGTATCTAAAGTAAGTTGGAAGCTTTCCTCTTTTCTTTCTTTTCTGAAGGATTTATATAACATTGGTATTATTACTTCTTTAGATGTTTGATAGAATTCACCAATGAAACAATCTGAGTTTGGTGTTTTCTTTGTAGTGGAGGGTATTTTTTTCCATTTTACTCTTTATCATTTTTTATTTATTCATTATAGTGAAACATCTATTTTTATTTATTCATTATAGTGAAACATCTATTAGTTGCTTTCCTGAACACATTTTTTTTTTTTTTCTGCTACCAAGTCCCTCCTTTTCCAGCCTTTTGCTTCAGGTGGGGCCCATCCTCCATCTCAAGGATGGAGCCAGTGTGTACATCCCATACCTGTGGTCGTGGTTGGCTCAGGGAATGTTATGTGATCCACCAAGAGTCTGTGGGGTACAATGATGCTTTTTCTTGGAGTGCTGAGATAAAGACACTTTATATTTGTACTGGATTTGAACCTTCACAAGTTAGTAGTTATGGCTGCTGTAGCCACTTTCAATCTCATGGAACGTGGAGCCCAGCTCTAAGGAGACAGATTTATTGTTGCCCTTTCCATCTTTCTTTCTGATGTTACAAGAATTCTTGTTTTTATCATTTCTTTTCTGTTTAGGCATTCTTTTGGGGGTAGGTCTGCTGGCGATGCATTCACTTATTTGTTTAAAAATTGAAGTATAGGGATCCCTGGATGGCTCAGCGGTTTAGCGCCTGCCTTTGGCACAGGGCAAGATCCTGGAAACCCGGGATCGAGTCCCATGTCGGGCTCTTTGCATGGAGCCTGCTACTCCCTCTGCGTCTGTCTCTGCCTCTCTCTCTCTCTCTCTCATGAATGAATAGATAAAAATCTAAAAAAATATTGTAGTTGTCACACAATGTTACATTAGTTTCAGGTATACAACATAGCAATTCAATGTCTACTCTATACCTTATGCTGTGCTCACTGCAAGTGAAGCTACCATCTGTCACCATTAATTCACTGAATTTTCATTTGAGAAAAATCTTGATCTCCTTTTTATTCCTGAACAATGTTTTCACCAGATAGGGGATTCTGCATTGATGGTTCTTACTTTCAGCAATTGAGAAATGTGTCCCTTCCTTCTTGCCTCTTATTTTCAGATGAGAAATCCAAATTCACTGCCATTCAACTTGTTTCCCCTGGAGGTAAGGTGTCATTTCTCTCGCTGTTTTCAAGAATTGTGTCCTTTGGGGAATCCCTGGGTGGCTCAGTGGTTCAGTGCCTGCCTTTGGCCCAGGGTGTGATCCTGGAGTCCCGGGATCGAGTCCCACATCGGGCTCCCGGCATGGAGCCTGCTTCTCCCTCTATGTCTCTGCCTCCTCTCTCTCTCTCTCTGTCTATCATGAATGAATAAATAAATAAAATCTTTAAAAAAAAAAAGAATTGTGTCCTTTAACTTTAGTTTTCAGAAGTTTGATTATGATGGGTGATAGCTTGGATTTCTGATTTTTTTTAATTGTATGGGGTACAGCCAACTTCTTAAATCTGTAGATTTATGTATTTTGTCAAATTTTGGGGGAATTTTCAATCATATTTTTACAAATTTTTTTCGGCCCCACACTCTTTCTTCTCTTTCTTGAACTCCAATGATGGGAATGTTAGTGTTTTTGTCATAGTCCCACAGGTCCTAGAGGCTCTGTTCTTCCCCTCTCATCCCCAACCCTGAATTCATTTTCTCTTGTCCAGATTGGGTAATTTCTATTATTAGATTTTCAACTTCACTAAATATTTCTTCTGTTCCCTCCATTCTACTGTTGAGCCCATCAATTACTTTTTCTATTTTGGTTATTATATTTTTCAGTTCTATAGCTTCCATTTGTTTCTTCTTTCTATCTTCTATTTCTTTGCTGAGACTTTCTATTTTTCATTTGTATCAGGAATATTTATGATTGCTCACTGAAACATTTTGATGATGGCTGCTTTAAAATTCTTGTCAGATAACTCTGACATCTCAGGGTTGGTGCTTGTATCTTCTCTCAAATTGAGGTTTTAGTGATGCATGGTATGATTGATCTTTTATTGTATCTTGAACATTGTGGGTATTATGTTACCTTGGGTCTTACTTAATCTTCCATTTTAGCAGGCTTATTCTGATACCATCCACCTCAAGGAAATAGGTACTGTCTCATTTCTGCCAAGTGGGTGTGAAAGTCCAGGTTTTCCATTCGACTCTCCATTTGGGGAGGAGTAACTCATTATTGTTGGGTAGAGGTGGTATTTTGGGATCCCCAGTAGGCTTTCACTGACAACACCTCTGCTTGTTGGGGAGGTGCCTCATTATTGCCCACACTCCATGTAGTCTCGAATGTCATTGTGGAAGGGGTAAAGTTTCATTATTATTGGATGGTAATGAAAGTTCCAGCTCCCCACCTGGTTTTGTCTTACACCACCATAGCAGGAAAGGGGGCACCTCATTACCGCTAGATGATAATAGAAATCTAGGCTCCTCCCTGGGCTTTGCTGATAGGGTAAGGGTAGGGCTGCATTTGTGTGTGTGTGTGTGTGTGTGTGTGTGTGTGTGTGTTGTGCTGTTTTGTCCTGGTAGGTTTATCCTTTCTTGGTCTTTTGGCTAGAGAACAAATTTTTGTGTGTCTGCTCCCATTGGTGTTTCTACATTGCCAGCTTCTCTAACACCCAATATTGGATTTATGAGGCAAAAAGAAAACCTAGGGAGCTGTCATGTTATTTCTTGGGTCCTGAGGTTCATTTTTTTTTAAGATTTTATTTATTTATTCATGAGAGATATATATAGAGAGAAGCAGAGACACAGGCAGAGGGAGAAGCAGGCTCCCTGCAGGAAGTCTGATGTGGGACTTGATCCCAGGACTCTGGGATCATACCCTGAGCCAAAGGCAGACGCTCAATCGCTGAGCCACCCAGGCATCCCAGGTCCTGAGGCTTCTAAATGGTCTTTCTCTTCACTTTTCAGACACTACTTATGTTTGCTTTCTACATAATATCTGGAAATTTTAGTTGAACTTAGTGGGAGTAATAGGGGAATGTGTACCTTTATTCAATCTTGTTTTGGAACTGGAGGTCATGGGAAAATTTTTTGATTACAAATTCACTCTTTGCTACCCAGATTTCATTTCATCTTGTCAGTTTTGATTTTCTTTAGGGATTTATCTGTTTTATCTAAGTCATCAAATTCATTGGCATAGTGATCATAAAATTCCTTTTCTCGGGGCACCTGGGTGGCTCAGTGGTTGAGTGTTTGCCTTTGGCTCAGGTCATGGTTCTGGGGTCCTGGGATCGAATCCCACATCGGGCTCCCCACGGGGAGCCTTGTTCTCTCTCTGCCTATGTCTCTGCCTCTCTCTTTGGGTCTCTCATGAATAAATAAATAAATCTTTAAAAAAATATTCCCTTTCTCTTCTCTTGGTATCAGTAGGACCTGTAATGAGTACCCTCTTTACTGATATTGGTAATTTGTATGTTGCATCAAGACCTTACCAATCAAATTTAAGGATTCTTCCAGAGAACTTTTGGTTCTGTTAGTTTTTGTACTCTTTTTCTGTATTCTACATTATTATTCTCTGCTCTTTACTTTTACCTTCTTTTCATTTGAGTTTAATTTACTTTTCTTCTTCTGGCCTTTTAATTTAGATCAACTTTGAAGGCTCTCTTTTAAATGTAAGCATTTAAATCTGTAAATTTCCTGTATGCACTGCATTAGCTGCACAAGACAGATTTTGATATTTTGTATTTTCATTATCATTCAGTTCAAAGTATTTTTCTAATTTCCTTCATGATTTCTTTTTTGGATACACCGATATATTTATGTGCTATGAAAAGACAAATCCTTAATTTTTTGATGTTCCTGTAAAGTCTTGACCTCCTGAGCTATAAAATTGATTTTAAGATGCTTACTCTTAATTACCCCAGAAATAATGGGTTTTCATGTATCACTCTGCAGTCATTTGTTCCTGAAAGGTAGAACTAATTGTTGCCACCCTAAAGATAATAAATCTTCTCTTATCTCTTTGGGTTACATTCCAGAGTAGGGAGCAAGGCTAATGGAAAGGGTGACTGAATAACCCGGATCTCAGGAGTGTCAGGAGTGATTTTGAACATTATGTTCCTATTAGTGTCCCATCCAGAGAAATGTAATTGCATTCCAAGGGATAAGGATCCAGGATCCTGTCTTCTCTCTTAGGAGCACAGGAATTCTATGTAAGTGGACAAATTCATCTTTCAGGGGTCCTCTCTGACAGTACAGTCGTCCCATCACATATGTAGGTTTACACGATCTGACCTGCATTACCTGCAAGGTGTTGGGCATGGGGGAACTAATACTGTAATGTTACTCTGGCTGTTCTTGATGTGAATTGGTCTGACCTCCGGCCAAGGTAACTGGTGTTTCTGCTAGTATCTATATAAATATGTAACCATGCAAGAAGGGTAACAATTTTTCAGATATTTCATTGCTATTAATTTCTAATTTTATCATCATGGTAATAAGACATTGAAAAATATTTCAGTCTTTCAAAATTTTTGAAAAATTTTTATGGCTCACCATGTGGTCTTAGTGAACATCACATGTGTTACTGAAGACTGGATGTTCTAAGGATAATGAATATACTGTTCTGTAAATGTCAAGTCAAGGTGGGTGATAGTATCATTCAAGTCTTTTTTTTTTATTCTTTATGTTCTGATTTTTGGTATAGGCATTTTACCAATTAAAAGGGTTTTAAAATATTGTGACTATGCCTCTAGGTTTCTCCATTTCTTCCTTTAGTTGTTTTTGCTTCATGTACTTTGAAGCTTTGCAGTTAGGCACATAGAAATCTGAAGTATTGATCTATCATTTTGAAAGTGTATTTTATCTGATGACTGTTTGCATGACATGTTTTTGTCATTTAGTTTCAAGTTAATTTTCTTTGTGCTTAAAATATATTTTTGGGTGGCTCGGCGGTTGGGCGTCTGCCTTCGGCTCAGGGCATGATCCGGGATCTGGGATCGAGTCCCACATCAGGCTCCCTGCATGGGGTCTGCTTCTCCCTCTGCCTGTGTCTCTGCCTCTCTTTCTCTCTCTGTGTGTCTCATGAATAGATACATAAGTCTTTAAAAAATATATATTTCTTAGAGGCAGCATGTAATCATATAATAGGGTCTTGCTTCTTTTTTAGAGAGAGAAGAAAAGAGAGCATGTGCACAAGTGTGGAGGGAAGAGGAGAGGGATAGAGAGAATCTTAAGCAGGCTCCACGCCCAGCACAGACCCCATGAAGGGCATGAGATCATGACCTGAGGTGAAATCAAGAGTCAGACACCCAACTGACCGAGCCGCCTAGATGCTCCTAGGGTCTTTCTTTTTTAATAAAAAATCCAATTTGATAATTACTATCTTTGAATTGTAGTATTTAGTATATTTACATTTCAGTTATGATTACGGTGTGCTATTTTGCTATTTGTTTTCTGTTACTCTCACTTAGGTTTTGTGTCTCAGTTCCTTTCTTGACTTCTTTTGGGTCAACATTTCTTATCCCATTTTGGCTCCTCTGTTCACTTTTAGGCTACGCTGCTCTGCAGAATTTTCTAGTGCTTTCTCCAAGAATTATGAAATACATCTTTATCAGTCTAGAGCTAAGATTATACTACTTTCATTACAACTGTATAGTTCCATTTACCAACCCATTTTTTGTGCTTTTAATGTCACAAATCTCACAATATAGCATTATAATTTTTGTTTTAAAGAAGCATAGCTTTTGGAGAAATTAAGATAATAAAATACAATTTTACATACTTAGTTACACATTTGCCATTACTGGTGATCATTTTTAGTCTATAGATCTGAAGCCCAAAATTTGTAATATTGCTTATAAGCTCCAGATTGAAACATCCCATTATGTGCCACCTTTACCTAGTTGTGATCTCAAAGTTAAGATGTTCAAAACTAAACTCTGTTCTACCTCAAAGTGTCTATTTTCTCACTAGCCATTTCTATTATGGAAACTCACATTTTCTCATACCAGAAGCCAGAAACTTCAAAGCATTGATTCCTCATATTGTTTTTCTTACTTGTTGCCCTTTTTGTTTTTCTTTAAAAAGGGTGTGGTTAAAATGGAAGACTTTCTATTCCATCCATTTTTCTTCCTTCCTTATGCCTTAACTTGAACATGAATAATTTGCCCATGTGAGTGATCTATAGGAGCAGCACAATAAAGACCATATATATTATTGTTTCACATTAACTTTATTTCTTAAAATTTTTTTTAATCCATTCATGAGTCAGAGAGAGAGAGAGAGGGGCAAAGACATAGGCAGAGAGAAGCAGGCTCCCTGTGGGAGCCCGATGCAGAACTCAATCCCAGGACCTGAGCCAAAGGTAGGCGCTCAACCACTGAACCAGCATGTGCCCCACATTATTTCTAGCCACAATCCAAAATTCTCCTTATACCTGTTCAATAAATTGTCCCTAACTAAAATCAAGAGCATCCTTTGTGTTGTTGGTGCAAATCCTGACAGCCTTGGACACATGAGTCTGACTCTAGCCAGGCAGCTTTACCTCCACAGTCAATTATGTTCTTGTTGCTTGTGCTCTTTGTTTACATTGACAACTAATGTTTGTTGAAATTTCTAAGAAGCAGATGTTACTTTGTAACTTATTTCAACTCCACATGAATTTTCCTGAGCTGATTCCTATGATGTTTAGATTTCATTATTTAAATGGGGGATGTGGGGATGCCTGGTGGCTCAGTGGTTGAGCATCTGCCTTTGGCTTAGGTCATGATCCCGGGGTCCTGGGATCAAGTCCTCCATTAGGATCCCCGCAAGGAGCCTGCTTCTCCCTTTGTCTATGTCTCTGCCTCTGTGTCTCTAATGAATAAATGAATCTTTAAAAAGGGAGGCCATTCTTACAACCTCTACTCCTACTGTTTAAAAAGCACTACTGACAAAATTTCATATTGGTTACTAAAATAATATAAAAGTATAATATCAAGGCCCATGGAGAAAAGAGACTCAATGGTGTACAAACGTGAGGAGGAAGCAGTGAAAGTCTTCCCTCTCGTGTCAGCCCATCCCACTTGCCCTCTTCATCCCCAGGGTTAAGTAATAAGAACAATTTGCTGTATACCCTTTAGATCTTTTCCTATGCATATAAAATTTACATACAAACACATGTGCGTGTGTGTGTATAACATACTTTTATTCTTGAGAGAGCACAAGCTGTGGAGAAAAGCAGAGGGAGAGGAAGAGGGAGAGGAGAATCTCAAGCAGACTCCTGGCTGAGTGTGAAGTCTGACACAGGGCTTGATCCCATGACCCTGAGACCATGATCTGAGTCAAAAATCAAGAGTTCGACGCTTAACTGACGGAGCCACCCATATTTTTCAAAAGTAATCATACTATACACTTTGTTCTGTAATTTGCTTTTCCCAATTTTCCCCCGACTTATTGTTTGGAATTACAGATTCACAGAAAGTTGAAAAAAAAAAAAAAAAAAAAAAAAGGACTAAGGGGCCCAGTGTATCTTTTACCATTTCCCCCCATGGTAGGATCTTACCTGACTACAGTACAGTAGCTAATCAGGGGAGTGACACTGGGACCACCTAGAGCTCACTCAAATTTCACAGGTTTACATGCATTCACTTGTCAGTCTAGTTTCCTTTGCAACTTTGTCAAGTGTGGAATTGTGTAACCACCACAATCAAGGTACAGAACTGAGCCATCACCATGGGGCTTTCTAATACTCTCCCTATATAACTCCATTCTCCACTTCCCAACCCCTGACAGCCACTCATCTATTCTTCACATCTATAAGTTTATTTCAAGAGTGTTATATAAATGGAATTATGTTGACTTGTTTTGCTCTGCATAATTCCTTCAAATCCACTGGAGTTGTTGCCATGTTGCCATTGATAGTCTGAACTTACTTTTTTCACTTAGCAATGTATCATGGACCTCCCCTGTCTATGTAGATACTTCTTTTTGCTTAACAAAATGCACAGTATTGAAGAGAATGGAATGGATATATCCATTAAGTATTTAATCCCTTTTAATTATGGATAAATAGTTGTTTCTAATTTTTCCAGTCACAAATAATGCTGTCATGGTTATCTGCATACAGACACACTCACAAGGCTGCCTATTTCTCAGGCACAGGTCCCACCAAGCGGGAGCCTGCTTCAATGCCTGGCCCTGGCCCTGGGACCGGCAAAATAAACTTTCAGTCACACTACCCACTAATGACCCCACAGCCACATTCTCAGAGAAGGTACTACTGAACTGTCTTCCCTGGTTACAAAGATAATACCCTTCCAGATCTGTCATTGTTTTTTTTTTTTCTTTTTTCTTTCTCTGTCATTGTTTTTAATGTATGGAATTACATTGTTCACTCAGAAGCTCTTGAATGCCTACTATGTGATTGACACTTTGTCTAGGCACTGGGGGTATCATGGTAAATAAGATATAGTGCTCAAATTTTTCTCACAAAAACCTTTTCTTCACTTTCTCATATGGCTTTAACATATATACATTGAAATATTTGTGAGGGGTGCCTGGGTGGCTCAATCAGTTAAGTGTCTGACTCTCGACTCTCGATTTTGGCTCAGGTCAGGGTCTCAGAGTTGGGGGATCGAGCCCCCTGTTGGGCTCCAAGCTCTGTGAGGAGCCTGCTTGGGCTTATCTCTCTCCCCCTCACCTGCTCTCTCTCCCTAAATCTTTAAAAAATAAAGATTCATGTAGTATATAACATATAAAACAAAACATGGAAGATACCCTCACCATGGCCCTGCTTACTCCTCCCCCTTTCCCAACCACTTTGGTGATTTCTTCCAGTCTCCTTCAATAATTTTATATATGTTTTTCTCCTCAAATTTAAAGGTAATATGTGCTCATCCTATAAAGCTGAGAAAAAAAAAAAAAGCTGAGAAATAATTAAATAACAAAACAAATTCACTTATTTTTTAAAAGATTTTTTATTATTTTTTTAAAGATATCTATCTATCTATCTATCTATCTATCTATCTATCTATCTATCTATCTATCTATCTATGAGAGACACGGGGGGCGGGTGGGCAGAGACCCAGGCAGAGGGAGAAGCAGGCTCCATGGAGGGAGCCCGATGTGGGACTCAATCCTGGGTTCCCAGGATCATGCCCTGGACCGAAGGCAGCACTAAACCGCTGAGCCACCCGGGATGCCCTAAAAGATTTATTTTAGAAAGATATGGAAAGCAGGTGAGCAAGAGGGAGGGGCAAAGAGAGAGAGAATGTTTCAGTAGACTCCTTGCTGAGCACTGAGCCTGATGCAGGGCTCCATCCCACCATGAGATAGTGACCTGAGCTGAAACTGATAGTCAGATGCTCAACTGGCTGAACCACCCAGAGGTCCCCAAATTCACTTATAACCACAATGTCAGAGCACAGTATCCAGGCATATACACTTTTTACAGACTGAGGATCATACACATGGTTTTATACTTCACTTTTTTGTTTGTCATGAATAATGTCCTGTCTTTCTTATAAAGTCTTTCTTGTGAATGTAACCAAAGAAGTATACAAAAGTATTAACAACCCTCTGTCATATGAAATTAGAGCATATCCTCTTCTATTGTATATGTCACATATACAGCAAAGTCTGAAAGCAGTAGTATTTTTTTTTTAATTTTTTTTTTTTTTTTTTTATTTATGATAGAGAGAGAGAGAGAGAGAGAGGCAGAGACACAGGCAGAGGGAGAAGCAGGCTCCATGCACCGGGAGCCCGACGTGGGATTCGATCCTGAGTCTCCAGGATCGCGCCCTGGGCCAAAGGCAGGCGCCAAACCGCTGCGCCACCCAGGGATCCCAGCAGTAGTATTTTTATCAGTTATGAGTGAACATCACCAACTCAGTTAATAAAGAGAGGTAGTCCAGTCTTTGGTAGGTGAAAAAGATATTTCATCTTAGAAGCAGGAAAGAGCATCAGGCCTTTGTAAATGTTTCAGTTAGAAGAGTCCTTTCTCTTTTAAAAATCAGTGTAAAATAAGACATTAAGCAATAAAGCAAAGAATATATAATTTTTTAAAAGATTTTATTTATTTGGGATCCTTGGGTGGCGCAGCGGTTTAGCGCCTGTCTTTGGCCCAGGGCACGATCCTGAAGACCCGGGATCGAATCCCACGTCGGGCTCCCGGTGCATGGAGCCCGCTTCTCCCTCTGCCTGTGTCTCTGCTTCTCTCTCTCTCTCTCTCTCTATCATGAATAAATAAATAAAATCTTTAAAAAAAAAGATTTTATTTATTTGACAGAGAGAGAAAAAGCTCATGAACAGGGAGGAGTGGCAGAGGCAGAGGGAGAAGCAGACTCCCAGCTGAGGGCGAAGCCCAAAGAGGGGCTCCATCCCAGGGCCCGGAGATCATGATCTGAGCCGAAGGGAGACGCTTCACCAATTGAGCCACTCAGGCGCCCCTCCATTTGTTCAACAATGTATTTATAAAGTATAGCCATATAAAATGCTGATTGATATGGATCAACCTGCAGCTATAGCCTACATACAAACACATTTCTAGAACCTTAACTGTATACTTCCTTTTATCTCACAAACCAATGAACAAGCACCAAATGTGTACTTCTCAAAGGTGGTTTGACAATTCCACCTATAAAATATTTCTCCAATTTTACATAAAATTAAACAGGAAGGTATTTATGTTATTTCACTAGCTCTATATCATGGGTCATCACCCTAAGACATCTAAAAACCTAGGGTGTTTCAAAACAAGAAAATTTCATTCACTACAAAAGTTAAAGAAAACACACATATAGACCTTTTGGCTTTTGGCTCTGAGGAGGCCAAGGTGCCAAGTCTCTTCAGTCGTCCTGAATTTGGGTTCATCTGGCACCAGCCGCCTCCACTATGCCACCTAGGTTAGAGCCCAGTGAGATGGAACTCGCATAGCGGAGGTGCATTTGTGGGGAAGCTGGTGCCATGTCTGCCCTGCATCCTAAGATGGGCCCCCCAGTCGGTCTCCAGAAAGGGTTAGTAATGACATCATCAAGGCAACTGGTGACTGGAAGGGTCTGAAGATGACTGTGAAATGAACCATTCAGAAGGGACAGGCCCAGACTGAAGTGGTCCCTTCTGCTTCTGCCCTGATTATCAAAGTCCTCAAAGAACCACCAAGAGACAGAAAGTAGCAGAAAAGCATTAAGCACAGTGGAAATGTCACTTCTGAAGAGACTGTCAACAGTGCTGACAGATGTGGCACCATTCTTTAGCCAGAGAGCACTCTGGAACCATTAAGGAGATCCTTGGCGCCTGATCCATCTGTGGGCCTGCAATGTTGACGGCCACCACCCTCACCACATCATAGCTGATGTCAATGGTGGAGCAGTGTGATGCCAAGCTAGTTAAGAACTGCAAAAAAAAAAAAAAAAAAAAAAAAAAATCATTTCAATAAAGGATCGCTTAACAACCCCAAGCAAAACAAAACCCCCAAAAGCCCAAAAACCCCACACATATAGAACCAAGTATAATTTGTAGTATTTTCTAAAAATGAACAGATGGCATAGGATCTTTCCTTTCAGACATTCTTTTGTGACTTTTCCAGTAGAGTTCATAAATGCGATGCAGCTCAAAGAGATGGATTAAAACATCAGTTCTGGAGGACAGTCCTTTTTTTTTCTTTAATATAAATTCCATCACAGTGTATTTGGTTTTGAATTTAACAACCAAAAAAGAAGTATAAAAAACACATTATTTTACTATAAGTGTCTAGAAAGACAGGTGTTAAAATACGGATCTACAATGTTCACTCTGTGTATTTATCAATCATGTCATATGAAATTAGAGCACACCTTTTTCTCGTATATTCACCACATATACAGCATTACAGGAAATATGCATGATTCCCTTCTCACTGTCCTCCATTTACTTAGTCAAAAGTATAAGTTATTTTTCAAAGTGGTTCAATGTTTCTATTAGACAGTCTAAGAATAGTGAAATATCAACCCTTTAAAAAAAAAAAAGAAATATCAACCCTCTATCTACTGTTAAGTACAATGAGCACATCTGAACATCTAGAAAAGCTACATACTTTAACTAAGGACTGAAGTTTAATCACTATACACACTATATCTGGGAGTGCTGATAGGTCACATACTGAAAATGGCTCTAACACAGACATCCTATGGAAGCCCTTCCCCGCTTCTGTCTTCCAACTCTGGACACAGATAAGGACCTGAATCTAAAACCAGACGTAGAGATTGCATTTCCAAAGGTCATTTGCAGATGATGTGCCTCTTGAGTGAATTTAAACAAAAAGATCACAAGTTATTTCTCTAACTGTACTTTTAGCAGATGTGGACAGCTTCTCTGCATCTACAAAGGCTACATGTCATAAACATGTAAACATGTAAACATGGGCTTCAAGTTTTATTTTAAAAGGCTGAGAGCAAGGCTTACAGCAGCTCGTGCACACGCTGTGCACGGGGTGATAGTTGGGAAATCTTCCAAACAGATGGTCGTCACTTCCGGGCGGCCACAAGGCACATCATAAGCTGGCATTTCATTGTCTGTACCGAGAATGCCCAGAGGCCCGCTGATGTCTTGGGCTCTGGCTCTGCCTGCCTGGGCCCTGGCCGGTTCAGGACGGGAGCGTTCCTTCCCATCTCAGTGCAGAGGTCCTGGTGAGCATATTCCCCCAGCAGCCAGAAGGCGAGGGGCAGCTGCCACTCCACCCAAGTCAGCCCTGGAGGGCAGGGAGGCCTGTGGCTCTGCACTCCCTCTGGTCCCAGCACTCACCCATCCTCAGGAGCAAGTGCTAAACGAATAGGCTGAGTTTGAGCACAGAGGCACAGTACTCAAAGGCACTCTGGAAGCTCTAGGTGGGATCGGACTATATATATAGAGCTCTGCAAGTTGATCATTTCATTTAATGTCTTCGAGATCTTCCCCATGGAGATACTTGTTTTTATGTATATGGCTATACAAGACCTTCCGTAAATGGCTTCATTGCAGTCTCTGGAAAAGAGTAACATAATTTAGCTGCCTCCCTATAAATGAACATGTACTGCTTTTCCTTATGTCCTTACTGCTTTCTCAAGCAATCAGCCTTATGGGTGTATCTCTAAGAGTACAGTGGCCAGTACCAAGATTATGCACAGTGAAACTTAGACACAGATTGCCAAATTACTTTTTTAGTGAAATTATGCCATTTTATATTCCCACCAAAATGCTACTTTGCCCATAACCTCAGCAACACTGGCTATTGCGTATCTGAGGCAAAAATAACCTCACTGGTGTTTCTTTAAGGAAGCCAAGCATCTTTCTAGATGCTATTATTGATCCTTATTTCTTTTGTGAATTTGTTCTAGTTCCATTTTTTTCCTATCAGTGCTAGTCTTCCTCTTAGGTTCCCATGTACTCATATCTGTTTTCCTTCATCACTACCAGTGTTGTGTCCACTTAGAAATACCTATCCTAGCCCATTATAAAATGTTACCCATGTTTTTTCTGCAGTATTTGTTTTCATTTTCTAATGTCTAATCAAGTTCATGGACCAAGTGGATTTGTTCTAAGATGTGAAGGATAGAGCAACTTCATTTTTCCCCAGATGGCTAGCATGTTGGTCCAGCATTATATATCAAACAACCTATTTCTCCCTCACTGATCTATAGAATGTCTAACCCATTTTACTTTTTTAAAAGTAACATCCACATATAATATAAAAATAAAATAGTATGAAAGGGCAGAGAGTGAGATGTAATCTATGGCTGATGCCTCATTTCCTCTGGAGGCAACCCGAGTAATAGTTCATTGTGTATCCTTTCAGATACTCTCGTGTCTGTCACCATAGATGGCGGTGGGACATGCTGTTTGCAGTCTTTTGTCGTTTCAAACAGCTCTGCAACTAATATCCTTAGGTACTGTTCATAATGCAGAAGTAAACCCATAAAATTCCCCAAAGTAGAACTGATAGGTCAGAGAATACAGGCATTTGAAGACTTGATACTGCCAAACTGCTCTCCAATGATGCTGCACTGTAAATTTATATTCTCAACGAAATGTGTGAATGATTTTTTAACAAATATTTTTCAAATTTGAGATAATTTTATAGGCTGTCATGCTCACTTTTCTTTGAGAACTTGGGACAGCACAGATTAATGAACATGAAATTCCTTACAATTCTTTTTTGAACTTCAATATTCATTTTATGGATAGTTAGTACAAAAAAAAATCCTCAAAAATTTATAACCTAGTGAGTTGACCTGAAAGTACATATGACCAATATATGGCTAAATTAAATTAGTAATAGAACAATGTATGGTACTTTGGGCAACACAGAGAACTAACTTGGTTTGGAGGTCATGGGGAAGTGTGAAGAAAGCATGCTACTGGATTGAAAATCCTACATGAAAAGAATTAACTTACTGGAGAATGGACTGAGAGGTGACATTCTTGCTTGAAGAATAGGTGGTAAATTAAGGAGTGGAAACAGCACTTAAATCCTCTTTATCAGATGGAAGGCACTGGTATAGAGAGGTTAAAGAAAATGAAGTTAACTTCATAGGATGGTTAAAATATCCATAAAAACCTGTTACTCAGGAAAAACTAAATGTTAATTCTCATGTCTCTAGATTCTGGGGTGCATGAGCATAAAATAGGTAAAAGAGGCCAACATCACTCAACTTTTCCAGAATGGTTCTAAAAAGTTAGCTTATTAAGAAGTGAGAAAAGTAAAGCCAGTGTGATGTAGTAGTCTGTCCTCCTTCCTACCCCAAACACAGTACTTTAAATTACCCTCTATCCTCCAAAAAACAAACATAAAGGTTGCTTTATCTCTACTGGCCCCTACTGGTTCCTGTGAAGGTTCTGAAATTTTGCTAGTCTAAAAACTGGGAATCATAGCTCTCATAGCCTTCCTGTTTCATTGAGCAGCCTCAAATATATCAAAACTTTGTTGATTCAGAAGGCAATTAGAACACAAATGTTGAAAAGAATTCTGCACAAAATAAAACTCATTCAGCATTTTGAGAGCCATAGTCCAACAACTCTTACGGTGTTTCAAAGGTTCATACAACCTTAAAGTGACTTTTGAATTGAAAATCAACTTATGTTCAGTAAAAGCAAATTTAAAACCTTTGAATAAAGCAATCTATACCTCTGGCCTACGTAAATTAAAATACCGCTGCACTCAAATAGCACCTGTCTTAGATGTCATTATCCCAAATTATTAGCTAATTCTCTAAACACTATTTTACCAAATTTTCAGGATGACCAAAATAATAGTTATTATCTCATTTGGTAAATACCACTTTATAACAACACCACCACCATCACCAAAATGTTCTTTCAGGACTTTATTTTGTTTATTAATAAAGTAAATCATTATTATGACTTTTGAAAAAAAAGTTTAAAAATGTTCAGCCTTCATGTTAATGTAGGTTAGGCCATCCAAAAGACAAAGCAAAGACTTAACATGAAGTCATGGTCCAAGATTACACTTATGAGAAACAAATACAAGACTTACAGTACTTGATAAGTAAAGACAACCAAAGTAAACTGTATTTCAAATTCGTGTCTATAAAAACATATTAAAGATTACTTGAAAATAGTGTCCATCTTTTCTTTGAAATGGGTATAGCCTCATCTGCAATCATGTACAAATATAATAAACTTGACTAATAGCTTTCTTAATCTTTTAGTACAAATACAATTCCTTGCTTCTTTATGCAACCCAACAAAATATAAAATGATGTCATTAGAAAAATATGGACCTTTCTGAATCTATATTGCATTTTTAATTTAGATTGGAAAATACAGTTCAGATCATATGAAACACACATGGATTTCAGGCTTACATATTATATCTTACAAATTATTAGATATGATCTTTATTTTGGCTGAAATGCAAAAATATGATTAATTTCTTAGTAACAGATTATTTTAAAAATAGTTTCCATTGATAGCAGTGCTAGTCCTAGAACAAAATGTAAGCAAAACATATTTGTAAGTCACTGTCTATTCAGTGCCCCAAATATACAGATCCTAACACTAAGCCCTTAATATACATTTGCTTTAAAGATTATTGAATGGACATCTCATGTGTCTGATAATCTTTAATTTGAACAATCCTGTAAACATAGTCAGAATCTTTCTAAAAGAAATAAAATTCAAGTAAACATTGCATATTTGATTTAACCTAACCTTACACAGTTAAATTCACTTATGACACATTGGATCAAAACCATTCAATATGTAAAAAGGTTTTAAAAAATCATCCACACGTAAAGATGGAACTAAACTCTGTAAACGTGTTCGTGTTTAATAACTATTGTACTGCAGCTGCTCTTTGGTTTGGCATAGTTACACTGGTCAGATGCCTCAGGTACTGAATATTCAAGTAAATCTGTACCCAGGTAAAACCGCGACTTTGTGGAATTTGTCTTTAATGGCAATGGCAAGACCTGAAATTCAACTTTATTTTCCTTACATATCACACCACAACTATTCAAAGTATTTGATGGACCAAAGATGTACTAGTACATTTTGAAGGCCTTCATTTGACCTTTTCTCTTGCAAAGAGGTGACAGAACTAGTCAATACCAGTTGAAATACCAAAGAGGCAGCCTTGTCCTGACTCCCATACTGCGTGTAGGCCCTTGCTGAACAACCATTAATATGTATGAAAAAAACAGCCAAATATTTAGCATTTGGGAAAATGTTGGCCATAAACTAAAGCAAAGGTAACTAAAGCAAGAAGCTTTAAGTGAAAATTTCTGGAAAGGTGTTTGCTATGCTATTAAAGATGATGTGAAATACAACCTAAAAGAGAAAGATATACCACCACAAAAGTGCCTGGATAGGTTAAAGGGGAAATTCTTGTTTCCTCAACTGTTAATCAGGTGCATGCAAATCCTTTGATCTAAATCTAGAAATACTCACAAAAAGTACCAGAACAATTCTGAAAGTAGTTAAGTAGGTTTAAACATTCACAATTTCCTTATAATACACAAAATGCCAAAATGAAGTGATGTTTTGTTATCGCTTAGCTCTCATACTTAGAAGTTTTCTAGAGTCAAGATTATTAGGACAACAAAGTTGAAATAAAGGTACAAGAATCATTATAATAGTATTCCAAACTGTATTTTCAAAGCTAACTCATTCCTTTGGTTCAAGGGAAAAAAACATTACATCCTTTTAAAATCTAATATTAGTATAGCCAACATAATTAGACAAATCCTCTAAGGTGAGTATCTGGAATAGTTGACTATAAAATTTATGCTACATTAGGAAATGACAGAGCTATCCCTAGCATATGTTTGGCACACAGAATATTTGTTTGATGAATGAAATGTAAGGTTACTTTTGCAAAATCAGGAATCAAAGAATGTGAGAGGTCATCCAGTCCAACTCATGCATAACACCCCTTTCTCCCCAATTCCATTTACAGACAGGGAAACTGTATCAGTTGATATTTACAGATGCGGGTTAAGATTTCTCTCCACCCAATACAGGAAGCAATCAATTATTTTGATCTCTGTGTGTATATTTGACTAGACAGGGTAAGTAAGGAATAACATTTCTACCTTGTTTCTCCTTTACAGGATACAGTATTTTCCCTCAGAATTAATGCTACAATTTCTGTTGCTTAGATTGCATTTCAAGAGGAAAAGGGAGATGCAGGTCCACCAGGCAGACAGGGGCTGCTATTTAGGAAGTCGGATTTAAAATTCTGCAAGTAAAAGTGGAATCCACTGCTCAGAGACTGGATACTTCAGTTAGAATTTCTTTCCAGAAAGAAGAAATTACACTAGGCAGTTTTACTCTTGTTCAAATTGCCTTTTAAGTCACTGTTTAAGCTGTTAAAGGAATGCTGTAAAACATTTCAAAGTAATTGCCAGTAATCACCTAAACTGACATTTGAAAAACCAAGGATTTGGCATTCTAAATACCTTAGGACTAGAAATAATTTTTTTAAGGCTTTATTTATTTATTCATGAGAGACAGAGAGAGAGAGAGGCAGAGACAGAGGCAGAGGGAGAAGCAGGCTCCATGCAGGGAGCCTGATGTAGGACTCAATCCTGGTACTCCAGGATCACGCCCTGAGCTGAAAGCAGACGCCCAACCGCTGAGGCACCCAGGCACCCCTAGAAATAATTTTTAACAGCTTACAATACCTGCCTATATTCCTCTTTACTTTTCTTCTAGCCACTGCCACTATTCTTACTGTGTCCAATATTTCTATTTTGTCTCCCTGCCCATAAAAATACCCATGAAAGTTCAACAAAAAAGTAATTTAAAAGTAGAGGGAACCAAAAATATTTCCTATACTGCCAAGTTTCCTTTAAGCCTTGGGCACAACACTACATCACATGGTTGTATTAATGCTTAGAACTAAGCCATCAATGAATTATACAAATGTTCTCCATGCTTTAAATAATTATATTTAGATATCTGAATCTTTCTGAGTGTTATTTTATAGTTAACAATAAAAAACTTTATTATAAATGTTGAAAAGTATAAAACAGTAATTATAAGTTAGCAAACACCCAATTAAAAAAAAGTTATTTCCTTTTCCTTATACAGTACAAGCAAAAGTAGATGAATATTATTATTCACCTTCAGCCACCTTACCGCCCTACATGTACTTCACATAAGATAACTTTTCAGCTTGTTTCTGGAGTGAAAATTTATATGGATACTAAGAAACAACTCTAATGTCAAAAAAATACATATGCCATGTTAACATGTGACTTGATAGCTCATACTGTAGCATCTCATAACAGCAAAAGTGTTATTTCCAAAGTAAAATGAAGTCACTTTTGTAGCAGTAAGTTGATGTAGCACAAATGGGTATATTTAGGATTAAGGCATCTTCCTGCTCTGGAGTAGTGCTCCTGTGGATCTGGCGATCTGCACAAAGGCTTCCTTCTTTAAAAAATATATCTTCTGTCATATTTCAATTATTTCATTCCACTGATCATTTTCTTCCAAATAAAACTGAAAATATCAGTCCATAATACGTTTTTATACACCTACAAAACCAGAAACAATTGAGTTATTGGTTAAAACTTGATTTTATATTTCGAAGAACAAGATTTATTAAATGGTTTTGTGGGCAAAGGTATAAAGCTGCTAAAATAAGATAGGAAATAAATATTTTAATAGTACTAATATTGTAATAACAAAGATTTTTATAAACAGTAAATAAGTGACATTGCTGACTTTCTTCCTCTGAAGCAATCAAGAGAGCATTTGAAAAGATGTAGATTCTTACAGTTCTCCTTTAACTGTTAACTTGGATGTAATCTAAGGAGACATCTTGCCTACTCCTTCCTAAGACTGCGACAGGATATGGGGAATTACCCACAGCAACATTATTTATAGGTTGTTGAGGGCTTTCAACAAGCATAGCATTACACATTATTCCACCCACGTTAAGAATCCTAGAAGTGGGGCTATCCCACAACCACAGTTCTGGTTGACATGATCACATGATACAATCACCAATCATCTTCGGAGTCCAGCCTCACACCACCCCGACTGAGAGCCTCTGTTCTGATCCTGTCTAGGACTTAGGCTCTGGCTTCCGACACAGGCTTTGGGTTCTTTACACGGAACTGAATGCTAATGAAAAATGCTGAGCAAGGAAGCAGACGTTCCCCTAATTGAGATGCCAGAGAACTGAAAAAAATGAATTCCTGACACAGAGAAACTGAGATAATAAAGGGATGTTGTCTTGAATTGCTAAGTTTGTGGTAATTTGTTATGTAACAAAAGATAAGCAATATATATTATTAGGAAGACTTCAAAACAATCTCATAGCTGCCTAATATGTTGCTGAGTCACGGAGCTAGCTCCTTAGCAGTTTTTGTTCTAAAGCATCAGGAGAGACAAGAGTTCACTTCATCTCCACAGTTCAACTTAGTTACATTACTCTCACTGCTGGTACTACGTTTATGTTTAATCTGTCTGGAATGTCCTTGATTGCTATTTAAATTAATTTCCTCTGGCTATTATCTCAGAGCTAGCCAGATAGCAGCTGATCAGTGTGGTTGGCTTCGGTAAACTGCTCTTTTGTTCTGTCTTTTCCAACTAAGTCACATCAGTGAATTTATTCAGTCTTTTTTGCAGCCTAATTAGTCATTCTTTCTTAAACAGCTAGCAAGACACTGTTTACTGAAAAGATTAGTTGTTCACATATCAATCCACACCAGTTTTTAGTTTCTTAATTAATCTAACCATACATATTTACAAAGATTGCACTAGGAGTGGTAAGAAAAATGGGATTTAAGCAGCTGTTACCATCCAATCGCTTCTGAACTACCTATCTCTTTTGACCTACCTAATTTTGCTGATATAATTAAAAGAGTTAAAAAAAATTGACTTGCAAATTGTTGGAGAGTACAAACATGCAAATTACTGCATTTGTTCAAGGAAATTACCTTTATACTGTCTTACCTTTCTCTTATTCAAATGATTAGTTATGAACAAGTGGTACTCAATTTTCTATTGCCACTGTAACATGGTTATTTGTCCCTGTAAGCACATAATTATATATGACAGGACAAAAAAAAGAAGTATTATGTTTCCGGCTAAATGGTAAAATTGATGATTACAGTAAAAGCAACTCTTATGTAAGCATTAAATAGACTTACGGTGTCAACCATTTATCCTCTTTGAGAACCCAGAAGTCAATCAGCACTAAGAGCTAAAAATCTGGTTTTACGCTTATATTTGTAAAAATGTCCATCGGCTTTTAAAGATGTTCAGCAATAATTACAAAGCCCATGAAAGGAATTTTTCCCTCGACCCATATGGGGTCTAATGGTCCTAATGAAGATTCTAATGATACTAATTCAAGAGAATAACTTAAGTGCTGCTAAAAGCCAAAAAGAAAAAAGAATCAGAAATTCTGATAGTTTTCAAGTTTTAGGGTATTTCCTCCAAACCATTTTCCCACAGTGCAAGATGATGACAATGTTATTAGTGCTGATGAAAAACGCCACACATATATTTTAGATTGTAATGCCTATTAAGTGGCCAAGCTTTGTTAAAAACCCAATCTGGGGCAGCCTGGGTGGCTCAGCGGTTTAGTGCCTGCCTGCAGCCCAGGGCATGATCCTGGAGACTCGGGATCTAGTCCCACATCGGGCTCCCTGCCTGGAGCCTGCTTCTTCTTCTTTTTTTTTTTTTTTTTTTAATATTTTATTTATTTATTCATAGAGACAGAGAAAGAGAGGCAGAGACACAGGCAGAGGGAGAAGCAGGCATCATACAGAGAGCCTGAAGTGGGACTCGATCCAGGGTCTCCAGGATCACGCCCTGGGCTGTAGGCGGCGCTAAACCGCTGCACCACCGGGGCTGCCCCCTGGAGCCTGCTTCTCCCTCTGCCTGTGTCTCTGCCTCTCTCTCTCTCTCTTTGTGTCTCTCATGAATAAATAAAATATTTTTAAAAAATAAATAAAAAATAAAAATAAAATAAAAACCCAATCTGGTTTGAAAAACCACTTCTGTCTTACCAACTGTTCTATGATGCATCTATAATTCAGGAAATGATGGAGTTATCAAGAAAAGGTTAAAATATATTCAGTTTATTCTTTTTATACTAAGGCAGCAATGACTACAATGCATTTCTTATTTTTTAAAATTTTTAATTCTTATTTATTTTTGACTACAAAGCGTTTCAAAAATTATTTTCAAATAAGCAAAGTTAAGACCCTAAGAAAATAACCTTGTTTAAATGTTATTCAGAATAGTGAAGGCCAAAAGAACGTTCTACACTGGAGGTAAAGAAATATGCGCCTGGGTAACAAAAGAAAATCCCACCCGTAAACAGAACAAAACACAGCAGTAGCCACTACACTTACTCAAAACTTTTCTCTATAAAAGCTACCAATAAACACTGATGCCCCATTTGTAAGATATTTTATTAAAAAGTCTCACATAGCTTAGTATAAAATACCATGTTGTTTTAATTTCTCCACAGTTGTTAAATTTGTTTGATCTTCATTTTAACCAGGAAAAGCACTGTTTTTAAATGACAAGTATTACCTGATCTGACAGTGCTTTCTTCAGATCCATTCTCTATCCACTGAGATTCACTGTCCAATAATCGGTTTTTTGATTCACTAAGCGGTTTGATGGGAAAGGGTTGATTTGAGCCAATACTGAAAAGAGGAAGAGGTAATTTAGTAAATAGTTTAATGCTCAATTAAGGACACTTTATTAATAAGCAGCAAATTAGTATTCCTTCTCCTAAATATGTGAGGGCAACTCATGAGATCTCAGCACTCTAAAAAAACCCTATCTTCAAAAGAAAAATATACCCCCGGCCCCCAACTGAATGGCTCTTAGACCCAAAATCTATATTCCAACAGTGCCAATGAAAACAATTAGACAAAAGGAAAAAGCTTCAGAGGCTGGTGTGAAACTTTTAAAATGTGTTAATCAAAAGCCATAAGGTAGTAGCACAAGGTGAGGATCTATGTCTGTGGCCAGGACAAAAAAATTACCTGTCATTTCCCAAGTTTTCTGCTTTCTACCTCTGCAGTTTAGATCTAAGGGGAAAAAATGATTTAGTGATTTAGCGTAGACTTACTTTTCTTGCTAAGAGATCCAGGGAGGGAGGGAATGGAGGAACAGAAGGAAAAGGGAACTAGTAGTTCTTATGTACTTACTATGGGCCAGACACTGTGCTAGGTGCTTTATACATATGATGTGAACCTTCACAATAACCCCTGGAGGTACATATGGTTATCCTCATTTTATAGAGGTGGAAGCTCAGTCTCACACAGTTTTAGGGACTTGTTTGGACTCACAATAAATGTTAGAGTTCTAAGGTCCTAAGACTGGAGGTTTGAAGGTCTATATTGTAAGCACATAATTATATATGACAGGACAAAAAAATTAATAGGCTGGCTTGGAATTTATAATCCCTCCTTCCCCACAATTTATTTCTGTCCTATAAAAATTTCAACTATTTTACTTTGACAGAAATATCTCTATCTTGTTTAATATTTCATTTAAAATGAACTATTTCTTTGAATTTATGAATCAGTTTGCTTGCCACACAAATGCTAAAAAGAAAAAATCTTTTTTTTAAAGAAAAATCTTCTAAGAGGGATTTTTACATTTGTATTTCTGAAATCCTCATTAATATTATCTCTGCATTGAAGTTTAAATCTGTTTATCAAAATATAATAGTGGATACTATGACTAAGTTCTTTGAAAAAAATGTAGCTGATATAAACCAAGGATCAAATCTTGAAAGAACGTTTTGTTTTCTAGAAAGATGTAGCAGAGTTAGGGTAGCCATGTTTCCTGGTTTGCCCAGACATTTCCAGGTATATGTGATTGTCCTGGTTCAACTATTAATAGTAAGCATTCTCTTTCTTACTCTTCAGTGTTCTGGTTTGGATGATAAAAAGTATGGTTATCCTAAACATATTAAGTACATACACATTAGGTCTCAGTTAAAAAAAATTACATAGAATTTCTCTTTCCCTATCTATGTTGACTTACAAATTATTACTTGTATTTATCAGATACATATGTATGACACGCACACACACACACACAGTTTGCTTTATAACGCATAATGAAAAACTTAATGACAGAAGCACACCTTCTGGCATATTCATTTTGATTTGTAACAGAAGCTTGTTCTGGATCCATCCCCACAAGGCGAGTTGGAAAACTGCAACCATCACCCAAGCTGCATAATGAAAAATATCAGTAATAATTTAAATTGTATTAACTTAAATTAAGGTGGTCAAATCTAACAACCATTCTACAAAAGCATAGTATAAAGAAATTATCATAACTTGTCATTTCAGAAAATAATTCTTAAAACTTTCTAATTTAGAGAGTTAGTAGCCTCATTGAAGACATAAGCCTTCTTCTCATAATTTATGTATATTTTAAAACAATATCCAATCAATATTAAATCAACAATATCAATTAAGACTATAAAGATTATAATGCCTGGGGTGCCTGGTGGCTCAGTCAGTTAAACATCTGCCTTTGGTTTTGGTCATGATCCCAGGGTCCTTGGACGCATTCCCACATCTGGCTCCCTGCTCAGTGAGGAGCCTGCTTCTCCTTCCCTCTGCCATTCCCTCTGCTTGAGCTCTCTCTTGCTTACTCTCTCTTTTCTCTCTCTCAAATGAATAAATAAAAATCTTAAAAAAATATATGTCTATAATAGATTATGATTATGATAGAGATTATGATACCTCAAACATAGGTATTCAAATATCTGGGAAGCTGGCTATTTAAATATTTGGGTAATTAAGATTATAATGCTTATTAATATTATGATGCCTATTAAGATTATGATACCTCAAACATAGGTAATCAAATATCTGGGTAACTGACCTGCTCATCAGAATAATTTAAGACATCATAAAGGCTCAAACTGAAATTCAAGATGTTAAGTTCCAAATATTTATTCATTTGACAAATATTTATTAAATGCCCATGACGCCCTGGGTAATATTATCAGGACTAGGGATATAACAGTGAACAAAACAGAAGAAAATCTTTGCCCTCGAGAAGTTTACAATCTAGAGATGCCTGGGTGGCTCAGTGGTTGTGTCTGCCTTTGGCTCAGAGTGTGATCCTGGGGTTCCAGGATCTAGTCCCACATTGGGCTCTCTGCATGGAGCCTGCTTCTCCCTCTGCCTGTGTCTCTGCCTCTCTCTCTCTGTGTCTCTCATGAATAAATAAAATCTTAAAAAAAAAGTTTACAATCTAACAAAAAGTACAGACATATCTTAATTTCACATTTTAAAAGTACCAAAATTATGTAAAAAGGGACTTTCATTTCTAGCCAAGATGGATTAATTGGTAAATGTTACATTTTGTCATGAACAACCAGAAAACTGAACAGTATATACAAAAACTGTTTTCCAAACAGGCAACACAGAACTGTGGTCTCTGAAAAAAGAGAAACCAACCAAGTGAATCCCAGCTTTCTGCTAGGACCTGAGCACCACTAGGGGAAAAAAGTAGAACAAGGTAATCTCATTGAATTGAGGTGACAGAGATGGGTGTTTCAAGAGGCTGAGGTGGCTTGAGTCTACTGGACAGAGCTGAGGAAGAGGGAGATATGCAAAAAAAGGGCTACAGCAATGTGCACTGCATTTTACTGGAATGTTTTGATGAATGCTAAGCTTCACATATGATTCTAGGAAAACAACAAATGGGAAGTACATGTTGAATAATTCACAGAGCTCCTATCACACTAGAAGGTATTTAAATCTGACCAGCCAGACTAGAGAAATCTTACTGAACATCTGGATTCTGTAGACACTCCAGGTGGCTCGCACCTTTGCTGCAGTGCTAAATGTCCCTAGAATAAACACTAAACACGGCCTAACAAAGTTTAAGACAGCCTCAAAAGGACCAAACTAACTAGTAACTGCCAAAGAAGACAGCAAACTTTAATATACAGAATTCAAAATGTCTATCCATCTAATAAAAAATTACTAACATGAAAAAAAAAAAACCCAAAAATTACTAACATGAAAAGTAGCAGGAAAATGTGATCCACAACTAAGAAAAAATAGTTAATAGAAAAGAACTAGAAATGACTATGAAAACTTGAAGCAAATACTTAATTTTTTAAAAAGATTTTATTTATTTATTCATGAGAGACAGAGACAGAGAGAGACAGAGACAGAGACATAGGTAGAGAGAAGTAGGCTCCCTGTGGGAAGCCCAATGTGGGACTAGATCCCAGAACCCTGGGATCACACCCTGAGCTGAAGGTAGATGCTCAACTATGGAGCCCCTCAGGCATCCTGAAGCAAATATTTTAAAATAGTGATTATAAATATGTCTGTGAATTAACAGGAAAAAGATGTATATATAAGAAGAGAAATATAAGATTTATATACATATAAAAAAGGACCAAACTGAACTTTTAGAGCTAAACAATAAAAAACAATGTAATATCTGAGGGACACCTGGGTGGCTCAGTGGTTGAGCATCTGCCTTTGGCTCAGGTCAATATATATATATAAAATCTGAAATAAAAAAAATCACTGGATGAGCTTAACAGCAGAGCAGACATCACAGAGGAAAAGATCAGTGAACTTACAGATATAGCAATAGAGACTATCCAGACTTTAGCAGATAGAGAAAAAAGATGGGGCCTGGGGGAGTAAAGAATGGCAACGACCTATGGGTCACAATCAAGCAATTTAACATATGTATATTTAAGAGTGCCCCCAAAAAAGTCAGTGGAGGGAGAGCATGGTTAGACATGATAAAAATTATTTAAATGTGATAAAAATTATAAATTCACAGATCCAAAAAGCCTAAAGAACCCCAGAGAGGATAAACACAAAAAAAACCACACCAAAGAACATCATCAAACTGCTTAAAATCAGAGATAAAGATAAAAAAAATAATAAAAGTAGCCAAAGGGCAAAAAAAGACACAGTAATTTATAAAGAGTGGAATAAAGACAAAAGAGAGGCTGATTTCTTATCAAAAACAATGCAAGCCAGCAGTTAATGGAACAACAGCTTAAGAGAAAGAGGAAACAAAACAAAACCACTCAACATTGAAATCTCTGTGTAGAGAAAATAATCTTAAAAAATACTAGTCTGTGCTCTATCTAGTTAGAGTGGAAACCTTCATATTACAGGAGATGAGAAAGTACACAGGAGAGACTGATGCACTTAAAGATACAGCAACAGGATCTATCAAATGAAACACAGAAAAAAGACTGAACAAAAAATGGCCAGTGCATCAGGGAGCTGTGTTCGAATACACATGTAACTGGAGTCCCTGCAGTAAATGGGGGGAGGGTGGAGATGACAGAATTTAAGTATTTAAAGAAATAATGGTTAAAATACTTTCCAAACTTGGTGAAAGTTATAAAATCCATTCCAAGAAGCTCAGTTAATTCCAAGTAAAAAAACATGAAGAAAACTATATACCAAAGCACATCATAATCAAACTGCATGAAACTAGTGCTAAAAAGCATGTCTTAAAAGCATCCAGTGAAAACAAAGACACATTACATACACTTAAAAAAGAATGATTGTGAACTTCTTGTCAGAAAAAATGTAACCCAGAAGACAGTGAAGTAATATCTAGAATTATGTCAAGTAAAAATGTCTTTCAAAAGTGAAAGCAAAAAGTTATTTTCAGACAAAAATATAGGAAATACAGCTCAACATTTATAAATGTATCATTTGAATTTCAAATATTTTTAAATTATTTTTTATTTTTTCGTTTCTGTAATGACTTTGGTATATAGGTGGCCTAAGAAGGCTGGGAATCTGGGAGAAAAGGAAACTATGAATCATCTCAAGCATATACTTTCATTTAAATTTGAAGTTAAAAATTGTATGACATGTTGTCTTCTTTTAAGACACAACAGAATACATAACCTGTGACAGAATCTTTGAAGATACAGCTAATAAACATAAATTCTTATGATTCTCTACTTCAAACAACATATTTTCATCTTCAAGGAAAAAGAGTGATTGCTATTTTTATGAATCATCTTTTCTTCCTACTTTCCATTCAAATATATACCCAAACTCTTTGGGGAGTTAAATAAAAAACACAAACAATAAAATATTTTATATAATTAAAATGTTCTGAGTTTTCATTCTCAAAACTCCTAAGAATATCACTATATACTGTGTTCTCTAAGTCCTAAGACATTGAACCAGAGACAGACTATCACAGATTCTATAACTTCTGAGACCTGCATTTTATAAATTACCTTGAAAATATTGGAAGTAGCCAGTATTTCTTTTCATCACCAAAGACTTGTCTCCAATTTTTACTGCATCCAAGAGAAAAACCATTTCCATCAGGTCCATATGAAAATGTGGGTGAGCGGAATGATTCTGTTATATGTACATATATATATATAAAAAAAAAGTTAATTAAATATTATACAAGGATGGAAAGTAGCAATTTTCTTGCTTTAATCTTTGATATCAAAATTATATAAATATAATTTAAAATAAATAAGATATTGTAATAATTAAAAGATAAGTTTCTGAGACTTATTTGAGAAAAAATACCACCTGAGTATTTCATCAGCTTTATAAAATGAAAATTTGAAAAAAATTCTTATATTACTAAAAATCTACGTGTGTTCACTGTATCTCACCTTTTTTTTTTTTTTTTAAAGATTTATTTATTTATTCATGAAAGATACAGAGTGAGAGACAGAGGCAGAAACATAGGCAGAGGGAGAAGCAGGCTTAATGCAGGAAGCCTGATGTGGGACTCGATCCCAGATCCTGAGATCCCAGGATCACGACCTGAACCAAAGACAGGTGCCCAACCGCTGAGCCACCCAGGAGTCCCATGTATCTCACCTTTTAAAAAGATATGCTATCTCCTGCAACTTCACTCATTTATTACTTATGAAATTCTTTCTATGTGCTGAATGGTATAGTACCAGGTGTTTGAGATCCAAAGGTAAATTAGATGAAATCCTTAGCAAAGAACCCTCAAACCCACAAAATCTAACAAAACTGCCCTTTGATAGAGTTTTATGTGTCATGGGGATGGTGGTATGTGAGCATGATCTTGAACAACAAATGACAGATAAAGAAGCAGATGGTGATCAGAAACCATTATTTCAAGTTTGGCTGTTAAGTGAGAGTGGGGGCTAGAGAAAAGTACACATTTCACAAGATAAAGGTTTTTTTTAATTCAAAAATACAATGCATTTTAGCATGTTTTATAAGCTAAGGATAAGAAGCCAGGGAGAGAGAAATTGGGAAAGGTTGATGATACAGAAAAGTAAAAATTTATGGAAGAAAATTCTAGAAGAATGGGACAACCTCTAGAAGAGTTCTAAAGATTAACCTTAGATTCCAGAAAAAAATTTGTCCTTAGAAGTTACAGGCAGGGCAGCCCTGGTGGCGCAGCGGTTTGGCGCCGCCTGCAGCCTGGGGTGTGATCCTGGAGACCCGGGATTGAGTCCCGCATCGGGCTCCCTGCATGGAGCCTGCTTCTCCCTCTCCCTCTGCCTGTGTCTCTGCCTCTCTCTCTCTGTGTCTATGAATAAATAAATAAAATCTTTAAAAAAAAAAAAAGAAGTTACAGGCAGAGTGACAATGATGAGTTTGAAAGGAGAAATGTCTGTATGAGGTTATAAAGGGGAGAAAATAAGAACTTCTAATTTTTTCAGAAACAGGTGGTATGACTGCCAAATAGAGTAGAGGACCCAAGTGAGGTCTGAGACTTTAAATGTGTAGGTGCACCAATCACTGTGGGAGTAAGACTGCCTTCCACAGCTTTCTACAGCCCCAGCATACTTGTGGGTAAAGTGGAGAGCTAGACTAATCCAGGTCATTGTTCAGCAACTGAATTATGGGAGAAAGCCAGGGCAGGTATAGTGTGAGAGCGCTGTCAAGAGTTGGTAAAGTCTTCTGTTACAGGATCTAGAATCAAAAAGGTGAGAAATGAGACCAAAAGGGAAAGGAATGCTTGGGAGAATGCCAGCAGTGTAAAAGAGGAAATATAGCTGGAGTACAACAAAGGAGAGCTGCAAGGATGAAGAGTGGACAATGGAAAGTTCAAATTGGAAATTTTAGGGGCTCTTCAGTTTTAAGAGATTAAAAGGTTCAATGTTTAGTTTATGGGAACAATTAGCCATGAGAATCAAAGGGACCAGGCTTACCTATTTGGAATGATCACATCCCAGAGACTTTAAATTGGGGAAATGGTCTCAAGATACGTAGGTGACAGTTACAGAGAAGGGTAGAGGTGATACCTCAAAGAACAGAACAGAACTCTGGAAGGAGCAGTGGAGAACTAGCCAAGGGCCAGGGGTGTGGAAGGTGAGCTGTAAAGGAAATGGTGTGCCAGGGTAGTTTTTTCAAAGTATGGGATAAAACACCTTAATAGGTGTTTCTCATACCTATTTTGTGTGTGTGTGTGTGAAAAGCATTTCTTTTTTAATGGACTAGAACAGAAAATATTAGAGTACATCACACACAGTAGAGATTAATGGTGTTTTGTAAAATTTTTGCTTATTTATATAATTTTATAAACGTGTTCATGCACTAGGTCACAGTATAAACAATGCCTTTCTTAATGTAGTCACTGGCAAAAATAATTGAAGAATACTGTTTAAACAGAACAATGGGTTTCCCACAAAGCCCTCCTCTCTCATAACTATAGGGCTGGGGAGGAAATGAAGCAGGCTTGAAACTATGGCAAATTAAAGCGTTCAGGCTTCCATCCAAAGCAGTCAGCTACTACTCAGTTCCATCTGAAGGATGCCAGATAGGAAAATGGGCCCACTGTTACCAGATTTATCAAGTTTTGAAAAGAAATCTAGGGCCTGGGTGGCTCAGTGGTTGAGCATTTGCCTTCGGCTCAGGGCCTGATCCCCACCAGGGATCGAGTCCCGTGTCAGGCTCCCCGCGAGGAGTCTGCTTCTCCCTCTGCCTAGTCTCTGCCTCTCTCTCTCTGTGTTTCTCATAAATAAATAAAATCTTAAAAAGAAAAGAAAAGAAAATAAATCTACTTTTCTATGTGAAATTTCTTCCTTTTTATTATCATCACTGATTAAAGGTAAGGAGATGGCAGGGTAGTCTGTGAAGAGGATAACTAATTACTAGATATGAGAAAGTTTACACAGAAGAGGGATGAAGGCTTGATAGAATGAACTGGAGGAGAGATCCACATGGAGAGTGAACTGGGGAAGAAAGGACTAGAAATCTTTACCCTGGAGCCCATCACACCTTTACATGACTCAGTAAGACACAACATTAAATCAATCCAAATGTAAACATATCTAAAACTCTCCCTCAAATGTCATCTTTCTGAATTATAACCCACCTGCCTCTAATTCCCCTGGCAGACATACTGGCTTTAGATATCAAGGAGTCTTTGACTTTCTTATTAAACAATGTGACAAATCCCTATTTTGTATCTTGGTACATTAGCCAATGCCTAAATATTTCAGTTCCAGCACAGTGGCTGCTTACAGGGTAATAGCTTAGTTTGAACAATACCACACCACCCTTATTTAGGAAATGTTTGTCCAATTATTTTAATACCTTACTGAATTCTTCCCCTATATTTCACTTTGAAAAAATAAGCAAAAAAAGGAAATAAATGCTGATATTAGTGATATGTAAGTTTTACTGTCAATTGACATAAAGATGAAGATGATTAACCATGTCAAAAACACTATTCTTTAGCCTCAATCATGGAACATGCCAGTGTGAAATCAACTGTGGAGAAAAAAGTAAAGAACACATGTTTTAGCTAAAAGATAAGCTGTAGGGGCACCTGGATGACTCAGTTGGTTGAGCATTGGACACTTGATTTCAGGTGAGGTTATGATCTTAGGGTCATGAGACTGAGCCAGGTGGGCTCCACACTTAGTGCAGAGTCAGACTGAGGTTCTCTCTCCCTCTCTCTCTGTGCCTCCCCCTGCTTGTGTATGTGTGTGTGTCCTCTCCCTCTTTCAAATAAATAGACAAATTCTTTAAAAAAAAACACACACAAAGATAAGCTGTAAGTAAGGATTTAAATTTTTTTCTTTTGCATTTTGGGAATGAACCTTCACATAACATGTAAATTGTCTACTTTTATAGGTTTATTTTTGAAAAGACATTGTGTAAATGTAGGAAATAGCTTTTATTTATTAAAATTCTTATGGAGGCTCCTGGGTGGCTTAGTCTGTTCAGCGACTGACTCTTGGTTTCAAGCTCAGGTCGTGATCTTGGGGTCCTGAGATTGAGCCAGCCCTGTGATCAGGCTCCATGCTCAGCAGGGAGTCTGCTTCTCTCCTCTCCCTCTCCCTTTAGCCCTCCCCCCCATCCCCGCCCCACTATAGGCTCATGCTCACTCTCTGTCTCTAAAATAAATAAATAAATCTTAAAAAAATATATATATATATACACCATTAGTTCTTTTATATACAATGCACTACTGAAAATATGTATAAATGCCAATCTCAGGTCCTCAATCTTTAAAATAATGAAACTACATTTATTATGTACCTACTGTTCTTATTCAGTTACAGGTAACCTTAATACAGAATTATTTTATACTTCTTCATCATGTATGTCCTCATGATTTCATAGCCAGTTATGGTCATTTTCCTAAATAATTATTATTTCTCTTATCCTACGTACCTATTGTTGTTCTGTTTTTCCCGACTAGCCAGCAGTGGTAGCTGAAAAGTGACAGGACGCTGATGAAGAACATTGTGGACACAAAGAAAAGGAAAAGTACGTGGAACTTCGCACGAGTATCAGAGAGTTCATTCTGAGGAAGGAAAAAAGAAGAGGTCAGAACAGTCAGCCTCTGAAATATATTACCATGTGATTCTTCCTAAAGACTGTTGAATCTACCAAAAATCTTGCCAGATACGAAGAATATAAATTCAGATGATAAATCCAAAAGCAACATCTCTAAAGACAGAAAATTGACATTATCAAAGGAGCTTGCTCATATAAGAGGTGGAAAGTCATTTAAAAAGTTATTCCTAAACATTAAAAAAAATTTAGTACTTATTTTTAATGAAATAAAAAGATGCCCTTTTTAATTCAACATCTTTCTTTTGTACTTTATGCATATATTCATAAGCTTCCCCTGAAATCCAGGATATACATGAGTTTTCCTAGTTATCTATGCTAAAATATTTGCTTATTTTAATTATACATGCTGCTAACCAGACACTAATTGTGATAAATGTATTTATGCACTTCTTTAATTTCTATTTTTGGAACATCCCAGCAAATATCCCCATGCCTCAGCTGTTCAATTTCTACTTTTATCCTCACTCAATTCTTACACAGGTTTTTTGGTAATAAGTAATTTTGGTAAATACATTTCCATAAGGTACTAGTGAACTAAAATAACTGCTGTTACCCATTCTTATGGCTATATTCATTTTAACAGAAGCAAAATCTTAACCTAGAAGAAATTAGTATGTATTAATAGGAGAAAGAGGAAGGCTTTAAGTGTCAGCTCTTAAAATAAAGCCATGTGGGCAAATCAGACTCCACTAGAACACCAGGTGGTCCTGCTTGATTTAAACATTGTTTGCCAAGTAAAATGAAGGTTTTTAGCATTAGATTATTCTGACATTTATTTTGTACTCTTGTCTCCCAGAGTAACCACAGTATCTTTTAAACATAACAAGTGATTCTTCAACTTCCCATCTTGTGAAGCAAATGAGTATTATACATATTTACTATAAATGTCACAAGAATGGCATGGCAATAATGTTATTTTACCTTTGGACAACTCTCTGTAGATTTCCTGCGGCAAAGCTTGTACAAATAGAGATAATGTATTAAGAAACCAAATTTTATACAAAATTATCCTGAATGCTAGTTTTATAAATCTTTTGTTTTGAAGGAACACTAAGATGTTGTTCTCTAAGGTCATTGACATTTTCTCCAAAAACACAAAAGAGAAAACAAACAAGAATATTTAGCTCCTCAGGTACATTCAAGGTACACTTTACATATATACTTTTCCACTGTTTTAAAACAGATTTATATCTAGGAAAGAATTTTTTTAGTAAATAGTTTTTATTTAAAAACTTCTGATTAGTATTTTCTAAAAACTATATCTGAGACTTTCTTACCACCTTCACTCACTGCTATGGCAAAAGCCTTATAAGAGGTGCCGTCACTTGACATCGGTCTCATCTCAGCTCCACAATCAGAGCAATCCATTACAATGAGACCATGTCACTCCTCTGCTCCAGTTTCACTCAGCATGAAAGACACAGTCTTCCAACACTCTCCAAGGCCCACTGCCTGGACTTCTCATTAGTCCCATTCTTGCTCATTTTACTCTAGCCACACTAGCCTCCTTGTTCCACAAACATGGTAGGGACACTCCTACTTTTGGGCCTTTGCTCTAAAGTCCAGATGTTTCCTCAAAAACATTCTTCTCTCGAATATCCACTAACTCCTTCAAGTCTTCGCTCAAATCTTATCTTCTGAAATCTACCCTGATCATACTGTTTTTTAAAAGCTGAGATATAACTGACATTTAACATTAGCTTCAGGGTAAAACATGAATCACTATACATACACACTGCAAAATGATCATCACAATAAGTCTGGTTAACATCCATACCACAGTTACAAAATTTTTTTCTAGTGATGACATCTTTTAACATATACTATATCTTAGTGATCTTGAAATACACTTAACTATAGTCACCATGTTGTGCATTACATACCCAGGACTTTTTAATGTCATTTTAAGCACCTTCACCCACTTTTCCTATCTCCCACCCACTGCCCCAACATTCACCAACCTGTTATCAGTTAAAAAAAATTTTTTTTGATTCTACGTGTAAGTGACAAAAATAGTATTTGTCTTTCTCTGACTTATTGTACTTAGTGTAATGTCCTCCAGGCCCACCCATGTGGCCAAAAATGGCAGGATTTCCTATGTTTTTATGGCCAAGTAATATTCCATTACACACACACACACACACACACACACAATTTTCTTCATCCATTCATCTGCTGATGGACACTTAGGTTGTTTCCATGACTTGGCCATTATAAATAAGCTGCAAAGCACATGAGGTTACTAACTTTTCAAGTTAGTGTTTCCATTTCCTTTGCATAAGTATCCAGTAGAATTGTTGGATCATACAGTAATTCTAATTTTGTGAGGACTCTTCATACTATTTCCCTAGTGGCTAAACCAATATACATTCACACCAACAGTACATGGGTTCCCTTTTCTCTACATCCTTGCCAACATTAGTTACTTTGCATCATTTGATAACAGCTATTCTAACAGGTAAGAGTTGAAGTCTCATTGTGATTTTTTTTAAAGATTTTATTTATTTATTCACAAGAGATAGAGAGAGAGAGAGCACGAGAGAGAGCGAGAGAGAGAGAGAGAGAGAGAGGCAGAGACACAAGCAGAGGGAAATGCAGGCTCCATGCTGGGAGCCCAACGTGGGACTTGATCCCGGGTCTCCAGGATCACACCCTGAGCTGAAGGAGGCGCTAAATCGCTGAGCCACCTGGGCTGCCCTCATTGTGATTTTGGTTTGCATTTCCCTGATTAGTGACATTGAGTACTTTTTCATGTACCTGCTGGCCATCCATGTCTTTGTAAAAATGACTACTCAGATCCTCTGTCCATTTAAAAAAATTTTTTTTTTGGCTATGGAGTTGTAGGCAATCTTTATCTAACTTGTCTATTAAGCCCTTATCAGATGTATGATTAGCAAATATCTTATCCCATTAAGCTGACTTTTTGTTTTATTAATGGTTTCTTTTGCTGTATAGAATCTTCAAAGTCTGATGTAGTTCCACTTGTTTATTTTAGCTTTTGGTTGCTTTTGGTTGCTTTTGCTTTGGGGGTCAAATCTAAAAAATAATCACCAAGACCAATGTGACAGAGCTTACTGCCTATGTTTTCCATCTAGGAGATTTATGGTTTCAGGTCTTATGTTCAAGTCTTTAATTCACTTGGAAATGATTTTTGTATAATGTAAGACAGGGATCCAGTTTCATTCTTTTCCATGTAGCTGTCCATTTTTCCCAACATTATTTATTATGGAGATTGTCCTTTACCCACTGCATACTCGTGGTTCTTTTGCTGTAAATTAACTGATCAAAGATTCACATCTTTGTAATATGGTTTGAAATCAGGAAGTGTGATACCTCCAGCTTTCTTCAAGACTGCCTTGGCTATTTGGGGTCTTTTGTGGTTCCACAGAAATTTTAGAATTGTTTGTTCTATTTCTGTGAAAAATGTCATTGGAATTTAATTAGGGAGTACACTAGATCTATAGATGGCTTTTGGCAGTACAGACATTTTATAATAATATTAATTCATCCAGCCTGTGAGCACAGATTAATTTTCTATTTATTTGTGACTTCAACAGCTTTCATCAATCTCTTATAGTTCTCAATGTACAAGTCTCTTTTCATCTCCTTGGTTATTCCTAGGGAATAAATACTTATGTATTTTGACCTTTTTGATCCAAGTGTAAATGAGATTGTTTTAATTTCTTTTTTTTTTTTAAAGACTTATTTATTTATCCATGAGAGACACAGACTGAGAGAGAAGCAGGCTCCTCACAGGGAGCCCAATGTGGGACTCAATCCCAAATCCCAGGATCACGACCTGAGCCAAAGATAGGTGCCCAACTGCTGAGCTACCCAGGCGTCTCAATTTCTCTTTTGATAGCCTGTTACTAGTGTATAGAAATGCAACTAATTTTGAACCCTTCAACTTTTCTGAATTAGCTTCTCAGTTCTAACAGTTTTCTGGTGGAGTCTTTAGGGTATTCTAAATATAATATCATGTATTATGCAAATAGGTTTGCTTCTTTCCTATTTGAATTCCTTTTTTTTTTTCTTGCCTCATTGCTATATCTAGGACTTCTGATACTTATTGTGTTGAATAAATAGCAAGAATAGGAATCCTGGTCTTGTTCTTAATCCTTGGAGGAAAGCTTTAAGCTTTTCATCACTGAGTATTATGTTAGCTGTGGGCTGGTCATATATGGCCTTTATTGTGTTGAGGTATGTTCCCTCTATACCTGGTTAAGAATTTTTACCAAAAATGGATGCTGAATTTTATCAAATGCTTTTCTCCATCTATTGATAATCACATGATTTTTTCCCCTTCATTTTTTTTTTAATTTTTATTTATTTATGATAGTCACACAGAGAGAGAGAGAGAGAGAGAGGCAGAGACATAGGCAGAGGGAGAAGCAGGCTCCATGCACCAGGAGCCTGATGTGGGATTCGATCCCGGGTCTCCAGGATCGCGCCCTGGGCCAAAGGCAGGCGCCAAACTGCTGCGCCACCCAGGGATCCCCCTCCCCTTCATTTGTTAATGTGGTATGTCATGCTGATTAATTTAAAAATGCTGAACCATACCTGCATCCCTGGAATAAATTCCATGTGATCCTGGTGTATGATCTCTTTAACGTATTGTTGAACTCCCTCATATTTTAAGATTTTTACATCTTTGTTCAACAAGGATATTGGCCTATAATTTTCTTTTTTTATAGTGTCCTTGTCCATTATTGGTATCAGGGTAATACTGGCCTCCTAAAATGAATTTAGGAGTGTTCCCTCTTCTATGTTTTTGGAAGATTTTGAGGACTGGCATTAGTTCTTTAAATGTTTGGCAGAATTTACTACCAAACCATCTGGTCCTTGACTTTTGTTTATTGGGAATCTATTGATTACTGATTTAATCTCCTTACTGGGGATTAATCTCTTCAGATTTTCTATTTCATCATGATTCAGTCTTGGCAATTGTATTTTCTATGGAAGTATTCATTTCTGCTAAGTTGTCCAATTTGCTAGTATAAAATTGTTCATAGTAGTTTCTTATGATACTTTGTATTTCTGTGATATTAGAAATAATGTTTCCTCTTTCACTTCTGATTTTGAGTCCTCTTTCTTTCTTGGTAAGTCTAGGTAAAGGTTAGACTAATTTGTTTATCTTTTCAAAAAACAGCTCTTTCACTGACTTTTTCTATTGTCTTTTTAGTCCCTGTTTAATTTTTTTCCAATCTGATTTGTTATTTCCCTCCTTGTACTAACTGTGGCTTGTATATTCTTTTTCTAGTTCCTTAAGATGTAAAGTTAGGTTATTTCAGAGCATTCTTATTGGTGAGTTTTCCAGTTTTCTTTTTTGTAATTGATGTCTAGTTTTATACCATTGTGTTTTCTGTTTCTTTTGGATGGAGTGTTCTGTATATCTGGTTAAGTCCAACTGGTCTAATGTATCATCTTAATGCCAAAGCTTATTGATTTTCTGTCTGGATGAGCTATCCATTGATAAAAGTGGGGTACTATAGTCCCTACTATTATTGTATTGCTCCCTATCTCTCTCTATAGATCTGTTAATATTTGCTCAATATATTTAGGTGCTCTCATGTGTCCACTAACTTCCTTCAAAACTTTGCTCAATTCTGATCTTACTGAGGTCTAGCCTGATCACCCTCTTTAACACTTCTAATTGCCTCTGTCACTCTCCCTCCATACACTATTCATATCCCTTATCCTGCTCTACTTTTACTTTTTTCATAGTGTTTACTTTCTAATGTATAATAGAGTTTACTTATTTATTATTCTTATATGCCTTCCTTTTCTCAAAAGTAAGTTCTATAAAAACAAGACTCTCTTTTGTTCACTGATATATCCAAAGTGCCTAGAACACTGCCTGGCACATAGTAGATACTAAATATTTGTTAATGAAGAAATAGATAAAGTTTACTAGTCTTTCCTTACTCATGATAAATCTGAAAAAAAAATTAAAAATATATTTTTTCTTTTTTTTTAAGAGAAAGACACACAGCATGCACATAAGTGATGGAGGGACACAGAGAGAGGGTGAGAAAATCCCAAGTAGGTTCCTTGGGACTTGATCTCATGACCCTGAGATCATGACCTGAGCCAAAATCAAGAGTCAGATGCCTAGTGAACTAAGCCACCCCCCAAAAAATATTTCTTCTTTAATTAATAAATCATTATATGCAAACACTGATGAAGTTTCTGACAAAGAAATGTGAAATTCTTTAATTTAGGCTTTATCTGGCACTGAATCCTCTTCATGTAAAATGAAGTAGGGTTAAGCACGTTATAAACTGAATAAAGGTGCTTAGAAGCAGGGGAACAGTAGGATCCAAAATTCATTGGGCTGAGACCACATAGAACTGGGGTACTCTTTTCTAATATGCACAGAGGCACTGTAATTACTAGCATTCCCTGGTTTTAAATACCCAAAGTTTAAAAATCCAACAATGTTTTAGCGAATGAAATTCCTTCTAAAATGTATTAGATATTTTTTGGAAAAATAATTGTGCTTGATGACTTGAGGTTTTATTTTTTTTTTTTAAACAGATTTTTTTTTTTTTTTAATTTATGATAGTCACACACACACAGAGAGAGAGAGGCAGAGACACAGGCAGAGGGAGAAGCAGGCTCCATGCACCGGGAGCCCGACGTGGGATTCGATCCCGGGTCTCCAGGATCGCGCCCTGGGCCAAAGGCAGGCGCCAAACCGCTGCGCCACCCAGGGTTCCCAATTTGAGGTTTTAATTATGTAATTCCCAAGTATGACTATGAATAGCAACTCACAATGAAAAGTAGTTGGATGTTGAATTAGAGATATCTATGTGCAAATTCTGGCTATTTTCCTAACTCCTCTAACCTCAGTTTTTAACTTTGAAACTGGAGTAACAGCTCCTGCCACATTATATTCTTACTTTTTTTATTCTTGTCTATTTTTATTTTTGAGAGAGACAGAGAGTGAGAGAGTGAGTGAATGTTGGCAGGGTGGTGGTAGCAGACGGTAGGCAGAGGGAGCCCAGCACAGAGGCCAACACAGGACTTGATCTCACAACCTTGAGATCATGACCTGAGCCAAAATCAAGAGTTGGATGCTTAACTAACTGAGTCACCCTTATTTTCTGTATGCTTGATGCTCTGGCATCTGAGGCCTTGCTAACTGAAGAGAAACCACCTCTCCCACAGCTAGCTATTCAGTTCTTAAGTGACAGCAAGGAATAAACTTCTCGTATACATACTAACCAATCCAGAGTTCATACTCCAAACCACCTCCTCTATCTGACTATTACAATTCAGGAGGGAGAGGGAAAGGGACAAGCAGACTGAGCTATCCAGGTGCCTCCAAAGTACTGCTTTTAAATAAATAATCAGAAAATCAGAAATCATAGGGGCACCTGTCAGTCAGTTGAGCATTGAACTCTTGGTTTTGGCTGGGGTCCGATCTCAGGGTCCCAGGTCATGAGATTGAGCCCTCTGTAGGGCTTGCAGCACAGTCTGCTTGTCCCTCTCCCTCTTCCCCTGGTTCATGTACATGGATGCATGTACACACTCTCTAAAATAAATAAATAAATAAATAAATAAATAAATAAATAAATAAATAAATAAAAAATAAATACTTTAATAAAAGAAATCATGAAAATACTGCTTTATAAATATAAAACTTTGATTTGATAAAAACGGTTATAATGAGAGACTCTTAACTACAGGAAACAAACTGAGGGTTGTGGCAGGGGAGGTTGGTTGGGGGATGGGGTAATTAGGTGATGAACATTAAGGAGGGCACATGATGTGATGAACACTGGATGTTATACAAAACTGATAAATGATTGAACTCTACATCTGAAATTAATGTACTATATGTTGGCTAATTACATTTAAATAAAAAAAGAAAACGGTTATAAGATATAAATTGAAAATAGAAAGAAAACATTTACAACTCAAGTCAGAAAAGGATTAACATCTACAGAGGCAGGAATCAGATTAGTGGTTATTTGGCGTATTGGCAATTTCATTTTTACTACTGTAAAACTGCAGTAAGTCTGTTGAACTCAAGTAAAAGCAATTACTTCCCTAAACCTGATAGGTCTCTACTGTTAGAATATTACTGAAAATATTGTCATTTAAAAAAGCTCACTATATCCTATTTAATATCCATTTATTTACAAATAAACATATGAAGGTAAACTAATCCCATCTGCTTTCTGATCCATTATAAATTCTACCTAACAAAACTGAAATAAAGTGCATCGACTTATAAAAAAGAATGAATTCTTTATGAATATAGAATCTTAAAAAGTCTTAAATATATGTTTTAAGATAGAAAAAAGACTTACCGTCCAGAATTTTATAAAGTACTGTAAAACTGTTGTAGCCACGAAAAGGCAATATAACAAGGAATATAATAAAAACAGCAGGAAGAATTTGTAATTAGAAAATCCCACACAGTTATTCACCCTAGAAGAATAAAGAAAGTCACACTGTAAAAATAAGACAAATTACAAACTCTCAGAAACAACATGATGGTGTTTGCGAGGGGCTAGAGGGGTGGTAATGGGTACAGAATTTTAGTTTTGCAAGATGAGAAAGTTCTAACGATTGGTTACCCAATGTGAACATACTTAATACGACTGAACTACTTAGAATTGGTTAGATGGCAAGTTTTAATGTTATTTTTTAACTATAGTAAACAAAAACAACAATACATATGACAGATTAAAAAAATCATTATTACTTAGAAATGGGTCATTTGGGAAGTATGGAGCAGTATCTTTTTAAATTGTGGGTGGATGTGTGTTTTTAATAAATTCTATGAGGAATCTGGAATTTTAATGTTACTTCCTAATATATACTTCCTTGGGTTAATAACATCAGAATATATATTTAAGGGAATACATTTAATATAAACATGTATATATATAATTGGGACTAGATCAATATTGAGTAATTAACTGAATTGACCTTCAAAATTTATGAATGCTGAGGTAAATTACTCTCAATTCTCTCCTTACAACCTTTCCACCCCCATGTGATTTCCTCTATTTTTTATACATACCAAGGACAGTGATGATCCATCTTAAGAATACACCTAAAAAACAAAGTGTAAGAAAATCCTTGCATAAAAATTCCCTGAATTCTAATTTCTCATAATTTTCTCTGTCTTTGGCTTAAATTTTTATCTTTACAAATAATATCTTAGAAAAACCAACTAAGGGTATCTGGGTAGCTCAGTGGGTGAAGTGTCGGACTCCTGATTTCAGCTCAGGTCATGAGCTCAGTTTGTAAAACTGAGCCCCACATTGGGCTCCACACTGGGCATAGAGCCTGCTTCAGATTCTCTCTCTCCCCCTTTCTCCCTCTCTCAAAAAAACAAAAACAAAAAAACAAAAGCAACAAAAAAACTAACCTAGTAAACACTAGGTTATAGAAAACTTCTGGGGATCCCTGGGTGGCGCAGCGGTTTGGCGCCTGCCTTTGGGCCCAGGGCGCGATCCTGGAGACCCGGGATCGAATCCCACGTCGGGTTCCCAGTGCATGGAGCCTGCTTCTCCCTCTGCCTGTGTCTCTGCCTCTCTGTCTCTCTCTCTCTCTCTCTGTGACTATCATAAATAAATAAAAAAAGAAAAGTCTCCAACACAAGGGCACCTGGGTGGCTCAGTGGTTGAGTGTCTGCCTTCAGCTCAGGTCACAATCTTGGGGTCCTAGAATCGAATCCCACATCAGGATCCCTGCAGGGAGCCTGCTTCTTCCTCTGCCTATGTCTCTGCCTCTCTCTGTGCATTTCTCATGAATAAATAAATAAAATCTTTAAAAAAAAAAAAAAAAAAAGAAAACTTCTGGTATTTCCACAAGGCCTTTTATAGTTAAAGGATGATTTTTTTAAAAAGATTTATCTATCTATCTATCTATCTATCTATCTATCTATCTATCTATCTATTTATTTATTTATTTATTTATTTATTTATTTATTTATGACACACACACACAGAGAGGCAGAGACACAGACAGAGGGAGAAGCAGGCTCCATGCAGGTAGCCCGATGTGGGACTCAATCCCAGGTCTCCAGGATCACGCCCTGGGCTGACGGCAGGCCCTAAACCGTCAAGCCACCCGGGGTTCCCTAAAGGATGATTTTTAATACTGGGAATTAAGCTACCAAATGACATTGTAATATGATATGGTACATATAGCACTAGGTAATTAGATAGTACAAATTAGCTGAGAGAGATAAAATGACATACAGAATCCCTATGCTATTTTAATCATATGCAACACATAAAAATAAAACTTTAGGAACAAATACGTTAAATATTAACAACATTTGGGCATCCACTGGTAGTCTTGGAACAGCTCCCCAGGTGGCTAAGAGGTGACTGCTGCAACATAGGGAATGGATAAACTAGTACTCACAATGTTAAACAGCCTGTCTAACTAAAATTCAAGGAATAGTAGAGATTCCCAAACTATGGATCTTTTCGTTCAACACCCTGCCTTCTCGCAAGTACACATACACAAAAAAATCTTCCAAATTTTTTTGGCAACAATGTCACAGATGGTAATTGAAAACAGCATTTTTGTGGTTAGGTTTTAATATTAACAATAAAAATAAAATTGTCATGATAGTCTGTTTTTTTAAATGATAGTTTTTTTAATCCATCCAGGAAATAAAATTCTCAAGGAGTTATAACTTACTTGCTCATCAATATTAAATATCCATCAACTAGCATAGGAACTGTTAACTGAGATTACTTCAAAGTATATTCTAGTTTATATAAATATTTTTGTTAGCCCAGTATACATAGCAAATAAAGGGAGACGATATAGTGAACTTGTTAAGTATAGAGCATATAAAATGTTCCTTCCTCTTCCATTCTCCTGTCACCAATTTCCAGTACTAGAGTCAAATAAAAACAAACGAGTAATACTTACATGTCACATGCTGAGCAGTGATGTGCCCGGTCAGGTTTAATCAACTGACATTTTTCACAATATCTGATGGCTACATTTAAGAATTAAAAGGAAATTGTTGAAGGATGTACCAAGCTTAGTTAATTTGATAAAATTTGCTTTTTTTTTTTTTTACAAATAATTCTGTGAAATTGATAACAATTTTAAATTAATACCAAAACTCATTAGAGAGCTTCTGAAATCAAAAGGTCAAGAGAAAGAAGGGAAACTCAGAACAGTGCCCAGCAATTTTCAGATGAAAAAGGAGATCTATAGCAAGTAAGTGACTTGCACAAGGTCAAACACCTAGTTAGGTAGCATAACTCAGATTTACAAAGTCCTGATTCAAGTTTTTTTCCTATTATAACACAATGTCTATAGTAAAATATCAAAATGAATGTATCTAAACTCTTTTTTTTTTGTATCTAAACTCTTTAAGGCACCCTGTGCTGTCGAATTGTTTTTAAAATTATACAATAGCTTTAAGAAAAACAAAAACAATGTTTTATCTCCCATTCCTATCCCAAAGAGCAAAACTGAGACCACATTTTAAAAATAACCCCAAACTTCTTCCCACTCAATTCTAACATATGTCACTGTTGCCCAATTTATATGTTCATTCATTCAAAACATGAGCACCTACAAGATTTCAGATACTATTCTAGGTTTAAATTCCTGCTTTCATAGAACTTATATTCTTTTGGAGGAGATGGGGAATAGTAATAAGTACGTTAACAAAATAAATAGTATATTAGTGATAGGTGCTGATAAGAAAAATAAAGCAGGGAAGGGGAATTGGGATATTACATACTGTAATTTCAGAGACATTTGAGAAAACTGAAATTGAAGGAAGGGTGTTAGTAAGTCACACTGGGAAAAAGATTCTAAGTAGAGGGACATGCCTTGAGGTGGGAGTGTGCTTAAAGAATAGGATAGGGAAGGGTTGGTGTGCTTGGAACAAGGTGAAAATGAGATAGGAGATGATGTCAGAGAGTAACAAGAAATCAGATAAAGTAAGACTTGTTTTCCCAAGTCAGCTCAAGTACTTTGATAAAAAAAAGTCAAGAGAAGTTCACTGGAAAGAGTCCTATCAGAGTCTGTATATAGTATAGAACCTAAAGTTTCAGTTTTTGAAATTTAAATAAGTGACAAATAGATCTCTGAGATTCACCAGGGAAATGTCCCAAGACTTCATAAATCAGAAAGTACCTTAAAAATCATTATTATGGGGCAGCCCCGGTGGCGCAGCGGTTTGGCACCGCCTGCAGCCTAGGGAGTGATCCTGGAGACCCGGGATCGAGTCCCACATCGGGCTCCCTGCAGGGAGCCTGCTTCTCCCCCTGCCTGTGTCTCTGCCTCTGCCTCTCTCTCTGTGTCTATGAATAAATAAATAAAATCTTTAAAAAAAATCATTATTATGGATGAATAGAGAATAACAACATTATAGTTAGATCACCCTCCCCCCTTTTCTAGTTCATGTTCTCTCTCCTATGGATTAACCACTGGGATTGAGAATGGCTGTATGCTGCTGGATCTGGGTAACATGTGATGGCAATATTTTGCCATGTGAATTGGGTAAAAAATGAAAACTTGTTTTCAGGGAAATAGTGTTAAAAATGAAACAGATACACAGAAACAAGATGCACTGAGTCCCAGTTTTGGTTTTCCAATTCTGGGTTCCAGTTCTTGCAGTTCTGCTCTTAAGATACAGGAAATACCTACCAATTTCTAATACCATTTCACATTTTTGGGTAGCTTTTTGGAGTGAAAGGGAGTTAAAAAGCTTAAGTTGTTGCCTGTTACTTATGATCCTAATAAACATAGTAATAGTGTAGAAAATAGGTTCAAATAAAAATTTAAATTAAGTATACCCTCTAAAATAGTGCATGGATCATTTTATGTATTACAATCTATTTGGAAGGAAATTTGGCAGTATCTACAAAAATTTAAGATATGTATGTTCTGTGACCCAGGATTTCTACTTTTAGAAAATTCTATAGACATGTTCACTATGGGGGATCTCTGGGTAGCTCAGCGGTTTAGTGCCTGCCTTTGGCCCAGGGCGGGATCCTGGAGTCCCGGGATCAAGTCCTGCATCGGGCTCCTTGCATGGAGCCTGCTTCTTCCTCTGCCTGTGTCTCTGCCTCTCTCTCTGTGTCTCTCATGAATAAATAAATAAAATCTTAAAAAAAAAAAGACACATTCACTACAGCATTGTTTTTAATAATAAAATACTATGAATAACTTGAATGATGTAAATGGCTAAGCATTCTGATATATCTATACAGTGGAATACTATGTGGACTTGAACAAGAATTTTCCATACAAAATACACATGTACCCTAAATTGGAAAAATGCAAATATATCACATAGGAAAAAAAAAAAAACAAATTGTTACATAGTTTGAATATGTAGCATGTTTCACATCTCTAAGGGGAATAAGAAGACATATATTTTCTCTTTATATATCCCAATAAAATGCATCCACCTTCCAGACTTGAACTAACATAAAGAGACAAAGCATTAACTTGAAGCAATGTTGTAAGTTACACCTGCTAAAAGACACTCTTTAGGTAACCAAATTTGCATTGGTATTGTATTGTATTCACTCTAGTTGTTAAACTATATTAATTGTATCTAAGTTATGCAATAACCTGCGAAGTGTAAGAAATTTCTGCAAGGATATACAGGGTGCCCCTGGAGAGCAGTGCTGGGGTGAGAAGCAAACTCACTTTTCTCTCTTTTTTTCTGGTAGGCTCGATGCCTAGCATGGAGCCCAATGCAAGGCTTGAGCTCACAACCTTGAGATCAAAACGGAGCTGAGATCAAGAGTTGGAGCCTGAGATCAAGAGTTAGAAGCTTAACTGAGCCACCCAAGTACTCCTCACTTTCTATCTGGAGCCCTAAAATCTTTTTTGAAATGATGAGCATGTATTACTTTAATAATTTGAACAAAAATGTCTTTAAGTTGAAGGGAATACATATAAACATCCATTTAAATGAATAAGCTATACTTTACTGAAGGCTTGTTCTATAATACCTCACCTGGGTTGGACCACTAGGGAGATAAAGCTTTACAATGTAGAAAAAGTAAAACTGTAAAGGACCGTAGAAATCTCCTAGTTGATCTCTCCATCCTACAGATGAAAAACACAGCTGAATTAGTGGTAAGATGAGGATCAGGAGTATCTTATTTTCTTCTATACTTCTACTCAAAATGCTGAAGTGAGAATTTTGTCCTGAGATGAAATCAAACTGAACAAACCTTTGAAGAAGACGTCTGAAAGATCTTGATGGCTAAGGAGACAGAGGAACTGAGGAAAAAGGAGCAATCAGCAAACTTCAGTTTCTAGTCTTGGGCCCTGACACGAATAAGGCTGCCAATGGCAGAAATAAGCTCAGTCTGAGGGGACCAGGTAGAGTGGGGCAAGGTGTTTTTCTTTTATTCATTCTCTCATTCATTCAATCAACAAATATTTAGAGAGTTTCTATCATATGACAAAAATACTGCTTTATGGTATTACATTTTTTTTTTTTTTTTTGGTATTACATTTTGGATTGGTGAATCTAGTTTTGTAGGTTTGGATAATAGGTCACTCAAGGACAGGTATTCTGGGGGGAGCCAGGTAAGAGGATGAAATAGGAGGACTCCAAGCTCACCTAGTCCCATGGATACATGCAGATAGCAGACACAGTAGTGTAACTAACCCAGAAAACAAACCAAGCTGGAAATACCAAGTTAGAACACAGATGCCAAGAAGACTGATAAAGCCTAGAATAATGGCTATTGGGTGCTCTAGGGGAAAGGTCTGCAGCTTCTTCCATCTGAAACATTAGGAAGGATGCTGCAGCCCTTGTGCAGCTAGACTGTAGGCCTCCAGATAGACAAGTGATCCTTGTGTGCAGCTACAGCTCCACCCTTTTGCCTGAGATACAAGAAAGGGTTTGGAATGCAAATAAGTGCTAGTGTGACAATGTCCTTGAATCTCTTATAATTCATATTAAGAAAAGTGAACTCATTCCTGAAAACTATTAAAAAAAAAAAACTGAGACACAATAAACAAATGATCACAATATCTTAGTGTCAGAATTCCAGAGGTGAAAACAAAAGCCAAAGGAAAACTATGAACAGAATGAGGGTAAGGCACCCTTGTGAAGCTAAGAAATAGAAAAATTAAATTTAGGAGGAAGAATAATTTAAAAATCAGAACCAGAACCAGAATAGAAAAGCACAAACAGGAAAGCTTTTTAAGAAGCCAGAATGACAAAAGCCACTGAACTTGGGTAGGGAGACTGGAAGTCAGTTGCCTGGAATTAGCTAGAAAGGAACTTATAAGAGGACCTAACTCGTGTAGCCCCAGTGGCTCTGCGGTTTAGCATGGCTCGGCGGTTTAGTGCTGCCTTCAGCCTGGGGTGAGATTCTGGGAACCCAGGATTGGTCTGCGTCAGGCTCCCTGTGTGGAGCCTGTTTCTCCCTCTGCCTGTCTCTCTGTGTCTCTCATGAATAAATAAATAAAATCTTAAAAAAAAAAAAAAGGAGGATCTAATTCAAAGGGAAAAAAAATATAATGGTTAGAACAGCATCCAAACTAAATTGCTGTTGTTTTTAAGAGAGAGATATACTTTGATGTATAGCTGAGAACAGAGGGAAGAAACTGGTTGTGATTTATTAACTGAAGAAGCAAGAGTTATAGGAGCAAACCGGAGGAGAAGAAGGTCAGCAATCTTTATGTAAATATGAGAAAGGATGAGGGGGGCGCTGGGAGGTGCAGTCGGTTAGGCCTCCAATGCTTGGTTTCAGCTCAAGTTGTGATCTCAGAGGTATAGGACTGAGCCCCATGTTGGGTTCCCCACTCAGCTCGGAGTCTGCTTAAGTCTCTTTCTTTGTCGTCTACTTCTCCCCGTCTCCCCCTCTCCCCTGTTCTCTCTCTCAATAAATAAACCTTAAAAAAAAAAAGGGACGAGAACACAGATACCAAGAGGAAACTGATATGCTCTGGAAAAGCCAATCTGTAAACGTGCACCAGCAAAACATTGTCCTGAAGGCAGCAGGGACTATGTCACCAGTTAGGTTTGATGCTAGTTCTTTCACTTACTAGCCTGTGACCTTGGGTCAGTAAATTTACTTTCTATGAGCCTCAATTTCCTCTTCTGTAAGTGCAAATAAAACAAAGTGCAAACGATTATTGTGCAGATTAACTATAAATCTTCTGGAACCTATTTTCTCAATAGAAGGTGTTATTAGGATAATAGTAATATTTCTGATAAAATATAAAGTCAAACTATGATGGGGAAAATCAGTGAAGGAGAAAATACTAGGGAGATTTAAAAGTGCATAAACGGTGCTCGCTTTGACAACATATATACTAAAATTAGCAGGATACAGATAAGATTAGCATGGCCTCTGCATAAGAATGACATGCAAAAAGTGCATAAACAGCCATTATGGAAAATACCCGGGAAGAGATTCATTCAACAAATTTATTAAACAAAAACCTACTGAGGGGCTATTTAATAAGACACTTTGTTAGAGACTATGGGAGAAATTCCTGACAGCCAGACAAGGTCAAGGAGGTGAGATAAACAGAAATAACTATGAGACAGTGATTTGTGACCTACAAGGTACAAATTTGAGAAGTTCAGAGCGGATTTTATTTATTTATTTATTTTTTCAGAGCAGATTTTAAAAATCACTTCCTGGGGTGCCTGGGTGGCTCAGTCAGTTAATGTGACTAACTCTTGATTTCGGCTCAGGATACCATCTCAGGGTCCTGGAATGGAGCCCCAAGTCAGGCTCCCCAATCAGCAGGGAGTCAGCTCATCTCCCTCTCCCTCGGCTCCTCCTCCCACCCCGTGTACATGTGCAGAGCATTCTCTCTAAGATAAATAAATATTAAAAAAACATAAAAATCACTTTGTGTTCAACTGAATACAAATGGATAAAAAGCAGCAGACATTTGCTTAAAACTTCAAACTAGAGAGGAAAACATAATCATCTTAGGCAGAGAAAAAGACATCAAAAAAGGTGGGGAAAGACGAGTAATTTAGCACAGAGCTGATGCAAGCAAACAGTGTGGGACAAAGCTAGAGAGACACGTCAGTTGAATCCACATCGTGGAGGTAGAAGGTCTAGAAAAACTCATTCTGTTTCTTGAATAGATGATAATTTGTCCACATGGTTCAAAAAGCCCCCCAAAAAACTGAGTGAAAAGCCCCCCATCCCTGTTTCTCAGCCCCCAATTCCTCTCTGTGGAGGCAGCTCTATCACTTTCATTCGTTTTTTGGTCTGTGAAAGGTCTACTTTCTACAATATGTATTTCTGTAATTTTGTTTTTTAAAGAATGAATATTGTTTCCATAATAAGAAAAAAGAATAAAACTCCCCAAAGTATGGAACTCTAAGCAGTAGAAATGCAGTATAAAATAGTGCTCAAGAGCAGGGACTCTGCCTGTAATCAGAAGGTAAGCTATAAATCCAAGATCTTATCACTTGAGGACTATGGATACCTAATTCGTGCCTCATTTCTTCATCTCTAAAATAATGTGCAGCACCTCCCTCAGAGGTGTCCTGAAGATTAAATGATCACCAGTAAAATATGTAGGATAATTCTAGTGTAACTGAATAGACGAAGGGTATTATTCAGATTACAGGAAAGCCATTATAATGGCTTTATATAATGGAAAAATAATAAAGCCGTTAAGTGCAAAGATTTTACATCAGTACCTATTAACTATTCGAGGCACGCATACTGCTCTGAAAATCAAGATAATCTCAGATTATCTTGGTATGAGCAGGTTACTTTTTAAACTACATGTACCTGCAACTTTGCATATTATCTCAGAATTCATAAATTCTCTGAAATCTTGGACTTTGGGTTAAGAACATATAATCTGCAGAACTATAAGTACAAATAATTATTATAAATCAGACTTTTGCTAATTGAATATAAAAAAAGAATATTTTATATTAGCTATCATTTACTGAAAATTCATTATTATATACCAAGATCTACACTAAATGTGTGTCTCACTTACATATCTTATTTAATACTTCCACTAACCCAAAGATGTAGATATTCTTATCCTCATTTTAAAATAAGGAAACAGAAGGGTGCCTGGGGGGCTCAGTCCATTAGGCATCCAACTCTTGATTTTGGTTCAGGTCATGATCTCAGAGTTGTGAGATCGAGCCCACATTGGGCTCCATGTCAGGTGTGGAGCCTGCTAAAAATTATCTCTCTGACCTCCACTTGGCCCCCCACAACTTGTACTCTTCTCTCAAAAAAATAAAAATAAAAAATAAATAAGGAAATAAGAACTTAGAAAGTCAGTGACTCACTACACTAGTAATGGGAAAGCAGAGGTCTGATCTGAAATTTGTTTTTTGTTATGTATAGCAATTTATTAGTTATGCAAAAACAATAGTATTAAATGCATGAAAAATTTAACAAATATCCCCTCCTAAAATCTTGTAAGAACTTTATAATTCCTTAGTCACCACTTGACCATAACTACACAAAGGTAAAGCTCCTCTTCTTTCTACTTGGAGTTGAACAGCACAGTGGGTTCTAGAGAAAGAGCACTACATTTAAATCCATTTTTTCCACATACTATCTATATGACCTTGAACAAGTTATAAACCTCTCTGTGTCTCACTTTTCTAAGTACTCATCTGTAAAATGAAGACAATAGTACCTACCTCACAGGGTTGTTGTGAAGTTTAAATGAGTATGTGTAAAGCACTCAGAATAACTGTTAGCTAGTATATTATCCCGTATTTGAACAAACTCATGGGGTATATAGTTTATAACTTAAAACAATTTCCTATAATTAAGTGACTACATTGGCCACTCATTAACTCATCCGAATTATAAGCCTGTCACCCTAAGAAAAGGAAGGTGCTGCACGAGTTACCTATGTCAATGTAGGCAGTGGGACAATGGAAATCCCAATGGCCTTGGAATCAGATAAACCTGAGTTCAAATTTTGGCTGAGTATTAGTGTTAAAACTTGAACAGGATTCTTCCCCTTTAAGGTCTTTTACTCCTCTCCATTCTAAATTAGCACATTCTTAAAAAAAAAAAATAAGTTAGCACATTCTTGATTTTTTAAAAAAAATATTCCGTGATAACACACAATATCCAAATTCATACCAGGATTTTCCAAATGATGGTTTGCTAAGACATTTTTTAGCCATGGGGTTGAACTGGAAAAAAACTGCAGAGAAAAGAGGCTCATAGTGAGCTCCTAAAAAAAATCTGTATCAATACATGTACATTATATATGTGTATCTGAAATACCACAGAGGATACAGAACACAGGAAAATCTTGTTTTTGCAGATGTTATTTGTAGCAATCACAATATCCATTTAATTGTCAACTCATGCAGATATATTTTGGCAGAATTAGCCATATTTTAAAAATTCTTTGGAAAGGAAAGTTTAAGACTGATTTTTCTTACTCCTTGAAGCTGATGTGGTGTAGATAGGTAAGTCCCTTGCTGCTCTTCTCAAAATTTCTTGTTGTCTTTCTTGGCTAAATTCCTTTTCATAACGTTCCTTTTCAGAATTGGACAAGTAGAACTATAAAAAGAGAAATAACCATTAATTCTTTTTAATCCCATGAAGTATCATACTCAGAAAAAGTTTCATTCTGAACAGAAAAAAACATTTTCTTCTATGAAGGCAAAACTTATTTTCAAATTTGAGAAGCTCAATCAAGTGTATTTTAGCACAACTACATACCTTTGACAGATTAAAAAATATTTGCCCTCAATACTAATGGGAAAAAATATGAACTAGAAAATTTCATCTTTGTTTTTTACAGAAAAAATTAAATATTAAATACCCCCCCAAACAAAAAGGGCTTAATATATATTTTCTATTAATAAAAATTTTGATGTTTGAAAATTAGTGTCAAGAAATTTGTAATTTTTGGAAGGATGTCCAAGATTTACTCACTTTGGATAATAGATTAAATCATAGGCATGAGGTCCAGCTATTTACTGGTCAAGTATCTCAATGAGGTCAAAAAGTCATTCTTTTACTACTTTGTTTTAGCTTTTAGAAAGCTAGCCAATAGAAGTACTTTCTGCAAAATTATTAAGGACTGTCTCTTTTATAGAGTTATTTCTAGTTTCCATTTCTTAAAGTTTTATTCCCATAGAGTTACCAGCCTGCAGTCCATTTCTTAAATAGCATTTTCCCTACAAAGGACTTGTTTATAGTTGCTCTTCCTGTCATCTCAGTATCTCAAGGACCCTCAGTTTTAATGCCTCTAATTTCATGCAAACAGAAGCTTTCAATCTCTATCAGTTTTTAATTCAGATTTTTTTAAAAACTAAAAATGGCTTGGACTTGCTTTCATCATCTTATATTTTTAACTGTACTGTTTTTCAATTTTTTCAAGCAAAAGCAGGGTTTAGCTTGAAAAGAACTAAAGGGTCATGAATGGAGTTCTATCTTTTTATATTCAAGTATTTTGATTCACCTAACTTGCTACTAAAACTTTCCCATACTCTTGATGCCTCATCATCAATTATAATATTAGCTTATCAGTGCACCCTATCTTGTTACAAACAAGGCAATAGTCTGGCATAGTAGAAAGAGGTCTGGGCTGAAGAAACTGTGATGCCAAGAACCTTGGGAAATTTTCTAAGATCGCACAATTACTGGTAGAGCTGATATTAAAACACAGGTCTTTTAAACTCTACTATGCTTCCCTCTATACTGCTAATGTAAAAGAAACGTTCTTGCTTTTTACAGACTGTTACTCTAACCTGACCAAACACCACAGTTTAGGGTGTAGAAGAGTCTATTTAGATTACCTTGCCTGGTTCCCACAATCAAATCTTGATGGCACAATAAATCCTCAAATTTACTTCTAAGGCATGAGAAGTAGCACAGACGAATAAACAAGATAAAAAGAAGTCAGAAAAGGTTACCATAATCTTAAATTGAGACTTTGGAGGTCACTCATCTAACCTCCCAGGCACGTAGGAATCTTAAGACGACATTTCTGAGATCCACTCCCTTTGTAAATACTTTCAGGTACTGAAATACTTCCCTACTTGGCAAAATGGCCCATTCTCTCTTAAGAGAATTGTAACTTGTAACTTGTTTGAATTAAAAGTTCTCCTATGACATGATGTGTCTCTGAAGCATTCAGAGTAGAATATAAGAATCATATGGTATGATAATAAATATATACTTGGATAGGATGATGTTCTAATCCAATTTTATAACTTCCTTGTAAAATCTGAACATATTTCCCTGGGCTGTCCTATTTCTAGCCTGTGGTAGTATCCCAGGCTCAACATCATCACTTTTCCTTAAGGACTAATGTTACAAATTATAAAAAACTTAAAATGAAAATCTCAAGAGCCACCAGAATTTTAGATGAGGAATGGAACAAATTTTAAATGGATTAGACCTCAGAAATTATTACCATACATCTAGTTTTCATTAAAAACTACAAAACAGAATTCAAACTATGAAATATCATAAATTCAGTGTTCAGATGGTTCAATTTAAATATATGTTAGATACCGATTAAGAACTTGGAAAAACAAAAACAAAACTTGGCACTGCTCAAGGTAACAGGAATCCACGGATGAATATTATAGCCTTTGCCTTCAAAAGTATATTCCTACAGTTCAGTAGGAATGTTGGCCATGTCAATAAAGAAATACAACTTACAAATCAGCTTAAGTACAATATGTTATCAGGTATAATAAAAGCTCCCTTAGGAGGGAGTGGAGAATGTCACTGAAAGTCTCTTGGAAGAAGCAGTACCTATACCAGGTTTTGAGAGGTAACAGGAATCTTGCAGGAAAACAAGGAGGGAAAGAGAATCTTGGTAAAGGGAGCAGCATATAGAAAGCACAAATATAGCATGGTATAGTCAGTGCAAAACACTACCAAGTTCCAGGAAGAAGCAGTGCAGATAAAGTTAGTAAGATTTTACTTCATGAAGGGTCTTTCTTGTGTGCCATCCAAATGAGCATGAGCTTTATCTTGTAGCTTATTGGTGACCTCTGTAGGATTACCCGAGAAGTGATGGGGCCATATTTTCTTTTTAGAGAGATGACACTTAAGTGATGGAAAATGCCTGCTAGGTCTTCATATTTTGCCTTCATTCATATATTTAGCAATCTGCCTGTTATATACAAGGTCTGAATCTAGGCAATGGGGATACAGCAATAAACAACAAAGATCCTTCCTTCAAAAAGCTAATACCTGGGCAGCCTGGCCTGGGTGCCTCAGCGGTTTAGTGCCGCCTTTAGCCCAGGGCATGATCCTGGAGACCTGGGATCGAGTCCTACGTCTGGCTCCCTGCAGGAGCCTGCTTCTCCCTCTGCCTGTGTCTCTGCCTCTCTCTCTCTGTGCCTCTCCTGAATAAATAAATAAAATCTTAAAACAAAAGCTAATACTTTAGTGAAAGAGATACTTACAAAAGTCTTAAGTGTCACTTCCTCAGAAATTTGTTCATACTACCTACAGTTGTTTTCCCCTGATATCTTTTAGTGTTACACTTTACTACATCATCATGTTCTTTTCTAAAGTTTGTAAGTTTATCACAATTTATAATTATTTGTCTACCATCTGTCTCTTCTTTTAAAATGTAAGGACTATGTCTTTGTTCTTTTTATTCCCAGAGCCTAGCACACACAGTCTGACAAAGAGTAGATGCCAAGTACTTGCTGACAAAGAATGAAAAAATACCCATATTTATAACTTAACTTCCCTAAAAATGTAGTTTTTGCTATTTAGACTCAATCAGTTTTCCTGGGTCTGATTTCCAAATGTTGCTCTAACCTCTCAACTACCGTTAACTTTAGTAGCTACTGCATAGCTTTGTTAATTACTCTAAGGAACCAGCTCAGTTGGCACACTGGAAGCTTATTAGAAAGAGAATCATAGGGGGATCCCTGGGTGGCTCAGCGGTTTAGCGCCGCCTTCAGCCCAGGGTGTGATCCTGGGGACCTGGGATCAAGTCCCACGTCAGGCTCCCTTCATGGAGCCTGCTTCTGCCTGTCTCTGCCCTTCTCTCTGTCTCTCTCTGTGTCTCTCATGAATAAATAAATAAAATCTTAAAAAAAAAAAAAGAGAAAGAATCATAAACTCCTACTCTTTCTTGGTTGTCACTGCAGCTTAACTTACCCAGCCTTTGGTGATTTAATGATTCATTCATTCAGTAGTGAACACCCACTCTGTGCTAAATAGTGGGAGAGGGATATAGTACAGGACACCATAAAAATGATCCCTGCTTCAAAAAACTAACAATAAGGTGGTGGATACAAGTCAGTATGGTTAAGTTCTATGACAGGAAGGTAGAGCATGCCATAGCAGGGCCACTGGACAGGCTTTGGGGATCAGCTGAACTTCTAGGAAAAGGGGAACATGAAGGATGGAGTGGATGTAAAGGCTTAAGCCCTAGGCTGAATGCTAAATGGATGCAATATGACAAAACAGCAACCAAAATAAATAAATAACATTTAAATGGCACTTATTAAGTGCTATGTATTCTTCTGAGCACTTTACATATTTATAATATATACTATTAAGTATATATTATTATAAATATTACTAATCACATACATGATTAATTTATTCAATACGTACAACAAACCTGTAAGGTATGTACCACTATTGTCCTCACTCTACAGGAAAGCTCTGAGGTGCAGACAGCTGAAGAAAGTCTCCAAAGACACAAAGCTAGTTCGCAGGAGAGGCAGGAGTTGAACCTGGGCACTCTGGAACCCGAGTCTGAGTTCTTCACTTCTATACTATACTGCTTCTCAAAAGGATTACCACTTGTTTTTATTCTATTTTTAAAGTTTATTTATTTAAGTACTCTCTACACCCAATATGGGGCTCAAATCCATGACCCCAAGATCATGAGTCGCATTCTCTTAAAGCCAGCCCATCAACTCTTTTTATTTTTATTTCCTATAACAAGAACTATTTACTTCTATACACTCTATGTTTTCAACAGCCATCACTAGTAGTAAGTGATTAAATAAAATTAGTTCTTTTTCAACTCAGAGCTTAAGATGTAGATGGCAGTTTGTGGGGCGCATGGGTGGCTCAATCAGTTAAGTGACCAACTCTGGGTTTTGGCTCAGGTTGTGATCTCATGGTCATGAGACTGAGCCCCGTACTAAGCCTTGTGTTGAGCTTGGTGTGCAGTGGAGAGTCTGCTTCTCTCCCCACTCCCTTTGCCCTCCCTGCCACTTGCATAAATGTGCTCTCTAAAAACAAATAAATCTTGGAACGCCTGGGTGGCTCAGTGGTTGAGTGTCTGCCTCTGGCACATGTCATGATCCTGGGGTCCGGGGATCTAGTTCTGCATGGGGCTCTCCGCAGGGAGCTTGTTTCTCCCTCTGCCTATGTCTCTGCCTCTCTCTCTCTCTCTCTCTCTGTGGGTCATGAATAAATAAATAAAACCTTAAAAATAAATCTTAAAAATAAAGAAAGATATGGATGGCAGTTTGTAACGTAACTTTAAGAGTTGACTAATTATTACCAAATGTCTGATGAATACATTTGAGGAAACACCGTTTGATTGATTGCTCAACCCCTTAAAACAAGAGCACCCAATAGAACAAAAACAGGCAAAAGATTATGTAGCGTTTCCTACTTAATGCTGAATGTACACACAACATAGGATCCAGCAATTCTAATCTGAGGCACCTACCCAAAAGAACTATATATATACACATATGTGGGTATGTATGTAAATATATACATAGGTATATGTAATAGGATGTTAACAGCAGCCCTATTTGTAAGAGCCTAAAACTGGAAGACACCCAAATGCCCCTGCCCATCAACAGCAGACTAGCTAAATAAGCTATTATTTACCACAATTGAATACTAAACAATAATGAGAATGAATGCTCCACAAGTATATGCAACAACATGGAAGAATATTAAAACAGAATATTAATGAAAGAAGCCAGAGACACAAATAAACAAAGTATATGACTCCATTTATGTAAAATACAAAACCAGGCAAAATGAACTGATGCTATTAGGGGGCAGGAAAGTGGGTTTGCATGGCTGGAAGGAAGCATGAGGAGGCTTATGAGATACTGGCAATGTTCTGTTTCTTCAGCTTGGTGGTGGTTACTCAAGGGTGTTTTGGTTTGTGAAAATCCATCAGGTGTACACTTATATATACTTTTGTGTATATATGTTTTATAAAAGTTATAAAAGTTAAATAAAAGTTGATATTTTTAAAAATATGGTCTATAACTTTTAAAGAATTTTGATGAATTTTATGGAAGTGGAATAATTATCATCATCATCTAATATTTGAATACAGGCACTATTTTCCAACGAGAAAACGGAGGCTCGGAGACATTAAGTAATGTGCTAGAACAGAAAATCAAACTCGGAGAATCCTAACACCAGAGAGTACATTCTTAGCTATCTAGTTATAACAGATTTCAGTCAGCTATGTCCAGGTAAAAGAAACACTGGTTTTAATACTTTACATAAATATTTCCTTACATTATTTTCCCAATGGAACCTCAAATTAGAAGAAACATAAGCCATATTAAAGCCTAGACAGTTTCCCACAATCAAAACTTTCTTTAGTTGTAGCATATTTGTTCAGGCCTGAGAAAATATGTTAAGGTGTCCAAAAGTATACTCTACTTTTCTAACTCTATGCTGTCCCTTAAGACTTTTTATTTCAATAAAAAAAGTAAAGTATGTCTTTAAGAATATACAGCATGGCAGAAAAATACCAGTATTAAGTAAACTATTATCAGTCATTCAGTGCACTAAGTCAGTGGGTTTTATCTGAGTCCAGGCTGAAGACTCACATTCACAATGTAGAGTCACCAAGCAAGTTCATGAACAGAAACAGAACAAATGCATTATGTAGTAAAATGTTAACCAAGGTATCATAGGGAAAATAATTCCATCATTAGCTACAGCATTTGGTAATTTACCAACATTAAATTTACCTCTTTGGAGGGGGAAGCGGGAGATGTGAAAATTGTCATCCAATAGGACCATACAAACATAACAAAGAACAGATGGAAAGCCACAAGGTAAACAACGGCCTTTCCTGGTAAATAAAAACAAATAACATTTCATTGAATCCAGGTGAAAGCAGGAAAAAGCATTACATTAAAACACAATATTCAGGGTCAGGAGGCTTAATCCAATAAATATCTTAATTAAAACTACTGAAGACATCAAATTTATAAACTCCTTTACCTGAATGATGTAATATTACAGATATGAAGAAACATTCAGTTCCTACATTTAAGGGTTATCAGCTTGGTTTATAACCAATGACTATAGTCTGAGATGATATTTGATTTTATTAATAAACTGCTAAACATTGAACAAGTTGAAACCCTCCTTCACTCACTGTATTTCAAGATCTTCCTAAAAGTTACATTTTAAAATGACTTAAAAATTACTTAAAACAGATTCTATCACTATGAACATTAATTAAGTCCAAGGAACAAACTGAAAGTAATAAAGGAAGTTCCCATCACTGAGAATAAGGAGTAATCTGAAAAACTCAGTTTCTGGATTTTCCAGAAATGTTATGCTAAATTTCATTCTCCTTTCAACACACGGTAACAAAAAAATTTTAGCCATTTAAAATTTCTGCCATAATTGTTTCACAAGTGGATTAGTGTGGCATTCTAACATCTTTCTCTCCAAATATTAACTCATCACTGATATACAACTTAGAGCTTTTTGTTGTGTTCCGCAGTTTTTCTACTTGAAAGAAGTAGGACTGGTTTTCATAGGAAGCAAGAACTATCTACCAGATGTTTAGACTCTTTTTCTGTTGGAATGAGGCACCACAAATCCACTGAAGAAAAAAAAGTAGACATAAGCTTCAAAGTTTGAAATTCTACTCATTTTTAAAGTTCAGATCAAATATTAATCCTTCTATATAAGCCTTCTCCATTACTTTTAGAATTCATTACCTCTTCATGCTATACTCCTCCTCCCAATCTGCTCAGACTTCAATAAAACACTTCATCTGTTTTATTTATTTATTTATTTTTTTCATCTGTTTTATTAAAGTTAGTTGCTTAACACTGATTACCTAATATGTGTAAAACATTTAAAACAGTGCCTGGCATATAATAAATCCTTAATAAATACTGGCCATTTTTTTAAAAGTAATCTCAACACCCAATTGGGGCTCAAACTCACAACCCTGAAGATCAAAAGTCACACACTCTACTGACTTAGCCAGACAGGCACCGCAATACTGGCTATTAGTAGTAGTAGTAATATCCAAGAATTTTAATTTCCCTCAAAATCTGGTTCTGTTTGCACATTCCCTATTTCCATGTTTCCAAAGTTTAAGGAATGATAAAAGTTTTCACTGGTCTGTAGTGAAATGACATTAAGAACAATGCAGTGAAGTTTTTATAAAGCTAAGATGTACTCGATTCAAAGTACTATTCTTTCTTTGGTCTGAGGTCATTTTTCCGTTCACTTTTGGTTTTAAAAACTTTTCCTTTAAAATAAACTAATGATAAAAAAAATTAACAACCCGTTGGGTTCAGTCTTTTCTTTTGCATTATACTGGTCCATCATGTATGGCCTAACAGACCAGGACCACAAGTCCCACAGTTGACTGGCACAGGAAATCAGGACCCAATAACTCCTCACATTGCACAGCTAATCAGCACAAAGCACCTCAAATTCTAGTTCCTTGGGACGCCTGGGTGACTCAATGGTTGAGCATCTGCCTTTGGCTCAGATGGTGATCCCCGGGTCCCAGGATCAAGTCCCACATTGGGCTCCCCATGGGGAGTCTGCTTCTCCCTCTGCCTAGGTCTCTGCTTCTTTCTGTGCCTTTCATGAATAAATAAATAAAATCTTTTTTTTTTTAAAATTCTAGTTCCTAAAATCTCTTTCAAAGTAAACTCTCTCTCATTATTTTCACTGCCAGTGTAACAGGTCATCAACTGTTGCTTAACTCATTTGGATCACTGCAAAAGCCAACCAGTCTCCTTGCCTCCAGTCCATCTCAATAGGCAGTGTAGAATGTGCCGTTCATAGTTTCTACTCCACCCTGGCTGTGGTATTCTTGGGAAATAACTCCAAGTGCATGACTCATGACTTATGAATGCATTATGAAAGGCTGGGACTTCCTGGTACCCATATTTGACCACAACTACTCAAATCACTACTTCCACCTACTAAAAGCCTATTAGAAAGTATATATTGTGTACCTTATTTCTAACCCTCACTATAGTCCTGTAAGGCATTCTTTCCGTTTACTAATGTGAAAACTGAGTTGCAGAGAATTTAATATCTTGCCCAATGTTACTTGGTAAATGATAAAGCCAGGATTCAAATCCATATCTGCTTGATAAAAATCCAAGGTTATTTTCATTGTCATACCTAAAAGTATATTTTCCTCCACTTTACACATCATCTTAGTAGTCACATCCTGTTATCAGAGCCAATATCTGATGCCAAGACAAAATCTTTGCCATAACTTCCTTCTATCTTCAAATTTGCTTTCTTTTATGTCCACTCAAACTGATCATCATCCTCATTGAAAATTCTGGCTTGTCAAAATCTGCATTCTCTACTATCTCTGTTCCCTCCAGGTTGAACTCTATGGTCTACTCAATGGATCCAATATCTTTCCTTCATTTGATTTTCTTTTGGAAAAGTATACTGGAACTCAGTCTCCTACTATTATACGATACTGAGGCCGTTTGCCAAGCTTGCAATATATTCCTCACCTAGCTCACTTCGCTTTTTATATTTTTGCCTGGCCCCCATATTCAATCAAGTTTGTCAATCCTCATCTATATCCTCTTGTATAGCTTTGGTAACTTTAAGGTCGCCATTTATCACCACCTTGAGGTATTTTAAAATTTCTTAATCATTTAGTTACTTACAACTAAGGTCAACATATAAACAATATACTCCCAAAATATTTTTAAAGACATCTAAAATATTTTTTAAACTATTTCTGTTCTCCACAAGTACAAAAACAAATGGTTTCTGCTTTAAAAAATCTTAACCCTCAGTTAAAAAAAAAACAAACAAACTGATAAATCTTTTAAGCATCATGCCTGGAATATAATAAGTACTTAGCAAATGGAAAATATCAAATTGTAATGTAAAAAATAACAGGAAATACTGCCTTTACATAAATTTGAAATAATGTGATTATTAATAAGAAAACTTCTGGTCACATATATATGCTATAAATCATTGTTTAGAAGTAATAGATAAAGGAAGTGCCTGGATGGCATAGTCAGTTGAGAGCCAATTCTTGATTTCGGCTTGGGTTATTATCTCAGGGGATCAATCCCTACATCAGGCTCTGTGCTCAGTGCAGTCCGCTTGAGATTCTCTCCCTCTCCCACTCATGCTAAGTAAGTAAACACATCTTTAAAAAAAATAAAAAGTAAAAGCTTAGTTAACTAAGCAAATAAAAAAACCCCAAAATCTGAATCTATAAAATAAAAAAAAAAACACCCAAATCTGAATCTATAAATCAAAAAGTCTGACTCAAAAAATCATCTGTAGGGCAGCCCGTGTGGCTCAGTGGTTTAGCGCCGCCTTCAGTCCAGGGCCTGATCCTGGAGACCCAGGATGGAGTCCCTTGTCGGGCTCCCTGCATGGAGCTTGCTTCTCCCTCTGGCTGTGTCTCTGCCACTCTCTCTCTCTCAAATAAATAAATAAATAAAATCTTTTTAAAAAAATCATCTGTAAATGAATTTTAAAAAACAAACATATAAGCAAACAAACTCATTAAAAGATTCTTTGAAAGACATGGGGAAAATAGCTCCAAGAAATAATGAGACAAGTTAGATGCTCTTTTTTAAGTACTTCAGAAATTCTCTGCTTTCTGTACCTGTGCTTTCACATATAGTTTTGATTTAAAGGAAGAAAATCAAGTCAACCAAGACTGAGTCTATATTTATTCCTCAACTGTGGCTAGAATTGAAAAATTAGATTCAAAGGCAATTTGAGATTTACGTGCTTAGTGCCTAATTATTTCCAATAGGAATAAATATTTATTAATAATTTCTAAGTGTTGAACTGTTTTAGAAATCCTCTGGATTTTCATATCTCAAATCAAATTTTGTTTTTGAAATTTGATAGACTTAATATTTTAACTTGGTGAAACTGTGAGCAATGAACTTTTCCCTCCAGGCATTATCGCATTGACTATTATAAAAAGTAGAATTCCCATTCAAAATGAACTAGTAATACATTTTACAAATTTATAGTCTGGTTATTTTGTTAAAAATCTCTGAGTAGTAAAGTACTATTTTTCACAAATATATAAACAAGAGGACCATCAATAAAATTTAGGCATCATGAAACAAAATCCACTCCTCAAACCTAGCTAGAACTGGTATTAAAAATATTTTAATCAGGGCAGCCAGGGTGGCTCAGTGGTTTAGTGCCACCTTCCACCCAGGGCATGATCCTGGGATCAAGTCCCACGTCTAGCTCCCTGCATGGAGCCTGCTTCTCCTGCCTGTGTCTCAGCCTCTCTCTCTGTGTGTCTCTCATTAATAAAGAAATAAAATCTTAAAAAAAAAAAAAACCTTTGAATCACTACTACCAAGTGTTCTGAAGAATATACAAGGGATAAATATGTACATAAATATATCAAAGAAGTTTGAGTACTAGGTGCCTTACAAAATAACAACTATTTCAACTTATATAAATTACACAAATGAAAATATATTGAAATAGGAATAAACACAATATTATATCTCCTTTTATTTAAACTTTAAAAATACATATTTTATTTCTGCAAACAAAAACACATATAGTCATCACAAAATAAAAGTATGTGGGTCACAATAAGGATACCATAAGTATTCTACTTAAATTGAGACTTAGAGTGCCTTACCGTTTTCTCCATTTCCAGAGAGAGTAACTAGAATAGAAGAAAAAATAGTGAATAAATAATATACTTTAAAATATTTTGTTTATACATTTCAGATTGACTACTCATCTTAATACCATTTTCAAAAAATGAAATTTAGTTATAAAATGTAAATACTAATGCAAATTCAGGATTGTATGTACACTTAAAAAATCTGAAAAACACTAAAATGCTAAACATCAAATTTTTATCAACACTGTAATCACATTACAATTTTTTTTAGACCTTTGTTAATTTTAAGTCTATCAATATGGTTATATAGTTAGGTTTCCTTTAGCTCTTTCGTTAATGCCACCTACAAAATGAATAGGACTCTCCTCTGATACTCATACTTATGTATTCAGTCTGTGAGGTACATTAAAATTTTATAAAAGCTATACCCCAGACAATTTGTGTTTTTCTATAGAAAAAAAGTACAGGAACTTATCCCTGTAACTTTCAGTGTTTTTATTCCTAGCCTAAGATGCTGGGAATTGCTATTTATTTCTTCTCTCCAGATAGTCCAATGGCTTCTAGGTCCTGTTAATTCTACTACCTACACCTCTTCAAATCTGTCACCTACTCTCAATTTGTCCCATTGCCTTATTTCAGGCTCTCCTGAAACATAATAGCTTAAAAAGACTTTCAACTATCAGCTTAACACATCTCACCACCAGCAAATCTGATGGCTGAATACTCTAACACTTCCCAGTCACTTGCAGAATAAAGCCCAGTATCTTCAGGATAACAGCTATAGTCCCTCTGTGATCTACAATCTGTCTACCCCTCCAGTCTATCATTTGCACATACCTGTGGTCAATTATCCTGAATAAATGGCAGTTTCCTAAATGCATCAAGCAGTCTCACAGGTGCTCTGCTACCCCTCCCTCTTCATCCTCCAAGGCCCAGTTTAAATACCACCACCTCTATAAAGCCTTCCTGAGTCTCTCCTTTATAGGCAGAGCAGATACTCCTTTATATTGCCACTGCTCACTCTTCCATCTCTACCATGCCACCTCATTTTTTTTTTTCTAATTACGTGATAATATGTCTATCTCACCCTACTGGACTGCTCAAGTGTGGAATTGTGTCTTAGAATAATAAAAACTCTAAAAGTTATTATTACCTCTATTTTACAGATAAGTTAGCTAAGGCTCACAATAATTAAACGACTTGCCTAAGGTCACAGAACTACACTAGATGTAGTGTAGACAGATATCCGAGCTCAAGTCTACTTGGACTTGTATTCTTTCCTATAGTGTCTCTCATCTTATTCATTATTTTAGTTCCAAAGCCTGCCATACAGCAGCAATGCTTAAGAAATGTTTGCTAATTCAGCAACTATTTTTTAAAAAGATTTTATTTATTCATTCATGAGAGACACACAGAGAGAGGCAGAGATGCAGGCAGAGGGAGAAGCAGGCTCCTCACGGGAAGCCCAATGTGGGACTCGATCCCAGGACCACGGATCACGACCTAAGCCAAAGGCAGACACTCAACGACTGAGCCACCCAGGTGCACCTCAATTATCATTTTTGACTAAAATGTGTTGATAAAAAAGAGGAGTACCCAGACACTTCCTTAATAAAACATATCTACTTCAATCCTCAAACCAGGATAATTTAAAGAGAAACAATACAGGAGTAGTCCCACTAAAGTTTAGAAATAAAATAAGCAAGTTCGTGGGGTTTGTTTTGTTTTGTTTTGTTTTTGTTTTTTTGGGAAAGCATTGTTTTAGAGACACAGGGCTTCTTCTCAACCCATCTCAGGTCAGTCTGGTAGAACACTGGTGTAGTTAGATCCTGGGCTGGTCCCCTCTGGCCTCACAAACCATTTCCCATTTATGCTAATCTACACTAAAAATATTATTTTCAATACTGCCATGCTGTGAAATGATTGGGAAGCCCTATTCAAGGCACACAATTCCGAGAAATCAATTAGTGGTATAAAAATGGAAAAGAAGCAAATGTATCACTATTTGCAGATTATAAGACTATAATGCCTTCATAGTCAAAGAAAACCAACCGAAAAACCATTATAAACAACAGGTGGTAATAGTCTACAGAAATCAATAGCTTTTCAATAAACATGGAATCACCATGTAGAAATTATAACCAAAGAAAAGTTTTATTTATAAAGCCACCTAAAAATATAAAATTCCTAGGAACAGACATAACAAATGAGCAAGATCTACACAAGTGCTCCCCACAAGGCTTCCATGGGGAGGGATGCATTATCACTGCACAGGAGGAATGGAAGTCTACCTACTGCCCAGGCCTTCACCTTCTCTGACACCACTTTTTTCCTACTCTGAAGTAGGAAAGGGGGCAGGAAATTGCAAGAGGGATGCCTTGTTACAGCCAGGCAAGGGGGAAATCTAAGCTTATACTCAGCCTCTGCTGGAGAAAATGGGAGCAGAGGGCAGTTTTTCCATTGTATTTGGCTGAAGTAGGGCAGTTACTATCTAGTTTTGTCTTGCTAGGTTGCCCTTTTCCTGTTTGGCTAAAGAAAACCAGCTTTTCTTGAGGCTTTTGTCTGTGTTCATTGGTATCTCCAGGTTGCCAGCTTCTCTAGCATGCAGCATAGGATATACGGGGCAAAAAGAAAACCAGGGAATTCACCACCATATCATTTCTCAGGTACCAATGTCCCCCCACCCCCTGCCCCCGCCCAGCTGAGCTTTCTCCGCATTTCAGAATCGTCTTATGTTTGCTTTATGCATAATTTCCAGGAGTTTTAGTTGTACTTAGCAGGAAAAATAGAAAGACTATGCATTCACTTGTCCTGGAACTAGAAGTTCTAATTAACAAATTGTGCCCTTTTTTACTGCTGAGTAGTATTCTGCTGTATGGAGATACCATAATTTCTTATACATTTACCAACTGATGAGATATTTGCTTTCAGTTTTTGGCTACTTGGATACTCCTGTACACCCTTTGAATGGACATATATTTTCATCATTGGGGTAAATATCTAGATATAAGATTGATGGATCTATGTTTATCAGAAACAGTCAAATTTTTCAAAAGTAGTTGTATTGTTTTACATTCCCCACCAAAAATGTATGTTTTCACGAACACTTGGAACTGTCAATCTTTAAATTTTTAGCTATTCTAAAAAACATATAGTGATATCTCATTGTAATTTTGTGTCTCCTTAATGACTAATGATGTTGAATACCGTTTCACATGCTTATTGGCCAGCCCTACACCTCTTCTTTGTGAAGTTGTGTCCAAACCATTGGCTACTTTTTAATTGTTATCTCCCTTATTATTGAATTGTGGACTCTTTATATACTTTAACAAATTCTGCAAATATTTCCTTCTGGTCTATAGACTAGATATTGTTTTTTCATTTATTTAACAGTGAGTTTTGAAGAGCAGAAAAATTTAATTTTGATGAAGTCGAATTTATCAATTTTTTCTTTTATGGTTCATGCTTTGTGTCCTATTTAGGATATCTTTACCAACTAAAGGACACAAAGATTTGCTCATATGCTTCCTTGTAGAACTTTCAGAGGTTTTATGTTTAGGTCTGTAATCTCTTTTAAAAGCTGATTTTTAAAAATATGGTATAAAGTAAGGGTTGCAATGAATTTTACTGCAGATAGACGGCCAACAGTTCCAATATTGTTAGCTGAAACTATCCTTTCTCTACTGAATTGCCTTGGAACTTTTGACAAAAATTATTAAAAATTAAGTTCATTAAAAAAAAAGGCGGGGGGACGCCTGGGTGGCTCAGAGGTTGAGCACCTGCCTTCGGCCCAGGTCGTGATCCTGGGGGTCCCGAGATTGAGTCCCACATCGGGCTCCCTGCATGGAGCCTGCTTCACTCTCTGCCTGTGTCTCTGCCTCTCTCTCTCTCTGTCCCTCTCCCCCCCCCAATCTCTCATGAATAAATAAGATCTTTAAAGATTTTTTTTTTATTTATGTATTCATGAGAGAGACAGAGAGAGACAGAAAGAGACAGAGACACAGGCAGAGGGAGAAACAAGGCTCCATGCTGGGAGCCCGACATGGGACTCGATCCCGGGACCCCAAGATCACGCCTGAGGTGAAGGCAGGTGCCAAACCGCTGAGCCACCCAGGGAGCCCCAATAAATAAAATCTTTAAAAAAAATTAAAATTAAAACTAAGTTAATATGTGTAAGGGTTTATTTCTGAACTCTGTTCTGTCTTATTGATGTATGTCCATTCTTACCCCAATACCACATGACTTGATTACATGTCACTCTTAGTAATCCTGAAATCAGATAGTGTGAGTCCTCCAACCTGTTCTTTTTCCAAAGTGTTTTGGCTATTTTAGTTCCTTTGCGTTTCCATATATTTTAAGTTCATCTTACTGATTTCTTTTTAAAAAATGCCTGCCGGGATTTTGTTTGGCATTGTGTTGACTCCATAGGTCACACTGGAAAGAATTCACATCTTTATAATAATCAGTCTTCCATTCCATGCACAGAGTGTATCTCTTCATTTTAGATTTTATCTCATCAATACACAAAACCTTGTATTTTGTTAGATTTATCCCTAAGTTTTAGGGATATTAGTTTTTTTTTTTTTTTTTTTAAACCATTGTGAATCCTGGTTCTCAAGGACAGTGTGGGACGCCTGGGTGGCTCAGTGGTTGAGCGGGCTGCCTTTGGCTTGGGGTGTGATCCCAGGGTACTGGGATGGAGTCCCACATTGGGTTGCCCAGGGGGAGCCTGCTTCTCCCTCTGCCTTTGTCAGTCTCTCATGAATAAATAAAATCTTAAAAAAAAAAGTATCGGGATCCCTGGGTGGCACAGCGGTTTGGCGCCTGCCTTTGGCCCAGGGTGCGATCCTGGAGACCCGGGATCAAATCCCACGTCAGGCTCCCGGTGCATGGAGCCTGCTTCTTCTCCCTCTGCCTATGTCTCTGCCTCTCTCTCTCTCTCTCTCTGTATGACTATCATAAATAAATCTAAAAAAATTTTAAAAAAAGTATCACATTCATTTTTTTGTTGTTTTTACTGCTTCATTATTGGTGTATACAAATGCAACAGATTTTATTCATTTTCTTTATCTCATATTGCCCACCCAACCTCAATGAGACCAATATGATTACTGAAAATATGATTAAATAATTTTTTCACATTGCTGTCCCTTTTCTAATAGCTGCACTACATCTACTTTGTTAGATCATATATGCAGGGGTCCCAGGATCGAGTCCCACATCAGGCTCAGAACTCTTTGAGTGGAGCCTGCTTCTCCCTCTGCCTGTGTCTCTGCCTCTCTCTGTCATGAATAAATAAATAACATCTTAAAAAAAAAAAAAAAAGAACAGGCCAGATGTCTTTTTCTTTTTCAGATGTCTTGTGAAATGTACTACATTCTGGATTTTTCTGTTTCCTTTTCATTCCTTGACTTCATCCTCTGACCCCTACCAAACTTCAAGTCTAAAAGTTTAAATGTAATTTGAGAGTGGGAGGGAGAGAATGAACAAGAATACTCAGATATGAAGTATTTTGGGCACTGCTCAGCAAATCAGGAGGTACATTATTTAGGTATGTCACTATTAGCAATGCTATATTTGGGTCAATTGTCAAGGTAGTGACCACCAGGTCTCTCTTTTGTAAAGATACATTTTTCACTTTAACAATCATGAAGTTTTTTTGTGGGGTAAAATATTAGCAATATGTGAATATCTTCTTCCCCAAAAACTTTTCACCAAAGGGTTTTTAGCATCCACTGATAATCTTTGCCTGAATCAATTTGAAAACCACCTTGAAAAACCCTCTATTTCTTTTTTTTTAAAAATATTTTATTTATTTATTCATGGGAGACAGAGGGAGAGAAAGAGAGAGGCAGAGACACAGGGAGAGGGAGAAGCAGGCTTCATGCAGGGAGCCTGACGTGGGACTCGATCCTGGGTCTCCAGGATCCCGCCCTGGGCCGAAGGTGGCGCTAAACCGCTGAGCCACCAGGGCTGCCCCTCTATTTATTTCTAACTTTTAAGCTGGCATTCTTCTGTGAAGAGCTTTCAACTGGGGATGAACTAGAGCTTCCTAAAAAGGCAGCCCAGAAGCTTAATTATTTCCCTTTAATTACCTATTTTCAGGATAGGATGTTAGTGTAACATTCAACTCCGCTGTTAGCAAATAAATTTAAATTTTCTCTTTCTGAGTATCAATAAGGAAACATAGATTTTTATTTATTTAATGTGCCATTATTAACTACATTCATTCTTTCTTATGTTCCAATTGTCTCATCTTTGGCCAAAGCTCTTCCAAATGACTCCTGTATTCTCGTGAATCATCCCCATTAGTTTTTGAGTACTTCCTTGCTGTCTAGCACAAGATGTCCCAGGTTCTTTATATTTTTTCCTGCCTCCTCACCTGAAATTAATCATTTCTCCAAGAGGCAGTGTTTTTTTTTTTTTTTTTTTTTTTCCTTCAAAGTAGGCTCTACCTTCGATATGGGGCCTGAACTCATGACCCAAGATCAAGAGTCACATGTTCTATGGGCTGAGCCAGCCATGTGCCCTGCATCTGGTTTCTTTTAATGATTTTTAGAAACCAACCCTTGAATACCAGATGCTCATAGCTATTAGAGTTTCACTGCTTTTAAGGCCCTTTGGGAAGACATTGTATAGTAATTTAAGTTTTCTTTGCAGTTTTAAAATTGTGTTTTGTTTTGGCTTTAAACTACATCCCATTAAGGAGTATGATATTCAAAAGGCAGTTAAAATGATTCTTTCCTCTGTGTATAGTACCAACTTCACATAAAATTAAGTTCATTTGTTTCCATGATTCCAAATTTTACAGTTTGCTTTTCCTCTTCTTCAATTTTATTTTTTTTAATATATAAAAAATATAAATGGTTTAAAAGTCAAAACTATATAAAAAGGTATACAGAAAGGCCTGGACTTCCTTTCTTACCCCCTCATCCCAGGTAATCATTTTTATTAGTTTGTTTTATCCTATTTCTTTTTGCAAAGCAAAAGTAAATACAAGTAAAAATGTATTTCTAATTTTTTCCTTTATATACCTATTCCACACCTTGCTTTTCTCACTTAATGTACCCTAGAAATCACTGTATATCAGTACACAGAGAAATCATTGTGTTTTAAAGCACTGCACAGTATTCCATTGTGTGGGTGTTCCGGTTATATAATCAGGCCTCTATTGATAGGCATTTGGGTCCTCTCCAATCTCTACTGTTACAAACAATGTGGCAATGAATAACCTTATGCATGTGTTGCTTATTTGTGGAAGTTTGTCCTCAGTGTAGATTCCTAATAGTGAAATTACTGGACCAAAAGTTAATCTGCCTTTTTTTTCCCAAATCCCTGTTATAGAGGTTGTACCATTTTATACTTCTACCAGCAATGCATCAGACTGCCTGTTTCTCCACTGTATTTCCAAACATTTTTTATCACAAGGTAATTTTACTTTGCATTTTTTATACATAAGAATAAGCACCTTTTCAAGTGTTTTACGAGCCATTTCCTTTTTTTTTTTTTTTTCCTGTGAACTGTTTATGTTATTTATCCATTTTTTTCTATTGGGCTTTCCTCACTTCCTGGTTATAAGATCATCCACCCATGTTTCCTTCTAGCACTTGATTGCTTTTATTTTTTACATTCAAGCGTGATCCATTTCGAAATGGCAGGTTCCAGAGTAGGAAAAAGTATCAGATAAGCCTGAAAAATTTTGTATTGCCATAAAAGAAGGAAGGAATAAATGATGTGGACACATCAAAAGGATACAGAAACCAAGCTGAAGAGGCTTCTACTGGACAAATCTGGGACAATTTGAGCAATAAAATGACAAATTATAATCCATAAAAAAGGAATCCATGACAGTGTGCAGATGTAAATGAATGACTCATTGAGGAGGGAAAGCTCTTCCTTACAGCAGAATTCTAACTATTAAATGTAGAAGTTCTAGAATTACAAAATCCTCATTTGAAAACCAGCACAATAATAACTGTTCCAAGCAAAAACACTCAGTAGATGCTAAAAAGAGTAAGTGAAAGTAATCAGAGACAGATTTACAGAGTCTCAAGGTATTTCCCACAAAAACACTTGTCTCAGGTTGGATTCTCTGGAATCAGATGCTGAGACAGAGTTTGGGTACAAGCTATCTATATACTTAGGAGAAACTAACTGCAGTGCGGGCTTATCAAAACTTTGGCCAACTAGCAGAGAGCTCTAAAGCAGCCAGGCCCCTTCTCACTCAGACACTAGTATAGGCTGGCACAGGAAGGGTGTGACCTTGGGTGAAGTTAGTCATGCTGAAAGACCTGACAATTAGAAGCTGTCTGCTGACCACACTTGCCACAACTGAGGAACAAGTCCTTCCTTGAAGGATCTGTGGTATATCCAGGTCTACCAAATACTCATTAATTACAAAGAAAAATCAGACCTTTACAGAATGGAGAAACTTGGCAGATACCACCTCAAGTGGTGACTAAAGTTAACAGTCCTAGAAATGCTACAATGACGGAGATCACTTTTGTGGTATTCTTGCTAAAAATGTACATTTTGAATCTAGTCACCAGGAAATATCAGACAAATCTAATTTGAGGGGTACTCTACAAAAGGAGCCTGTACTCTTCAAAATTGTTACGGTAACAAAGGAGAAGGCAATATTGAAGAACTCTTCTAGATTAAAGGACACTATAGAGAAATGGTAACTGCAGTGTGTGATCCTTGGCTGAACCGTGAAGCAGAAGGGACTAGTGGGGCACCTGGTGAGATTTGAGTAAGGCTTACAGATTATGATTTTTTTTAAAGACTTCATTTATTTATTCATGAGACACACACAGAGAGAGGAAGAGACATAGGCAGAGGGAGAAGCAGGCTCCCTTAAGGGGAGCCCAATGTGGGATCGATCCCAGGACCCCAGGATCACGACCTGAGCCAAAGGCAGATGGCTCAACTGCTGAGCCACCCAGGTGCCCAGGTTTACAGATTAAAGTAGTATTTCATCAATGCTAATTTCCTGATTTTGATAACTGTACTCTAATTATATAAGAAAATTTGTTATAGAGTGAATGTTTTTGTTCTTCTCCAATGTTCATATGTTAAATCTAATGCCCAAGTTGATGGTATTTGAGGATGGGGCCTTTGGGAGGTGACTAGATCATAAATGTGAAGCCTTCATGATTGGGATTAGTGCCCCTTTAAAAGACCTCAGAGAGATCCCTTGTCCCTTCTGCCATGTGATGATACAGTGAGAGGATGGCCATCTAAGAATCAGGAAGTGGGCCCTCACCAGGCAAAAAATCTGCTGGCATCCTGATGTTGGACTTCGCAGCTTCCAGGACCATGAGAAATAAATTTCTGTTGTTTATAAGCCACCTGGTTTGTGGTATTCTATTATAGAAGCTGCTATAGAACAGACAGATATAGGATCCCTGGGTGGGGCTCAGCAGTTTAGCGCCTGCCTTTGGTCCAGGATGAGATCCTGGAGTCCCGGGATCGAGTCCCACATCAGGTTCCCTGCATGGAGCCTGCTTCTCCCTCTGCCTGTGTCTCTGCCTCTCTCTCTCTCATGAATAAATAAAATCTTTAAAAAAAAAAAAGAACAGACATTTTTGTTCTTAGGAAATATCACTAGGTATTTATTGGTAGAGGGACATTATATCTTCTATTTAGTCTCAAAAGAGACAGAATGAATGATAAAGAATGTATAGCAAATAAAAATATTTAGGGAATCAGGGTGAAGGATATATGAAAATTCTTCATACTGTTTTTTACAAGTCTAAAATGATTTTAAAATTAAAAGTTTAAAATATAAGAAAAGAAAAAATAAGATTTTATCAATTTGTACTTTATTTTTAGAATATCGTGTGAGGTATGGACCTGATTTTATCCCTCACCAAATACCTATCCAGTTTTCCCATCTGTTCCTCTATGATTTGAGATGCTACTTTTATCATGTTCTAAATTTTTATAATTATTATTTCTGGACATTCCGTTCTGTTCCATTGGCCAATATATCTGTCCACATACCATAATATACAATTGTTTTTATAACAGACTTTATTTTTTAGAACAGTTTTAGATTCAGAGAAAAACTGAGCAGAAAGTAGAGTTCTCCTAAACTCCCTACTCCCAACAGTTTTAATTATAGAGGCTCTGTGGTTTAAAATATGTTGAGGTTTGCCACCTTTATGACTTTTCTTTTTCATGGTTTCCTTGTTCTTTCCTGTTTATTTTTCTCTATGGCTTTTAGGATCAACTTGGGTAGTGCCAGAAAAAAGAAAACTTATTGGGAATGGAATTCAATTATACATTAACTTGGGAAGAACAGAAATCTTCAGGACGCCTGGATGGCTCAGTGGCTGAGTGTCAGCCTTGGGCTCAGGGCATGATCCTGATCCCTGGTCCAGGAACCGAGTCCTGCATCGGGTTCCTTGTGAGAAGGCCTGCTTCTCCCTCTGTCTGTGTCTCTGCCTCTGTCTCTCATGAATAAATAAAATAAAAAAAAAAAAAGAAATCTTTGTAATATTGAGTTATTCTATACATGAACATGAAATATGAAATGTCTTTCCACTTATTCAAGTCTACTTTGTGTTTTTCATGAATGTTTTCCTCTTACAGGTTTGGCATATTTCTTAAGTTTATTCTTAAACATTTTATCTTTTTGATATAAGTGGAAAAGGAGACTTTTCGTCCACCATGTTTTCAAACAAATTATTATGTATATACAGAAATTATTGGTTTTTGTTTACTAATTTTGTATCCTGGTTTTTGTTTGCTAATTTTACTCCATTCTTTTTTGCTTAGGCATTCTATTGTTATTAATCCTCTTGGCTTTTCAACATATACTATCAGATTATCTGCACACAGAAATAGCTTTCCCTCTGACTTTCCAATGTTTTATGCTTCTAATTATTTTCTCTTGATTGAATATGGTAATTGATTTTGTCAATACAGTACAATGTTACTCAGCAATGGACATAGTAATAAGCATCTTGCTTGTTTCTGGTTTTAATGGAAACTGATCAAGTATTTTGTGTGTGTGCAACTTTATTCTAAACCACTTATTCCTATTTTATTAAGCCCTATTTAAAACAAGGAACAGATTTTGGGATTTTTCAAATACCTTTTCATCACCTATAGAAATAATGATTTTTCTTTCTAAATGATGAATTTAATAGCAAAAAGTAGAAGAAATTAGCTATTACCCTTCCTATCTACTGGTAACACCACTTTTCTCAGAGGCACAGTCCTGTCAGTACTGATCTGCTCCCCATGCCCCTCCTCCCACCCCTATGACCACTATTGGGAGCTTTGTTCCCAAAGATTAACAACTATCTAAGTCTAAAAGGATTTAAATGAAAAGAAGATTTCTATGGTAAAAACTATAAAACAAAAAAAAAAAAACAAAAAAAAAACTATAAAACACTGATGAAAGAAAGTGAAGATAACACAAAGAGAAATGGAAAGACATTCCATACTTATGGATCAAATGAATAAATATTGTTAAGATGTCTATATTAATGAAAGCAATCTACACATTTAATGCAATCTCTATTGAAATGCCAATGGCATTTTTCACACAACTAGAACAAACAATCCTAAAATTTGTATGGAACCACAAAAGATCCTGAATAGCCAAACCAATCTTGAGAAAAACAGAACTGGAGGTATCACAATTCCAGACTTCAAGTTATATTACAAAGCTATAGTGATCAAAACAGTATGCTACTGGCTTAAAAAACAGACATACAAATCAATGGGAAAGAATAGAGAGTCCAGAAATAAATTCATAATTATATGGCCAATTAATCTTTAACAAAGCAGGAAATAATATCGAATGGGAAAAGACAGCCTATTCAACAAATGGTGTTGGAAAAACTAGACAACTACATGCAAAAGAATGAAACCATTTTCTTTCTCCATACACAAAAATAAACTCAAACTGGATTAAAGACCTAACTGTTGAGACCTGAAACCATAAAAATCCTAGAAGAGAGCACAGGCAAGTAGTAACCTTTTTGACACTAGCCAAAGACTTATTAGATATGGGCACCCCGTTGGCTCAGCGGTTTAGCGCCGCCTTCAGCCCAAGGCCTGATCCTGGAGGCCGGGGATCGAATCCCACGTCGGGCTCCCTGCATGGAGCCTGCTTCTCCCTCTGCCTGTGTCTCTACCTCTCTCTTTCTCTCTGTGTGTCTCTCATGAATAAATAAATAAAATCTTAAAAAAAAAAAAAGAAACTTATTAGATATGTCTCCTGAGGCAAAGGAAACAAAAGTAAAAATAACCTATTGGGACTTCATCAAAACAAAAAGATTCTGCATAGCAAGGGAAACAACCAAAAAAAAAAAAAAAAAAAAAAAAAAACTAAAAGGCAACCTATTGAAAGGGAAGAGATGTTTGCAAATGATATATCCAATAAAAATTACTATTCAAAACATATAAAAAGCTTATACAACTCAACACACACACAAAAAAGATAATGCAATTAAAAATGGGGAGACATAGATATTTCTCCAAAGAAAACATACAGATAACCAATAGACACATGAAAAGATGTGTCTATTGGTTAGACACACATCATTAATTATCAAGGAAATACAAATCAAAACCACAATGAGATATCACCTTGCACATGTCAGAATGGCTGAAATAAAAAACTCAAGGGATGCCTGGGTGGCTCAGTGGTTGAGCATCTGCCTGCAGCTCAGGTCATGATCCCGGTGTCCCAGGATAGATACCTGCATGGGGCTCCCACCCAGGAGTTTGCTTTTCCCTCTGTCTATGTCTCTGCCTCTCTCTCTCTGTCTCTCTCATGAATAAATAAAATCTTAAAAAAGAAAGAAAAGAAAAGAAAAAAGAAACAAGAAGTGTTGGTGAGGACATAGAGAAAAAAGAACCCTCCTGCACTGCAGGTGGGAATGCAAACTGATACAATATGGGGGTTCCTCAAAAAATTAAAAATAGAACTACTCTAGGTTCCAGGAATTGCACTGCTGAGTATTTACTCAAAGACACGAAAACACTAATTTGAAGGGATATATGCACTCCTATGTTTATTGCAGCATTATTTACAATCGCCAAAGTACAGAAGCAGCCCAAGTGTCAACAGATGAATGGATAAAGATGTGCTTTATATTTACAAAAGAATATTATTCAGCCATAAAGAAGAATGATATCTTGCAATTTTCAACAAGAATGGATCTAGGGAGTATAATGGTAAGTGAAATAAGCCAGTCAGAGAAAGACAAATATATGGTTTCACTCATATGTGGAATTCAAAAAACAAAATACATGAACAAAAAGGGTAAAAAAGAGACAAACCAAAAAACTAACTCTTAACTATAGAGAACAAACTGATGGTTACCAGAGAGGTGGGTGGGTGGATGGGTGAAATGGGTGAAGGGCATTAACAATACACATTTCTTGATGAGCACTGACTAAAATATGGAACTGTTGAATCACTATATTGTACACTTTTTAAAAAATATTTTATTTATTTATTCTTGAGAGACAGAGAGAGAGAGAGGCAGAGACATAGGCAGAGGGAGAAGCAGGCTCCATGCAAGGAGCCTGACGTGGGACTCGATCCCGGGATTCCAGGATCACGCCCTGGGCCAAAGGCAGGCGCTAAACCACTGAGCCACCCAGGCGCCCCTATATTGTACACTTGAAACTTATAACAGTATGTTAATTACACTGGAACTTAAAAATAAAACTTGTAATATGCAAATGAGTACTGTAATATTAAAGACAGGGATTATTCATATGAAGTCTAAATGTATTTGACTACGCACACTACACATCTTTGTATTCCCAGTGTCAAATACAGCACCTAGAACACTATAAGCACAAAGCAAGGTAGGGAGAAAGTGAAAGAGGAAGTACTTGTTTTACATGGTGTAGTTAGAAAAGCTTCTCTTGATAGCTGGGTACTTGAAAAGAAATCTAGATGGATGGAACAAACCATGTGGAATCTGGGAGGAAAGCATCCCAAGCAGAAAGAGAAGGAGTACAAAAGTCTTAAGGTGGGACAATGCATGGCATGATAGGATGAAATTCAAGGAGGCCTTGACTGAAGCAGAGTGGCGAGACGAGTCAAAATTAGTGGCAGTTGGGAGCATTTAAGGCCTTGCAGACTACAGAAAGAACTTTGGACTTCATTATGAGCAAAGAAGAAAGCCACTGGAGGGTGCTGACAGAGGAGTAGTAAACTTGTCTTGGATTTTTTTTTTAAAGATTTTATTTATTCATTCGTGTGTGTGTGTGAGAGAGAGAGAGAGAGAGAGAGAGAGAGAGGCAGAGACACAGGCAGAGGGAGAGGCAGGCTCCATGCAGGGAACCTGACGCGGAACTCGATCCCGGGACTCCAGGATCACTCCCTGGGCCGAAGGCAGGTGCTAAAGCGCTGAGCCACCCAGGGATTTCCTCTTGCCTTGGATTTTAAAACATTTGCAGGCATTTTTGTGTATGTGTGCGGGGGGAGGACACAATATACTGTTAGGAAGCCACGGCACATGTGTACATGTCAGAGTCATGACCCTCCACTTTTCCTTTTTAAATACTTGTAGAAAGTATACCAGTTATCCACAGAGAAATAAGAACCACATAGCATCTGGAAGAAGAAAACACTGAGGATACATTCACACCACTGACAGTGACATATGCAATAATAACATTTTACTGCTATCACTTCCTCCCGGAGCAGATGATATCCTTTCATGCAGTTAGTCTAAAAAGCTTCCCTGAGGACTTTACTTCTAATAAGTTCCCATTTATTTTTATGTTGTTCAATTAGTATGTTAATAAAAAGTACTCCTCCTGTGATTCCATCTGGGTGAGCCAAAGTCCACATTAATAAGTATAATGAAGCAATGGAAAGAGAGAGCACAGAGAACAGAAATGTTTTTAAAACAATTTTAAACATTCTTTATCATCAAGGTTTATGGATCCGTATTTTAGAGAAATCTATTCTCCATAAAACCATAATCACCATTATTTGTGGCCTACTATTTCAGTTAAGTATAGGTGCCCATCTGCTTAAGGAAGATGTGTTGCACATTTCAGCAATATCTAAATCTGTGTAGCTTATATGCTTGTAAGAATAGTGTCAGGTATTAATCTTCCTAAAGTCCCACATGGTGTGGAAGCCTCTCTCCCTTACAACATACTCTCCCACATACATACTCTGGACACAATCAGCAGCTCATGCAAAATAGGCACATGCTTTTGGAATATGATATTTGAATACAGCCAATTAAGAAAAGAATATTAAAAAAGATTGCGTCAGAATATGCTTTCACTCATTAAAGATGGGGGAGGGGGAGTTAAAAACAAACTCTAAGAATTAAAAATAAAAAAAGAAAACTCCTGTCCCCCAAAGAAGAAGGCAAGAAAAAATATGCTAGTGGCCTTTTAAATCTTCTCCCCATCTCCAGTAATATGCGAAAGCTTACTCTGCTAAGAACTTTACATTACTTTTTAAGGCAGGTATTATTCCATTTTATAGAATGGGAACAAGTTCAGAGGTTAAATAATTAATGAAGATCAATCAAATATAGCCAGGTGGCCAGTGTGACAGCTGTAGAAACAAAGGAAGAGTGGAGAAGAAATTAGGTCAGGGAAGTAATGAGGGGAGGAGGGCATGGTAAGCACTTTAGGTGTTCCACTGAACAAGACAGGAAGCCACCACGGTTTTCAGAAGAGGAGAGAGGAGTCACAAATCTGGTATTGACTTTAAAGGGATTATTCCGGCTGCTCTGTGGAGAATGGACAAGGTGCAGAGTGAGGACGGGAGTTGAGTGAGGAAGGAGAGGCAGAATGTAAGAATGTAGTACTACAATGACAAAGATAATGTGATAACCACCCACAACTTAGTGACTTTAAACCACCACCATGTATTATTTCCTATAATTGTGTGGATCAGCAATTCAAGCTATGATGAGCTAGACTGTTTTTCTACTAGCTGTAGTTAATTGGCAGCTCAACTGCAGCAGGAAACTCTAAGACAGCCTCCTTCACACATCAGGGGCCTTGGCACTTAGCTCATCTTGGCTGGGCCTCTCCATGTAGTCTAGCCTGGACTCCCTTACATGGCCATCAGTTTCAAAAGAGCTAAGGCAGAAGAAGCATGCTGTCTAGAGGCTTAGGCTCCAGATCTCACTCATCACTTCCACCATATTCTATTGATCAAAGCAAGTACAAGGCCAGCCCAGATTCACTGGGTGGGCAAAAAGACTCCTCTAAAGAGATTGAGGAAAGGAGATAAAATTATTGTGGCATGTTTTTGAATCGGTTCCACAAGACAGAGATTATGGTGGTTTGAATGAATATAGGTGTCGTGGTGGTAAGCAGCTGGGTTTAATACCAGGATTTGTTGATTAATTGGATATGGGAAGATTTTTCAACCAAGGAACTAGAAGGATGAAACTCATTTAATGAGCTAGGGTAGGAAGAATTGGGAAGGTAGGAGAGGGGGTAGAGAAAAATAACTCAAGGAAGGTTTTTTTGGACATGGTAAGCTGAGATGCCTATTAGATACCCAAGCAGATGATTAATCTGGAGTTTAGCATGCTGTATCTTCTTTGTCACAAACTAGAAGAGGCCAGGAGAGAAGGAAAGTCTTATTTGTATCATTTAGGGCATAATGTTCTTCTTCCAAATAGTATGCCAAGGTTTCTAAGTTGTCTTGTGCCTTCTCCTTCATATATCTTGTCTTGCAAGAAATGGTGAAGACCCAAAGAAAGTTCAGTTTATTTGGAAGAAAATAAAAAGCTTTTTGTTCATTTGGGTTGGGTTTTTTGGATATACATGTTATAGAGCTCTCTCAGACCAGTTTGATTTCTGGTATCAATAGAACATAAGAACAGATTAATTTACTAGCAATCAAAAAAAAAATCTGTTCTTTAGAAAAAGAAAAAAAAGGAAAGAAGGCTGGGATAATTATAGAATGCAAACAAGAAGGTCTGCTAGGCACTACAGCTTTCAAAGCCACCTTATATAGGAAATTACTATACTCCAGTATCTGAAAACAGATAGTAAATAACAAAATAAGAAGGTTTTAAAAAAATATCCTAATTCGTGTCTTAACTTGTCCTATAATTATGTAACCACTGGGGATGGGATATATAGGGAGCCAGATTTTTTTTTCTAAATAATATCAACCTAATTTCAAAGAATCAAAACTGCAGAACCAATAAGCAATATCATCTAGCCTTTAACCCTGAAGACTACTGAAATTTATATTTGGTAATCATAATTTAATTAATATTGTTATTGTGGATGTTTGTTCTAATATATTGAAACACAATTCAAGTGAGTTTATAACTGTATGATTCTACTCAACACATATTAATTAGACTCTCTAGTAGATGCAAAGATGAGCATGATTCAAATGTATCGAAATCTTCTAAGCAGGATTTTTCAAATACTTAAATATGATATAATAAAGTACACTTCATTTATATTCTAATACACAAATGATTTGTGGAGGCTTACTAGAAATAATATTCTTCTATAAAGTTGTAAATATATTTTAAAAACAGAAAAATACAAATTAGATGTGAAGCAGAGAATAAGGGGAGAAATACCAATGCATGCTACAACAGAGAGAAACTTCAAAAACATGTAAAAAGCATCAGACACAGGGATCCCTGGGTGGCGCAGTGGCTTAGCGCCTGCCTTTGGCCCAGGGCGTGATCGTGGAGACCCAGGATCGAATCCCACGTTGGGCTCCCGGTGCATGGAGCCTGCTTCTCCCTCTGCCTGTGTCTCTGCCTCTCTCTCTCTCTCTGTGTGTGACTATCATAAATAAAAATAAATAGATAGATAGATAGATAGATAGATAGATAGATAGATAGATAGATAGATAGAAGAAACCCATGGGGGAAAAAAAAAAAGCATCAGACACAGAAGATCACTTACTATATGACTCCATTTACATGAGGTATCCAAAAAAGGCATACAAATACAGAATAGAAAAGAGGTTGCCTGGGGCTGGGAACAGGAATTAACCATTATTAGGCATGAGGGATCTGACAAAGGTAACTGAAATGATCTAAAAATGAATGGTACAACTTGGTAAGCTTACTGAAAACTATGGCACTGTACATTTCAAGTGATTGAATTTTAGAGTGTGTAAATCATACATTATAAACTTTTTTTAAAAAGGTAACATAAAAACATTTATAGACATACAAAAGCTGAAATAATTCATCACCAACTGACATACCTTACAATAAATGCTACAGAAACCCCTCAGGCAGAGGGAAATGACATGAGAAAAGAAATCTGGATCTATAAAAAAAGAAAAGTACCAGAAATGGTAACTATATGGATAATTATAGAAGATTTGTTTTCATACTGTTTAAATCTTTTAAAAGATAATAAATGGTTTAAACAAAATAGTAGCAATACAGTGACTTTTATAATATAAAAATGCATAATAGCATATAAGGCTGGGAGGGAAGAATTAGAAGACTGTTTTTATAAGGTACTATTTGTGAAGCTGTATATCATTTGAAGTTAGATTATGATAAAGATATAATCTATAAATCCTAAAGCAAATCACTAAAATAACAGAGTTACAGCTAATAAACCAACAAAGAAAATAATCATAAAAAATTATTCAAAAATCATTAAAAAAATAATTCTAAAGGCGGCAAAGGAGAAGAAAAAAGGAATACAGGATAGGACAGATTAAAGAAACAGCAAATGGTTACACTTCACCTGACTATATAAATAATCACATTAAATATAAAATGATCAAAACAGGGCAGCCTGGGCGGCTCAGTGGTTTAGCGCCGCCTTCGGCCCAGGGCCTGATCCTGGGGACCTGGGATCGAGTCCCATGTCGGGCTCCTGCATGGAGCCTGCTTCTTCCGCTGCCTGTGTCTCTGCCTGTGTCTCTGTTTCTCATGAATAAATAAATAAATAAATAAATAATCAAAACACCCCAATTAAAAGAGACTGTGCTATAATTGATGATACTGTTGTGTATTTGAAGGTTGCTAAGAGTAAATCTTAAAAGTTCTCAACACAAAAAGAAAAAAAAAATGTAACTATGTGTGGTTGATGGATGTTAACCACTTATTGCAGTGATCATTGTTTTAATTATACCAAATATATTTATATATTCAATCATTGTGTTATATACTCGAAACTAGTTTGTTATATGTCAACTGTAACTCAATAAACAAAAAAAAAAAAAAAAAAAAAGGAAAAAAAAAACCCCACAACTTTTCAGATTGAATTTAAAAAGCAAGACTGAACTATAGGCTGCTTATGAGAAATGTTTTTTTTTTTTTTTTTTAAAGGCTCCACACCCAGCTTACAGCCCAATGCAGGGCTTGAATTTACAACCTGAGATTAAGACCTGAACTGAGATCAAGAGTTGGAAGCTTAACTGACTAAGCCACACTGGTGCCCCAAGAAATGCATCTTATTATTTTAAAATTTTTATTTGTCTATTTGAGAGAGAGTGCACATGCACAAGCAGGGGTAGCAGAAGAGGAAGCAGGCTCCCTGCTCAGTAGGACCCCAGGATCATGACCTAAGCTGAGGCAGATGCTTAACCATCTGAGCCACCCAGGCGCCCCAAGAAACGCATTTTAAATATAAAGACAAATCAGTTAAGATAAAAGGACAAAGACCTGCCATGCCAACACTAATCAAAAGGAAGATGAGTAGACGTTAATATCTGCCCAACTAGATTTCAAAGGAAATAATATCACCAGGGATAAGAAAAGCCATTTCATAATGACAAAAGGTCAATTCACCAAGAGAACACAATAATGGTACCTAATTAGAGCTGCAAAATGCATGAAGCAAAAAGTGACAGAACTACAAGGAGAAAGACACAAATCCATTTTTATTGTCATACCTCTCTCAATAATTAATTAATAGAACAAAGAGAAAATCAGTGGGGCACTTGGGTGGCTCAGTCAGTTAAGTGTCCACATTCAGCTCAGGTCATAATCCTGGGGTCCTGGGATCAAGCCCTGCATCAGGCTCCCTGCTCCTTGGGGAGTCCGATTCTCTCTCTCTGCCCCTCCCTTCCACTTGTGCCTACTCTCTTGAATAATAAGTAAAATCTTGGGATCCCTGGGTGGCGCAGGGGTTTGGCGCCTGCCTTTGGCCCAGGGTGCGATCCTGGAGACCCGGGATCGAATCCCACGTCCGGCTCCCGGTGCATGGAGCCTGCTTCTCCCTCTGCCTGTGTCTCTGCCTCTCTCTCTCTCTGTGTGACTGTCATAAATAAATAAAAAATTAAAAAAAAAAAAGTAAAATCTTAAAAAAAAAAATGAGCAAGAACATAGGAAACTTAAACATCAACCAATTTGCCTTGACATCTACGGCACATTATGACATAACAGAAAACTCTACCTAACAACAAACAGCAAAATGCACTGCTGAATACAGAACATATTTTTCTCAAATACACATGAAGTGCTTCTACTACAGATCACATTTCAGACCATAAAACAAGCCTGAGTACATTTTAAAGGACTCAAGTCATGCAAGATATGTTCTCCGACCACATGGAATTAAATTCAAAATCAGTAACAAGAAGGTATCTGGAAAATCCTCAAATAACTGTAAATTAGCATACTCCTAAAACAACCCAAGAGTCAAAGATGAAATCAAAAGTGAATTTAGAAAATAATTTTAATTGAATGAAAATGAAAGTACAATATATCAACACTGATGAGATGTGAATAAAGCAATATTTAGGAATAAATTTACAGAACACGTAAGAAAGGACTCAAATCAGTGACTTGAGTTTCCTAAGAAACTAGAAAAAGAGCAAATTAAACCCAAAGTAAAAGGGAAAGAAACAATATATATCAGACAAGAAATCAATGAAACAGAAAACAAAATAATGGAGAAAAACCAAAGAAATCAAAGGTGATTGTTAAGACACTGCGGTCAATGTTGACATTTAAGCTATCTGTCTCATTTTAAATCTGCAGAAATCATGGAGGAGACACTGGAATATTAGATATACAGTCTCAAAGGTCACACTACTACTCTACATACTTCTCTCTGAAAAGGGATGAATCATATCCATCTTTGGGCAAACTCCATAGCTCTTCCATGCAACAGTTGTCTCAGAAGTAAAATAAATGGATTGATTAGACCATCTCTAAAATCTCATTGGGCTCTAAGATCCTCTACATGTACACATCTACTATTAACAGCTCTAAATGACCCTAAATGACCTGGACAGATGTCTTGATAAAACCCTGGGAACCAAAAAAAAAAAAATAATAAAATAAAATAAAATAAAAATTTACAAAAACCCTGGGAACCTATATTAGCACTTTCCTCGAAAAAATACCACCTTGACCAAAGTGTAAAAGTTGGTCAATCCACCCATAAATTCTTATGTTCAAAATGAACCTTGGGGGACACCTGGGTAGCTCAGTGGTTGAGGATCTACCTTCAGCTCAGGGAGTGATCCCAGGGTCCTGAGATCCAGTCCTGCATCAGGATCCCCCGCAGGGAGCCTGCTCTCCCTCTGCCTATGTCTCTGCCTCTCTTTCTGTGTCTCTCATGAATAAATAAAGTCTTTAAAAAAAAATATCAACCTTGGAAGAAAATCAAGATGACTTCAGTTTAATTTAATGTCAAGGACCAATATTACTAATTTACTTAATCATCACTTCTCTGTTTATCATCCCTGTGAGATGACCATCTTAGATTCATTACTTCTTACTCAATTTTTTCTTTTTAAGATTTTATTTATTTATTCATGAGAGACACACACAGAGAGAGGCAGAGACACAGGCAGAGGGAGAAGCAGGCTCTATGCAGGAAGCCTGATGCGAGACTCGATCCAGCATCCCAGGATCACAGCCAAAGGCAGACGCTCAACCACTGAGCCACCCAGGAGTCCCACTTCTTACCAATTTTGACTTCAGTATTACTCCTTCCAGTAACATGAGTTGCACATTTCATATGTGTATGTATGGAATTACAAAATTAGAAAGTTATAGAGGCTGAGAAGCAATGAGGGCCTCTTATAAACAAGTTATTTGTTCAAATGTCCTATTGTGGGCCAGGCATTTTTACTATCTGAGCTATTTAGGAATCTTCTCTGCTGCTATCTTCTAGGAGAAAAATGACCTTATATAAATAGATCAGAGATGAGACTGAAATCTGCTGTGAGTGTACAGACCTGGAAAAACAAGAAGACTAGTCTTGCAGAGTAGTTAATTTTAAAAACATTGGCTCTAGAGCCAAATCACTTCTGATGCTGATTATACCATTTACTAGTTGTATGGCCTTGGACAAATTATTTAACTTTCTGGATATTTTATGAGCATTAAATAAATTAACACAATAAAAATGTAATTATAATCATCTTCTCCTATTTAGTTTAAAAAAAACCCAGAAGCTAAGAAGATTCTTTAAAAACTATTAAAATAGCAACTATTTTTAAAAATTTAGCTTGTGTAGTTAACACAGAATGTTATATTAATTTCAGGTGTAAAAGATAGTGATTCAACAATTCCATATATTACTCACTGCTCATCAAGCCAAGTGTACTCTTAATCCCCTTCACCTATTTCATCCATCCCCCTACCCAACTCCCCTTTGGTAACTGTTCTCTGTAATTAAGAGTCAGTTTTTGGTTTGTCTCCTTTTTAACTTTCTTCATTTGTTTTTATTTCATAAATTCCACATACAAGTTATATCATATGTTATTTGTCTTCCTCTGACTGACTTATTTCACTTAGCATTATACTCTTTAGCAACACATTCACAACAACATGGGTGAATAGCAAGACTTCATCCTTTTTATGGCTGAATAATATTCCATTGTGAGTATAGATGTGTATACATATATATACACATACATACCATCTTTTACATACACACATATATACGTGTGTGTATATATATATATATATATAGTCACTTTTTAAAATATTTGACAGAAAGTGTGTGCACACATACATAAGTGGGGTAGGTGGGTGGAGAGGGAGAAATAGACTTTCTGCCAATCAGGGAGTCGGACTCCTGGCTCAATTCCAGGACCCTGGGATCATAACCTAAGCCAAAGGCAGATGCTTAACTGACTGAGCCACCCAGGTACCCTATACCATCTCTTCTTTATCCATTCACCAATGGATGGACACTTGGCTGCTTCCACAGTTACAGTTCCATTGTAAATAATGCTAAAACAGCACTTTAAGTTAAACTCACACTTCACTCAATTTATATATAGACATATACCAGTGAAAGGGTCTGTGTTATGAAAACATAAATATATATGTAAGTAGTTTAAAGGATAGTGTTATTATGAAAGTGAATGAACTTTTATGCTCATCTACACACACAGTTCAGTGATACTGCAGACCTCCCAAATTCTCCATAGTTAACCTCAGATAACTTAGAAGAATTAAGTATAGGGCCTTTATCAGAGCTTTCATTACTGATTATTTAAAAATTCTGTCAAGCATTGACCCTTAATGGTTGCAGAATGTTTTAACTTAATGAAATCCTGGGGTATGATCTCGAAAGGATGGGCCTAAAGCCTAACTGAAGTCATGATCTCCAAAAAGGGCAACAACCTAACCCCATGCACTACCCTTCTCCAATCATAGAACAAAACAATTACAGTTCCAGTGACTTACTAAAGTTATATGTAGTGTAAATATGTAAATCACACTGCAATAGCCACTCAACAACTGTGTGACCTAACCAACAATCTATTCGCTCAGAGTCTCATTTCCTACATCTGGAGGAGATACCTATACTCAGAGATGGAGGATTAAAGAATGAAAATAATATCCCCTCCATCCTTATTAACACATAATACTTTTCAATTCATATTCATTTCCCTTTCCGTATGTTTAACCTCACCTTTTGATTTTTTTTTCCCCCAAAAACCCTCTATAAGGGAGGGTGCCTAAGTGGCTGAGTCAGTTAAGTATCTGCCTTTGGTTCAGGTCATGGTCCTGGGGTCCTGGGGTCCTGGGGTGGAGTCCTACACCAGGTTCCCGGCTCAGCAGGGGTCTGCTTCTCCCTCCTCTGCCACTGCTCTGCTTGTGCTCTCTTCCTCTCTCTCTCTGTGTCAAATAAATAAATAAATAAATAAAATCTTTAAACCATCTACAGTTTAAGCTGTGAGATTTCAACATAAATGCACATTTTTAGTGTTCCTTCAGAAGCTTTACTTCAAAACTACTGTGTAATTAGAATAGGGTAGGAATAATCTTCTGACAGAATTAAATAAGACTGGTACAACTTTTGGAATAAATGCCCACTTCAGAGTAAATAAGATCAAATACCATCACAAGCTGATGAGAATCCTATGATCAGTACCACTTTTGGGAGTAGCTTTAAAAAATACCTAAATCTAGTCAATTTTAATTAATTCAAACATCATTATTCAATAACATTCAACAGATTAACTCCATTATTTTGTGTCCATGTATTCCACAACTAATTTATTCTGGGGCCTATTCACAGGAATGCTTTCCTTAAAATTAAATATTCTATAGGTACAATATGATTTAGTTGAAAGCAATTATTTTCATTTAAAAACCCACCCTCTCAAACTTTTTTTTTTTTTTTAATTTATGATAGTCACACACAGAGAGAGAGAGAGAGAGGCAGAGACACAGGCAGAGGGAGAAGCAGGCTCCATTCACCGGGAGCCCGACGTGGGATTCAATCCCGGGTCTCCAGGATCGCGCCCTGGGCCAAAGGCAGGCGCCAAACCGCTGCGCCACCCAGGGATCCCCCTCTCAAACTTTTTGAGCCAAGGCATTCTCTTTCATGTGCAGAACTCAGTTTTAACCAAGTATTTGAGAATTGTACAAGTCTAGAGCCACAACTGGAAAAGTCTTCATTCTGCCACTTGCAAGTGGAGTGGGTGGTACAACTACTTTTCATTTCACATTATCAATCAACCTCAGGGGGCTTTTTCTTTTTTTCCTTAAGATTTTTTAATTTAAGAGACAGAGAGAGCACAGGCAGGGGGAGCAGCAAGCAGAGGGAGAGGGAGAAGCAGCCTCCCCGCTGAGCAGGAAGCCTGACAGCAGGGCTCGACCCCAGGACGCTGGGATCGTGACCTGAGCTGAAGGCAGGCACTTAACCCACTGCGCCTCCCAGGCACCCCGCGAAGGCTTTTTTCAAATGTACAGAACCAGGGTCCACTAGATAGCCGCGGCCTGGCGTATGCTAAAACTAGATCACTCTGGATGCCAAGGGATGGCCTGTACCAACACCATTTACTATTTGGTCCTCAGTTCCCAGGAAGAATTGATACGAAGAGCAGACACAGCAGAAGCGGAAGGCCAGAAGAGCCCTAAAATAGCCGCACCCCCAAAGCCTGCGAGCAATTCGCGTAAGGCAGAGTACTCATCACTATCACACAGTCGGGGCCCTCAAACAGTGCTTCGAGGACAACCAATTTCTTTCCATTTTAACGGCCACCTACTGAAATCTGGGTCTTAAATCCTCGGACTGTATCCTGGGTGTTACTCCTTTTCCACCGCAGGGAACCCGGTGAGAACCTGGTGCACTAAGAACTAGCGAGAGCCCTGGCAGGGACGGAAGCGAAAGCCCTAAAGTCTGAGGATGGAAGAAAGACGGACCTCCAGCACCGACAGACCAGGAAAGAGAGAACCCGGCTCCATATCTCCTCTCCCTCCTTCTTTCGGTCTTAAAATAACACTGTGTGTGAGTGAGTGGACGCAGAGGCGGAAGAAATGAACTTTAAACGGGTCCGGGGCCACCAGAAATGAGCAGCGGGCAGCGCTGTGCCCCGGGGCCCAACCTGCCGGCCGCCGGCGGCGACCAGACCACCTGCCTCCCCGCCGCCCCGCCCGCTCCCCTTCCCGCGCTGCTGGGGCGGTGGAGGACGAGCAGATGCCCGCGTTCTAAACAGGAACAGAAGCAGAGTGAGCGCGCGCGCACACACACACACACACACACACACACACACACACACACGCGGCTCCCCCGCCGAGGACACGCCGCGTCCGAACCCAGCAGCCCCGGAGCCACCGGAGCCCGGGCGCCCCGACCGCCCTGCCCCCAGGGCGCCCCCGAGGCCGCCCCCCAAGGCCGCCCCGCGCCGCCCCGCAGCGCGCTGACAAAGCCCCGGGCGCGTCGGCCTGCTCCCGGGTCGGGGTCGGGGCCGGGCCCGGCGGGCCTCGAGGGCAGGCGCACGCCGGGGGCTCGGTACTCACACACGCACAGCTCCACCACGTACGCGTAGTAGGACCAGACGACCACGAAGGTGATGAAGAGCACCGGCACCCAGCCCACGCCGCGCTGGCAGCAGCGCCAGAACGTCCACGGCGCCATGTTCCGCCGGCGGCTGCTGCGCCCGGCGCCCCACGGTCCAGCGGAGCGCCCGGGCCCCGGCGGCGGCGGCGGCGACTCGGCTGCTCGAGGCCGCTCCTCGCCCACGGACCCCGCCTCCCAGCCCGAGCCCGAGCCCGAGCCCGAGCCCGAGCCCGCGGAAGAGTAGACGGGAGGCCCCTCCGCGACTCCTCCCCGAGCCGCTCCCGGCCAGGTCCCGCCCCCGCCCGGCATCCCAACGCCCCCCCACCCCCGCCCCCCCGCGCCCACGCCCACGCCCGCCCCGCCCCGCCTCCGCCTTCGCCCGCCGCAGCCCGCGGCGCGCCCCGGTGGGCGGGGCCGAGCCCGAGCGTGGGGCGGGGCCGGGCGTGGGGCGGGGCCTCGGGGACGGCCCGGGGGGTGTGGCTGGGCTGGCGGGGTGGGAGGCGGAGGAGGCCGGGGGAGGAGAGGAGGAAGTGAGCCTGGGGGCACCCGCGAGACGAAAGGCGCCTCCTCGAGCGCCGACCGGGAGAGCGAGCTGCTTTGGGGGCGCTTGGCCCACGCCGGGAGGCCGCCGGGAACGGTCCCTCGGCCGATTCGTGGGCCTCGGGCCTCTCAGTACAGAACGTGGTCTCCTGGGGCCCTGCGGCCCCTGACCGGTGCGGCCCGTGTTCGGATAGGACCGGCCCGAGCCACCCCGGCTGCGGGCGAGGAATACCTATTGTTAAGAATCCCTGTATTTTGCAGTGATTTGCTCCATGTTTCAGGCGGAACTGACAGATGAAAACCCCTATCTGAACATCCCTCCCCGGGAGAAGGGGGCGCCCGAGGGACCCCACGGGGACACGCTATCATTTTTTCCACGATGGAACTGAACTGGTGGATGTCTGTGATTTAGGAGGGAAGCCGTGTGCAGTCTGTCACTTTGATTTGAAACCCGAATCTCGGGGATCCCTGGGTGGCTCGGGGTTTGGCGCCCGCCTTTGACCCAGGGTGTGATCCTGGAGACCCGGGATCGAGTCCCACGACAGGCTCCCTGCATGGGGCCTGCTTCTCCTTCTGCCTGTGTCTCTGCCTCAATCTCTCTCTCTCTCTCTCTCTCACATGAATAAATAAATAAATAATTTTTTTAAAAAAAGAAAAAAATCTAAAACTGAGCTGTGGAAAAGGGAGCAACAGCCCTCTCCCTGCCCCTAAACCACTGCTGAAATCTTGAGTTTATTTACAACTGGGAAATCTTGCTAAATAATGCCTGTAGTCATAACAACCTAGAAGCATCACTGTGAAGACATCATAATACAAGGTCAGAAGCATTACGAGTAATTCCAAGCCTCATTTCCAGTTACTATCATGTCTATTCTTGTTAGACTAAGATTTTCATTAGCTACTACTCACTAAAGTCTCTATGAGACAGATATCCCCCGTTTATAGTGTGATATGAAGGTCTGTGAAATATTAACAGATAATATTTAACTACAGCACACCAGTGGTAGAAATAATAAAGCATGTGTAAATTATTTTGTTCTCCCAGATTTTGTATCTTGAAAGTCATGTTAGTGGCAAAAATGACAGTAGGTTAAAGGCACTAAAGTGAATCACATTCAGCTTGTTTTCCAGAGGGGTTGCTTAGGAAAGTTAGGCTTCAGGCTGGAATTTGGATTGGCATGAAGACCATAACTTAAAGCCTTTTCTCTTCCTGCCACCTATGTATATAAAAAAACATCTTACTAAAGCTCAGTACAAATGCCATGCCTTCCAGCATTCTTATCTGGAAATGATTCATTTCTGTTGTACCATTTTGCTTAATACCTGTAGAAGTTTCCTAGGGCTGCCATAACAAACCACCACAAACTGGATGGCTTAACACAACAGAAATTTAGTGTCTCACAGTTTAGAAGTCCTAAATTAAGGTGACAGCAGGCTGTACTTCCTCTGAAAACCATAGGGGCTAATTCTTGCCCATTACCTAGCTTCTGGTAGTAGCCATCAATCTTCAGCATTCCTTGGCTTGCAGCTGGATCACTCTAATCTCTGCCTCTCTTGTCACGTTTTCCCTTCCTGTGTCTGTATCTCTATGTCTATTCTCTATTGGATTGAGTGCCCACCCTACTCCAGTATTACCTCATTTTAACAAATTCCTTGCAAGAATCCTACTTGAAATAAGGTCATATTCTGGGCAGCCCAGGTGGCTCAGTGGTTTAGCGCCAACTTTAGCCCAGGGCCTGATCCTAGAGATCCAGGATCCAGTCCCAAGTTGGGTTCCCTGCATGGAACCTGCTTCTCCCTCTGCCTGTGTCTCTGTCTCTCTCTCTGTCTCATAAATAAATAAAATATTTTTAAAAAATAATAAGGTCATATTCTAAAGTACGGGAGTTAGGACTTCAACAGGTCTTTTGGGAACACAATCCAACCCATAACAACACACATTTTTTTTTTAGATTTTTATTTATTTATTTGTGTGTGTGTGTGTGAGAGAGAGAGAGAGAGAGAGAGAGAGAGAGCATGAGTGGGGGAGCGGCAAAGGGAGAGAGAAACAGTCTCCCCCACTGAGCCCAATGCTGGGCTCAATCCCAGAACCCTGGGTTCATGACCCCAGCCAAAGGCAGATGCCCAACCGACTAAACCACCAAGGCACCCCATCACGCACATATTTTTTATCCTTTTTATTTTCTTATTTGTGAGCATGTTTCTAGATTTTTTTAAATTTTTATTTTATTTTATTTATTTATGATAGGCACACAGTGAGAGAGAGAGAGAGAGAGGCAGAGACACAGGCAGAGGGAGAAGCAGGCTCCATGCACCGGGAGCCCGACGTGGGACTCGATCCAGGGTCTCCAGGATCGCGCCCTGGGCCAAAGGCAGGCGCTAAACCGCTGCGCCACCCAGGGATCCTGTTTCTATCTTAAATGACTAGACATGAATTAATGTTCCTTTGCCTGTAATCAGTAAGAGCTAGCAACTTAAATATCTTCTTTCCTTTTCCATGTTGGGCTGGTGATTTTACACCATCTCGGCTACTGATTGTGACAGCAGAGTATCATTCAAAGATTTTAAGTGGGGTAGTGATATGAATGGAATGACATTTTTTAACAGTCCCCCTGGCCTTAGTGGGAAGAATAGACTGGAGGAAATAAATGGACTAGAGGCAGAGAAACCAGTTAGAATGCTGTTTCAGTCATACAAACAAGAGGTGTGGCGGCCTGAACTTGGGTGTGTCAGTGAAGAAAGTGATAAGAAAGCTGTTTAAGACTTCTGATCAACTTTGACACATCCCTCTGCTCCAAAAATATAGCAATAATAGATATGAATCTAAGAATAAAAAACGAGTCAGACAAACTGAGGCTCAAGCCTCCATTCCCAACTTCTAATCTTCTCAGCCCTCAGCAAAGGGGGCAGGGAAAAGTGCTCAACCTCTAGGACCGTGGCTCTTAAAAGAGGCTGGAGGACACACTGCAGCTCCCTGACCTGGAAATAAACCAAACAGCCAGCTGGCCTTGTGATTCAATATTTGGTGTCTCTCTTATTACCACTAGCCAGGAATCTCAAAATGCCATTTTAAGTTTCAGTTTTGAACTAAAAGCTGGAGAAGAATAAGGGCAGCTAGAGGCAGCTGTGAAACTATTGGACAGAGTTTATGGAAACCAGGTAGATACAGATATGAAAAGAGTGAAGAAAAAAACACAAACTCACAAATTCGAAACCAAATAACAATACCAAAACATACAAAGAAATCTTATACTAGGAAAGAACACAAATAAAAACAATCAGAACTTGAATTCACTCAAAGTAAAATTAATTTTGTGAAACAGTCTTACAGACTTTTCAAACACTACACAGCATGCCCAAAGAAGTAGAAGAAGGAATAACTTCTATCCAAACAAAACAAGAAATTGTGAAACACACACAAAAATAAACAAAAATGGAAAAAGAGCAGGCAGACTTGAAAAATAATCTTTTAGGAATCTTCAAAATAACCAAATATTCTTCTCAAATTAAAAACACAATAGATAAATGTAATCTGGACACTAGAGAAGAGGAGCTTAGCAAGTTGGAAGAGAGTGCCGAATAATTCATGCAAAACACAACACAGTTTTTTTTCTTAATATGGAAAAACACATATATTAACAGGCTTCAACATACATTTCAATTAAGAGTTCCAGAAGAGAGTGAGAATATTAAAGAAACAAGTTTTGAAGAGATTAATTTCAGAATTGAAGAAAGACATAAGTCCTTTGGTAAATGGTTACTTGACTATCAACCAGGATAAATAACAATAAATCTCTTCTTAGACACAGAGTAGTGAAACTATTGAACATTTAGGTTAAAGAAAAAACTCATAGAATTCCAGGCATAAAAGTCAAATACCAAAGGAACACTGATTAGACTGGCAGCAGTCTTCTCATCATCGATAACCAATGCCAAAAGACAATAGAGCAATATTTAAAAATATTATTTATGTATTTATCTGACACAGAGAGAGAGAGCACATGTACAAGCAGGGGGAGCAGCAGGCAGAGGGATAGGGAGAAGCAGGCTCCCTACTGAGCAGGGAGCCTGACAGGGGGCTTGATTCCAGGACCCTGGGATCATAACCCGAGCCAAAAGTAGACGCTTAACCAACTGAGCCACCTAGGCACCTTGAAGTAATATTTTCAAAGTGCTGAGGGAAAATAATATCCTTAAATTCCACAGCCAGAGAAATGATCATTCAAGAGTAAAGACAATTTGAAAAGGTAATTAATGGAATCAGAGCAAATATTTGCAAATCATATATCTGATAAGGGGTTGATATCAAGGGACACCTGGATGGCTTACCAGTTAAGTGCCTGCCATCAGCTCAGGGCGTGATCCTGGGGTCCTGGGATCAAGTCCCACATCGGGCTCCCCACAGGGAGACTGCTTCTCCCTCTGCCTGTGTCTCTGCCTCTCTCTCTCTCTGTGTCTCTCATGAATAAATAAAATCTTAAAAAAAAAAACCCAGATAAATACAAATGACAGATAAGACATCCAACAGAACTAATCATTAGGAAAATGCAAAAATAAACAAAAATAAGTACCACTTTTCACCCATTAGGTTGCTATTATAGAACAAAAACAACAACAAAAGTAAAAAAAATAACAAATTTTGAGGTTATGAAGAAAGTTGGAACCCTGGTGTATTGCGGGTGGGAATATGAAATTATGTAGCTGCTGTGGAAAACATATGGCAATTCCTCAAAAAATTAACCACGGAATTATCATATGATCTACTTATGGTATATATTCCAGAGAAATGAAAGTAGGGTTTCACATAGATATTTGTACACCTATGTTCATAGTAGCATCATTCACAGTTGTCGAAAGGTGGAAATGAAGACACTATCCAAACATCCATCTTATCAGTTCAGAGCATTAGACATCCCCAGGCATGGCTGGACCAACCAAGGAACACATAGACGCAGGCTCAAGGTATGGGAAAACTAGCTTATCATTCAAAGGAATCTGTAGGACAAGTAGGGAATCAGCCCTACCCTAGAGGTAAAAATCACTAAATGTACCTAATTAAATCTCTAATATTTATAAAAGGAATAAAGGAATAAAAGTTATTTTTTAGATTCCAAGTCTCTTGAGATGGTAAAGATTTCCAGGGGACTAGATGAAGCGGCACCAGAATACCTTTTCAATGGCCTCACAGACCTTCAATCAGCTGCATCCACCTTCTCAGGAGACTACTGCGCACTGTTAGCTAGGATGCAATGGGGAATTATTTAGACCAGAGGCCTGAAAGGTATCAGAAATAGGGAGGAGAACAAAAGCACGGAATGAGTGTGTTCTGTTTTGCAGAACTAGCCGTTCCCACCAAGGAGCTGCCTAGCTAGGTGTTTCACCTGATAGCCCCTTACTTGAGTCGAAGGTGATTTGGAACTAGGACCTACACATAAGCCCCACTGACTTGTCCTGAAGTTATCATTAGTTCATTATAATAGTAATTTCTCCTATGGGCAGGGCTTGCCACCATATTTTGAACATACAATGGGGATGCCTGGTTGGCTCAGCGGTTGAGTCTGCCTTCCACTCAGGTGGTTATCCTAGAGCCCTGGAATCGAGTCCCGAATGGAGTTCCCTGCAAGGAGCTTGCTTCTCCCTCTGCCTGTGTCTCTGCCTCTCTCTCTCTGTCTCTCTCATGAATAAATAAAATCTTAAAAAAAAAAAAAAGAAAGAACATACAATGTATGTTGACATGCTAGATATGTGCGATTGAACCAAAGTGCCTAAATAAGAGGATATATATAGGTTCCTTAATGGATATGCAAGGTCCCTGCCCCTATCACCTAATACACTAAATAAAAGCTTCCTGTACTAAACCCATGGAGAAAGAGTGCTTTGAGAACTATTTCCCTGTTTCCTTACTGGTAACAAGTAATAAAAATCCTTTGCTTTCAACACTTTCATGGGTTGTATTCAACTTAATGCATCCCAAGGAGTGAGCCCCTTGAGTTTGGTTACAAAAGCAACCCAAGCATCCATTGTCAAATGAATGGATAAACAAAATGTGGTATGTAAGTACAGTTGAATATCATTCAGCCTTAAGAAGAAAACATTCATGCTACAACATGAATGAATCTTTTTTTTTTAAAGATTTTATTTATTTATTCATGAGAGACACACAGAGAGAGGCAGAGACCTACACAGAGGAAGAAGCAGGCTCCCCACAGGGTGCCCAAAGAGGGACTCAATCCCAGGACTCCAGGATTACTCCCTGAGCCAAAAGCAGAGGCTCAACCACTGAGCCATCCAAGTGCCCCAACATGAATGAATTTTAAAGACATTATGGTAAGTGAAATAAGCCAGTCACAAAAGGACATACAATATATGATGCCACTCATATGAAGTACGAGAATAGTCAAATTCATAGAGAGAAAAACTAAAATGGTGGCTACCAGGGTCTGGGGGAAAAGGAAATGGGAGTTTAATGGGTATGGAGTTTCAGCTGGAGAAGATGAAAAAGTTCTGAAGATGGATGGTGGTGACATCAGTGAACGTACTTAAATGCCCCTGACCTGAACACTTAAAAATGGTAAATTTTATGTTGTATATGTTTTGCCACAATAAAAAGAGTGGAAGCAAAGTAAAGACATTTCAGACATGAAAACTAAGAACGTTTACCACCTACACACTCTCACCAGAGTGTAGCTATCAGGAGATGTGCCTGAGCACATAGAATAGTGATTAGCAAGAAGGAAGGTGTTCAAAACAAGAAACAATGGTGAATGTGGTTTTGGTAAAGTATGTTTGTGAATTTAATTATAACTAATGTAAAAACCTAAAACAACTTTCTTGTGTGTTTAAAAAAGAGTAAAAAGAAAGCTCTGGTCAATGATACCCAGAAGGGGGTGTTGGAAGGTACATATATAGGTAGTTAGATGTTAAGCTTGATGAGAGGAAAAAAATCTTCTAAAGGTCTGAGATATAAGGGAAGCCATTTAAGATTTTTTTAAGTCAGTAAGACTGCACATAACCTTTGTATAGTCTAATTTATGACTCACCAAGCATACATTGTGCACCTACTTTGTAAATGAGTAGCCTAAAGGAAAATCATCTTGTCTTTAAGATTTTTTTTTAAAAGATTTTATTTATTTATTCATAGAGACACACACACAGAGAGGCAGAGACACAGGCAGAGGGAGAAGCAGGCTCCATGCAGGGAGCCTGACATGGGACTCAATCCCGGGTCTCCAGGATCAGGCCCTGGGCAGGCACTAAACCACTGAGCCACCCAGGCTGCCCTGCCCTTGTCTTTAAGATATTGATCAATGTTCCTACTCTCTGCCTTTCTTGAGGTTAAAAATGTGATTTCTGCCTCCATGCTAATCTACAATATTTTGAGCTTTTACAAGATGAGAAAAGTGTATGACCCTGTAAACACTGTTCATTCTCCAGAGCATGTTCTTCCAGTGAAGAATGTGTTTTCCTGGCAGCTGTCCTAACTTGGGCTCAAATAAAACTAACTTTTAGAGATTGTTTTTTTTTTTTTTTTTTAAGATTTTATCTATTTACTCATGAGAGACACACACACAGAGGGGCAGAGACACAGGCAGAGGCAGAAGCAGGCTCCTCGCAGGAAGCCTGACATGGGACTCGATCCTCGGGCCCAGGATCATGCTCTGAGCTGAAGGCAGATGCTCAGCCACTGAACCATCAAGGCATCCCTAACTTTTAGAAGTTTTAAAAAGTTTGTTAATTTTGTGTGGAAAAGCTTCTTTTATTCACAAGCTGGAGAGAGATAGTGAAAAATTTTGCTAGAAAGAAATTTAAAAATGTATGCTAAAATAAGGGTATTCACTGAAAGAACAGAAATATAATTTCTAACTTATAAACTATCAGAATAGCAGTTGAGAAAAATAGAGAAAAGTTCTTCAGTCCAAAGGAAGATAGGAAAAGGGAGGAAGCAACAAAAAAGGATTGGAAGCAGAAAACATACATGAGATGAGAAAGTTAAAATCTACCAAATCAGTAACTAAAATTAATATAGAGTAAACACTACATTTTTAAACATAAAAGTGCTTGGGTAAAGATTGGAAGTAAAATATTACCAGCAGCAATTGCTTTTGTATCTTCCACAGTTCTATAAAAACATGATACTTTAATATGTGATCATTTTTAAAAAAGAGGAAAATACCTAGCATACAGGAACAGATGGTAATTAAGGATCATTAAAAATTCCAAGACATCGAGGGCTTATAGTCTCTTTAAATACATATATGTAGATCTTTGCGAAAAAAAAAAAAATTCCAAGACAGATATTGGGGAGGAATAATTTCCTGTGCCCTTCAGAGTCCTTCCAGCTAGACTAGGAATCAAAGGGTGCAAGCTAGATTCACAGGAGAAAACCAAATTTAATAGTGTACATATGGGGAATCCACACAGACATGGAAATCCCAAAGACGGTGAGGCAACATGAAACTTGTATGAGCTAAGGAGAGGGGTAGGGGCCTGAGGATGCCTTGGGAAGGAAGACGTTTTTCGGGAGGTGAGTGATGTTTGGGAAACCAAGGTTGCTCTGTTAGGCAGATAAGTTTCTTAGGTAAAGAGGAGTCTGTCAATGGCTCACTTCCTGGTACAGGCAGGCAGCAGAGGGGGAGGTAAATAACTTCTTTGGGATCTGCTGGGTTTGGGTTGCTTTTAACTCAAAATAATCTTCATGCCAAAGTGGCCCAGGCTGCCCTTGGCCTCCACACAGGCCTTTGTCTTTGCTTTTTGTTGTAGTAGGAATGAATCTCACCACAGTCTTTCGATATGTCAGCCCACCAAAGTGTAGGTGATAGGCTGAAACACATGAAAAAACAAAGTCTGGTTTCCCTATTTCTACTGATAATAAATATTCTTTGAGAACTTCAGCATGGCTGGTTTGGGGGCACCTGGGTGGCTCAGACGGTTGAGCGTCTGCCCTCAGCTTGGATCATGATCTCCAGGTGCTGGGATTGACCCCCACATTGGGCTCCTAGCTCCGTGAGGAGTCTGCTTCTCCATCTCCCTCTGCCTCCCCCTCTGCTTGTACTCCCTGTCAGTCTCTTAAATGAATAAATTTTAAAAATCTTTAAAACATGAGAAAAGAAAAAAGAATGGCTGTGTCCTGCTTTAGGAGCAAATGAGTCAGTGAACGTTGCATATCCTCATTCTTCAATGGTGCATTCAGAGGAGAGAGGGAGCAGGGCAGGGTTAGGGGCAGGGCTGTACGAAGAGGGGAGTGGGCAGCTGCTCCAGGAGGCAGAGGCGTCACTGAGGGCTAGCGGCCTGCTTCCCTCACCCCTTAGCCTGTCTTCCAGTAAGGTCTGTGCCCGCGTTACATCACCATCTGCCCTCGCCACACTGACCGCCCTCCGACCCACTCCACATATTCATTCCCTCCTTTTACTCACTCTTGTAGTAAACATTTTCCGATCGCCCGCTTTGTGCCAGGCACTGTTCTAAGCATGGGGAACAGAGACAAAATCTTGGCTCCCATGAAGCTTTTCTTGTATTGTTCTTTCTTGTATTCTGTTAACCTCCATGCCATGGTTAGAGCGAGCCTTTAGGAAATCAGATCTTCGCAACACACTTGAATGATTTGAATGATGTCCGATGGGGCTTCAAAGGCCTTGCAGCCCTGTTGCCTTCCTACCCCCCACCTCATCTCCTCAGCTCTTTCTTCCCAGCTTCCTCTGGGCTTGCCACCCTCACTCAGCTACCTACTTCCCCCATGGCTTCCTTCTTTCCCCTTGAACCTCAGTCCAGGCTTCCTTAGGTCTTGGCAACGCTGTTCCATCTGCATGCTGTGCCTACAAAGTGTCCACTCCGTTCACCTCGCCCTGGTATTCCCTATCCTGCCTTCAGACCTGGCTCATCTCTGCCTCAGGGGAGCCTTCCCTGAATCCTCCTGTGTCCTGGCCTGGTTGCTAAGGGATTGGATCCAAATCTTAGAGGACCAACCTCTCTTCTGCAGATCATGTCTTTGCTGTGAATGTAAAAGTAACATTTCCAGTACCCATCACTTAGACAGCAGAAAGGCCACATGCCTCAGGAGAGATGGAGTCCAGCTTCTAGTGGCTTTTATCCCTTTTCTTTTTTAATCTCTTTACTTCAAAATAATTTTAAATTTGTAGGAAAGTTATTAAAATAGTATAGAGAGTTCCTATATAACCTACACCCAGCTTCCCTTACTGTTAGTATGTTAGTATGCCGTATAAGCACGGCATATTTATCAAAACTAAGAAATTAACTTTGGTACAACACTTTTAACTAAACTACAGACTGTTTTTTTTTTTTTTTTACCAGTTTTTCCTCTCATGTAATTTTCTTTCTTCTTTCTTTCTTTCTTTCTTTCTTTCTTTCTTTCTTTCTTTCTTTCTTTTTTCTTTCTTTCTTTCTTTCTTTCTTTCTTTCTTTCTTTCTTTCTTTTTTTTTTTTGTTACAGATTTTGTTTATTTATGAGAGACACAGAGAGAGACAGAGACACAGGCAAAGGGAGAAGCAGGTTCTCTGCGGGTAGCCTGATGTGGGACTCGATCCCTGGACCCCAGGATCATGCCCTGAGCCTAAGGCAGACGCTCAACTGCTGAGTCACCTGGGCATCTGTCCTTCATGTAATTTTCTGTTCCAGTATTTGCATGTAGCTATCATATCTTCTTAGCCTCCTTCTGTGCACTCAGACTGCAGTAGGTGACTGTCAGCCTTCTGTGATTGTCTCAATGACCTCAAGAAAATATCAAAAACAGGAAGAACCAGGAAACCAGTTAAGCAGAAGCATGCAGGCAATATTTCTGAATAATCAGATATGATAGAAGCATAACATATTAAGATGACCCAAGGGTCTTTCTTGTGTTTATGTGGAAAGTAGAAAACCTTAATTTTTACATACAACCAAAGCATACCTTGCAAAGCACAAGTACCTGGAGTACTGCTTACCAGCACATATACCCTTTTGCCCTTTTAAATATAGAATCTTGTAGCTAACAGCTTCGGAGCAGTTCTTGAGAGCAGTCTGAGAAGATGTCTCCCAGGCTACAGTCCTTGGTAACACAATGAATAAGGTGCTTCCTAACCTCCGTGGAGGCTGGCTTTCCTTTGCTATTTCTCAGATTTCCTTTGCTTTGCATGGGGAAATACTTTTGAGGAGGATTGACCAGGTATTTTGTGGAACGTCCCTCAATTCAGGTTTGTCTGATGCTTTCCTGTGACTAGACTGGGGGAAGAAAACCGCAGAGAAGATGTGCCTTTCTCCTCACATCATGTAAGGGAGGACTTGCTTTTACTGGTGATATTAGTTTGAGCTCCACCACTTGGATGAGATGCTATCTCTACCGTAAAGTCACAATTTTCCCTTTTCCCCACACTATTCATTGGAAAGCAATCATCAAGTCCAGCCACACTCAAAGGACAGAGAATTAAATTTTACCTCCTGCAGGGAGGAATGTCGAAGAATGCGTGGACATCTATCCAAACCATTACAGTAACTGGTAAGTATTTGGGGAGAGGTACTTTGAGGCTATACTGATTCCTTGTTTCTCTGTGAGCTTTCTGCCAATAATTTTAACATCCATCTGGGGATCCAGGCTGCAGCAAGGCCTTTTTCTTTGCTGCATAGTTGACTAATGATGTGTTTCTTGACTAATGAAATGAAACCGAAAAGGGAGCCCAGAGATTTAGCTGTCATGGTGGGATGACAAGTAGATTCCGGACCCTGATGACTGCAAGAGTTTCTGGTTTGCTTGTATTTATGTCTGCACATCTGGAACTCTGTCCCCAGGAAAGCTTCTGGCCACTTGTTCACCCAGCGGTCCAGACATGTGTTACTGATGGCGTGTGGGTTACAGAGGAGAGTCTGGGCTTGGCTGCTGCCATTGGAAACATTGACTCCTTATGAGAGGACAGCAGGTTTTTAGGAAACGCCACACAACTCCACAGTCTCTACTGCTGTGATATCTCTTTATGATCACTTTGGATTAAAAGCTGACAAATTCTTGGAAAACAAAGGCAGAGATGACAGACCATGCCCCACAGGAGATAGGCAGATGCTAAGCTCTTGTGTGTGTGTGTGTGTGTGTGTGTGTGTGTGTGTGTAGAGGGTTCAGGATTTGGAACATGCAGTCTATGTTACATCCCCATATAATACACTGAGGTACCTCTCCTATGAATGACTATTTAATTAAAAAGTCACTTTCCCCAGACTATATAAACTTTTAAATTTATTTTTATTTTTTAAAGGTTTTATTTATTTATCATGAAAGACAGAGAGAGAGAGAGAGGCAGAGACACAGGAGGAGGGAGAAGCAGGCTCCACACAGGAAGCCTGACATGGGACTTGATCCCAGGTCTCCAGGATCACGCACCCTGGGCTGAAGGCGGCACCAAACCGCTGAGCCACCCAGGCTGCCCTATATAAACTTTTTAAAAGAGTGACTAGGTCTCTTTTGCTTACCACCAAGAGCCCAGCACATTAGTGAGGACATAAAAGGCACTAAATCATATTAATTGAACAAATGAATGACAAGCACCCTGGAATTACGGATATCCGTGCTTTCCCAATCTTTCTCGAACTCCCCCTAACTTTAATCACAGAGGCAATCTTGTAGACAAGCATTATACTCTTAGGTGCTAATAGAATAGTGTTATACTTTGTATTATGAGGTCAAAAAAAAAAAAAAAACATTCGAGGGCTAGTCCAGGGATTGAACTTTGATGCAGAGCACTATTCAGGATAAATTGACTAAGGAGAGTAGGAAAAAAATAGATTGTGGAGTCAGTGATATTTGGACTTGAATCCCAGGTTCATCACTTTTTAGCTACATAGTCCCATGGGATTTATCTCCACTCCCTAAGACTCACTTTCTTCTTCTGCGTAACGGGGGTAATAGCATTTATCTCATAGTGTTTGTTGTGAGGAATACATGAAATTTGAAGTACAATGTGTGCACATGCATATATATGCAGTCTATGTAAAACAGTGTGTGTATATATATATATATATATTAATGTACTCATGAGAGACACAGAGAGAGGCAGAGACACAGGCAGAAGGAGAAGCAGGCTCCCCATGGGGAGCCTGATGTGGGACTTGATCCCAGGACCCTGGGATCACAACCTGAGCCAAAGGCAGAAGCTCAACCACTGAGCCACCCAGGCACCCTGAGAAAATGTAATGTTAAGAAATGTGTCAAACAGAGAACAAGAAAAGCCAAGGGCGACATAGAGAAAGCACCCGTCGCAAGAGCTTCCGCCCCTAAGGGCAGGGGCACAAAGGGACGAGGTTGACTGTGGTGGAACCTGGAAGCTTGAAGGAAGGGCCCTGTCCTGCCAGCTGGTGCTGGGCCCCAGGAACACAATGAGCTGGTTCTGAGAGCTCCAAAACAATAACAACACAAGCTGGAGCCTCGTACCACCCGCCACCAGGCTGAAGGATGTGACCCCGAGGACACAGCCGGGACAGCGGCAGGGACAGCAGCACGCCCTCGGCTCCTCCAGCCTCACAAGGCCTCGCCAGGAAGGCAAAACGGGCTTTGCAGGGTCGGCCCAGCGTCAGAGAGCAGAGCCTGTGGAGGGAGGGAGGGGAACTGGAGACAGTGGCTTAGTGACCAGCAACATCAGGTCACTTAATTTGATTAATTCATCATCTTGACAGCTACCAAGAAGTCCAGGGTACAACCTGGCATGTTTATTTATTCACTTCCATGGTGCTGTAGAGTCAAGTGGGGTCCAGAATTTTATTATTTGAAATGACCCTGCAATGAGTATTTCTTTTTTTTTTTATTTTATTTTATTTATTCATGAGAGACAGAGAGAGAGAGAGAGAGAGAGAGAGAGAGAGGCAGGGAGAAGCAGGCTCTATGCAGGGAGGCCAATGTGGGACTCGATCCTGGGTCTCTAGAATCACGACCTGAGCTGAAGGCAGACGCTCAACCGCTGAGCCACCCAGGAGTCCCTGCAATGAGTATTTCTTTGATACTCTGGATTGTCATAAAATTTTGTAATTGGGGAGAGCTTTATGACATTCTGCCAACAGTAAAGGAGATATTAATTAATAATATTTTTTGTCCTGCAATATCAAACATCTAAATGTTATATAAATCTAGGTGGTATAGATGTTTTAAACAAAATATTTTTTCTGCTCTCCATCGTTTTGGAAAGGAAACTCTCACAGAAGGAGGACGGCCCCGGCGGGGTGCATCGAACAGAGCAGGGTTCACTAAGGGTTTGATTCGAGAGATACCCTAACCTATTACAAAGTGTCGCCTAGAGATTCCAAAGATTAATTTCCTTCCCCACTGAGTGTAACCAGTCACAAAAGGCGCATTTTCGTGGCAAATCCAGTAACTCCCTGTGCAAGTTTCTCTAAGAGCTGGTAAATATTTAGTCTAGGCCTTTCGGTCCAACACCAGTCCAAAGTCTCCACGGTGCTTCTCTTTCAATCGGGAAGTCATCTTCAAAATGTTCTGTAATTTTCTGTACCTTTGCTTAGTTTTTCTGTTAAAGATCATGCTTGGTGCTCAGGGCGGATAAAACATTTTGGAAAAGCAAGACTGCCATCTTGTGGAACATTCATATTTAGGGTTTTTTTAAAAAATAATTTTAAATGAACTGCAGACCTACTACAAATGATTTGCAGGACTCTTTAAATTTTTCTCAATACAGTTTTTTTTTTTTACACGTCAACCTTTTGGCATCGGGGTGGTACTAGTGTTGATTTGCACCCCAGCTTTTGAGCACGGTAATTTCCACTAAACAAAACTTAACCCCTCTCCTGTCCTGTGTTGCATTTATCTATTTACCTTTTCTTTATTTGCATCAAATTCCAATCTTGTAGTTTGCCTTCCACTTCCGCAGGGAAAATCAGGGAAATTTCTATAAAAATCCTATAACAGTTACAATTTAGAGGGGAATATCTGCCACATAAGAGGAGCGGGGAAAGAATGTGGAGTTCACTCTCCAAAGGTGGGGTTCAGCTCAGCTGTCTGACGTGCATTTGTTGACTTTGGTTCTGCTTTTCTTTGGTACAGGAGAGCCTGGAGTCTGGAGAAAGGTTTACATATCATAAGAGGATTCCAGGCACTAGTGCTTCTGCTAGTGTATGGGATACCTAAGGGCTTAGAAAGGAAGACCCAAGGACTGACAGGGCTGGCAGCTGAAGGCCTAGGTGGCTGCTCTCTGCTTACCCAAATCTTCCTACTATTTCACCTTTGGTACCATATAAAAGTCTAAAACATGCCCTAGCAAGAGTAGGAGAAAAAGTTTCAAATATATAAATAAAATTAAAACTTTTTCCATAGCTTTTAGTTTATTGCATACTTTCAAATGTATTGGTGAAAGAGGGTTAAGTCTATTGAATTTTTGGAGTAACTTGCTCACTGTATCCTTTTTATGGCCAGGGAGCTATTTTCTTGAATGTTCTCTTAAACTTTATCTGTAAATTTCACTCTGCTCCTCCAGCAGTGAGTAGTTTGCCCTGCATGCCTCTAAGACTCCTACACGGGTTTTGCTTACAGAATTTCAATTTGGGGGAAAAGAATTTACTGTATGTCTGCCCAGTCACTTCACATTCTTCTGAGAGCAGCAACCTCTTCCTTAGAAAAGGTCCCTCCAGGGACGCTTGGGTGGCTCAGGGGTTTAGAGTTGCCTTCAGCCCAGGGCCTGGTCCTGGGGACCTGGGATCGAGTCCCACGTCGGGCTCCCTGCATGGAGCCTGCTTCTCCCTCTGCCTGTGTCTCTGCCTCTGTCTCTCTGTCTCTCTGTGTCTCTCATGAAATAAAATAAAATCTTTAAAAAAAAAGAAAAGGTCCCTCCTCTGCCACACCCCCAACCCTGCAGGCTCCTAGGAGCTGCCATGCTCTCTAGATGCCACCCTTCTGGCCACAGTTGATTGGCCTGGGATGGAACCTGAGCCAGATGGCCAGCCCACCAGCACCTTCCCCAGGAGTTTCTGAATTTCAGAGAGAGCAGAGTTGGTCCTTCTTCGGTGTCCAGTGTCCATGCAGTGAAAGAAAAAGAAACTGATACAGAGGCAGAGCAGAGCAAAGGGTGGTGAAAGTTCTAGTGGTTTTCAAGTCCTTAGCTGGAGTTTTTGTAAGTTCCAGCTGCTCCTCTGACCTTCCCAAGGTTTGGCTATGTGACACCTCAAGGTGTTTCCAATGAATTCCTCTAACCTATTTCAGAATAGTTTTCTACCGTCTGTGTCCAAAAGTCCTAATGAATACACGTGGGAAGAACCACATCAAGGTTGTAGGATGGTCAAGAAAGGCTGGCCTGGCCAGAGGTTTTTTCGTTTTTTAAGATTTTATTTATTTGATAGAGAGAACTAGCGAGAGAAAGCCTGAGCATGGGGAGGGGCAAGGGGAAGAGAATGGGGTGCTGATCCCGAGATCATGACCTGAGCAGAAGGCAGATGCTTCACGACTGAGGCACCTACGTGCCCCCTGACCAAAGTTTTTCATCCCTGTAAAAGCAGCTGAGATGGAACCAGATTATCAGAAGGTTGGTGAGAATAAAATCAGAACAGGGGGCACTAATAATGTGATCAGAGGGTGTGATAACCACAGGCTCTGGTAGCCTGATGTGCCCATCTTTTATTTTATTTTATTTTATTTTATTTTATTTTATTTTATTATTTTATTTTATTTTAAATATTTTATTTATTCATTCATGAGAGACACAGAGAAAGAGAGAGAGAGAGAGGCAGAGACACAGGCAGAGGGAGAGGCAGGCTCCATGCGGGGAGCCCAGCACGGGACTTGATCCTGGGCCTCCAGGATCACGCCCTGGGCTGAAGGCGGCGCTAAACCTCTGAGCCACCGGGGCTGCCCATGCCCATCTTTTAATAGGATAGATCTGTCTCAGAAGAAGGATGCTTCACTGATCAGCTTCCCTCTGTCTGGAAAGTTCTGCATTGCATAGCTTATTTCTGTGGTGTCTTTTCTATGCTTTTGTAGGTGGTCCATAGCTCTTTCTGATTTATTGAAAGAATTCAAAAATATTTATTGAGCATCTACTCTGTGCCAGATGTTGTTTTAAGTGTTAAGAACTGTCCAGGTGGTTATTCACCCTAGTGAATAAGAAAAATTCCCTATTCTTATGGAACAGAAATTCTAAGAGGATAGAGAGATAATAAATTTTAAAAATGTAATCTATAATGGTAGGGGATGATAAAGTTCTATGAAGAAAAATAGAATAGGAAGATGGAGAGTTTTAGGAGAACACAAGAGGATGGGCATTGGTCTGTGAGAGTTTCTTTGATAAAAGAATCATTTGAGCAGAGAGTGGAAGAATGAGTCTCGTGGAAGACCCAGAATCAGAACAGTTTAGGCCAAGTGAATAGCAAGGGACAAACGTCTTGAGGCAGGAGTGAGCTTGGTGGGGGTGGTTTCAGGAGAAACAAAATGGCCATGATGGCCGAGCAAGAAGGACAGCAATGGAGGTATGGTTGGGAGGTTGGGAAGTAGGAGCAGGAAGGTAACCTAAATGGCTTATTTATTTTTTTAGTGGTTACCCTAGAGTTTTCACTATACATTTGTAGCTAATCCATGTCTTTTTTCAGAGCACAGTCTACACTTCCTGGACACTGCAGCTGGGTCCTGCAGTTATCTTATGACTGGGTGTTGCCAATTCCTTCCTCATATCCTGCAATTACAGCATTGCTCTCATTCATTTCACTCATCTGTATGCAGGTGATCCAGAATCACCCAAGACATTGTTGCTGTTATTATTTTCAACAAACCATTAGATGTGTTAGATCAATAGAGAATAAGAAAACAACGACATTTATGTCTTCTCCAGTGCTGTCGCTTTATGTAGAGCCAAGTTTCCGACCTCCATAATTTTCTTTCTTTCTGAAGGATTTCTTTTAACATTTCTTGCAAAGCTGGTACACTGGTAATGAATTCTCTCAATTTTTGTTTGAGAAAGCCTGAGAGTTTTTGTTTGTCAACTTCTCTTTTGAAGGATGATTTTGCTAGAATTCTAGGATGGGGGGTTTTCCTTCCAACTGTTTAAAGTATTTCACTCCATTCTCTTCTTGTTTGTGTGGTTTCTGAAGAGAAGTCCAGTGTATGAGCCTGAGAAGGAATTTTCTTTGAGTATACTAATATATTTTATTAAGTCATAATATGAATCCATTTTACTAGATGTTGTTGCCTACCTCAGATCCTTTAGATGGTTATTTTATATTTTTGTTTTATACTGGACCTCAGGTGCATAGTGTTGAGTTGGTCATACTCCTTATTTTGAGGCATGCCATCATTATGGGTCTAAGCAATGTCTTTCTCAATTTATTTATTTTTAAAGATTTTTGTTTTCCCCTTTACTCCTTTTCCCCAGCCACTCCTTCCCATCCTACCCTCTGCCAGTATTGTCATTCTTATATATATTTTAAATTTGGGTAAATTTTATTTGTTATCAATCTTTTTTTTTTTTAAACTCAATATTAGGGACACCTGAGTGGCTTAGCAGTTGAGCCCCTGCCTTTGGCTCAGGGTGTGATCCCAGATTCCTGGGCTCGAGTCCCACATCAGGCTCCTTGCATGGAGCCTGCTTCTCCCTCTGTCTGTGTCTCTGCCTTTCTCTCTGTGTCTCTCATGAATAAATAAATAAAATCTTGGAAAAAACCCTCAATATTATACTTTGAAGATTTACCCATGTTGTTCCAGTTTCTTTTATTCTTTTATTATTTTTTTAAGATTTTATTTATTAATGAGAGACACATAGAGAGAGAGGCAGAGGGAGAAGTAGGCCCCATGCAGGGGGCCTGATGTGGGACTCAATCCCAGGACTCCAGGATCATGCCTTGGGCTGAAGGTGGCGCTAAACCTCTGAGCCACATGGGCTGCCCACTGCTGAGCCACCCGGGGCTGCCCGTTATTCCAGTTTATAGTTCTATGTTCTACCTAGTATTCCACAGCATGCACTCACCACATTTTACTTATGCATCTTTTAGAGGTGGACACTTGTGTTCCTCTACCTTCCTACTACTACAGTTAATACCGAGATGAACATCTTTGGACATGCCCTCATGTAAGTTTGTGCTTGTTTCTCTGAGTGCCTTTGTCCAAGAGTGACACTCCTGAGTCACAGGGTGAGCACATACTTAATTTCACTCAGGATCGTTAGATTGCTTTTTAACCAGCAGCACATGGGGGAGGGATTCCATTACTTCATGTCTACATGAAGTAATGGAATATTATCAGATTCCTATTTTTGCCAGTCTGATAAAGTGTAGATTGGTATCTTGTTTTAATTTGCATTTCTCTGGTTACTAGTGAGCAAACATTTCTTTTTTAGTCACTCAGATCCATCTCCTGCTCACTACACCTTCCTTTTGTGAATTACCAAAATCAGTATTAACTGCTTATTTTTCTGAGATCTTTCTTTCTTGCTTTTTCTTTCTTTCATTCAAGTAAGCACTATACTCAATGTGGGGCTTTAACTCATGACCTCGATATCAAGAATCACATGCTCTAACCACAGGGACAGCCACTCCTCATTTTTTTTGTTGTTGTGTTGTTATATATATTCTAGATAGTACTGACCCTAGGAGGTATTTTTGACAAATATAGATTTTTCTCTTTTGGATCTTTTAGTATAGTAGTGCCTGAACCTATATGCAATGATTATATGTTATTTTATTATGAATTCTTTAAAAAACGTATCATTTTATCTTTTTAAAAATATATGTTTAAGAAGGTTATGTTACCTATGGATTTCATTCAGGATAGGAGAAAGGATATTACAAAATATTTTTTTTAAATGGTGGTGGCTGGGCAGCCCTGGTGGTTCAGTGGTTTAGCACCGCCTTCTACCCAGGGCTTGATCCTGGAGACCTGGGATGGAGTGCCATGTCGGGCTCCCTGCTTCTCCCTCTGCCTGTGTCTCTGCCTCTCTCTCTCAATCTGTGTCTCTCATGAATGAATAAAAAATAAAATCTTAAAAAAAATGGTGATGGTATTAGGAAGGACATTGGGTCTCATTAGGTTAAGAACCACTGATCTAGATATTAATCCCTTGTTGGCCTTTGACATTTCCAAATATTTTTTCTCAGCCTATCACCATTGGCTAATCTTGTCTATGATATGTTTTCTTAAAAAAATAGCTTCGTTGAGATATAATTCACATACCAAACAGTTCAACCATATAAAGGGTAAAATCAGTGTTTATTGTGTATGACCAATTTTTAAAAATTGTGTAAAATACATATAAAATATTCCATTTTAATCATTTTAAGTATGTAATCAATGGCATTAATTACATTCACTATATTGTACAACCATCATCCCTATTTTTTTTCCAAAAATGTTCATCACCTCAGACCAAAACTCTAACTATTAAGCAATAACTCCTCATTCTCGATCCTCCCCAGTGCCTGGTAACATCTAATCCACTTTCTGTCTCTATGAAGTTGCCTATGAAGTACCTCTAGAAAGTACCTGTATAAGTAGAATCATACAATATTAGTCCTTCTGTGTCTAGCTTATTTTTCTTAGTGTGTTTTCAAGGTCATCCATGTAGCATGTAGCAGAACCTCATTTCTTTTTGTGGTTGAATAATATTTTATTGTATGGATATACCATATTTTGTTTTCCAATTCATATGTTGATATAATGTATATAATTTATAAGTACATAATGATGCATGAACAATAATGAACATTGCCGTCAAGTATTGGTTTGAATTCCTGGGAGTGGAATTGCTGGATCGTATGGTAACTCTGTGCTTAGATTTTTGAGGTACCACCAAACTGTTCTCTATGAGTGGCTGTACCATTTTAAATTCCCACCAATAATGTAAAGTGTTCCCTTTTCTACACATTCTTGCCAAAACTTGATATTTTCGGGATTTTTTTTTGATAATACGTATCTTACTGGGTGTGAATTGGTGTGATTTGTTTCCCTAATAGCTAGTGATGTTGAGCATTTTTTCATATGCTTAGTGGGTCATTTGTATATCTTCTATGGAGAAATGTCTATTTAATTCCTTTGCTTATTTTTCAATCTAGTTGTCTTTTTGTTGTTGAGTTGTAGGTCTTTATATATTCTGGATATTATCTTTTATCTGATATATTATTTGTGAATATTTTCTCCCATCCTGTGAATTTTCACTCTCTTGATAGTTTCCTTTGATATATACATCTTTCTAATTTTGATAAAGACCAATTTATCTGATTTTTCTTTCATTGCCTGTGTTTTTAGTGTCATATCTAAGAAATTATTGCCAAATCCATTATGAGCTTACTTCTGATGTTTTCTTCTAAGAATTTTTTAGTTTTACTGTTCATTGAGTTTCTTGGATGTGGATATTCATGACTTTCATCAGATTGGGTAAGTTTTCAGCCATTATCTCTGCAAATATGTTTTCTGCCCCAGGTTCTCTCTCTTTTCTGGGATACCTATGATGCATACCTTGGTTTGTTTAATAGTGTCCCACAGGTCCCTCACATTTATTTTTCATTTTTTTTTTAATTTTTTTTTTTTATTTATTTATGATAGTCATACAGAGAGAGAGAGAGAGAGGCAGAGACAGAGGCAGAGGGAGAAGCAGGCTCCATGCACCGGGAGCCCGACGTGGGATTCGATCCCGCGTCTCCAGGATCGTGCCCTGGGCCAAAGGCAGGCGCCAAACCGCTGCGCCACCCAGGGATCCCTATTTTTCATTTTTTAAAATCTCCATATCTTAGACCACATAATTTCAAATGTATTATCTTCAAATTAATCCATTGTTTGTTCTGCTTGTTCAAGTATGCTGCTGAATTCCTTTAGTGACCTGTTTGGTTCTTTTTCATAATTTCTCTTTATTGACATTCTCATTTTGTTCAGATATCATTTTCCTGATTTCCTTTAGTCTTTGCTCATGGCTGCCTTTAGCTCATTGAACTAAATATTTAAGGCAGTTAATTTAATGTCTTTGGCTATTAATTCCAGTGTCTGGGCTTCTTCAAGGATGGTTTCTGTGAAATCCTTTTTTTCCTGAGAATGGATCATATTTGCCTGTTGCTTTGTAAATTCCGTAGTTTTTTTCTTGAGAACTCAACATTCTAAGTATATGTTGTAGGAGACCTAATTCTCCCATTCCTGCGGGATTGCTTGTTTTTGTTTTTTTGTGGGTCACAAAAAAACAAAGAGGATATCCATCCTCTTGTGGCTTTCCAAACTATTTTTAAAAAGTATGTTTTCTTGTTTTTGTGGTCACTGAAGTTCTCCATTTTCTCTGTGGCCTGCTACTGACCTGACAAAAATTTCCTTAAAAGTCTGGTTCTTAAGAGGGGGCAAAAGATCTTGCCTCTTGTAATCCCCTGTAGTGCAAAAGCTGCTTGCAGGAAATAGCTGGGACATCTGTGCTGCTCCTTCAGTGGCCGAAAGCAGCAGTTATTAACACAATGTTCTTTTGGCCACCCTGGGTCTAGTAGGCCACACCAGGTCCACAGCTTTGTCCACAGCTGCCTTCCCCTGGGCTGGTAACTGCAATCTTGCAAAAGGCTCAAATTCACCAATATTTACCAGCCTCTTCACTGAGCTCTCCCACATGCTGAACCTCTTCTACTAAACTCCAGAGTTTCAAAACAGTAACTTAGACAGTTTCTGCCAGTTCAATAATTGTTTAGGTGAGGGACAGATTCTTAGTTTCCTACTCTGCCATCTTCCCTGACATCACTCTCTATGTTTTATGTAATTTAGCTCCCAGGCGGTAAACCTATTTCTAAGTCGTGGGATGGCATCTCAGTTTTGTTATGGTCTTTAGCACCTACTCTGTCTTTCAATCATGTCATAGTCCCCGGCCAGATTCTCTCACTTGTCCTCTATGTTCAAGGCAGAGGCCAAGCCAGAGAGGTCTTATAGTTCTGAGAGGACAGCTTCTAAGAGAGCTCTTCTCTTTTTCCTGCCCGGTCCTGTAACAGAATGGCTGAAATATCAGGAAAAAGCATGCACATATGGGGATATTACTTGTCTCATTTTTATGTCCTCCCTCCTTTCCTCCCGTTTCTTTCTTTATTCTTTATTTCTCCCATACTTTTTGAGTAACCGCTATGTGCCAGATCTTTGATGGATGCTGGGGAGATGGTGTTAAAAGAACTACAGGTCCTTGTTCTTAATGAGGTATTAGTTGAGTGAGAGAGGCAAATGAAGAATCCCAGTACACTTGGTGAGGTTTGAAACAGGTGGAAAAAAGATGCTGAGGGAACTGAGAGAGGGAATGCCTAAATGAGTTTGAGGGAAAAGTAGGGAGAAAAATGGACAATTTCACAAATGAAGTAGCACTTGAAGAAGTTAGCCAGGTGGGAATATCTTCCAGAAGCACTATCAAGTCCAGGAATGAGAACATGGCCAGCTGGGTGCTAGCAGATAGTTTTGGTGTAAGGTGTGTGGGGGTTAGGAGAGGAGGCCAGAGAGGCTAGGTGGGGACAAGATCATGTAGGAATTGAATTTTATGTTGTAGTGACTGTAGTGTCACAGGATTGTCAGTAGTGGTGACATGATCAGATTTATATTTTAGAAAAATTAATCTGGTGTGAGGCCCGTGTGTGGTTCAACTGGTTAAATGTTCCACTCAAGGGCAGCCCGGGTGGCTCAGAGGTTTAGCGTTGCCTTCAGGCCAGGGTGTAATCCTGGAGACCTGGGATCAAGTCTCACATCGGGCTCCCTCACCGGGAGCCTGCTTCTCCCTCTGCCAGTGTCTCTGCCTCTCTCTCTCTCTCTGTGTTTCTCATGAATAAATAAATAAAATCTTAAAAAAAAAACGTCCCACTCAATTTTGGCTCAGGTCACGATCTCAGGGTTGTGGAATTGAGCCCCACGATAGGCTCTGCACTCAGTGTGGAGTCTGCTGGAGATTTCCTCTCCCTCTGATCCTCTCCCTTGTTCACTCTCTTTAAAATAAACAAATCTTGGGATCCCTGGGTGGCGCAGTGGTTTGGCGCCTGCCTTTGGCCCAGGGCGCGATCCTGGAGACCCGGGATCGAATCCCACGTCGGGCTCCCGGTGCATGGAGCCTGCTTCTCCCTCTGCCTGTGTCTCTGCCTCTCTTTCTCTCTCTCTGTGTGACTATCATAAAATGAAGAAAAAAAATAATTAAAAAAATAAAATAAAATAAACAAATCTTAAAAAAAAATGGTGTGAAGGCAGATTTGAAAGAAGTTGACAACAGTAATTTAACACATAATGAGGATTTACTGCCATGCATTTTACATATATCTTGTTTAATCCTTGTAACACACTATTATAATGGAATTATTATTTTTTATTTTTTTATTTTTATTTTTTATTTATGATAGTCACACAGAGAGAGGCAGAGACATAGGCAGAGGGAGAAGCAGGCTCCATGCACCAGGAACCCGATGTGGGATTCGATCCCGGGTCTCCAGAATCGCGCCCTGGGCCAAAGGCAGACGCTAAAGCGCTGCGCCACCCAGGGATCCCTTATAATGGAATTATAATCATTCCCACTTTTTAGATGAGGAAATGGACACAAAAATTAAGTACCTTGCCAAAGGTTAGGGTTGGTAAGAGATGGGGCTGAGATGGAATCCAGGTAGTCTAACACCAGTATGGATGTTTAATCACTGTGCTTTTAGTGGGGGTTACAGGATTCTTTTGTGGTGACCTAAGGAGTAACTGCTCAGGGCAGTGGGGCTGGAAGATGGAGAACAAGTTTGGGAGATTTCGAGGAAGTATAATTGACAGGACTTCGAATTTAAATATGGAGGAATAAGAGAGTAAGATTCTAGAACAACTGATTGGTTTCTGATTTGGTCAGTTGAGAGACATTCACTGAAATAGAGGAACACATGTGAAGAAGCAAGGTTTGGGGAGATGATGAGATCAGTTGTGGACATATTGAATTGGGTCAACAAAACAGACATCCAGAAGGTAAATGGGCCAGGAATTCAGGGGAGGGAATAGAAGCCAGAGATGTGAATGACGTCTTTGTCCTTTAAGGGAGTAGACAAGGAGAAAAGAGGCAAGGCTCAGGATAGGATAACCACCACCATCTCTGTCTTCAAGAGATAAGCAGAGAAATACAAGATAACCACCAAAATATTAGAAGACTCAATGATCATTTATTCAACACAATCACAGTAAAGGAAATGATTGAAGATTCAGTTCAGATTAGGAAGTACAGCTGCTTTCAAGGTGACTGCCTCCACACACCTAACAGGAGACACCGGCAAATCTAGTTTGCTTTCTGATACAAATATTTTATCCATATTCTTTTCAAATGGGATCTCCAAGTTGTTTGCCGCAATCATACAGTAATGATGAAAATGACATATTCATTTTTGACTTTTTTTTAGTTGTAGAACATTTCCTTTTGTTTCAGAAAAATTGAAGATTGTATCCTCAATTCTTGGAAACTCCTTTTTTTAAAAAAATATTTTATTTATTTATTCATGAGAGATAGAGAGAGAGAGAGGCAGAGACACGGGCAGAGGGAGAAGCAGGCCTCCATATAGGGAGCCCGATGTGGGACTCGATCCCCGGACTCCAGAATCACGCCCCGAGCTGAAGGCAGGCGCTAAACCGCTGAGCTACCTAAGGATCCCCAAGAAAACTGTTTTAAGAAAGCCTACTCCTCTGTTCCCTAACACTGCTTTATTTAAAAAAAAAAAATCTTAATTTATAATGGCATATTTAAAAAGTTTTCTGGTTAGGGGTGCCTGAGTGACTCAGTCAGTTAAACCTCTGCCTTGGGCTCAGGTCCTGATCCTAGAGTTCAGGGGTTGCTCCCTGCTCAGTGGGGAGTCTGATTCTCCCTCTGCTGGAGCTCTTACCCTACCCCTTCTCTGAAATAAATAATAAAATCTAAAAAAAAAAAAAAAAAAAAAAGTTTTCTGGTTAGTTTTGAGTCTCTACACTCTATGTTCCATGACAACAGTGACCATTTGTCTTCAGCATTTTATGCTTGGCAACCTAGCAGGTTGTTTGCATACTTGTTAATGGACACTAAAAGCCTTCATTCCCAGGATGCCTGGGTGGCTCAGTGGTTGAAAGCCTACCTTTGGCTTAGGGCGTGATCCCAGTTCAGGGATCGAGTCCCACATCAGGATGCCTGTCAGGGGCCTGCTTCTCCCTCTGCCTGTGTCTCTGCCTCTCTTGAATAAATAAAATCTTAAAAAAACAAAAACAAAAACAACTTTCCTTCCCTCTCTCTCTCTTCCACTCCTTGCCTTTCTCCTTCTCTTTCTCCTCTTCCTTCATTTAACAAATATTTGTTAGATGCCTTCTATAGGTCAGGTAGTCAGATTAAAAAAATTATCTTTATTTACTAATAAAGATGAATAAGGCGGGATCCCTGGGTGGTGCAGTGGTTTGGCGCCTGCCTTTGGCCCAGGGCGCGATCCTGGAGACCCGGGATCCAATCCCACATCGGGCTCCCGGTGCATGCAGCCTGCTTCTTCCTCTGCCTATGTCTCTGCCTCTCTCTCTCTCTGACTATCATAAATAAAAAAAAAAAAAAAAAAAAAAAAAAAAAAAGATGAATAAGGCATTGTTCCTGCTCCTGATTTAACAGTTTATAGAGGCATACTTGACCTGTAGACAGCAGCTGGATTTCTACAACTTTGCCACGAGGACAGGAGAAGGAAAAGCATCGCCATTTGAAGCTGGTGTATGTAAATGCTATGGGGTGGGGAAACATGAAAATGAAAAGTATGGGTGTATGGGCCAGAAGTTTTATAGGGCTGGAGCATGGTATCCATGGATGTTCTGGAGTGTGGCCAGAGGGAGTCAGTGTCAGGTAAGAAGCTGGAAAAATTGAGACTGTGAAAACACCAGACACTAATCCTGGTTTTTGACTTTTACACTCCTAATGTTGACTCATAAGGACAATTGGGCAGACAGACAGGAGAGAGCCAGATAGTATTTTTATGGCTAAGAGGAAATGATGGAGGATGCACATCCTTCACTTGTACTGCTTATCCTTTTCCTTGGTCTGGTTTTACAATAAAGAAACACAAAAGCTAGTTATTTCTAAAATAATGAGTTAGCACATATTTGTTTCATAATCAGCAGCAAAGTAAATGTGTTTCTATAATTGGGCAAAAGTCTTTACCACTTATCATTCTTAAGCATCAATTATACAAGTCTTCCATGTAGCAGATTAGCATGTTTCCAGGCCTTATCATTTAACTGTGAGGGACAGATTTTTCTTGTTCCAGTAATCAATTAATTAATTATCAGTGTAAACTCACGGATTCTTAGTTTATTCAATAGGCTATGTTCCATTACTGACATTAATTACTTTGATACTCAAATGGAACCATATTTGGCCAGGGAGAGCCCCTTTACATTGGCGTTGTCCTTTTTTTTTTTTAATTAATTAATTTATTTATGATGGTCACACACACACACACACAGAGAGAGAGAGAGAGAGAGGCAGAGACACAGGCAGAGAGAGAAGCAGGCTCCATGCACGGGGAGCCCGATGTGGGATTCGATCCCAGGTCTCCAGGATCGCGCCCTGGGCCAAAGGCAGGCGCTAAACCGCTGCGCCACCCAGGGATCCCTGGCATTGTCCTTTCAATATGTACTCCAGGCTCATCTGGTACTTTTCCTGCTCTAGTCTCAGAATCAGCCATTTAACCAGGGAATGGAACATGTTTTAAATATTTGCCAAATTCTTGTTTGAAAAGCATATTTAAAAAAAATAATTTGCATTTACTGTGTTAAAAAATGCATTTATAACAGCATTTTATATTTAATGCCAATTTTTAGTGACATTTTAAACATTTACCCACAATCCAATATATCCCATGAGACCCTGATATTATGATCAAGATTCCCCCAATTACACTGATTTTTTTTTTTTGTTTGCCTTTTTAAAAAAAAAAACCTCATGACCTCAAGATCAAGACCTAAGAGCTCAACAGTTGGACACTCAACCAACTGAGCCACCCAGGTGCCCCACTAGGTTTTTGAATTAAAAAAAAAAAAAACCTTTAAAAAAAAAAAAGATTTTATTTATTTATTTATTGATGAGACACACACATACACACACACACACAAACACACACACACAGAGAGAGAGAGAGAGAGAGAGAGGCAGAGACACAGGCAGAGGGAAAAGCAGGCTCCATGCAGGGAGCCTGATGTGGGACTCGATCCCGGGACTCCAGGATCATACCCTGTGCCAAAGGCAGGCACTAAACTGCTGAACTACCCAGGGATCCTCGAGTTTAAAAATTTTTTAAAGTAATCTCTACACCCAATGGAGGTTCAAACCTACAACCCCAAGATCAAGAGATTGAGCCAGCCAGGGGCCCCACCACTCACACTAGTTTTTAAGAACATAAACTAATGAGGCTGTAAAGGGATGAGAGTATTTACATTTGTAAAAAAATAATGTTTAAAACACATGTAAAACAATACATGTAATTTTTGTATCTGTATAAATATTTTATTCTGTTTTCACATAGGATATTGGGATTTACATATTATTTTAGAGAAAATTAATATACAGCTAACAAGCAAAATACACAAGGAGCTTATGAGATATGACATACAATGAGAAAACCTGAGATGTTTTAAATTTAATTTGCCTTACTGGGATCATCAGGACTCCTGGATGTGATATTGGCCTGTGTATCAAATATTTTTTTCTGTAAGTACTAGCCGACACCTTTCTGAAGAGCACATGGTAATACTGCGTCTAAGAAGTCCGTGAATAACTAGGTTTTCCATCTTATCAAAGTACAAAGCATTACTTCAATTCTAGATCCTCTGATAGAATCCAGTATCTATTTTTACTAAGTTCTTTGATGAAATTTTATTAAGAAATTACTGAATCAGAAAGTAAATACAAGGCATCTTTATATTACAAAGAAAATCAAGATAAGTATCTAGTACTTAAAAAAATTTCTAAATTACTAGTACATTTGGAGCAATATAGTTCCCATATTAGCTTTTTCTAAAAGAGACCTTTTCCAGCTTGTTTCCAGACTTCTTTTACTCCTTTAATGCTTTCTCTTTTCACACATTTCCAGTATTCCTGTATACTTTGTTGTTGTGGTACCTGTTAACCAAAGATAAAAGTAAAGAGATCACTCTCTTCAAGGTTAAACATGATTTCATGTGAGCTCTTTTACTATTTCCCACACGCCTCCAAAAAGTACTTGAGGTAGATTATGTTGTAAAAGATGACTGCAACAGAACTAACTGTAAGTAAGACAGGATAAAAGGCAAAACAGTGAACATGATGTAAGATTATCCTTAGGGTAACTAAAGAATGGAGGCTGACTAAGCATACATGATTGGAACTTCCTCCCTAAGAAGATAATGAAGACTTTGGGTGATCTTCTTCCACCTATTGGTTTTAAAATGTAATTATTTCATAATGCTTTATGATATGTTTCCCTTTTTACGGTGAACTTTATTTAGCCATGTGGAATAAAAATTCTAAGCCTAAAACTTTGGTTTAGCCTTGCCTAAATTAAAAAGAAACTATATTTGATAAGAATCTTTAAGAAGAAATAATATATTTCACCTGAGTGCTCTGTGAATTAGAAAGTTCTGTATGGGTATTATTCCTCTCGGTTAAACAAGAAAGTAAAGGTTAGAAAATATTTGTATCCTGGTGATCACAGGATCAAAGCATTACTGGATATCTGCCAAATGGAAGCAAAAGTTAATTTAGATTTTATATATATAATATAAATATATAGAATATATAAAATACACATATGTATGTGTGTATATATGTTCTTTTTCTGATCGATTTACAGGTCTTCTATTTAGTGTCTTTTGAGAAATGGCAGAGACTGCTTGGTATATTAAATTGTTAACTGTGAAGGCTGGTTTAATTTCCAGGGATACGATTAACTATGAGGTACCGGGTGACTACAAAGCTTGTAAAACATATTTGCTTAAAGAAATCATACATGTTCATTTTCCATAAATAATGTTCATGGGAGGAAATGAATGTGCTTTTCTGAGTTGTAAATAGATAGTTTTATTCTCTCCCTCATTCTCTCTCATCTTCTGGCCTAACCTGCTTATCACATAGTTCTCTTTCCACTCTTGTTTACAGCCTGCAGACTATTTTATGGGAGTGCTTCTAGCATAGCAGATTCGAATTTAAACAAAATTTTGAGTTTTATTTGTCCCACAGACTAATATGTGAATTTGAATGCAATGATAATGGCTAACACGTATTTTGTGTGTCTTAGGCATTATACTAAGTATTCTACATGTAATTCTTATAAAATTTTTTCTGGGAGATCCTGTTTCCTCATTGCACATAGATGAGAAACATGAGGCTCTGAAAAATTAAGTGGCTTTGCAAGATTAGGCAGTTATTAAAGTGACAGGGCTGGGATTTGAAATTAGGTGTGTCTAACTACAGAGCCCAAAGCAAAATTCTAGGCTATGATTTCTGAACCGGATTTCTGGTTAGATTTATTAAAAAAAAAAAAAAAAAAAAACATACTGGATCCCACCTCTAGGAGATATCTCGGTGTTGTGATCATAGCTTATAATCTCTTTATAAATAATAAAACTTCCACTTAAGACTACAGATTTGCCCAAATTCGAGGTGTAATATCATTCATTTAATTACATGTAAACATAGTTATTTAAAAAATCAAAATCTTTACCCATAAACCTCGATGCATCCTGTTTTTTAAAACCCCAAGAAACTCTCCATGACTAAGACATTCATCACCATCCACATCAAAGATCTTGAAGACGGTGTCCAAAATATTGTTTGAGAGCTCCTGTCCAGTTGCTACTTTCACGGCCCTCTTAAATTCCGCTGAAAGAAAACATAAGACAACTCATCAACTATGTGAAATAGTCTAAGTGGAATTAATCTACATTTTATTATTTAAGAAGCAAAAACAAATCTAAACGTTCATTAATGAAAAGTAAAACAAAACCAAAAATACTCATTAAGAACATATTGAAATAATAAATTTGGTTGAGAAATGTCATGAAAGTAACTGAAAGAAAAGCAGGCTATTTTAATTTAAAAAATTTTAGGGCAGCCCGGGTGGCTCAGCAGTTTAGCGCTGCTTTCAGCCCAGGGCCTGATCCTGGAGTCCCGGGATCAAGTCCCACACTGGGCTCCCTGCATGGAGCCTGCTTCTCCCTCTGCCTGTGTCTCCGCCTCTCTCTCTCTCCTCTCTGTGTATTCTCATGAATGAATGAATAAAATCTTAAAAAATTTTTAAAAAAAATTTGTATTAATTAATTAGCTATTACTATTTTTAAAGATTTTATTTATTTATTCATGAGAGACAGAGAGAGAGAGAGAGGCAGAGACACAGACAGAGGGAGAAGCAGACTCCATGCAGGGAGCCCGATGTGGGACTCGATCCGGAGTCCCGGGATCAGCCCTGGGGCAAAGGCAAATGCTCTACCACTGAGCCACCCAGGCATCCCTTAATCAATGTTTTAAAGAAGGTATTTAAATATTTCTTTTCCCTTCTTAGGGAGAAATAAGGAAGTAAAAGCAAATAAAGTAACTGTTAACTGTGAGAGTCAATGTGTTAAGTCCAGAGTAACCACAATGAATTAATTAAAAGGCCAATGAATTGTTTTACTGACAACTGGCTCCTTGACATACATTCTAGTTGAAGAACAGAGTGATATTGTTTATAGATGACAAAAATTAAACTAAGTCATATAACTTACCCAGTCTGACAGGACGATGAGCTAAACTAAACATTTGCATGGCAATAGCAAAGTCTTCCAAGTGAGTCGTAAAATGACAAAATGACTTGAACTCATCCAAACTAATACTCTAATAAAATAACAAAAGTGAATTTTAATTACAAATTTGTAAATACATTAAATAATCTTAGAATATACACACAAGTCCTGTTTCTATCATAAAGCTTATGAACTTTTACAGCTTTCTAAGAAAGTTTATTAAAAAGAATGGGTAAGGCCACAGTGTATGGTTGCACAGACTGCACACTGGGTGAAAGGGGTCTCCTGCAGCAGGGCAAGACCTGGGGTGGCCTTGTGTTACTGACTGAATTGTCTCCTCAAAATGCATAGGTTGAAACCCTAATACCCAATATGATTGTATTTGGAGACAAGGCTGTTAGGGAGGCAGCTAAGGCTGAGTGAAGTCATCAGGGTAGGACTCTAATCTGATAGAGGACTAGCGTCCCCATAAAATAAAGGAAGAGACTACCAGTGCTCTCTCACTCTGCGTGTTAAGTATAGAGGAAAGGCCATGTGTGGACACGGTGAGAAAACAGGTGATCTGTGAACCAGGAGGAGAGACTTCACAGAAAACCAACCTGCCAGCACCCTGATCTTAGACTTCCAGGCTCCAGAATTTTGAGAAAATAAATCTGTTGTTTAAGTCATCCAGCCTGGAGTATTTTTTATGGAAGCCTAAGGAAACTAATACATACTGTTAAGTGGTCCGCCTCCTTGCTTTTCTGCCCACAGCACTGAGTAAGAGCACTGGGTTTTGGAGTTAGAGGAACCTATGTTGAAATTCCAGTTCTGCCATTTACTATGTGCATGGTCTTAGCCTCTTTAAGCCTTAAGTAAGTAACCTTTCACGAATTAAGTGATTTGTTCACCATCTACTAAATGGAATATCAGGATTCATTTGAACCTTGGTTCATCTGACTTTAAAACCTATGCACATAAAAACAAAACAAAAAATAAGTTAGAAAAACTAGTTTTTCCATTGAAAAAGTAAGTTAAGTCTAAAAAAGTTTCTCTTTATAGGGACCCTTCAGGATCATGTTCTCTGCTTAGGTGTGGTCTTTTTTTTTTTTTTTTTTGAAGATTTTATTTATTTATTTGTAAGAGACAGAGAGAGAGAGAGGCAGAGACACATGCAGAGGGAGAAGCAGGCTCCATGAAGGGAGCCCGATGTGGGACTCAATCCCGGGACTCCAGGATCACGCCCTGGGCCGAAGGCAGGCGCTAAACCGGTGAGCCACCCAGGGATTCCCCCTTATGTGTGGTCTTATTCAAGTTTTACTGCTTTCAACCTTTGTGAACTTATGGAATTTTTACTTTTAAAATTTTAACTAAGTTTTTGAAGAGGTAACATATAGATGGTAGAAAAATTCTAACTATGGTCTGTGTAGGTCACTTGTGAGAATCTAATGGCATTTTTATGGGAACCCATTAGTGTTCACCATTATCTCTTCTCTTTGGATTCCTGCACATATGAAAGATTACACTTTTTTGCCTCTTTGCAGTTACGTGGGGGTCATGTGATTAGTCTGGTCAATAGCCAAGTGTGATGTTTCTAGGCCAAAACATTTACTTGCTGGAATGTACTCACTCCTCCTTTCTTTTCCTGACATAAGCTCTGCAGATGATGTTTTTTCCAGATGGTAAAGCTCCAAGATGACAGAACTTGGGAGAGTCTGGGTCACTGCGCAACTGTATGCAGAGCCTCCTACCAGCCCACAATGGAAATGTAGCATGATTGAGAAAGAAATCTTTCTTGTGTTAGTCATGGAGATTTCAGGGTTAATTTGTAATTGCAACAAACCTAGGCTGTTCTGACTAATATAACCATTACATTTATAGATGAATCTAAGGGAGAACTGCTATTAAGATTTCCCATTCAGGGATCCCTGGGTGGCGCAGCGGTTTGGCGCCTGCCTTTGGCCCAGGGCGCGATCCTGGAGACCTGGGATCGAATCCCACGTCGGGTTCCCGGTGCATGGAGCCTGCTTCTCCCTCTGCCTGTGTCTCTGCCTCTCTCTCTCTCTGCGTGTGTGACTATCATAAATAAATAAAAATTAAAAAAAAAAAATGATTTCCCATTCAATAATCAGAGATGTCAATATAATTAGGTAAGTTTTCTTTAGATCCATCAAAACTTTAGTTTTTTTTTATGTATTTGTTGTTAAATTTATTTTTATTTTATTTTTTTTGTTAAATTTATTTTTAATTGTATGTTTCTATTGTAATTATAAATGGGATCTTCATTATATCTTATTCCCTTTTTCCTTGTTATAGAAATAGCTTTAAAAAATTATATAAAAATATATGCCCACTTCAAAAACATGTATTGGAACAATGAAGTAATAAAACCAATTCATAAAGTTAAAAAAATCATTTAAAATCTCACAACAGTGTATTTTTTTTTTAAAGATTTTATTTATTTATTCATGAGAGACACACAGAGAGAGAGGCAGAGACACAGGCAGAGGGAGGAGCAGGCTCCATGCAGGAAGCCCGATGTGGGGCTTGATCCCAGACCTGGGATCAAGCCCTGAACCAAAGGCAGATGCTCAGGTGTCCCTCGCAACAGTGTATTAATCATTATTAGTAGTTTGGCAATCATCATTTCACATTTATATACACACACTAGTGCCATTAAACATTTTCTAACTTTTAATCTGTACATAGGGCAGTTACTGCTAATATATCAGCACTGTAACAGGAACTTTATTGAATTTTTACTGTTTCTAATGGCTTTTCAATTTGATTCTCTTGGGTTTTCTTTTTTTTTTTTTTTTAATTTATTTTTTATTGGTGTTCAATTTACTAACATACAGAATAACACCCAGTGCCCATCACCCATTCACTCCCACCCCCCGCCCTCCTCCCCTTCTACCACCCCTAGTTCGTTTCCCAGAGTTAGCAGTCTTTACGTTCTGTCTCCCTTTCTGATATTTCCCACACATTTCTTCTCCCTTCCCTTATATTCCCTTTCACTATTATTTATATTCCCCAAATGAATGAGAACATATAATGTTTGTCCTTCTCTGACTGACTTACTTCACTCAGCTCTCTTGGGTTTTCTAGGCATATAATAACATCTCTGCAACAAAGACAACTGTGACTCCTTTCAGATGTTTATTTTCTTTTATCCTGTTAATTTACACTGGCTAAGATTTCCAGAACAATAGTAAGTAACAGTGGTGACAGTGAACATTCTTGTCTTATTCCTGACTTTACTGGAAATCCAAAAACTCATGTTTGCTATACAGATTCTATCTTAGGTAATAATTCATTCATAAGAAAACAGTATGTAAAGAACATTTCTCACCCTGATTTTATACTTAAATAATATACAGCAACATGGTTTTTGTTAATGTGCAAGTTACTTTAATTACACAAATATTTCTAACATTATTTCATCTGTACCAAGAAGCATAATAAAAAGGTATACCAACCTCTCCTGCTGTCAACTTCTCTCTTACATTTTTCCAATAGATGTCTTTATTTTCAGTGGTAGTGAAAAAAAGTAGCCACTCTGCAAAGTCTTCTTTTCTCATGAAACTCAAACCTTTAGAAAACTGAAGGAATTCCATTTCTTGAACCTCTGTTTGTAAATTCTCCATAAATCTAAATGTTAAAATACAAAATTGATGTAAGGAACTAGTAGTATTCAACTTTAATGCTGTAAACGGGATTCCAAGGCACCTTGAACATTACCTACTGAGTGGCCGGGCTCTTAAAATGTTGAGTCAAACAAAGTATTAGTTCTGTGCAAGGGGTGGGGGAGTAGAGGACACAGAGAAGCTGATTAAGTCCAATACCTGCTTCCATCTGTCACTTCCTATACTCAATTTGTGCAAATTATACTTGGCAACCTACATTCTGATAAAGATTTACAAAATTATGTAAACCATTGCATTGATGTATCTATAATAATTTTTTTTCAACATAGAAAGAAAAATTATTCATCATCAGAGATACTTAGAATTCAGTTGGGCTATTGTTTTTTGAATGTTAATTGTAATTAATGGTTCCTAATATTTTTCAGATACCAAACTTGACCAGCATAATCAATGGCTTTGCATCAAAAACTTAGATTTACCTAAAAACATTTATAATCCTTTGGACAATAGCATATGAATATATGATCAACATTCTTTTAAAAATAAAAACATGGCACTTTGATCAAACTATCAACAGCTCCCTTAAAAAAGTGCAGGTTGAAAGGATATCAGATTTAAAAAAATCTTCTTTGACCAAGAACGCAGAAATGCTGCACCTGATTTATTTCTAACCTAAATCATGTGAAAAGTATTATTATTTCCATGTGTCTCAATATGTTGCAGACAGTTCTATTCACTTTTCTACATGATAAAAGAACTGTACAATCTGTCATGTCACAATTTAATGGAATTATGTATGGGGTGAAAAATAGGTCTATTCCAGTTCAGTGGGAGAAAAACTGCCACTGTTAAAAAACTACTTGCTTTTGGCTCTACCTTTATCCCATAAACCTTAAAAGCATGAAGGAGGAGTTTGATTTTAGGCTTCTATCTAGTGTGACAGGTAAGAGCCTGTTACCTACAACATTTCTGAATGTGCTAGCATACATAGATTTATCAATTTATCAATAAACCTCAGGCAGAGGTTTATCTAAAATTTGAAGCAATTCCAGTTTGGGCTGAAAGATCAACAAACCTTTTACTGATATGCCTTGTCCTTTGTTTTACTGAGTTTTATTATACAGTGTACCGTGAGAAAATTCAACTTATTAGGATTCTTAAAAAAAATGCTTTACTTGCAAATGAGTGTACAGTGAATTTATGAAAGTAGAAAATATGGTATAAACATATTACTAACTTGTTCCTTTCCTTTCTCTTTTTCTTCAGGCCCTGAGGTTGAAATATAAATTTAACTGCTGTTAAACTATACATGGTATAGTTTAAGCTACTTTTATCTGACTAATTATACTACTTTTGAAGAACATAAGTATATTTTAGGAAAACCATCTTTCCTATCTCTAAAATTACAGATCTTGTTATGACTTGAAAATCTTAGAACATGATTACTGGACATAAATATATGAATTGAAGAATTTATATAGTACATCAAGTCACCAGATACTTTCTTTTTAAAAATTTTTTTATTTAAAATATTTTATTTATTTATTCATGAGAGACACCAAGAGATGTAGAGACACAGGCAGAGGGAGAAACAGGCTCCATGCAGGGAGCCTGATGTGGGACTCGATCCCAGGACCTTGGGATCAAGGCCTGAGTCAAAGGCTGACACTCAACCGCTAAGCCACCCAGACGTCCTTCACTAGATACTTTCTAAACAAATTAAATAGTTTACAAATTAGTGGGTTAATTGGGAACAATGGGAAAAAATGGCTTTTCATTATTATTATTATTATTATTATTATTTTAATTTTTTAGGTCATGGGGTGCTAGAGCTGGCTCTTATCAGCTCTGAGAATCCATTGTGCACACGTTTTTCTACTTTTTAATGTACAGTACCTTGAAATTGGCTTGGTATAGTATTTACATCACTCATTGGCAAATGCTACAAGTCAGGCTGTTCTTCCTGAGAGCAGATTGTTAAACGTATTTATTAGCACAGCACTGCTTATAGACATCTTTGAATTTATAAAAACTCCTCATGAATTTAGAACATTGTCAACTAATTGGTATTTTAGAATTAGTACATCAATACATCAAGAAGATGGTACATGGAAAGATCCTGAACTCAAGTCTTTCAACGGACACACAAAATCTACAGTTACATATCAATCAACTCCCTCTAAAAAAGACTTCAAAACTAGCTGGAGCTCCCGATGGCAAAGGACAAAAGGGCCACATTGTGATCTTCCTAAAAACCCTAACCCAGCATAACCAATTAGGAGGGATCTCACAAATAAGGAGCATATCCCTGAGGAGTAACAGTCCTACTCTATCAGGCATCCCAACCCCTGGCACCTACACTGCAGAGACAAGCTCCCAAAATGTTGGCCCTGAAAGTCAATGGGAGAAACAAAAAAAAGTGAGAAAAGAAATGTAGAAGAAAAGGCCCTAAAGAAAGTAGAAAAAAGGAAAAACGAGGCTGGAAAAACAGAGGTAGTGATGCAGAGTTGGTAAGTGCCATCAACAACTGTCTGAGTAGGCTGAGCATCATTTTTTTTTTCCTGAGCTATATATATATACTGATAAAGAATGGAATTTTAACAATTAAATCACTTGTTGATTTCATAACAATGAATATTCATGAGAGACATAGAGAGAGGCAGAGACATAGGCAGAGGGAGAAGCAGCCTCCCCAGGGGGAGCTGGACGCAGGACTTGATCCCAGGACCCTGGGATTTCGACCTGAGCCGAACGCAGATGCTCAACCACTAAGCCACCCAGGTGCCCTTATCATAATGAATAAACACTGAAATTCCAGCAGACAGAGCTTAAATTATACTTTGGTTTTTATTTAATTGGCTAACACGCATTTCAGACATTTTTTAAAAGTTTATTTACATAATCTCTAAACCCAGTGTGGGACTCGAACTCACAACCCTGAAATGAAGAGTCGAATGTTCTTTCAACTGAGCCAGCTAGGTGCTCCAAAGTATTTAGTCTTTTGACTAATTGTAAAAGTAAAAAACCAAAAACCAACCAAACCAATTTAAAAAACAACTCAAACAAATCACAATTTATCCACATGCTCCCTCACTAACTGATAAGTTTCTCCTAACATGTGGTAGTATCTACTTAATGTGTCTTCTGTCCCTCTGGTCACCTGGTCTAGTGCTAATTCCTTGAAAGCCCATTCAGTGTACCCAACCACCTACTGTGGGACTAATTCTTTCAGAAACTATGTGATTTAAATCTTTTAATAGAAACCTGAGTCTGAATCTTATCTCTTCAATTTCTAATATATATAACCTGGACCAAGCCCCTTATTAATCTCCTCAAATTCCAGTTGTATAAAGGGAAGACTCCTATATGACTTTCTTAGAACAGGTGAAATAATGTATGTGAAATACTCAGACAAATATCAGGCATGCAGTGATGGCACTGAGGATGCAGACTCTAAATTGCTTCAGCCTCTCTCTTGCTCACACCCTCAGCTCCCTGGGGCTGTGGAAGGCCTTCTCCAAGGGCAGCCTGGAGAAAATCATACAACTGCACATAGTGACACCAGCAGAAATTAATGGTCTCCACCTTTAACAGGGTCCTCAGCCTTGCCCACACCCTGCTGCCAGGCTAGAGAGCTCTCCTTTATTTCACTCTGTGGCTATTTCAATCCGTTTATATTCTCTACAAGTCTATCTCACTGGCTTTCTATCTGTCCTCAGCAGATGATCTGGCCAACTTCTCAGAGAAACTAGAGGTCACTACTTAGGAAATGCTCTCATTGTCTTGCTATCACTTGGGGAGTGTTAAAAGCATGCAGTCCTCTTCTCCCCACCTCCAATCTCCTTTCTGTCTCAGTGAAAGGAGGAGTCCCTTTTCCTGTTGGCAGCTACCTGTACTCTGAATTCCACTTATATTCCTTTATTTCTTTCTACTCAGAGGACTTGCTCCTCTAGTGATTCCCATTCACACCTGCATTCAGTCTTTCCCTCTTCACATCATCATTTAAACATGTGAGGAAATCTTTCTTACATTCCTCTCTTGCTACTGCCCCCTCTCTTCCTTTGCTATAGTCAATCTCCTTGAAAGAATTACCTATATTTTTTTCTCTACTCACCCTTCACTCACTCCTCAACCCACTGCAATCTGCTTTCTGCTCCCATCGACCACGTCCACCCTACATTCATCATTTTCTTTCCTAAACTTGTTCTTCCTTGTGTTCTCTAGCTCAGTGAACAGGTATCACCTGTTTCACTGGCTCCAATCAGAAGTCAGGCAGTAGCTCAGATTTCTCCCCCTTTACTCTTCATCCAGTCAGTCACCAATACTGTTAATTCCCTTCTAAATAATCCCTTGGACTCCTCCACTCTTTTCTGTTCCCACTGCTACCACCTTCGTCTAATCATGATCCTCTCTTCTCTATTAATGCAAGTCTCTAACAGATCTTCCTGGCTTTTGTTTGATTTCCTTGGCCAATCTGTGGATCTGATGATCACCTTACTCCCCTCCTTCAAGGCTTTCATGGCTCTCTGTTGTTCTTGGCATGGCATAAAAGCCTTCACAACTGTGTCTGTGTTGACCTTCCCACCTTCATCTCTTACATGTCTGGTTAAGTCACAACAAACTTCTAGTTTCTGAACCTGCCACATCTTCTGTTGCATTTGGACATCTTATCTATTTAGTAATTATTGGGTTTGGAAAACATTGGCTTGATAAATCTTGCCAACATTATGGAAATATGGATTCTTCTGGGAAATTAAAAACATGAACTATTTGAACAGAGCAGCAGTCTATCTACATTTACATCAATTAAATTATTCTGTGGAATGAAAATAAGCTTAAAATATTTCTGAGAATTTTTTTCTAACTTAAATTCACTGTATATTGGCAGTACCAATGAACCTATCTAGGGTAAGACATTCTGTATATTGTCAGTCTGTAATCAGTAGTTTAGGCCAAATAGATAAAAACATCAATATTGTATAAAGTAAAATCTGACCCAGAGATTTAAACAAAATTACTGTTTTATTGGACTGTAAAACAGGTTTTTGAATTTAATTGCTTTATCCTTAGTGTAAAGTCTACACTGGCTAAGAAAGGTTTTTGTTCCAGAGACTTCTATGTTCTTTTGTGTGAAGAATTTAAATTTATAATTTAAGAATTTCAATAACACATGAAACAAAATCTGGAATATTGATTGGTTAAATCTGACATCAGTACCTTTTCCAATTGATAAAAGAACAATAGAATGGAGTAAGCGTGGCTAAAAAAAGTCACTTAAAATGGAGTTGGGAGGACACTGAGGCAGGGCCTATGCACATTTCCTGTCTTGGTTCTCAGAAAAATGCTAAACTTGGCTTGTTGGCAAACTGCAAACATCCTGGATGAACACGTGCTATGTGCAAGAATAGACTTGAATGGACTTTCTGTCTCGTAGTGATCCTAGCAACCGACATACAGAATAGTGTTACTATAACCCTGACAGGGCCAATCATAAAAGAACAACTTATGTGATGTGCCAAAAATTCTTCTTTTAATTTTAAAAATCCCAAGTTTCTTTGTCTCTTTGGAGCAATCTGGGTTGCTGCCTTAATTTCTGTCTCCTGAACTTGCAATTCCTAAGATCCCAAAGAAATGCCTTTATATATATATATATATATATATATATATATATATATATAATATATATATATCATTGCTTTGTAACTTTGTTACTTGTTGGTAGGTTTAATTACATTACTAGCATATTTTCAGAAGACTTTATAAGGCTAGGGATCCTTCATAAAACAGATACAACTTCTCAATTACTACTGAATTTTCAAATCCAAAAATTGGTAATAAAAGTGGAAACAACTTTGCCATTTGTGATGAAAAATACAAGCGGTGTCTGGTTTTCTCTTCTAACTAAAAAAAAATCCTTCTCTCTGAATTTTAAAACAGTCAGTCCTTGGGGAAAAAGATGAATATGCTATAATTTTATTTTAGTTTTGAGTTTTTTCTTTAGATGTTGGATTAAGGAGCCTTCAGGAAAAGAGGCTGAGGAAACTCTAAGCTAAAGAAATATCCTGACCAAGAGAGCTGGGGTATATGCAAACAGAGAAAACAGTCAGAGAAAAGAATTCCCTAAGAAGAGAGATCTGGGAGCTGGAAAACAAAGCTGCCAAAAAGTCTAAAAATAATTTAAGTTGATATGAGTTTGACACATATTCTGAGAGCTTACCATGTATTACATTGTGTGTACTTTAATATATTATATCACTTAATTCTTAGACTTTTCATGTGGGAGGATAGGATATTAACATAAATAAGAGTAGGAAGAATCGAATAAACATTAAGAAAGGAGATATTTGCACGAATTAGAGATCTCTTTTCCTTTATTAGGTTACAGTAAAATTGTTATAATTTATAATCTTTAAATTTACTTTTATATTTACTCCTAACTCTCTAAAGTGGACAGGACAAGCATCACTTTATAAATTTTTACAAAGAATAAAAAAAGGCACATGATTACTTTCTCAAGACCATACAGCTAAATAAACCGCATAAATAGGATTACAGCTATTTGTATCCCAAGTCCAGTGCTTTTTCTCTTTTAGACTGCTGCCAACTTCTAAAATTTTGGAATTTAGTATTTGTACTTGTCTATTAAAATATAAAGTGGTTTTAAAGAAAAAGCAGCTGAATTTCAGAAGCTGAAGTATGACTTCATGCTTAAAACTGTGATTTTAGTTGTTCTCTGCTGATAGATGCTATAAAAAAAGTTTATGTAATTTAAAATTTATTGCTGGTCTTACTACAGTTGTTAAAAAAATATATTACACAGTATCCTTTTTATAGGACCCATGGGAAGCTTTCTTTTTGGCCCTATGGGGGACAAATGTCCCCCCACCTTGTGTCGAATCAGTGAGCTTCTAACTTAGGGATGCAGTGAATTGTGTAACTGATCATGTAACCCTCTTCATATCATCTGTCAAATTTGTGGTTTATTCTTATCAAGTGCATAGAATCTCAAGATTTGCACTTTGTGTATTAGCCTAATTGCTGGCTCCATTTTATGAAACTATCATTGTTTTTCTCTTCTTCATCCTTCTCACCTGTTTCTGATAAGCCATCTACTTATATCTTTTTTTTTTTTTAAGATTTTATTTATTTATTTATTCATGAAAGACACAGAGGAGAGAGGCAGAGACACAGGCAGAGGGAGAAGCAGGCTCCATGCAGGGAGCCTGATGTGGGACTTGATCCCAGGACTCCAGGATCACGCCCTGGGCCAAAGGCAAGCACTAAACCACCAAGCCACCCAAGGATTCCCCATCTACTTATATCCTATTACAAATGCCAATTTATAGCTGGACCGTTGTTCAGAATAATTATATATAGCCAACATATTAAAATTATATATTACTCAATATATTCATTATATATAATCACACAATAAATTAACATATATATATATATATATATACACATTTATTAAGTAGATATTAGCACTGTGATTTCACAGATGAAGAAATAGAGACTAGGGACTCAGGTTAAATCCCATTTAATAAATGATGAAGTATGAACCTAAGTATGTCTAAATTGCAAATATGTGTTTTTCAAAATCAATAATACTGTTTTCTCTAAATGAGATGCTGATATCTATAGGCAAACATTTTAAGTAGCTACTACAAAAGCTGTAATTTTGTGTCACCTTCCTTGCCTTTCCTTGAAACTAATAAACTATATCTCCTGAAACAATATCCCTTATCAGAGAAGCTATAAGAAGGTGGCTGAGACCAAGCTCAAACATCTCTTTTCTAAAGAAAAGGATACATTAATTATACTCCGGTAACGGTAAAAATCAAACTCAAAGCTCCAAATAACACAGACCACAGGGAGATCCCTGGGTGGCTCAGTGGTTAGCTCCTGCTTTCAGCCCAGGGTGTGATCCTGGAGTCCCGGGATCAAGTCTCACATCACGCTCCCTGCATGGAGCCTGCTTCTCCTTCTGCCTGTGTCTCTGCCTCTCTCTCTCTCATGAATAAATTAAAAAAAAAAAAAACAAAAAAACACAGACCACAAAAATTTTCATGGAAATTTTATTATTAATTTGGTCAGTATGTTGGTAAAAAGTTTTTAGAAACATTATATATATATACACAGAAGCTATTTTCTGTTACTTTATGACTTATGCAAAATTTTAAAGACATTTTATGATTATTAATTCTAGCTAGTATAATAATAATTTTAACTTTAGGAGAACTCTGTTCTCTTTTTAAAAATATATTTTATTTATTTATTCATGAGAGACACATAGAGAGAGCATGAGGCAGAGACATAGGCAGAGGAAGAAGCAGGCTCCACACAAAGAGCTGGATGCAGGACTTGATCCCAAGACCCTGGGATCACGCCTTGAGCCGAGGCTAGAGGCTCAATGCTGAGCCACCTAGGCGTCCCTAGGAGAACTTTGTTCTGTCCAAGAGACAAATTTTCAAAAACTGCATTTAAAGCATTTGTTGTTAATTGGATGTTTTTTAAACTGCATGATGGCAAGCCAAATCTCACGGAGTTCATTTTTTAGAGAAATGCTAGTAAATTTAAAAAAAAAAAATAAGTAAGGATTTTAAGATTTATTTATTTATTTATTTATTCATAGAGATGCAGAGAGAGAGAGAGAGAGGCAGAGACACAGGCAGAGGGAGAAGCAGGCCCCATGCAGGCAGCCCGACGTGGGACTCGATCCAGGGTCTCAACGCCCTGGGCCGCAGGCGGCGCTAAGCCGCTGCGCCACCGGGGCTGCCCAGATTTTAAATAAAAGTACTCCCTTTAAAGAAAATTAAATTTACAACAACTTTAAAAATTAACTAGCTCAGGGAGTCTTAAAATGAAGGGGGAGTGGTGTATCAGTTTGAACAAGTACAGTTGATATGACAATGGCTTTGCTTGGTTTTAAATCATACTTTGAAATTTTAAGAAATGTTAAGATAGTAGTATTTTCAGGTATATAAAAAAGAGACAAAAAATTTTGTGGAGAAAAACTTCTAGAGAGGTTAAATGACCTACTGGAGTTTTGCTATGGAGAACATAGTGATTGGACATAATTCAGACTTGGGTCTTCATGCATTCTACCTCAATCCTCAATCACTAAACCCCACATTTTCATCTCCTAACTAGTTTTTGAAAACTCTACTTCAAAATCCTTATTGCCGCTACACTAGTTCAAGGTTCTCATCATTTCTTATCTGGAGTATCTCTCTCATAAAATCTATCCTTTATTCTGCTGCCAGAATGATAGGCACATCTGACCAGGTACCCTTCATTCTTCATTCTTCAGGGCCTCCTACTGTTGAGTTAATTCAAGCTTGATCTTTCAGAGTACAAAATCTTCTGCAGGCAAGTACACACTTCTCCAACCTCTGTTTTCGTTTTACCATAGTACCTTATGCTTACTACTCTAGACTCTACTGCTTATAATTCCCTTTACAAACCATACATTTTCATGCTTATATGTCTTTTCTAATGTTGTTCTCTTTTCCTCAAATGCTTTTCTGCCCAGACTATTTTTGCCTGGGTAATTCCTGCTCATCTGTCAAGATTCAGCTTAGATGCCATTTCCTTCACAAAGTTTTCCCTGATCATCTACTCCCAAACTCCAAACTAGTACACAATGTGATCTGTGCTATCAAAAACCCCTATGCATCTATGATAGCTCTGACTACAAATAAATAAATAAGTAAATAAATAAATAAATAAATTTAAAAAATAAAATAAAATAAATTGTATTCTATAAAACAGATACTGGGACGCCTGGGTGGCTCAGAGGTTGAGCGTCTGCTTTTGGCTCAGAGTGTGATCCCAGAGTCCAGGATTAAGTCCAACATCAGGCTCCATGCAGGGAACTTCTCTCTCTGCCTCTGTCTCTGCCTCTCTCTCTGTCTCTCATGAATAAATAAATAAAATCTTAAAAAAAAGAAAAAGAAAACAGATACCTCCTTTTCTAATAGGTTAGATATTTTTGAGAATGTAACTTTATATTTTATAAATACCATGTCTGCAGTTCTGGGAAATGAGTATATTCAATTGTTTTGTAACTTCTTACCTATAAATTTCCCTAAATGAATATAAATATTGCATTTACCTTCGAAATTCCCTATAATGAAGTTTTCTTTCTCCTCTTTTTCCAAAGAAATGTATCTGAAGGGTTGTGGTAATTTCAGGTTCTTTTACTGTTGATTCCTATAAAAAAAAAAGGGATACAATAATTTCAAGTAATTATACCAAAGAACAAAAATGGACATGGTAGCCTGGAACTCTTAGAACAATATCCATAAAAGATTCTTGTAACAACAACAACAACAACAACAACAAAGGTGGAAGAAAAAGGTGTAGCCATCCTATCTCTTGCTTTGCATAATACTTTTTTTAAAAAAAATATTTTCTTTATTTATTCATGAGAGACACAGAGAGAAGGAAGCAGAGACATCGGCAAAGGGAGAAGTAGGTTCCGTGCAGGGAGCCTGATGTGGGACTTGATCCTAGGATTCCGGGATCATGCCCTGAGCCGAAGGCAGATGCTTAAGTGCTGAGCCACCCAGATGTCTCATATAGTACTATTCTTTAACTATCTCTGCTTAAGCAGGAGAAAAACAATGAGGGCTAAAACACTCAATATACTCAAGATGGAGTTCAGCAGTAAACAAAATCTTAGAATAGTCCAAAAAGAGAGCTTAGAAATGAAATAAATATTATTTCAAAATGTGATCTTGAGGCATTTTTTAATGAAGCAGGACTGAAAGTCAGAAGGTCTGTGAATTTTTGCTGAATATTAGAAATACTTGAAAAACATCTGCTTTTCATAATTATAAAATTAATGTGATAATTCCATTAAGTACTGAGTAAAGCAGATTCACAGATTCTCCTTCAAATCTCTAGTAAACAAAAATAATCACAAAACAGAACTGCTAAAAGATTATCAGCTGCAACTAAACAATAAGGGGGATTACAAATTTAACCCAAATACCGTGAAAAAGAGCAGCTGGGAAAAGAAACACTAGATTCAGGTGTTGGATGGTCCCCCATGTCTTCTAATCCCATCCCTAACTCTACTTCTCAGAAATGGCAGGAGTGAGACTATTACATTAGAACTTCAGTAAAAACTTCAACTTAATGATAGATTAGTGGGGACAAATTGAGGACAACTCCAATAGAAGCTCTAATAGAACTTGCTAAGCTTAAACAGAGGGAAGGAGGGCTTCCAGGGTGCAGAATCCTTCACGGCACTAGGAAAGATTCTGTATGGGGTGGGATGTACCTTGGAGGGGAGGAGTGAACTGTGTCTACGATGCTTAATGAGATCAGAAGAATGAACAGAATATAGGTTCTTGAAGAAGGGCTGCATTTAGTCCAGAGGAGTCTCTTACCCCTTGCCTCTACACCTTTGGTCTACAGAACAATGGACCAAAATGCAATGCCTGCAGCTCAAAAGGACAAAGACAAATTTGTTCTAGATAAGGCATGAAGAGTATTTCATTTGTGCTTTACCATAGCAATGAGAAGATCTGGACAGAGCATAAGCATGAGCAAAAGAAACAGCATGCCAACTAAGCAACAGAACCATAGCAAGAAATAGAACAAATCAGCAAGACACAAAACACCCAGTCTAGAACACATAATGCAAGGAACAATATATGTCCCCATAAGCCCTTTATTAAAATGTTTTCTATTTTGAGATTAGAAAAAAAATTACTGATTGATGTCAAGGAGATAATTGTTTGTTTTCTTCTTGGGCATTTGTGGTTAAGATAGCGTTCAGTTTCATTCTTTTGTGTGCAGTAGCTGTCCAGTTTTCCCAACACTATTTATTAAAGAGACTGCTCTTCCCCCATTGTATATTCTTGTCTCCTTTGTTGAAAATTAACTGACCATGTACATGTGGGTTTGTTTCTGGATTATCTATATCTATAGTTCCATTGATCTGTGTTTGTTTTGTGGCAATACCACACTGTTTTATTACAGCTTTTCATAATACTGTTTGAAATAATGCACAGTAACACCTCTGGCTTTGTTCTTCTTTTTTTTAACATTCCTTTGGCTATTTAGGGTCTTTTGCAGTTCCTTCTACATAAGTTATGGTATACTAATTCTGTAAAAAATGTCATTGGAATTTTTATAGGGATTGCAGTGCATCTGTAGATTGTTTTGGGTGAATGGACACTTAACAATTTTGATTTTTCTAACATATGACACAAAATACCTTTACATTTATTTGTGTTACCTTCAATTACTTTCTTTTTTTTTTTCTTCAATTACTTTCATCAATGTCTTATAATTTTTAGTGTATAGACCTTTCATCTCCTTGGTTAAATTTATTCCTAGGTATTTCATTCTTTTTAATGCAATTGTAAATGTGATTATTTTCTTGATTTCTCCAATATTTTGTTAATGTACAGAAATGCAACACAGCTTTGTATATTAATTTTTTATCTTGCAATTTTATTGAATTCACTTATTAGTCTGACAGCTTTTTGGTGGAATCTTTAGGGTTTTCTATATACATTATCATGTCATCTGCAAATAGTGCAAGTTTTACTTCTTCCTTTCCAATTTGGATGCCTTTTATTTCTTTTGCTTGACTAATTGCTCTGGCTAGGGCTTCCAATACTATGTTGAATAAAAGTGGTAAAAGTAAGCATCCTTGTTGCTGATGTAAGATGAGTAAGAGGAGTAAGATGTTAGCTGTGGGCCTGTCATACGCAGCTCTTAATATGTTGAGGTATGTTCCCTCAACATACCTCAAATGGGGTATTACCCATTTTGTTGAGTTTTTTTAAATCATAAATAGATGCTGTATTTTCTCAAATGCTTTTTATGCATCTATTAAAATGATACAATAATTAGCCTTCATTTTGTGGATGTGGTATATATTATCTTGATTGATTTGTGGATGCTGACCATAATTGCATCCCTGGAATAAATCTCACCTTATCATGATTTAAGATCTTTTTTTTAAAAAAAAGATTTATTTATTCATGAGAGACACAGAGACAGAGAGAAAGGCAGAGACACAGGCAGAGGGAGAAGCAGGCTCCATGCAAGGAGCCCAACATGGGACTTGATCCTTGGTCTCAGGATCACACCCTGGGCTGAAGGCAGCGCTACACCGCTGAGCCACCCGGGCTGCCCATGACTTAAGATCTTTTTTAAATGTATTGTCAAATGGCCTGTTAATATTTTGTTGATGTTTATATGTATGTTCATCAGGGATATTGGCCCTGTAATTTCCTTTTCCTTCCTACCTTCCCTTCCTTCCTTCCCTACATCCTCTTTCTTCCTTTTTTTTCTGGTGTCCTTTGGTTTTGGTTATCAGGGTAATGCTGGCTTTGCAAAATGAGTTTGAGAGCATTCCTTCCTCTTCAATTTCTTGGAAGAGTCTGAGTATAGGCATTAAATGTTCTTCGAATGTTTGGTAGAATTCACCAGTGAAACCATCTCATCCTAGATTTTTGTTAGGAGGTTTCTGATTACTGATTCAATATCCCCCAATATCTGAGGTATGCGCATTCTTGGTTGGAAGATGTTTTCCTTTCATCACTTTGAAAATGTCATGCTACTCCCTTCTGGCCTGCAGAGTTTCTGCCATGAAATCTTTAATAGCCTTATTGGGATTTCCTTTGTATGAAGTAATTTGTTTTTCCTCTTTCTGCTTTTGAGATTCTGTCTTTAACTTTTTTTTTTTTAAAGAGTTTATTTATTTATTCATGAAAGACACACGGAGAGAGAGGCAGAGACACAGGCAGAGGGAGAAGCAGGCTCCCTGCAAGGAGCCCGATGTGGGACTTGATCCTGGATCCTGGGATCATGCTCTGAGCCGAAGGCAGACGCTCAACCACTGAGCCACTCAGGCGCCCCCTGTCTTTAACTTCTGACATTTTAATTATAATGTGTTTTGGTATGGATTTCTTTGACCTCATCTTATTTGGAACCCTCTGAACTTCCTGTACCTGGATATCAATTTTCTTCCCCTAGCTGGGGAAGTATTCAGCCATTATTTCTTCAAATACGTATCTTGCCCTTTCCTCTCTCTTCTCCTTCTGGGACCCTTATAATGCAAGTGTTACTCTATTTGATGTTGTCCCAGAGGTCTCTTAAGTTACCTTTAAAAATATTTTTTTTTTCCCTTTTCATTGCTTTGCTTTGGTGAGTTCCACTGTGGTCTTCTAGATCACTAATCTATTCTGCTTCATCTAGTCTACCACTGAAGACCCTCTTGGTCTTTTTTTTAAGAGAGGGAGAAAGAGGTGGGGAGGGGTGGAAGGTAGAGGGGTGAGGGGGAGGGAGGGAGGGAAAGGAGGGGATGGAGGGAGAGAGGAAGAGAGAGAGAGAGAGAGAGAGACAGACAGTCTTAAGCAGGCTCCATGTCCAGTACACAGCCTAATGTGAGGCTTGATCTCACAACCCTGAGATCATGACCTGAGCTGAAATCAAGAGTTCGACACTTAATTGACTGAGCCACTCAGCGCCCCTTGGTCTTTTCTTATACTTTCTCTTTGTTGAAGTTCTCATTGTGTTCACCTACTCTCCCCACCGAGTTCCATGAGCCTCTTAATAACCATTAACTTAAATTCTTGTTCAGATAGATTACTTTTCTCTGTATCATTAAGGTCTTTTTCTGAGGTTCTGTCATGTTCTTCTGTTTCTTTTTTTTTTATTTTTAATTTTTATTTTTTTATTTTTTAGTTCTTCTGTTTCTTCATTTTGCTTGACTCTTGGTGTGTTTCTATGTATTAGCGGAAGCAGCTCTCTCTCCCACTCTTAAAGTAGTGCCCCTTGTGTAGGTGATGAAACTTCTCTTTCAACCTTACTTTTTGGTTCTTTGTTGTCTCTTGAACCTTTGTGATTGTCTAAACTACTTGATTTATTCTTGATATGACCCTACTGTTAGGGAATGCCAAGACCTGCCTATTCTAGGGGGAGGAATCTCATTTAACACTCAACTTTAGGTTGATTGGAAACAGACTCCCAGGCAGCAGCTTTTATTTATTTTTTAAAAAAGATTTTATTTATTTATTTATTTATTTATTTATTTATTTATTTATTTATTTATTTATTTATTTATTTTATTTGAGAGAGAGAGAGAGGGAGAGACACAGGCAGAGGGAGAAGCAGGCTCCATGCAGGGAGTGCAATGTGGGACTTGATCCCGGGTCTCCAGGATCACGCCCTGGGCTGAAGGTGGCGCTAAACCGCTGAGCCACCCGGGCTGCCCAGGCAGCAGCCTTTTTTTTTTTTTTTTTTTAATTTTTTTAATTTTTTTAATTTATTTTTTATTGGTGTTCAATTTACTAACATACAGAATAACCCCCAGTGCCCGTCACCCATTCACTCCCACCCCCCGCCCTCCTCCCCTTCTACCACCCCTAGTTCGTTTCCCAGAGTTAGCAGTCTTTACGTTCTGTCTCCCTTTCTGATATTTCCCACACATTTCTTCTCCCTTCCCTTATATTCCCTTTCACTATTATTTATATTCCCCAAATGAATGAGAACATATAATGTTTGTCCTTCTCCGACTGACACCTGCACCCCGATGTTTATAGCAGCAATGGCCACGATAGCCAAACTGTGGAAGGAGCCTCGGTGTCCAACGAAAGATGAATGGATAAAGAAGATGTGGTTCATGTATACAATGGCAGCAGCTTTTAAAACAAAAAATACATACAGTGCTGTGGGGCTACAAGCATAGTCCATGCTGCCACCAGACCAGGAGATTGAGAGGATACCCCTGGGTGACATTTGCAAAAATTGGGGTTCCAGATAAGTTAAAAGTATAAACTCCTTTCTGACAGGTCTAGTTGAGATGTAGGAAGGCCAAGGAGGTGTGCAAGGATGGTGTGTCTCTAACTGGGTTCCCTGGGAGCACCTCCTTAATTTCCATATGCATGGGAAACCTAAAGCCTGTCCCTTAAGCTGAAGCTCCAAGCTAAGTAAATAGGCCTTTTTCCCAGAAGATTGGGGTTATGTTTCAATCTGCTGCTGTGCAGTGTCCTGAGTTGGTGCCTGCCAAGAACTGTCCTGAGTGTTATATTCCTGTGGAGCTCAGGACTGTCAATCACTTTGGCTACCAGGGCCAGGCAATTGAGTGGTGTCCCTTGTGTGGACAGCATGTATCTCCTGGCTTTATCTAGGCAGAGTGTATAGGGCAAATCATGTTTGCTAGTGTCAGAAAAGTAGCAGCAAAATCTTGACGGTATACCTGTGTGCTTCAGGGTAGAGTGGGAGAGTCCCTTGTCTGTGCATGAATGCTGGCTTTAGGCTGGGAGCCTGAGAATGACAGCCCCAGTCAGAGTTACAGAGTGTTGCAACTGCCTACCCTTACCAATTTTATTTAGGGAATGAGAAGATACCTTGAATGTTGTGCTTGCCTGTCCCAGCTACAGAGTGGGGGAGTGCTGCAACCTTCTGTGCTCTCTAGCATCCTGAAGGCAGTGGGATGGTGTGGTGACTGCTTGTCCCCACCTGTCTTAGCAATGCAGCATGAGGGTGCTGCTTGTGAGCCTACCCACTTTGCTAGCAGAGTAAGTGGAGAGTGCAGAATTGGCTTCTGCCAGCACCTCTAACTCCAGGGAGAGTTTCAATGATCCCTTGCCTTTCCAGAAGATGCTTTTAGATTGTCAAATGAATTTCTTTTACCTGGAGTCTTGGTACTTTTCAAGCTACTACTTTCTGCTGGGTCAGGGAGCATGAGACTGCATGTGAGTGCTTTAAAAGGGTTATCTTAGTTTCCTATAGCACTTTGGGTCCCTTGAATATCAGCCCCTCTGCATTTCCTAGGCCAGATATTTTGGGGGCTCATCTCTCTGGCTCAGATCCCAAGGATGGGGGTGACTTAAGTGGGACACTGTCCCCTCACTCTTCCAGGAGAAACACTGGACTGGTGGGAATCCTCACTGTTGTGTCACAGTGCTGGGGGGATGTTTCTGGTAAGACCATATCTCTGACTCTCCTACCTATCTTGATGTGGTCTTTTTGACTTTTGTTGTCGAGAAACAGTTCATCTAGTTTTCAGAGGAAAATGATCCACATGTCCCGATAGATTTGGTGTATTTGTGGGACAGGGTGAGTTCAGGATCTTCCCATGCTGTCATCTTGCAGAAGAGCTCCACATTTTCTTAAGTATTTCCATAGTTTGATTTTTGACATTATCTTTGATTTCTCTGGAATTTACTTTGCTATAAGAATTGACATATACACCCAGCACTGTAGTCAGTCACACCATTAGTTATAAACAAGGATGTAGTAAATGCCTATTATGTGTCAGACACCATGTTAGGCCTTGGGGCTTCATGGTTTTCTGTTCCTGTTGGGTAACTGGGCATTCAACAAGTTATTAAAGATAGTAATCCAAGCATGAAAGTATTAAGAAGTTCAAGGAGCTTTGGGAGCATATAAAGGGTGTCTGACTCACTTAGCTCAGACAAGGCTTTCCTGAGAAAAATACCATTTAAGCTGAGATCTAATGTTTGAGTTGAAGTTAAGAAAATAAGAAGTGGGAATACAACATTCCAAACAGGAAATTAAAGGTCTGAAGGTGCTAGAGAGCATGGTGCTTTATGGCTGGTAGTAGAAAGCAATGATAATCAATATAATATAATATAATATAATATAATATAATATAATATAATATATATATTCTCGCTTATGTGTTAAGCACAGTTCTAAGAGATTTAAATTAATTTAAAGAGATTTAAATTAGTTAATTTAATCCTCAAAACAACCTACTGAGAAGATTACTATTATTCTTTTTTTCTTTTCGGTTTTTAAATATTTTATTTTTAAGTAATCTCTACATCCAATATGGGACTTTAACCCAAGAGATCAAGAGTCACACATTCTACTGACTGAGCTAGCCAAGCAGCCCTATTATTCTCATTTTATAATGAAGACATTGAATTTTATGCAAAGAGAGGTACGCTAAACCCAGAGCCATGCAGCTATTAAGTGATGGAGCAGTATATGAATGCAGGCAGTTGGTCTTTCTGAGTCTGAGTTCTTAACCATTGTGCTATACTGTAGAAAAAAATGGTACAGCTGGAGGTTGCAAGAACAGTCAGCTTGAGGGTAGTTACATCCTATTTGTCCTTTTAGGTCATACTGGCTATCATGTGAAAACGAAATAGAAGAGACAAGACTGGATGCAGAGAGATCAGTCAGGAGGCCACTGCATAACTCAAGTGAGAAATGATGGTTGTCTGATAAAATGACAGTCGTGGAAAGAGAAGAACAAAGGAAAGATTTGAGAAATATTTAAAAGGTAGAACAGACAGTACTTAGTGACTGAATGGATGTGAGGGGTAAGAAGATGTCAAGGATGACTCCTAGTTTTCTGGATCATTGAAATGTAATTTGGTAATTAGTTTTTTTCCTACTGATTTAAAATGTTATCTATATTATATGCCAATACTCATATGTATTTGAGTTTATATTTTGACTATTCTATTGCTCACTATAACATTTCATTATCCCTCTCATTACTTGCATTTTCTGGAATGTTCTTGGCTAGTCTCTCATGGTTATTCTCCCAGATGAAGTTTAGAATCATTTTGCCAAGTTTCTGTACACTTCCTACCTCTCTAACACTAGGACCAAAAAGGAAACCATCCAAAACCAACCCTCCCCCAAAACACAACCAAACAAAACCAAAATCAAGTGCTAAGTTGTTGAGTTCTGATGTAGATTGTACTGAATTCATATGTTAATTTAGTAGGAACTGGACACTTTACAATGCTCACCATTCCTACCTAAGAATAAAGCCTATCTTTATTTCAATCTTCTCTTATCTTCCTCAATTAAAATTTATAGTTTATAGTTTTCTTCATGTAGATTCTTCTAAATGCTTTTTTGTTTTTATATTTTTCTATTTGTGCATAGATGACACACATTGTTAGTTTCAGGTGTACAACAGTGATTCCATATCTCTATATATTATGCTATGCTCACAAGCATAGCTCCCATCTGTCATCGTACAATGCTATAGATTAATAATTTGGTTACCCTAGATCTTTAAAATATTAACCTTTATTTTTCATATATCTTAAAAACTAATTATTAAATATTCAGTGTAATTAATATAAGCCTCATCAAAATACATTCTTCATGCTTTTGGTATATAGTATGGTATTTATTTTAAAGAGCAAAATTTTATACTGTATTAACTATATCAGTTTACCTAAAATATTAACTTTTAGAACTTATTAACTATGTTTATTAAAAGCCAATGTAAACCTACTGGCAAATTAAAATATGATAACTGCCTTCCGACTTACCATACAATAGAATGAGATGACAAAAAAAAAAACTGGAGAAAATGGTCAAAATACAACTATTCAGTGCTGTGGAATCTAACCAAAGGCAATCAACAAAATGAGAAGTGTTTTTCAGATGAACTACTCAATTTTGGGCAGCACACAATCTATGGCTTTCTTGCCTTGCCAGCTTTACCCCATGGAATTTTTACCAGAGAGTGTCAAGCTGTCCAAAACCAGTTTCCCTGGTGATCTTGGTGGCTTCCTTAATGGAAACTGCAGGCATCTTTGGAGCAAACAATGGACTGGCAGATGGGCAGGTACTTGAAGGTTTGTTTGAGGAGCTGAGACAACCATAAGGACTTGCTGAGCTCTCCTTGTAGCCCAGGTTGTGCTGCACTTACAGGAGAGACTGTATCAGCTCCAGCTGCCAACACATCCTCAGCTCAAAGAGCTGACACGTGTGTGTACTGGCAGGCTTAAAAAGAGCCTAAGTGTGAATATACTCTCACACAGACGCATCAGCAGGAAGAGAGGACACACCTTATTAGCTCTGTGTCTTTAGTACAATCTCTGGCTGGACACTAAAGCTGTGCAGACACGGGAATGACTTCTAGGAAGTCAGGCTAAAAATAAAAATCAAATAGATTTCCTGTGCAATAATTTTTCCCTTGAGGGAAAGGAGTCCATTTATAATAGTAAAAAAGTAATGCCACTAAGGATGCCCTCAAACAAATTTCAGATGAATGAAAAAATTAAATGTAAAAAACCAAAAGCATAACTAAACCAGAGGATAATCCTAGTTTTCTGGATCACTGAAATGTAATTTGGTAATTATTAAATATTTCAATAATTTTGATAGGTTAATATTCTTAAATATAAAATACTCTTAAATCTCACCTTTATTATTCTCTCCTAAATTTACATGTTTAACTATTTACTGCAGCATGATTCTAATAGCAAATATTTGGAAACAATCTTAAAAATCAGTAATATAAATGTCTATTCATATGATTAAATATTTGTTCATTCATTTAAAAATACTTACTGAGCATGTAGAGGATGCTTTGGTGCTTTCCCAGGCTATGTAGATACAACTTACGCAGTAAAGAATTTACTGTACCCAGATAGAGGTCTAGCTTTTGTCCTGGGCTGCTGGGAGGTGATTTCTACAATAAGTGTCTTGTGAACTTGGGGGTTTTGGGTCATACCAGACTAACAGTGAGATTTAAGGTGGTTTGGCTTGTGTCATGGGGTATCAGCATGACTTCCAGAATGGCTAGAGATGGGGGTTAGCAACATGGGCAGCCAACCAAGTTTACATAGCTGGTCCCAGGAAATTTCTGGACATTAGGGCCCTGATTGGCACGACTCTGTGTGTAGTTATACACCTTGCTGGGAGAGTTAGTGTTATCCATGACCCCATTGAGGAGAGGACAACTGGAAATTGCTGGTGGAACTTTCTGGACTGCTGCTTCATGTGTCTCTTCCTCTGGCTGATTGTAATCTGTATCTGCTCACTGTAAGAAACTGTACCCATGAACCTAACTACTTTCAGTGAGCTTTGTGAGTTCTTCCAGTGAATTATGGAGGTCTTGAGGGTCCCTTGAATTTGCAGTTGCTATCAAAAGCAGGTGGTCTTGTGGACTGTTCCCTAACTTCAAACAACTGTAAAGAGAGGAATGATGCTTACAGTTCAAAGCAGGACACAATTAAACAATTATACTAATGTGTGACAGATGTTATGATGGCAGACATACAGGGTATGATGGGAACACATAGGATACATACATCTAATCTAGGAAAAGGGAATACTACTCAAGGACTTGGATGTGGGAAAAAGAAGTTCAGCACAGGATTGCTCAAAATGATGAAATATAAGAGAGAACTCTGATTTTAATAATTCACAAAATTTGAAGCATACATGCTCAAATGAAATGATGGACTGATTTGGAAATTTAAGAAAATCTCATGGAAAGCATGCTGTGGAATTAGAACTGATTGAAAGATTATCAATAGAAAATTTACTGATCTACTTTAGTGGTGGGAATGAAATCGGTTCACTTTCTATAGGAAATACTTGCTAATACTTGTCAAAATTTATCAACAACCTTAGAAATAGTCATATCTTTTGACCCAGCAATCAAATTTCTGGGAAGTTATCCCTCAGATATATTCACATATGTATAAAATGACATAATTATAGGATTATTAATTGCAGCATTATTTGCATGATCAAAACACTGGATATATGGTAAATGTCTTTATAGAGGGGAATGGCTACATAAACTAGTACATCCATACAACAAAGTATTATGGAGCTGTTAAAAAGGAGATATTCAGATGTACTGAAGAAAAAATGGAATAGTGTGAAACAATGCACAGTGTGCTACTCCCTGTAGAAAAATGGAGAAAAGAAGACATGGATATATTTAGTCACTTCTTTACAGAAACACTTATACACACATGAGTATCTCTGGGTGAATATACAGGACACTGAAAGCACTCATTGCTCAGGGAGAACTGGATGACTGGGAAGAAAATGTTGCACTCTCCACATACTCTTGTGAACCTTTTGAAATCTGGACCACGTGACCATGGGAATATAGCACGTCTCTTCAAAATATTTAGAAAAATGAAGTTACTGATAATTTTCCCAACTATGTGAGAATATTTATTTGACAAACAGAATAGAGAAACTACTATAAATATCAGTCTGTCTGGAAATATTTACTTTATTTGCACATACCTGGGACTCTGTTTCATTAACTATTGTTGTCTTCAAGTCATCTTGTTTACTTATGATCTTCTGTAGCTACAAAGATAGCAAACATGAATTCAGATATGTGACTACTAGACTATTCAAAGTAGCCTAAGACAGCCTAAGCCTAAAACAGATGTTTTTATTATAAAACCTATACCAGTTGCTATATATTAAATTCTTTCTCTATTATAGCTAATATTGTTACTTATTTTTTCTTGAATCATGTAAGAATCAAAGAAGAGTACTTACATTACTATTATTACAATTTGAATCATTTTTTTTCTAAGAAAGCTACTTAATACACACATATTCCAAAGATATTACCCTACAAAAACTTCATGATTACCCTTATTCTTGAAGATAATTTTTATCCATAATTTTTGTATCATTGATAGTTTATGGCCACATTTTCAAGTATAGAGCTTTTTTTTTAAGAGAGGGAGAGAAAGGGGGTGCAGAGAATCTTTTTTTTTTTTTTTTTGAGGTGGGGAGGGGGGACATGGAGAGCCTGTGCATGAGTGAAGGGGGAGACAGAAGGGAGAGAGAAAATCTTTAAGCAGGCTCTACCCAGAGCAGACTTGGGGCTGGATCTCACAATCCTGAGATCATGTAAGATCATGACCTGAGCAGATATCAAGAGTCAGACCTTTAACCGACTGAGCCACCCAGGTGCCCAAGTATGTAGCTCTTAAAAAGCTACTTACATCATATAAAAGTGATCTTCTTCTCCTTATGCATTTATAAAACATGAAAATAATTTTTAAAAAAGATTTTATTTATTTATTTGAGAGAGAGAGAGAATGGGGGAGAGGCAAAGGGAGAGGCAGAGAATCCCAAGCGGAGCTTGATGGCACAACTCTGAATTCCTGACCTGAGTTGAAACCAAGAGTTGGATGCTTAACTGACTGAACCACCCAGGTGCCCTAATCATCAAAATAATTTAAAAACATACATTTCTGCCAATTATAAAATTATCAATAGTATCTTAAGACCAAGTACATTTAAAAGCCTACCTTTCAGAGTCATTTGTACCAATCCTCATATGGAAAGCAAATTAAAAAAAAAGTTTTTAAAAAATTAAATGCAGACAAAAATCTGAAACTATGGATGCAAATGAATTAGGAGACAAACCTTCACTCATTTTTTTTCTAGGCTACTTTTTGTTAATAGTTTGAAAACTGCTTCAACTAATTCCAAGTTAATTATCTCAAGTTTGGCTGCCTCTATTACGTTAGTTTTTAGGCAAATAGTTTATCTCTAATTCCCTAAGTCCCTCAAACTTTCCCACATCTCCTCCCTGCATAACATTTTAGGGAAAAAGTGTTGAAAGGTTTTACATTTGTTTTATTTTTACTTTTTAGGTTGACAAATATATAATGCCAAGTTCAGTATCGTTCTCCTTTTGCTTACCATGCCTCCATTAAAATTTTTTTATGATGGAAAATTTGAAACACAGCAAAGAAGAGAGAAATCTGTAATAAACCACACATTCTTCAGCTTCAATTTATCAGTATTCTGTTATTCTTGGTTTCTTTATACCTCTACCCATTCCCAGTTCCTTCTCAATTATTATTTATAGCTCCTGAGGGAAAATTTATATACACTGAATGTATAAATCATAGCCACACAATTTTGACAAATGGATATACCTATGTAACCCATCCTCCTAACCTGGAATATAATAATATTTCTATTTTCTCAGAAAATTCATTGTGTCTCTTCCCAGTCAATCCTTTCTCTCTGCATCCCACAGAAAGAATATCAGAGTTCTAGTTTTTTTCCCCATCGAAACGAGTTTCACTTAGTTTAGAAATTCAAATAAATTATACCAGCTGGTATATATTCTTTTGTGCTACTACCATCTTTCACTCTGCATAATAGTTTTGAGATTCATTCATTTTGCATATAAGTAGTCTGTTATTTTTTTAATAATAAATTTATTTTTTATTGGTGTTCAATTTACCAACATACAGAATAACACCCAGTGCTCATCCCGTCAAGTGTCCCCCTCAGTGCTCGTCACCCAGTCACCCCTACCCCCCGCCCTCCTCCCCTCCACCACCCCTAGATCGTTTCCGAGTTAGGAGTCTTTATGTTCTGTCTCCCTTTCTGATATTTCCTACCCATTTCTTCTCCCTTCCCTTCTATTCCCTTTCACTATTATTTATATTCCCCAAATGAATGAGAACATATAATGTTTGTCCTTCTCCGATTGACTCATTTCACTCAGCATAATACCCTCCAGTTCCATCCACATTGAAGCAAATGGTGGGTATTTGTCATTTCTAATGGCTGAGTAATATTCCATTGTATACATAAACCACATCTTCTTTACCCATTCATCTTTCGATGGACACCAAGGCTCCTTCCACAGTTTGGCTATTGTGGACACTGCTGCTAGAAACATTGGGGTGCAGGTGTCCCGGTGTTTCATTGCATCTGTATCTTTGGGGTAAATCCCCAACAGTGCAATTGCTGGGTCGTAGGGCAGGCTTTGTTGTTGAGCTGTATCCCATTGTATGAATATATCACTATTTATCCATTCACTTATTGACAGGTGTTTGCACTGTCTCTAGTTTTTGACATTGTGAATCAAGCTACCATAATTTTTTTTTCCAGCTTTACTGAGGTATACTTAATATGCTAAAATTGCACACATTAATGTATACATTTTGGTGAGTTTGGACACATGCATACATCTGAGATACATCAAGGTAATAAACATTTCCATTACGTCCAAAAGATTTGTGTAACTGTTTTTTCCTTTGGTATAAGAACACGTAGCATGTGATGTACTTTCCTAAGTTTTTAAGTGCACAACACTGTATTCTTAGCTATATGTACTATGTTGTATTGCACATCTCTGCCATAAGCTTTCTTATAGAATTCTTTTGTTTTCTGTGTACCTATGTTTCAATATTTCTCTTGGATGAATTCCTAGGAAGGGAACAATTAAATCCTTCTTTATTAAGTTGTTGAGTTCTTTATTCTGGGTACAAGTCTTTTGTTAGATATCTGTTTGGGAAACATTTTCTCCCATCCTATAGTTTGCCTATTCATTTTCTTATTGGGACTCTGAATGAACAAAAGTTTTTATTTATTTATTTATTTTTTTAATTAATTAATTTATTTTTTAAATTTATTTTTTATTGGTGTTCAATTTACTAACATACAGAATAACCCCCAGTGCCCATCACCCATTCACTCCCACTCCTCGCCCTTCTCCCCTTCCACCACCCCTAGTTCGTTTCCCAGAGTTAGCAGTCTTTACGTTCTGTCTCCCTTTCTGATATTTCCCACACATTTCTTCTCCCTTCCCTTATATTCCCTTTCACTATTATTTATATTCCCCAAATGAATGAGAACATATAATGTTTGTCCTTCACCGACTGACTTACTTCACTCAGCATAATACCCTCCAGTTCCATCCACATTGAAGCAAATGGTGGGTATTTGTCATTTCTAATAGCTGAGTAATATTCCATTGTATACATAAACCACATCTTCTTTATCCATTCATCTTTCGTTGGACACCGAGGCTCCTTCCACAGTTTGGCTATCGTGGCCATTGCTGCTATAAACATCGGGGTGCAGGTGTCCCGGCATTTCATTGCATTTGTATCTTTGAGGTAAATCCCCAACAGTACAATTGCTGGGTCGTAGGGCAGGTATATTTTTAACTGTTTGAGGAACTTCCACACAGTTTTCCAGAGTGGCTGCACCAGTTCACATTCCCACCAACAGTGTAAGAGGGTTCCCTTTTCTCCGCATCCTCTCCAACATTTGTGGTTTCCTGCCTTGTTAATTTTCCCCATTCTCACTGGTGTGAGGTGGTATCTCATTGTGGTTTTGATTTGTATTTCCCTGATGGCAAGTGATGCAGAGCATTTTCTCATATGCATTTTGGCCATGTCTATGTCTTCCTCTGTGAAATTTCTGTTCATGTCTTTTGCCCATTTCATGATTGGATTGTTTGTTTCTTTGGTGTTGAGTTTATTTATTTATTTTTTTTTAAATTTATTTTTTTATTGGTGTTCAATTTTGTTTGTTTCTTTGGTGTTGAGTTTAATAATGAACAAAAGTTTTTAATTTGGATCAAGACTAACTTACTTTTCCTTTTGTGGTTATTGCTTAGTGCCATAAGAAACTCTGAACTTCCTAGATTCTGATTATTCTCTTATGTTTTGTCTCAGAAGCTTAATGGTTATAGTTTTTTTTTTTTTAATTTATGATAGAGAGAGAGAGAGAGAGAGAGAGAGGCAGAGACACAGGCAGAGGGAGAAGCAGGCTCCATGCACTGGGAGCCCGACGTGGGATTCGATCCCGGGTCTCCAGGATCGCTCCCTGAGCCAAAGGCAGGCGCCAAACCGCTGCGCCACCCAGGGATCCCTAGTTTTTATGTTTAATCTATACATCTCAAATACATTTTTGTATAGACACACCTTGTTTTATCACACTTTGTAGATACTGCAGTTTTTAGAAACTGAAGATTTGTGTCAACCCTGTATTGAGCAAGTCTTGGTGCTATTTTCCCAACAGCATTTGTTCACTTTGTGTCTCTGTGTCACGTTTTGGTAATTCTCACAAGATTTTAAGCTTTTTCATTATTTTTATATTTGAACTACTGTAATGTCATGATAAGCTTTAATGGATTAAGAACTGCTTCTTATGAATGAGCACAGAAAATGGTTTCTCGAGATACAATCCACTCCTGGAGAAGACTGTGGAAATGACAACAGAGGATTTAGAATATTACACAAACTTAGCTGATAAAGTAGTCAGCAGGGTTTGAGAGCACTGACTCCCACTTTGAAAGAAGTTCTACTGTGGGTAAAATGTTATCAAACAGCTAGGGAGAAATAAATCATTTGTAAAGTCAATTGATGAGGCAAACTCCACTGTCTTAGGAAATTGCCACAATCACCCCAACCTCCAGCAACTACCACTCTGATCAATCAGCAGGCATAAACATTGATACAAGGTTCTTCAGTAGCAAAAGAGATGACCACTCACTGAAAGCTCAGATAGTATTTTTTAGCAACAAAGTATTTTTTAATTAAAGTATGTGCACTGGTTTTTCAGACATAATGATACTGCACACTTAACAGACTATGGTATAGTGCAAACATAACTTTTATATGCACTAGGAAACCAAAAAATTCATTTGACTTGCTTTATTGTGGTGGTCTGGAACTAAACCTGTGGTATCTCCAAGGTATGCCTATATATGATGTGAGGCAGGGGTTATAACTAATTTTTTTTCATATACATATCCTCTTGTTCTAGTCATTTATTGAAGAGATTTTTCTTTTCCTGTGAACTAAATTGGTGACTTTACTGAGAATTAAATGACCACATGTAGATTCTTTATTATCTTCTACTGATTTACTTGCCCATTCTTAGATCAATATCACAATGTTACCATTCCTGTGGCTTTGCAGTTAAGTCTTAAAGTCAGGTAGTGTGAGTTATCCAGAGTTGCTCTTGTTTCTAAAGATTGACTTGAGTGTTCTAGGTACTTTACTTTTACACGTATACTTAAAATCAGCTTGTTAATTTCTACAAAAAAAAGCCTGCTAGGATTTTGCTTGGTAAATTAAATCTTAGACCAATTTGGGAAGAACTGACATCTTAACGCTACTGAATCTTCTAACCATTAACATGCTATGTTCCTCTATTTAAGTTTCCTTGAGTTTCTATTGGTCATATCTGAAGTTTTTGGTGAATGTTTTTTTGTTAAATATCTACTTACTTTACATTGATATTATCCAAAGGAGAACTGATTTTAATTTCATTTTCCAACAATTTGCTACTAGTATGTGGATATATAACTGATTTCTCCATATTGACATTCTATATTGAGACCTTTCTAAATTTGCTTTTGGTTCTAGCAGCTTTCCTTTTCTTGTTGATACCTGTGAATGAAGTCAGATTTATTTCTTCCTTTCCAATCTTTTTATTGCTTCCCCCCGACTTGTATTGCTATTATTAGAATCTTCAGTAAAATGTTCAAAAGAAGAGATAATATATCTTTTGCCTCGTTTCTGATCATAAAGGGACAGCATTCCATCTGTAGCTTGATGCCATTTTTAAATTTTTTATAAATGCTCTTTATCAGATTGAAAAAGTTCTTCTCACTTTCTACTTTGCTCAGTTTTATTATGAAAGTGTTTATTTTATTAAATGCTTTATATGCATGTAGTGATAGGATCATGTTAATCTCTCCTTTATTCTGTTAATATGATGGATTGCACTGATTTTCAATAATTAAACAAATTTTGTATTCTTTGCATAAATCTCACTTCATTTTGGTGCATTACTTTATATAATATATAATGTGTTTTGCTCTGAATAAGTATTTTGTATCTTTATCCAGAATAAAAGTTAGTCTATAATTTGCTTTTCTTGTTAGATTTTTGCCAAGTTGTAGTTATCAGGGATAAGCTGATCTAATGAGAGGGAATTGCTCCTTTTTCTTGTATTTTTTAAGTTTGTGAAAATTGGTATTTCTTCTTCCTTAAATGCTTGATAAACTTCACCAGCATAACCATCTGGGTCTGGACATTACGTTGTGGGAAAGTTTTTTTTTTTTTTTTAAGATTTTATTTATTTATTCATGAGAGAGAGAGAGAGAGAGAGAGAGAGAGAGAGGCAGAGACACAGGCAGAGGGAGAAGCAGGCTCCATGCAGGGAGCCCAATGTGGGACTCAATCCCAGGACTCCAGGATCACACCCTGGGCTGAAGGCAGGCACTAAACCACTGAACCACCCAGGGATCCCCACGTTGTGGGGAAGTTTTTGATAACAAATTCAATTTCTTTGATAAAGGGCTATTCGGATTTCTATCTTGTTAGTTTTGATAAGTTTTTTAAGGCATTTGTCCAGTTCATTTGAGTTATCAAATTTAGTCACATATGAATTAAGTTGTTCACAATATCTATTTTAATCCTTCTGATATTTGCAGAATCTGTGGTGATATCTCCTTTTCATTTCTAACAATGGTAATTTGGACCCTCTTAAAGTATTAAAATTAGATCCAGTACTGAAAATTATTCAAAATTTATCATACATATAACAATTTAAAAATAAAAATAGATGTTAACCATAATGGTTGTAAGTTTTTGTGCAAAATTTTAAAAACATATTTCTCTTATTATGACATTTAATATAGTTGTTACAATCTTTACAGTCATTAAATAGTGACAAGCAAACTAAAGCAAAGATTAATTAGTTCACTGAAATGAGAATTTTTTAGGAGGCTTATTCCAATAGGATGTGGAATTTAGAAGAATTAGGGTATGTCCCAAAGTTTTATCTGAGTGGGTCTGGTACGAGATAAAGCTTGCCATGTTAAGAAATAGAGTGTTTTGGCAAGGATGCAGAGGAAAAAAGGAACCTCAAGCACTGTTGGTAGGGATGGTAAATTGGTACAGCCACTGTGTAAGACAGTATCGAGGTATCTCAAAAAATTAAAAATAGAAATACCATAAAATCCAATAATTCCACTACTGGGTATTCACTCAAAGAAAACAAAAACACTAATTTGAAAAGACATGCGGACCCTTATGTTTATTACAGCATTATTTATATTAGTCAACATACAGAAGCAATCTAAGTTCCCATCCACAGATAAATTGATAAAGATGTGGTATAAACATACAACAGAATATTACATAGCCACAAGGGTGAGATCTTAACCATTCGTGACAACATGGATGGACCTAGAGGATATTATGCTAAATGAAATAAGTCAGACAGAGAAAGACAAATATATGATTTCACTTGTATATGGAATCCCCAAAACAAGCAAATGAATAAGCAAACAAACACAAAGGAGAATCAGACCTATAAATACACAGAACAAACTGATGGTTGCCAGAGGGGAGGTTAGTGGCAGGGAGATGGGCAAAATGGGTGAAAGAGAGTGGGAGATACAGGTTCCAGTTATAGAACAAATAAGTCACAAAAATAAAAGCATCGGGAATACAGTTAATGGTACCATAATAGTATTATATGGTGACAGAGGCTAACCATGCTTATAGTGAGTGCAGTGTAACAGAGCTGTTGAAGCACTGTGATGTATATCTAAAACTAATGTAACATTGTGTGTCAACTATACTCAGAAAAACTAAAAATAAAATAATAAGAACTTAAAAACCTTGTCATGTTAGTCTTATCCAAAACATTTTGATCTGTACTCAGGGAGAGGGTTATAGCAGGTTTTAGTGTACTTTGAAGATAATAGTGCTGTATGTATACTTAGTTCTATAGTAAAAGGTCCATTTGAAAGAGCACAGACATGTTATACTAGGCACAGCTGACCTTCAAAAAACATGGGGGTTGGGATGCCGAACCCATGCAGTCGAAAATCCATATGTAACTTTTGAGTCTCCTAAAACTTAATGACTAATAAATAGCCTACTGTTGATTGAAAGCATTACTGATAACATAAAAATATGTGTATGTTGTATTATACACTGTATTCTTAGAATAAAGTAAGTAGAGAAGGGAAATGTTATTAAGAAAATCATTAAGGAAGAGAAAATACATTTATAGTACTGTATTATAAAAAAAAATCTGCGTGGACCTGTACAGCTCAAACCCATGTGGTTTAAGAGTCAACTGTATCCTCTTATGTAAAAGGATTCTATGGTTTTAAGACAGTTCCTTTTTCTTTTTTTTGTTAAGATTTTATTTATTTATTCATAAGTGAGAGAGGCAGAGACACAGGCAGAGGGAGAAGCAGGCTCCATGCAGGGAGCCCGATGTGGGACTTGATCCCATGACTCTGGGATCACACCCTAAGCCAAAGGCAGACGCTCAATCACTCAGTCACCCAGGCATCCTAAGACAATTTCTAAAATAGCTGTACATGACACTGATTCATGATAGTAGTATAGTTAATGCCCATCATGTAGTGGAAGTGTTGTTCTAAGTGTTGGGAATATAGTAGTTAAGGACAGATAATATCCTTGCTGTCATGAGATTTACATTCTAATGGGCTAGATAACAGTGAACAAATAAGAGAATTTCAAATAATGTCAAGTGTATAACTAGAATAAGATAAAATAAAAGTAGGCTAACAGGATTCCAAGACTACTGGGCATGGGTTACTATTAGATAGGTTTATTCTGTGTGGTTCTTTGTGAGAACATGACATTTGGGCTGAGATCTGAATGATAAAAGGTACCAAAGGAATGGGGGAAAAAGACAGTCTGTGGAAGAAATAGGGGTGCTTTGAGAGAAACAGAAAGAAGGTAAAGTGGTCATATCAGGTAAATTACTTATCTCTATTTTGTTAAGTTGTTTTTCTGAGGTTTTATCTTGTTCTTTCATCTGGAACACATTCCTCTGTTTTTTCATTTTGTTTGACTTTGTATTTGTTTCTATGTATAAGGCAAAACAGCAGTATCTCCATCTTGATGGAGCAGTCATAGGAAGACAGGGGATGCGTTTCAGTTGCTTTTTATGCAGTGCCCTAGGGGTGGCAGCCTCCTAAGAATAGTCTCTTCAATTGTTTTAGTCACGTGGGGCCCAGAATGCAATGCTCCTTGGCCACTAGAGTCAGGCATTTAAAGGGCATCCCCTGTGTGGACTGCACATACCTGTCAATTTGGCATGGTAGGGCAAGCCTGCTGTTGGGTTTAGAAGGGCTGGGCCATGGGAGAGTGCACAGGTGGGGCAAACAGCAGTAGCAAGGTAAAATGGGACTGAAAAAATGGTGCTTGTGAGAACCTCCATCCCTGAGAGAGTTTCAACAGACCCCTACTCCTCCAGCAGATGCTTTAAAATTAGCCAATGAATTTCCTTCACATATGGCCCAAGTATTTTTCAACCTGATGTTTATGTACTGAATCTCAGGGTGAATCTATGCATGAGTCCTTTAAGAGTAGAGTCTCAGTTGCCGACAGCCCTTTGGGTTTCCTGGATGTAAGCTCCATTGGTTTTCAAAGCTGGTTATTTTGAAGGTTTACCTTTCCAGCATAGCTTCCAAGGGTTGGGGTTGGGATGCCTGATGTGGGGCTTGAACTCCTTATTCCTCAGGAATACATTCTTTTTTAAAAAAATATTTTATTTATTTATTCATGAGAAACAGAGAGAGAGAGAGAGAGAGAGAGAGAGAGAGAGAGAGAGAGAGAGAGAGAGAGAGGTAGAGACACAGGCAGAGGGAGAAGTAGGCTCCATGCAGGAAGCCCAATGTGGGACTCAATCCCAGGTCTCCAGGCTTATGCCCTGGGCTGAAGGCGGTGCTAAACTGCTGAGCCACCCAACCTGCCCATGGAATACATTCTTATTTATTTGTAAGATCCCTCCCACTTATAGGTTGCCATGCTGGGGGTAAGGTTTTTTTTTTTTTTGTAAGAACATGTCTCTAATTCTGCTATTCATTCCCATGTGGCCTTTTTATCCTTTGGTGTGGAGGGGCTGTTCAACTAGTTTGCTGGTCTTTTTCAGAGGGAATTATCTGTACACAGCTATAGATTTGGTGTATCCAGGGAGGAAGTGAGTTTAGGGTAATTCTACACCTTCATCTTCTCTATGCTGTCATTTTAAATTGACTACATCATACTTTGTGAGTTATTAAGTTTACTGTTTTATTTCTATGATCAGCATAAAAGAACCTGTATTGGCTTAGAAGGTTGATCTTTATAGTGTTACGCTTAAAAAAAAAAATCAGTGCCATATCCTAACATGCTTTTTTCCTTGTTTTTTTTTTTTCCTTGTTTTAATTCATGAGTTGATCATCTAAGAATTTTCCAAACATTTAGAAAAAATTATAGTATTCAGAAAGTGTCCCATAAATTCAGCATGTTAAATTACGTTGAGAAAAGGTATCTGAAAACTTTTAACATAGGTATCCTCAACAATTTCAGGAATAGAGGCTGTATATGTTGTAAAAGAGACTTGTCTAGTCTCTTGAACTAGGAAACTCTACATTTCAATGTGAGAAGAGACCTGAAGATGACAAATAGAAAAACATGTCCTCTACTGCCTTTTTTCAGTGTCTCCTTTATCTATAGGCTTTGTCATTCAGACTTGATTATCATCAAATGTTAGAATAATAAATCAGAACTTTGGTTTGGTAAGTATGACAGTGATATTACCAAAGGCTCTATTATGTCCACTTTATAAAATTACCTCCAACTTTACAAATCCAGGGATGTATGGATAGTGGACACAGTACTTCTAAGATTTGGCTCCCTATGCCTTGTGACTCCTAGAAATAGAAGCAGAAAGTTCATCCAGGTCTAAGGGAATTATGGTTTGTGCACATTCTAACAGCTTAATTTACATAACAGAATTTTACATTCATGTAGAATAGCCTTTTCATAATTATTAGCCTCATATTGAATAATAATCTTAAATATATCCCTTTTCTTATGCCTGAGGTAGATTGAGTTAGGTAGGATATAATGATATCTTGTGACTTATGACACTGGTATTTCAGGTCCTACTTGTGTGGAGAGATAGGTTTTCTACCTTAAACTAGTATCTAATTAATTTCCTTCCTTAAACATCAAGCATCTCAGAAGAAACTGCCATTGATTTTGCATTTTCTATCCATTCCTCTTTAGCCTTTTGCTCTGAAGCATCGTTCTTTACAACTCTTTATAAACTGCTTCTATAATGGTTCCCAAACACCTACAAAATTTAAGGAGTTCTCTAACTCTGTTGCTACCCTACTTGACCACTTTTAAAAAGTCTGATATTAAACACTTCCTCATGGTTGCTCTTTTCTTCCCTAGATTCCATTATCCTGCACTCTCTGGGCTTTCTTCTTACTTCTCTGGTATTCTGCTTACTACTATGCTTCTTCTCAATTTGATTCTTTGGCTTCTCAGTCTCATTTTAACCTCTTAAATTCAACTGTTTTCCAAGACTCTGATCTTTATCTCCTTTCACTCTACATACTCCCCTTTAGATCACATACTCTCATGACTTAATTATCACCTTTATCAGGATGGTTCCTAATCCAGGCTAGATACTTATCTCCAGACAGTTGCTTGCTACACTTGTCTATCTCTACAGGGATGTCCCAACAGCCGATAAAGGTCAACATTTCCAAGCTCAGAGTTAAGATCTTTTCAACCCAGTCCTCCCTTGCATTCTCCTTCAAATGAAGCAGCCTAACATTAAGGAAAGAGCAGGGCTTTAGAACTGGATGGACTTGTAATCAAATCTTGGCTGCAGTATTGACTGCATATCAATTTTCTCATCTTTAATATGGGGATACTATTACCTACCTTGTAGGATGCTGTAAAGATTAAATAATGTAACATATATGTTGAAAATAACCAATCCTCAATAAGAACTAGTCACCTTTTCTCTTAGATCACTTAATACTATAATTATTTCTAGTTAGGCTGGCTGGAAAAAGGAGTGACCACTGATTTCTCCTTTCCCCTCATCTCTCCAAATCAGTCAGAAACCAGATTTACAGAGTTTATTCCACAGCATATCTTGATTATATTTCCTACTTTTCATTCACAATTGTAAACTGGACTACTCTAAAGCTTAAAGATTTATTTATTTGAGAGAGAGAGAGAGAGAGCGCGCACAAATGCACAAGCAGGGGGAGTGGGAGAGGCAGGGGAGAAGCAGGCTCCCCCTAGAGCACGGAGCCTGATGTGGGACTTGATCCCAGGACTGGAGATCATGACCTGAGGTGAAGGCAGACACTTAATCAATTGAACACCTGCACATCCCCCAATCTCTTCTCTATTAATTCAGCTTTCACACTGTGGTGTTAGATGAATCTGGAACACTGAAGCACAATTCTCTCCATAACTGCCTGCTGGTTTCTCCTGACAGCAGTGTACAGTTCACATTAGGGGGTTCTGCCTCTTAGGTATCTCTGTTCACATTTCTGACACATAAGAACAGCAACAATGCTTTTATAGTGGTCTATATTTTATAAAGTTTGTTTCCTCAAGAGACCATGAATAATGGTTACTGATGCTAAATAGAGCAATATGGTTATTTCTGCTTTCCTTAGCCTGAATAAAGTTGAATTTAAGATAAATCTATGATGACTATCTAGTATTTCCTTTCCTGCCTTTTTTTTTTTTTTTAACCTGAGGTCCTAAGTAAGAGCCATGTTATCTGGAAATCCTTGTTTTTTTCCACTTTGTCTATTCACAAGCACCTTCAATGTCTAAGTGGAATTCCAGGCTGCTTTGTAAACCAGTTGATGTACAATGGTAAATTTTATCCATACTATTCTTTTGGTAAAAGGCAGATTTGCTAACATTTGTTCACAATGATTTTGTAATAAAATAATTTCTTTTTTTTAAACCTGTATCTCTTACATATAACATGTTTGAATACATGAAACCTTCCAAATATTCTTTTCTTTTTAAAAAAAGGTTTTATTTATTTATTCATGAGAGACATAGGGATAGAGGCAGAGACATAGGCAGAGGGAGAAGCAGGCTCCTGGTGGGGAGCCTAATGTGGGACTTGATCCCAGTACCCTGGGATCACGACCTGAGTCAAAGGCAGATGCTCGACCACTGAGCCACCCAGGTATCCCCCCAACTATTCTTTAAGCAGTTACACAGTATAGTTTTCTCTATAGCTTTCTGTTACTTTTAACTTCTACCACTTTGAGAAAGTGAATACTTTTTTTTCTGAACAGTAAGTGAAACTTCATGTGTCTAAAGGTATACTTCAGGTAACCTCAATCCTCTGGAATACTCCAGCTTTCTTTCTTAAGTTGCAAACCCAGAAGAAAGATGTTTTTCAGCATTTGAAACAACTGTCATGAGGGACATATAATAAAATATATATGAATATTTATCAGAATTTATAGTCTTGTATATTCTAAAGCAGTGTTGTCCCACAGAAATATAATGGAGCTACATAAGTATTTTAAGTTTTCTAGTAGACAGATTTAAAAAAGTAAAAAAAAAAAGATGAAGATGAATTTATATACCAACATTATTACTTCATCATATATTAATATAAAAATTGAGATATTTTACACTTTTTCTTTAAAATCCAGTGTGCATTTTACATTTACAGGTTCATCTCAATTCAGATGTTACATTTCATTGGAAATTCTTGATCTGTGTTTTTAGATTTCATAAAATTTACAATTGAAAAAGTAGATCCATATACCCAACTTGCTTCAAACATATATGAAAATCTCCCAATATCTGAAGCAAATGTCAGGTTTTAAATTTAAATTTTACATTAATTACAATTTAAAAACTCAAGCTTCTTAACCACAATAAGAACCAAGCTTCTTATTTCAAGGGCTCAACAGCCACATGTGGCTACTGGCTAATTTACTGGACAGAGCAAGTAAAGATTCTGTACTTTACATATGATTTTTAACAAACTTTATTGCTGTTTTCCCACTGCATTGGAGACTGGAAGAAAAACTAGATGACTGAAATTGAAAGATCAACTGTTTAGTCTCACTGATATCAGTGATAAAAAACTAGTGATATCCTAACAATGAGGACAAAAGCCAGAAATATGAATTAAAAGCATGAAAGTCTAAGGCCATTCAGTGTAAGGATAAGTATCTCATGCCCTTAGGAAACTCTCAAAATCTAACTAGCCCATCATTATGAAACTGATCTTCATAAGGATAATACTAAGTTGTCAAAAAAAAAAAAGATAAATTATGCACATTATAACTACTTTGAAAAGACAGGGAAATATATATATTCTTGGAGAGCTTATCAAAAAGAATTACAAATGTTAAAAATTTAATGTTAAAGGTAATTCTCAATTTTAAAAATCATTTATATGAAATATTTCATTGTCTGATACTGCCAACTAAGGAAGTATTAGTGTTACTCCTATAAATTCTAACCTTTGTCATAAGAGGTTTCAACAGGATGTCTTCTGTGTTGGAAAATCTGTAGCCTTGTTTTATGACTTATAGACTTTGATCCTTCTAGTATGTTAATAGTCCACAAATATTAGCTTTTTTCAGTTGCACTGGGACATAACTGACATATATCATTGTGTAAGTTTGAGGCGTACAAGCATGATGGTTTGATTCACATGTATTCTGAAATGATTACTGCAGTAAGTTTAGTTAGTATCCATCATATCATATATACACAATAAAAAGCAAAAGCAAAAAAAAAATGTTTTCTCCTTGTTATGAGAACTCCCAGGATTTACTCTTTTGCTATGTATCATATAGCAGTGTTAACTATGGTTGTCATGTTGTACATTACACTACTAGTACTTATTTATCAACTAACTGGAAGTTTATACTTTTTGATCATCTTCTTCCTAGTCTCCTTCCTCCCCAACCCTGCCTCTAGTAACCACAAATCTGATCTCTTTTTCTATGAGCTTGGTTTTTTGTTAGAGTCCACACAGAAGTAAGACCATACAGTATTTGCCTCTCCCGAGTCCCATTTTTTTTAGATTTATTTATTTATTTATTTGAGAGAGAGTGAGCAAGCATGACTGGGAGGGAGGGCAAAGGGAGAGGGAGAGAGAGAATCTCTCTCCGTATGCTTAGATTTATACACTCTTTCAGATAATTTCTAAAATGTCAAATACGCCTACCTTTTTTGGATCTGGTTTTATAAGTTTAATCTCTGATTAGAACCTTTTGTCATGTCCTTTGTTTTTAGACTGTGAGATGGTGTCTTGTATATAAAACCAAGTATCTCAGTAATTAAATTTGCAAAGCCTGTGGAATGGAACTTTGTCAAAGGTGTTTCCTGAGGTATAATTCATATGTAATAAAATGCACTTGTTTAAATATAGTTTGATGGGTTGTAACAAATTTATACACCAAGTCACTAGTATCCTAACCAAGATTTAAAATGTTTCCAGCACTTAAAGATGTTCTCTTATGGAAGCTGCTGCTAATCTGCAGTCAATTCCTTACTCCCTTACTCCCTCTCGACCCAGGCAACCAGTGATCTGCTTTCTGTTAGTATAGATATGTTCCTTTTCTAGAGTTTCATGTCAAAGGACTTATACTGTATGTACACTATTTGTTTCACTTACATACATCCATGTTGTTGTATGTACTGGTAATTTTTTCCTTTTTATTGCTGAGTAGTATTCTATTGTATGGATATAATTTGTTTGTCTAGTCACTTGGTGAACACTTAGGTTGTCTCCAGTTTGGGGCTATTATAAATAAAGTTGTTATGAATATTCACATATAGGCCTTTGGGTAAACCTACGTTTTCTTTTCTTTGACTCTGGAATAAAAACATAGGACTGAATTGCCATGTCATATGCTGAGTATACATTAAGAAGCTACCAATTTTGTTTTCCAAAATGTGTGTATCATTTCACATTCCCATCAGCAATGTAAGAGAGCTCCATGTTTCATGTCTCAAAAACTTTTTTAAAAAAAGTCATAAAGTAGTCATTTATATATGTACTCAGTAGTTATCAATGGTAGGTCTAAGAAGTTAGTATGTACCAAATGCTGTGTTATATATTTATCTACATATTTTATCTTTTTCTTCACAAAAGACTCTAATACATTAAAAACATTTAACTTTGGCACATACCCAAAAGTTTATATGCACTGAGGTATTTTTTTTTTTAATATTGTCATCAACATTCTTGAAATGGAGTGAAATTTACTGGTTGTATGTCTTAGAGTTGTCTTGGAAACATATTTTCAGCTTTTCAAATAGCAAATTTCTGGAAAATCTGCATCCATTTATACCTATTGTAGTTTTTTCATTTTTCTCTATTCTTTATGAAGGCTTAAGTTTTTATTTTTCTTGTTCCTTTTGTGGAGGTAGGGGTGTATAAGAGTAATTTTTTTTTTATAAGAGTAATTTTGAACATATCTATGAGGCCCTTTCCATTTTATTTCCTGCTGAAATCATAAAAATAAAACTCTAAAAAATGTAGATGCACAAGCTCATTTCTCCCACAGGAATCTTATGCTCTATTCCATTACACTTTTTTCAAGGTTGTAATATAGAAAATTTAACACTTTTGAATGTATAAATGATTTCTGGACATTTCATATGTAAGCAGTGGATATAATTTTGATTTTTATGGAAATGTACATCACACAAGCATCCAAATGTTTCATGATAAACCAAAAATAAGTAGAATCTACTTACCTTAAAAAATTCCTTTTTCTCAACCATCTCATTACCATCTGCATCCAGCATTTTAAAAGCAACATGAAACCCAGTATGGGGTTCTGCAATTAAGTGAAAAGTGAATAGTTATTTAAATGTTGGTGAAATGCAAATTATTTACTGATCTATAGGTCTTCAAAAGCTTCCAGAAACTATTATACAAGTGCCTAAACAGAGAAAAAAATAATCTCTTCTCATAACAATTTTCAAAGGCTGATATGTTTTCCTGGCTGCGTTGTTCTGCTATTAAGTGCTTTGCTTCTCAAAGCAAAATTAATTTGAAAATTTATTTCTTTAACTCTACCAGGAGCTTTCCTATATTCTTATAGTAACTTGGTTATTTTCATACTGATTATTAGTCTTTATTTCCCTTTCTCAGAGTATGGCTTTTAAAAAATCTTTTTATTTTGAAGTAATTTTAGACCGAAGAAATGTTGTAAAGATAGTGTATAGTGAGTTCTCATATACTCTTCATTCAGCTTCCTCTAATGTTAACATCTTATATAACTATAGTATCATTGTCAAAACTAAGAAATTAACACCCGTAATAGCATTTTTTTTTTCATTTTTAGCATTTTTAACTGAACTACAGACTATTTAGATTTCATGTTTTTCCACTAATGCTATTTTTCTACTTTAGGATCAAATACAAGAAACCATGTTGCATTTAGTTGTTAGGTCTCCTTATTCTGCTCCAAGTTGTGAAAGTTTCTCAGTCCTTCCTTGATTTTCATGACTAATCTGAAAAGTACTGACCAGGAATTTTGAAGAATGTCTGATGAGGGATTTTTTTTAACATGTGAAGGCTAAGTCTGATTCTTCTCAACAAGTTTTTTAAGGAGACAAAGTTACAGGGAGCCATAGTACAAAGGGAATAGAAGGGCTAATCTAACCCAACAGTATCATTGTGTTAAAAAATAAAAACTAAGGTAGCAATAATGTTTTAATGATAAAGACATAAATACCAAATTTCCAAAACCTTGTTTGCTAAGAACAGATAATTCCACATGATCAGTGACAAAAACTGTAGGGTACTTACTAGTAAGGATTGTAAGCAAGAAAAGATACTCAGTATATGAAATCAGTCCTGAAAGAGATAAAATAAAAACATCAGAAAGTAAGTTTCAGGTTTAGAAGTAATCATACATAAATACTACACGCAAACTTCATTTAATTAAAAACACACATTTTTGGGGCATCTGGGTGGCTCAGTTGCTTAAGCATCTGAGTCTTGATTTCTGTTCAGGTCATGACTTCAGGGTCATGAGATCAATCCCTGTGTCTGGCTCTGGGCATGGAGCCTACTTAGGATTCTCTCTCTCTCCCCTCCGCCACCCACCCCCCTCAAAAAGAAGTGGGGGGAGAAAAAATAAGAACACACATTTTTACTTTAATTTACCTCTCTCTTTGGTATAGTGGAAAATTTCTGTAACAGAGAATTAAGTATAATACTTATACTTAAAATGATACTATACTATTAAAAAAGGGGAATGGATGTTGGCTAGCAAATAATAGGTATCCAGCACAGGTTTTATTTGCACAGCACTTCATGCAATTTCTGCTCAAATTTCACTGTTCATAACATCTCAAGTGGAGCAAATTTAAAAATTCAGTTGAGTAAAACAAAGATCTCAATATATAAAAGGTCAAACTATATTATTGAAAATGAGGTAATTAAATCTTTGCAGCAGTAACTTGATTTTCCTTTGGGAAACCATTCCTTTCCCCTTCTCAAACATGCAGTTTTGGTAGGATGATTCATCCTCACCTTTGAAGGTAGATACTGACTGGCCTAAGTCAATCACTGTATTCTCAGTGAATCGGTACAGAGATGGCAAAGAGCTGACCCAAGCTAAGGAGCAGGTTGCAATAGTCTGGCTGCAGGGACTAGTTCAGGGATGGGCCTTGACCTAAACTGGGTCGCTTAGAGTGGAATTTCTGACAAGAATGCTTAATCATTCACTTTATTATTTTTTTTTCCTTCCCCAACCCCCCTGGATTTTGATGATGTGAGAATGTTTCACTTAGGAATGTGAGGCAATGGAGAGAGTGCCTGGAACTGTCAGACAGCCAGTGTTTAGGGCCTGAGAATGCAGCCAATCTTTAATTGGCAGACCTGAAAGATGGATACTGGTGATGTCTGAGCCCTGGATTAAGTTGAACTTGAAGCCAGCTCTGTGTCTGGCCACTAGCTCTATGTCTGTCCTTACTAGCTCAAATAGATAGTGTCTAGTTTTCCGTGCTTGCAATGAAAAGAATAGCAATAAATATAAAACAATGTCTTATAAATCATGGCTTCCTGATAAGCTAAAAAATTTTTCCTTCTAGATCATAAATTTGATATAATAGCAAAATACACAATTAAACTTTATCATGGAAAACTTCAATCATACACAAAAGTAGAGAGAATATAATGAGTAACTTACATATCAACTTTAGTAATTATCAACTCATTGCAGATTTTATTTTATCTGTACTTCTTTTCACTCCCTTCCCCCCCACTTCGCACTGGATTACTTTTTTAAAAAAGATTTTATTAATTTGAGAGAGAGAGAGAGAGAGAGCGCGTGCACAAGTGAGGAGAAGGACAGAGGCAGAGAAAGATGCAGACTCCCTGCTGAGCAGGGAGCCCAATGTGGGGCTCAATCCCAGGACTCTGGGATCATGACCTGAGCTGAAGACAGACACTTAACTGACTGAGCCACCCAGGCACCACCTCTGTCCACCCCCTCACTGGGTTATTTTGAAACAAATCTAAATATCTTATTTCACAGTAGAAAATTCAAGCTTTATCTCTAAAAGTTCCCTCCTCACAAATATATTTGCCACACCTAAAAAATTACCAGTAATTCCTCAATATCATCAAACTCACATCACTTTTACAAATGTCCCTATTTCAGAAATGCTTTTTTCAAGTGTGCTCAAATCAGGATTCAGAAAATGTCCTTGGTTTGCACTTGGTCAACAGGTCTCAAGTCACTTTTCTTTACTGTGGTAAAATACACATAACAAAAAATTTACCATTTTAGCTATCTTTAAGTATACAGTGTAGTGGCATTAAGTCAATTCATTGTTTTGCAACCATTATCAGAACTTTTCATCATCATAAACTGAAACCCCATATCCATGAAACACTAACTCCATTTTTTTTCTGCCTCCAGCCCCTGTAACCTCTCTTCTGTTTTCGGTTGCTATGAATTTGCCTACTCTAGGGACCTCATACAAATGAAATCATATAGTATTTATCCTTTGTGTCTGGCTTATTTCACTTAGCATGTCTTCAAGGTTCATCCATATTGTAGTATGTGTCAGAATTTCATGCCTTTTTAAGGTGGAAAAATACTCCTTTATATGTATATATACTACATTTTGGTTATCCATTCATCTGTTGATGGACATCTGGGTTGTTTCCATTCTTTGGCTATTGTGATTAATGCTGCTATAAACACTGGTGTACAAGTATCTGTTTGAATCTTTGCTTTTAATTATTTGGGGTATTTACCCAGGGTGCAATTGCTGGACCATACGGTCATTCTGTGCTTAATCTGAGGAACCTCCATACGTTTTTCAAAAGTGGTGGTACCATTTTACATTCCAACCAAGAGTACACAGAGGTTATGATTCCTCCACATCCTGGTCAGCACTTGTTTTTTCTTGATAATAATGGTATTAAGTGGTATCTCATTATGGTTTTGATCTGCATTTCCTTAATGGTTAGTGATGTCAGGCATCTTTTGACGTGTAAATTAGTCAACTGTATATCTTCTTGGAAAAATGTCTATTCCAGTCTTTGCCCATTTTTTAACTGGGTTGTTTGGTTTTCTTGTTGTTGAGTTATAGGAGTTCTTTCTATATACTGGATTTTAACTCCCTATATATGATTTGCTAGTATTTTCTCCTTTCCTGTGGATTGTCTCTTCACTCTTTTGATAGTGTACTTTGATTCACAAAAGTTTTAGATTTTTCTTTTGTTCTCTGTGTCTTAAATCTTTTTTTTTCTTAAAGTAGGCTCCATGCCCAGTGTGGAGCCCAATGTGGGGCCTGAATTCACAATCCTGAGCTCAAGACCTGAGCTGAGATCAAGAGTTTGGATGCTTAACCAACTGAGGTGAATATGAATATGAAGCTGAATATGAAAACTAAATATAAAAATATGAAAATTAAAAAGTGACTGAGAGAAATAACGTCCATATGGAAGAAGCAATGGGAAATAAGCCCACGATGGTACCCAGACATGAAGAATGAAGGCAGAGGGTGATGACAGTGGATTTGCCCTACTGGCTCCCAATCAAATAACACACAGAGTGAGGGCCCAAGTTCAGAGCAAGGCAGGTGAGGACTTTATCTCTAGGTAATTCAGTGTTGTAGTTGCAAATAACTTCAGGTACGCATTTTAAGTGACTTACATTTTTGTGCATTACGAACTTTATGTTTGTCTTTATCTTGGAGCAGGTGTAATTCTTTTTAATAAAAAAGTCCAGTGTCTTCAGATATTTTTCCTTAAAAATATTCAGTGTTTATATGGAAGGAGAATAAATTAAATGTTTTGTCATTATCATAATACCTGAGAGAAGTGCTCTAATATTAGTTGAAGGATTAAAGGATGAAATACTTTGAAATACCATCCCTTGGTAGACTAAAAAAAATGGAGAGTAGCTTTTTTCCCTTTCATTTTGAAGGGAGTACGGCAATGTGAAAAAAATGGCCAAACTGCTAGACTGACGTGGGCTTGGTGCCAAGAGGGGGCCTCATTCTTCTTTACACACACGTATGTGTCTCTACAATGGGACTTTGTGAGAAAGAAAATTCCAGTGTCTTTCTTTGAAATGCTGACTTAAATAAAAAGCTTGAATAAACAGAATTGAGATGATGTGAAAACAGCAACTACACTCCCAAGATAGATTATAAACAGTATGGTTCTACAATAGCATTCTAGGCATCTGCCCTCTGAAAATGCTTTTAAAGAAAACTGATACTTCAGAATATAGGAGAAACAGTTTAATATATGTATTTTTTAATTTAATTATAAAGTAAATGCTGTTAAGTGGCAATGTTTTAAAAGTACATGTTAAATAGGTATTTTAAATAATTATATATATTTTAAAGATTTTATTTATTTATTCATTAGAGACAGAGAGAGACAGAGGGATAGAGACAGAGAGAGAGAGAAAGAGGCAGAGACACAGGCAGAGGGAGAAGCAGGCTCCATGCAGACAGCCTGATGTGGGACTTGATCCTGGAACTCCAGGATCACGCCCTGGGCCCGAAGGCAGGCACTAAACCACTGAGCCACCCAGAGATCCCCTAAATAATTATATTTAAAAATTTGTTAATAAATCCTTAAGGAAAGGCCATTAGAAGACATGACTAAATTCTGTTATTTGCTATGCTTCTCTACAAACATTTTAAATTTGGAACCATTCTAAATATGACTCGCTACTAAGTGCAATTTTGAGAATTCTGTTTCCTAAAGAGAAATTAACATATCCATCATAAGAACATATTTATATATCTTGATGAATCTGATAAATACCTAGGAGGCAGAATTAGAAGGATTTCGTATCTGACTGCATGTGAAAGATGAAAATGGCAAAAAGAGAAAGGGTTCAAAGATATTTCTTGGGTTTTGATAAGGTAGGTGAAAAGTAGTACTACCAAATGAGACCAAGAAAACAAAGCGCTGATTTAGGGAGGACCGTGAGTTCAGTTTGGGATATGACAAACTCAAGGTAACTGAAAGACCCACAAGCAGGCATGTGGCAGCTGGTTTGGGTACAGAAGTCTGAAGCTCAGGAGAGTAGCCAGGGCTACAGATACTGAAGGGGTTTTGAGAGTTTGCAGCATTATCCATGGGTGCTAAACCAAGAGGAGAAGGAAAGCAGTAAACAAAGGACAGAGATCCTAGGGAGCACCAACACTTAAAGGGCAGGAGGAGGAAGAGAAACCAATAACAGAGATAGGTACCAAGAGAACTGAGACAATGTAGTTTCCAAGAATCCAAGAGAACTTGTGGCACATGAATTTGCCTAATAATAATAAAAAGATCTTTTAGTGACACTTGATCTCAAGGCACAGTGGAGGAGCTTTATATATATTATTCCCACCAGAACCATGGAAATAGATAGAGATTGTAACCTTTATTTTACAAATGAAGTAGATGTTAAAGAAAGTTACAAACTCAGGGTATCCAGGAATTATGGAGATCCACAGGTTCAGCCTATGACACTTCGCATCCTTAGGGACGGGTGCTCTTTTCTCAGCTACAGTATGATACAGTGGATGTGTCCGAGGGATGGAGAATATGAAGGGGTAGGATTGAGACTCCAAGCAGAGTGGAGTACAAGCAAGCATAAGAAAACCCACATTAAGAGAGACCAGCATTTGGAAGAATGGTGAGCTAGCAGTTCTTACCCTGCCCTTTCATGGCATTTCTAATTCTTCCTACGTACATAACAACCCTGCTGTTCCTCATTTTCCTGACAGCTGCTTAGTTTCCCTGTCAAGGTTAGGTCATCCTTTGAGTCCTGATTTCAGTCTTTTATTAATGAAGGCTGTTCTTTCATATCTCCTATGTGGTAGGGAGATATGTTTAAAAGTCTCCTCCTGCAGGTGCCCAGTGCAAATTACTTATTCCTTCTCATTGACTTTGAAATGAATGCTATCTATCTTATCTATACTTGCAGTCATTTATTCTTCCTGGATCCTCTTAAAGCCTCTCTCCCTTTCTCTCACTTATCATCTCCTTTCCTTTATTTCTCATACTAATAACTTCATGTACTTTGCATAAAGGAAAAAAACAAAGCTTTCTGCTGTGGACTTCCACTTTCTGTTTTTTCTAATAGGCCATCACTAAAGGCCTTCCCTCCACCTCCCCAGCCATCCAGAAATAGTGGCTTTTAATGCTTTTAGAAATCTTGGAGATGCACGATGCCCCTATTCATTCTGAGAATATAAATAACTCTCCAGCTACCTAACAGGGAGAGAGAACTATCCAATAGGAAAATGTGTGAGTAGGTTGATGAATTTATCTCCTTGACAGTTGGAAAGGTGTATATATATATAGAAAGAGAGACAGAGACAGACATATAGAGATCTATGTGCCTGTAACTGAAAGTTTAAAGAAGTTACTGAAAATCCTCCTCAATGCCTTCTGAAAACAAACATCTATTTTATCTCCCTTATGGCACAGACACAGTGAGGCTGGCAAAGACATACAGAGTCATAGTGCTGCTCCTGAAAACTAGAACCATGATTTCCAGAAGTGACCACACTCTAACAGAGTCCTGACTAAATGCCTCTCATGAGGATGCCTCTCTGACTTATATGCTGATATGCAGAACTGCTTCATGAATCTTGCTACTACAAGCAGAGGCTGAATGGAGAGAATAGTACCCTCAATTTCAAGAAGTGAATAAAACCTTTTAAAACCTTCCCTCCCACCGAAAGGAGAAAGGAATAAAGAAAATATACAGATATTTTTTCCTGTCTGAAACACATTTTAGAAACCGAATAATTGGGATCCCTGGGTGGCGCAGTGGTTTGGTGCTTGCCTTCGGCCCAGGGCGCGATCCTGGAGACCCGGGATCGAATCCCACATTGGGCTCCCGGTGCATGGAGCCTGCTTCTCCCTCTGCCTCTCTCTCTCTCTCTCTGTGTAACTATCATAAATAAATAAAAAATTAAAAAAAAAAAAAAAAGAAACCTAATAACTTTCTATCTGTGGGACCCAGGAAATTGAACAAAATCCCCTACCCCTGGACAAGCAGAACAGGACTGACTCTATTTTGGGCTGCACCCGCCTTGCGCTGACCTGCTTATTACTTAGGGCACTGCCCCTCCCTAGTCAAAGACCAGGACACACCCTCACCGGAAATCCGGCTCAGCGGACCAGCATGACTGTGCAACTTTCTGCGATCCCATTGGCCACTGGCCCCTATAAAGTTGCTAAGCCTCTTAGTCTCGGGGTCCAAGTACCTGCTCCGCTGCCTCGGGTATACTTGGGCCCAGTCTCGAGCTTGTAAAACCCTCGTGTGTTTGCATCCGTGTTGGCTCCTTGGCGGTTTCTTGGATTTGCGATCTTGGGCACAACACTATCTTCCCTTCAAATTTCACTGTTACTTACAAGGCTTCCATTATAGCCTGTTTTATGGAAGCTCCACCACTGTTTGCTACTTCTCTATACCAAGAAAATGAACTTTTGCTTACTGCTCTTAGAAATCTCAACTCCCACATCACGCTTTAGGTCTCAAAAATACCACCCTTCATTTGCCAGATGGCCTCCCACTTCCTTTAGTTTGTTACGTCTTGCCTTCTACTCCATTATCTCCTGTGAAACAGAGTTTCACATTCATGCTAGGGCTGACAAGTCAGCCTCTGTGTTCAAACTCACCTCATCAGAATGACCTGTTTGATTTCCCCAGTTTAGGTAGTTCTGGTTGAATTTCATCAAAGGAGACAAAGAAGATACCACTAGGATGGTAAGAACACAACACAAAACAAAGTATGGGGTACTATAAGCCAAGAGAAGGGACTAGTCTGACGTGAGAACAGGTAATAGCATCAGTACGGCTGGGGTCATAGGTGCCAAGAACACAGAATATCTTCACTGGATCTAATAACAAGGAGGTCACTGATGGTTTTGTTAAGAGTGGTGGTGTTAGAGGATGAGTACCAGACTACAGTGGGCTGATGGCTGAGAGGTGAGGAACTGAGCACAACACAAAACAAAGAGCTTGGCTATGAAAAGGGATTACAAAGTATGGAGAGAGTCACAGGAGGAATGTGTTTCCTTAAATATGGGAGATGTTCATAAGTTATTATGTAAGACGGGAATGATATGGTGCCCAGAAAGAGAATGTGGCAGGGGGAAGGAATGACACCAGAGTGGAGAAGCCTTGGGAAGACAACAGAAGAGGCCTGGGGCAAATACAGAAAGGCAGCACTATTTCTGCTATTGGGAACAGTACTTCTATAACAAAGTGAAGGTGGAAAAACAAACATAGTTGCCGGATGTGGATACAGCAGACTTGGAGGCATTCCTTCATGTAAAGAAAAAAATGCCTTTAAAATTCACTAAATTCTTCTCTGCATAGGATATACATCATAATGAATTTTACTAATTTTAACAATTATCTCCAAGATTGTGAACACAGAATATATGATATTAGAGATACATTCTTATAATCTATGGTAGGGTAGTGCAATTTAAAAAACTGTTTTGTGCTTAACTGCCAAGATCAGGTTTATTTAGTTCAATTAGCTTAATGCACTTTATAGGTTATGTACTTTGAAATAACTATACATCACATAAGATACGGTAATACAATGAATAACTTTAATTTAAATAATATCCAGTTCAGGAAAAGCAAAAATATTCCATAGGATAGTTGCAGGTCATTAAGCATTAAGCTGATAAAACGTTAGTTACTAGGAGGCAGAAGTTTTACCTAATATTATTTTAGAAATATTTTACATCAAAAGGAAGTGTTTTAATGAAAAAGAAGATAAAATTACTTGCTGATAATTTTCATTTTTTTTTCAGATGTAAACATTAGTGCTAGCTGGATTTAATTCTGTTGATAAAGTAATACCAATTAATTTTAACTGGGAAGATCAACAAATTATTGAAAAGTTTTAATTGGAAATATTTTTTAAAAAGATGTAGTTTTTGTACTTTCAATTCATAGAAAGGCTGACTCAAATTACATAACAAAGTCAAGGGACTCACTGAAATAGATCAGAATAATTTGTAATTATCATATTCTTATTAACATTATCAGCATGGCATGCAATTTTAAATGAGCGTCTGTTATGTGCTAAAGAACATTTTAGGCAACGTGCTATGCAAATGACCACACATAGATTTATCCTCTTAGAGAATTTATGGTTTAATTAAAAAATATGACAGACAGTACAGTGCAACAAAATGCAAAGAATGAAAGAGAACAAGATCTCTGGTGGTTTCAGAGATTACTTTCACAGAGTAAGACACCTGATGAGCAGGAAGTTGGCAGGTGAGGGAAGCCTAGCTGATATAGCAGGTGGTATTTGAGGCACTCCTGATAGTATGGAAGATTAGTTAATGCAGGAGATGAGGCTTGTGGAAGAAATTCTTTTCAGAAGTGAAGAGTGTTTCTAAGGTCTTTGAAAATAAGTCTCTCTTCTAGGTACTACAGATTAATCTCTAATCTTTTAGATATTTTTCTCTTAAAATAATCTAAACTTCAGTTTTTATTTTATGACTCTGTCTTAAAATAACTTTTAATAGAATTCCTAAAATTATATACTTATATTAATGATTTATAAAAATGCTGAATTAACCTACTCCTTATTCTATATTCTGCCACAAGGTCAAAATTACTCAAGAATTCTCCCCACCCTTCTTTCTTCCTATGGGAGGCGGGGGAGGGGGAAACAATCAAATATAAAATAACTGAGTTTATATCCATAGACATCACTCAAATTTTCACAACTAGAAAATACAATATTTTTCTTCAAATCCAAAATGTGTTTAGAAAGTATTTGTCAAGAAAAGATATCTTAAAGTTGTAGCTCTGAGCTAAATATCAGTATCTGGAGTTTAAATATGATTCCTAAAATCTCTGAAGTGCCAAATTACTGACAATGTCCTAAAATCTGTATCAACTACAATTTAAAAGGCATTACTTATTTTAACTTATTAACTCACTAATAAGAGGCCAAGATCCAGTTAATACTAAAATCTTACAAAAACATAGAGCAATTACAATGCTACTAATATTATCAGTTATATATTTCCAATGTGCCAGACACATAGTAAGGAAACGGAGACTAATTTGCCAAAGATCAGACAGGTAACTAATAGAGCTGGGAAGCTTAACGCCTATGCTCCTAAGCAGTTCAAGGAGATACTATAAACATTAAAAACATCTTGTTTTATTATATTCTTCAACAATCCCATAAAGGCAGGCATTACTCTCTTGTTTTAAAGGCAATGAAAATGACAATGAAAGAGATAACTTCCTGAGGACAGAAAGCCAGGAAAAATTTGAATTTAAGTCTGCTGATCCAGAACATATGCTCTTATTTATTACCTAGAGACTACCTCTCAGTAAACTGCCACTTAAAAAAGTAAGGAGATTTTTAACCTCTTTAAATACATGTTCTGGTGCTTACTGAAAGGAATCAGGTCAGAGGTGGGGTGGAGGGGTATAAAGATAATTAGACAGTTTAGTATAAGGAACTAATACTTGTAAAATAGACTTAAAGTTTATGTAGTCCACTAAATACACACTGAAGTGTGAGCAGGAATTGATACTAAAATAAGCAATCTGACTGCTACTGACTTCATGGAGCTGGGGTGCTGACATTTTAAAACTAACGTTCACATGCAAAAACAAGGCACAAACAAATGTTGACAAGACAGCATTGCAGATCTCTCGAGCTAATTGTCACAAGCCTTCCGTATTGAATAAACAGGTCAGGAGCCACTAATTTGGAAGTTGGCTTAATTCTCCAACTCCTTCAGAAAAGAGGAAAGAACATTATCACCAACTTCAGGTGAAGACTTTCTCTACTTATCACAGACTGGTCCTTATATAAAAAAGACCACGGGAGCAAAAGACGTGAAGAGAAATCTCACAGAGGAAGACATAGACATGGCCAACATGCACATGAGAAAATGCTCCGCATCACTTGCCATCAAGGAAATACAAATCAAAACCACAATGAGATACCACCTCACACCAGTGAGAATGGGGAAAATTAACAAGGCAGGAAACCACAAATGTTGGAGAGGATGCAGAGAAAAGGGAACCCTCTTACACTGTTGGTGGGAATGGGAACTGGTGCAGCCACTCTAGAAAACTGTGTGGAGGTTTCTCAAAGAGTTAAAAATAGACCTGCCCTGACCCAGCAATTGCACTGTTGGGGATTTACCCCAAAGATACAGATGCAATGAAACGCCAGGACACCTGCACCCCGATGTTTATAGCAGCAGTGTCCACAATAGCCAAACTGTGGAAGGAGCCTCGGTGTCCATTGAAAGATGAATGGATAAAGAAGCTGTGGTCTATGTATGCAATGGAATATTACTCAGCCATTAGAAATGACAAATACCCACCATTTGCTTCAACGTGGATGGAACTGGAGGGTATTATGCTGAGTGAAGTAAGTCAATCGGAGAAGGACAAACACTATATGTTCTCATTCATTTGGGGAATATAAATAATAGTGAAAGGGAATAAAGGGGAAAGGAGAAAAAATAAGTGGGAAATATCAGAAAGGGAGACAGAACATAAAGACTCCTAACTCTGGGAAACGATCTAGGGGTGGTGGAAGGGGAGGAGGGTGGGGGGGCGGGGGGTGGGGAGTGACTGGGTTGTGGGCACCGAGGGGGGCACTTGACAGGATGAGCACTGGGTGTTATTCTGTATGTTGGTAAATTGAACACCGATAAAAAATAAAATTATTATAAAAAAAAAAGACCACGGGAGACCCTCTGCCTATTTGTACGAGAATATTCAAATATATCCCAGTGACACTGAAATGAAATTCAGCTTGAACAGACAGGACAGTAAAGCTAAATGCTTTTTATTTATTTAACAATTTTTATTTACAGTGTAGTTAACAGAGTATAAAATTGGTTTTAGGAGTACAATTTAGTGATTTATGACTTACATGTAACACCCAGTACTCATCCCAAGTGCCCTCCTTCATGCCCATTGCCCACTTAGCTCAGCCCCCACCCACCTCCCCTCCAGCAACCCTCCCCTTTGTTCTCTATACTAGAATCTCATGGTTTGTCTCCTTTTCTCTTTTTTTCCCCATCCCCTAATTCATCTATTTTGTTTCTTAAGCACAGATGAGTGAAATCATATGGTATTTGTCTTTGTCTGACTTATTATTTCACTTGGGATAATATACTCAGGCTGTATCCATGCCATTGCAAATGGCAAAATTTCAATATTTTGATGGCTGAGTAATACTCCATTGTACATATGTATATACACCATCACTTCTTTATGTATTCATCTATGGATGGACATTTGGGCTCTTTCCATAATTTGGTGCCTGCTGATAGTGCTGCTATAAACATCAGGGTGCATATATATGCCCCTTTGAATCAGTATGTTTGCATCCTTTAGGTAAATACCTAGTGCTGCAATTGCTGCATCACAGGGTAGTTCTGTTTTTAACTTTTTGAGGAATTTCAATACTGTTCTCCAGAGTGGCTGCACCAGCTTTCATTCCTACCAACAGTATAAGAGGGTTCCCCTTTCTCTGCATCCTCACAAAAATCTGTGGTTTCCTAACTTAATTTTAGCCATTCTAACTGGTGCAAGGTGGTATCATCACATCATGGTTTTGATTTGTATTTCCCTTATGATGAATGATGTTGAGCATCTTTTCATTCTGTTAGCCATCTGGCTGTCTTCTTTCAAAATGTGTCTATTCATGTCTTCTGCCCATTTCTTAACTGGATTATTTAATTTTGGGTTTTTTTTTTTTTTTAAAGACTTTATTTATTCATGAGAGACAGAGAGGCACAGGCACAGGCAGGGGGAGAAGCAGGCTCCATGCAGGGAGCCTGATATGGAACTTGATCCAGGGTCCCAAGATCACGCCCTTGGCTGAAGGCAGGAGCTCAACCACTGAGCCACCCAAGTGTCCCAGGGAATGTCTTTCTATTTCTTTGTGTCCTCTTCAATTTCTTTCATAAGTGTTCTATGGTTTTCAGAGTACAGACCTTTTATCTCTTTGGTTACGTTTATTCCTAAGTATCTTATGGTTTTTGGTGTAATTGTAAATGGGATCAATCCCTTGATTTCCCTTTCTGCTGCTCATTATTGGTGTATAGAAATGCCATAGATTTCTGTATGTTAATTTTGTATCCTGTGACTACTGAATTTGTGGATCAGTTCTAGCAATTTTTTGGTGGAGTCTTTCAGGTTTTCTACATAGGGTATCATTTCATCTGCAAATAGTGAAAGTTTGACTTCTTCCTTGCCAATTTGGATGCCTTTTATTTATTTTTTGTTGTCTGTTTGCTGAGGCTAGGACTTCTAAGTACTATGTTAAGTAATAATGGTGACAGTGGGCGTCCCTGTTGTGTTCCTGACCTTAGGGGAAAAGCTCTTGGTTTTTCCCTATTGAGGATGATATGAACTGCGGGCGGGCCTTTATAATGTTAAGGTATGTTCCATCCATACCTACTTTGTTGAGTTTTTTTTTTTTTTTTTTTTTTTAAGATTTTATTCGTTAATGAGAGGCAGAGAGAGAGAGAGAGAGAGAGAGAGAGAGAGAGAGAGAGATTGAGAGCGTGGCAGAGACACAGGCAGAGGGAGAAGCAGACTCTATGCAGGAAGCCTGACATGGGACTCGATCCTGGGTCTCTAGGATCAGGCCCTAGGCTGAAGGCGGTGCTAAACCGCTTAGCCACCTGGGCTGCCCTGTTGAGAGTTTTTTTTTTTTTTTTAAATCAAGAATGGATGCTGTATTTTGCCAAATGCTTTTCCTGTATCTATCGACAGTATTATATAGTTCTTATCCTTTTTAAAAAAATATTAGCATGGTGTATCAGGTTGATTGATTTGGAAATATTAAACCATCCTTGCAGCCCAGGAATAAAATCCCATTTGACTGTGGTGGATAATCCTTTTAATGCACTGTTGGATCCTACTGATTAGTATCTTGTTGAGAATTTTTGCAACCATGTTCATCAGGGATATTGGCCTATAATTCTCCTTTTTAGTGGGAGTCTTTGTCTGGTTTTGGGATCAAGGTAATGCTGGACTCAGAAATGAGTTTGAAAGTTTTCCTTCCATTTCTATTTTATGGAATAGTTAGAAGAATAGATTTTAACTCTTTTTTAAATATTTGGTAGAATTTCCCTAGGAAGCCATCTGGCCCTGGACTTTTGTTTGTTGGGAGATTTTTTTACTATTAATTCAATTTTGTTACTAGTTTATAGGTCCATTCAAATTTTCTATTTCTTCCTATTTCAATTTTGGTAGTTTGTATATTTCTAGGAATTTATCCATTTTTTTCAGATTGCCCAATCTGCTGGTAAATAAGTTTTCATAATATTCTAATTGTTTGTATTTCTATGGTGCTGTGAGTTTTTTCATTCATTATTTTATTTATTTATTTTTTCTTTTTGATAAGGATGGTTAGGGGTTTATCAATTTTATTAATTCTTTCAAAGAACCAATTCCTAGTTTAATCGATCTGTTTTACAGGCTTTTTATTGTTTTCTTTTCTATAACATTTATTTCTGCTCTAATCTTTATTTCCCTTCTGCTGGTTTTAGGCTTTATTTGTTGTTTCTTTTCCAGCTCCTTTAGGTGTAAGATGAGGTTGTGTATTTGAGACTTTTTTTTGCTTCCTGAGGTAAGCCTGTATTGCTATACACTTCCCTCTTTTTTTTTTTTTTTAAGATTTTATTTATTTATTCATGAGAGACACAGAGAGAAGGGAGAGGGAGAAGCAGGCTCCATGCAGGCAGTCCAATGTGGGACCCGATCCCGGGACTACAGGATCATGCCCTGAGCTGAAGGCAGACGCTTAACTGCTGAGCCACCCCGGCGTCCCTATGCTTCCCTCTTATGACTGCTTTGCTGCATCCCAAAGATTCTGGACTGTTGTGTTTTCATTTTCATTTGTTTCCATGTTTTAAAATTTCTTCCTTAATTTCCAGGTTAACCTATTCATTCTTTCTAGGATGTTCTTTAACCTCCATGTGCCTGTGGTCTTCCCAAATTTTTTCTGGTGGTTGATTTCAAGTTTCAAAAGAGTTGTGGTCAGCAAATATGCATGGTATGATCTCAATCTTTTTTTGTATTTGTTGAGGCCTGATTTGTGACCTAGTAATGTGATTTATTCTGGAGAATGTTCTATGTATACTCGAAAAGGATGTGTATTCTTCTGCTTTAGTTTGAATGTTCTGAATATATCTGTTAAGTCCCTCTGGTCCAGCATGTCATTCAAAGCCACTGTTTGCTTGTTGATTTTCTGCTTAGATTATCTATCCATTGCAGGAAGTGGCATGTTAAAGTTCCCTACTATTATTGTATTGTTACAGTTCTTTATGTTTGTAATCAATTGATTTATATATTTGGGTGCTCCCAAGGTAGGGACATAAATATTTACAATTGTTAGATCTTCTTGTTGGGGGGAAACCTGGGTGGCTCAGCAGTGTAGCGCCTGCCTTTGGCCTGGGGCGTGATCCTGGGGTCCCGGGATCGAGTTCCGCATCAGGCTCCCGGCATGGAGCCTGCTTCTGCTTCTGCCTGTGTCTCTGCCTCTCTTTCTCTCTCTGTGTCTATCATGAATAAATAAATAAAATCCTGTAAAAAAAAAAAAAGATCTTCTTGTTGGATAGACCCTTTTATTATGATATAGTAACCTTCTTCATCTCTTGTTACAATCTTTGGTTTAAAATCTAGTTTGTCTGATATAAGGATGGCTATTTCAGCTTTCTTTTAATGTCCATTAGCATGATGAATGGTTCTCCATCTCTTCGCTTTCAGTCTATAGGTGTCTTTAGGCCCAAAGTGAGTCTCTTGTAGGCAGTGTATAAACGGGTCTTATTTTTTTATTCATTCCCATACTGTATGTCTTTTGATTGGAGCATTTAGTCCATTTACATTCGGAGTGATTACTGACAGTAATGAACTTAGTGCCATTGTATTACCAGTAAAGTTGTTTCTGGAGATTTTTTCTGTTCCTTTCTAGTCTTTGTTGCTTTTGATCTTTCTTTCCTACTTGAAGAGTTCCCTTTAATATTTCTTGCAGGGCTGGTTCAGTGGTCATGAACTCGTTTATTTTTTGTTTGTCTGCGAAACTCTTTATTTCTCCTATTATGCCTTGTTGGATAAAATATTCCTGGCCCCATTTTTCCCACTCCAAATGTTGAATATATTATGCCTCTCCTTTCTGGCTTGCCAAGTTGTTGTTGTTTTTTTTAAAGATTTTACTTATTTATTTGAAAGAGAGAGAGAGCAAGTGCACAAATGGCAGGGGGAGGGGCAGTGTAAGAGGGAGAAGCAGATTCCCTGCTGAGTAGGGTGCCTGATGTGGGGGGGATCACAACCTGAGCCGAAGGCAGACATTTAACCAACTGAGCTACTCAGGAGCCCGTGGCCTGCCAAGTTTCTGTGAATTAAGTCTGCAGCTTGTTATGCTTTGTAAATTAGGGATTTCTTTTCCCTTATTCTCAGGACGTTTTCCTTATCTCTGTATTTAACAAATTTTACTAAGATATGTCTTAGTGTTGGCCTGCTTTTGTTGATTTTGATGGGAGTTCTCTGTGCCTCTTAGATTTGGATGTCTGTTTCTTTCCCCAGATTAGGTAAATTTTCAGGTATATTTTCCTCAAATAAACCTGGTGCCCCCTTTTCACCTCTTCTTCTGGAACTCCAATGATACAAATATTATTATGCTTTGTTATGCTGAATTCCCTAAGTCTACAATCGTAATCCAATATTTTCCTTTCCCTCTTCTTTTCAGCTTATTTTCCATAATTTTATCTTCTATATCACTTATATGTTCTTCTGATTCTTCCATCCTTGTGCTCATTACATCTAGTGGATTTCATATTTCAGTTACAGCAGTTTTTATTTTGGCTTGACTGGTTTTTAGGTCTTTTATCTCTGTAGTAAGGGACTCCCTGGTGTCTTCTATGCTTTTCTCAAGCTCAGCTAAGTAGCCTTATGATTGTTGTTTTAAATTTTGATTCAGGCATCTTACTTAGAGCTGTTTCAATTAGATACCTGACCATGACCTTTTCTTGTTCTTTCTTTTGGGATGAATTACTCTGTCTTTGCATTTTGTCTAGGTCTTTGTCTTCTGTGTGTTAGGAAAGCTTGTTATGTTCCCTGCTCCTGAGGGTAATGGCTATATGCCTAGCACTTCAGGAAGTGTCTCTGATGTATGCTGTATGCACTTTGCTCTTGTGTTTTGGCTGCTCTTCCCTTCAGATCAGTCCTCTGTGGAGTTTCTCCTTGCTTGCTCTGGGGAGTGTTTAGACCTTGTCCAGTGTTTGGCAAGTTTTAATTATGTGTGCTTTGGTCTGCTTGTTAAGAGGCTAGATCCTGTTTCCACCAGAGCTGAAGCACTCTATGGTCAGTAGGCTTGGTGTATGTGTGTGTGTGGGGGTTGTGCTGTTCTTCTGGGGGAGGGGGCCCACTCCTGCTCTGGTTCTCAGGCATGCCTGCCTTAGTAAAAAAGCACTTGCAGAGTGCAGGGTGGTGGGGCTTGGAATAAGCAGCTTGGATTTGGATGTCTGTGGGTACTGTGCTGTTTGCTCACTGAAGTCAGACCATGCTGATGGACAGGGGAGAAAAATGGCATCAGTCAGGTCTTTCCTCCCTGGAGTGGGGAGTTTGCACTACCACCACTGTCCAGAAAGCCCTCATAGAAAAGCTATCAATCTTTCCTTTGTTACCTAGACATCCCCCAGATCTCTGCCTTCACCCTGTCTGTGCCCACCTGGCAGCACAGTGCTCCTGTGTTTTATTTCAGAAAGACTGGGTTTGAAAACCTCAAATTTTAGAGACTAGGCATGATGCAGACTCACTCTGATCCTCTGGGGAAGGGTCTTGTTGCGCTGTGGCTGGTGCACGTTTGTCCCAGAAGGGCAGTCACATGAATGTGACACACACACACACACAGAGAGAGAGAGAGAGAGAGAGAGAGAGGGAGGCAGAGACACAGGCAGAGGGAGAAGCAGGCTCCATGCAGGGAGCCTGATGCGGGACTCGATCCCTGGACCCCAGGATCACACCCTGAGCCAAAGGCAGATGCTCAACTGCTTAGCCACCCAGGCATCCCTACTCTCCCATCTTAACTCCTTTTCACTAAATGCTATTTATAAATTGCTTTTACTCCTATACATGACTTTGGGAAGGTTACTTATTTATTTATTTTTTTAAAAGATTTTATTTATTTATTCATGAGAGACAGAGAGATAGAGAGAGAGGCAGAGACACAGGCAGAGGGAGAAGCAGGCTTCGTGCAGGCAACCTAATGCAGGACTCGATCCCGGGACTCCAGGATCACGCCCTGGGCTGAAGGCAGGTGCCAAACCGCTGAGCCACCCAGGGATCCCCCTGGGAAGGTTACTTAATCCTTTTGTGCCTCTGTTAGCTACTCTATAAAATGGGGGTATGAAATGAAGTTACTTTCTTCAAAGGACTGATGTGAGGATTAAATGTAGTAATACATATAAGAGGCTCAGTATAGTATAGGAAGCCATCAGTAAGGATTTACACCTATTAAAACTGTTATTGATCACGTGCATTTGTTTTGGAAGCACTTACAGCACAGCACTGGTTAGGTCACTCCCCTGGGTGAGTCCCTGACTGACCACTCCTTCTCGAACTTCGTAAAGGGCTGCTCTCTCTTCTGTCCATTCTTTAAACTAAGTTGTTCTATCTCAGGGCCTCTTCTCTCCTCAGTGCTTCCTGCATGGTTGCATCTGTAACTGTGACTTCAACTGCCATTTAGATGGCTCACAATTCTTAAATCTGAACTCAGTATGTCCTAAACTGGACTCATTCCCTGCCTTTTCCTCCCCCAACTTAGTCTTTTCCTTATGATCCATGTATCTTGGTGAATGGCACAACCATTCACCTTGCTGATCAAACCAGAAACTTGAGCACTATACACGATTCCTTTTTCTTCCTCCCTTCTCATAACCAATCACTCATTAAATCCTACTAATTCTATCACCAAAATACCTATCAAATTTATCCTCTTCTCTCCATTTCTACTACCTCTTCTCCAGCCTATAACCCCTTGCACCTCCTGTTTCTTTTGCTCCCTCAATCCACTCAACCCTCAGAGTGACTGTTCTACTCTGATTTGTCACTTTCTTACTTTTCAATAGCAATGCACTCTTCTTAGGATAAGGTCTAAACTCTTCACTTTCCTATAAAGGGATATATGATTTAGGCTCTACATTAACTCTCTGGTTTATGTCCAACTATCCTTAGCAGCCTCATCCCTCTTTCCAAAATGGTATCTCTCCTCTTTGCTTATACATCTGGATGCTGGTCTATCCTTCACCTTTCCTGACTGAACCAATCTCCTACTCCTCTACTCCTCTATTTCTACCCAAATTTTCCTACTGTGCTCTCTGAAATTCTCTTTCCATAGTACACCTCTTTAACCTATTCATTGTATGTGTAGTCTTGCCAAATCCAAAACCCGGATCGCCACTAAGGGTACTGGTACCTTCACAGACTTCTGAAATGGAAGTTACTAATTTTTTTCTGCTTCAATGCTAATTCCAGACCCTTTCTCTTCTAACCTCTTTATAAAATTCTCTGTTTCTCTAATGCTATCCAGCCAGGCCACCTTTTGCTTTTTCTTCATAGTGGTCATTTACCAAAGTCGCCTCTCCTCATCCCTAGTCTCTTTCATGGGCACTGCTTCCTCTTCTACTCCCTTAAATGTTGCTGTTCCTCGGATCTCCCCGAGGCGTTCTTTTGCCACATTCCTCCTCCCCCAGCTTTAAATAAAACTGATGTTTTAATAATTAAGTTGTAATCTCTCTTGAGAAAGTTATTTCTTCCTTAAGTAGTATTTTATTATAATTTAAAAACATTAAAGAACTTGGCATTAAAACATTTTTTAGGTAGGTTCTCTACTGTATATTCTCTACCATACTGTTGCTGGCCTCACAACAATTCCTTAACAATATACTGGTTAAATAAAGCAAGTAAACAGAAATTTAACAAGTCAAAATTACCTTTATCACCAAGGTCTCTGAAAAAGGTTGCTCCAGAACGAGTTGGTTGGATTCCTGCCAGTATATCCTCGATATCCTTTGAATGCACATTAAAATCTTTAAATTTAACTTATAAAAGTTCATTTTTTTGTCACCAAGAAAACAAAAAGAAAGGGAGAAAGAACTCTCTCCCATACATCCTGCTTACCTTTTTTGTCAGCTTCTTTACTGCAGTTTTACCTACAGCAAAGAAGAAACATTATTTAATATCCACATTCCTTGGTAAAACTCAACTTCTACTAAAAACGAAAATCATTTAAAAGACAAAACAGACAACTAAATATTTCTAAGGAAATAAAACTTAGGCAATTTAGCTCGTGTCTTTAAACCAAAGTTATGAGCTAGAGAATTCTAAGTCTAAACACAAAGACATCATGGGTTGTTTTTAAGACCTACTTTTCAATTTCACTCACCCTATTTCAGACATATAAAATCTTTTTTAAAAAATATTTTATTTATTTATTCATGAGAGACACAGAGAGAGAGAGAGAGACAGAGACAGAGACAGGCAGAGGGAGAAGCAGGCTCCATGCGGGAAGCCCGACATGGGACTCGATCCCAGGTCTCCAGGATCATGCCCTGGGCCAAAGGCAGGCACTAAACTGCTGAGCCATCCAGGGATCCCCTAGACATATAAAATCTTACCACCATATTTTACTTCTCTTAGTTGTCTGCATCATAAATAAATTGTCAAACCTGATTAAAAAAAAATCTTTTTGCTTTCACTGATTAAAAAAATACAAAGCTGCCCTTTTAAACCGTAAAAGTTCTCTTAAGTTTTCAGCTCTCTAGTCAATTTAAAAGTCTAGCCAACGTGACTATACATTCCAAAGTTATTTTTAATAATTTCCTATTGGACAACAGATTTATAATTCTTTCAGGTGTTTAGACATCCTCATTATTGCTTACATCATTTTCCTCTTATCCACTATAATTTTTTTTAAAAGATTTTATTTATTCATGAGAGACAGAGAGAGAGGCAGAGAGACACAGGCAGAAGGAGAAGCAGGCTTCATGCAGGGAGCCCAATGTGGGACTCGATCTCAGGTCCCCAGGATCACACCCTGAGCCAACGGCAGATGCTCAACTGCTGAGCCACCCAGCCATCCATATCCACTATAATTCTAAAGCAATCAGGTGCTTCTTTTGTTGAGACTTATTTTGAAGATGGCCTCAAGTCATTTACACATCCAGAATGCTGAAAAATGTTTTACTTTCTTACATAAGTCATATGCATCACAAACTTCCCTTTCTGCTTCAAGATTATCTTATCTGTGAAGTTCCTTCAGTATAATTACATGGTCTATGAAAGTTCAGGTGACAGGTTAAAAAAAATGAATACTTTCAGATGTGCCTTTTCTGTACTTCAGGATGCTTAATTTGGACTATATATCTATTGGGGACACATTCTATCATTTGGTGTTAACAAATTGTCAGAATTTTAATTTTGCATTATTTTTTTAAAAGATTTTATTTATTTATGAGAGACTCAGAGAGAGAGAGAGAGAGAGAGAGAGAGGCAGAGACATAGGCAGAAGGAGAAGCAGGCTCCCCATGGGGAGGCCAATGTGGAACTTGATCCCAGGACCCCAGGATCATGGCCTGAGCCAAAGGCTCAACCACGGAGCCACCCAAGCGCCCTTTAGTTTTGTATTATTAATGAAAACAGTGGTTGTGGGCAGCCTGGCTGGCTAAGCGGTTTAGCACTGCCTTTGGCTCAGGTTGTGATCCCAGGATCGAGTCCCACATTTGGCTCCCTGCATGGAGCCTGCTTCTCCCTCTGCCTGGTCTCTGCCTCTCATGAATAAATAAATAAAATCCTTAAAAAAAAAAAAAAAAAAAAAAAAGAAAATAGTGGTTGCAGATATGACTGTATCATTTTTAGAAACATCTATGACAAATGTTTATAAACTTAGGTGTTACTATTTTGGGATAATTTTAAACAATGTGTCATCCAATGACAAAGAACCCTAGATTCTAATGTTAGGTGCTAATATACCCTTAGATCATCAAATAGTCAAAAGTTATCACCTAAATTACAAGCTTAAGGGTTTGTGTGAATGTGTATATAGAGAGATGATGGTAATACAATGCTGATAACAAACCCCAGAAAAATATGTAATACATATATTTTTATCTACCTTTGTATATTCTATTAAAAAAAGAAATTGATCACGATTCACATACCTTATGTTGTTCTTCTTCATGTTCAGATTATTCATTACCTTAGGCACTTTTATTTTTAAACAATTAAGGTTACTCCCCAAAGAGATTAATCCTTGTACCCAACAGAAAAAAGGATTCTAGGAAGTAATAATTGACATCTTGAAGTTGACAATATGGGTGGTTTCTAAGTAATAAGATTATTTCTAAGGGATCTTATATTTGCTTCATATCTAGATTTCTTTTTGGTCTTTTAACAATTTATGTGCTTAAAAAATCCTTCTACTTAATACTGAGTGAGGAAAGAAGGTAGCCTTTGCTTCCCTGTGGGCTAGAAGTCTTGATGCCAAATACCTAAGCCAGTAAAATTCAATACTATATGAATAAAATACAACAATAAAGTCATGAACTACAAAAATCACATGTAAGAATGAAACTATAAAACCCTATTGAGGCAGATTCCATATCTGTCCTTCCTTTTATGTAGCTCAGTGATTAGCATTTAAATATTGGTTGAGTGAATAACTGAAAAAAAATTAGAAAAGATTCCAGGAAGTCTTCTTATTCAGATCCCTGCCTTTAAGTGGTTAATAATTATTATCCTCATTTTACAAATAAAACAAATAAGGCTGACAGGCAAGAGGAATTAGGTCACAATGTGGGCACTCGAGGATTTCTCTTCTCATCAAGATTTTTCAAAAACAGGTGTTAGATGTCTTCAGTTCTATTAAAGTAGCAATTGGGAACCTGTGGACCACTCTCAACACTTCAGGAAATTTCACAGAACTGAATGATTAAACATGGGATGGTTAGAGAGGGAACAATGGTTATTTCATGTTGATTACAAGTTCTGCTGGTACTAGCATACATGTTTATCAAAAATGGAGAAACTAATGTACCTAATGAGCTTCTCTTGTATGAAATACTCTTCAAAATGGAATCAATAATTTTTTAAATGACAAATCATTTTAGCTGACAAAAAGAGGTCATTCTCTTATATAAAACTCATTTTTAGATTAAAAAAATAAGTCAGAGCTACTAGGGGTAAACATCTAATTTCTCTTGTTTCTTCTTCCTCCTAAGTCAATAAACTTTTCTTTCAGTAAGAGAAGGGGTTGTGATGTTTCAAACTCAGAACACCAGGGTAGAAAGTGTCTTACCCAGGTGTGCCTACCTGTATACCACTTGTTCATGCACTGTACTAAGGATACCACAGATAAAAATAAGAGGTCCATGGTCTATGGTATGATAAACCACGACTTTCATTCTTCTGACAGCAACTACAACATCAGGACATATTAAATATACCCAAATATTTTTGGCCACATTTTTCTATTTAAAAATGAAACCCATTTTATTTTATTTTATTTTTTAATTTATTTTTTAATTTCAAGTTTTTTTTTTAAGGATTTTATTATTTATTTATTCATGAGAGACACACACACACACACACACACACACAGAGGCAGAGACACAGGCAGAGGGAGAAGCCGGCTCCATGCAGGAGCCCGACGTGGGACTCGATCCCGGGTCTCCAGGATCAGGCCCTGAGCCGAAGGCAGGTGCTAAACCGCTGAGCCACCCAGGCGTCCCGAAACCCATTTTAAATTATCTAAAAAAAATTTTTGTGTGTGTGTGTTTGTTTTGTCTGTCTGGTTTTTTCTTGGAGGGAGGGGAAAATTCTTGCTTTCCTTTCTTTGGAAATATATAAAAAAACCCAGTCTTTTTATATGCATACCTTTCTCATATATATTCACGTACTCATATATGGAAATAACAGAATGGGGGAAAAACAGCAAAAAGGTAGAGCTAGAGTTGAGGCTGTAATGTTTTATTACATGAGCTTGAAGAATGGCAAATACATTGTGGCTTTTCTTGGCAGGGGGAAGCACAGATCTTGAAGATCTATGAAGCACTACAATGGAATTCTGGCTCAGGAAGTAGAATGTTTTTAAAGGTCTCCATCTCTTTGTAGAGATTCCGCCATGTGGCTTTCACTGTTTACAGAGGATTTCCAAAGTAAAAATCAGGAACAGGCACATCTTGTTAAAGACAAACAGCCATTTTAATACTTAAAATACGTAAAACTGCATTAATACATATTAAGTATTATTACAGGTCGAATAAATCTTTGCTGCTAGCCAAAATAAAGTTATTTGATGATTGTAACTATAAAAACATTATTAATGGTATCTAATTCCAGTTCACTTTGCTGGAGGTAAGCAGCCTTTGATACATAACAATTAGACAGCAGAGACACTGCCATCATTTCAGGTCTTTTGCATGAATATATGGAACAACTTGGCATCAATGTTAAAAATAGTATGACAGAACTAGTTACTCCAATACTTGCTTGAATTCAATCACAGCTAATATGAAAACTAAGGGAGAAAATGACATATTAGCAAAACAAACTTCCTAATATCACTAAATAAAAGTGATAACTGGAGGGAAAAAAAGGAGGGCAAATTAAATGGTGCTATTTTCCTTCAACAAAGTATGTGGTTTGCTCATTTCTACTGGAATATTTAAATAATGAGAGCAAGAGATATCCTCTGGTTGGTATTTCTTCCACAGGGAGACAAACAGTGACCTCCAAAAATGTCTGAAACTTGCCTACTTGTCAACTTTGCTAAACTGCTCTTCAAATATATTTAAATTATTTTTGAAGGGGAAAAAAGTGACTATTTTTTGCAACCTCAAGTACTGTGAAATAATAACATTACACAGAACACAGAATACAAAAATATTCCAGCAGAAATAGTAACGTAGTATATAATAACAGCAATAGGTCTCTTTATTCACACAACAAATAATTTAATTACAGTTTAAAACTGATGTATGGGGCACCTGGGTGGCTCAGTGGTTGAGCATCTGCCTTGGACTCAGGTCCTGATCCCGGGGTCCTGGGATCGAGTCTCATATCAGGCTCCTTGTAGGGAGCCTGCTTCTCCCTCTGCCTCTCTCTGTGTCTTTCATGAATAAATAAATAAAATCTTAAAAAAAAAACAAAAAACAAAAAACCCTGATGTAAAGGGGTAAATACAGCAGCTAGAAAGTAAGTAATAGGGGGAGGGGAAGACAGGGAAATCTCCAAACAAGAGATGCTGAAGTGAACATCTTAAGGTATGCATGAATTCGCTCAGAGAAATGGGGTTTAAAGCATTCTGGGAACAGCATGTGCAGTTCTGAGACAAGGAGAGTTGGAGCACTGTAGGAACAGAGTGGGGCCTGTCAGTTACTTCTACTGTGATGAGGAGGGAAGAGTGTGTGGTAGTTTTGGTGGCAGGAAGCTGAGGTAATTGCTACCTAAAGACTTCTATTTTCTCTTTGAGTAGGTGATCAAGGTAGTTTGCTCGAACATGTAGGAGAAAGTATAAGAAACTTAGCATGACATCCAAAGATTGCTAGTATAAAGAAAAACTGACTTTTGTGTAGAGATGCTATATCCTGACCCTGATAACTCACTTATTTTAGTAGTTTTATTATTTGTAGATGCTTTGGGATTTTCTACATAGGTAATCATGTCTCTGACCAAAGACCACTTTAGTTCTTCCTTTCAAATCTATAGGTCTCATTTCTTTTTTTCTTGCCTTTTGGCACTGGCTAGGACTTCCAGTACACTGTTGAATACCAGTGGTAAGAGTGAAGAGCCTTGCCTAGTTCTTGATCCTGGAGGCAGTCAATCTTTCACCATTAAAAATGATAATAGCAACTGGCTCTATGTCCATATGGCCTTTTAGGCCTAAAAAGTGCCATAAAGTCCTTGGAGGCCTAACACATCAATTCTTTTTTGGAAAATGAGTCTATCATCAATCTGTGCTTTTAAAATTTTTGATTATATAAAGACAAGATACCTCCTATAAATCAGTTCACTTTTCTATTAGAATTACCCTAGATGAATATTTTGGTTACATACCTGCTTAGACCCACAGGAGTTCTCTGCTTTAGAAAAGCATATAGTCATGTTTTTATTATTTTAGTGTCTCCATTTATCTTTCCTAAAAGATCGTAATTTTAAAACTAGTATTTTCAATTGGGTATAGGATTAGTATTTTTTTATACATGCATTTTATATAGCTTTATTATATTTCATAAACCATAAAAACCATCCATTTAAGCTGTATAGTTCAATAGTTTTTTGTATATTCACAGAATTGTACACTCATCACTACAATCTAATTTCAGAACATGTTACTACCCCCAAAAGAATGAAAAATCCATTAGCCGTCACTCCTTCTTCCCCACTCCTAGGCAACTGCTAATCTCCTTTCTGTCTCTAGAGATCTGTGTTTTCTGGACATGTCATATAAATGGACTCATATAATATGTGGCTTTTTGTGACTGGCTTCTTTCATCAAGCATTATGTCCTTAAGGTTCATGCAAGTTATTGCATGTATCAGTACTTCATTTTTTAAAAGAGCTGGGTAAGATTTCATTGTATAAATCTACCATATTTTGTTGGATCCATTCATCTGTTGGTGAACCTTTAGGTCATTTCTATTTTTTGGCTATTGTGAATAACGTTGCTATGAACATTCATGTGCAAGTTTTTGTGTGGAGGTATGTTTTTACTTCTCTTGTATGGTCTACCTAGGAGTGGAAATGCTGGGTCCTAGAAATTCTTCTCTTTCTTTTCTTCACTGTCAAGTTTTTCTCTCATCTGTCTATACATACACAATTGTTTTTCTCATCTTAAAAAAAACTCTTCCTTGAACTCACTTCCACTTCCATCTACTGCTCCAACTTTCTCCTTTTTACAGCAAATCCCTCAGTATCTATATTTGTTTTTTCCCATTTTCTCTTTTCCCATGTCCACTAAAAACTACCTTAGATAGGCTTTCATCTTCATACCACTCCACCAAAACTGTGCCTATGAAAATCACCACTAAACCCTCATGTTGTCAAATCCAGTGGTCAATCCATTCATTTACTTATTTGTTTTTCTGACTGAAGTATAGTTGGCAAACACTATTATGTTAATGTCATGTGTACAACACAGCGATTCAACATTTAACACACATTACAAAATGCTCACTATGGCAAGTGTAGCTACCATATGTCACCATACAAAGTTATTACAATATTACTGACTATATTCCCTACACTGTGCTTTACATTGCCTTGAACTATTTATTTGAGAACTGGAAGTTTGTACCTCTTAATCCCTCTCAGCTATTTACCCATTCCACAACCCATCTCCCCTTTGGCAACCACCAACTCCATTTTTTGTATTTATCAGAGTGTTTCTATTTTGTTTGTTCATGTGTTTTGGTTTTTAGATTCCACATTTCACTTAGCCTAATAGGGACCCTTTAGGTCCATTTTTTGTATTTATCAGAGTGTTTCTATTTTGTTTATTCGTTTGTTTTGGTTTTTATTTTTATTTATTTATTTATTTTTTTAAAAAGAGTTTATTAGAGAGAGAGAGAAAGAGGGAGAGAGAGAGAGAGAGAGAGAGAGGCAAAGACCTAGGCAGAGGGAGAAGCAGGCCCCATGCAGGGAGCCCGACACGGGACGCGAACCTGGGTCTCCAGGATCAGGCCCTGGGCTGAAGGTGGCACTAAACCGCTGAGCCACCGGGGCTGCCCTGTGGACCACCTTTAGGTCCATCAATGTTGCTGTAAATAATAAGACTTCATTTTTTTAAATGGCTGAGCAATATTCCATTGTGGTATAAAGATGTATCATATCTTTTCTCTCCCTTCTTCTATGAGTATAGTTGAACATACATAACATTAGTTTTGGGTGTACAACATAGTGATTGGTTAACTTTATATATTATGCTATGTTCATAAGCATAGATTTGTTCCAAACACACTGCATCTTAATCCATTTATCCACTGAAGGACATTTGAGTTGCTTCCGTATCTTGGCTATTATAAATGAGGCTGCAATGAACACAGGGGTGCAGATCCTTTTCAAATCAGTGTTTTCATTTTCTTTTTTTTTTTTTTTTTTTTTTGTGTTTTCATTTTCTTTAGGTAAATACCCAGAAGTGAAATTACTGGATCACACAGTAATTCCAATCTTAATTTTTTGAAGAACCACCATACTGTTTTCACAGTAGTTGCACCAATTTACATTCTTACCAACAGTGCACAAGGGTTCCTTTTTTGCCATATCCTTGCCAATACTTACATTTCTTTTCTTTTTGATACTACCCATTTTGACAGGTGATGTCGTTGTGATTTTGATCTGTATTTCTCTGGTGATTAGTGATGTTCAGCATCTTGCCATGTGTCTACTGGCCATGTGTTTGTTTCCTTTGGAAAACTGTCTATTGAGGCCCTCTACTCATGTTTTAATCAGATTAGTTTTTTTTGGTGTTGAGTTGTAGGAGTTCTTCATATATTTTGGATATTAACCCCTTATCAGATATATCATTTGCAAATATCTTTCCCACTCAATAGGATGCCTCTTCATTTTATTGATAGTTTCCTTGCTATGCAAAAGCTTTTCAATTTGCTGTAGTCCCAACTATTTATTATTACTTTTGTGGTCCTTACCTGAGGAGGCAGATCCAAAAGAATATTACTAAGATCGATGTCCAAGAGTTTTTCACTTATGTTTTCTTTTAGGAATTTTATGGTTTCAGGTCTCATATTTAGGTCTTCAATCCATTTTAGTTTATTTTTAATGTGGTAAAAGACAATGGCTCAGTTTCATTCTTTTGCATGTAGCTGTCCAGATTTCCCAACACCACTGATTAAAAAAAGTGTCTTTTCTCCCATTTTGTAATGTTGTCTCCTTTGTTGTAGATTGTGACCATATAAATGTGAGTTTATTTCTGGGCTCTATTTTGTTCCATTGATCTATGTGTCTGTTTTTGTGCCAATACCATACTGTTTTGATCACTCTGATTTTGGAGGATAGTTTCAAATCTGGAGTGTGATACCTCCAGCTCTGCTGTTTTCTCAAGACTGTCTTTGTTTATTATGGGTCTTCTGTGGTTCCCTGCAAATTTTAAGATCTGTTCTAGTTCTGTGAAAAAATGCTACTGAAATTTTGATAGGGATTGCACTGAATCTGTAGATTGCTTTGGGAAGTATGGACATTTTAACCATATTTATTTTTCTAATGCACAAGCATGGTATACCTTCCCATTTATCTGTGTCATCTTAAATATCTTTCATCAATGTCTTATAGTTTTCAGAGTACAGGTCTTTCACCTCCTTGGTTAAATTTATTCCTGGGTATCTTATACTTTTTGGTGCAATTGTAAATGAGACTGTTTTCTTGATTTCTCTTTCTGCTAGTCTGTAATTAGGCAATAGAATGCAACAATATTAATTTTGTATCTTGTGACTTTAATGAATTCACTTATTAGTTCTAACAGCTTTTTGGAAAAAAAAAAAAAAATAACAGCTTTTTGGTGGTGCCCTTATGGTTTCTATACACAGTAACCTATCATCTGCAAACAGGGACAATTTTATTTCTTTTCCAATTGGATGCCTTTTATTTCCTTTTTTTTTGGTCTGATGGCCATGGCTGGCACTCCTAGTACCATGTTGAATAAAAGTGGTGAGAATTAGTAGCAGGAAAGGAATGATAAAGATCAGACAAACGAAATAGAAATTTAAGAAAAGACCAATATAAATAAGAGCTGGTTCTCTGAAAAGGTAAACTCAAACTATTCCAAAAAACTGAAGATTCCTCAGGCAGTTAAGCTCTACTGATTTTCAAAGCCAGATATCATGGGGTGTGATCTGCAGGGTGGGGGTGCCCAACGTTGGGCCTGACCCCCTCTTTCTGCAGGGTAAACCTCTGTGCCTTTGATATCCTTTTGGCTTGTAGTTTTCTCTGCTGGGGATCTGGTTCTGTACCTCATCATGTCCCACTCATTTAGATTTGGCTTTTTCTTCATGTCTGTAGCTAATTTCATGGAATACCTATTGTGCTAATTTCAGGTTATTCTCAGAGTAAGTTGCTCTACATGTAGTTGCAGGCTTGGTCTGTTTATGGGAAGAGGTGAACTCAGTATCTTCCTACTTTGCCATCTGCTCCACACCACCTCCAATAGTCAATTTTTACTCCTTGTCTTACTTGACTTGTTACTGACATTTTTCATGGTTGATTATTCCTTCCTCCTGGAAATACTTTCCTGCACTTTGCAATACTCTACTTTACTGGTTTTCTTCATTAACTGCCCCTACTCAGTTTCTTTTACTGCTTTCTCTCTCATCTCTCCAACTCTAAATGCCAGAATACCTCAGAGCTCATTTTTACTGCTTATCTTTTCTATCTAAACTCACTTTTACAATCTCATCAAGTATCTTAACTTTAAATAGCACAAATTCGCTGAAAAGTCTTAAATTTATACTTTTGGTTCAGTTCACCTCCTTACTTGTGTAACTGCTTACTCTTCTTGGAACTCTAGTAGAAACTTGTTAATGAATACCCACTGTGTGTCAAGTACTTTTCTGAACATTTGGTCTATGACACTGAGCACAAGAGACAAAAATCCCTGTTGTCATGGAACAAGCATTCTGGGGGTGGAGCACAGATAATAAACAATAAACTTAGAAAATTAAGTAAATCAGATATAGTATATATTAGATTGTCATAAGTGCTAGGAGAAAAACCTGAACAAGGTAAAAGGGATTAAAAGGGCAGCAGAATGAATGGATAGGTGTGTGTGTGTGGTGTGAGATTACATTTCTTCCCTGAGTAGGCAATTAGGGCAACGGAAGGATTAGCCAAAAGATATCTGGACAATGTGTTTCAGGCAAAGGGGACATCCAGTGCAAAGGCTGTAGGGTGGGAGCATGTTTATTGTTTGAGGAAAAGCAAGGTGCCCATGTGGCTAGAATGGAGTGAGCTAAGAGAATAACAAGTGTTCAGGTTAGGGAGGTGATAGTGGTGGACAGATAAGTTTATACTTTATAAAATACTTTAACGTAACATTATTTTTAACTTTTTGAAGAATGTCCATACTGTTTTCCAGAGTAGCTGTACCAGGTTGCATTCCCACTAGCAGTGTAAGAGGGTTCTCCTTTCTCTGCATCCTTGCCAACATCTATTTCCCTGAGTTGTTAATTTTAGCCATTCTAACCAGTGTGCGGTGGTATCTCATTGTGGTTTTGATTTGTATTTGCATGATGCCGAGTGATGTTAAACATTTTTTCATTTGTCTGTTGGCCAGTTGAATGTCTTTGAAGAAATGTCTGTTCATGTCTTCTGCCCATTTCTTGAACCGGATCCTTTGTTTTTTGGGGTGTTAAGTTTGATAAATTCTTAATAGATTTTGGATACTAGCCCTTTATCTGATAATATCTTTGCAGTATCTTCTCCCATTTCATAGGCTGCCTTTTAGTTTTATAAATTTGACTATTTTTAATAACATTTCTCCAAATGAAGTGTACTTCTCATGGCAAGGATGTATTACTGCTTTGTTACATACATAGCCTTATTACAAAAGAGTTGGTTCTTAAGTTGCTCTGTATGAATGAAGCAAAGGGCATAATACAGAGGAGGTAAAAGTCAGTGCAACAAGTGCTCCGAGTGTTAAGCTAAAAGTTATGGGAAATGCTAAGTAATTTTAAGTAGGAGAGTAAAAGGAACAATTGTTGGTATGGGAAAAAGATGTCTAGACTGAAGGAAAGGGGGTTGTTGCAATAATCCAGAGAGAAGTGCTGAGAGCCTAAAATAAAGCAAAAGAAATAAAAATAGAGAAAGACAAATAAAAGAGAAATTAAGGAGGCAGAACAAGCAGGTCTTGGTGATGAACTGGATATAAAAGATGAGGCAGATGGAGAGGTTTATGAAAACTCCCAAAAGATGGAGTGACTTAGGGATGTGATGAGAGTTGTGCCATCACAAAGATACAGGAAAAGACTTAATAAGAAAGATGATGAATTCATTTCAGACATGTTGAGTTTTCGATGTCTGTGGGGTAACACAAGTTTCTAATGGACAGCTAAGAGTTTTAGGCTAAAGACAAAAATGTCTGAAGTAACAGTCACAAGTGATAATAAAATCATTCAGGGATTATAAGGTGAGTAGAGCTTAAGAGCACATGGGCATTTAAGAGTTGACAGGAAGACGAGGAATCATAAAAGCAACTGAAAAGTAATGAATATATTTGTTAGCAAAAAAAAAAAAAAAAAACCCCAACAAACTAGGGAATGTGTCTTGGGGAGAATGAAGTTTCAAGGAGAGAGTAAATGCTGTTAAAAGATCAATTAAGAAGTAGGCAGAAAAAGCAGCCATTGGTCTTGGCAATTTGGTCACTGGTAATCTTAAAGATAATATTCAGTAGAGAGGTGAGAGAAGCAGCCAGGTTGTGGTGTACGAGGGAGTAAGTGGGCTATAAAGGAAGGAGCATAGATGGCTGAAATCTGGCTGAGGAGAGAACAGCCAGAGAGAAGTAAGATCATGTTAGGGATTTTTTCAAGATAGTAAAGACATAAGACCACCTGTAAATTTCAGAGGAGGAGGCAGTAGAGATAAAAAGAATGACAAAACTAGAGGAGATGGTGGTGGAATTAGTCTTAGGGTGAGGAGCACACCACTAGGAGAAAGCTAATGACGGATGTGTAAGTGCTTTAGAGAATCTAAGTGAAGTTGAAGAACATGAATTTAGTGGCTCCAAACTGCACAATAATGTGATTTTCTCCCAATAGTTCTTGGCAGGCAAGGTTTATCCTTTAAAAAGGATAAAGATATTTGAAAGCAACTATTAGTGAGTGACAAAATGACAAACCATGTAGCTACAGAAAAGGAAGAAAATCCAGAAGAGCTGAGAGCTTGGGAATAGTAGAAAAATTGAGATTAGAAGCTTTTCTGAGGCCAAGAATAGGTGTATTGGGTATTAGGAAGTGGGTAAGATGGAAGGATAATTGATACATTGTTGCTAGAGAGTGGTTTCTGTAATTTGCAATTTCTAAATTGGAGCAATTCCAGGAAATGGACATGGGATGTGAATGATAAGAATACAGGTCACTGGAATTGAGAACCAAAGAACTGTAAGGCTAAAGAGATTTCAATGTAAAAGAACTTAAATAAGAGAAAATTATGTTTCAATCACATAACCTAGTTCTTAAAGGAGCATGCTTTTTATAGTATTTAGAGTACACAATGGGGAATTAAGGATGACACTGATCTCCCCCAAACCCAGGAAAAAATGAAGAAGCATCCAGCATCCACTTGAAAGAACATTAGCAAAGTATATTATTTGCAAAAAGTTCTGAAAGGTACAAACCAGGCAAAAATGAGTTTAGGATCTAATAAATCTCAGACTGCTTTGTTTCTTTCTATTTATACATGAAGACCATGGGTCACTGGGTTGGCTCTAGTTTTCCTTGTTTTGCTGTTCACCATGATCCATAGGAATGCAACCAAGATTATTATTATTCTTATCCATGATGAAAAATGAAGATGAAGTACATCATATGCATAAAGGATATATTATTTGGCCTGCAAATTACTGAATTCTTGATTTAGCTAAATGCCTTCTGATAGAGTTTAATTGCATTCCAATGAACAATAAAAGTGCAAAAGTTATAAGAGCCCAAATTGGTTAAACCAATGGTTGCATAAAAACAACAATGAAACAAAGAAAAAAAGCCACATAAACTTTAAATTTGATTAGAAGAATAGTATAGGTCTGTGGCTAAAATAAGGTAAAGCAAAAACTAGATTCAACTGAAAAAGGGAGGAAATTCTCTGATGATATTAAGCACAAGAGTAATAGTTTGATGAAGAAGAAAATACAAATGTTTAATGAAAATCAAAGAAGTGAACCACTGAATTAGGTGAAGAGAAAACACTGAATCAGGTGAAAAGAAAACAAACACTAATACATATTATTTACAGGTATACTTTAATATTTTGAGGATGATGATCAATTTTTACAACTTCTATTTGAAGCGCACAAACAAATGAGCACAAATTATAGTATAAGACATAGACAGCATTGACATTTCTGATAACCAAGAGTTGATTGGCTGCAAAATATTTCTAAAGAATTCTTCCATTATCCTTTGTTTCCTCCTATAATATCATCTTCTTCGTTCTGTATCCTTTAGAATCAAAATTCTTAGAAAAAGTAATCTATACTTGCTTTTTTCATTCCTTCTAATTCTCTCTTTTACTGCCCACTACTCTCATGAAACTGATCTACCTAAGGTCCTAATGACTCATGCTAGTGACCAAATTCAATAACCTGTTTCCAGTTATCATTCTACCAGACCTTTCTGGAACATCCATACTACTGACCAAACATTTTCTGACTCATATGACACTGCATTCTCGTTTCTGGTCAACAGTCTTATTTTAAAAATCAATTGCTTCTTTTGCTTCATTTACCTTTTAAATGTACACTTAAGAAGCATTTAAAATTTTCTTTTTTAGACCAATATTATATTTTGCAGAGGAATTAGAAAATTGCAAGAACAAAAACAAAATATAAAAACTAATAATGCCAAAAGCCAAGAGTGTACTATTAGAATTTGTACTACAGCAGTCTGTATTTTATTTAAAAACAAATATAAATAAGAAAAATATGCACTCTTACTCTTTATACACTTTTTAAGAACCTGCTTAAATCGACAGAATTGAAGGGGAAAAGGCAGTTCTACAATAAGAAACTTCAATATTCTACTTTTAACAATGAACAGGGCAGCCCCGGTGGCGCAGCGGTTTAGTGCCGCCTAAAGCCCCGGGCATGATCTGGAGACCCTGGATCGAGTCCCACATCAGGCTCTCTACATGGAGCCTGCTTCTCCCTCTGCCTGTGTCTCTGCCTCTCTCTCTCTCTCTGCATCTCTATGAATAAAAAAATAAAAAAAAGATGTATTTAAAAAAAAACAAAACAAAACAATGAACAGAGCCACCACCAAAAAGAGTAATAAAGGAACTAGAAAACCAGAATAACACTATATACCAATTAGACCTAACAGATAAATAGAACACTTAAGAATATCAGTTTATACATACTTTTCATATACACATGAAATACTCCAGAATAGACCATAAGCTAGTTTAAAAATCAAGTCTTTATACATTTAAAAGTTGAAATCACATAAAATAACAGTGGGATGAAACTAGAAATAAGCAGCAGAAGGAAAACTAAAAGACTCACAAATATTATGGACATTAAACAACACACTCTTCAAATAACTGATGGGTCAAAGAAGCAATCACAAGGGAAATTACAGAATACCTTCAGAATAATGGGAATAAAATCACAACATATTAAAACTTATTGGATACAGTAAAAACATTGCCTACAGGGAAATTTACTGCTATAAATGTGTACATTAACAAAGAAGAAGATCTCAAATCAATTGTACACATTAAGAAGCTAGAGAAAAGTGCAAACCAAACTGTAAGCTGGCACAGGGAGAAAATAATAAAGATTTAAGTGGCGATAAACAAAACAACAGAATAACAGTAAAGAAAATCAACAAAACCAAAAATTAGTTCTTTGAAGAGATCAACAAAATATAAACTTTAACCTAGTTTGATTATAATAAAAGAATAAAAGCTTAAGTTAAATTACTAAAATCAGAAATGAAAATGGGGACATTACTACCGATTTTACAGAAATAAAAAGAATTGAGAGAATACTATAATTAATATGCCAAAAAATTGGATAACCTGGATGAAATGGGTGAATAACTAGAAATAATGAAATAAATGAGCAAAATGAACCCAGAAAAATAGAAAATATGAATATACTCAAACATGGAGATTAAATCAGTGATAAAGAAGTGTCCAACAAACAAAAGCCCAGGACCTGATGGCCTCACTAGTGAATTCTATCATTTTAAATTAAGAATTAACACCAATACTCTTCATACTCTTCCAAAAATTGAAGAGAAGGAAACAAGTCTAAACTCACCCTAAGAGACCACTATTACCCTGATGCCAAAAGTAAAGACATTAGAAGAAAACCATAGGCCAATACCTCTTGCTAATATCGGTGTAAACATTCTCAACAAAATACTAGCAAACAGAATTCAATAGCATGTTAAAAGGATTATATACCATGGCCAAAGGAGATTTATTCCTGGAATGCAAGGGATTCCTTCATATTTAAGATACGAAAACCAATCCATGTATTACATCACTTAATAGAATCAAAGGAAAAATCCCCACATGATCATTTCAATGAGTCTGAGAAGCACCTGACAAAATCCAACATCTTTTCATTATAAAAACACTCAATTTCCTAATGTACTAGGAAAAGAAGGGATCTTCTATAAAGGGCATATTTGTAAAATGAGAGAGAACTATATACTCAATGGTAAAGTCTTAAGAGTAAGATTAGGAAGAAGGAAAGGATGACCAGCTGTTTACACCAATCAGTTCAACAAGTGTCTATAAGTTCTCAACAGAGCAATTAGGCAAGAAAAAAGAATAAAGGGCATCCATTTAGAAAAGGAGAAGTATAATTATTTCTAATAGACATGATCTTGTATGTAGAAAATCTTAAGAAAATCACTAAACACCGTTAGAATAAATGAATTCATCAAAGTAACAGGATAAAATAATCAACACACAAAAATCTTGTATTTCTATACACTAGCAATGAATAATCCAAAAAGGAAATTAAGAAAATTCCATTTGCAATAGTATCAAAAGGAATAAAATACTGAGGGGTCACTCCAGATTTCTTGTGGCAGTTGTTTGTATACCTTTTCCCATTTTTTTACTTTCACTTTTTTTGTTTGTTTTTGCATCTAAACTATCTCCTGTTAACAGCAAACAGCAAATAGTTGGATCTTGTTTTTAAAGCTAGTGTGACCACATGAAAAGATGTTCATCACCACTTATCATGAGGGAAATGCAAATCAAAGCTACAATGAGATATCATCTCATACCTATAAGAATGGCTAAAATCTGTCAGAATGGCTAAAATCTCAAACACAAAAAACAAGTATTGGTGAGGAGGTTGAGAAAAAGGAACCCTCTTGCACTGCTAGTGGGAACACAAACTAGTGCAGCCACTGTGGAAAATAGTATGGAGGTTCTACAAAAAGTTAAAAATAGAACTACCATATGATCCATCAATTACACTACTGAGTATTTACCCAAAGAATATAAAAACACTAATTCAAGGGGATACATGCACCCCTATGTTTATAGCAGCATTACTGACAATAGCCAAGATATGGAAGAAGCCCAGGTGTCCATCAACTGCTGAATGGATAAAGAAGATGGTACACGTATACACACACACACAAAGAATATTATTCAGCCATAGAAAAAAAAAATAAAATATTGCCATTTGTAATGATATGGATGGAGCTAGAAGTATAACGCTAAATGAAATAAGTCAAAGAAAAACAAAATACCATTTGATTTCACTCGTATGTGGAATTTAAGAAACAAATGAGCAAAGGGGAACAAAAGAATGAGAGACAAATCAAGAAACAGATTCTTAATTTCAGAGAATAAACTGATAGTTATGAGAGGGGAGAGGTGTGAGGGGATGAGTTAAATAGGTGATAGGGATTAAGGAGGGCACTTGTATGATAAGCACTGAGAAATGTATAGAATTGTTTAATCATTATATTGTACATCTGAAACTAATATAACACTGTTAACGAACTGGAATTAAAATAAAAACCTAAAAAAAATAAATGTAGTCTGACAACTTTGCCTTTTGATTGTACTGAGTCATACATTCACATTTGACAGTGGTACTGATATAGCTGAATTTGTATCTAGCATTTTACTTTTTGTTTTCTAGGTACGTTAGGCCTCCACTTCTCAGGGAGGCACAACTTTAGGTATGCCCACAATCACTGGGATGGTAATACTTTTGGCAGTTCTCCTGGTCTCTTTTCCTGACCATATCAAGATGTTAAACTCCATCCTCAGCTGACTGCTTTACTGTTTCCAAGAATGCTTGGGACATAGGCACTGCTCTGGACAATAATAAAATCAAAATTGGGATCCCTGAAGGAATAGTTCCCATGATCAGTGTTTAATATTTGTTATGAACCCTCTAGTGCTCTTTCCAGCTATCTTTCATTCATTCTCTTTCGCAAACTAGACAGCTTACAGTTAAAGCCAGCTATCTTCATTGAAACTATCAATAATCTCCCAATTACCTTTCACCACAACCTCCACTTGTTTTTCAAAGCACCCTTGGGCTTGAGCTTCTCTATGCTGTTTAAAACAATGTCAGTTTCTTTGCAGAGATATCAGAAGCTTTTTTTTTTTTTTTTTTTTGCCACCTCTTTCTTTCCCCAGGCAAAATCTCTTAGCCAGGGCTCTGGAGCTGGGAGTAGGGCTCTCAGTGACACCCCTATTCTAAGAGGTGGGTGGTAGTAATCTCTGATCTCAGAGTGGAAGCAAAGCCTTACGAGCCGGGAGAAGAGACATCAAGATTCCAATATTCTCAGTGGCATGGAGCCCATGCAGAGCCTCCATTCTATGAGTGAGGTTTGGGGGACAAGAAGAAAGCTCCCACCTTTCAATTGCACTTGCACAGAAATCAGCCTCTGCAAGTAACTGAAGGCAGGATGAGAAATGCTAGTGTCCACCTCCCCTGGGACGTAACCTTCTGACTGGGAATTGGGGATAGAGAGAACCCTGTGTTCTTGGCTGCACTAGTCTGGAAGGGAATTTTGGCTTCACCCCTGGAATGAGGAAGGGATTAGTCTTAGTTCAAACAGCACAGATTCTCACTTTTTATCCTATTTTAGCAGATTTTCTTGAATATATGGTTCTTCATTTGCTGTATGACCTTAGGAATGTTTCCTGAGATTTTAAATGATATTTTAAAATATTCAATCAGTGTCAGTGGGATGCAGGTCCATGGAGCTCCTCATGCTGATGTGATAGGAGTTTATCTTTTCAGTTTGTTCACTTTTAGTACTAAATAAGATACCATTGTACAAATATGGGACAATTTATCCATTCTCCAAATGAGGGATGTCTGGGTTGTTTCTTGGTTTTTTTTTTTTTTTTTTCTAATACTGCTGCTATAAAATATTCTTATACATATATCCCACTGTATGTACATGGGCAAGTATTCCAATTGGGTTGTACAGTATGCATACACAGAGGAATGGGATTTCTAGATCAAAAGTTATGCAAATGTTTAACTTTATAAGACAGTGCCAAAGTGTTTTCTAAAGTAGCTGTTTCAATTGGTACTTATACCCACTGGGGTATGAAAGTCTATATTGATCTAGATCCTCTACTACCTTTGTTAACAGAATTAACTGCTGCCAACCTACACTGTAAAAATTTGTATCTTACTGTTGTCACTAATAAAGGTAAATGTATGTTTATTGTTCTTGTATGTTTTCTCTTCTGTGAATGCTATTTATTTCTTCCATTTTTTGATTGGATTGTCTTTTTCTTATTGATCTGTATATATTCTGAGTATTAATTGTCAGTCATATATATTATACATAAATGTTACCAGTTTGTGGCTTGTCTTTTCAATTTCTCTAAGGCAAATAGAGCTGATAAACAGAAGTTCTAATTTTAATATAGTTGAATTTGTCAATCATTTATGTTAATGCTATTTGTGTCTTCTAAACAATTATTTATTTATTAAAATATTTATTTGAGAGTGAGAGAGAGCACACATGTGTGCATGAGGGCGGCACAGAGGGAGAGGGACCTGAGGGTCTACCCGAGCAGTGGACCTGCTCCTGCTGAGCAGAGAGCCAGATGTGGGATCACGACCTGAGCCAAAAGGTAGATGCTTAACTGACTGAGCCACCCAGATGCCTCTACTTTTTGTGTCTTATTTAAGAAATGTTTCTCTAACACAAGGAAACAGATTTTTAAAATTATCTTTGAAAAATTTTTACTACCTGTCTTTTAATTGGTGTATTTAGATCTTTCATATCTAAAGTGATTTTTGATATAGTTGGGATTACTATCTACCATATTTGCAACTGTTTTCTATTCATTGTTCTTGCTTTTGTTACCTTTCCTTTTTTGTCTTTTTCTGCCTTCTCTGATTTTAACTGAGCATTTAGTACAATTTGATTCTCTTCTCTCATAGCATGCCAATTATGTTTCTTTAAATATTTTTTATTGGTTTCCGCAAGGTTTGCAATATACATTTATAACCAAACTAAGTCTACTTTCAAGTAACACTATACTGCTTCATGGTAGTACAGGTGCCTTATAGCAGAGTATCCTAAATTTCTTAATCTCATTCCTTCGAACACTGCTGTCATTCATTTCACTTATCTATAAGCTATAATCAATCATCCACTATGTTGCTGCTATTGTTATTTGAATAAACTGTCAGATCTGTTAAGAAAAAGAAATGATTTTCTTGTATCTTCATCTATTCCATTTCTAACTCTCTTATTTTCTTCATGTAGACCTGAGTTTTTGATCTATATCACTTTCCTTCTTTCAGAAGAACATAACATTTCTTTAGAGCAGGTCCACTGGTGACAAATTCCCTCAGTTTTTGTTTGAGAAATTCTTTACTTCTTTACTTTTGAAGGATAATGTCACTGGATACAGAACTCTAGGCTGGTGGATTTTTCTTTGAAAATTTTGTCCATTCTGATACTCTACGTCTTTTGATTGGAGCATTTAGTTCATTTAAATTCAGAGTGATTACTGATGAATATGAATTGAGTGCTATATTACCTGTAAAGTCGGTGTTCCTGTAGACTGTCTCTGTTCCTTTTGGTCTCTCTTTTCCGCTCAAGGGTCCCCTTTAGTATTTCTTGTAGAGCTGGTTCGGTGTTCACAGACTCCTTTAGTTTTTGCTTGCCTTGAAAACTCTTTATCTCTCCTTTCATCCTGAATGACAGCCTTGCTGGATAGAGTATTCCTGGCTGCATATTTTTCCCATTCAGCACACTGAATATATCATGCCACTCCCTCTGGCCTCCAGATCTCTGTGGACAGTTTGCTGTTAATCTTATGTGTCTACCTTTGTAAGTTCGGACCTTTGTTCCTAGCTGATTTCAGAATTCTCTCTTTATCTCTGTATTTTGCAAGTTTCACTATCACATGTCTTGGTGTTGACCTGTTTTTATTGACTTTGAGGAGAGTTCTCTGTGCCTCGGACTTGAATGCCTGTTCCCTTCCCCAGGTTAGGTAGGTTCTCAGCTATAATTTGTTCAAACAGACCTTCTGCCCGCTTTTCCCCTCCTTTCTTCTGGTACTCCTATGATATGGAGTACACTGTCCAGGGCCTGGTGCTTCAGGAAGTATTTCTGGTGTATGCTGTGTACATTCTGCTGTTGTGTTTTGGCTGCTCTTTCCCACAGGCCGGTCCTCTGCTGAGTTCCTCCATGCTTGTAGTGATGAGTGTTTGGACCTTTAAGCCATTATGCTTGGGTTTGTTTAGGATAGGCCTGATAAGAAAGAAAAAAAAAAAAGCCCAATCCAAGAAAAGAGAAGAAAAGGAACAAGCAAGCAAATAAACAAACAAGAAAGTATATGCCTGATTCCAAAGGAAAAGAAAAAGAAGGCAAGAGGGGAAAAAAAAGCCTGATCCAAAAAACTACAAAAAGAAACAAGCCAACAAATGAACAAAAGAACTATAAGCCTGATGGCAGGGGAAAAATATATATTAAAAAAAATATGTGAATAAGGAAAGAGAGAGAGAGAGAGGAAGGGAGGAAGGAAGAAAGAGAGGAAGGGAGGGATAAAGGAAGGAAAGGAGGGAGGAAGGGAGGAAGGAGTAGGGGGAGCTGAACTGAAACGGATCCTTTGGAGCAGTCTACAATCAGTAGTCTTGACGCAAGCAGGGGGCCTCTGTTGGTCTTCTGAGGGAGAGGCCTGCTGCACTGCCTCACAAGTAGACCTACCCTTGTAAAGATTCCACCACCTCCCCTCCCTGGCCACTGCAGGGGGGTGGGGTTTGGTTTAAGTGACTCTAGGGGTTGTGTTTCTGTCTGAAGTCTAATTGTGCTGCTATTAGGAGTGGGGGTGCAGTGGGGGCAGATGGGGTCAACCTGCCTTCTCAACCTGAGGAAAGGAACTTATGGCTGCCGCTGTCCCAAGGCCCTCACAGAAAAGTGAATGATCTCCTCTTCTGTGTCCCAGGCTATCAGAACCCTGCCTTCAACCCATCTGTGCCTGGCGGTTGGCCCGCCCTCCACACCACTCTCTCCCTCCATCCCTGACTCTGCTCTGTGAGAAGGGTTTCCACTGTTCTGTAGTGCCATGACTTTTCGCTCTCCCAATTCATGTCTCTGAACCTCACGTCTGTCACGTTCTTGCCCCAATTGTGCAAATTGTTTTCTTAATCCTCAGATTGATTTCCTAGTTGTTCAAAATGACTTGATGTTGATTTAGCTGTGTTCCAGGGTCCCCCTACTACTCCGCCATCTTAGCTTCTCCCCCTATCCCAAAATTCTATTTTACTCTACTCTCTTCTTGCTTGCATGGTTTTGGAAAAGAAGTATAATTCTTAACCTTGTTTCCCTTTAGGTAAAGGTTTTCTCCCCAACTTCTATTAAGATTTTCTTTCTGTCTTTGATTTTCCATAGTTTGAATGATATGCCTAAGTATAGGATTTAAAAAAAAAAAATTATCCTGCTTAGGATTCTGTGAACTTCTTGAATTTGTAGCTTAGTGTTTACTAATAATTTTGGAAATTTCTCAGCATTAATTACTCTGAATATTTCTCCTGTTCTTTCCTCTTCTGGTATTGCTATTACATTCATGTTAAAATTTTTGAATTGTCCCACACTTTTTGGATGTTGTTTTTTTTTTTTTTTTTTTTTCCCAGTCTTTCTTTTTTTCAGTTTGGGGAGTCTTAATTAACATGTCTTCAAGCTCAATGATTATTTCCTTGGCCCAGAGCATTATTCTGATGAGCCCATCAAAGGCATTCTTCATTTCTATTATAGTGTTTATTATTTCTACATTTCCTTTTGATTCTAAGGGTTTCCCCACCTCTGCTTACCTTGCCTATCTGTTATTACATGTTGTGTACTTTTTTCTATTAGAGCACTTAGTTATATTAACCATGGTTATTTTAAATTCTGGTCTGCTAATTCCAAAATCTCTGCTATATTTTTATCTGGTTCTGATGCTTGCTTTGTCTCTTCAGACTGTCTTTTGCCTGTTAACATGTCAACTGAGTTTCCTGAGAATCAGACAGGATTTATTAGGTAAATATTACTTAGAGATAGATCTTAAGTGTGAGGTTCTATTTTATATGGATAAAACTAGGATGAGTTTAATTTCTGCTACAGTTGTATGTGTGAGAGGCTTTTAAACACTTCTTCTGTTGTCCTTGTTTTTGTTTTTTCTGTTGTTTTCATTTCCTTAGAGACTCCTTCATATATAAGGTCTGAGGGTGCAGTTCTTCTGTGGTATTCTCCTTAGACAGGAGCCTTTGTGACGTGTGGTGACGTGTGCAGGGAGGCGAGGAGCTTTATAACCTTATGATTAGGTGTTGGTCTGTTAGCGAGCCAGTGTCCCTGAGCTGTGATATTCACTAGTGCTTTAGGTTTTTTGTTTTCCTCCATAAGTGAAACAGGAAAGCTAGAGGGGGCCAGAGTTGGATATTTCCATTCCCCTAGGTTGCTTAAACTTTGGTAAAAGTTCCCTGTCTGTGTAGCCCTTCACTAAGGAGAACAGAATGCTCTGGAAGTATTTTCAAAATGATTACTTTTCTCCTCTTCCCGAGGGAAGATTTTTCTTAGATAGTCACTGTGAGAACCTGGTGGGACTCCTCTAGGTAAAATTCACAAAAGTACACGGGACTCTCATGGTGGGGTCTTCACAAGTTTTTTATTGAAGTCATCTCTCAATATTGATAATGGTTCCCCAAGTCTTTGTAGTCTTTTTCAACTCAATTTATACTTGTTATTTCTTACTTTGGCCTAGCCCCTATCACCTGTCCCACCTACAGCTACCTACAGGGTAGTACTTCCAGCACCCCCGATAGGTGTCAGGAAGTCAAGAAGTTTTCAGAGAACACTTTTATAATAAAGGCACAGAGGATAGGGCCATATTTATTCTTTGCAAAGTAAAAGGGACCTATATTCATTGTCACTAAATACGTTAACAGAATAATTAATTTATCTAGCATATTAGTTTTTGGTAGTATTGATGTTTTATATTGATAATGGTTCCCCAAAGTCTTTGTAGTCTTTTTCAACTCAATTTATACTTGTTATTGCATACTTTGGCCTAGCCCATATCACCTGTCCCACCTATAGCTACCTCCAGGGTAGTACTTCCAGCACCCCTGAGAGGTGTCAGGAAGTCAAGAAGCTTCCAGAGAACACCTTTATAATAAAGGCACAGAGGACAGGGCCATATTTATTCTCTGCAAAGTAAAAGGGATTAGGTTAGGTGATTAAACTAAGAATTTCTAACATCATGTGGAAAAACTAAAAGTTGATGGTTTATGAAATAAAATTACATAATTATAGCTTCTGGATTTTGCTTCTTATTGTATTTTTTTGGGGTTCTCCCCAACTGCTTTAATCTGGTTTCATTCTTTGCCCAATTTAAAACATCAATACTACCAAAAACTAATATGCTAGATAATTTAATTATTCTGTTAACATATTTAGTGACATTAAAAACTTACTTGTTTTTCTTTTGGTTCTTTAGAAAAACCTATGAACAAAACAAAATAACTATTTCTTAAATACATAAAAAGTTCAACTACACTTCTTTCATGAAGAATATAAAGTCTAAATAATAAGCAAATGCATGGTACAAAGAATTATACTTGAAATGAAAAAGAGCTGTTACCAATTCTGAAAAATAGAAGGTTTTTAGCCTTAAAGTTTGATTAAAAAAAAAAAAACTTAAAAAAAATCCAAAAACAACTTACGTTCCACTTGCTCAAACATCACTGAAAAGAGGAAGTCTCGTGGTGTCATATAATATTCTCCTTCATGTTCTAGTGAAGAAAACTGCATGAAGCGCTGTTTACGAAGGGACAATTTTTCTCCCATCTCTCCAGAGTCAATATTTTCCTAAAAGAAAAAGAAATTGCAATTTAAGACTTTTTTTCAGTAGGATTCTCCAACTTAGCTACTTCTAGAATAATTATTAAAGAGTAGCTTTCATGTTTAGGTCTAACAATCTCCACATTTTTAAATCATTCACTAATAAATACTTACTTACTTGTCTACTTATCACTCTTTCAGGCATGAAGATAAAACAGTGAATGATCCTAACTTACAGAACTTTCATTCCAGAGTGGGGGAAATGACAATGAATACATGCAGAAAATAAGGTGAGATAATGGGAAGCGCCACAAAGAAATAACAAGCAGGATAAGAAAATCATAAGGAGTAGTTTTTAGATAGGATACTCAGGGGAGGTCTTTCTAAAGAGGTAATATTAAAGAGACCAAATGAGGTGCAGTTAGTGAGCTATGGGGCTCTCTGGAGGAAGAGCATCTGAAGCGAAAGGGAGACAGAACATAAAGACTCTGGGAAACGAACGAGGGGTGGTGGAAGGGGAGGAGGGCGGGGGGTGGGGGTGAATGGGTGACAGGCACTGAGGGGGGCACTTGACGGGATGAGCACTTGGTGTTATTCTGTATGTTGGCAAATTGAACACCAATAAAAAATAAATTTATTATTTTAAAAAAAAAAGAGCATCTGAAGCAAGAGGTGAAGATCAAAGACCATGAGATTGGTGTATGTGCGTGTATGTGGTCCAAGGTATGCCTGATGTGTTCACGGAATAGTGTGGCAAAGATAAGATGAAAGAGAGAGGTAGGCAAGAGACCAAATACAGCTGTGTTTTTCCACAAAGATAAAATATACCATGTCTGATAAATAGCTCTGCTTTTGGAAATATGTTTACATTATGGGTGGAGAGTGCTAAAAGGACAAGAACTGGTAAAATATTGTCAGTGTAAAAGTCTGTATAACAGAGGCAATGGCACCTACTTAGATCTTGACTCAAATGCTAATGGAGAGGATACTGAAATCTTTATTGCTAACCTTTTGTTGAGCACTTACCATGTGCTGGGGACTATACTAATAAAGCACTCTACATGATTTATTTAGCTAGTCTTCACAATAACTGAACAGTACTACAGCAGTATGGCAACTAAAGTAAATGGCGCAGCTAGGATAAAAAACCAGGGTGTCCAACTCAAAGTGTGTTCAATCCCTTACCTATCACACTAACCTATCCATGGCTAGGCATTGTATCCTATGCAGACTGGAAGAAGACAACATGGCAATCAATATAGCAATTTTTTTAAAAGATTTTATTTATTTATTCATGAGAGACACAGAGACAGAAAGAGAGAGGCAGAGACACAGGCAGAGGGAGAAGCAGACCCCAGGGAGCCCGATGTGGGACTCGATCCCAGGTCTCTAGGACCAGGCCCTGGGCTGAAGGTGGTGCTAAACCACTGAGCCACGGGCTGCCCAATATAGCAATTTTTTAAAAAAGATTTTATTATTTATTCATGAGAGACACAGAGAGGCAGAGACATAGGCAGAGGGAGAAGCAGGCTCCCCACAGGGAGCCTGATGTGGGACTTGATCCCAGGACCCTAGGATCATGCCCTGAGCCAAAGGCAGATGCTCAACTGCTGAGCCACCCAGGTGTCCCTCAATATAGCAATCTTGACACAGAAAGAAAGTATTATTTGTGAAATCCAAAAGCATACTCTTACCTTGGATTGCTTTCCTTAAAGCACTGTTTTGACCTGGACCACAACATCCTTCCTGAACACATATCACTTCCTTTTCACACTTACTACTACTGAAACTATTATTTACCCTGACACACAGTGACATTTACTGACTAGAACTGAAATGGGGGGCGGGGGGGGGGGGGGGGAATGTGAATTCTAGTTGCTTAAACCTCTAAAAATTCAAAGCTAACAAAATTCAAAGTTAATAGCTCCTTTTTTGGCTATCTCAGTTTTCTGACTATTAATTCTCTCTCATTTTGACAATTGCTTTCCTTGAGCAGTTAGCTTTATACCTCTTTTATGTTCTACACAGTGTATACCAGAATACTGGACATATATAGACTACTCAATAATACCAGAGTGAACTGAACCCCTATCTTCTTCAGAAATTGTCTATTCATGTCTTTCCTTTTCTTTCCCCCTAAATTACTACTATAAAAATGACTCACGAGGCATGTTTTAATTACATGAGTCCATACTTTTATCATGAGTCAGAAAACTGAATTTTATTAATACTCTGAACATTTTACATATTAGGCAGATATAGTAACAGATATATTATTTTATTTAACAAACTGATACTGAGTATGTGTAGGAAAACAGTGGCAAACAAGATAAATATCAATTCCTATCAGAATACACTAAGTGCTTCAGTAGTGAAATTACAGAAAGTGTACAACTGAGACAGAGAAGAGAAGGTGTAAGAGTCTTCTCAGTAAATGTCACAGCATTGTCAAAGTCCTATATATGAGACAAAATATAGCATATTAGAAGAACTGAAAGAAGAGCATATACACTATTAGCTTAGAGAACAGTTCTATTTATTATACTAAAGTTAATACATAGTCTATCAAAAGGTTAACAAAAGTAACTAATCCACATGGAAATACAGTATATTTCCAAGCCCTTAAACAAATGTTGTCTTTCTTTCTTTATACTTTCTAATATCTAAGTTGTTCCTAATTAAAAGAGTACCTTTTTACCCAACTCAATCCTTTTTGTATACATAAACTCTTCAAATTTCAAACAACTTAAAGGAGTCAATTACTCATTTATTCTCCTCTTCAAATGGTCTCATAACAGGACAGATATTAACTCTGCTTCTCTTAGTTTTCATGTTATCCTCCATCTTGTAGCAGTTCTACTCTTAGTATATTGAAAATGACCAAGAAGTAAAAACACAGGTTTAACCTCACTCTTTTATAGCAGGACATGAAAACTATTTTCAAACAAATTCTATTTTTTTCCTTCTTTAGATTTTTAGAATCTAAGAATCCCATCTCATTGTTACCCTTTTCCATATGCCTGTGTATCTATAACTTGTATAAGCATAACATTTCTGAAGAGTCTTGAGAGGAATCAATTATTCTGGGAAGTACCATTTTAAATAACGGTTGGTTGGGTGGTCATCTCTTCCAATTTTGATTAAATATCCTCTCCAGTGAACAAAAAAAAGTAGAGGGGGTAAAACCAAAATTTCCTTTCAAGGGTTTATTTCTGAGCTTAAAGTTGTCATGTGAATTACAAGTCATGAATTTAGAAGGTCACTTATAAACAAATGACCTCCAAATTTGTCCTACCACCATGACTCTATTGGTAGATGGCTGATACGCATATCAACCATCTAACAACCCCTACCAACATTCTCACAATTCAATCTGGTATTGTGGCCTTTAATTCCTGCTACTTCATGATATAAACAAACCTATTCTCCTACCCCTCAAATCTTTTAACTCCCATGCCAACACTAATAATGGCTTTCTTTTTGTTGATCCTTTCTATTACATCTCATACTCTGCTTATTGAGTACCCAGCTACCACCTGGAGGTCACCACCACTGTAGATTCTAATCCTACTACTTTTCTTATGGAATATAAAGTGGAAGCCCCCAAAGTACAATCTCTTACTACTGGTCTTTCCCTGCATCCTAATCCACCCTTCAAGTAAATATTTATGAGAATCTACTAACTTGACAACACTCTAGGAAGAAACAGAACATGTATGAAGGAGGCAATTGTACAGTAGTATACCCTAACAATAAAAGCTTATGTTAATTAAACATGTAGTATATGAAGGCAAGATGCTAACATCTTTATTTACATGGTCTCGGGATCCCTGGGTGGCGCAGCGGTTTGGCGCCTGCCTTTGGCCCAGGGCGCGATCCTGGAGACCCGGGATCGAATCCCACGTCGGGCTCCCGGTGCATGGAGCCTGCTTCTCCCTCTGCCTGTGTCTCTGCCTCTCTCTCTCTCTATGTGACTATCATAAATAAATAAAATTAAAAAAAAAAATTTACATGGTCTCACTCAACCTTCACAATACCCCTGAGGATGGACATCATCTTTAATCAACCTCATTTTACAAAAGAAGAAACCAAGCCTTGTCAGGGTTTATCAGCTTGCCTAGGTTTGCACAGCAAGTAAGCTGACAGCACAGGTGGTATGACAACAACCCCAGTCTTAACCACTATCCTAAACTAGCTTCTCTAAGAATTACATAAATTAGGAAAACAAGGCAGTGTGGTTAATGACAGCTGAGGTAATTCATGAAAACAGTGGGATTTAAGCTAGAGGAAAAAAAAAATGACTACAACAAGAATTAGCCATCTTTTAGATCTGGACTATTGTCCATTTCCTAAATGATATGTATTACTGCTCCTGTTCAATCAAACTTAAAAGTAAGTAGGATTTCTAATATGTTTCTTTGCTATAATAAGTTTATGTAGGGTGGGGAAAAAAGTATTGTTTTAAAGCTACAGCTTTTGTAATTCAGAGTTAATGAACCAAGAAATTAGTTTTATTTAGGTTACCTTTATCATACAATAGTTGAAGTTAAGTTTATTTATTTTTTAAAATAATCTCTACACCCAACATAGGCTCAAACTCATGACCCCAAGATCAAGAGTTGCATGCTCCTCTGACCAAGTCAACAAGGTGCCCGAGTAGTTGAATGTTAAAAGTACATTTTAAAGGACCACTAGTATAATTGATGTGCATTATATATTTATGCTTACTTCATAGAATTTAGATAATTTACCTTTATTAAAGTATAAGCATGACACATAATGTTACATTTGCCATTTTTAATATTTTACTTACCTATAAGGCCTATTCCAGCCTTACTTCATTTGTATAATCATTCTGATCAAAACTCAGGCTTATTGGATGGATTTAATTGTCAAGAATTAACAATTCTCCTTCCTCTCCAAGCCTTTCTTTCATCTCTATGCTTTTCCTACTCATATGCTTGCACACTCTCTCTTTTCTCACCACCCCTTCCTTTCTCTTCCCTTGCCTGTTTTCGGTGGCTTTATCATTTTTAAAGATTTTACCTTAAGTAACTTCTATACCCAATGTGGAGCTCAAAGTTACAACCTTGTGATCAAAAACTGCATGCTCTACTGACTGAACCAGCCAGGTGCTCCAAAAACAGAGGAGTTTTCAGTGGGCTTATTAAAAATAATTGGTTGCTGTTTTCAGCTTGTAGTATTTTTGTTTGAAACTATTTGAACTATTATTGTTATTGATATTGTTGCAGGTACTCATTCCTTTTAATCTTCACTCATTTCCTTTAGTCTCTTTCTCACTTTGGCAGATATGTGGCCCATCTGTGGGAGACTGGGCTTGGCAAACTAAACTAAGGCAAACAGTGGCTTGTAGACTTTGGTAAATGTAGTTAAAATATCAGTTTGGATGGAGAGGATGAGGAGGAATAATAAAGTTCAAAATATTAAAGTTATATTTGAGAGTAACAATATATAAGGAAATCCTAGCTTATTAGTATTGCTACGTATCTGGCAGTGAAAAGTTCATTAATTTATTCTCAAACATTTAAGAATCTCTTTTTTAAAAATTTAATTTCTAGTGTATTATTAGTTTCAGGGGTAGAATTCAGTGATTTATCATTTCCATACAACACCCAGTGGTCATTACATCAAGAGCCCTCCTTTTTAAGAACCTCTTATGTGTCACTGTTCCATAGATATATGATGGTATTATGAGGTCTTCCCTTAAGGAGTCTACAAAGGAGAGTGTAAGACAGCAAATAAATAGTTAAGAGCACTGTCTCTGAGGTCAAACTGTCTGGGATTCAAATTCTAGTACTGTCACTTACTAGGTACGTGATCTTGGACCAATTACCTCTCTGTGCTTCATCTGACTGATACGGAAAATGTGAAAACTGGAATCAAACTGCTCAATAAATCCCAGCTCTATCACTTGGCCAAGTTATATTACTGTTCTCCTTTACTTAACCTTAATCCAGAAAATGGAGAAAATAGTAGTATTTACCTCTAAGGGCCTTTTATTTATTTTTTATTCATTAAAAAAAGTTAGGTATAATTAACATACAATGTTGTATTAGTTTCAGGTATACAGCATATTGATTCAACAATTCTATATATTAATCAACGCTTACCATGATAAATGCAGTCACTATCTGTCACCATATAAACAGCTTAACAATAACCCACAACCCTCGGAACAACTTCTGTCACCATATAAGTTATTACATTATTACAGTATGCTGACATATAGGTTTGGAGGACTTCAGAATGTCAAGAGAAATGTGACTGCTTTTTCCTAGGGCTAAATCAATTCCTTTCAAAGATAAAAGTATTATAAGGCAACCCATAATAAGTTATAAATGTTAGAGAAGGGAGATCCAAATAGCCTGACAGTGATATAGGAGAGAAAAATAATATAAAACAGACATGGCTGCAATAGTCTGGACCAATCACTGTTAAACCACCAATCAGTGGCCTCTGGGTCTATTTTTGGTGATGATCTTCAGGCATTGAGAAACTGCTAATTATATAGGGAATGTTCTGTTAAAAATGTATGAAAATATGTAACATAGTTTAACTGTTCTTAATGCATGTTTGGCATAAAAAGGATGTTTAATTACTTACAAGGGTAATTTTTGTCATCTGGAAGATTCATTCACATGCACACTCCTAAGATGCTATATAAATTCAGCATTACTGCCTGATCTACTATATATCCAAACTACTTTGTAGAATGCATGTTATATATCATGACTATGTTTATACAAACCGAAAATGATTAGAATTGTGACTGAAAAACAGTATCTTTCAGAAAAACATAACTAGACATAGTTTGGATTTGTCATAAATACTATTACATGTCAAATAAAATTAGGTAACAGGATGTAAGTCTTTTCATCTTTCCAATATTGTTAACATACACCTTTAAAAGAACTTACCACTAGTGTATTCTTAGTGATAATGAGGTATCACTTACAGGAAAAGCATCTATAAATAGCATTTCAGTACGCTGACGTATAGGTTTGGAGGATTTCAGGATGTCAAGAGAACTGTGACTGCTTTTTCTTCGGGCTAAATCAATTCCTTTCAAAGATAAAAGTATTATAAGGCAACCCATAATTTTAAACAATTTATTTAGGATATAAATGTCAGCATAAATATCAATATTCACGTCTAAAATCCTTCTAAGTACTGAGGGCTATTTCCAGGCTCTGGAGAGTATATGAGCACCAGAAAGAATCTACTACATAAACAAGTGTTCTCTTTTTTCCTTTGGATTTTTTATTTTGAATCTTAAATCAATATAGTGATCCACTTGAAAATAAAATCTGGGAAGATCCTTTCAACTCTACTAGTTTCCTCTAAAAAGGGGGCTATAAGTTACCTTCTTGAGAGAGTTAACTCTTAATAAAATCAAAGGGTCATTAAAAAGCAAAACAAAAATGAAACCTCCCAAAATGATGAGGAAGGGGTAAGTCAAAGTTCTTAAAACCTCCCCTACAACACAACAACAACAACAAAAAACAAAAGTCCAGTCATACTGATGCTAGCTCTTAACCTCCTACTTTAAATTGGTCCTAGAAGGATCTTCTGATAATCTGGATCAAACTAGAAAGACAACACTAAGACTGAAAACTAGTTTCTTCTTCTAAAGAGTGCCATGTAGGGGGGAATGAGAGATTGAAATCCTGAAATTCCTCACCGATTAGGGCCACCCTGTAGAACTGTGTGCACTACACAAATCTAAGGGAGCGCCACTCACTTGAGTCACCATGAGGTTGTTCAGCAAATGACAGCAAAGTGCACTGAGGAAGGGGTATGCTTTTCTAACTGTACAAAGTTACCACATGAGATGGGATAGTGCTGTCACTGATGTGTCTCTGCTTGAAGGGACTATGCAGGCCAGAGGAAAGTACAGGATGTCCCATAGGAAGCTCCTGTCACTCCGTGTTCACTAGAGGCCCAACAGTTGGCCTTTTTCCCTCCTGTGTTTTATCAAAGGAGGGCCAGCATCACTAAGGTGGCTTGGTTGGGCAGAGGGAAATACTGTATTTGTGACCACAGATCCCTTAGGCAGCTAAATGACTGAATAGTTGATATAACTATTAACATCCTGCTTTTTAGCTAATATTCTAATGAGAAGATAAAAAAGATGCTCAGATCAGGATGGAAAGCTGTGAAAGATACACATTCACATTATTTTTGGCAAACAACATATTTGCCTAGAACGTGTGTTTAAAACCTAGTGTTGGGCCTATGCAAATTCTGTGGGGGAAAAATGAAGATGAGCAATAAGAAACAATGAACAATGAAAATCACATTCTGAAAGAAAATATGAAAAAGTTACAGGAAATGAAAGTGGCAACTTTACAACATCAGAGAGCAAAGATAAGATGCAAGACAATAGAAATAAATACCTGAAAAGGGAGTTGGTCTAGCTAAATAAGAGAAATAGGAGGAAAACACCATTACAAACCTTAAAATACTTTAAGAAACAAAAGATTAGAATCAACCTTGCAGAAAATGTATGGATGGTGTGATAGGAAAAAAAAAAATCACACAGAAGGCAAAGAAAAGCAATCAGGGGAAGAATATCCATATGTGTGACAGACATGAAGGACTCAACATATGAATAACTGCTCTACTCCAGGAAGAGAAAGAGCAAAATCTAACATCAATTTCCAAAATATAGTAGAAAAAAAAAAACTTTACTGAAATGGAGACTTGAATTTGCTACTCTGTTTGCCACTGTCCTCCATGTATGTACTTTGGGTTTGAATAATCCTAGAAGACCTCAAGGGACATTGATCAGTTTTAATCTCTTTCAGAAAACCTAAATAAGGTAAATGTTAGAAAATCTAAATAAGGTTGAAACCACAATGCCCCTATTGCTGGATATCTTAAAAACTGTCTTCTAAGGACTTAATAAAGAGAAAGAGCACCATAAGAGATAAGTCATTTATTTCTAAGGTTATTCTTAAAAGACATGTATCACTTACATATTATGTGGGGGAAATTAAAGCAATGCAAAGGAGACAGCAAGCACACTGAAGCTACTCAACCCACAGGGCTGGACAGAACTTTTTTGCCTCTCCTCATCTCAACTTATTTACTGCAGTTCAAGAGAACTTTTCCACTAGGAATGAATTAAACACTAATCTTAACCTTTATCTGAATAATGAGATTTCATAAGAAACTTCTACAAATCTACTCTGTTGGCCAATGTATACTGTTACACATAAATAATCAATGGACTGGCATGAGGGAAGCAGCTGCCAGAGGAACGAGCTCTCCAGAAAGAAGAGTATAGAATGCAGTGGTGGAGATCAAAGGGCTGCCGAGAGCCTGTTGGTGGCTCTCTGTTACCCGAAACCCACCAGAGACTGAATTTAGAGTCTTGGTAGGTGGAAAGTGATGGTGGTGGGGATGAATTCCAATTACCACAACTATTTGCTTCTCAAACCTGCATCTACAGCTAAATACATGAGAAAGGAGGGGCAGCAGAAATGCTGGGATTTGGGGCTATACTGAACACGTGAGAACCATCCACATGGTTCTGGTTATATATAAAATGCTCCATGGATTTCAAGGATTACTTGTAATGCAGGAAAAAATGTGACAAAGGAATTAAGAGCAATGAGTGATGTGAACTGGATAAAAGAGATCTTTGAAAGCTGATGACTTCTGTTAAAACATTTCCCTAGTTTATTGCCTTTAAAGCAACAGGTGCTTCACCATTCTGTCTCTACTTTTTATCCATGAAGTGACAAATCTGAAAAAGTTAGTTCTCTGTTCTTTGTTGGACATTCTTTGATTTCTGCATTCTCAGGAAGAAAGTGAGAAAGAGATTTCCTTGCAATGCTTTTAATATATACAATATACCTTACAATGCATTAGATAAAATGTAGTAAAACAATATTCATTTGGGACCTTTATTTTGGAATTTGTAATAATCTGTAAACAATGTAATTGCTTTATTGTTTTTGAACTTTCTGTGGTGCAATTGAAAAGACTAATCTTTTCTTCGTAAAGAAAACTTTACAATTGGAAAATTTCAGTCATTAGAACTTTCCCATTTCGTTCTGAATTGGGGAGATTTTTTTTTGTACCTGAAACAAAGTAGTGCCAGACTAAATTAGAAATATTCACTGCATAAGCTATACTTTACAATAAACTCTACAAATTCACAGAGTATTAGCCGAGGAGACAAAAGTCCCTCCTGGGAGACCTGGAAGCTCTGGGAACTACTTTGGGTGGCTTCTGAACATTGTCTGATCTAGTGACGGCCTTGTCTAGACTGTCCCACAGACTGAAAAACAGCTAATGTGACTTTTCTTAGATAAGCGTGGTAATGAAATGGCACATGCTTATATATATTAATTTTTTAAAAACCCACAGAATTCTGTGTAGAGAACTAGCCACTGTCAGGAGATGCTGATAAGTAAAAAAATAAGCATCGTCTCTTCTAGTAACTGCTTTCTCTTTCCTGATAAGGTCATTGAGCAGAATATTAACTTTCCCTTCCTTCATAATTACCTTGCAGGAGGTATATAACAACTACATAAGTTTTTGTTTATGTTCTTAATGAAAAGTTTAAATTAGGCTTCATGTGATTAAAAAAAAAGACTAGAAATCTCAACTTAAAACTTCAATCCCCTCTTAAAGTTTCAACAATATCATTCATCGCAACCATAACTAAAAATGTTTTTCTAAGGAAGTGCAGAGTTACTTCAGCTTATTACCCACCTCACTGCCCCTACCCCCACAAAGGACAAGAGAAACATTATTTTGTGAACTTTCTACAACTATTCAATGCCAACTTATTTAATAAATATCATGTGTCTCCAATGACCATTTGGAGACATCTGGAGACATCTTCTCATTTATAGACGTAAAATGAGAGACGTTAACCTAGAGGAGAGAAGCATAATGGAATGGAAGGTGGGAAGTGCTAGGCAGCAGTATGAAAGGAGCAACTATCATTTAGCAAGTGTGTATGTCTCACAGTGATAAATTTCAAACTATGATAATTATTTTAAAATGTTATTTATCAATCATGACATTTTGACTTCTCACTTTTCAAAATGAGATATGCGCCAGACTAATATTTTTCAAGACGGTACAATTAAATTTAAGTAGAAAGCTAGTAACAGGTCTAGTATCAGTAACTTTATCTTGATTGTGATCTCCCTTCTTTGGGCAGCAGAGCAGTAACAACTAAGCTTTGTGATGGAAACCATGATCTAATTTCTAGAACCTTATATATCCATGCAAGAAGGTCTCCTTAAAACTGAGAACTTCAAGTAAGCTTGGAGAAAGTGCTGCTATCAAAGGGCTGAGTCATAAACAGAGGATACTAAAGATAATAACATTTAGGATACTGTATCCTACGATACATGACACAGTATGGAGCAATGAAGGGATGGATTAAAGAATCCCTCTCTCCTCCCTCCCACCCCTTCATGAGGAACAGCTGCAGTCTATAGCTGTAAGTATTTTATAGTCTGGGACTGCAGAAGGAAAGTAATTCATTCCTATAGTATTTTGCATTGCTTTCCCCCCAGGCTCCCACATTCTCTGTGATCTACTCAGACTTCCATATCCCCAGTTCCCAGCAAAAGACTTTCTGTCCCTTTGGTTAACAGGAAACCCATTGTGAGAACGGCTGTGTAAAAGCCTGTGGCTGAATACTGATAGCAATTTTGCCATTCACCAAGTCCCTTAAGCCCCACACCCTAACCCTACACAAAATTTGGTCAAAAACTGGAATTTTTTTTTTTTTAAACAGCACTGTTACTTGCATACAAATAGAAATTGTACCCAAACCAAAAATAAAACAATTAAAAAAAAAAAAAACCTTTTGGTAAGTGGAAAGATAATGAAAACCTGAATAAAGGGGCAGATTTGCAATCTCTAATTAAAAACAAAATTATGTTTCTATTTAAAAATGCCATTGGTACTATTGTTTTTCTTTTCAATGAATTGGGTCTTTGTGCAAAATATTGTACTAATTAAAATGTCAACCTTAGTTTTGTTCATTGCTAATAGGATTTTCCTAAAACTGATTGGCTTGCTAGTGTCCTTAGCTTCAGTACTGACCTGGCTACCCTTCAATGAGCTTCAACAAACCTTTGCTGCATACTTTTCTAGAAGACAGATTAAATAACCATTTATTGATTTTGACTACAATTAAAACACTACACAAAGCTAAGCATGTAATATAGTTAGTTGCTTCTTGTACCTTTTTTCATTTGGCTACCTTATTAGTTAAGAATTAATTCTGGTAGTTACTGCTCTAGAAGTCCTTCCCTGAGTACCCATTTTAGGTTCGGTAGCATCTCAGTAGAAGTACAGAGATCCCTGAGTAAACTTTTTTCAAGACCTAATGATTCTAACTGGAACTGTCTAGAGCCCAATACAGTGAATTTTTTAGGAACAGAGATATCTTTTTTCCCTCTGTATCACCAGTGCCTACTACATGATTAATATTGCTAAATGGTTTTTGTTTTTTTTTTAAAAAAGAAGTGTGCCAGGAATGCATGGATCTCTATGAATGGGAATCAATTCCCAACTCAGAGTGTGACATTAAAAAATTAACTTAAAAGCAGATTTTTGGGGAGTGCCTGGGTGGTACAGTAGGTTAAGTGTCTGCCTCTTGGTTTTGGCTCAGGTCATGATTCTCAGGGTCCTGGGATGAAGCCTTGTGGTGGGCTCCACGCTCAAGTCTGCTTGAGATTTGCTCTCTGCCTCTTGTCTCTACCCCTCCCGTTTGTGCTCACTCTCTCTCAATTAAATAAATACAACCATTTAAAAAAAAGAAAAGATTTTGGTTTTTGAACTAATATCCAAAAGTTTGTTTTTTTTGTGTTTACATACTTTAAACCCTATTTATTGAAATATCTTTAGATAGCTACGTAGGTACTCTGTTGTGTGCAACTGCACTAAAGTTTGCACACAAATGGAAATAAAGGCCTTTTGTTTCCTTTTATTATAACCACAAATCACTGCACCTTGTTAAGTACTTCAGATTTTTAAAAATGCCTTCATAACAAGAGTAAAGAGGTAAAGCCATTGACAGGTGGTGGCAATGTTAACCATATCAAAGAATATTGCCTTATTTTTTTGCCTATTGTAGAAATCATGGAATCTCAGAAATAGAATGCTCTGAAACTGGATTACACCAGCTGCTTCACACTCTCCTATAAATCTTAATGAATGATCCAATGTATTTCAGACCTTACACCATGTGTGGTTTAGATTTTAATGGATTTTTTCAGCTTTGGCTTGGAGTTCACTGACATAACTTAATATAGTATATTTATGATAACATTTTGATATTAGAATGTACTTGTAGGAGATGAGCAGGGGATAAGCCAGACATTTTACCAAGCATTGGCAAAACTGGTAGATTTTACTAGCAAAGGCACTGAGATGCATGTCATTTGTATTTCTGTTGATGTTTACAAATTAAATTACCAGTAAATAAAGTAATATATAGATTACACAATACAAAAAGACAACTAATAAACAGATATGACTATATATTTTGGCAAATTAATTTACTATTCAAGCAAATCACTTAAGACCTAATAAAGATTTGCCTAAATCTTTCTGCTTTTACCATATTCCCTGGACAAGTTTCATGAGAATATATCCATGCTCTCATTTAATAATTTCTGAAGAGAGTGCAACAGTGGAGATTTAAAAAGATTCCATAACAGACTCTGCTTTATATTGACTGGAAAACCAAACAGATTATTTTAGTTTAGTTTAGTTTTGTTTTGCTTTAAAGTAGCACCAAGCACAGCTAAAGCAAACCAATGCTAAATAAATAAATGGAAAAGAATTTTCCACTTTACTATTTCAGATGCCACTACTTCTAGTACTCGGTCACTTTTCTCCTTCAAATCCTCCTCCACTGTTACAGCAGTTGGTGTCAAATGAGGAATCATGAATTTCTATAACTTAACCTGCAAGTACAGGAAAGAAACAGTATAAAAGTGTGCCAGTAAATCATATACTAAATTAGCAGAATTGTTAGCATTTGCCTAGGCAACAGTGAGGTGTGTACTAAATATGAAGTTCTCTGGGTGCATGTTAACGAAAAATCTTTATTTTGACCCCTGAGAATTTTAGAATCTTACATAAGAAAACAAAACCAGTGAAAACGTGTAGCTGGTAAGTTGTTACATATGTACGTTAAGGGTAGGTACGGGCAGAACTAGCACTTGGGTAATTCTGTTAAAATTTACTTGGTGATAATTAGTCCTGTACTCTGTAACTAAGAGAATAATAATTTTAGTTAACTCTTGGGAAAAGTAAGGAAAGAAAAAAACAGATATATTTGTAGGTTAGAATAAACAGAGCCTAAAGTAATGAAATGATTCAGGGAACCCAAATCTCCAAACTTGAATTGTTAGGAAAGTCCCAAAGAGTAACTCTGAATATTTAATTAAAGACTTGGATGGATTCTGTCACTTAGAGGGTAAAATTAGTTTCTAAATATTTATGGCTATTGTTTAGATACTTTTAACTTACAAACTTTATTTTTTTTTAAAGACTATTTGATAGAGAGAGAGAGAAAGAGAGTGAGTACAAGCAGGAGTGGCAGGCAGAGGGAGAGGGAGAAAGAAGCAGGCTCCCCACGGAACAGGGAGCCTGATGTGGGGCTTGATCCCACAACCCTGGGATCATGACTTGAGTTGAAGGCAAACAAACACTTAACCAACTTTAAAAAACTTATATATATAGGGGTGCCTGGGTGGCACAAGTCAGTTGGGTGTCTTGGTTTTGGCTTGCGTCATGGGATTGAGCCCCACATGGGGTTCCCACATAGGTGCAGAATCTGCTTGGGGCTATCTCTCCCTCTGACCCAACTCCTCTAAAATAAATAAATCAATCTTTAAGAAAAAGTTCATATAAGTACTATGTATTATCAGTATTAATAATATTCCAATGAACTTATAAGTAGACCCTTAGGCTCTGAGAACTTGAATAACTCAACCTGCTCACAGGATAGAGGGTAAAGAGAATAAACTTGAAGACTCTCCTTCAGACAATGTGCCTTTAATATTTAAAGGAGAGGGATATGGTAATTGACCAAAGTATGTGTACCATTTATAAAGCTATACACAGGATAAGCTACTACAGTAAGGCTAATGAAACACACTGGCTAGAAAAGAGAATGTACAATCAGAACAGAAGTGAAGAACTGGTGAGAGGGAAGAGTAAATATCGAAAAGTAAAGGTACATACCGTTAATTATCTGATTTGAAGGTAAAATCATCGAAAAGCTAGGAGTAATGGAGTAAGACATGATAAAAGCAGTGAACTAGAAGATTAAATTTTAGACATTTCAAACATTTCATAATATGAAGAAAAACAAATACTTAGAAGCCAGAGGGACGAAGGATAAAACTTAAAAAATTAGAGCAGAGGTTCTAAACCCCACACTACATAGTCATATCTCTTAGTGTTCATAACTCCCTGAAATTTCATGTGAAAACGTGTATATGCACTTTTAGGAACAAAGTATATACCTTTTATCACATTCTTTTAAAAATTTTTAAAAATTATTTATGCATTTATTCATGAGAGACACAGAGAGAGAGGCAGAGGCAGAGGGAGAAGCAGGCTTTCTGTGGGGAGCCTGATATGGGACTCGATCCCAGGACCACGACCTGAGCCAAAAGCAGACACTCAACCACTAAGCCACCCAGATGCCCTGTTTGATCACATTCTTAAATGGATTCACAGCCTAATTAAAGATTAGAAATAAGTGACAATGATGAATCGGCAAACATAGGTGATAATATGGTAAAATACAATGATTAGTAAAATAAAATGTTCCAATTTTAGTGCCATATTAGACTCAATCTCTGTTCAACATACAGTTGTAGGGATCCCTTAAAATTTAAAAGAAAAAAAAAAGCTTCCCAAATAGGACTAAGTAAAAATAAGAAATTTATTAATTCCAGGTCCTTTAAAAAGGTCTTACATTTTCCACCAATTAATGTAGATTAATTTAAATAAAGAATACACAATTGCTGTCTAGCTGAAACAAAGCAATGTACTAAAGGACATCTTTGCTGTATAAAAATACCAAACAGAAGTTTGGTCTTAATGAAATCTTATATGCCTATCTTTACAACTCTTTAAAAATTGAGGTATAATTGAAATACAATACTATAATGCACAATATTGATTTTTGTATCACTATACTTTTCCACCGATATGGTGCTAAAGCCATTGTAGGGTGCTTTCCTCAAACTAGACACTACTCTATATAAAGAAACCATCATCACACTAAGCATAATAAATACTTACCAGCTTTTAGTAGAAAGGCTACTAGAGAAACATGGATAAGAAGAGACTGGGCAGCAAGGACATGGGGCAAGAGACAGTCTCCAAAAGGACAAGGACAGCTCACTTTCACTATAATGAGCCATTATTTCAATAACATGAAAGTGTAGTATTTTGTTAATAATATTATCTTGCAAAGTTTTAAGAAAAACTTTCCTACTCAAGATATAAAACCCAAAACTTTAACAATGACAAGTATTTTTAAGTCATAGTAAAAGGAAGATGGTTTTTACATTCTTTTTGCCTTTTCAATTTTCTGTAATATACACATATTTCAAGAAAAAAGCTAATATAAGTAATCTTTAAGAATCAAGATATAGCCAACAGCTCCAAATCCCTTTCCTAATATATTCCAATGAATTTCAATAACCATAATAAAACAGTATTTTGATGGTGTATCAAGAAGCAATCTTTTCATGACTGTAATTTAGGATAGATTTAATCACTGTCTAGTGGTCAAGTCTACTCTTGAAACTCAAAATCCTAATTTAAAAACAAAACAATTGTAGTACTACATAAAAAATTACAACTAAAACATGATTAGTTAGTATTAAGTCTGTGTCTTTGGCTCACATTATACCACTGTCCATTTTCTGTTGCAATGATTAAATACCAATGTTTGTTTATAGTCATTCTTTTCTAGCTTGCCATTAACCTATCCCACACTTGGTAGGTGTACTAGAAGAGATAAGACTTTCATATTATACTTCGATGAATGTAGGACTGATAATCAGATGAACCTTTAGCCAGTGCTCAGCTGTTTACTACTTTCTCTTTGCAGTATTCAGTCACAGCCATGGGACACACACTGAAGCAACACATAAAAGCAGTACTGTACCACAACAGCAGTTTCCTGACATGGACTTCAACCCTGGAGCAATTCCAAGCATTCCACAACTCCTCGACTATGGGTTTAAACAGAGGCAGAAGCCACATTTGGGTTCTGCTTCTGATTTGAGCTGGTTTTCCTAACTGGGCAAATTATGAGCAAATAAACTTAAAAAATTGCCTTTAAAACACTTTTAAGAGTGTGATTTAATCTCTTGGTTACAGTGCACACACACAAAAAACATAGAAATCAACCCATTTATAATTTTTAAAAAAGATTTATTTATTTGAGGAGAGCAAGAGCTATCACAGAGGAAGAGGAGGAGGGAGAAGCACTCACTGCTGAGCAGGGAAGTGATGCAGGGCTCAATCCCAGGACACTGAAATCATGACCTGAGGGGGGGGGGGGGGGGGAAGACGCTTAACTGACTGAGCCACCCAGGCACACCTATAATTTCTTATTATGTATAATCTTCTAATTCTATATATTAGCAAATGAGAAAAATGACATGATACTCCCAAACAGCAGATATACACTAAGTTGATCATATTTTGTTTTGAAATATCTAGGATAATTTGTGAAAAAAAACTGCACTTTACTATTTAAGGTTTATTATGTCTAATTCAAAAAATGGTTTGCATTTTCAGGGTAGACAACAGCTAAGTCATGAAGAACTGAGAAGGGAGACGCTTGGAACTCAGACATAACATGAAACAAGGTATAGAGTTCCTAGTACATAATACATAAATCATATAATATATATGGATAAATTTAGGATTTTATAAGGCTGTATTTCTCAACAGTAACCATAACTCTTATTCTATATATCGCAGATTCATGGAACTTTTATAGATGTCAATAAAAATTTTCTACATGGACCAGGCTGTACTTAAACACATGATTTATTAACTATTATTTCTAGAGTGAAGCTATTTATAATATGAAACATTTAACAATCTTATTTCATTCAATCTTATTCAATTTTTAATCCATATACTGCTACTAGTGGTGGTTTAGGATATGTTTATTTGGTGTTGTGATTCATGAAACTCTAAAATTCACAATAATAAGAGCATTAATTTGTATACATGATCTACTACAATATATGTTTTGTAGAATATGAGTAAATAGGAATTTTTTTGCGTGGGTCCAGCTAAGCAAACCTAATTGCAAAAGGGAAGATTAAAATAAGTTTCTGCTTTGATATTACAATTTGTTTTTCTTTTTTTCTTGGTACCCCCTACCCCCGAGAAAAGTACCACAAAAGATTTACAGTAGTATATGTAAGTGCTGCTGTCCTCCTAGTATACAAGGAAGGAAAGTAAGACAATCTCTCATTCACGTAAGACAAATAGCTATGCCAAAAGCACAAATTACATCTAATTACAGGGTATAACTTTGTCATCTTTCTTTTCATAATCTAGCCATTTACACACTTTGATTTTTTTACTTCCATTTAGGTTTATTAACATCAAAGCTTTGTCATCACTTATCTGTTTCTAGAGACATTTTTACCTGAGGCAATAAAGAATAAAAATGTCTTCACATTCTTGCTTTACTGTTGACTAAAGGAAGCTTTAGTCTTCCCTGGCCTTTCAGCATTTCATGGCTATTAAACTTCTGTATGTTGCTGTAAAGTATACTGCCCTTGGCATACCAATTTTAAATGTACTATCATTAAACCCAATGTACTGCACACATATACATTCCAATTCAAGTATACTACAGTAAGTTCGTGTTACCCATTGATAATGATATTAACATCTTTTACCCCTTTTTCACAAAAATAATCACCACAAATATAGTCAGACAACTATTGCAAAGAAAGCAATACCAACTTAATTTTATGAATTGTATAGAGTTATCACAGCAAATTAAAATAGCTCCACTGTATTAATTACACAATCGGGGTTTTTATTCACTGATACATAATAGAAATGCATTACATCGAATGAAACTTACAAGTTCAATTCCCAATTAATATATTTGTTTGACGGATTAAACACAATGATCCATATTCCTTGCTTTTATTTATTTAAAATTTGTGACCATTTGTTTAAGTTGGGTCATAGCCACAAAATAGGAATTCAAATGTGAATTTAAATATTATAAGAGGAAAACAAACCATCCCTGGTGTTCTCTTACTATTTTAGACTTTAAATATTTTAAAATTGGACATCCACATGCAGAAGAATGAAACTAGACCACTCTCTTGCACCATACACAAAGATAAACTCAAAATGGATGAAAGATCTAAATGTGAGACAAGATTCCATCAAAATCCTAGAGGAGAACACAGGCAACACCCTTTTTGAACTTGGCCACAGTAACTTCTTACAAGATACATCCAGGAAGGCAAAAGAAACAAAAGCAAAAATGAACTATTGGGACTTCATCAAGATAAGAAGCTTTTGCACAGCAAAGGATACAGTCAACAAAACTAAAAGACAACCTACAGAATGGGAGAAGATATTTGCAAATGACATATTAGATAAAGGGCTAGTTTCCAAGATCTATAAAGAACTTATTAAACTCAACAGCAAAGAAACAAACAATCCAATCATGAAATGGGCAAAAGACATGAACAGAAATCTCACAGAGGAAGACATAGACATGGCCAACAAGCACATGAGAAAATGCTCTGCATCACTTGCCATCAGGGAAATACAAATCAAAACCACAATGAGATACCACCTCACACCAGTGAGAATGGGGAAAATTAACAAGGCAGGAAACCACAAATTTTGGAGAGGATGCGGAGAAAAGGGAACCCTCTTGCACTATTGGTGGGAATGTGAACTGGTGCAGCCACTCTGGAAAACTGTGTGGAGGTTCCTCAAAGAGTTAAAAATAGATCTGCCCTACGACCCAGCAATTGCACTGCTGGGGATTTACCCTAAAGATACAGATGCAATGAAACACCGGGACACCTGCATCCCGATGTTTATAGCAGCAGTGTCCACAATAGCCAAACTTTGGAAGGAGCCTCGGTGTCCATTGAAAGATAAATGGATAAAGAAGATGTGGTTTATGTATACAAAGGAATATTACTCAGCCATTAGAAACGACAAATATCCACCATTTGCTTCAACGTGGATGGAACTGGAGGGTATTATGCTGAGTGAAATAAGTCAATCGGAGAAGGACAAACATTATACGGTCTCATTCATTTGGGGAATATAAATAATAGTGAAAGGGAATAAAGAGGAAAGGAGAAAAAATAAGTAGGAAATATCAGAAAGGGAGACAGAACATGGAAGAATCCTAACTCTGGGAAACGAACTAGGGCTGATGGAAGGGGAGGAGGGCGGGGGGTGGGGGTGACTGGGTGGCAGGCACTGAGGTGGGCACTTGACGGGATGAGCACTGGGTGTTATTCTGTATGTTGGCAAATTGAACATCAATAAAAAATAAAATTATTATTAAAAGAAAATCTCCCCATTAAAAAATATTTTAAAATTTAATGCCATGATAGAGTATGTTACTCATATTAAACTCATAATACCAATTTTTCTTCAAAATAACTTATTAGATGATACTTTTAGCAGCAATGGAAAAACTCACCAAAACACAGCCATTAGAATTTTGTGGTATTTAGCCCTGTATTCATCATACTGTTGTTTCTAAGCTCTCATTCTTCAAGAACTCCGTTATCCCCTTCCCACTAACTCTGGGTTTTTCTCTTTAGTAGCAGTCATTATAGGTCCCTCTGATATGGTCTATTTTTCCAGAGCAGTTCACAACCAGGCTCTTTTTGCCTGTTTTTTAATAGACGGAAAGTCTATTAAATTAGGAATTAGGTCAATGGCCAGCTTCTAGGACTAACCCAAACCTTTGCTTTCACTCCTGTTACAACAGAAGAAGAATCCTCTTTTTTTTTTTTTTTTTAGAATCCTCTTTTATTGTCAAAGTCCAACCTTTCTACCTATGGTCTTGACTCCATATAACTTCCTTTCTCAAAGACCTCAACCTATAATTATCCCCTGAAATATCTGTAACAATTTTTGCTTTTTATTACATCAGCTCTATCAGCATTCAAATGCCTCTATTGTCTCACATTAAAAACAAAACCTAACCTTGGTCTCTATCTTGCCTCTTCTTGGATAGCTAGCCTTCACAGTTAAACTTGAAGAATGAAGTATCTCTATTCATATTCTTTGCTTCCTTTCTTTATCATTTCTTAGCACATTCCAATTAAATTTCTGTCCCCAGGATTTCCCTGAAATTTCTCATCAAGGTCAGGAACACATTCCCTACTGCCACACCCAAAGCCCAACTTTCTGTTCTCACCATCTCAGCAGCCAACAGACCTAAGTAAACACCCCACCCCTTGAAAGGTTTTCTCAAGACTATACTATAATGTAGAACATTTTGCCACTTATCTGTTTTGGTTATGCAAATGTCCCACTTTGAGATTATAAAAAAACTACCATATGAAACTTCTTGCTATACTTCTTACCATAATGATGCTACAGTATCCTCTTTATGAAACTGTAGAAAATAATTGTCTTATTCACAGATTTAGTTGTTTCTAAGCAACTGACTACTATGAAGCATATAACTGGCCTGTTCTCCTCTTTGAACTTGTTGCTAAATTTAAAATCAATTTTATGATTAACCTCAAGCATAACACAAGATCTTATAGCATTATTTTATTTTTTCTATATTCATCTGAATACTACTTTTCTCTCCACTTATTGCCCACAATAGCACTTTTTAAAGCCATTTAAAATCCTCTCAGCATCAAGCTCAGGATAAACATTCAAATACAGTTTAAAAAAAAACCAAAACAATGACAGCAACAAGGTCAGTGGGGGAAGCTGTCTACTTCAACTTCTTAGAAGTGGCTTTTCTAGGCATCCTCTTCCCTCTTTCCTTCTGATTTTCAGAACCTATTACTTAGTATCCCCTAGCAAGTTGTTTTGTGTTACTTAGGCTAAAAGTCCTCTTCTTTTAGAACAATTCAGAATTGGCTGCAGCTCCTCTCTTCCTTCTTCCCCTTTGCCAGGGATAAGGAGTGTAGGGCATGGCATGTCCAAGGCATAGCTTCCAGGAGACTGGTTACATACAGGGAGATCCACTATTCAAATACAGATCTTCGGGGATCCCTGGGTGGCTCAGCGGTTTGGTGCCTGCCTTTGGCCCAGGGTGCGAGCCGGGATCGAGTCCCGTGTCGGGCTCCTGGCATGGAGCCTGCTTCTCCCTCTTCCTGTGTCTCTGCCTCTCTTTCTCTCTCTCTATCATAAATAAAGATTAAAAAAAAATACAGATCTTCCTTGAGTTATGATGGGGTTACATCCCCCAAAAAACCCACTGTGAGCTGAAAATATCCTAAGTCAAAAATGCATCCAATAGACCTAATCTACGAAAAATCACAGCTTAGCCTAGCCTACCTTAAATGTGCTCAGAACACTGACATTAGCCTACAGTTGGGCAAAATCATCGAACACAGAGCCAGTCTTATAATGGAGTACTGGCTAAATTATGTAATTGACCTAAACTACTGAAACTGACAAATAGTATGGTTGTAAGGGTATATGCTGTTAATTACTCTTGTGATCACATGCCTGATTGGGAGCTGCAGCTTGTTGTTGCTACCCAGCATCATGAGAGTAGGTACCACACATCACTAGCCTGGGAAAAGGCCAAAATTCAAAGTATCGTTTCCACCAAATGGGCATCACTTTTGCACCACTGTAAAGTCTAAAAACTGTAAATCAATCACCAGAGGTTGGTGACTGTCTGCAAATTATGACGGTCATGGATTGAAACCCTCTGAATAAAGCAGGAATCCATGAGTCCAAATGAATGAATGAATGAATGAATGAATGAAAGAACAGTGGAGAAGAGAAAGCCTCATGAAGCCTTAAACTATCTTCCCACAAAACACTAATTAATGATTGTAAAATACACATTAACTTTACAATGGAGAAACCTGGCAGACACCATCTTACCAAATGATAAAAATTAGTATCATCAGTAGCAATCTATATCATATGCCTCCTTAATATGATACATTGAGAAGAACACAGCAAAGCTGTAGTGTTATTCTTAACAAAAATACATAAATCATGAGGAAATATCAGCCAAATCTAAATTTAGGGATCTAAATTCTGCAAGGTAACTAGCCTCTGCTTAGTGAGGTCAAAGGGCTTTAAAATTGCAAACAAGTCTTAGAACAATATACATGGACTGAAGCTTGGAGGGAAAGGCACACTAATTTTGAACTGAATTTAGCCATTTTAAACATAGCTTTAGTTGCATACTCCATTTATTCATTCACTCATTCATTCCTCAATTAAATAACTATTATGAGCCACAGACTGCTAAGTGTTGTTAGTAAAATAATAAAAATGAAAAATTATGTATAAGTACTTTAGAATGGTAGTTGCACAATTTAGCCAAGTGCCCTGTCACTTTATCACAAGAACTGCCTTTCCTCCAGTTTCCACTAACATGTTCCTCGCTTCCATTTGAGACCTCACCAGAAGTACCTGTAACATTCATAGCTGTAGGAACAGTCTCTTCAAGGCAATCTAGACCATTTGTATCATATGTCTCAAAACTTCCCCTGCCTCTATCCATTAATGCCTTATCTAATCCAAAACCACTTTCAGTTTTAGTATTTGTTTCAGCAGCACTCTAATTCCCAGTACCAAAATCTGTTATTAGTCAGGGTTCTCTAGATTCTAGAGAGGAATCCATTCTAGAAATGCGCCAATAAGGTAATCCTATATCCTATATGTATAAAGGGAGAGAGACAGAGGGAGGAAGAGATTTATTTTAAGAAACTGGCTCATCGGATTGTGGGGAACAGCAAACCCAAAACGTGTGGGGCGGGCTGTAATTTCTGGATTCAGGCAAGGTCTCTATGTTGCCTTCAGAGACCAAATTCTTTCTTCCTCAGGAAACCTCTGCTTTGCCCTTAAGGCCCTTCACTGACTGGATTACATGATGGAGGGTAATCTGCTTTACTCAAGTCTACTGATTTAAATGTTAATCACATCTCTGGGTGCTAGGGTGGCTCAGTTGTGAAGCAGCATCTGACCTGATCTATGGGTCGTGAGTTCAAGCTCCGAGTTGGGCTCCACACTGGGCATGGAGCCTACTTAAATGTTAATCACATCTAAAGAAAATCTTCATAGTAATATGTAGACTGTTTAACCAAACAACTGGGAACCACAGCCTTACCAATTTGACACATAAAATTAACAATCATACTGACCTCACTAATTTCCTGTCATCATTAATGTTATGTCTCAATAATATAAAAATGATAATTTCAACAATGTTTATAACCTTTTAATTTTTTTCACTACAATGAAAATATTCTAAACCTCAGTTACTATACCATAATATCAGGAATTTTACAAAGAGCAGTAACAAGTAATTCCATGAGAAATCTCTGATGGAGGAGGATGTATCTTACAACTATGGAAATGTACATCCAACAAACATTTAAGTTTAGCGTTAGAGAGACAATATGAAAGAAAAGCTCATTTTGTTGAGTTCTATTCCTTGATAACAAATAACTGAAGAAACACAAAGTAGAAGTTGGACTCTATTAAATGCTCACATATTCTCAGCACTGCATATGATGCCAGTAAGAAATCCAGTCAGTGCCCTTTGTAACAAGTGGTCAACTGGAGTTTTTCCTGTTGAAACCTGGGTCAGACATTCTTCAACTCTAGGGTCAATTGTTTCAGCTTCTATTTTACTCTTCTTTGTCCTGCTTTCTGATGCTGGAACTGAACCCCCTGCAGAATTTTCTCCTTTGTTAGCTAGAAGAATTTTAGCTTCTGTCAATAGAGGGCACCGGAGTGACACTGAAGAAAATAGAGGTGGGAAGGCATTTCTGCCTTTTTTATTCAGAGCTAGAGCCAAGCGTCCCTCACAGACCAGCCAGGGCCACTTTCAGTCAACTCCAGCAAGCAGATAAAGTAATCTGGCTGTACCCTCAGTATGCAAACTTCCCATTTGGTGGACAGCTTCCATGGCTGCTCTGGTGGGGCCATTAGGCCACACACAACCCACCAGATACCTCTTATGAGCAGCTCCAGGTGCTACTTCTAAAGCAGCTCTGGCCATGCCATCAGGCCACATTCTTCCACTCAGTGGGCTGCTTCTATGGACCAGTTCCAGACCCCACACACCTTGCAGCAATGACAAGCTTCTTCCAAAGACTAGCTCTGGTCTGTACCATCTGGCCAGAGCTACTAACAGTGGACTTACTATTTCTCTGGTAACCATGCCCTCTTCAAAGAGGCTAAATCTCAGCTTCTGGGGTTGGAGGAGCTTTCCCAAGTCCTTAGTTCCTTCTTTTTGAGGCTACTTTTTGACACCTACTACTTGTGAAGCCCTTAATATCCTTTACTCCTTTAGAAGTCAACCACCTTTTACTAGATAATTCTTTATATTAAACCTCGTCATTCAAATTACTGTTTTAAATTTCTGTCTCCTGACTGGACTCTGACAGAGATCAATCCTACCTTTAATTTCATAATCTATAACTGTTCAAAACCAATCCAGGAACTAATATTGTTAAAATGTTGGGGTGCCTGGGTGGCTCAGTCACTTAAGCATCTGCATTCCCTCTCTGCCCCTCCTCTCCACTCCCATTCAAATAAATAAATAAATAAATAAATAAATAAATAAATAAATAAATAAATAAATAAAATCTTTAACAAATTGTTAAAATGTCCATACTGCCCAAGTGATTTACAGATTTGATGCAGTCCCCATCAAAATCCCAATGGCATTCTTTACAGAAATGAAAAAAAAAATCCTAAAATTCATATAGAACTACAAAGATCCTGAAAAGACAACCCAATCTGGAGCAAGAAGAACAAAACTGGAGGCATCACACTTCCTGATTTCAAAATACACTACAAAGCACAGTAATAAAAATAGCGTGGTATTCGCATAAAAACAGACATATGGAACAGAATAGAGCCCAGACGTAAGACCACACACAACAGGAAAAGGATAGTCTCTTCAACAAATAGTGTAAAGAAAATTGGATATCCGTACGTAGAAAGATGAAATTGGACCCTTATCTCATACCACATATGAAAATTAAAGAGGATGAAAGACTTAAATGACAGATCCAAAACATTAGACCTACTAGAGGAACACAATGGGGAAAAGCTTCTTGACAGTGATCTGGGTAATGATTTTTCTCAATGTGACCAAAAGCACAGGCAACATAAGCAAAAATTATCATGTGGGATTGCATCAAACTTAAAAAAAAAAAAAAGCTTATGCACAGCAAAGGAAACCACATAGTGAAAAGCAACCTACAGAATGCGAGAAAATATTTACAAAGCATTATCTGATAAGGTGTTAATATCCAAAATAAATAAGGAACTCACACAACTAAGTGGCCAAAGAAATGAATATAAACTGGTACAGCCACTACGAAAAGCAGTACAGAGGTTTCTCAGAAAATTAAAAATAGAATTACCATATGATCCAGTAATACTACTTTCCAGTATACATTTGAAGGAAATGAAATCAGCACTTCCATATTCACTGCAGCATTGTCTACATTAGTTGTCCATTGATGGCTGAATGGAAAAGATGTGATATGCAAAATATTATTCAGTCTTGAATGGGAAATCATGCCACGTGCAACAATATGGATGAACACGGAGGACATTACGCTAAGTGAAATAAGCCAAATATAGAAAGACAAATGTGACATGATCTCACTTAGCTGTGAAATCTAAAATAGTGAAATAGAAGTAGTTGCTCGAAGTTGGTGGAAATGGGAAGATGTTGATCAAAGAGTAAAAGTTTCAATTATGCAAGATGAACATATCCTAGAGATCTACCATTAAGCATTGTGACTACATTTATAAATGTTGTTATGATACATCAGAAATTTGTTAACAGGGTAAATCTTAAGTGTTCTCATCACACACATATATACATTCAATGATAACTACATAAGGTGATGGATATGATAAATAATTTGATGCGGTGATCATCTCACAATGTATAAAAAATCAAGTTGTATACTTAAAAATTTTTACATGTATTTAAAAATTTTTAAAAAGATTTATTTATTTTTGAGAGAGTGCTCATGCACAGTAGAGGGAGGGGGAGAAGAAGAAAGAGTCGGAAACAGACTCCCTGATGAGCACAGAGCCCTATGCAGGGGCACTATCCCAGGACTCAGATCATGACCTGACTCAAAATCCAGAGTTGGATGCTTAACTAAGGCACCCCTCAAGTTGTACACTGTAAATATGTGTAATTTTTATGTTGATTATACCTCAATAAAGCTAGAAAACAAAACACCCTTCTAGGAGTGCTGCTAAAAATGTGGGAATGGGAGGAACTTATATTCTTCTTGCCTTCTCTTTTGGCTATTGCTTTCATCTAGTGCTTAAACCACACGAACTTTGTGTAACTCTGTTGAAGCATCTGTGAACATACTAGACTTTACTGAAGACTAGAAGGGCAATGGGGAGATCGAAAGGTTACAGAGAATCCAGTCTTTCCAATTTTGTCCTTCCTTCTCCCTTTCATTTCTATGCCCACATTTCCTTATGTGCTCCATATTCTTCTGCCTCTCCTTGCCCCTGAAGCCCAAGCCAGTTACATTCAGGCTCTTATGGGGCTTACTCTCCACCAGAAACTTAGTAGGTAAACCAAAACCAAAACTCTCCCTAAGAAAAATTTTAACCAATTATGAAGGTACAGATCTCATTATATTTACATCTTAATATTTCAGTGTAAGAAATATATGTATATATAATGTATACTATGCATTTAACTATAATATCAAAATATATCAGAATAATATAAAAATATAACATCACAAAAAACACAAAAAATATAACATCACTATTATCAAAATATAGTTTTTATTTATATGGTTAGTTTTCACCATATGTCAGGATTATTTCCAAATTCAAAAACAATTTAACTGGCTTGGGGTTCACAAGTTGAAGCATCTCAGTAACTAGAATGAAAGTGCAATTACCTTTATTTAAATTCTAAAATTAATTTTGATATTTTAATATGATAGCAGAGGACAAAAGCTTACTATATAAAGACAAATATAAAAGTGAATTAAAAATGAAATCTCATACACATGAATAGATGAAATGGACTCATCTTTAAACTTTTGAGAGAAAGGTATACCTATTATTGCTACAAATTCTATCGATTTATTCACCCATTCAATGTTTACCACACCTACTATGCACAAGACTTTTCTGGGCCCTTGGGATATAGCAGAAAAGAGCAAGGTTTCTTATTTACTTATATGTTCTACTGGGAATATGAGATGACAGATCTTTATGAGCTGAAGTGTGTAATTGAGTATATACAGAACATTTAGTAACTTAGCTGATTCTAACCATTTTAGATACTGCTTGTCTAATATTTCTGTAAATGCCAATCAAATAAAAGTTAGACAAGGTCATTTTGTTATACAGTGCAGGTTATTCATTCACTCTTTAAATAAACATATTATGTCCCATTACGTGACTGTAAACATACAAAGGTGAATAAGATGAAGAGACCATTTTTGTAGGAAAAGACAAAATAAACAAATAGATAAAATAACTTTGGAGAGTAATAAATTCTACTCAGGAAAAAACCGATGAGGGGGCACCTGGGTGGTTCAGTGGTTGAGCATCTGCCTTTGGCTCAGGGTGTTATTCCAGGGTCCTGAGATTGAGTCCCACATTGGGCTCCCCATAGGGAGCCTGCTTCTCCCTCTGTCTGGGCTTGCCCATCTCTCTGTCTCACTCATGAATGAACAAATGAAATCTCAAAAAAAAAAAAAAAGTAAAGAAAGAAAGAAAAAACTGATGAAATGTTAGTGGGGGAAATTTCAAAGATATATAAATATACACAAATACACATATCATGGAAATCGAATACCTATGAAACTATATGACATTTGAATTTATTTAGAATAAAAAACATTTATACAGTATTATAGACTAAGTTATTCAAAATTTTTTTTTAAAGATTTATTTATTCATTTGAAAGAGAGCATGTGTATGTGAGCATGCATGGAGGGGTGGGGGTGGCAGGGAAAGAATCTCAAGGAATTGCCCTGCTGAGTGTGAACCCAAAGAAGGGCTTGATCTCAAGATCCTGAGATCTGACCTTAGCTGAAATCAAGAGCTGGACACTCAATCAACAGAGTCACCAGGTGCCCCAATAATTTCACTTTTTAAATATAATTTTTAAACAAATTTTTCATTAAAAGCAAACGAAAAAAATCCTGTTATGCAGTCAGGGAAACATAGCATTCAACGTCACATAAATAACTTGGAAATTAAGATAAGGCCAAAAATACAAACATTTTGAGAATAAATGAAATATTGATAAAATTAAAAAGAAGGCAAATACTATTACTGTTTTGTCAACTGTGAACTATATTGCATTTTACTTTGGCTTTATGGCTTTTTCTTTACCTTCCCCCCAACCCCTCCAGTTTTAGGTCTTATTATTACAATGATATGGATGGTTCAGAAAAGCTTTATAGTTAGTCTGATCTGACATAGCATTGAGGATTTACTTAGTCATATGAAAATTTGTTTTCATTAGTTGTAGTTTATCAATATATTACCTCTAGCTTATAAAAACAAAATACAATAACAGCTTTTGTTACTGAAATACCTGCAGGAAGAAAATAATTTTGCCATTCTGACTCTAACCACTCCTAACGGCTTTCACCACTGAAATAATTTTGTTTTTAAATATATCATTGTTTATTAACAATGCAGCTACCCTTTATAGAAAAATGGACTGGAATAATAGAACACTTTTATATTTCCCCTTCTAATCATTTATCTGATTTTACTATGTCTGAACCAATTAAAATAATATTTTAAAGGGAGTAATAGTAAAATCTTAGAACAGTTTTCAAATATTCTTAAATGTTTCAGAAGAAGCAATTTACAAAAAAGTAAATATTATGCTCAGGTGCTACAAAGCAAATTCTCTAAGGATCTGTAGGATGAAGTGTTTTCTTGCTCAGCTGAAGTCACTACATATTTTTAAAAACACTACAATTGCATTTTATGTAACATCTGCAACTCAGATTCTTTGCAAATTTATCTTCTAAATGTCTTTCAAATTATCCACTAACTTATCTCTCTCTGGAATTCCAACAGCTCCCTCATCCAGTTTTCAATTCATTGTCTTCACTAAAGTCTTGATACTCTTTCTAAAGGTCAAAGCCAAATTTGTGATAGAGAAATATATGTAACTTTATGCATGAAATAACATGATATAGTGGCAGATTGGATAAATACTCTGATTTCAAAGATGTGATACTTTGAGATACCTGTAACAATAACAGGAAAATATCTGAGATTTCTGTTGACAACAAAGTCAGCTGTTATAAGTACTACATCTTTTTGCCTAAATCTGTAACTGAAGAAAATGTTAAATTATAGGTTAATAAAAAAGAAAGTATTATTTTTCTATTTAAAGTCATAAACTCCCTGAATTCTATGTCTGCACCTTTTGGGGTACAGGAGGGTTAAGAACCCCCACAACATCTCCCTGTTATCTTCAAGATAAAAATTTCTGTCATAGAGCTTAAGGGCACCTCTTGATGATTCTTTGCTACCACTCATCCCATTTTGAGCCTTATCTTTTTACAGCTCACATTCTACACAGTCACTCTTCTGCAGAATTCTGCAACATAATCCCTTTGCTTATAATGTTCTTCCCATTCTTTTGCCCAGCAAACTTCCAGTCATTCTACAAGTGCCCATATATCTATCATTACTTCAAAAAACCAAAACTGTTAGGTGCTCTTTCATTGTGCTTCCATAGCACCCAGAACTTACCCCTATCACATTTACCAACCTGAATTAAAATTGCCCTCCCCTATTAAAACATAAGCATTTGAACTGTACTTCGAACTGCTAGTCCTTGCATACCGCTGCAGAACAGGCACTTCAATAATTACGGAGGGATGGAAAGAAAGAAGGAAACTCCAATTTATTTGTTGTTTCATGACCTTGATTTCTTCTACCCTTACTTTCTGATCAACCCTCACAAATGCAAGCTGTTGGTCACCATGGGAATCATGAAAGTATAGAATTCATTAATATAAATTCCCTATTTTTTTTTAAAGATTTTTAATTTGCTTATTCATGAGAGACACACACAGAGAGAGAGAGAGAGGGAGAGGGAGAGGCAGAGACACAGGCAGAGGGAGAAGCAGGCTCCACGCAGGGAGCCTGACATGGGACTCGATCCCAGGTCTCCAGGATCAGGCCCTGGGCTGAAGGCAGCGCTAAACCACTGAGCCACCTGGGCTGCCCTAAATTCCCTATTTTTACTGGAAAACACCTCTGTGATGACCGAGAGTGAAGGTCATTATTACTATTGTTAAATATCCATGTCAGGAAGATTCTACCATCCTGCAATAACTATACTATCAAGATGGTATGTGTATGTATCCATCAGTAATTCTCAACTGTGCACACATGACTCCAAAGTGGTGGTTGTGGCAGAGGGATTAAGAGGCCCCCTTTTAGGGCAGTATTATCAGAATGACTGAGGGAGAGGGAGAGTTTTCAAACTACAAGCCCCTCAATTGAGCCACTGTTGCTGAGAGGAATGTGTGGTCATCTGCAAGTCTACCGTGGTGGTAAAAGGGATGAGAACCACTGTTTTGAATTGGTCCAAGAGCAGATCAAGCAAATGCTGTGTCAAAAGACTTCTTAAAAAATGGATAATAAAATGAGGCTGGGTGGTCAGTCTGTTCAGCTACTGACTCTTGATTTCAGCTCAGATCCTGATCTCAGAGTCATGAGATTAAGCCCCATCTTGGGCTCTTCATTGGACTGTGGAGCCTGCTTCAGATTCTCTCTCCTCCCTCTACCCAGCTCATGCATGCTCACTTGCTTTCTCCTTCTGTCATAAAAAAACAAAATAAAACACAAAAAAAACATAAAACCAGTGGATAATAAAATCGTTTCTGCATTACTTCAACTAGGCCGAAAGTACTACAAGTTGGAGGCGGGGAGAGAGCTGGGGAAAATTCAAAATATACTGGTATAAAATTGAAAACACAGGTGGGCTAGAAGTGGTACCCCCACCCCCCAAAAATACAATGAGACGACTAATTGAAATGAGAATCTACAAATTGCTGAGGGGATAAAAATTGAAGTCATGTTCTGAAAGGGAGTGAATTACTGTAACTTCTGAGTACTGATAAATTATAGTGTTACTACAAAGGGCTTTGAATGACAAAACTATTTATTTATTTATTTATTTATTTATTTATTTATTTATTTATTTATTTTTAAAGATTCTATTTATTCACGAGAGACACAGAGAGGCACAGAGACACAGGCAGAGGGAGAAGCAGGCCCCATGCAGGGAGCCTGATGTGGGACTCGATCCCAGGTCTCCAGAATCACACCCCGGGCTGAAGGCGGTGCTAAACTGCTGAGCCACCTGGGCTTCCCGAATGACAAAACTTTTAAATGTGGATTTTATCCTAGGCCCAATGAGGCAGTAATGGTTTCTAAAGAAGGGTAGATTCTGTGGTTAAACAGTGATATACTTGGGATGATTAACCCAAGGGTCCTCACAAGATGAATTAAGAGGCTGAGAAAAGAGAGAAACCAAAGATGAATAATAAATTGAATCCCTAGCACCAGAAGAACTAACAAAAATGCTACAAAATACCACAAGACAGATCCTTCCATCTATGATCAGAAATGGCAAAAGGATGAGAAATTTATTGCATTATCTGTGTAGCATCTTAATTTAAGTAAAAATATCATTGACAAATGACATTATCAAATAATAAGTAAAAAATATCATTGACAAATGATATTTTTTACTTATATTAAAGTAAAATTTGATTTTAATTCACAAGGCCTCTTCCCGTCTCTTTCATCGTATCTGATTGTTCCTTGGGCTTTTCATTAGAAAGGAATAATGTAAACTTAACAAACAGAAAGAATACCTGCTGCTGGTTTTCAAAGCAATGCACACACTAAAACTTATTAAAAGTCTATAAAATATCTAAAAAGCAGTAATTTTTCAAATCTTCAAACACTTTACATGGCAATTTTATATTGAAGTGGGGAACTTTTTACCTTTAGTACCTGGAAGTTTTCAAAGAGATGTGTTTTGCTTAGTGCTTGTAGTCCACTGAAGCATTAAGGTTTATAATCACGTAATGATGTTCCTTTACAGTAGATCATACAATCTGTAAATTATCAGCCAGCTAATTTTTATGGTTGACACTTTCATGATTAAAAACAAGTCATCTCTTAGGGACAGCTTCACCGTGCTATACAAAGAACCAGCCAAAGCCTCAGTTACAAAGGTGGACTTTATGTCGGGTGGGGACCTGGACACACAGCCATCACGGATCTGAGCACCCCTTCCCCACAACAGAGAGGGACAGGGGTCGCCGTGCTGCGAGAACGCTGCAAGTCACGAGTGCCGAAGTGAGACAGGCTCCCACTCATCACCGCCAGTTCACGCAGGGGGCTTTGTGTGTTTGCCTTTCGCGGAATTCTCACCAAAGAGCCTGACTCTCCGGGCCCTGACCTCGAATGACCTCGGGGCGCGCGGGGGGCGGGGCGCGGAAGGAACGCTCGCTGCCTGTCGGGGGTCTCCCGCAGCACGGCCCCTACCTGGACTCGGGAAGAGGAGCCGGGGCTGCCCGCTCCAGACCCTCACCCTCCATCCCCGGAGGTCTGAGGGCGGAGGGGCTTGGCTGGGCTGGCGAAAAGGACAGATCCCGTACCTGTGCTAAGACGGTGAGGCTGCCTTGGGGTGCCGCGACGTTCTTGCGGCCATGGTACCATACCACTCCTGTGCTTGCTAGGGCTGCGCCGGCCACGGCCGCGGTCAGGGGGCCGAGGCCGGGCAGAGCTCGCCGTCCCGCCGCGACCCCACGCCGCAGTCTTCCGCTCCAGGCTGCCAGCCAAGCACCTCTTGCCGCAGCGGCCGCCATCTTTGCGGAAGCGCCCCATCTAGGAGCCCGGAGAAGTCGCGCGCAGCCGCGGATCTCGCGAGACCCGGCCGGCCTCCGCCTGGCCCCTGGAGCTGGCGTCCTGGCGGGCAGCGGTGCGGGGAGAGCTGCGGGGGGGGGGGGGGGGGGGGGGGGGGGAACCCGGACGTGGTCAGGACGCGACCCCGAGTGGCCTCCCCGGTCGCGAAAGAGAGTTCCAGTATTGTGTAGGCAGGCCCTACTCTTTTCGTTGGGAGAGTGTGTCACTCGCTAGGGGGAAGCCCGTGTTGAGGCCCCGCGGGTTCGAGGGAGGCGCGGGTGGGTGAGCCAGGCCCTCGGGACAGGGATGTGCTGGATCGTGTGGTCCGGCCCGGGTGGACGGGATCCTCCTAGTGAGGAGCTGGACCGTGTGGAAGCCGTCTGAGCGCTGGAATCCCATCCCTGCACATTCCCCACAACTGCACTCGCTCCAAATTCCACAAGCCCACGCGTGTTAACGATTTCTTCATTGTTGTTCTGAAGTGTGCAGAAGCTGCAGATACTTTCCCGCAGGCGGTTTAAAATAAGATCAGTTAGCTCGCCCAGCTTCTAGTAAACAAAAAGCTTTTAAAAATGGTTTTTAAAAAATTGTGTGCGTGTTCTTACTCTAATGGCTAAGCAAACTTCATTGATTTTGAAGTGTGGTAAAATATACACACCGCAGTCTTCACCATTTTTATTTTTTTTATTTATTTATTTATTTATTTATTTATTTATTTATTTATTTTCTTCACCATTTTTAAGTGTACGGTTATTAGCTCAGTTGTGTTGGGGACATTGACGTTGAGCAACCATCTCTACCGTCCATCTCCAGAACTTCTTTTCCTCTTGCAAAACAGGCAAACTAAAAAAAAAAAAAAAAAAAAAAAGTGTCTTCCCCATCTGTCTTCTTCATCCTTCCCATTCTTATATTCTTGACTGATCTCTCATTTTTGCTAAATCCTATCCTATCCCAGCCTTCTAACTTTGATGCAGTATTTTCTAATGAGCTCCGGAACAAAGCCTCTCTATTTCAGGCAATCATTATTTGCCCAGTGTTGAATTTAAACTCTGTTCCAGTTAACTGTTACCTATTATCCCATCTAGGACCGAGTCAGATGCAGAAGAACACTTACCCCACTACCCCAACAGTCACTGTTGTCTGTTGTCAGTGTTTCCCCTTGGAAAGGCTGAGAATAATACCTCAGTCCCAGGTGTTCCATTGGTCATGGGAAATGATTTGCAGGAGGCTCATGCCTCTAGCAGAGGCCTTTGTTTTGTAGCCTCTGGTCCTCCATTCTTCAGTCTTTACTTTTCAGAGTACATTTACTTAATAAACTTTGTTCAGCCTCTGAAATGTCCTTAGTCATAGAAGCTTTACTTGGACATGTGGTAACTTACAGCTAAAAGATGCCAAGATCCTTAGCACGTAATCAGTGCCATCTTGACGTTTGTAAAACAAACAAAACACCGAAAACTGAAAAACAAGTGCCACACTAAATCTAATTTGACCACTTAATTCTCGGATTGTTTTGTCATGATCTGCCTCTAGTTCTTGCTCCCTTTTTCTGAGCCAACTTGTCTAAATCTGCAGTCAGAGCTTCTTCGCTACCCCCCCCGCCCCCCAGCTGCTGAAACCACTTTGGATGTGCCTTTCCAGGCGAGAAGTAAGCAGATGAGACTCACTGTACACACTTGTGAGCCAAACCACAGGGTTGGAATCCTGTCTGTACTAGGATAATCCATGTGATTTGGGGCAAATTACTTAATCTCTTGGTCTCAGTTTTCTTAACTGTAAACAACTCTCATGGTTTGGGATTGGGGGATTACTGAGATACTCTGTAGAACTAGCAGAATGCCTGGCACATTGTAGGCTCACCACAGATGTTCATTTACCTTCTTCAAATTTTGGCTTACTCCCGCCCTCTCATCACAAATGAAATTGGCTGAGACCTGACCTCTGCTTACCTTGTAATATAGTCTTGATTTCCACAAACCATAGTTAAAATGGTAGTTAAATGTCTAATTCACACAGTCCCTCTATCCATTTAATGAAGCCCCCACATCTATTGCTTAGTCATGGCTCCAAGCCCCAAATAAATGCATATTCCCATTAGAACATTCGGCATATTTAGAAATATTCTATTTATCCCACAGTTTGACATCGTTTTGGGAAGGGCTATATCTTCTTTTGGACTGGTACAATGCCCAACACATATTAGACATTCAATGAGTGAATATATGAATAAGTAAAAAAAATAGAGGGCACAAATGAAACTGGTGGATCTATTTCCATTCTTTGATATCAAACATACAGAAATATATATAGTTTAGTTTTTTCAAGACAAAAACCTTACTTTAAATTATTTTGCTGAAAATCTTTGAATGTACTTGGAAAACTGCTTTGGTTTTTTGGTTTTGGTTTTATTGTTGTTGGTTTTTTTGTTTTTGTTTTTGTTTTCTGCATTATGTGCCCAGGCCTGTAGAACTCTCATTAAGATTTAATCTATTCAAACTTTTCTTCTGCAGAGAAACAAATTCTTATAATAGAACCAATCTCTAGCCGACTAACCGTTCTAAGTATGAAATCTTCCCTGGCAGCTGCTGACATTTGTCTAAGTGCATTGACTATATTGGTCTTTTTAGGCTCCAGCTTTGTTCATTTCTTCATCATTAGCTGTAGAGAAAATATACATCCTCGACTGGGATGTATTTTCAACCATGTAGTTTATAAAGTAATCTCTGAGTAAAGAACTGCTTCTAACACTGAAAGATCTATGCTGTTTTAAATCATAATTGGAGGAAAAACAGAAGAGAAACAGTGATAGTTCTAAAATATTCTAAATTCACTTATTCTGTGCTTCTTTTCTGGAGGAGGGACATAAGTTATATGACAGAAGAACTATTCTCGGGGGACTTCACTTTTACTGGAGGCCAGGCCTGAATCCAAAACAATGCAAGATGGCATTTAACTGTTATACAGAGGAGGAGGAGTGTGGTTGGCTAGAATAGTCAAAGACAACTAGGGAAGGAAGGAGACTTGATCAGGAACTTGGAAAGTGAGAAAGATTTGGATAGATAGGAACCTCAAAGATTGTAGGAACAGTAGAATTGAGAGATGGGAGAAACCGTGTTATGGTGTGTGTTTACCTAGCACGGAATAGAAGGACTGGTGTAGGTCTGGCCTTTAGTGGCTTGAGGGCCACAAGGGTATCATGCAGTGTTTCCACTAATATATGGAACAACTTTTAGCTCTTTTGACCCTCTATACAGGTTTGTCTTGGGGTATTTATGCCTTTTTTCTGATATCCTCATCCACCTTGTGTCTGATCTCCTCCTTTGTATGTCAGATACTCTCCACCCAGTGTTTACCTTCTTCCTGTTCTGGCCTTTCTCTAAATTATCCAGGGGCTTCTCTAAATTATTCTTCTTACCTACAACTAAAAGTTTGATTTTCTTGGTGTTGTTGGTCTTGAACAAAAGAGATCAACTAGCTTTTCTTATTGAAGACATTTACTCTTGTACGTTCATGACATTAAGTCAAATCAATCTTTGATCTTAACATGTTTAGGGAAGATAAATAAAACTTGCTATCCTGATTCTGAAAGAGTCCTTGCTGTTGCATTACAGAATAATGTGAAGATTGATTATCTTAGATGGAGAAGAAAAAAATATGGAGGATCTCAAAAGATAAAGAGGCTGGACTCAGTCCTTTAGCAATAGAGCAAGTGGCATACAGATGGACATTATAAAGAACCATTGCTTGGAATAGACAGAGGTTAAACTATATTTATGGTGGATAATTGTGTAGCGAAGGGTATGAATCACTCTCAGAGGCCCTAGATGAGTCAAAGAATTGCTAATTATGTCTTTTTTGTGCAGTTTGGGGCCATGGGTAAAAATATCTGGGTATCATGATTGATACCAGCTTGTGTAGAAATAGGTCAAGATTAAATCTTAGTGACAGTGAAAAAGCAGTGCCAAGGGTTGCATTTTCAATGTCTTTCAGATCCTCCTCTGCTTCTCATTCCCTTCCCATCATCCCAGCTTACACTCTCATTACTGCGTGCTTTGATGATTGCAATCGTCTCTTAACACGTACTGTTGCTTCCAGTCTTTTTCTCCTCTGAAGCATCTCATAGATCTATGTCAGATCAATCTTCCTAAAACATTTCTTTCACCATACTTCCATTAGCTGTGTGATTTAACCTTCCTAAACCTCTGTCTCCTTGTTGGAAAATGGGGGTTTGGTTTCAGTTTATTTTTCCAGTTCTAAAATTTTCATTCTATGCCATTCCAAAGTGGCTTTTTTTTTTTTTAATTCGGCAAACTGTATTGAGTGTGAAATATGTGCCAAGCTTAGTGCCATAAGTTAGAGATGCAAAGACAAAGAAATAATAGCTCTCTCTGCTGTGTTTTGTCATGAGAGGGGTCTCCACACATTGGAGTGTGGCCCCTATATTTAAAGCTTTTTAAAGCATGTTGCCCCTAATTATGTACATTTTTTATTTCTTAAACCTATACATTTACAACTAAATGACAAAAAGCACAGAGTAAAAATTTTAATGATGATAAAAATTAGCCAGTATTTATAAAATAAAGTTTTAATTTTGTTATTAAAGGTGCAATAAATGTTTTGCTCTCAAAAAATGTTAATAATATCTAGTGAGATCAATGTGCTTAAATTGGCTTTATTAAATTGGGTAATTTTGGTTTAAGTTTTGTGAGAAGTACAAAGATCTGGCTTATGTTTGGTTAATTTAGACAGTTTTTAATGACTATAAAAACTCAAAAAGATATCTCATAAAAACATATTAATTCAAAGGAAGGGAGTGGGTGTGTTATTAACTGAAGTAATGAATCATGATATATGTGTCTTTTTATTTTGAGAAACTTAAAATACATATGAAATTGGAGAGAATAAAATGATGAGCCTCCATGTACATCTAATCTGTCTTGAACAGTTACCAACTCATGACCCATCTTGTTTCATCTGTAGTACTCCCATTTCACCCAACTAGATTATGTTGAAGTAATTCTCAAACTCACACAATTTTATTCTAAATATTTGAGTATGCATTTTTTAAAAAGATGATTTAAAAGAAAATCCACATACCTATTTCTTTGTTTTGTATTTTTTAGTAGTGTTTGTAATCCAATAGACACACAAACATTCACTGAGGAAAAAAGTCACAAAGATGACATAAAATGCTGGGAAGTCAGGGGAACACAAGGGCAATGGGAAGAAGCAGAGTGCTGTGCAAGCGTGTGTAACACTTCCAAGTCATGGGGAAAGTGACCTGTGCTATTATGAAGTGCACTTATGGAGGATGAGTGATGGTACAACTTTTGAAGTTGCAAATAAGATGTTCTCTGAGGACACATTTATGTAACAGATTGTATCTTCTTGGGAAAGTTGATTATTTTCAAGTCAGTTATAGTATCTCCAAAGTTCTGCATATCTCACCAAGAAAGAAAAATAACACTTTTCCTTCCTTTGCCCCCTTTCAACTGTAAATCATGTATTTCCAGCGAATCAAAGATAACCAGTGGAAGAGTTAGGAAACATGGCATGTCCAAATGAGCAAGAGGAAGAACTGGGCAAGAACTAAAGAATCTAATGAAATGCTCCTTGATCCAAGGTTTCAGCAGAAATTTTTAAGTCCATGATATGGATTCATGTGCATCCGGACATCCAGAATATGTTAGCCTATGTTCAACTGTGCAAAAGATGAAGGCATTAAGTTAGCACAAAAGCTTCACATTTTTGCTGTTTCTTAAAAAATAAAAAATAAAAAATAAAAAAAATAAAAAATTTCAATTTCATTGTTTTTCTTTCTCCCAAGAGTAGTTCTGTTGGTTCTGTCTTTAGGCCACCAAACTATGTAAACATGTGGTAGCAGCACCACTAGCCCAAGATGATTTGTGCAGCAGAGGCCAGCAGAACTAGACGCTTGTCATCCGGCAGAAGAATCTGAGTTTCTTTCAGAAGCTTCTTCCTCCAACTGATTCGGTTGCCCTGAGTTTGCTTTGTGCTTCAGAGACTCAGAAAAAATAATTTGATATGGTCACTATTCAGTAGGTCTCTCAGAGACAATGATGATCATGAGGTGTCAAGAAATGTTAGTGCTCTGGCAACATTTGAGGATAGGGGGGGAATTGGGATAGGAGACCCTCCGATGACTCACAGGGTGGACAGATCTGCACCTGAAACACATGCAGAATGATGGTTGGGCTGTTGATCTGCTGCCTTCTTGGCTTGCAGGGAGGTGGTGCAGGTAGCCTTGAGGGATGAGGGATTCAGTCTGGCTTACTTCCTGGCCATGATCTCCATGACTTCTAGTTATGAGGCCATTAGCTGCAACCTTTGGTGGTTAGGGGTTGAAGATAGGACAGCTGAAGAGAAAAGCCTGCAAACCCAGAAGTAGTTGTCAGTAACAAAGACAAGCTGTGCAGAAGTTGGCTGGCTTTTGAAAGCCAGCAGTTCCTGCCACACAACAGGGGATGTATTCACAAGTGGAGCCAGTACAGCTGAATCTGTAAAGTGCAGAGCAACGTCTTGTTTGGGAGTGTGCTTCAGTGTGGGGAGTAGGGTTTATAGACCATCCAGGTAGAGTGTTAGGGCTGTTTCTGGACTGCCTGCCATGAAGAGGGGACCACTGGAAGTCTGTCTTCAAGGAACAGCCACATGGCCCATCTGTCCTGTTCCACCTAAGCCCGGAACTTGGACATTAGGTTCTAGTGGCCAATTTGCAGGTACACTTTGGAGATCCCCTTGGCCTTTTCAGGAGCTTGAGATGTTTTGCAAGGATAGGCTGGCTGAGTGGGCTGAGAGAGCTACTCCCCTTCAGGAGGAGGGCCTGAGTAGAAGCCACATCTAGAACCAAGAGGGCAAGTGAACTGAAACACCAGGAAACCAGAGTGTGAGCACTGAGCCCAGGCATGGGAGGTTTGGAGGCCCCTGTACCTGTTGCTGATATGTGCAGTAACAGGGTAAGAGCTTCCTACCAGGGGCAAGTACTGCTGCTTTAGGAGTTTCTTCCAGGGCTGCAGCAGGGCTGCTGGCCATTGGCTGCTCTCTGCTGCTCACATGTAACTGTCCTGCGTGGATGAGCTGTCATCCCATGTGCTGGGCATGGAGTGTGGTGAGGACAGCAGGCAGTTAGTTGCATGACTGGCACTTCTGACTGCAAGTCTAAAATACTGCCCTGATATTTATATCAGTTCCAGCCACCAGTTAGGGGAAGATTTTGTTAGTTTGACCCCTGAAACCTTTGATTTCCTTGATATCACTCACTTGTTCATTCAAACTAATTGGGCTTGAAATTTGCCAAAAATGTTTACTTCAAAAATTTTGAAGGGATAAAGAGATGGGCAAAACGGGTGAGGGGGGTTGGGCAGTATAGGCTTCCAGTTATGGAATGAATAAGTCATGGGGATGAAAGGTACAGCACAGTGAATATGGTCAATGGTATTATAACAGTGCTCTATGGGGACTGATAGGAGCTAAACTTGTGATGAACACACTATAACATAGAGACTTTTTGAATTGCTGTGTTGTACATCTGAAACTGATATAACATGGTATGTCAACTATACTTCAATTAAAAAAAAAAGATTTTCAAATAGGTTAGAAAATTTTGTGTTCAGGCTTTGTAAATGTGTAGATAAAAGAGTTTTTGTAAGTCACACTTGCATTATTTGAGGGCAACATATCACAGACTGATGCAGTCATTTCCAAATATTGGTTTCCAAAATGTACTTTCCGAGAACAAGTTTCTTTCAAACAGCAATTACTTTCTTGGTTGGTCAATATTAGACATCACTTTTGCCCTTAAAAAATAGATTAATGTGGGTTTTTAAAAAATTTACTGTATTACTAACAGCCGCTTGTAGAAGTGGGCAACAAATCTGGAACACACCGTTTTTAAAAGAAAAGTGTACAACTCATCTTTCCAGTGACAGTTGCTTAAATTACTTTGCTGTCAGTTGACTAGCAAACTGTTGTGTGATCCAGAAAAAGCTTCATAATCACTTTCTATCTCATTTTAAGAGTGTAGCAAATATTCTATGACCTATTAAACATCTTCTTAAGAAATTAAGCCTTGATGGTTTCTCAGTTGCAGCACTATTGACGCTTTGGGCCAGATAATTCTTTGTTGGTGATGGCCTGTTCTGTGTACTGCAGCACGTTTAGCAGCATACCTGGCCCCCACCCACTAGATACCAATAGCACCCCTCCTAGTTGTGAAAGCAAGAATATCTCCATATATTGCTGAATTGTCTTCCAGGGGGCCAAATCTTCCCCAATTGAAAACCAGTGTTCTAAGATGTTAGCTGTAGGAAGGGAGTGAATTTTTCCTGTTTTGTGTAACCATTCTATTATTCCTAGTGCCTAGAGCAATGCTTACCACATAGGCATTCAATAACTACTTATTAAATGAATGAATATTATTGTAGTCATTTTTATTTTAACAGGAAAAACAAGGATTTTCTCAATGAGTTTTGGGGCTTCTGTCTTTGTGGGTTTTTTAAAATTAAATTTTTAAAACAGATTTTATATATTTATTTGAGAAAGAGTGAGCAAGAGAGAGAACAGAGAGAACACAAGCAGGGGGAGCAGTAGAGGCAGAGGGAGAAGTAGGCTCATCACTGAGCAGACAGCCCGATGCAGGGCTCCATCCCAGGACTCTGGGATCATGACCTGAGCTGAAGGCAGACGTTTAACTGACTGAGACACCCAAGCACCTCATGGGGGTTCTGTCTTTGTGATTAACAAACCTCAGAAGGACTTTGTGAACATTTATCTTTAAATTTAGTAAAATTTTGTTTAACTTCTGAATTGGATGTTGCTGGAAAAAATGATTTGTAGAGGCTTATCTTCATGTTCTGGATAGTTTATTTTGAATTCTTTTTTTGGTGCTGTACCATTAATAACTAATTATCTCAAGACAATATACACTTAGGATTAAGTTCATTATTACTGATAATAGATATAAATCCATTTTCAAATATCCTTCTTGATAATTTGTTTTGTCTTTACTGACTTTGTCTGATTAGATAGTTATTTTCATCTCATAATAGGAAAGGAGGAGCATGTGCCCTGCTATTTTTACCTTGCTCACTGGAATTTTAGTATTATGTTCTATTTTTGGTTTTTGCAGGAGTCTTTTAAAGCTAGTTATCCATTATCATCAGACTTATTTTTATTAACGCTAGATAATGTAATCTATTCTGGGTGTGCAGAAACCTGACAATGATCAACTACTGGCATCTGGTACATTCCTTCAGGTCGTAGAACCCTTAATCTTTTGTCAAGATACTTCACATATTGTGATACGAGGCTATCTTCTATCATGTATGTGTATTATTTATATTTGGGTAGTACTGCATATATGTATTGCTTATAGGTGTTTTTTTTCTTTTTGTTGGATTAAAATAACATAGTACATAGAAGCTGTAATATTTTGTTTGTGTGTCATTTGTGGTATATACATTCACCTTTGAGAATCACAGGTCCAGTACATTTTGGGTCAAATCTATCTCCCAGCCTCATATTCTCAGTTGTCGCAAAGACAGTGTTATAAATAAGCCAAATCTTATTTTATTTTCTTCTTTCAGGGCACACAGGAAGTTGCATTTCCTAGCTTCTCTTGCAGCAAGGTGTGCAATTAAAGGGAGTTGGCCTGTGTTCATTCTGAGCCAAGGGGGTTGAGTCAGTATACCTTTCTCCGTGCTCTGCATTGATCATCTTCTGCAGTAATCTTGGAAGCCATGCATTCTGGATGGTGGAGATGTAAGAGAGAGCGAGATCCCCTGCTGGAGGAGAGCTGCCAAGGAGAATGGACAGTCTACATATGACTTTGACCCTTTTTGTGTTAAATAGCCTAGGCTTTGTGATTGGATATTAGAGTACCTGGCATGAATTGCCCTGCCTGATACACAGGTTCTCTGTTAATATTCCCGATCTAAATTCTCCAGTACAGTTCTCAATTATTGACTGTCTTTCACTGACATCACTCTGAAGAAGACAGGAAAATGAAACTCACTGTGAAATTGTTTAAAGAGTGTCGAAGTTATAGCCCACCAAGTCATATTGTATCTCCTAGTTAGAATCTAGAGGGGGAAATTTCTCTTAGTTCCAGTAGTAAGAAAGGATCCCTCATCAGTCATTGTACCTGGTCTTCTTTATTTTGTGACATTTCATGCCTGGTAATTGATCATGTTTTCTTCAGTGCCAACCTTGTGGCTTCTGTCTTCTAACTGTATAATGTATATTAATCTGCTATACATTATTAATTTTTGTTATATGCGTTATCCTGATTTTCTGCCTTTATTTTCCTGTGTCACTGTACTTTCTTCTATAACATAAAAATAAATCCCTCTTTTAGTGTTTTTAATGTTTATTTTAATGCCTCAAATATTTTTTGATAAAGAAGCTGCTATGAATACATTTAAAAATATGTAGACTCTTACTGTTATCTGTTTGGTCATATTTTCAGTAAAAAATGAAAAGAGAGTTTGTTTGAGAGTTTGTAACGTGTCTTCTAGAATTTTGGTATATCTCCCAATAACATTTAATATATATTTCTTGGTTGATTAATTAACAAAGATATTAGTATATGTGTTGATTTAAAACTTATAAATTTAAAATGAATTAGATGTTACAATGACACAGAAGTTAGGAAAAGGAATATTATAATACTAAACAGGTAGAGATTAGACATGAAGTATAGATAAATCTATATGGTGTGCATGACTTTGTTACATTTATACTTGTCTACATTTCCGTTCAAATGATCTCAGTGTGTATTGTGCTCTTTTTGTAAGAACTATTTCATTTCTTGCTCAAATGTGGATATCAAATAACTTATGATTTGGGCAGGAATATAGTGTTTACAAATGTCATTAAATTTGACTTTAATGAAGTCAAAGGAAAAAAGTAGTGAAGTAGCACATGGGACATTTTTGTTAATATAAGAATTACTTAGGTATATTTTCCCTAATGCAAGTATCCAAATTATCATGGCTGCAGTAAAACAGATACCTAAATACAGCATTGTGATTTTTTTTTAAGATGACAGTAATGATGAATTACATGTCATTGTGAGTGAAGATAAGGTACAGGCAGTCGTGGTATCGGCCAATGTCAGGTGGGAAGGCAGCCATGCTGTGCTCAAGTAAAGGCTCACCCGTGCAGACACGAAGGCACTGTGGACAATTTCCATACTTTCCTAGATGTCTGTGATGATCCCCTGGGATAGGCTTTGAAAAATCACTGTGGCTCTTGGTCCTTATTAACTAGTAACTCCTCAAAGAACTGTCTGCAGCTTCAGAAAGATATACTGTGTTTGAAAGCATGGTTTCTTTATAGGTGAACTGTCAGAAAACCAATATATATGGGTATGTATATGTGTGTGTGTGAAAAAATTTGATTGTTTGTGAACAAACAAGTATTTGAATTTGTATGAAGGATCTTTCAGAATATGATAGTATGATATGTCTGGAGGGTGTAAAATTTAGGAGTAAAGTAAAATATTACTAATCTGTATATAATACAGTATATAAAGTATTAAATTATATAGTGTGGATCTGAAGCATTCTTGAGGAAAAAAAGGTAATCCTTTGTTGAAATTTTACAGTGCTTCTCTCTTGGTGAAGTCTTATCAAAGTTCTAAATCCTTTTTCTAGCATGTGTGAGACTCTTCAAAAATACTTTTGTCAGAGATCAAAATTCTAAATTTCAGATTGGGTTAAATACATTTTATATTTTGTCCTGCAGCTGTTGGAGCTATATTGGAGTAAATTGAGAATTGCCTTTTAGGGCATATTTCTCAACAGAGCAGTTTTGAAAATGAAACCAAATCTTCATGCTCCACTTGACGTTGGAATTTAAGGTTATTTTTATAGGCTCGATTGCAGTCAGTATGTGAAACATTTGAAGGTATTAGAATATAGTAAGTTATAGTTACAATAATTTTCTTCCAACCTCTTGTTCAGTAAATAAAAAACAGGAATACAAATTATATCTTGCTATCATGTTTCACAGTTTTTCATCTTTATGCTTTGACCAAATAGCACATTTTCTTGTGTAAAATGTTTCCTCCTTTTTAATTATAGTCAGATTTGCTGCCTCAGCAGGTAGAGCTTTTATTAACTTGGAAAGTATGTTTGGGTGAAGTAGGGGATATAGGAGCAAACCCTTCAAGGAAAATCATGTCTGAAATGTGGCATGGTATCTAAATATAGCCTTGACTAAGTCCCTCAAACATTGAGGTACTGGAAAATGTTCAGGTATCCCTCCTGGGGACAGATCTACTTTCGATTTTACAAAGTGGTGACTGTATGAAGTCACTGGAGCTGAACAGAAAAAAAGACTTCAGATTCAATGTAAAACCCACAAAAGAAGTAAGCTGAACAAAAGTGTGAGCAAAGGAAGAACTGTGTCCATCTTTCTTTTTGTATTTGACTTGAAAGGCCTTTGACCCTGGGCACTCCTGTGAAGTAGACCACTTTTGTTTTTGTCTTATCAGACTTCCTCCTTCCATTACAGGCCCCTGCAAGTAGCCCGGGTACCATTCCTGGAGGGCCTTGTCCTAAGCTAACTGCCAGCTAATCCCCAGGAAAGTATATGTGAAAGGTTTCTTTCAGAAAATAGGGACTAGCTGTCCCTCATCTCCGCTGACTTTGAGGAATCAGGCTCAAACTACAGCTTACGGATGGAAGGATTTAGGTTCGTTTACAGTGAAGACTGGTAAATATCAGTTCCATCGTAATTCCGGAAGTCTTTCAAAATGAGAGAATTCCTCCAGTGTCTGAGACAGCTGAAATCTTAACATTAATCTGGGAGGCAATGAAGATGTGATAGCTAAAGAGCAAATTTCAGGTAACTGTATTATAGTGGAATGTGTGATACCAATGTTAGTCTTTTTTATGTATACAAAAAGATATTTGAAGTCTGATCATTATTTATTCGTGAAATTCTGAAGATCCCAGTTTGGGAGCAACTACTAGAAAACCCTCATTTTATATATTTAAATGAATAAGTAATGAATAAATAAAAACAAAAACAAAAGAACTGAAACCTAACAAAATTAATGGCTTGCCCAAAGTTAAATCACCAGATAATGACAAAGTCAAGAATAGAAAATTCAGATTTTCTAGTCTCAATTGAGCACTCTTTCTATAAGAGTATACTACTTCTCAAATTTAACATTTAATTACAGTTAATTGACAAGCTTTTCCCAAATAATTTAAATATCCATAAAATATAATACCAGCTGAGGCCTAGCCTGTTACCATCCTTCTAACGAGCACAAAAAGATTTATTGGAATCAGTGTGGGCTATTCTGAATAGTTTAGATCAGTTTTTGAGACTGTAATGTGCAAGTAAATGACTTCGGCATCTCATTACAACGCATGTTGAGTTCCATAGTAATAAGGTGGAGCTTGCATTTCTAACAAGCTCCCAAGAGATTCTCATGTGACAGCTGGGGTTCAGGATAGGAACAGAAGACCCTCAGTGCCCTAAGAAGAGTGTGGTTCTGACAGAGAACTTGCACTTCAAATCCCAGATGAAAAAAATAAGGAAAAACCAGACAACAAATAAATATATCTTGAATATCTGGTTTTTAGATATGTATATTATTCTTTGTCAATGTTAGCTTTTTCTAAGTAGAGGAAAAACCTGCCCTGGTGAGTCCCTTTTTTACTTTTTATACGGTGTAGAAAACCACTCATTACTTAGAGGCTGTTGAGAAATGCCAAATGACGGTCATTACCATAGGTCACTGGAAATATCCAGGTAAAAGTAGAACATTCAGTCTTGTGACACTCCTTTCAGTAATGGATTATCAGAATGGCTGGATGCTGGATTTCTTTGCAACTTCATTAATTCCCCCAAATTCTTGCCACTTCACAGGCAAGGGAAAGAGCAGGCATGTCTTCAATTCCTAGGGAGATCCTGCAGGTTTCAAGGCTAAAGGACGGACTGTGTGTAGATGGATGGCTATTAACCATTTTCTTGTCAGACCAGAGTTTGAGGGTGAGAGTGGGAGATGGAAGCATTGACAAAGACAGATTTTCTCAAAAGTAGTCTGGAGCTGTACTGTCCTATACAGTAGGTGCTAGCTACTTATGGTTGTTTAAATTAACTAAAATTAAGTGAAAAAAATGAAAACCTAGTTCTGTAGTTGCACTAGCTACATTTGAAGTGCTTGGTAACAGGTGGCCAGTGCCTACTGTGTTGGGTAACAGTGTAGATAAAGGTCATTTTCATCATCTCAGAGAGTATTAGTAGACATAAGGGGGAAAAAAAAGGACTGAAAGCTTGATTTGAGTGAAGGCTGGAAGTTACTGAAGAAATGTGTAACTAGACAATGATTGTTTGAAAACAACATTCAAACTGGAGAAGGCTAATGGAATGGGGCAGGCTTGGTGTGGGGAGAGGGGAGAGGAAGGATAAAATTAGTTGCTCACATTGTATCACATCATAAGCAATTCTTTTGATTCATTCCTTTTTTTAATTTTTTTTATTTATTTATGATAGTCACAGAGAGAGAGAGAGAGGCAGAGACATAGGCAGAGGGAGAAGCAGGCTCCATGCACCAGGAGCCCGATGTGGGATTCGATCCCGGGTCTCCAGGATCGCGCCCTGGGCCAAAGGCAGGCGCCAAACCGCGCCACCCAGGGATCCCCATTCCTTTTTTTTTTTTTTTTTAATGAACAGTGGGTACACACTACATTTCTTCACACATTCATCCCCGAATCCATCTTCTTAGGAAAACATTTTATTTACCAGAGCACATAGTGCTTTCTGCAGTGCTTTATACATATTTTATGTTATGCAAACTACTCTTGATTTTATGTCTGCCCAGTAGTAGATGTGCATTCTGTGTTAGCTCAGTTTATTAAAGTGCTTTACTCTGGTGCTCAGATATCAGGATCAGAGGTTCTGCTTTTATGTCTTATGACATTTTTTAGTAATTCTGTTTTCATTCATTCGTTTGTTCAACAAGTATTTATTAAACACCTATTAGGTACAAGTTGACTTGTTGATTCTTCCCCTTTATTCTCTTTTACAGCAACAGCGTCTTTCTTCTGGTTGAAAGTTTGAACATAACAAAATGAAATTACCCAGGCTGAACTTAATATTACAAAATATTTTCTAAGTAGAGCAAACCACATTGTTTGGAAATCTGGGCCAAATGGATTAACTTCTATCTTAGGAAGAGAGAACTTTTATAATTTTTTCTTCTTGAGTCTTAAGATCCCCTCTGATCACTCAATAGCCTTAGACCCTGTATCTATTTCATGGAGCCTCCATAACAAATTACCACCAACGGAGTGACTCAAAAAATAGAAATGTATTCTCTCCCTGATCTGGGAGCTAGAAGGCTGAAATCAAGGTGTCAGTAGGACATGCTCCCTCTAAGGAAGCATTCGTTTTTGCCTCTTTCTACCTTCTGGTGCTCGCTGGTAATCCTTGGGGTTCCTTGGCTGGCAGCTGCCTCCATCATCATGTGGCTATCTTTTATGTGTGTGCTTCAGTGTCTCTGTGTCCAAATCTCCTGCTCCTTTCTCTTATAAAGACAGGAGTCACTGGAATAGGGTCCAATTTAGCCTCTATGACCCGATCTTAACTTGATTACATCTGTAAAGACTATTTTGAAGTAAGGTCATGGTCACAAGTACCAGGTGTTATGGATTTTTTGGAGGAACAAAAAGATGTTGGAGGAACATCTTTTTTGGAGGACACAGTTCAATCCACAACAGTCACTTGAAGTATATAAGCACATGCATGTATATGCAGGTCATTGATTTTAGCCCCAATAAGAGTAGCAAGGAAGCGGGACTACAAGAAGAGCCTGAGGTTCAACAAGAGAAGAAATAACATTACTCTGACCCTTGGTCCTTACAGCTTCTTCAGGGAGCAGATGGGATGAGCCGTGAGAAAGATCAAAGACAACCCGGGACCAGAGGGCAGAGTGATGAGCACACTGGACACCAAACGGATTATAAATCACTTCTAGTCCTTTTAAGTTACTTCTTATGCCTTTTATTTTCTTCTACCACTATTCCTTCTATTTGTCTCTTTTCCCTCTTACCCCTCCCCTTCCATTTTCCATTCAGTCTCTCTGTCATCCCTTTCCTTTGAGCCCAAAAGCAAAGAAGAAATATATTATGTGATCAAAGAACTTTCAAAAGACACTTGCATAGTTTCCATTAGGTTATAGGTGCTTTATGAAATTTTATTTTTTTCAAACAAAACAACCTAAATCTAGGATTCTGAGGACAAATGATAGGACAGGGTTTGTAAAATTCTTTTGTTTGATGTCAACCAAGTTTTGGTTGAATCAATCTTCTAAAATCCTTTGTCCTGTTTTATTAATTCCCAAGGCACATTATCGAAATATACAACATTCCCTAAAGAGCTGACCATGTTATATGTTAATCTACTCTGATCTTCCTGAGACTTTTGTTCATTCTTACTGCAAATATTTGTAAAGTACCCACTATGAACAAAGAATTTTCCTAGAATTGTAAATGATGCAGAAATAAATCAGACACAGGCCTGCTTTCAAGAAGTTTCCAGTTTGGTGGGAGAAAGACTCATATATAAATAATTCAGATATAAGGTAAAGTGAGATAAATGCTGCAGACAGGTTCAAAGTATTTGGGGAGTATTTGGGGAAAGAGGGACTGATTATCACTGGGAGTGCTCTTGGAAGAGGTAATGGAGTTTGCAATAGGAATTCAAGAATGGAGAGTTATGTCAAGTAGCAGATATTCCTTGAGGAACATTACCATCAGGATACTGAGCAAAGGTGTTGAGGTAGGACAGAGTAGGATATATTCTGAGAGAACAGTAACAGGTATATGGTATGGATAAAGAGAAGTGAAGTAGAAAATAAGGCTGTAGAGAAGTTTAAAGATCCAAGAGTGAAGGATTTTCCTTTGAGTTCTAGATTGAAGTATTTGTTTTTCATACTATGTTTAATGGAGAATCATCAACGTTTCTCATTGGAGGACTTTTGGAAGATCAGTTAGGAAGCTATTGAATAGTCCAGGAGTCAGAACATAAAAACCTGACCAAGGAAAGGAGCAGAGGATATGGAGAATAGGAGGATTTGAAGTACAAGATAGAAGTAAAATAAAAAAAAAAAAAACCAAGCAGCTGATTGGATATTGAAGATGGGGAAGAATATAGAACAATTGGAATCTTGGCAGTACCATGAAGGGAGGCAGTAGCAGTGAAGAAGGTCATATAGAGAGAAAGGATGTGGTGAGGAAGGGAATAAAAATTCTATTCTGGTCTTGCAGTATTTGTGAAATGTTGATGCAGCAAAGTAGTCCAGCAGGTAGTGAAAATGCTTGTTTAGAGTTTTGAAGAGCAGTCAGAGTATTTTTGAGTTCAGGGATGAATATTATAAACTAAAGAATGGATTTTAGAGAGAAAGGGGGTGATCAGCCCTTTCTATGCTATGGAAATACCATGTATCTACACTTCAAGCACATTTATTATATTGGAGAAACATTTAGAAACAAATGCATTGGCATTTACTAAACATAACTTTGTCCAAAGAGGAAAAATGTATAAAATAGAAAAACACTAAGTGGAATAAGAAAAGACTTATGGATTCCAGAGGGGAATCAGCCTGATTTAAAGAATTGTTTATTGATTGAGGGAAGTCTTGTTATTGACAGATTTTTTATTTTGTAATGGGTCATTGAAAGGTTGTAGAATGTATTTACATAAAAGTGTTACTGTAATATTTGAATGGGACAGTCAGAACAGAGAGCTGTGTGGACAGACCATTAACTGGAAAATAGTTTTGTCCTCTATGTTTGAGTCCTTCTAATTAAGCAGGAGGCATGTCTAGTTTTATTTAACTTGAAGGTGGATTTCCTCACAGTAATAAGTGTCCAACAATGGAACAGGCTTGCTCAGGAAGACTTCGGCTTCCCACTCAGGAAGTGTTCAAGAAAAGTATGGTTGGCCATCTGTGAGATATTTCAAAAGGCATTTTTACTTTGGGAGAAAAAGTTGGCCTAAATGTCACCCAAAACCCATGAGCTCAGTATTAGACGTTAAAGATTGTGTTAGTTGCTCCCCGGGTGAGAGGCTGGTTATTGCCCTTTGGTTCCAATGGCAATTCTGTTCTTGATTCTCTTGGAACCCAAAGTCAAAAGGATCACAGGAGATTGTAAATAATCTTAGTGTCTTTTATCTTTCCTCATAATTCTTATTTTCTAACTTTTGAACATTTTTAGTTCTTGGTTGTGGAGAGTAAGAATGGAAATGTATCTTATGGGATGTTTTGTTTTGTTTGAATTTTGAAGGCAGCCACAAAGAGAAGCTTTACTTTAAAATAGTATCTTAAAATTTTATTTCAAGTCAATTCTTGGAGTTTAAATGGAAAAATTATCCAAGTATGCCTATGTTGGTATAAAGTTTCACTATTAATACAAAATATCTTAAAGTTTTGCATTGACTATAACACTGACAATTTTATCTATACAGAAGAGAAGCACCTCATTGTTTAATTTGTTTTTTTTCATTTGAACTTACTCCTTTCTGTGCTTGGAATATGTGCTTATGCTTATTATAAATATAAAATTAGTCCAATTAACTATGGCAAAATGAAAATAGCCTTTGTAAATCTTAAATAAAACAAAGATAAAATATACCTGTTTGGTATCCTCTCCCACTACATTAGTGTTTTTGTAATAAAGTTGTGGTTCTATCATTTAGTAGTCTTAAAGCCAATCTTGATCTAATTCTAGTCTCATTAGCAAGAGTTATATTCACATATATTTTTTCAACAATAGGTGGCACTAGCATACAAGCCTCTCATGTGTATTCACCCCAACAGAAATGTTAATAAGTGGGAGGGAAATATAAGACATGCCTGAAGACGGAGAATTCAGTTCTGATGAACATAGATATATTGGGGAGTCATGTGAGATACAAGTAGTTTTTGGGCAGGAAGACACTTCAGAAAATGAGCATAGATGCCTAAGCATATGAGGTAGTCTGGTCTCTTGTTGAGGAGAACAACAATAAAATAAATAAAACCCAGCTCTCTTGGAGAATATCTAACCAGCAAATCTACCTAACTTATCAAAATAAATTCCAAAGAATGAAGGAAACCAAGGATTGTCTTTCACATCCTACTGCAACATTAGCAGGAGTAGAAGTGTAGAAGAATATGTGGAAGAAAAAAGAGAGAAGTTTAGAAATAGGATGATGATTGAATGCTGTAGGTATTTGAAACTTCACAAAAGGGTGCTGCATACTCTCTGCCTATTTCTTCCTAAAAAGTATACAAAATGTAATGACTTCAGAGATGTCCAAGAAAATGTCCTCTGGGGAGAAAAAAAAACCAATGAAGATGATGATGAATTGACTAATTATTATGTTTGTACAGTTGACCTTTGAACTAGGCACTGCACAAACATCCCTGTATCATTTTGGATTCCCTAAAACCTAACTGCTAATAACATACTGTTGACCAGCAACCTCCTGATAACATAAACAATCAATTATCACATATTTTGTATATGTATTATATGCTGTTATCCTACAATTAAGTTAGAGAAAAGAAATGTTATTAAGAAAATCTTAAGTGACAATACATTTATAGAACTGTACTGTACTTACCATAAAAGTCCATGTACAGTGGGCCTAGGCAGTTAAAACCCTTGTTGTTCAAGATTCAGCCATAATCACATTATGGTTTTCCATTTGCAAAGCTAGCACACATGAAGCTTTACTTTTATTAAAATCCACTTAAGGAGCATTGCAATTTGAGTGTTTGTTAGATTGCTATTAACCATAGTCAAACAAATGCTTCTTGCTTAAATAAGCTAGATTTAATTTTATACTGATACATAAAAATTTAATTGCTATTGAGGCTTTTCTTTAAATTAACAACTTTATTAGAATAAGAGCACAACAATTAATATATTCACACAATACCTCTGGGTCTCCTTTTCCTTATTGGTAAAATGTAAGGGCTAGATTATTTTTAATATTCCTCTGCTGGTCTATGACATTGCATATAAGAATGACATATGATTTAGAGCAAAATTTAAAGAAATAATAAGCACCCAAAGTACAACTAAGTATTTATTATTAATGCTTTAATAAAATTAATCCTTAAAATTTTTTCCTTGTAGTAATAAGTTGACAAATTTATTTTGAATCTTTTCTAATGTCAAATATCTATAGGCAATAATATAGTTCAGGTATTCCTGGATTTCTATGGTCTTTGGAGTAAAAATATATTGCTTTAAATATATTTGCATTATTTAATATCTTTTATCAATAAAAGATTTCTCATCTACTTTTCCTGCTTGACTACTAAAGTTATGAATATGTTTAAAATTCTAATTTGTATCAAATACTTAAGGTGAACAATTCTCCTTAGTAGTTCAGTAGACTTTGTAACCTACTTTTGACATTAATCAATGATAAAAACTACGTTGGAAGAGGAAGCATTAAAAAGGAAATTAAAAAAAAACAAACTCTTGTCCCTCATATAACATCTGGTGGTTTTAAGAATGAGGTCAAGTTCTACTTCTTTTGTAAAATCTTTTCTTACATCCCTAGCTACCCAGCTTGACAGTATTTGGTGACTGTTGTCTTCATTTGTATATGTTTCTCTCCAAGTAGATCAAGGTTTTCTTGTGTATTTCAATAATCCAAATAAGAAAATAATCCAAATTATGTTCGTGTGTATTTTACTGATATTTTTTTTTGCTCTATTTTCCTTCTCTTTTTTTCCCCTTTGAATTTCTATCACAGATGCTAGATTGATTCTGATCCTGTCCAGAGTTTATCAGAAATAATTAAGTAGACTTTGACCTTAAGAAAGTTGTGGTTTTTCTTCATCATGGACTTTGCAACCATTACTCCAATTGTTTTCTTCCAGAACTTTGTTGTGATTTCTCACTTGTTGATAGACTCCTCTTGGTCTCATTATTTATTTGGGTTTACATTTTAGCAGAGTCTCAGAATGGAGAGAAGAATGCATGTGTATAATTTGTCTCGTATGACTAGAATTAAAAGTACTTTTATAGTTATTTTGGTTAGAATTTAAAGACATTAACTTAGATCACTGGTTCTTAAAGTTTGATCCTTGGAGCAGCAGCATCAGCACCATGTAGCAGTTTGTTAGAAATGCAAAATCTTGGGCTTGTCCTGGACCTATTGAATCAAAACTTTAGGGATGATTCTGAACAGCCCATGTTTAACAAGCCCTCCATATGATTCTGTTGCAAGGTGAAGTTTAAGATCACTGAATAAAGAAATCAGACACCTCTTAGGGTATGATTTCTTTCCTATTGTTTTTGTTTTTAGATTGAATTAATTTTGGCTTTTTTTTATTACTTCCTTCTTTGTAGTTTCTTTTTATCTTTTTTTCCTTCTTACTAACTTCTTTTTAAGTGTACACCTAAATTTCATCTTTATTCTTTTTTCTTTTTAAGATTATTTATTTGGGGTGGGGGGCATGAGTGGGAGGAGCAGAGGGAGAGGGAGAGAATCCCAAGCAGACTCCATGCTGAGCACAGAGCCCAAAGTGGGGCTTGATCTCATGATCCTGGATCATGACCTGAGCCAAAACCAAGAGTCAGACACTTAATTGACCATGTCACCCAGGCACCCCTGTAAATTCTTTTCTAAAATAAGCATCTAAGTCTTTAAATTTTCATGAATTACTGCTCTTCCTATACCCCTAACAAGTTTTCGAATATGGTTCCACTCTCTCTCTCTCTTTTAATTTAATCATATCAATTTTATGTATGTATATATGTAATGTATATAAGTAAACTCTACCATCAGCATGGAGCTCAAGTTGCATGCTCTACTGACTGAGCCAGCCAGGCGTCCCTCAAATATGGTGTTTCTATTATTTATTTATAAATGTTTTAGATTTTTCACTACTATATTTTCCTTGACCCATTTTTAGAAGATTTCTTTAATTTCCAAATATAGAGACTTTTGTTTATCTTTTGCTTAATATACTGTCTTGTGCCTAGAGAATATGACTTGTGTGATATTTCAGTTAAATGTAGAGACTAGTTTTATTTTAATTTTTGTAAATATTCCCTTTGTGCTTGAGAAAAATGTGCATTTTCTAATTATTGGATCAATTCTGGATAAGTTCAATAAGTAAAGCTTGTTTGTGCATTTTCTGATTCTTTTATGGTTATAGTTGGAATTGCTTTTTTTGTTCATTGACCTGTCTTATTTCATGTTTGGGAAAAATATGTTACTCTCCTGAATCCATATACATATCTTATGATGCCAATTTGTTACTTTCTTCCTATAGTTCTAGCAGTATTTTTTTTTTCATTTTGAGGTATATAAATTTTGTAATTATAGTAATTTGTTGGTGCACTGAATCTTTTTATGGTCATGTAGTGATGTATCCTTATTAGTGCTTGTGGTCAGAGAATTTCTTTTGTTTGAAATAAGTATAGCTACTCTAGCTATCTTTTGCTTATTAGTTTCCTGGAATTCTTTTTCTATATGTAAAGGTGAGTTAAAATTTACTTTGCAATTTTCTGTATCTGTATGTTTTGCATTTTGTGGACAGCATATGACTGGATTTTGCCTATCTTTTTTCTGACAAATTTACTTCACTGACTTTTATCATGATTATAGACATATTTCAATTTGAATATCTTACTTGGTGCTTTCTATTTGACTACATTTTCCTATGCTTTTTTACTTTCTTATATTTTAAGTATTGATTTTTTAAAAAAATAATTGTTCATTTAATTCACTTTCTGTCTACTGGTTGGAAAGGATACATTCTATTTTCATATTTCAAATCTTATGCATGATTATCTTATCAACATTTAAAGTTAACATTTTAGCCCTCTTTTGAACAGTTCAGGTCCTTGGAACACTTTAGCTGATCACTTTATCCCAATTTAAATGATATTTTTATTCAACATTTTATTCTAGCCTTATATTTCCAAATAGAACATTATTATTGATTCAAATTATTTTCCTGCATTCTAAGCAACTTATTTGCTTACTTATCCTTCCTGCATCTCAGTCCCTCCTTCTGAGATCATTTTCCCTTTTCCTGGATACATCTTTTATAAGTTCCTCTAGCATAGTCTATTACTGGCTTGTTTTTTTAATTTATCAGGACATTTCTTTATTTTGAACTCTGTCTTGAGATACAACTTTTCTGGGTACACAATTCTGTACTGATAATTATTTATTCTTAGATTTTTCAAGATATACTATTGCTTTCCTACTTCTGTTATTGCTTCAGAGATGTCTGCTCGCAATCCAGTTGTGGGTTCTTGGTGATCTGTCCTTTTGCTCTTAAGATAACTTTATATATGGTAAACAATAGTTTACTAAGATGTGTCTAGCTGGGGATTTAAAAAAAATTTTCATGTTCAAAACATGTTTTGCTTCCAATCTCTGTAAATTCATGCCTTTCTGGAAATTCTGTCATTACCTTTCTACTCCGATCTCTTCTTCATTCTGACAATTCTTGCCTATTAGACTTTTACTTTCCATTCTCCTGTATCTATTAATGCTTCTTTCAAATTTTCCACTTTCCTATCATTCTATATGCATTCTATTTCTTTTTTTAGATCAGTCTTCCAGTTCACTGACTTTCCTCTTCATCTGTGTTTTCTGTTGTTTTATTTATTGGGTTTTAGAATTTTTAACAACTGTTATTAAAGTATTTATTAATTTTTTTATTGTGATAAAATGCAGCTAACATAAAACTTATCATTTTTACCATTTTTTATGTGAGTGGTATTAAATACATTCACATTGTTGTGCCACCATCACCACCATATATTCCCATAACTCTTCATCTTGTAAAACTGAAACTCTATACTCATTAAACAGCAATTCCCCATTGTCCCTTCCCCCAGCTCTGGGCAACCACCATTCTACTTTCTGTCTTTATGATTCTGACTACTCTAAGTACCTCATATAAATATATTCATACATTGTTTGTCTTTTTGTGACCAGCTTATTGTTACCTAGCATAGGTCATAAAGGTTTATCCATGTTATAGCATGTTGGAGATTTAATTCCTTTTAAAGCTGAATAATATTCCATTGTATGTATAACCATATTTTGTTTATCGATTCATCCATCAATGAACACTTGGGTTGCTTCCACATTTTAGCTACTGTGGATAATGCTTATGTGAACGTGATTGTACAGTATCTCCTTGAGACCCTCTTTTCAATTCTTTTGGGTGTATATCCAGTATTGGAATTGCTGGATCACATGGTGATTCTGCTTTTAATTTCTTGAGGAACTATTTTCCACTGTACCATTTTTACATTTCTACCAAAATCTTCTAATTTCTTCACATTCTTGCCGGTGCTTATTGTCTTCTGTCTTTTTTTTTTTTTTTTTTTAAATAGTAGCCATCTTTATGGTAGCCATCTTTATGGTTGTGAGGTGATATCTCATTGTAGTTTTGATTTGCATTTCCCTGGCAATTAGTAAAGTTGAGCATTTTTTCAAGTGCTTGTTGGCCATTGGTCGGTCATAACTTACTTGGAGAAATGTCTATTCAAGTCTTTTGGCCTTTGACCTTTGAAATGTTTATTCAAGTTTCTACATAGTCTAGATATTAATTCCTTATCAGAATTAGAAATATTGATTAGAAAAAATGATTAGAAATTAGATTAGAAAATATGATTAGAAATATTGTCTCTCATTGTGTAAGTTGACTTTTTACTCTGTGCATAGTGTCTTTTGATCCGCCAAAGTTTTAAAATTTTTATGAAGCCTAATTTGTATATTTTTCATTTTATTACCTGTGCCATTGTGTCATATCTAAGAAATACCTGCCAAATCCAATGTCATGAGGTTTTATCCTATACTTTCTTCTAAGAATTTTATTATTTTATATTTAGATCTTTAAACCATATTGAGTTAATTTTTGTATATGGTGTTAGGTAGGATGCAACTGCATTCTTTTGCATGTGGATCTTCAATTTTTCCAGCACCGTTTATTGAAGAGACAGTCCTATCCCCATGAAATGGTCTTGGCACCCTTGTCAAAAACCATTTGGCCATATACATGAGATCTTATTTCTGGGCTGTCTATTCAATTCCAGTGGTATATTTGTTTGTCTTTATGTCCATACCATTCTGTTTTAATTACTTCAGCTTTGTGATAAGTTTTGAAATCAGGAGGTATGAGTCTTCCAGTTTGTTCTTCTTTTTCAAGATGGTTTTGAAGTAATTTGGAATCCCTTCAGATTCTGTATGAATTTTATTTTATTTTATTTTAAAGATTTTATTTATTTATTCACGAGAAGCAGAATGAGAGAGAGAGAAAGAGAGAGAGAGAGGCAGAGGGAGAAGCAGGCTCCATGCAGGTCTCCAGGATCATGCCCTGGGCTGAAGGCGGCGCTAAACCGCTGAGCCACCCAGGCTGCCCTCCATATGAATTTTAGGATGGGCTTTTTTATTTCTGCAAAAATCATTATTGGGATTTTGATAGGGATTGCATTGAATCTATAGACCATTTTGAGTAGTATTGGCACTTTCATGATATTAATTGTTCTAATCCTTAAAGGAAGAATGTGCTTCCATTCATTTAAATCTTCTTTAATTTCTTTCAGAAATGTTTTGAAGTTTTCATTGTACAAGTCTTTCATCCCCTTATTCTTTTCATTAATATTGATAATTAAATTATTTTTTGTAATTTTCTTTTCAGATTTTTCACTGTTTATGCATGTATAGAAATGCAACAAATTTTTGTATGTTAACTTTGTATCTTGTTACTTTGCCACTAGTTTTAACAGTTGTGTGTGCGGGTGTAAAATCTCTAGGGTTTTTTACATGTAAAATGATGTCACCCGCAAACAGACATAATTTTACTTCCTCCTTTCCAATTTGGACACATTTTATTTCTTTTTCTTGCCTAATTGTTCTGGCTAAAACTTTCAGTACTGTGTTGAATATAAATAGTGACAGTGGACATCTTTCCCTTGTTTCTAATTTTAAAGGAAAAGCTTTCTATCTTTTACTATTGTACATGATGTTTACTATGAAATTTTCATATATGGCTTTAATTATGTTGAGGCACTTTTATTTATATGTATATATTTTATTGGAGTCTGAGTAGTCAACATATAGTGTAATACCCAGTGCTCATCCTGTCAAGTGCCCCCCTCAGTGCCCGTCACCCAGTCACCCCATCCCCCTGCCCACTTCCCCTTCCACTACTCCTTGTTTGTTTCCCCGAGTTAGGAGTTTCTCATGTTCTGTCACCCTCGCTGATATTTCCCACTCATTTTCTCTCCTTTTCCTTTTAATCCCTTTTACTATTTTTTATATTCCCCATATGAGTGAACCGATATAATGTTTGCCCTTCTCTGACTGACTTACTTCACTCAGCATAATACCCTCCAGTTCCATCTATGTTGAAGCAAATGGTGGGTATTTGTCCTTTCTGATGGCTGAGTAGTTAATATTCCATTGTGTATATAGACCACATCTTCTTTATCCATTCATCTGTCGATGGACACCAAGTCTCCTTCTACAGTTTGGCTATTGTGGACATTGCTTCTATAAACATTGGGGTGCAGGTGTCTCAGTTTTTCACTGCATCTGTCTCTTTAGGGTAAATCCCCAGCAGTGCAATTGCTGGGTCGTAGGGTATCTCTATTTTTAACTCTTTGAGGAACCTCCGCAGTTTTCCAGAGTGGCTGTACCAGTTCACATTCCCACCAACAGTGCAAGAGGGTTCCCCTTTCTCCACATCTTCTCCAACATTTGTTGTTTCCTGTCTTTTTCCTGTCTTGTTAATTGTCACCATTCTCACTGTTGTGAGGTGGTATCTCATTGTGGTTTTGATTTGTATTTCCCTGATGGCCAGTGATGCAGAACATTTTCTGATGTGCTTGTTGGCCATGTGTATGTCTTCTTTGGGGAAATGTCTGTTCATGTCTTTGAGGCAGTTTTTTTCTTTTTTAAAGATTTTATTTATTTATTCATGACAGAGAGAGAGAAAGAGAGAGAGAGAGAGAGAGAGAGAGAGAGAGGCAGAGACACACGGAGAGGGAGAAGCAGGCTCCATGCAAGAAGCCTGATGTGGGACTTGATCCCAGGACTCAAGGCTCACACCCTGGGCCGAAGGCAGGCACTAAACCGCTGAGCCATCCAGGAATCCCCTAGTTTTTTTCTATTCCTGGTTTGTTTGGTGGTTTTTTTTTTTTTTTTTTAATCATGAAAGGGTGTTGAGTTTTGTCAAATGTTTTTTCTGCATCAATTGAGATGATCATGTAATTTCCCCCCCTTCATTCATGTGATAAGGCATATCACATTGATCAGTTTTCATATATTGAGCCATTCTTGAATTCCATAAATAAATCCCACTGGGTCATGGTGCACAATCCTTTTAGTATGCAGCTGAATTCTATTTGCTAGTATTTTTCTTCTGAGAATTTTTGCAACAATATTCATTAGCAATATTGGTCTGCAGTTTTCTTACTGTTTCTTTGACTTTCGTAGTGCTGGCTTCACAGAATGAATTAGAAAAATGATCTCTCCTCTTTAGTATTTTGGAAATGTTTGGGAAGGGTTGTACTAATTCTTTTCTTTTGGTAGAATTCACCAACAGAGTCATAAGGTATAGGGCTTTTCTTTGTCGAGAAATTTAAAATTACTGATTCAATGTCCTTACTAGTTATAGGTTTATTCAGATTTTCTATTTGTTTGTGATTTAATGTTGGTAGGTTTTGTGATCTAAGAATTTGTTTATTTCACCTTGTTTATCCAATTTTTTTGTGTACAATTGTTCATAACACAATCTTAAAACACTTTTTATTTCTGTAGAATTAGTAGTAACATTCCCATTTCCATTTCTGATTTTAGTAATTTGAGTTTTCTCCCTCTTTTTTCTTAGTTCATCTAGCTAAAGTTTTGTTAATTTTGTTGACATTTTTGAAGAACCAACTTTTGGTGTTATGATTTTCTCTATTGTTTTTCTATTCTCTATTTATTTTTCTTTGCTCTAATCTTTATTATTTCCATCCTTCTGCTAATTTTGGGTTTAGTTTGCTCTTTTTTACCCTAGTATTTTAAGTTGTAAAGTTAGGTTGCTGATTTGATATTTTTCTTGTTTTTTAAATGTCTGTTTTTATAGCTATAAATTTCCTCCTTGGCACTGTTTTCACTGCATCCCATGTTTTGGCGTGTTATGTTTTCATTTTTGTTTATTTCTAAGTATTTTATAATTTCCCTTGTGACTTCTTTTTTGATTCACTGATTATTTAATAGTGTGTTGTTTAATTTCCACAATTCTGTGAATTTTGGGACACCTGGGTGGCTCAGCGGTTGAGCATCTGCCTTTGGCTCAGGGCATGATCCTGGAGTCCCGGGATCGAGTCCCACATCCGGCTCCCCTGATGGAGCCTGCTTCTCCCTCTGCCTAGGTCTCCACCTCTCTCTCAATCCCACGTCCTGGGCTGAAGGCGGCGCTAAACCGCTGACCCACCTGGGCTGCTCTAAATCAATAAAATCTTTAAAAAAATTCTGTGAATTTTCCAGTTTTCCTTTTGCTGTTGATTTCTAACTTCATTCCATTGTGGTCAGAGAAGATATCTTGAATGATATCTATTTGTAAAAATTTACTGAAACAACTTTTAACACATGGTTTATCCTGGAAAATCTGCCACCTGCACTTAAGAAGAATGTGTATGCTGTTCTTGGGATAGAGTGTTCTCTATATGATTATTAGATCTAGTTGGCTTATTGTGCTGCTAAGTCTTTTTCCCTTATCTTTTATCTGGTTATTTTATCCATCATTGTGGGGTATTGCAGTTTCAAACTATTATTGTAGAACTGTGTATTTCATGCTTTCAATTCTGTCAGTTTTTGCTTCTATATTTTGATGGCCTGTCATTAGGTGTGTAAGTATTCATAATTGTTGAACATTTTTACTGTATTGAACACTTTATTAATATATAATGTCCTTCTTTATCTCTTCTAATTTTTTTTATTTAAAGTGCATTTTGTCTGATATTAGTATAGCCACACCTGCTCTCTTTTGGTTACTATTTGCATGGAATATTTTTTTTACAGTCTTCAACCTTCAACCTGTCTGTGTCTTTGGATCTCAAGCAAGTCTCTTGTAGACAGCATAGAATTGGATTATGTGTTTTTTTCCATTCTGCCAGTCTCTGTCTTTTGATTGAAGAGTTTAATCCATTTCCTTTAAAATAATTGTTGATAAGAAGGGACTGACTACTGTCATTGTGCCATTTATTTCCTATCTGCTTTATGGCCCTTTGTCTGTCATTTCCAGCATTACTGTCTTCTTTTGTGCTTAGTTGAGTGTTTTGTAGTGAAATGTTTAAATTCCCTTCTCATTTCCTTTTGTGTGTAATGTCTATTTTCTGTGCGATTACCCAAGAAGATTACATTTAATTTCCTGAAGTTACAATATTCTAATTTGAATTTATACCAGTTTAACTTCAATAACATATAAAAGTGCTCTTTTACAGCTATGTGCCCCCACTCTCAGTGTTAATGTTACAAAATTACATCTTTATACATTGTGAGCCCTAATGTGTAAACTAATAATTCTCCCAAATATGTTAGCACCTTAAATTAGCGATTGTTAATTTTTATTTTTAAATATTTTGTTTTTCATAGTCTCTTATTGCTTGCTAATTTTAGCCATTCCATTTAAACATTAAATATATAAGTATTTTATAGTCTATGGTCCAGTGTATAGTAATTTAAATATCTGAAGTCCCTGAGAGTCAAATTGTTTTTGTTGTTTCTGCTAACTCTCATTTATGGTGATCTATCTTTTCCCTTCTGATTTTGTGATTTTTTTATTGAGAACTCATATTTTTTTTAAAGATTTTATTTATTTATTCATGAGAGACACACACAGAGAGGCAGAGACACAGGCAGAGGGAGAAGCAGACCCCTCACAGGGAGCCCAATTCAGGACTTGATCCTGGAACCCTGGGATCCCGCCCTGAGCTGAAGGCAGATGCTCAACTGCTGAGCCACACAGTTCACACATATGTCCTGAGAACTCATATTTGGTTAATTAGTATGTGGAAAACCTAGGACTTCAGTTGAGAACATTTGTTTTGTCCGGAAGTTAGGGGTTTCATTGGACCTGTATTGAGTCTCTGGCTAAATCATCATGTCTCTCTTTTTCTTTTTTTAAGATTTTACTTATGTATTCATGAGAACACACAGAGAGAGACAGAGACATAGGCAGAGGGAGAAGCAGGCTCCCCACAGGGAGCCTGATGTGGGACTCGGTTCCAGGACCCTGGGATCATGCCCCGAGCGGAAAGCAGATGCCCAACTGCTGAGCCACCCAGGTGCCCCCCTCCCCCAATCGTCATGTCTTTATTTCAACTTCTCTCCCTTCATGAGGAATAGGTTGATATCGCCATGCAACACAGCACTTATGTGTATAGCTCGCTGGTTATTTTTCTTCCCTGTAAGCTCCATGGTGTTAACTAACAATTCCAAAAATCTTAGTGGTTTAAAACAGCCAAAGTTCATCTGTCACCCACATAAGGCCTGATGCAGGTCACAGGACTTGCCAGGGCACCTGTCCTCCATGCTGTGACTAAGCAGCCCAGGTTACTTTGTTCTTCTGGTTTGACTGTCTCAATGTGAGGCCTCTCCTTTCACGGCGTAAAAGGAAAAGAGAGCGTAGAGAATTATATATGAAGCCTTTACTCTATCAACTCCAAAAGGACACTTGTCATCCAGCTCATATTTATTGGGGGAATTATGTGACTCTTCCAGCTGCAGGGGTCCAGGGACATACAACCTTCCATAGGCTCCAGAAGGAAAGGAGAACCAGATATTGGTAACTCCTAAGAATGCCTACTGCAATTTAATTCCTGAAAGTGCAGCAATGGAGCAAATACAGCTTTTTATACAGAATATATTTGTTGCATGGTGTGAGGGCCTTTCAGACTACCTAGATTGCAACTCTGCTGGTTGGAAGCTCATAGCTCATTGTTATGCACACTAAGATTTGAGAGCCACTAGATGTCACAAGTTCTACTTTGAGTTTTAAAAACTCAATTGGGATGCCTGGGTGGCTCAGCGGTTGGGTGTCTGCCTTTGGCTCAGGGCATGGTCCTGGGTCCTGGGGTTCAAGTCTCCCATCAGTCTCCCTGTGAAGAGCCTGCTTCTCTCTCTGCCTATGTCTCTGCCTTTCTCTCTCTTATGAATAAATAATAAATCTTTAAAAAATAAAATAAAATAAAAACTCAATTGACTAATTTTGATGAGGTGTATGGAATAATGAGATATTGCCTTAATCTTATTTACCCCAAAGCAAATACTTGTATTCTTTAAATGTGATAAAATAGAATATAGTGGATATGAATTTGGATAGAGGTAGCACAGAGTATATATATTTTTATATAAAAGAAGATATTTGAAAAAACGCAAGTTAAACAGGATTGAGAAAGGTGAGTGATTTTTGGAAAACTTTATAAGGCACATATGCTATCATTTTACCAGGATCCTTTGATGCATTTGAGCACTTTCAGATTCCTCTCTGGCAAGTATTGATAATGTGTACTCAGGTGAAATGATCAATTCTAGAACATTTAAGATGTGTAACATTAGTGAAATTAGGTCTTTTAAATTCTTATTAAAATTATTAATTTTGTTACTTTTTTATTGATAGTTTTTTTAAGATGGTGTTAAAATACGAAAATTTATATATATGTGTATATATATGTATGTGTGTGCGTGTGCCTCTAGGCTCTGAAATAAACTGGATTAAGAAGTCTAATAAAGCATGTCAAGACCAACAATATTAACTGATACATTTTACTCCAAACTCAAGTAAGATTTACCAGCATCTCTATATCTAAGTCTAATGCAAATTCCAGAGTTTTGAATAATTGGAGTGTGCAGCTGGAAGAAACAACTTAAATAGGAAAGAAATCTATTACGTCACAACACTATTAAAGAAACAAATATAGAATTACTAGTGTTTAAATCTATTTTCAGTATTTTAAAATTATATGTTGCATGAAAATGCTAAACTCGAAGAAGCTTATTGAGTCTCTAACTTCTCTGAGCAGCTGCCAAGGGCTAATGGTTATAATTATTATTATTATTGATAATAATAGTAATTAATAGTAAAATCTACCTTAAAATCTGATGCTTTTAAAAATAATATTGAAGATGACAAAGTGTATATAAATTTTCCCTAATAAAGTTGAAGATTGTAAAACTGCATCATAATTATTATTTCCTGTAAAGCACATCACATTTTAACTGGGATTATTTCCTGTAGTCAAGATATTTAAAGAAAATACTTAAGAAAAGTACTTAAAGCATTTTAGGAATAGAAGTGTTATCTGAATAGGGAAAATATATTATTATTCTTTTTTAAAAAAGATTTTATTTATTTATTCATGAGAGAGACAGAGAGAGAGAGAGAGAGAGAGGCAGAGACACAGGCAGAGGGAGAAGCAGGTTCCATGCAGCACGTCCTGGGCCAAAGGCAGGCGCTAAACCACTGAGCCACCCAAGGATCCCCATATTATTATTCTTATATTACAAAGGGAAAAGACCCATTTGTCCATTATATGTGGTAATATTTGAATGCTGATTTAATTGACCTTATAATAAGATACTCTGTTTTTAATAAGAAATTTTGGTATGATATTCTGCAAATTTCTTGTATACTAACAAAAAAGAACAAATTTTTTTCTTAGAACTTAAGTGTGGTGTGATAATGGTCAACATAACTGATGCCACATGCCTAGCACCTGACATCATGCTCAATATGTATGTCATTTACTTTCCCAGCCTGAGGAGGTAAGTTGCTATGTTTGACTTCACAGGGGATGGAGGCTCAGAGATTTGCCCAAGGAGAGTCCTATTCCAGTCTCCCTTCTCCTTCTCCTTCTAAGATTTTATTTATTTACTTGACAGAGAGCACAAGTAGGCAGAGCAGCAGGCAGAGGGAGAGGGAGAAGCAGGCTCCCCACTGAGCAGAGAGCCTTACACTGGGCTCCATCATGACCTGAGCCAAAGGCAGACACTTAAGTGACTGAGCCACCCAGGAGTCCCTTGAGTTTTTCTTCTTAATTTTGATGCTGTGTTACCTCCCAGGGAGGAAGTCAGTGTACCACTCTACTAATATATTGCTTCTTTTAAACCTGACCCTCTGGGATGTCAGGGTGGCTCAGAAATTGAGCGCTGGCCTTGGGCCTAGGGTATGATCCTGGAATCCCGAGATTGAGTCCCACATTGGACTCCCTGAATGGAGCCTGCTTCTCTCTCTGCCTGTCTCTGCCTCTCTCTCTCTGTGTCTCTCATGAATAAATAAAATAAAACCTTAAAAAAAAAAAACCTAATCCTTCTTTGACTATCAGTGGGATAGTAGTTGATTTGTGTATACACAATGAAGACAATATATTGGTAAATAAAACTAATGTTAGTAAAATAAGAGGTGGAATTTTAAATCCCCTTTTTGAATAAAGGAATTATATAATTTTGGATTTGGAAGAAACTTTTGAAATTATTTATTAGCTCCTTAATTCTACAAATCAAATGACCTCAGAGACTTGAAGCTTTTGTGCTGGATCCAGCAGTAGAACCCAGGTCTCCTGACTTCTAGATAAGTACTTTCTTCTAGATAAAATTTTTTGTGTTTTTTTTTTAAAACTCCATCTTTCTATTAGACTTTAGTAATTTAGCCTTTTAAGTATAGACTAGCAAAACCAAAGCCTGCCCTGTTACATTTAATGTTGCAAATCTTGTTTACTTCTTACCAAATATTCATGAAGCTACATTTCCTGCCTTCAACCCTTTCTTTTTCTTACTTGTCTTTATTGATTAATTCTTATATAGTGTGTATCCAGTTTCTATAGATGAAAGGTGACTGCAAGATGAATCTGCTGCCTTTGATGGACAATAAAAATTAGTGATATAAAAATAAATGCTCTATGTGTTCATGAAAATATCTTCAGACAATGTTTTCCCTTGTGGATATCCTACTGGAAGGCAGAGGCAGATGAATTCCTTAGCTTGTGGCCACCAACCTAAGGCACGGGCAAGAATATTTTGGAGGCAGCCTACACCTCAAACCTCCTTCTTGATCTAGTCGGTAAAGGCATTCCTCCTCTGGACAATATTGTTAGCAGGTCCTCAAACTGACCATCACCCTGTCTTTAGCACCTGTTGGACACTGCTCTGCCATAGCCCATAATAGCTACTTTTCTCTCATATTGGTCTAACTCACCTGTGACAGTGCCAGCTGTCCTGGCACAAAGAGATCTATGGTAATGGAAGCAGTAAGAGCAGTGTGCCTTGGAAAAAGGCCCCACTCAGATCTCAGGCATTACTAATGTGTGCGCCCATCGTTTGTAGCAGTTTCGGAGCTGTGGGATCACAGGAAGACCAACAGCTTTGCTAGCAGAGGGCCAGGTAAAGAGAGGGGAAGTAATGCCTCTGAGATGCCAACTCAGTGCCTGGCTTGTGCTAGGGACTGCGAGTATCACCTCATGTGGTTATTCAGTCTAGGTGTATAATCTTCATTTTCTAGAGAGATAGACTCCCATTCCTGAGAGGTCTGGTAACTTGACCACTGTGGCCCAGCGTATATGGGCAGACCCAAGACTTGCTGATGTCCACATGGCCTGTTGTGGGCCTGTTCACACTTAGATCCTCACTGTGTGCTGAGCCCTGTAGGCTGCATTTCCTGAGCTCCCATGTCAGCTGGCTTCTACCTTGGTTGGGCTAAAAGGGCTCCAGGAGGAGCTTGGCAGGAAGGGAGAAGCCAGGGTATCTCTTTCTTTGCCATGGCTCTACAAGGTCTACCGTGGGTTCAGCTTCCACCGAGTGAGCCTGGGTTTCTGTTTGTTTGTTTTTTTAAGATTTTATTTATTTATTCATGAGAGAGAGAGAGAGAGAGAGAGAGAGAGGCAGACACATAGGCAGAGAGAGAAGCAGGCTCCATGCAGGGAGCCCGATCCCGGATCCCAAGATCACGCCCTGAGCCAAAGGCAGATGCTCAACCGCTGAGAGCCTGGGTTTCTGATAGCACACGTTGCCCTTTTAGTTCAGGATGTTGTTGCCAATCTGCAGACTGCTTCACTCAGCTTTTCCATGGCCTCTGTAACACCTCTAGTCTAAGTTTACTTAAAAGTTTACCCCCCCCAAAAAAAAGTTTACTCCAAAGTTTACTCAAAAGTTAACATAAAAAAAAAAAATGGATTTAAACCCAAGAGCTGTCACCACCTGCCTTCTTTTCTCTAAAATTCGGTTAAAACTTTTGCCTTCTTTCTCTTGGGATTATTTGAGGCTCACATGAGACAACATAGGGGAAGACTCTGCAGTAAAGAGATGTTTTATTATTGATGTTTCCAACACTGAAATGGATTACCTATACAGGCATTGGGCCCCAGGCTTTGGCAAAGCCTTTCTGTCTAGAAAAGCCCTCTGTCTGGGTGGGGTTGGGGGACGGCTTTAAAATTACTGCTGCTTGGGTCCCATCCACGTGGATTCTGATGTCAGTTGTCCTGGGCAACCCAAGTTTTCAAAAATCTCCAGGTGGTTCTAATACACAGCCGTGGTGAGAATCAAACATAGCTTTCAATCAGTGGTTCTTGAAGAGTGGTCCTTGGACCGACAGCATCAACATCCCCTGGGAACTTGTTAGAGCTGCACCTCTTTGGGCTCCACCCAGACCTATGGAGTCTGAGACTCTAGAGGGGGGCCCACCAGCTGCAAGTAACAAGCCCTCCAGGTGAGTCTGGTGCCCGCTCAGGTTTGGGTGCCTCAGTGTTAGGTGAGTGTGCCTTCTTTCAGCTTCCGAGGTTTAGCTGTCCCTGGCCTTTTCTCTCATTTCACTTCTGCTCTCCTGTGGCTGCAAAAGGGAAGCTTCTTGCAATACTATCACGATTCTTCCTACTTCCTGTTACCATGTGCGTGTGCTGCTTATTATATATAGGGCTCTAGGCTGCTGCTTCTAGCAAGACACTTTTGGGCATTGAAAGGAATTTATTTATGCAGACCTAGTTATAAAGCACACACTGTGTGCCAGAAACCGTGCAAGGCCCTGACAGTGCCATGTGGAAAGGGGAGGTGGTCTCTGTCCTCACCGCACTTGTGGCCTGGGGAGAGACCACCAGCAGCTAAGCAATGAACATCTATCATAATAAATGCTGGCAAAAGAGCTCTTGCCCTAGCACGTAAGAACAGCACTATTATTTCTCTAAGATCAATGATCATAAGATTTATTCATATAAATGAAGATAAAGCTAATGTACAATGTTTGATGAAGAGAGGGATCAGTTTCACTAGATGTATATTTATAAGGCTGTGATGGTTTCAGTATGTCCCAAATGGGCAAAACCTGATGTGAGACCAGCAGGAGTCTCCACCAGCCAGGCTAGCCCCAGGTCTGATCTGAAATTCCAGTGGAGGAGGCGCCTTGCGTGTAGCCCCTCATGGAGTTCCTGGGGCTAAGGTAATGCACAGGTGGGCCTGGGAGGCAAGGCCTTGGCCTGTACAAAAATGAAACTGTGGTTCCCTAGCCTAGAGGGTAAGTGTCTGCTTGGGCAATAACTAGGAAGGCGAACATCTTCAAAAATGTGTATGTATTTATGGTTTGGGAACCCTGTCTGATGTGGTGAGATCTAAGCGGTAGCGTTGGTTCTCTCCACAAGAGGGCGCCTATATTCTTCGTTTTTATTTTCTATCTGGAAGCAAAAAACAATTTTCCTACCCGCACAGGATAAACAGAAGAGTGACTTATGTTTTGCTGTTTGCTGAGCTAATTTCATGTAAATTTTGACAGTTGTATTACATTCCAAACGGTTATAATTTTTTTCCACTGGGACTTGGGAATATTAGATGAGGACATGAGAAAAACATGCGCTGTTCATCTCCTAACAATATCCTTATAATAGATGAGGTCTATGCTATTTGGATTATCTGGAAAAACATCTCCTTCATTAGTGCCTATGAACAAGACCTGTCAGTAAAATATTAGTCTTACAAAATAGGCTTCTGCATATTTGAGAGAATATTTACATAATACAGAAAACAAGTGGTTGATTCATTTAAAATGGTGAAACAACTGAATAGTACTTTTTCTTATTATTCAGACAGTTACAGCACCATGGAGACATTGCCATTAATAAGTTCAGACGTGAGTAACATGACACTTTTGCAGATCGCACGCCGAAATAAGAAAGGGGCTGGCCGTCTCCAAGGGGGCTGGGGGGCAGGGGGAGGAGGGTAGACACATGTGTGTAAATACACAAACTCCTTTCAGTGTCCCGAAAGGCTGAGTGGAGAGATCTGAAAATAAAGATCTGTGGCCTCTGAATTTATTGTCAAAGTGCAAATCGATAATGGAGTGATAATGAATGAATAGATAATGAAGGCAGATAAGAGATGGAAGAAATAGGAGCTAAGTGTTGGCGACACTAGACAAAAGCGTGTGAAGAATTGTCCCTGTGGCTCGGGCTGCGGCCCTACCTGGCGGTCTGGGTCTGATACGTGGGCCCGTGGGTGGAGATGCCCTTTTGAGAGGAGATTTGTGTGATTTTCTGGTTTCCTGGGGAATAATTCCCTCTCTCCCTCTTCGCTTGCCGGCCCCTACCTTTTTACTCCTAAATTAATATGACCTGGGGAGAGGGGAAGCCTAACTCAGGCTTTACCTTCGCACAGCTTTCTGCAAGGGTGAGGGAGATGGAAACGTCTGGGCCTGATGACTTGGCTCACGTTGCTCTGAGAGTTTCTTCCCTCCTAAGGTGAAGAAGAGCTGGGGCCGGGGACCTTTTCTATCCTACTCTTACGCTGGGCGTTCTCTTAAGAAGTCTCAAGGGTAGATAAAGCCTTCAGCTTTTAAGTTGCCGTGACCCCGCGTTCACACTGCTGACCGTGTGGACACGCCTGCCTGCGAGGAGGTTTGGGGCCCGGGGCCGATTTCTGTGGAGGCAATCAGCAGAGAGCATGAATGGGAGGGATGGTTGGGAAGCTCTGAAAGTCTCCAGTGTGCTCCATGTTCTGTCATTATCTCGGGGTAATTGGAGTTGAGAGGGGAGGACCTCTAATGAGCGGCTTCTGTCCCCTAATGGCTGGGGGACTGGAAATTAGCGCGGCTCCCGCTGTTCTCCATGAGGGAGCCGGGGCTGCCAGAGCCGCCAGCGAGTCCCTCCAGGAAGTTTGAGGCAACGGCCTGATGGTAGCCTCGCTAATGGCAACAATTACAGACCGGCCTTTTCAATAAGACCCGTGTGCATCAGTTAGAGACTAATCTCATTGAGCAACAACAGGCCTGTGACAACGTCTATTCAGGGACCAGTACTTCAGCGCTGCTGGTCGAGGTGGTTTTCGTGTCTCCCGAGGAAGCCAAAACAGACAGAAGGTGACACTGACCCATTCTCCTCCCCAAAACTGAAATTGCAACAGCAAGTGAGGAAGGAAGCATGCCTTGCCTCAAAATCCACCTCCTCCGAGGCAGCCCCTTCTTGCACCAGGGCACTCTACTTAACAAGGACGGAGCATGGCCTCCCTCCGGGCCTTGGCCTTCACTTCACCGGGAACATCTTGGAGAAAGTGGGAGGGACAAAAGGCAGAAGAGGCTTTTCATGATGAGAACCCATGAATGCGGGGCAGTTCCCTCGGGGCGTGAATGAGAGCTGGTCAATGCTATTGAAAATGATCCAACCGGTTTACTGTCACAGTTTTTTTTTTTTTTTTAAGATTTTATTTATTCATGAGAGACACACAGAGGGAGGCAGAGACATAGGCAGAGGGAGGAGCAAGCTCCGCACAGGAAGCTTGATGTGGGACTCAATCTCTGGACCTGGGATCACGTCCTGAGCTGAAGGCGGACACTCAACCACTGAGCCCCCCCGGGTGTCCCCTGTCACAGGTTTTAACACCTCTGGTGACAGAACTGGGGCTTCCAGATCTGGCTGTGAGAGTCACCATATTTTAAGGTCAGCGACTTGGCTTTACTTCATCTGTTGGAAAGACCAGTCTTGCGCTGTCATGGCAGTGTTGACTTGTCCCCAGAAGGACCCAGACTCTGAGAATGAATAGGAGAGCGTTCTCCTGCAGGGGTATCTGGTGCAGGGTCAGCTCCTCTGTGTGAGTGCCTGTCAGGCCCTCTTACAGGCCCCTCGCTTGCATCACCCTACTCCCCACCTGGGAAAAACCCCTCCACTTTTCCCCACGAACACTCTTTCTTCAAATGATAGGATTCATTTATTTTTACTGAATTAATATGTTAGTAAATTTGGCATAATATGAAAACATGTACTTCATCTCCTGGGTGGAAAGACCGAGGTGTTGAAGGAGTTGCAAATGTTTTTGAATATAAAAACTATAGAAGGAAAAAAAAATTAAGACAACAGTATGGGTACTGGGTAGATTTCAAGATAAGCTAGGTCTTTTTCATTGTGATAATTTTTCTTGAGCGTCATTGGTTGACTCAAATCTGGACATTTTTTGTTTGGAAAAAAATCCCAAGAGGCTTCAGATTTGCCTTAGCTTCCTGGGGTTTGTTCACATATGATAGCTATTGACTAATCATCATTAGAAAAGTGGAGATGAGAGAAAGCAACAAATACATGTAGTGTACTGAGTTCTAAAGAGTTTTAGTTGTCATTGGTTTAAGCGTTTAAAGCGTTTGTTGCAACCACAACATGCAAACACAAAAATGACTCGTAAAATATAATTTCACTAGAAGATGATCCTTTATCCATTCAGAATGAGGGGACAGTGCTGAATTCAGCTCACAAGTGACCAAATTGACTTAGATTATTTATGCATGAAAATAATTGCAGGTGCAAACAGGGCGTGAACCTTTTGAGCAACCGGCCTTAGGTGTGCTGGTATAATAATGCCTGGTCAAGTTGAATCCTGTAGTATTTGTTCTCTGCTTTGGCTTGAGTCATTCCAGTGACTTATAGCTTTTTCTTCTTTTTTCTTTTTTCTTAAGAGGAGAAGCACAAGGAAAAATCACAGATTTCACCTAATTTAAAACAAGAGTTTCCTATTGACTGATTTGACTCTTCTCATTGCAGAATTTAGAGAAAGCAAGCAGTTCACAAAGCACCTATTTCTGGTTGGCAATCCAGGTTGTCGTTTCCCACATATTAAACATTGTCTATATTTTTGTGACACTTTGCCTAAGAGTTGATAAAGTGCTTGTAAAGTAATGGTTGTTGGGAGCGCCTGAAATCCCCCAGGAACTAATTTGTTGTTGTTTTTATTCTCTGACTAGAATGGGAGTTTGCCTAAGAGGTCAGCAATTTCCTGCAGTGATTTTTGAATCAGAAGTAGATTTAAGGTATGAAGTCACTTTTTTTTTTTATGTGTGATCTCTGGGTTAAGAAGCAAATTCCTCACTTTGAAGGCTCAAACAAATGTTTTTCTTTGGAGAAAGAGAGCAAAGAAATTCAATGCACTTGGTAAACACGCCTGTCCCATATTGATTCCATCATAGAATGGAACTTGGCCTATAACGAAGTGGTACCAGCCTGAGGTGGTGGGGTTACCTAGGCATCGCTCTTGGGCCACAGAGACCTCAAGCGTGAGTGGAATGGTGACCTTTGGCAGCCATCAAGCCAGGAAAACAACATGCCAATTACCAGGGAAAACAAACAGCAAGAAGTTTCTACACACCCATCCGGGAGATATGAATAACAGAGTGCATACATTTTAAAATTTAGCACATTTTTGCTGCTCAATAAATGCATAATAATAATAATCATCATCACATTTTTATTAGACACTGTGCATTTATGAGCAAGCTTGGTGGTCTCTTTGGGCCTTTGCCAAAGTCTAATGGACCCTTCATAGCTGTTCAGATTTCTCTTTCAGGACTTCCCTTCCTTTCTGCATAATCTAGGGAACAACAGCAAACCCACCTGGAGTAAAGGCAAAGTGAAGGAGGTAGCTTTTACTTTATCGGAGAGTCAATCTACCCTTGCTTTTCCAAGCCAAAGACGTTCTTCTAGAAATCACTGTGCTCAGTAACAAAAGTTGAGCAAAACATAATCACTCACAAAGGAAAAGAAAAATGTTAGCATTAGTCTTTTGTTCAAAAATTGGTTTCTGATCCAGGTGTCAGCATTCATTGACCTATAATGCCAGACACTATGCTTACTTACCAGTAATGGCAAAGGTGGGGCTTGGCACAAAGCCATCACCTCATTTTTTAGAAACCAGAAATGAGACAGAGTTGAAGGCAAAGTTAATGCTGTAACATACTATTTATCAGATATAATCTGACTCGAAACACAGAAAGATGAGACAGGAACATTCATTCAGTCAATAAACAAATCTTTATTGAGCACCTAAGTTGGAGTAACCCCTCTTCCTGGAACTTGGATATATTGGACAAAGAGCCCTGACTTAGCAGAGTTTACATCTGGGTGATGTTGGTGAGCATGCGCTACTGAATAGAAAGTGCAGAGAAGATCCACACCTCCAGCCTAAGTTTGGAAGGTGAGGAAAATAAAAGCAAAATAACGAAATCAGTGTTATGTAGCTGAGGGAGACACAGTTGAAATTAGACTTTTTGGCATGATTCAAGTGTATGCAGAATCGTTACCTTGGAGAGGACGGGGGCCATCTCCACTGAGGGTGGTACAGAAGGAGCCAAGCCACCTGCTAGGAAGGAAATCTAAACTCAAAGGTATGGAAGAATGGCAATGAGAACTGGAATGCAGTGCCAATGGAAGGAAAAACAATGAGATAAATTACACGTGGTCTTTCCATAACTGGCATGAACTATCTTTAAGCTTTATTTATTCTACATTTAAAAATTCAAAATAGCTGTAAATGTATTGAACATGAATAAGCAGTAAATTGTCTAAGGGAGATAGACACAGACTAGTGCACCATACAGAGACCCGTACATGTAGAGTAACACGTGTGTTTTGTGTCTAACTTGTATGTAGAGGACTGGGTTTACACAGAGCAGACATTTTTCTTCCATCTGAGGTAACATTCGTGGAGGAGGCTGGTTCATCACTTCTAGACTCCCAACCCCCTCACAATGCATGTGCATAGGATATATATTTATATGTTTACTGTTGTTTGGGTTGGTCTTTTAAACTTTTCTTTCCAATGTATATATATAGTCAACATATCTCCCAAACATATCTCCCAGAGGAGAACTATTGGAGATGTGCTTGGAGTGAGTTCATCCCTTGAATGTTAGGCAGGTACAAAGAGAGTGGGCAGGTAGGTTTCTTTCTTTCTTTCTTTCTTTCTTTCTTTCTTTCTTTCTTTCTTTCTTTCTTTCTTTCTTTCTTTTTTAAAGATTTTATTTATTTATTCATGAGAGACACACAGAGAGAGAGGCAGAGACACAGGCAGAGGGAGAAGCAGGTTCCATGCAAGAAGCCCGACTTGGGACTTGATCCCGGGACTCCAGGATCAGGCCCTGGGCCGAAGGCAGGCGCCGAACCGCTGAGCCACCCAGGGATCCCAGAAGGTAGGTTTCTCTGGGGAGCATAATTAGTAAAAGTTTAGGGAAGGTTAAGAGCAGGGCCTGGTGTGGTCATTATACCTACTTCTGTTCTCCCTTTGCCAAAGGCTACAGAGTTCCTCCCAAGGCAGGTTCCCCAGTCACCACCCAGAGTCACTTAGGGCATGCTTTAAAAGTGTGGATGCCCCTCTGGAAGACAGTATGGAGGTTCCTTAAAAAGTTAAAAGTAGAGCTACCCTATGACCCAGCAATTGCACTATTAGGTATTTACCCAAAGGATACAAACATAGTGATTTAAAGGGGCACCTGCACTTCAATGTTCATAGCAGCAGTGTCCACAATAGCCAAACTGTGGAAAGGAGCCATGATGCCCATCGATAAATATATATCGATGGGCACACACACATATAAACATAGACACACACACATATAAATATTACTCAACCATCAAAAAGAATGAAGTCTTGCCATTTGCAATGATGTGGATGGAACTAGTAGATATTATGCTAAGTGAAATAAGTCAATTAGAGAAAGACAATTATATGGTTTCACTCATATGTGGAATTTAAGAAATAAAACAGATGAACCTAGAGGAAGGAAAAATGAAATCAGAGAGGGAGACAAACCATAAGAGACTCTTTTTTAAAAAAAAAAAAGATTTATTATTTTTTTTATTTATGAGAGAGAGGGAGGGGGAGAAAGAGAAAGAGAACACATAAGTGGGAGGAGGAGCATAGGCAGAGGGAGAAGCAGTCTCTCAGTTGAGCAGGGAGCCGGATGTGGGGCTTGATCCCAGGACACTGGGATCATGACCTGAGCCTAAGGCAGATGCTCAGCCAGTTGAGTCACCCAGGTGCCCCTGAGATTCTTAACTCTAGGAAACAAACTGAGGGTTGCTGGAGGGGAAGAGAGTCAGGGGGTGGGATAGCTGGGTGATGGGCATTAAGAAGGTCATGTGATGGAAACAGCACTGGGTATTATATGCAACTGATGAATCACTAAATTCTACCAATGAAACTAATAATACACTATACGTTAACTAAATTGAATTAAAAAATAAAAACAAACAAACAAATAAAGTAGATGCTTTGGTGCTACCTCAGACATACTGAATTGGAGTCTCTACTGCACACAGGCATGTGCAGTAGATAAGAATCCTGAGATTTCCAGGAAAAGTTCTGGAACTCCTGGTACATAGACTTGGTTCAGTAGCAGCAACTGCATTTGGCAGCCAGTTCTAGGAAACTGTTTCCAGTGGAAAGAGGGTCCCTTGATAAATTATTGAGTTATGTTTAAGAATCAATTTATTGACCTTCCTAATAGAGGTAATGCACTTCAGTAACTAGTTTTGCACAATGAAAGAGAAAATTTCTGATTATGTTGATTATGTTGATAAGGTACAATAATGCTATAGCTTCAGAGTTTGTGTCTATTGTGGCACCGTTTATCTAAGGAACTCAACGTATCTTATAGGCGTTCTTCTAAAAATGGTTTTGACAGAGGTTGTAAACGTTACTGTCCTCACTTTTCAGTTCAAGAGCAACAGATTCATAATAAAAAGTCACATCTTGAAAATAAAAGCCAGTGTTTCTCTAGACTTCACTGCAGTTCACAGACACCAAATGGTACAAGAGGAAAATTTTTGTCATTAATGTCAGAGCATTAAAATTGAATGGGGTGGCATTTAGATATTTAAATATTGTTAACAGATATATGTATCACAGACTTATAACTGAATTCTGAAAGGCTTGTCCCAGATTTATCAATTAAATTCGATATTCTGTATTTTTACTTTTGTGTGTGTGATTAACTTCAGAAATGACTATAGTAAGACTTTCTCTGATACAGAACTTTTAAAGGTGGGAAAGAGTAATTGTGAAAATGCTGTTTCCCAAATTGTAGTCATAATTTCTATGCCTAATACTCCTTTCTGTTTTTTTTTTCCTTTGGGCATGTCTATGTAGAGTAAGTCAAAAGTTTTAGTAAAACTTTAGATTAGCATTCTTACTAAAAGAGGAGAGAAATCCTAGCAGTGTCTGAAGTGGTCCCAAGCAGCTGTATTTTTATGTCACTCTGCACATAAAACTGAGGCATAGCCAGAACTGAGACCTACTCCTGGGGTTTCCTACAACAGTAACCATACTCTGCAGAATAAAAAGCAATCTCTCCAATCTAATCTTGACATTAACAAAAAATAGGAATAGTGACAAATTATTTTGCCAACCCAGATTTGTGCTTTTCCCATTTATTTGAGTGGTCAGCGTAAATCCTACTTTGATATTTAAATGTTTATTATTCTCGAGAGCAGCGCCATGGCAGTCGGCAAGAACAAGCACCTTACGAAAGGCGGCAAAAAGGGAGCCAAGAAGACAGCGGTTGATCCATTTTCTAAGAAAGATTGGTATGATGTGAAAGCGCCAGCTATGTTCAATATAAGAAATATTGGAGAAACACTAGTCACAAGAACTCAAGGAACCAAAATTGCGTCTGATGGTCTCAAGGGTTGCGTTTTTGAAGTTAGTCTTGCTGATCTGCAGAATGATGAAGTTGCATTTAGGAAATTCAAGCTAATCACTGAGGATGTGCAGGGCAAAAACTGCCTGACTAATTTTCATGGCATGGATCTTACCCGTGACAAAATGTGCTCCATGGTCAAAAAATGGCAGACCATGATTGAAGCTCATGTTGATGTAAAGACTACCTATGGCTATTTGCTTCGTCTATTTTTTGTTGGTTTTACTAAAAAATGCAATAATCAGATTCGGAAGACCTCTTATGCTCAGCACCAACAGGTCCACCAAATCCGGAAAAAGATGATGGAAATCATGACTCGAGAGGTGCAGACAAATGACTTGAAAGAAGTGGTCAATAAATTGATTCCAGACAGCATCAGAAAAGATATAGAAAAAGCTTGTCAGTCTATTTATCCACTCCATGATGTTTTTGTTAGAAAAGTAAAAATGCTGAAGAAGCCCAAGTTTGAATTGGGAAAACTCATGGAGCTTCATGGTGAAGGTAGTAGTTCTGGAAAAGCTACATGGGGGATGAGACCAGTGCTAAAGTTGAATGAGCTGATGGATATGAACCACCAGTCCAAGGATCTGTTTAAAATTCAGACATTTAATGGTGACAAATAAAAACATATTTGTGATGAAAAAAATAAATGTTTATTATTCTCAAGTGTCTGAAATCAAGGCTCTGCCAATAATTGCAGAAAAATCTAAATCACCATCTTGTTTTTCTTTGTCACTATTGAGGGGAGTTGGAGATTATCACCAAGTTTTCTTCCAATTATATGATTCCATTTAATGGCTCTGATAAGTGAGTATTTGAGTATACTAAATAGGTTTACATTTTTAGAGGAGTATTCTCATCTAAATAGTATTCTCATCTCTCAAGTATTCTCAAGGTATTGTAAGAATTCATGTATATAATGGCTGAGCCTGGTCAATGGTATTTAAGAAACTTTTACACTAAACAGTTTTCTACCACACTAGGAAAATAATGGTTTTGTTGTGGGGCTGAATTTGTCTGTTTAACTGATTCCTTATTATTGAACATGTTATTTCCAACTATAAAAAGTTTTTTGAGTTTAGTTGACACACAATGTTACATTAGTTTCAGGTGTACAATAGTGATTCAACATCTCTATACATTATGCTATATGCTCACAAGTGGAGCTCCCATTGGTCTCCATATAGCACCTACTAAAATATCATTGACTATATTCCCTAGGCTGGACCTTTTATTCTAATGACTTATTCATTCTCTAACCAGAATTCTGTATATCCTACTCCCCACCCACCCATTTTGCTCATCTTTTTACCCTCTCCCTTTGGCAACCATCACTTTGTTCTTGTGTTTAAAGGTCTGCTTCTGCTTTTTATTTATTCACTTGTTTTGTTTTTTAGATTCCATACATGATTAAAATAATACAGTATTTGTCTTTCTCTCTCTGACTTATTTCACTTAGCATAATACCCTCTAGGTGCATCCATGTTGTCGCAAAGGCAAAATCTCATCTTTTTTTTCTGGCTGAGTAATATGCCAGTGTGTATAGACATATCTTGGCCATCATAAGTTATTTCTCATTCTTCCCCTTTTTCAGATGTCTTTTTCTTCCTGAATAGGTGTAATGATAAATTTTATGTGTCAGTTTAGATATTAGATATTTGGTGAAATAATATTCTGTGTGTTTCTGTGAGAGTGTTTTTGCATGTGGTTAACATTTATATCAGCAGGCTGAATTGAAGCTGCCCTCCATAAATGTGAGTGGGTCTCACACAATCAGTTTATAGCCTACATAGAACAAGAAGCTGACCCTCTTCTCTGAGAGAGAAAAAAACTTTCTGCCCTGATGGCGTTTGACCTAGGCATTGGCTCTTCCACCTGGCAGCTTCCAGCTGAACTGGGACGTCAGCCTTGCAGATTTTGGACTTACTGGCCTCTGTAATCTCATAAGCCGGTTCCTTATATAAATCTCTTCCTGTAATCACTCTCTATATAATAATCTTTATATGCATATAATCTTTATATGCAAAGTCTAATAATATCTGTAATAAATCTCTATGTATATATGCATATTTACACACATGTATATATCATATTGACTCTGTTTCTCTGGACAACCCTGACTAATACAATGGATGATGAAGAACACATGACTTTCATTGTATTTAGAAACGTTTTTTTTTTAGTGACAATATGGGATTGCTAGCAGAAAAACATATGTTGTGTTATTTGTGAATTACAATCATTGGCATGGGGGTGCTATAGCTATAATTTAGAAAACTTCATGGGATCCCTGGGTGGCTCAGCGATTTGGCACCTGCCTTCAGCCCAAGGTGTGATCCTGGAGTCCTGGGATCGAGTCCCACGTTGGGCTCCCTGCATGGAGCCTGCTTTTCCCTCTGCCTGTGTCTCTGCTTCTCTCTCTGTGTCTCTCATGAATAAATAAATAAATAAATCTTTAAAAAAATTTAGAAAACTTCCTTTTATTTTACTTTTCAGATGAAATAGATTTTGAAAAGAGCAAATAATGTTTAATATAAATTCCATTAAAGAATAAATGAAAATTGAATAAGTCACTTGAGATATGTAATTTAAAACGTTAATAATGTAAATTTTGTTTCATGAGTTTATGTTTCAGCAACGTGACTGACATGTCAAAATACTATCATATTTAAAATTTTAATAGTTTAGAGATTTTATTTTTAAGTAATGTCCACACCCAACGTGGGGTTCAAATCCACCACCCCAAGGATCAAGAACCGCAGGCTCTACTGACTCAGCCAGTCATGTGCCCCGAAAGTTTATCTATAATCAATAACTTTAATTGACCTAGAACATTAGTATTTTTAGTCATTTAAAAAAATGAACATATTTTCTTCATTTTACCCTTCCAAAATCACTAAAAACTCTGACATGATTTTAAAGAGTAATTTCAGCAAAGTCTGGAAACTGAAGGTTAAAGGAATTAACAACTTATTTTCTCCATAGACCTAGTTTTTGAGGAACTTGATTGGAATTTGTGGCAGAGCTCACACCAGGACAATCTAGACCAGGGTTCCTCAACCTTGGCACTACTGACATTGTGGGTTGGATAATTCTTTGTTATATTTTAGAATGTTCAGCAGCACCCTGGCCTCCACCATGTACCCCTGACTGAGCAACCAAAAATGTATCTGGACCGTGCAGAAAGTCTCCCGGTGGGGCAAAATCAGCCCAGGCGAGAACCCCTGGTGCGAACACATATGGCACGAGCAAGGCTAGTTGCATGAATAAGTAGAGATCACAGCCTAAAATACATGTAAATAAGGGATTGTCTAATAAAAATAAAATTTAATAAAGAACAACAATCAAAAAACTTTGGACTCCATGGGGTAGGGATCATAGCTGTTCTGTTCTTCATCTTTTGCCTCCTCACATTTGACATTGTGGTTAATAGGGAGCTGATTTTGCTTTACACTGACTTTTGTAATGCCTCTCTGCCTTGGTTTTCACCAAATTTAAGGCAACAGCCTACCTGGAATAAGACTACTCTCCTAATTTGTTAAGGCATTCTCTAGTGAGAGAGCTTTTAAACCTCTGTGATGATTTTGTTTGATGTAATGATGGTTCAGCGAAGTAATAAAGTTCCCAATTGACCAAGCTTTATGTTACCCCTGCCTTGGCAGGAAGACAGGGATGTAGCAAGGACCTTATTTCCTGAGAATTCCATTTTTGGTGAGGTCTGGAATGAGCTAAGAAACTAGTGGCTTTAACTAAATGAGGAAGTAGGAGAAAACAGAAATGTTGGGTGACCATGAGGGTCCATTTGATGCATCCATTCGGTGAGGCTATAGTCCCCAGTTATTTAACCACTCATTTGGGCGTTACTTTGAGATACTTTACACATGTGGGTACCATGTACAATCAGCTGACTTTAAGTAAAGGAGACTACCCTGGATAATATGAGTGGGCCTGATCCAATCAGTTGAAAGACCTTGAGTGTAACTGAGGGCTTTCCCTGAGGTAGAAAACATTTCACCTTCCCCCAGCAGCTTCAGCTTCTGCTCCAGCAGATCTAGTTTGCAGGCCTGCCCCACAGATTTTGAATTTGCCTTGTCAGCCCTCACAATTTTTTGCAATAAATCTCTCCCTCCCCTCTCTCACTCTCTCCTCTGTTTCACCTCAAGCCTTAATGTTCAAGCTGGTTTACAGTAGGAGAACTACAAGCATTGTTATTATCAAGGGACAGAATGGGGACAAGCCCCTATCTTGTTTATTTTGTTTTCTTCTGGAATCTGGCACATGGCTCTCAATAAATGATGAATCGAATGAAATACGTTATTAGCAATTACTGCAAAAAGCTCTGGAGTATTATTTTTTTAAAATACAATCACTGGGGCGGGAGGGATTTTTTTAAAACAGATTTTATTTATTTATTCGTGAGACACACACACACACACACACACACACACACACACACAGGCAGAGGGAGAAGCAGGCTCCATGCAGGGAGCCCGATGTGGGACTCGATCCCGGTGTCCAGGATCACGCCCTGGGCTGAAGGCGGCGCTAAACCACTGAACCGTCCGGGCTGCCCTCTGGAGTATTTAAAACAATATTTTAAATGTTTCTGCTAGGAAGTTGGTGATTTCTATGGAAAAAAAAGGGCATCATTTAGCTTTCAAAATTCAAAAAAAGAAAAGTATTTTCATTATATAAGTAACACTAAGCACATTATTGAAAATCTGGAAAATAGAGGGAAAAATACCTTATATTCACAGTCATAACATAACTAGTGTTAGCATTTTGGTGCATTTCCTTGAGGCTTCCGTTCTGAACCCCTACCCCAAGCAAATGCCAGTTTTTGTATAGAGGCAATCATGCTGTATTTAAAATTTCCCCTGCTTGCTGCTTTGTTATTGCTTAATCTTCATAAATCTCATTTTTTCCTTTATTTATTTAGTTTTCTGTTGAAAATAGCTTTACCATTTAAGTGAAGTCAATTTATACTCTTTGATAAGATGTACTTTAAGTAAGCCCCTTTTAGATGTTCGGCATTTCACATCGGCTGTATCCCTTTCTATCCTCTAAACAAGCATGCGGCAAATATTAGCATCCCCATTGTACAGATGAGGAAATTGGTCTGGGTGTCGCTGAAGAGCTTGTCCAGTCTGCCATGGCAGAGCTTTCAAAAAATGCACTCTTTCTAGTTTGCCATGCTGTCTTGTCTGCTTATTTTACACCATATTCTCTTCTGTGGGTAAAGGGATTTACAGACTGTGGGAGAGCACTCCTTTTCATCTTGTTCCATGGGAAAGAATATGGGCAAAGACTCAATATCTGGTTTGATGTTGTATCATACAGTGCCAGCATTTTTCTAAAGTTTGACAAAGTGAGGATGTCTTTTTTTCTTTTATGACTATTTATGCTTCATTTCAATCTATGTTTTCAAATTTAGTTCACGTTCCAATAATTTTTACCAAGGAAAAGTTAACTATGGAAAACCATAGTTTTAGACTTTGGGTTAGTCACTGGCACCCCTCCCATTTGAAATCCACAGACAGATACATGCTTAAAAATTGACAGAGAAAAGTGCTACATCATCATTCAACTCAAATGGAAGGATGTAAAGTAAAATGAATAAATAAATAAAAATAAGTAAAATGAAGCTATGATTAAAGAAATGTTCAAAGATTAAGAATGGGCACTGTCAGTTGAATCTCCTTTTCATGTGAAGTAGTAACAGCATTCTTTCCATATTGGGTGTAATTAGAAATACTATGAAACTTTGGTTGTTTTACTGGGTGTTCAACACATTGAAGTAAATAATGCCACATTAAACAATCCCAAATGTGACTGATCAATTAAAATTAATTGCACATGATCAAATTATAGCATGAAAAACACTACTTCACTTCCTTTGCCCTCAAGTAGCTCCTGTATATTGCAAATAAGAATGCTTCCCCAGAATTATCTATAGTGATGTTGTATGCTGAGTATGGTTATGTTTTTTAACTTTTTTGTGGATTCGTGCTATTTCATTGTTCTTGAGTAAAATATGCAAGTTGATATTAACTCTGTGTCTTCTGGATCTGGCCAATTTATGAGTAGGACTTGTTCTCTCCCCTTCTACCTCTGATTTCTAAAATAAAAAAAAATTATGCATTAATGCTGGGGGAAGATTTCTGACCACAGGGACTTTCTGGACCTCCTTCAGAGAATACCTAATGAGTAGTGCTGGCCACCATGTCAAAGACCAGCTTAGCTGAATAGAACTACTCTGCTACAGTGAAAGGGACTTTGTTGAATTGCAAAAGCTCTCTAGAAGGTACTTAAACATGTTGTACATTCCATTTCTTTGAAAGGTCAGCTTGGTAAACCTATCTAGAGAGATACTAAGGATAAACATATCCTCCCAGTTCTACAACATTGAGAAGCAAGCATGGTTATCTAGAGGTGAGTTTACATACCAGCATAATTCATGAAATTTATGTGCCAGGAGGTTCATATAGGGTACACTTTTAGTGCTATATATATATCCTTAGAAAATTTTGGAATGTTATTTTTGATTTTGTATTTTCTTCAATCAGTAACTCAGTGGAAAATGCTGTCTGAGGTGATTGTTTCATAAATGTTGTAAACCTACATTTATGAAGATTTAAGGTGATTCACTAATCATCTTAAATCCCACACTGAATCTGTCTGTATTCAAGCATTCTTGTAAATGAAGGCTAACAAGTGCAAGTCAGTTGTTGAAGACTATGCTGTCTAGCGTGGTAAAAATCTCCCATTTATTTTTATGTCCTTAATTTGGAGACTGTAGACAAGCTAGGTCTCAGAAGAACTGAGGAGAGGCCTCCTCCCCTTCAGTGCCAGTTGTGCCTGGGGGGTGTGCTTCAGAGATTTCCTGCCCAGTCGGGTAGCCTCGTTTACCTATGCCAGACTTGGGAGAAGTCTTTTTTTTTTTTTTTTTTTAAATTTTTATTTATTTATGATAGTCACAGAGAGAGAGAGAGAGAGAGAGAGAGAGAGAGAGGCAGAGACACAGGCAGAGGGAGAAGCAGGCTCCATGCACCGGGAGCCCGACGTGGGATTCGATCCCGGGTCTCCAGGATCGCGCCCTGGGCCAAAGGCAGGCGCTAAACCGCTGCGCCAGCCAGGGATCCCGGGAGAAGTCTTGAACCAAGTGAGACAGTGAATGTGTAAGACCTTCAGAAAGGACTAAACACGGTGACGTATAAGGTAGAATCATTATGATAATCACCTTCACATCTTCAAGATTAAAATGTGAAACTTTTCCTTTTGGATAGAACGTAGTTGGTGGAGGCAGGCCACTAGGAGGAACTGGAAGAATGACGAAAATGAGATTTTGGAAGGCACAAGGCAGTCATGGAAGAAATGAGTACTAGATGAACTAAAAGGACAGAGAAGGAAGAATTGTTCCCAGGCAAGTTGAAGACTGACAGGTGTTCTTGGCCCTAGTGGCATTTGTTGATTTGGGGTACAGGTCTAGGATCAGATGTGGCTTAGGCAGATGGTCCTCATGAAAGGAAGAGAAACCAGCAAAGCTCTAAACAATACAGGGCCTAGTGTGACAAATTGGAAACTTGAAACGCTTCACACGCAGAGCTGGTTTTCTCTGCAAAATATTTGCTGAGTTATCAGGATTCATAGGATGATGGGGAATGGGGCTGGAAGTTTCTACAGGGCAAATGAAACCTCCCACAAGCTTACATTCTTAAAAAACGAGAAGCCTCTGGGGGGACAGGGCCTACTTCAAGCACACGGCTGTTTCCTCTTGGCCTTAAGACTTTTGCCAGATGTAGACATGTTGTGTGTGTGTGTGTGTGTGTGTGTGTGTGTGTGTAAGGAACCTGGAAAGCTGGTTTGAAAACGTCTGAAATCTTCCAGAGTTGAGGAAACTGACATCCACTGGGCTCTCCATCAGAAGTAGGGCAGGGCTATGCCCCAGGAACAGGGTGGATATAGACAAAGGCCTATAGACAAAGGCCTATAGTCTCATCCTAAAACTGCAACCCTGCCCCAAACCAGTTAAATTCCTGATTGGATTCATGTGATCAAGCCCTCATATCTAAGAAAAAAAGGGACACACTGTCTAGTGCAATAGAGCATCAGCAATAACCTCCACTTTTCTATATGCAACATCTGGCATATAGTCAACAATATCTAGTCGTGCATGGATATAAATGAACATAGGCTGTACAAAAATAAACATTTTCTAGATGTTTTCTCCCACTGTAAAGAGATTCCAATCTAATCAGAGAAGCAACTCTTTGACAAAAGTAGGAAGTTTATGCTGGCTAATAGATAAGAGAAATTAGATGCCTGTTGTTTTTTGCTCATCCTTTACTATATTTAAAATATGGCTTCAAAAAATGTAAGTCACACCTCTGGAATTATTTTATTCTTCTTAATACAATTTTTGCTTTCAAAGTTTTTCTATTCTTCCTATGTCTATGTTTTGAGGTACTTACTAAAAAATACTAACTTGGTAATTACCCATTGAGTCACTAAAAAGCATTGGAGTGTAAGAAATGAAGCAGACAGATATTCCATTAAATTTAGCATTCTTGTTAATGATAACAAAGGGCAGAGTTAGAAAAAAATGGAGAAGAGAATATAGACAGATAACTCAGTGGGAGTCTGATTACAAATTTAACCTAAACTGGGAAGAAGAAGGAGGGGAAAACCCAGGCTTTTGTGTTGGAAGGTCTGCATTAGAATCCTGCTCCATTGCTCCCTGGCTGTGTGACTCTGGTCAAGTGTTTTAAAGCTCTCTACAACTTAGTTCCCTCAACCTTAACAAGCAGAGGTAATGATGTCTAATTTATACTGTAATCAAGTTTGAATGAAACAGTGTATGTGAAGTTCTTTGCATGTACTGAGTGATAAGTATTATTGGTATTGTTATTATTTATACACCATCTATATTCTAAAAGTGGGGAAATAAAAATAATAATAAAACTAGGGAAGTAGGCAAGAAAAAAAATTAAAATGAGTTATGCTGGAGTGACCAAAAGGAAAGTGGGGAGAAATGGGAATGAAGAGGCAAACATGGAGGGGAGGTCACATTTGGAATTTGGGCAGCTTTGCTGGCCATGAGGATGAACTTGGAGTGGAAGGTAGTGCATTTTGAATTAGCAATGTGATCCAATATTGGGACAATTAGAAGTAAAGAAAGTCCAGGGCTTTGCCAGCCACGTTTTATTTATTTATTTATTTATTTATTTATTTATTTATTTATTTATTTATTTATTATGATAGTCACAGAGAGAGAGAGAGAGAGAGAGAGAGAGAGAGGCAGAGACAGAGGCAGAGGGAGAAGCAGGCTCCATGCACCGGGAGCCCGACGTGGGATTCAATCCTGGGTCTCCTAGGATCGCGCCCTGGGCCAAAGGCAGGTGCTAAACTGCTGCGCCACCCAGGGATCCCCCCAGCCATGTTTTATGATAGGAGAAATAAGGAGAGGAAGGAAGAAAGATAAAATTAACAGGAGAAAATGCTAAGGAAACACAAGAATTATACTGAAAGAGATGGAAAGGAACAGCATTTGGATTTGACTCTGTTACATTTTCAGAGATGTGTTAATTCACCCACCTGGGCTGTGTGGAGGAACAGGGTCCCCGATCATGTTTTCTGTAGTTCCTCTCAAGACATTTGCATCAGGCACTGTACTTCCGTTCCTTCCAAAGAGGAATATGTGATTACTTTAAAACATTAAACCGTACTTCTGTTTTTGTAAATAAACACTACTTTGTGTGGTTCAAAGTGGTAAGAAAGTGTATATAGTGAAAATCCTCCTTGCTATCCATTGTCCGCTAGCTATATAATTTTTTTTCTTGAAGGCAATGAAAGTCATTGTCTTTGTTTCTTGTATGTATTTCCAGAGATATTTACTTACATGTATAAATATAAAAGTTTTCCCTTTAGGACACACAGGATGCCATAACATATAAGCTGTTCTGGATTGTATTTTTTTCTCCTTAACAATATCCTTTGATATTAGTTCATGGCAGATTAGATTAGTTCATGGAAGTATACAAAAAGCTTCCCAATTTTTTTTCTTTTACCAAGTTGCTTAAGATTCTATTTTATAGATTTCTTTAAATTCATATAACCAGTCATTCTCGATGGACACATAGGCTGTTTCCACTATTTTGCTACTGCAAAGAGTGCTACAGTAAGGAATCTTCTGCACATGTGATTTTGTACATGTGTACATAGATATTGAAGATAAATTTCCAGAAGAGAGATTGCTCAGTCAGAGGATCTATGTATTTGTGATTTATAAGTAGATATTATCAAAAGTGCCCTTCTTAAAACCTGTGTCAGGGGGCACCTGGGTGGCTCAGTGGTTGAGCATCTGCTTTCGGCTCAGGGTGTGATCCCGGGGTCCTGGGATGGAGTCCCGCATCGGGCTCCCCGCAGGGACCCTGATTCTTCCTCTGTGTCTCTGCCTCTCTGTGTTTCTCATGAATGAATAAATAAAATCTTTTTAAAAAGCTGTGTAAGTTTCATCTCCACAGTAATGTATGAGAGCATCTGAATTCTCCAAACTCTAACACAGTGTTTTATATTATTTTTAAATATTTGTCAAATTTATAGGTAAAAAATGGTATATCTGCACAGTTTTTTTGCATTTAATATAAATGGAGTTGAGCATATTTATTAATGTTTAAGAACCATTTGTATTTTCTGTAAACTATTTTATTCTATTGTGAGTATTTTTCTTTTTTTCCCCCAACACTTTAAATATGTCATTCCACTCTCATCTTTCTTGCACGGTTTCTGAGGAGAAGTCCAACTTAATTCTACCCTTGTTCCACTACAGGTAAGATGTCCTCCCCCCTCTCTATCCTTTTACAAGATTTTCTTTGTTTTCTAAAGATTTTATTTATTTATTCACAACAGACACACACACAGAGAGGTAGAGACATAGGCAGAGGGAGAAGCAGGCTTCCTGTGGGGAGCCTGATGTGGGATTCAATCCCAGGACCCCGGGATCACAACCAGAGCCGAAGGCAGATGTTCAACTGCTGAGCGACCCAGGTGTTTCTCAAGATTTTCTCTTTATGTTTGTCTATACTTTAGACATGGAATATGTGTTGAATATGAGATACACTGCATATTTTTTTGGTTTTTATCCTACTTATTATTCTCTGACCTTCCTAGACCTGTGGCTTAGAATCTGTCATTAGTTTTGGAAAATTCTTAAATGTTATCACTTCCAATGTTTCTTGTTGTTTTTCTCTCTTTCATCTCCTTCTGGTATTCCCGTTATGTGGATGCTACTTCTTTTGTTATTTTCCCACAGTTCTTGGATATTCTGTTCCATATCTTTCTTTCCTTTATCTTTGCATTTCAATTTTAGAATTTTCTATTGACCTATGTTGGAATCTCACTGGTTCTCCTTGGCTGTGTTCTGTGCACTGATGAACCCATCAAAGGCATTCTTCATTTCTTTTGCAGTGTTTTGGATTTCTCATATTTCCTTTAGATTCTTTCCTTTAGTCTTCATCTCTCTGCTTACATTACCTGTCTGTTCTTGCATGTTATCCATTTTGTCCACTAGAGCCCTTACCTTACTAATCATAGTTATTTCAAACTCCTGGTGTGATAATCCCCAAACTCCTAACTCTTGCTTTGTCTTTTCATATTATGCTTTTATTCTTTAACCTTTCAGAATGCTGTGTAATTTTTTTTGTTGAAAACTGGATTTTATGACTTGGGTAAAAATTACTTAGGTAAACACCTTTAGTGGAGATTTTATATTTATCTGGTGAGGAACTAGGCTGTTTTTATTGTTTGCAGTGGCTATGGGGTCAGGGGCTAAAGTTTCTTCCGGTGTCCCTGTTTTTGTTTCCTTTGTTGTCTTTGGGTTTCCCTAGAGATTTCTAAAATAGGGTCTGAGTCCTGCAGTTCTTTTAGCTCTAATCCTTCTTACTATACAGGAGCTCTCTGGATGTCATGGTAAGATGTAGGGGCAGGGGAAATGTTCTATGGCCCTATGACTAGGTCTCAGTCTTTTAGAAAGTCCCGGTTGAATATTTCCTTTTCTCCACAGTGAGGTCTGGAAGGGCCTGGTGGTGGATATTTCCCTTCCTCCAGGTTGATTAGGTGCTGGCAAAATATCTTTTCTCGAGGTCAGGCTTTGTTAAGAAGAATAGAGAACTCTGGGCATATTTCAAAATGGTTATTTTCTCCCTTCCCTGAAGGAAGCAGGAAGAAATTTTTCTCAGATCTTCTCAGTGAGAATCTGGTAGAGCTCTTGGGGGTACATGTCAGGAAAGTGTAGGGTCCCTTCTAAGATTAGGCCTTTTCTGAATTTTTAACTCTCAAGCTTGTTCAAACTGAGCTCCTAACAATTCATCAATGACAGTTAGGTGTTCTTACTGATACTAGTTCCAGAGGTGGGCTCCTGTTCCTCTAAGGTATGAGTCTCTACATCTATCTGTCTTTTCAGTTTTCACAGCAGCAGCTTATCCTGTGACCTGAATTCTTTGAGGGATCTAAGAATATCTGTTGACTTTAGTTTGTCCAACTTTTTTCTTGTGTGGACAGCAGTGATGATTTCCAAGTCTTTACATGTCAGACTGGAAAATAGAAGTCATATTTTTCTTATTGATTTATAGGAGCTTTTTGTATATTAGGGAAATGAGTTCTTTTTTTTTTTTAAGTTTTTATTTATTTATTCAGGAGAGAAAGGGCAGAGACATACTCAAAGGGAGAAGCAGGCTCTCTGAAGTTAGCCGGATGCAGGACTCGATTCCAGGACCCTGGGATCACGCTCTGAGCCCATGGCAGACGGTCAACCACTGAGCCACCCAGGTATCCTGGGAAATGAGTTCTTTAACTTGATATGAGATGCACATTTTTTTCCATTTTGTCATTTATCTTCTGAATTTGTGTTTTCCCTCCACACAATTAAACAAATATTTTGTATGTGTTAGAATTTGTCATTATTCCCTCTTAGACATTTGGGTTCTGTTATACAATTAGTAAGACCTTCACTACTGAGATTAGAAGAGAATTCTTCCATTGTTTCTTTTAGTACTTGTTACGGCTTTTAAAAAAAATATTGAAATATTTGCTCAATTTAGGTTGTATCCTCATGTAAACTGTGAGGAGTACATACCATTTATGTTTTCCCAGTTGTCTATTCAGTTGTTTCAAAACCATTTACTCAATTGTTCATTCCATTCTCCCCCTATTGCTTGCCTTATCACATATTAACTTATTCTGTGTATTTGGGTCTATTTCTGTGATTTCTATTCTGTTATTGTTTTATCTCCCTATTGATATTCTAATATAAATAGATCATATAGCAACACTACTCTGTTTTGATACTATAGCTTTAAAATATTAAAAAATATTGTATAGCTAGTTACTCTCCATATCTCTTGTCAATTTAAATTTAATATTCTTTTTTTAAAAGGTTTTCTTTCTTTATTTAACAGAGAGAGAGAGAGCACACAAGCAGGGAGAGCAGCAGAGGGAGAGTGAGAAACAGGCTTTCAGCTGAGCAGGGAGCCCAATGCCGGGGCTGGGATCATGACCTGAGCTGAAGGCAGAGGCTTAACTGACTGAGCTACCCAAGCACCCCTAAATTTAATTTTCTATATTAACTTTAGCATCAAGGTTAAGTTTTTAGATTAATTTAGGAATGATTACATATTTATAAAATTGAATTTAAAAAAATCTAAGAACACTATATGCCTTTCTATTTGTTCAAGTATTCTTTTGTGTCCCTAAGGAGCTTTAAGTATATTTCTTCATTTAGATCTTGCACATTTTGTTAATTGTATTCCTAGGAAATTTATCTTTCTTTCCCCCACCCTGATTGTAACTAGGGTCTTTAATCCTTTATTATGTCTTTTAGCTGATTGATCCTATGTGTATATAAGATGTTTACTTCTATATATTTATTTTAGGGAAACATGCCATTTATAAATATTTAGAAGTATATGCCTATTAAAATAGAAGGCAGTGTACATAATGGCGGTCTGAAGTCCCATGAACTTAGCGCCACCATTTATCGGCACTGTAACAATAGGCATGTTACTTAATCTTTTTAAGAGAGGGAAGGGGAGAAAGAGAGAGTGAGTGAGCAGAGGGGTGGGGGACAGACACTCAGAGGGAGAGAGAGAGAGAGAGAACCTTAGGCAAGCTCCATACTCAGCATGGAGTCTGACTTGGGGCTTGATCTCACAACCCTGAGATCACAACCTGAGGTTAAATCAAGAGTTGGATGCCTAACCGTCTGAGCCACTCACCCAGGTACCCCTTCCTGAATATGTCAGTTTTCTCATGTGTAAAATGGGATAATAATAGTACCGATTTCATAAGGCAGTTTTGAAAATTAAAAAGATAAAGCACAAAAGCACTTAGTAGACTGTCTGGAACATAGCAAAGTAGTCAATAAATGTCGACTACAATAGTCCTGTCCTCTTACCATTGAAACTTAAACATAGTCCATGGGAGTCAGACTAGCAACAGACACTAGTCTGTTGCTCAAACACTCCTCTCCACTCCACACTCATCACAGTTCCCAATCCAAAGCCTTTGACCAAAGGGTTATAAAGTGGGAGTGGGAGAATGTGTGAAATGGAGGTAGAAGGGCAGAGGCCCAGTTACACCTTTATTGTTATAGGAAAGGAATGAAAGTATTCCTTGGTGATATGCATTTGGGGGTTCAAGGAAATCAGAGGAGGAGACACATGTTAATGAGCAAAGCAGCAGAGATGGACAGAGTACTTTTGTCCAGTGGTCTCCTTACATCTGTAGATACTTCATAGCTTACAGGCCATTTTTACATACATGTATCATAAACCTATATTTACAGTGACTTACCCAGGGCCCATGGAGGGGGTATCAGTAATCATAGGGAGTAGATCGTGAGGTTGCAGGGAGGGTTGGACAAGCTAGTTCCACATCTGCTGATGCCTATTCTAGTCTCATTTATCTTTGTACCTGTCTTCACTTACCTCATCATTTATTCCCACCTGAGTGTAAGCACTAAATGATCAGCAGAAAAGATGACAAACTGGAAAAAAGAGAAAACCAGAAGGATTAAAATATTTTAAAAAGAGATAGCCTGAGAGAGCATTGGGATTGAAATCAGTAATAGTATTTGCTGAATATCTCATGGGCAGAAATCTAGGGGGAACTACATTAGGATCAGCATAATAATAGCTACTCTGTCTTAAGTGTCTATTGTGTGCTGCCTGTTTTATGTGCGTTTTTCCTTTTATTCCTAACAACAATCTTCCAAGGCAGGTGTTATTAAGCCAATTACACCACAGGTCTAGAAAGCAAGGCCTCATTCCTCTTGGAGCTTAACATCTATGTACTCATTGAAGAACACTTGTAAAATATACGCAAACAGGCGTGGACATAGGAGCTGGTGATCATGGCAGAGCTGGAAGGGAATCTTGAGGAAGTCAGCCAGACAGAGCCAGTGGAGTGAGTTCCGGAGAAAAAGGGATGTGATCAATAAAAGGAAAGATACTGTTTGCATTACTGTAATAGGAAAACAGGACCAAACAGAAGGAGAGAATGAAACCTGACCAGCAAGTTAAGAGGACAAGGAAGCAGCAAAAGCTTCCTGCAGGTAGAGTTAGGGATGCAGAGGAAATGTGGATTAAATTCGCCGCAGTAGAGTAGATGCTCGAGCAGGCAAACTGCTTCTAACCGGGAAAGTGCTCTATCAGCTACTTAGCCCTGTCTCCCACTGCTGCATCCTTTTTAAAGTGACAGTCACGAGGCTGCGGGATTCGGAAGCGGAAATGGTCTTTGCTCATTGGCTCACAGTCTAAATTCAGACCGAAAGAATGTGGTGGGAGACGACTGGTGGAAATTGTCCCAGTCCTGTCTTCAGTGGAAATGTCCACGTGCCGCCCGTGCCTTCCCTTACCGAGGGTCTCCCTCTCCCCATCGGTCCCGCCCGCCTGCGCTGACCAGGTTTGTAAAGAAGTGAGCCTGCCAGCAGGCTGTCCCCGAGGGTCCAGGACCGCCCCGCTTCGCCCAGCGCCGCCGGCTGCCTCGGTGATTGATGCCAGCTACTCGGGCGGGTTAGGAGAGGTGACCCCCCTCCGCCCCGCCCCTCCCGCCGCCCCGGCTTCTCGTGTCTGCCCCGGGGCACTCAGCGTCGGAGCCCACCGCGGATGTGACCGCCGTAGATGCCGCGGGGCAGGGCTCGGGTGCTTCCTCGACACGTAAGCACGACGCACGGAGCCAGCCCGCGGACACCCAATGACCTGGGACTGCGGCAAAGGGGTGTGGGAACCGCAGGGAGGGAGGACCACCTCACCTCTCGCCTCCCCCGGCCGGGCCCCAGCCCGCCTCCCACCCCGGGGGCAGGGCAAGGTCGCTCCAGGTCGCCGCACCTCCTGCGCCCGAGAAATCTGCACATTCACGACTCCCCTACGTCCACGGGTGAAACCGCTGTGTCCCGAGCAGGGCCAGCCCAGTGTCTCACCTCCAGCCCGTAGCTGACCCCCGAGGCGGCCCCCCCGCAAAAGGCGGATGCCCCCTCCCAGCGCAGGGGTCCCGGCTCCGCTTCGCCTTTGCTGCCCCCTCGAACGTCCTGCCGTCTGGAGCTGAGCTCGAGTCTCGGCAACTTTCACCATCTTGACCCGAGAGTCGAGCCCTCCCTAAGACAATGTGAACAAAGAGGCGCGGGGAGGAGGGTGGCCCGCGGGTGGGCGCCGGGGCGGGGGCGGGGCGGGGCAGGGGCGGCTCGGGGGACCCAGGAGCCCGCGGGCTGTCCCGGGAGCGGAGCGCGCCGCCGGCTCTGGGCCCCTCGAGGCCCGCGGTGGCGGATGTCTTTGTCCGGCCTGTGGCTGGGCGCGAGGGCCGCCGGCCACGAGCGGAAAGCGGAGCCTGGCTCCGGAGCTCAGGCTTCCACTTGCGGCCCCGCGAGGCGGAGCAGGAAGGCGCGGCTGCTGGCCCCGTGGCGCCCCCCACGCGGCTCCGCGGGGCCTGCGGCCCTAAGGGAGGGACCCCGGACCTCCTCCGGCGCTTCCCCAACCGCGGACGGGCTGAAACAGCGGGGGCGGCACGGCTCCCCTACCTGGGCCCACTGGCGCTCCTCCACCCGGCTCTCCAAAGGTGCGCGTGCCCGTCCGAGTCGGGGACCGAGGCGCTCCTCTGGCGCCCCCCTGCCGACTGGACCGCGGCGGCCGGGACCCGGCGGCGGGCTGCACCCATACCTGCCCCGACCCCTGCCGCCGGGAAGCCTGGGACAGAACAGGCCACTGGTGCCTCTGTGCGGGCGTGTGGTGTGTGTGTGTGTGTGTGTGTGTGTGTGTGATACACACACACACACACTCACGGCTGGGCTCACATCCATCCGGCTTACCTGCAACACAGTTGGCGCTTCTGTGTGTCTGGCAGGAGAATGAAAGAGAAACTGCCGTGCCCGTTCAAGCTAACTGAGTCAACCCCACGTCCCTCCAACTCTTCCAAGTAAGTTTTATTTTATAATGCAATGCAACATTACAGAGTCCATGTGAAAACTACTTTCCCAATCGTAGTCCGAACCTCTACCAATGCACCGAGGAAGATTTAGGCTACCAGATGCAGTGCCGCAGGACACTCGGGCGTACGGCCGCCGGCGCTCTCCGCGCATCTTTCTCTGTAAAGCGGGTACCTCGGCTGTGCCCTGGGAAGTCCCGCGCTCTGGCACGCGGCACGGGCCTGCGGCAGCGGCGGACGGGCGCTAGGACCGCGGGGCGCCCGGGCGGCCGCGGCGCTACCTTAAACCCAGCCCAATGCCGCTGCTGCGCCACTCTGCGCGCCGGCGGGGGCTGCGCAGGAGGAGCGCTCCGCCCGGTACAACGCTCCGCGGGCCGGCGCGGCGACACCTGTTCGCGGCAGCCCGGGCGGCACGCGAGCTCCCGGCCGTGGCTCTCCTCGCTCGCCGCTCGCCACCCGTTCTAAGCCAATGGACGTCTGCCGAGCCTCCGGAGAATTCTGGATACTAGCTTTGGACGCCTAAAGTTTTTTTCTTCTTCTTTTTTAAAAAATTTATTATTATTATTTTTGGAGGGGGGACCAGGAGGGGAGATTTTGTCGCCACCGCCAACGTGAGATTTTTTTTTTTTCCCCTTAAAGGATTCATGCTGATGTCTGCAGAGTCGGTTAGAGTAAAAACAGCGCATGCCTTCCTGGAGTCGGGATCCGTAAATTCTGACGTAGCCCGTGCATCTTAAAAATCCCTATAATAACGCCTAGGCATTTAAGTTGCTATGGTCATTCTGATCTCAAACCAAATGGAGAAACTACGGATTTTTTTTCCTTATTACGGTCGGATGGGATGAAGACCTTCCTGCCTGCTAAGAGCTGGGGATCTATCTATAGAGATACATAGATATGTTTATCAATATGTCAGTGTGTGAGTATAAAGTGGTGGTTTCTTAGACTATCAGTGGTTTGACCTTGAACCTGTGCCAGTGAAACAGCAGATTACTTTTATTTATGCATTTAATGGATTGAAGAAAAGAACCTTTTTTTTTTTTTTTCTCTCTCTGCAACTGCAGTAAGGGAGGGGAGTTGGATATACCTCGCCTAATATCTTCTGGGTTGATACCGTCATTATTGTTTATTCCTGTGCTCCAAAAGCCGAGTCCTCTGATGGCTCCCTTAGGTGAAGTTGGGAACTATTTCGGTGTGCAGGATGCGGTACCGTTTGGGAATGTGCCCGTGTTGCCGGTGGACAGTCCGGTTTTGTTAAGTGACCACCTGGGTCAGTCCGAAGCAGGGGGGCTTCCCAGGGGACCCGCAGTCACAGACTTGGATCATTTAAAGGGGATTCTCAGGCGGAGGCAGCTATACTGCAGGACTGGATTTCACTTAGAAATCTTCCCCAATGGTACTATCCAGGGAACCAGGAAAGACCACAGCCGATTCGGTAGGTATACCATTAACCCTTTAATGTCCGTGCAATGACCTGTCCGGGTTATAAGTACCCAGAAGGTGGCGGCCCGGGGGTGGGTGGGTGGGGGTGGGGAGGAGGGATGCGGGAAGGGGTCTGTACCTCTGTCTCTGTCTTGCCAGCTTAAAAAAAAAGAAGGAAAAAACAAAAAGCCTCGGGAATTGCAGATCTGCCGCTGGCACTGATGCAAGTCTACATTGAAAGCCCCCCCCCCCCCGCGACTTTTTTTTAAAAGGAGGACATGATTTATAAATATAACAAAAGTCTCTAGTTCTTTTGCATCAGATACTCGGGAAGATGGGGTTTAGGAAGTTTCTTTTGAATGGGCTGATTGCACGAGTTTAAAGCTTTAATCATTAACTACTGAGAACTTGAAAATGCATTTTGCTGAGGCAGTGGTTATCATCTTATGGCCCAAGGAAGTTTTTGCTCCTTCTTTTCTTCTAATAAGTGTACTGCTTGAATTGTAAATTAAGCGTATTGTTTATTCCCACCGTGAGGGTCTGAAAACCCCGTAGGCGAAGGTTGCTGACGGATTGTTCTGCGGGGAGGAAGAAAGTCATATTTTAGACTCGGAGAGCAGCGGAGGCAGAGGCGCTGGGGGAACAGGACTCGGGAAGGGGCAGAACGCTCACCGGGGGCGTTTGTCCTTGCAGCTATCAAGTTATCACTAACGTGTGCAGCCCCGCGTGGGTCTCCTGGGTGGCTCTCCGGCGTGCGTGCGCGCGCGTGCAAACGCTGCGAGCTAATTTTAAAGGGCATTCGGAGGATTTCATTTCCCAAGGAGGGTTCTTGTGACTCAGCACTGAGGGCTGCAGCCCCGAGAGCTGGTGACCGTGCTCACCCTGATGCCTGCACACAGGTGCCTGGGGGCCGCCCAGAGCCCAGCACAGTGTCAGGGAGCTCAGTGCCCGCGAAGGGAGTCTCGGTTGTTCTCCTTAGTGACTAGAAAGAAAGAAAGCGCCAGTTGGACAGCCAGACTGTTGGAAGGAGTTAACTTCTCAGTGAACCCACCTGACAACACTTAAACTAGGTCGTAAAAAACGAAGTCCTGTGATTTTTCTTCCTCATGCTTTAATGCCAGATGTTGAGCACAGCCTAAACTATCTGTCTAGGTTCGTGGGGCTGTCGATGATGCCAGGAGGTGAGGATGGGGATGGTCTGGGACCATCCCCAGGATGTTTTCCCTTTGCTCTTCGCCTAGCCCAAGCCCCAAGCCCCAAGCCCCAAGCCCCAAGCTGAACCTCCTAGTGTAAATTGTGGCAGTCTCCCCTCTGCTTCAAAAAAGAAAAGACAAAGCTGTAGCTCTTTGCTTGGCAATTATTCAGTTGAAATATAACTGCATCCCCCCCACCCCCAGATAAACTCAGGTCTGATTGTTGCACAGCGAGGACTAAACTTTACTCCAAGTGCTGCTGTGTCCGGCCGCTTTAAGGGCTGCCCCGGTGCCGAGCGTGCGGTACTCCAACCGCAGGCGGTGGGCGGCCGTGGGTGGGGGACCGAGCGTGCGGCGTCGCACGGCCACCGAGGACACCTGCACCGCGCGGGCGGACGGCGAGGGCCCTGGGCGGGCGGCCTAGGTGCGCCTGGCGGCGGGAGCCCGGGTCCTCCCGCGCGCGGGGCCGGCAGGTGCCGAGGCCGCCCGGGCCCCCCGCGCTCTCGGCGGCCGCCGGGCCAGCTCCGCGCGGTCCTAAACGCACTCCGCTTCCGCCCCCCTTTCTACCCGGCTGGAGCGCGCCCTTCGGCGCTGCAGGGACGCCTCGTGTCGGGGGCGACGGGCAGGGGCTGGCACGCCTCTGGCGGGGTTTAGGGAATGAGATTGTTTCTGGCCCACGTTTAGCCCCTCCGCTTCCTCTTTGTGTGTGAGTGTGGGTCGCGCGGGGCCGACGGCCGCCGCCCCGGGCAGCGCGGTCTTTGCGGTGTGGGAACCGCCGGAGGCGCGCACCGCGGCGGCCGAACGGGTGGCGGGGACCGAGGACCGGCCGCAGGTCGTACCCTTGACCTCCCCGGTGTCCGCTCGGACCCATCTCCCTCCGCCGAAGCACGCAGCCAGGTCTCGGAGAGTCGATGGCTCCGCTGTGCCCGGGAGGTGGGTCCGGGGCCCGGCCGACAAGGCCGGAGCCACAGGGCAAGGGGTGGGGGGACAAAGGGCCGCCGAGGCGGTGCAGGGGGCGCCGAGCTATTGTTGACGGCGTTCGGGGAGCGGAGCTCGCGGCCTGCCCGCCTGCGTTCCGGAGCCCCGGCTCGGGCCCCGGCCTCCGGGCTGGGAGGGGTGGGGCGAGGGGCAGCGCCGCGGGGTTCACCGCCGCAGGGCCAGGGCAGCCTCATTGTGTGTGTTCGCCGATCCTGGCCTCGGAGAGGGCGCTCGGAACCCGGTGCAGCCCGGCTGCTCCCCGGCCTGGAGAGATTATGGGATGTTCCAGTGGGGGTTCTCCACGGCCCCACCCCCATGGGCTTTAAAAAAAAAAAAATGTTAGCGCAGTCACCTTTAGGGTAGGACGTTCGCTAAATGCAGTCGAGTCATTAGAAATCCAGTAAATCCACAGGGGAGAGTGAGGATGCGAGAGTGGAATTGTGGGGACCACGAGGGTGGAGAGAACCCAAGAAGCGAGTTCTGGGGTCAGCAGACAAGGACGGCTGCTACAGCAGCTGAATAGAGATCATCAAACAAGAACTAGACGTCGTCACCCCTCACCCCACTCCACCCCACTCCACCCCCAGTCCTGGAGGTTGGAGAAAGGTGTCGCCAAGGAAGTGACATCTCCACTCCTTAGGCTCGGTTGGCACTGTCGGCTGGGGTGGTGGGGGCGGCGCGGGAGGGAGGAGAGGAGAGCCCCGGCCCGGGTTGGGGGAAGGGTCGCCGAGCGGGCGAGCTCGAGGGTCGTCCTGAGCTGGCTGTGGGGGAAGGGCGCGCCCGGCGTTCCGCGGTGCCACTCACCCGCGTTCGGATGGAGCCGAGTGGGTGGCTGTGCGCAGTGGGGGTGGGGAAGAGGCTGAGGCGGGAGGGTTATTTAAGTCTTTCATCCGGTGGCAGGGAGAAGCGGCCCCCGGGGTGGCAGCAGTGCTGCGGTCTCCCGCCGCTACCGCTGCGGCAGGTCCCAATATTAGCAACCTCCGCAGCGAGGTGCGAGTGCCGGGAGCCTCCAGCCCGCGCTCTCAGCCCCGCCCGGGAGGAGGCCGGCGCGTCGGCGCTAGGACCCGCGGGGAGCGCGAGGGGAGGGCCCGGGAGCCCGCGGCTCCGGGCTCGGGCTCGGGCTCGGGCTCGGGGAGGGGCGGCGGGGCTGCGGCAGCTCCGCCACACCTGGCGCTCCGGCGCGCTCCCCGCAGCCTCTCCTGCCCCCCTCCCTGCCGTCTCTGCAGCTTCCCCCAGGGCACTGTGTCTTCACCCCGATTTCTCTCCCGATTCCCTAGAGCAGAGTAGCCGTGGGTCGAGGGTGGGGGTGGGCTTACACCTTGATTAAACAGAAGGTGCATTTCTACGTGCAGTGAACTGGTAGAAGGAAACGTGCTGGAGAAATGGTTTTGCCTCCCCCAGGCAGCCGCAGGTGACTGACTGCAGCTGCTGGCAAGCCTGGCGGTGACACAGCAGCGGCAGTGCAGGGGACTGGGGGCGGGGGACTCACGGGCGTCCCAGCAGGAGCTGCGGCAGCGACAACTTAGGTGGGACCTTGAGGGAGCCCTTTGTTTTTTCCTTTGGGGGTGGTGAGGTGGAGACCCGGTGCAGCACGGAGGAAAGGGACAAGGAATGTATCTCTGGGTAATCGGCTGGGGGAGTGAGAGGTTTCATTTCATATATATATATTTATATATATATTTTTTTTCTCTTTAAAGCACTTGCTAGACGGAAAAAAAAGTGAGCAGAAAATCAATTGAGGAAATGGTAATGCAGAATAATAAAAAAGTGAGCGTTGGTCCTGATCCGCTATTTAACTTGGCGCGAGGAAGCCCGAGTGGATTGACCGCTTGACTTCGTGGAAACGTGGCTGCTTCTCTGCCGCTCAGCCTCTGGGCCTGGCCTGGTGGTTCTAAAAGGCCAGGAAGGCCAGGCTTCATCAGGACCCCACAGGAGCAGGGCCTGGGGCTGCATGCTCAATACCTCACTAAAGGAAAGACTTCCTATTGAAGGTGTTGTCTTCCGGATTGGTTCAGATTCTTGAAAAATTGGAGTTGTAAACTCCCATGTAGTCAGTCATTTCCTAAAGAAACTGAGGTTTGCTCTAGTTGCTACAGACTCAGACTTATTGCATCTGGGGCTTTGAGATGATTGATTTGGCAGCCCTGGTGTGGGATTCTCTGGGTGAGCAGGGAGCTCCGGAGGGAGGGGGGTTAATCTGTTTTGGAAAGCTTCGTCTTGCCTCTCTCCACAGTCTGCATACATTCTTGTCCTCTAAAGAATGCAGCTCTGTTAAGTGTTGGGGGCTCTTAGGCTAGAGGGTTGTTTAGCATGGGCCAAGAGTGGAGCAGCTTCTGCCTGCCCTCCCATTGGCCATGGCTGGCCTCATTATGGCCTTGGGGATGAGGCTCAATGTGGAGGGGCTCTTGGGAGCTGGGCCACGTTTAGGTTAATGGTCTATTTGAACTGAGCTCTGGGCTGAGGGCTCACGCCTAGTGATTGTGGAGCAAGGATAAAGTCTGGTGTGGTCATTTGCCTGAGGTGGTCCCAGGAACTGTCCTGGCCTTCCTGTGGGCCAGAGATCACCTCACACCCCATCAGACCCCACCCCCCTTGGGCCCACCCAGTGAGCACATCCTCAAAGGAACTCTTGGCGCCTGTGAAAGAGAACAGCCAAATGCCACTAGCCACCGAACCTGTGCTTCCCCTGTCACTCAATCACTACCCATTACTATGACTCTTCTGACTTGATGTCTTGATTGTCTGCTTAAGAGGAGAGACAGCCCACCACAGTACACATGTGAGGGCCACGGTTGTAATGTTGGGCACAATCCCATCATTCCTTCCCTCCCTTCTTCCAGTCTTCTTTCTTCTCTTCCTCACTCTTCCCTTCCTTCGTTCCTCTCCTGTTGCTCATTAAACATTGAAATGTTGCTGCACAGAAACCTTCTCCTGGGTTGCTCCGGATCTAGCAGCCCTCTGTACTGCAAACTCATGCAAACAGATAACATGGGGAGTGGTCCGCGCTCAAATAAGTGTGGTTGGAAGCACTCACTTGGCTCAGGCCCAGGGAGAGGTTACTTGACTTGGTAGAGGTTATAGAGTTTATTGTGGACAAGATGGTACCAGGAATGATAAGGATTTCAATCTGGGCGGAGAGGATCTTGAGCCAGGTTGCCAGGTCTTTCTGACCTTAACAACATTGGTGTTCTCTCTGTGTGTGGGGGAATGCTGTGACTCACACATTCAGGTGTTCTGCTTGCCCTTAGGTCACTGGGATGACCTCATAAAAGGCTGGGCTGTTCTTCTGAGGTCTCTTTCAAGGAGCTGCAGAGAGATGGATGGTGGGTTGAGATGATGAAATCTTTTCCACCTGGGCTCACTATATAGGTAGTTCCTTCTCACATGGAGAGCCCCTCAAAAACTTTTCTCACTTTCAGGATGCCCTCTCTGACTCCCCTTCCCAAACTTGAGTGAGCTACCCATTGTTGGACACTGGCCATACCCTAAACATCTTCTTGCTGCCTTTATCACATTATTGTCATATTTATCTGTTTGTCTTTCCTTGCACTAGATGGTAAGTTCTTTGTGGATAGAGGGCTTAGGCTATATCTTATTCATCTTAGTATATTTAACAAATGGCATATTTCTTGGCTTATGGTCACTCAATAATAGTTATTTTTTTTAAAAAAGATTTTATTTATTTATTCATGAGAAACAGAGAAAGAGAGGCAGAGACCCAGGCAGAGGGGGAAGCAGGCTCCATACTGGGACTCGATCTGGGTCTCCAGGATCATGCCCTGGGCTGAAGGTGGCGCTAAACCGCTGAGCCACCCAGGCTGCCCAATAATAGTTTGTTGATCCAATAAGTCAGTGCATATGAATTAACACCTATCTGGTTTCTTTTTCTAGCATCAACATCTTGCTAGAAAAAGAAACCAGATAGATATCTTAATACTTTCATTTCTAAAATATATAATAATAATTTCAGTGTTTAACTCTTTTAATAGAGGTTAATTCTGTGCACATAAACAATTTGGGTGAATAGTCTGCATACATAGGGGATGCCCATCTTCCCAAATTCGGCATGATGAGAGAGCATAGACAGCCACAGGAACTCAACCTGCTTTTCACTTTCTCTGCTACTTCAAGTCCTACTCCTTGGGTCTGTGGAGACTGATCTAGGTAACGTTTTCTAGTCACTAGTAAGGAAATGACTATGCAAAAATGGTACAGAAATCATGGATACATGAAAAAAAGGTAAAAAGAATCATAAGATGTACATAATCCATAAGGACATAGGCTTTGGTGTCTGATTGCTTGGGGGCAAGTTATTTAACATCCTTAAGCCTCAATGTCCCCATTTATGAGGTGGAGATTAAAATATTGTAATGTCAAGGGTTGTTCTGAGCATCAAGTGAAAGAAGGCCTCTCATTTGGCAGAGACTAAATATTCAAGTGTTCAAGCTATTATGATTGTCATTGTTGTGGTTATTGATAGTCTTCTTGTTGTTCTGAAGACAAGCTAGTCAGATGGTTTTGTAAGATCACACACACCCCATCGTTTTGGGGCCTGGTGGGCAATGATGATGAATATTCATGATTAGTTCTCTGAGCTGCCTCCCATTTAGGGAAAACAGAGAGGTCGTGAAAGACCCTGTTGGAAGATGCAAGTGTCTTTTAGTTTTGTGATTAAACCCTTCCCCATTGACATGGGATATTAAAGTGGTCAGACCTCAATGGGTGTAAAATGAGTCCTATCATTCATTTTATAATGAAAATTGGACATTAATGAATTCCTAACACTAATTTCAGGATCACCCCGACCTATATTGTGGTGTGTTTTCAGGTAGTTAAAACACACCGCGTATGCATGTGGCTCCTAATGGTAATAAAATGCCATGATTTAAATTATTTTTATTTTTTAAGATTTTATTTATTTATTCATGAGAGATACAGAGAGAGAGAAGCAGAGACACAGGCAGAGGGAGAAGCAGGCTTCATGCAGGGAGCCGGATGCTGGACTTGATCCCGGGACTCCAGGATCACGCCCTGGGCTGAAGGAGGCGCTAAACCGCTGAGTCACCCAGGGATCCCTAAATTATTTTTAATCATAAGAATCAGAAATAGCACAATGAAATGAAATAATTGTGTCAATAAGGGAGTGCATCTCATGTGAAATAAATCTATGGAAATATTTCCTTATTTATCTTTCCATTTGCTTTGTGAGGTAGGGAAGGCTAGTAATAAATTAGCTGCTTTTAGATGCCATCTCCCAATATAGAGTTGGGGATTATTAGATCCAAAATACAATGTGTAATTTGTCTTTATATTTTTTTCCATACACTATTTCACATTTTATGAAAATAGTCTTGCATTTCCAGATAGATATTCTATAAAATGTAAACCCAAGATATTTGTTACATTTTGTGCTTATCAAAGAATTAAGAATACCCTTTATAAGAAATCTCTCTTCTTCTTCTTTTTTTTTTTTTACATCGTCTTGGAGCCCTTTGCTTCATTAGATTTATGTAGTGCATGTCTTCTTTCGATTGCAACACAGTCTATTTTGTGAGAGTTGCAAAATTAATTGTTTAAAAATCCATGTAAGTGCTTTTTTATTAGTCACATGAGACTGCCTATAGCATACTGTTATCCTTAGTTTTTTCCTAAACTCTTAAATATAAGTGAATTTTTTAATATTCGAGATATTTTTAATACAAGAACTTGGTATTTGGTATGTGTTAACTCAAGGTCTACACAAAATGTAGCACTTTATGACAAAATTGAGCAAATGGCTAGCACAAGTAATACTAGCATTGTCCCAAACATACAGTTGGGTAATCATCTTAAAACAATAATATAGTTAGAGAAATTAAAGCTGCTGTTGTATGGCCATAAAATTCTGGATTTATACCCAGCTTAGGTATTGTTATTCTTAGTGAGGTAAGCAAGGGGAAACTAAAAAAGAGGATCATTATGTTAGTTTGATTTTAGGGTAGAGTCTTCCATGCCTATTTTACATCAAGAGCGTTTTTTTGGTATCAGCACCCTCCCCCCCGAATATTATGTTATCTTAATTGCTTAACTAGCTCTCTGAGGCTTAGATAAGTACAGCAAAAATCAATACTTTGTTCAGGCAGAAATATTTGGGATGTGTATAGGCTATTGTAATTTTTCAGATGGAGCTCAATAAAGTTACGCAGTAAAGATTTGGATAATTTTCCTTAGACACCAATCAGGTCTTGGGTTAGCACTTCGTACTCCTGTTTTAGGGACAGAAGACCATTCTCTGAATAGAATATTTCCAAATATATACACAAATATATGTACACATATACAAATAACTAATTTCATATTTACAAAGTGGGAGTAAGTTGCTTTCTCTTAAATTGTAGTCTTGTAAATTTATTTAGAAGATGTATTTTGGTTTATCTGTTATGTCACTTCTTAGGGTATCTGTAAATACTAGCTTTTTCATTTTTAAAGTGTTTTGTTATGTGTTGTGTTGGTAAGTCTTTTAGTGTCATTATTATAGAGTTTAATTGAAAAATCAGCTCTTGTAGGAGGTGGTTTTAAGAGAAGAGACTTCTTTAACGACTGTGAGATTATCCAAGTTGGGAGCTGGGCTCAGTGTCCTCTCAAAAGTCCTAGTGGTGCTGAGACTAAGGAATTGCTCTGTGCTCTGACCTGTCTTTTGCCTTCTGCCGTTTGTCTTACAGGCATTCTGGAATTTATCAGTATAGCAGTGGGCCTGGTCAGCATTCGAGGCGTGGACAGTGGACTCTACCTCGGGATGAATGAGAAGGGAGAGCTGTATGGATCAGTAAGTACTGTGAGAGACTTTGCCAATCTCTATGCCTCACATTTGATTCAAACTGCATTTTCTCTAGATTGTAAATATCTAGAAATGAAACTGAATCTGTTTGGAAGTTCTTGCTTTTGGAGAAAAACCACTTTGTTTTTATTTATAGATATCAGCCCTGGCTCTTCACTAGACCAAAGTTTCTAAGAAAATGCTTTATTTATATGCCAAACCATTTTAATTATCAAGTAAATAAAAAATTCACAAGTGTGAAAAATCCCATGTTCTTGTATTGAATGGGAGTTATTTTTGAAATGAATTGAAATTATCTTCTCCTAAGCTTTGCAAAGCAGTGTAATTAAAACTAGAAATAGACAACCATGCTGTGAGTATAAACCCTTTCTTTGAGCTACATAAGACTTTCATTATGTAGAGAGAAGAGGGAAATGGAAGTTATTGTCAGATATTCATGTATGTGAATAATAATATAAAAATATTATAATTATTTGCAAATATTATGAGTTTCTTTTTTTCCCCCGTCTCACTTCCCATCTCTACTGGGTTGTAGGCTCCTTGAAGGGGGCAGTGAAGAAGTATTTATTACGACCTAGCAGGTGCCAGGTGCTTCCATGTGCTTAGGGATGACAGTGAATGAGACAAAGTCCCTATTTCTGCTTTGAGAGAAGGGTACTGACATTAGATCTTTGTTATCTCTTTACTTGTGCTAGCAGGTTTCTAAAACACAGTGCATGCTACACAGTAGGAACTTAATACATTTTTGCTAAATGGATGAGTGTGAATCATAGATTATTAGTTACTATAAACTTAAGTTTTCAACAAAAAGCTTGTAGTGCAATCAACCTTTAGTTTTTCCTGGCCATTACTGGTGGCCAAGGATTTAATCCATGTTACCTACAATAGGAGAACTTTGATTAGAAACTACAAAAAGTTAAAAATTAAAAGAAACTCAGAATGGGAGACAGAAATAAAGGGGATTTTCATATATAATTAGGATAAATGTTTTCTAGATATATTCCTTGCCTGTCCACATAAAGTGAATATATGTGTGTGTGCATGTGCACACACATGCAAGGGTTGGAGTAGTATCAAAACTTTTACTCAGACACTGCATATGACAGTGACTGGCCTGTGTAATTTGAATATAGCACACATCACTTTTAATGATGCAAGACTGGTTTCTCTGCCTTGGTAAAATTTGAATCTACACTAACCAGTGTAGATTTTGTTAGATATTTGTCCTTTTTTTTTTTTTAAAAAAAAAAAAAGCTTTCTTGAGAGAATAGATTATTTTAAAATATGTTTTTAAGCATAAGATTGGGTTTAGCGTTTTATTTTTATTTAATTTTATTTATTTATTTTTAAAAGATTTTATTTATTCATGAAAGACACACAGAGAGGCAGAGACATAGACAGAGGGAGAAGCAGGTTCCTCGAAGGGAGTCCAATGCCGGACTTGATTCCTGGATGGGGATCATGCCCTGAGCTGAAGGCAGACTCTCAACTGCGGAGCCACCCAGGCATCCTGGGTTTAGCTTTTTTAAACACAGATCATGGTTTAGATAAAGTTATTTACTGCCTAAATTATCTTTGTCAGCACTTTTAAGTGCAAAGCTACAAGGTATAAGGAAGTTTTCACAGATATTATTATTTTTATAGAGGGAGAGTGATGAGGGCAGAGGGAGAGGAAAAGAGAGAATCTTAAGCAGGCTTCACACCCAGCACAGAGCCCAGCCTCACAACCCTGAGATCATTACCTGAGCCGAAATCAAGAGTCAGATGCTTAAGGCCTGAGCTGCCCAGGGGCCCCTGCTTTCACACTTCTAAAACATAAACTAATGTTCTCCTTTTGTCACCCCCTCATTTTTTTTTTCACTTTTAGGTATATGGAAATTTAATTTATGGATTAAATAAAGTTGGTCACATTTGAACTTGGTAAAATGCTTCTTGTGTGTAGGGCACAATCCAAACTTCAGTGGGTGGAAGGGACTATGGTTTATCATCACCATCTTCAGACTCTTGATCACATACCACCAGCAAAACAAATTTGTTTGAGTATGGATTTCAACAGTGTATATTAAATTACTTAAAGCTTCTCTATATAAAATATAGTTCATATAGATTATTTTATTTTATAAGACTCATATTAAGGTAAACATTTTTAAAGGTTGTAACAAATGAGTAAACACAAATGGAGGCTGTATTTGCTCCCTGGACTACCTTGCATGCCCCTGCAGAGTACCCTCCCCTGGAGAGAGATGACCAGTCTTCCAGATGAACTTGCCAGCATGACAGCCTCTTGCAGTTGATTGGTTGGCAAGGAAAGCATGCAACTTTGAATTCAGCACAGTGGCATTATGTTTGTTGTCCAGCTGAGCCTCATCTTGCTGTCTGGGTTCTTCTGGTGGTTTCTTGCTCATGTCTCCTCTCCTCTGGGGGCTCTTCTGTCTTTGGATGCTTCAGTCTGCAGCACAGGCTGGGAACAGAGTGTGGACTCTAGAGGGTGCCCTGAGTGTAGACTCAATCAATGTCCGCGATGGTTCTGCCTGTGGTGGGGGCAGAGAGCTGGGGAACCCATCTTGGCATGTTTTCTGGGAAGTCTGATTGCCTAGTGTTGGGCTTTTTTGAGTGCACAGAGTGAGTGGCTAGGAGCAGGCTTCTGGGCCCACTGCTGCAAGGCCAGCAAGTGACACAGGTGTCTGAAAACCACAGTCACAGAACCTGAGCTGGGCAAAGGGGGTGGGTGGGGTGGGTCCAAGGAAAGGCCTCCATTTCCTCCCATGCTTGAGAAATGCAGTTTCTCTTGTAAAGAGTATCTTCAGGCTTGGAAACTGCTGGGAGGAAAGTATAATAAGGAATAATTTCCAAATTGTGATTTCCTTTGTGGAAGGAAGAGTGGAAGAGTGTCTGTAGCGGCTTGTCTGCATCCAGCTTGTTCCCTCTCCAGTCCATTTGCCACACTCTTGGGAACATTACCTTTCAAAACTCCTATACGAGTGTCACCTCTCAGGGTGGATTATTTATCTATCTATTTATCATCTATCTATCTATCTATCTATCTATCTATCTATCTATCTATCTATCTATTTTTTAAAGATTCATTTATTTATTTATGAGAGACACACACACAGAGAGAGAGAGAGGCAGAGACATAGGCAGAACGAGAAGCAGGCTCCCAGTAGGGAGCCCGATGTGGGACTCGATCCTGGATCCTGAGATCATGCCCTGAGCCTGAGCAGAAGGCAGATGCCCAACCACTGAGCCACCCAGGCATCCCAGGGTGGATCCTTTAAAGGGGAGCAACCGTGAGCTGTAGCAGAACATTCAGTACTTTTCACCAACCACTTTGCCTGCATCTGCACATGGTATGTGCTCAATAAACACTTGTTGGATTGAAATGAACTAAGCATTGCGATTTGTTTTGATGCTTCATGAAACACATGGGCATGGACCTCACTGTGTCTGCTTGTGTGGTCAGGTACACAGTCAGTACTGAGAACTCTGCTGGAAGGGAGAATCCCCATCTTCCATTCCCATCCCGAGTTAGGCTGTGATATGCTGTCCCTGGTGTGTCCAGCCCTAGGGGGACGAGGCTGAGGCTGGAAAAAGAGTGTAGTGGCAAAAGCATGGCAACAGGAGTCAGGAGACTTGAGCTCTCATTCTGTCTCTACTACCAGTGAAGTGCTGGGCTCTTGTTCTCTTCATCTGTGAGGTGAATAGCTTGACTTGGATGTCTGGGATGTCTTTTCTTATTCTGGATCTCAAGAACTTGTGGCTTGGATTTTTTAGGCTTTACTCTCAAGTCTCGTCTGCCTAATGCACGATGTTCTCTATGTACACGAAGTGTTCATGCAGCAAGATCTTTTTGCCTCTTACGTATAGAGCTGGCAAGAAAGCAGGTGGTTTTCCTTTTGGTCTCTACCTAAGGCAGGAGAAGGGAATGAAGATGTGATCTGTGCTCCGCTGTGACTAGGTATCATGTTTTCTGTTGGGTTTGTGGTTATGATATCTGGTGTGGCAGTGGAAATGAGGAGTGACTGAAATGTTACATTTTCATTGTGATAAGACTAGGAGAAGGAGGAAAAAAAGAAACAGGCAATGATTGTGCTATGAAATACAGTTGATCCTTAAATAGCATGTGTTTGAACTGGGTGAATCCACTTCCAGGCAGGTGTCCCCCCCCCCCCCCCAATAAATACAGTGCAATATTGTAAATTTATTTTCTCTTACTTGTGGTTTTCTTAACATTGTCTTTTCTTTAGCTGACCTCATTGTTAAGGATGTAGTATGTAACATATAACATACATATATATATTAATGTTATTGGCAAGCCTTCCAGGCAACATAGGGCTATTAGTAGTTCAGTTTGGGGGAAGTCAGAAGTTATATGCAGATTTTCAGCTGCACAGGGATCAGTGCCCCAACCCTGTATTGTTCAAGGATCAATTATACACTAAAAATTTCAGCTTAAAGAATTTTTAGCTATATGAAGTTGTGTAAAGCTCAGCAAACTAAAGTGGAGATGTTTTGTTTCTAAACACTGGGGAAACCTTGAAAAGAGTTATAGAAGAAGGCTAATAGAAGATTGAGGAAATAGCAGATTTCCACTCAAAAAGTAAAGCAAAATATAGCAAAAATTAATTTAAAATGTATTTTGGGATAAGTTTTCTCTTTTTGTCTATGTAATTCTTTTGTTTTCAAGTTTATTTTAGGAATGTATCTAAAAGGCCAGAGGTCAATGGGGTCATATTTCTTCAGAAAACTTAGAATTCTGATCCCCTTATTTGAATATGGCAGTAGGAAAAACTACATTGCTAGTGTGTATCATGATATGATTTAAGGGCAATCTGAATAATTCTGGTTCTAGGGTAGGGATTGATTCTTGCAATCGTGTGTTAATTCATATCAATTCCTTTGTTTGCTCATTCATTCACAAACATCTATAACTACTCTGTGCCTGGCACTATGCTGAGTGTATAACAGTGCAGCAAAGATCTCAAAATCTGGAGGGAGAAATATATTTATAAATAATTCAGTGCAATGTGAAGTGCAGTATATTAGAGAAACACACAAATTTCTTGGGAGTCTGAAAGAGTGTTTAAATAACTGCATTGGTGGTAAATATTTAAACTGGATCTTGAGGGATGAATAGGAGTTTCAGTAAGGGTAGGGCAGACAAGTTAGGGCACATGAGCTTTCAAATGTGAAGATTAGAATATCCTGCCTGTGTTGTAGAGAGATCACACACACACACACACACACACACACACACAGCCAGAGGATCATAGTATTAGGGTATTAGTTTACATTTGTCACTTTGATTCCTATCAAGGAGATTCTAAGTAAGGCTTGGATAGTTACTTTTAGAGTCTTAATCTAACCTATCTGAATGTTATTGAGATACTTTAAAGCATCAAGAATAATTGACTGTAATAAATATCTCTTTAAAAAAGAATGCCATGGAAAAATTAATCTCCTTCAAGAAGCTTGCATTTAATAAAAGTTATTTCACTTTTTCTTTAAAAAAATCACTACAATTATAATGATACAGGAAAGTAAAGGATAGAATCTGTAAAAGTGATACAAAAGGATGACATGCAGATTTCGAGCTTATATCCCTTCTACAGCACTTATTTTATTCTCTCCAGAATTTTAATTCCTGTTGGTCTTTTCCACTAGATTAAATTTCTAGGAGTCGGTTTCTCTGTCTTTAAAATCTTTCTGGTTTTAAAGGCCTGGCAGTACACATTATGTGTGGTTGGCATATGGTCAGTGTTCGTTGGCCCAGCTATTCAGCCTCTTATGCCCTGCATCCATGCAGAGCCTTGCTGTGTTTAAGCACCGTGTGTCGATAGCACTACCTAGTATGTGGTTTCCTGCTTGCAGAGTCTTGTATTTCCTTATTTAAAGACCCAGACCTTGTAGATGGCAGAGTGACTCATTCCTACTTCTTGCAGCCCTCAGACCAGTGCTTTGGAACCCGATCATCATCCTGATGCAGATGCTTATAAAACATGTGTTTCCCAGTAGATTTGGTTGTTTCCAAAGACACAATTGGGCTCCAGTTTATATGAATCCATGTAATAACAAGGTGTGATGGGTTTTTGACTACGTTTTCTATGTGTATAAACTTGAAAAAAAATACATTGGCTGGGGCCGTTGTCTCTGCTGGGTAGAGGTATGTGAGTCAAAGGATTTCCCTTGCAAAGTGTTTCCATGGTGTGGGGTACAGGGGGCGAGAGATCCTGTAAATCCACCTGTCCCAGAGTGAAGGAATATATCAGTCTAAGAGGAAAAAAAAAAAAGTGTCTCAGATCCCTAGAAACCCCTACTGATTTAAATTCTTGTTATTCTGTCATTTGAATACAAACCGATGTGGACTTCTTATTCTTCTTTGGCAACTCCAATTCAAAACCTATTAATATTAAAACTTACACTCAACCTAAGACCAATGAAAATCCAGATTGGCGTGGTTGATTTGGTGAGATGGAAGATACACTCTGACTGAGGCCAAGATGCTGCTTCACTGTCAGTGTGGCCCTAAAGGTTTTTTGAGCTGAGCCCACCTGTTCCTTGGAGCACCTTGGGAAGGCAGTTGTCCCCCTAACCCCCCAAGTCTTCCTATTCCAATTCCTGGGAGACCAGATGATGTCATGTGGTCTCTGCTGTTGTGCCAGGTGTGTTTTTTCCTTTTCCTGTTAGCCTTGATAGTGAGAATAGCACTAGTTAGCACTACTTAGTACAAATACATTCCCGGGTGGCAGTATATGGTTACAGATAGTCACCTGGAGGGTCCAGAATAGCCTTAAAACAATCCCTTTACTTTTTTATGAAATGAAAAAACAAAATGAAAACATTCACCTCTAAAACTTGCAGCCCTCCAAATTTGGTCCCTTGTCTTCCTGGCATCTGCAGATGCCAGTTTTGAAAACATTACAGCAGGTGTGAAGTCCAGTCAGGAGAGTTGGTGGGAATACTAGAGAGGCAGCACAACCCTGGCACTCGACTGGATTCTGCACTGGTGATCGTGAGCAACGTGTGAATGAGCAGCATAAACTAGTGTTTGTGGAACAGGATGCCATACCAAATGGCCGGGCACCACTAGACTTAGCAATTTGTCATTGTGGTTTTTCAGTTCACATTACTTTGATGGTAGATGTTTAGGCATGTCCTGTGGAGAGTCTCCAAAGAATGTAATTCATATAAAGGAAATGAAAGGGTCATTTGTTTGGTAATCTACTTGATAGCAGTATGCTCTGGAAATAGGTGGTTTTAACGGATATTTTGGGTAATAGAGCACTGCCTTATACTGCCTATGTACATTGCCAATTTTCAAAGGATTGAGTAATAATTCTTTGATGATAAAGAGGGCAGCACCTCAGAAGAACATTTTCTACCATATTATTTGATTTAGTTCCTACGCTGTCCTTGTTTTAGAGAAGGAGAGAGTGAGAGTTTAGCAGCTTAGTGGCTTATTCAAGGTCAAATGGTGACAAATTACAATTTGAACATAAGCGGATGAATAAACTTTGTCCAGTACATGCACATAAGAGTTGCCATCCTTTATGTGAATACAAAATAATTCTACTGGAATCAACCATGTATTGGAGAAGGATTTTAGTATTTCCTTTACAGATAGGATTTTCGAACTGTTTTTTGTTTCTAGTAGCCTAGTTTTTATACTGTGGTTGATTTGTTTCCTTAGCATCTTTACTGATGGCCATTAGTGGAAAATCATCTTTTAACACATGTATCAATTTGTTTATTTAATTTTAGTTAAGTATATGTTGTTTAGTGGGGGTAACTTTACTGATTTATTGAGGCATATTTAAAACATTCCAAAGTCACAGAACACAAGCCTGGAGACTTATAGGCCTTGGAAAGGGTTTGGTTTTAATCATTAATAGCTCAGTAGATTGCTCTCCTCTCCTCTGGAGGAGGATGATTCTGGGTACCAGGCAACATGCTTAGGACTGGTCTTTGTTAGGCTCAGGAGTCTTGGAGTAGAATCTTCCTCATGACAGGTGCAAACTTCACATAAGATCCCTTCTGTCTTCTTTGGTTTGACTCCGATTCCCTGCTCCATGCTGCTGCCTCTTCTGAAGCCCTGCTGCCTCAGTGTCTGATGAGGAAAGGCTGAGAGAAGGGCTGTTTCTGGGGTAGAACCTCCCCTGGGATCTAGTTCTTCCACGTCCCTAATAGAATTCCATTTCATAAAGGGCGGCTCTGGGGAGCCAGGGACTTGGTTACTTTGTTTTCCATGGAACTGCCACTAGTTAAAACAGTGTCTTGCATGTAGTTGAAAGTATGAACGTATTGTCAGTGGGATCCCGAGTCACCTGTTTTGTTTGTTTGTTTTTAAAGAAGACCGTGCAGACCCTGGCTCTTAAGCACCTAATTTAGGAAGATTAGAGTTAATTTACAGACTGGAGTGGTTCCTGACCATATTGTGTACAAGGCTCTCTCCCCACCTTTTTTTTTTTTTTTTTTTAAAGACTTTATTTACTTATTCATGAGAGACACACAGAGAGAGGCAGAGACACAGGCAGAGGGAGAAGCAGGCTCCCTGTGGGGACCGTGATGCAGGACTTGATCCTAGGAGCCCGGGATCATGTCCTGAGCTGAAGGCAGATGCTCAACCACTGAGCCACCCAGGTGCTTCAAGGTTCCCTTTTTGATAAAAAATGTTAGGGAGTCCCATGGGGTAGTAATTGTGATTATATATTTCATATATATATATTTTATTTATTTATTTTTATTTTTTTATAAGGTTTATTTATTTGAGAGAGACCACAAGGTGGTGGGTGGTAAGGGCAGAGGGAGAGAGAGAGAGAGAGAGAGAGACTCTCAAGCAGACTCCCATCTGAGCGCAGAGCCCACCATGGGGCTCAGTCCCACAACCCTGATACCAGGACCTGAGCCGAAATCAAGAGTCAGGCCCTTAAGGACTGAGCCTCCCAGGGGCCCCTGTGCTTGTGTCTTTTGATTGAAAAAAATTCATGGTGATACATTGTGGACAAAAAGTGCTGTGAATTCGTTAACATTGTAAAATGCACTCGTTACAGAACAGTTCGTGTGTATATATTTGAAAAGAGCAGCAAATCCATGCCGTGGCTATTGGACCCAGGTAGCTGCCTGCCGTGCCGGGTGCGGGTGCTGGCTCTGGCTGTCTCGTGCTCAGGTTCCCTGCGCCTGTGAACTCTGGTGAATTTGCAACCGGGGAGTGAGAGGGCCACCAAGAGAGCATAACACGAGGGCAACCGGGCCCCAGCTGCCGGCCTCCCGCCTCGCTTCGGCCGCTTTCCTGGCCCCGCCGCCGGTTCGCCTCTCCCGCGTCTCCCGGGGTCCCGAGCGGCCTGCTGGCCCCGCGGAACCTGCACGGCCCGTCCGCCCGCCCGCCCGCGGCCTGTTTCAGAGGCGAATGCTGGTCGCATGGCCTCCTGCTCCTCTTTCAAGTGTGTCAGCCTCCCAGGCCCTGGGATCAGTCATGCCAGACAGGCTGGCCAGAGTTGGGGCAGTCTCACTCATTCACACTTTCATTTGCATATTTGCTCACTCAGGCACACACACCCTCACTTGCTCACTCACATCCTCACTTGCTCACACCCCCTTGCTCACACTCACACCCTCACATGCTCACTCACATCCTCCCTGCCTCCCTCACATACTCACTCCCTCACGCCTTTTCTCACTCACATACTCACTTGCTTACACCCTCACACCTTTGCTCACTGGCTGACACACTCACTTGTTTACATACTCACTCCCTCATACCCTCAATCCCTCACACCTTCACTGGCTCATACTTTACTCACTCACAACCTCACTTGCTCACACACTCTCTCACCTTCACTCACACCCTCACTTGCTCACGAATTACGTCCTTACTCATACACTCACTCACACTCTCACTCTTTCATACCTTTACTCATTCACACATTCACTTGCTCATGCCTTCCTTTGCTCACACACTCACATCCTCACTCACTCACTCACACCCTCATTCCCTTACACCTTCACTGGCTCACACCTTCACTCACATTCTCATACCTTCATTTGCTCACACACTCACATCTTCATTCCCTCACACCTTCATTCACTTATACCTTCACTACCCTTGCTTGTTCACAGTCTTCTCACACCCTCAGTCTTCCCTGCTGGCTTTCATGAAGCCAACATCACTGACACCCCTACTACTAATACACGCTGGTACTGTAGTAGGTGCTAGAAATATACTTGCTCCTCATTATTTGCAGAGTGTATATTTGCAAATTTGTCTACTTATTAAATTTGCTTAGTGACCCTAAAATCATTCCTGGTGGCATTTCCATGGTCGTTTGCAGACATTCAAGGAGAAGCAAAAGGGAATTGCCTGATGAGCCTGTTTCCAGCTGAGATCCTACCATGTGATGCTATGCCTTCTTTCAGCTCACACTATAAACAATATCCTTTTGGGGATCTATTTAATGCCACATTTTTCCTTTTTTTAAACTTTTTTGTTGGTGATTTTACTGTTTAAAATATCCCTCCAAGCATAGTGCTGAAGTGCTAGCTGGTGTTTCTAAATGCAAGTTGGCTGTGACGTGTCTTATGGAGCAAACCAGATAAATGAGATAGTTTTGTGTGAGCATGAACTTCACAGTACTGTTGGAGGTGAGTTCATTGTTAATGAATCTATGATATTAACTTAAATAGAAACCCACAAAAAACAAGGTTATGCACTGATTATGTGACCAAAGTGTTATGAGTGGCTTGTGTGGAACCAAACCCCGTGTTTCTCTTGGCAGCAGGGTGTCGGTATTTACTACTTCAGCGTTCATAGTGGCTTCAGAGAACAGAACTATGGCGAATAATGAGATCAACTGTACATACAAATGCAAAGGGCATTTCCTCTTGTGGATGAGCTTAGAACTGGTCCATGAACTTGCAACTTTGTGTGTGTGTGGGGGGGGGGGGGTGGGTGGCAGATACACAGACCAAGAGTTATAATTTGGTAGGATACTTGTTATAATAGAATTATGTACAAAAAAGATTTGGGGGAACTTAGAGGGGAGAGATTAATTCTGGAGCAGGAGAGAACTTGAGGATTATTCACAAAGGAGATGGAGAAAACAGGCAAGTGTCCTTAGGAGAGGAAGGCTTGTGTGAAGGCAGCTTTGCTGCAGGATTCGGAATCATGGTGGCTACTGGACATTCCTAATTCTGTTATCTTTACTTCCATTCCCCCTGCCATGGTCTTTGCTTCTGTTTTTCCCAGCTGCCGCCAGAGGCTACACTGCTGACATTTGGAGTGACTTCTGTCATTACTGTCAGCCCTGGCATGGGAGGTGCCCTTGAGCCTCACAAAGAAGGTGACTGCCTCCCTGGAGCCAAGTGGGAGCTGCACCCTTCAGGGCAGTGACAGCGGAGGCCAGGCCACCCTCTACGTCTTGCCTCCCCCCTCCGTGCCGGGGACTGATTTGTACTTGTGCATAGACGTCGTTTCTCAGTCCTTTGACTGGGTACACCTCAGCAGCATCCTAACAGGTGGCTGAGAAGAGTGTCTGCCTTCCTGACACCCCTGATGCAGAGGTCTCCCCCTCAGGATTAGAGGTTATAGTGTTAAGTGGGAGAGACATAGACGGATCTGTCTTCCTTTGTCCTCTTTTTTTTTTTTTTTATTTAGTATTTTATTTATTTATTCATGAGAGACACAGAGAAAGAGAGGCAGAGACACAGGCAGAGGGAGAAGCAGGCTCCATGCAGGGAGCCTGACGTGGGATTCTACCCTGGGTCTCCAGGATCAGGCCCTGGGCTGAAGGTGGCGCTAAACCGCTGAGCCACCCAGGCTGCCCTGTCCTCTTTCTAAATGCTTAAAATCCTGACATAAGCTGATCCCCTTTTTTCTTATTCTTTTTTTGGTATTTTATAAATCATTGAAATCTCTATCGTGACTTGCTTTTCCTTTGTAATGAAGCACTCAAAGCTCAGTGCGGTGTTCCAAGAACAGACTGGCCAAGGTCATAGTGAAGACATCCCTTCCCATATGGTACCTAATGTGATTACTTTGCATGGAATGAGTTTTGCCCATTTAGCTGCCATGTTCCATTGTGTGTCCACCCTTAGCTCTAGGTTTCATCCCTCCATCTATTTTCCATATGAATTGTCATGTTTCAGATAGTTTTCTCTTGACTGTGTTAACTTGGCCTGTATCTTTTTTCTTTCTCTATCTTTCAAGGTTGGTTTTTCCCATTTGCCATGTTTTGATGGAATAGTGAAGCCTCTACTTGCATTTGGAACAGTTCGAAGTTGGGGGTAAAGCACAGAGTAGTGGAAAGACAAGGCTTAGCATCCCAGCTCCAGCTTGCTAGCTGTGCGACCTTGGGCAGTCTACTCAAACTTGCTGAGCTCTGACTGTGGAACAGGGCGAAGGACAGCCACATGTCAGCATTGCTATGAGGCTGAGAGGAGACGAAGCCCATAAAAGAGCCAGCACACTGCGTGGCTTGCAGTGGCTCGTTAGTACAGGCTTGTTCCCTTAGCGTTCTTCATGGACAAGTGTGGCAGTGATGAAACGCTGCCCTGGTACAGCCTCTTGTGCTCCTTCCTGGATGGGAGGTGCACAGAAACTCTGTTTCTTGCAAGCTTGAATTCTGGAATGGAGATTTATGACATAGTCTCTGAAAATAAATGTGTTTCCTTCATTCCTGCATCCCTGGAATCATAAAGTATTAACCATGAAGCCTTGCTTATCAAGATTAATTTTAGATACTTTACTTTTATGTGTAGCTCATTATTATTTTATCCACGTAGTTAAAGAAGTTTCTTTCTTTGGGATTTACTTTCCTTTGTATTATTGTAACTCTTTTTTCTAATGTTAACATATTGGTAAATTCACCAGGCTGTCACAGCACCCGAATGGCTACTGTCAGAACGGTTTCTTTTTCCAGGATTAAAGCACTGTTTTAAGAAGGATCCATGTCAGCATATGAATTTGGTTTTGGAGCAGTGGAATTATTAGTTGATAGTATCAGCCCTGATTATGGTTGGAAGTGGGCTGTCACACTCTAGCAGGAAAGGGGCCTTGAGAGAATTAGACACAGTCACCTGAGTGTTCAAAGTGGAGGGAGCAGCAGCACTGGTCACTTTCTGAGAGATCAGGACCATTTATGTATCACAGGTTCAGAGGAGGGAGGAAACGTTTGGGTTCCAGAGGAATCTGGGCTAGCATGAGTACAGTTGAAGGTAGGAGGTAGGGACCCAAGAACTGGGGTGGGGAGACAAGCTTTATATACCTTGAGATTTTACATAGGATTTCTCTGTAGGTGTTGGGAGGGGATGGGGGTGTTTGAGAAATTCAAGAGTTCTGGTATTATTTTTCTGTGATGTTGTATTTTGTCTGCCTTATGTGCATGTCCTACTTTCCCATGATAGGTTTCAGTGCTCTATCTACAATATTGCGGACTTTTTGTTTTCTTGTCAGACTTGGTTTTTCTCCTAAGCCAGTTCTCCTGGGGAGAACCTACAATGTAGGCTTTGTTGGTCAGGCAGACATTCATCAAATAAGGCATGTTTCTGGTGGTCAACATGGTGAAGAGGGCAGTGGCAGGTGTCCCAAAATGCAAGGAAGTGTAGTAGATGAGACACCTTCCAGCGTGGGATCCTCCTGATGGTCTCCCAGAGAGAAGAAAGAAGGGGCCTCTTGTGCCAAAGTGATGTCTTCTTCCTTGTCCTCATTTCTTCCTTGAAATAGCAACCTTATTCCCTTGGCTGCTTCTGGAAGCATTAATTCTGTCTGCATTTCAGATCAGCTGCCCTAGCCCTGTCCGCAGTGGGCAACTGATGCAGCACATCTTACTTGATGTTGTTCCCTGTTTTCCTCCACTGCAATTTCTTTTTCTTTTTTTAAAAGATTTTATTTATTCATGAGACACACACACACACACACACACAGAGGCAGAGACCACAGGCAGAGGGAGAAGCAGGCTCCATGCAGGGAGTGTGACGTGGGACTCAATCCCGGTCTCTAGGATCACGCCCTGGGCTGACGGCGACGCTAAACCGCTGAGCCACCTGGGCTGCCCTCTACTGCAATTTCTTTTTCCATTTCCTGTTCAATATGTCCAGCTACTCCCTGTGGTATATCTGATGGTTATTGTGGAAAAAAAGTAGTTGGATTCCATTGTTTTTGTCTTTCTGGATCCCTTATTTCCTTAATTTCCCCTCCCAGCTTTTCAGCTTTCCATGTTTCCGCCATTGTGTGTCAGTCTGATTCTTGAGGGTGTTCTGCTCCCGGCTCTTCCCTCTTGTGCTACTTACCTAGTGTGGGGTTTCTTCAGTGTTTGCAGGTCTTTGATGTGTATTTTCAGTGGTCACTGGATGACTTACTACTCTTACCAGCCATCATCTATGCTATGAAATGTTACATGTGATTTCTTTTTACTTTGGTGTTCTACAATCCTAAGAGAAGTTCCCTGAATTTTTCCCCTGGGGTTCTTTGTGGAACCGTTAACTGTGCCTCATGTGCATAGGGGCACAAGCAAGTATCCCTTAAAGTGAATATTGGACTTCTCAAAGTTGAATCCTACTGTACCTGGAGCAAGGTTTTTTTCCTCTGTGGGACTGCATCTCTGGAAATGTATTACAAGTTTACAAGCTACTGTGATTTGCTAAGCAAATATCCATGCCCATAGGCAGCTTTTAAGGAAGGCCCCTGAATTGTCTAGCCTGCCCGTGGTTCTGTTTTGGCAGCATTGTTGGTGCTACAAGGCAGGTGAGTACATGGTGTAGAAGATGTCTGTGTGTCTCTGGATTTAGACTGGGCCCTGGCCCTGGCCTTGGAATCCCCAAATGCCCAAGTAAGCAGCTTCTACTTGAGCATTGTGTGTGTTTGTTTTGTTTACTGTTTGTTACTAGTGCAGAAAATGTAGTAATTCAGAATTTTCTCTATATTTTGATGAGACCGAATTGCCTGCCTCCTTGCTTCATTTTGTTTATATTGACCAGGCACAACTGATTCACTTATTCCCACAACTCCAGGGTGGTTGGTATGAAAGTGGGCCCGTCTGGAATAGTGGGGGTTTTTAAAGGGGGTTTGAAAGACGGGGCTTATGGTGAGCTGTATCAAGGGCACAGAGGGTTGGCTCTGAATCGGAGTCTAATAAAATAAGAAGTAGCGCCCTCTTGCCTATTCTCTGTGTTTGTTGCTTTCTGTCTATATGGGGACTTCTCCCAGGAGAGAAGAGTTAAAAGACCTGGCTTCTTATTAATGGTCCTTTTAGTCATTATATTTAATCACCCTGATCCTTGCAAGAACTCCCATTAAGACTTTACTGCTAGATTATTAATGAGGAAGAGAGTACATCTGAACGAGTCATTGTGGTTGAGGGAGGTTGAAATACCATGACTGTAATAAACGGGAGATATGAGAACAAGCGATTACATCAAATCATTAACTTACAAAGTGTTTGAGAACTCTATGATCAAGTTAGTTTCTGTAGAGTCACTGACCTCGGATTTACGGGTTGGGCTAGTTTATGCAACTAGTTTAAGTGAACCATTGAGTTCAGTAAATGCAACCATTTTGGATACTGTGGTTAAAGCTACACCATATATATCTACAAAAATATTTGTATATATATTTATGTATACATATGACATAAGCCTGTATGGTTTCCATGAGAACTATTGAGCCTCAAATTCTGAAAAATTCTGATTTCATTTTTTAAGTGGGTATAGATATGAATTGGGCATAATAATGCCCATGTGGACTACACATTTTCCAATTGTCTAATATCTTAAAGTGATGTCTATCTTATAACATTCCTAAACATTCTCTAGGGTGTGCTGTAATTTTCATATTATTATCTCATTCTTTGGATTTAATAGGATTCGTAAAAGTTTTGAAGTTTTAATTTCAGTTTTTCCCACTGCTTAGAATTTGATGATATAAAATGAAAAGAGGTTTCCATAGTTGCTAACATTCACCAGATTTTGTTCCAAAACATGGACTTTAGTAGACTTTTGAATTAAATCCACATTCTCCACCCAAGCCTAGTGATATAATCCAACAGTTCAAAGATAGGTATGCCATAAACAGCTATAGTTAAATAATCTAAAAAAAAATTAAAACATGGAAATACAATAAAACAAGAATTGATCACTTTATAGTGGAATACTCTATAAACTGTCTGCATTGGAAACATGTGGTGAGTTTTAAAACATCTGAGTTCTATAATTCTAAAGTGTATAGTTGATTTGAAGGCAGAAACTTTTTTCCTCCTCTGCACATATAGAAGAATACAGGTTGATATGTTTTTGCTGTCCCAATTTACACTCATTTGCTTATTTTTAATTTAGAAAAAGCACTGTGGAGTACAAATACATAAGTATAGTCACCTCAACTGAATATTTTGTCACTGAGTTCTAGAGTATGATCATAAAGAGAGTAATTCTATAAATCTTGCTATTTTATCTGTCTATCCAAAACAGAAATCATGTGTTAATGTAATCACACATGAGAGGAAGAAATTATTTAAAAGCATTTACATGGCATAAAAAAGTAACAGGGTCTTTAATTCTTAATGATCGTTTTAATTTTTTAAGATATGTCAGTTTATCTGAGTGGCATCATACTAATTGTGTAATGATTACAGGAGTTGAAAAGTACCTGTGCTTTTGCAATGGAATATCTGCACAGTCTCATTTAACTTAAGTCAGACAACTCTTTAGTGTAGGAGGCAATTGAACTCTGTTAAGAATCGCAAAAAGTGCTGGCTAGAAATGATACTGTTTTAAGTGGAATAATTCACTTTATTTTCTGGGTTGCCTACAAAGTTCCATTATGTGTATATAAAAAATGCTATCATAGCCTGCTAGGGGAGTGTTTTTTGAGCAGTGAAAAGGCTAGTTCAGTTTCTTAGCTTACAACTTTTTTTAAAAAGATTTTTTTTATGAGCTAAAAAAACACCCTCGAAACATATAAAATGAGAATCTTTTCATAAATACTAAAAACAAATGTGTTCCCTTGCTAGATTGTGAGTTCCCTACCACTGTAGAATTTTGTTCATAATCTCTGTTTTCGTTTAATCTCTACTCATTCTTCCCCCAAAGTGAATAGGGTTTTCTGAAAATTACATTTTGTAAAGGTAAAGAAGAGAGGAAGCATATATGAATCTTAGACCAACAGCTGCTGCGTGTGATTCCTGAGCCTGGTCCGTGAGCCCTCGCCGTTTCCCTGCGTGGCCCTCCTGGTGCCTGGCCCTTTGGAAAACAGCATCAGAAGGCTCCCCGAGGAGGGGGTCAGGAGGAACCATGGTGCTTAGTGAAAAGTAGAAAAAAACCCAAAAGGGGACTGTCTCCAGAGTGCGGCGCATCCAGCAGGGAGGGCTCCTGGAAACTTCTTGCTCTGGTGGCTTCGTTCCCATCATAACGAGGTCCTGTGGCATCGACCCGGGACGAGCCATTTCACAGACAGCCTCCCTGTCCGCTGTATTTAATGGGCGAAGTTGTATTAGCAGTTTTCCAAAGTTGGTCCCAGTTGCGAGAGGTTATGGTGTTAACAAAATGTCAACAACCACCGTGGTTTATGGAGGCCTTCCTCCGTGCCGGGCGTGTCCTCTGACTGTGTGCTTGTAACAGCCCTGTCCCAAGATACTAACCTGCCTTAATGACGAAGTTTCTGAGGCTCGTAGAGGTTAAGGACAGATGTCGTACATGTCCCCAGCTGGTGAAGGGCGGAGTTGGCATCTGCATGGCCCTTGGGCACCACGGTGGGCTCTTCACCAGCCAACTACCTGTCTTCTGCTGAGGTGACATGTGTGTCTCTGATCCAACAAAGGCTACTGTACTGTAGATGTGACAGGTCTACAAAGCAAACATGAACCAGTACCTAACTCATGATTCCAAAAGGAGAAAGTGTGCTATTGTTTTTAAGTAAAATGTCTATCAGTGATATGATTTCCTGCCGAGAAAAAGAAAGCTTAATTTGAATTAGTTCTTCATGTTTTTTGAGGAACTAAAGGTTCAGTATCCAGTTCCATACTCTGGTCCATTTTATTAAGTAAAAAAAAAAAAAAAAATACAAAAACAAAACCATAATTTGTTTAGAAAATTTACTTAATCACCGCAAACCCAAACCAGACATTTTTAGCCAGGAATAATCTTGTCTGTGAGGAGAATATTTATTACACAGATGGAAGTAAAGACTAAAATAGCTGGTAATGTCTTTAACACACTATTTTTATTTCGTCAGTCTTAATAGAGATGAAAGAGAAGTCACATGCAGCCTCATCCCCCAGCTCAGGGGAGGGGAGAAGAAGAATGCGCCCCTAGTTTTCTGTGTGTAGAGTGAGGTGCCTTGTGTACAGTGAGGTGCCACTGCCTCTGAGCTGCTCGCCCCCTCCTCCTCCTGGCCCCCAGTGGAGTAATCCAGCTTGGGCGGGGGGCGGCCCATAGATGACTTCTCTCTCCCCGCAATTCATTTTGTCCCTACAAACCCAGCATCCGCGCTCCAAAATTTCCCCAGCATTTCTGTCCTTGACAGATGCATTGTTTTTTCATTTTCTCTTGGCCCCATTTGATTTAAGAAGAACTTGCCCAATGAGATAAGATTATGTCACAGACCCTTTCAGGGCCTTGAGGAGTAATAATCAATTGGTGGAGGGGGGGATTGCAGGCCCTATGTGCTTTGGAGTGGCTCTTAAGCCCTCAGTTTCTCAAAGAAGTAGGGAAGCCAGCCTTCCATCGGACTGTTGATTTCATCAGATTCTCTCCCTTTCCCCTTCATTTGCTCTCCTGACTTCCTCCGTTGCAAGGATCTGATGGATCCTGTGCAGCTGCCGTCTGTGAACTCAGTGCACTAAATCGTGCATGTGTGTGCATGTAAGAAGGACATCTATATTTTGGTGATGTCTAGTTTGCTGTCCTCTGCGTCTGAATGTCAGAAAGGGAAGAATATCAAAGATAAGGATCTGTGCTGCTCTTTTAAGTCTGCACACGGATGTGTGTGGTTTTTGGTTTGTTTTCTTATTCATGTAAGGTGCCAGATGGGTGAGAGCAAGAGAAATACTTTTAAAAGGTCATTTTGTGTTAATTTTTAAAAAGTGCCATCATGGAAGGTATTGATTTGAAAAGTTGCAGTCCGGTGGTGAGAGGGGCAAAGAGGCCATTCAATCCTGTTGGCCCGTTTCTCCAGGGGACAACTTTTGTGACTGGGTTTTGGGATGTGAGGCAGAGGTTTCTGGTCATTATGACTGCTCACGAGACACCTGGCTGCAGGAGCTCTGGGTTGTGGGGATAAGTGGGACCCAGAGTTTCATAAGGCTCAGGTGGAGGGAGAGGTGCACTTCATCTGTGAAAATGGGGAACCTTTTAACTTTGGGAATGTGGGGAAAAGTACAGTTTTTCTGTTGGTAGATGTGTGCCTGAGAATGTGGCTTTTTTAAGTTGGGGGGCTCTTTCTGTCTAAATTCAAGGGAGTAGGAGGGTTGCAACAATTGTTTTTACTTCTTTGTATCCAGGAAGACTCAGTCACATAGAAAGCATTCTATCTTGAATGTGAACCAGGGATTAACTGTATCAGAATTCCCCCCAGGGCCTGTTAAAAATGCATATTTCCAGACTTTCTGGATCCGAATTTTAAAGGATTGGAGATTGAACATTTGCATTTTAAAGAAGCAATGCAGGTGATTGTTCTGTAACCCTGAAGTTTGAAAAGCACTCTTAGAGTAGTAAGTAAACTCTACTGCTTCAGAGGGCAGGGGATTCTGACAACAGTGTGATTGTTGAGAATGTTGGGCAAGTACTTTGTAAAACATGTATTAAAGATGAGGCAGGTATTTGAACCTTTGGCTTCAGCTAAGGCTCTCCCTTGCAGGATGGTCACCAATCCAATTGCTGTAGTAAAAATGGGAACAACTCGAAGCATTGATCATCCTTTGTCTCTTTGTCTCTTTCAAATAATTGATGTATGAAAAGAAATCTAACCAGAAAATATTTGGAATCTTTTGCACTTCAGCCATTATGAAAAACAATTAAGTGTAGTTAAATTTATATAGCCAGGCACTTTTTTGGAAAATACATCCCAATGGTTAAACTGGGTTAAAATCAGTGTTTTCTCATCAGAGTGATATTATGTAGCCATTGAATGTTGCTTCAAATACAGAAAACAGCTCTTTTGCAAAATATTTATTTGTTTGCTTGTTTGTTTGTTTTAACAGGAAAAACTAACCCAAGAGTGTGTATTCAGAGAACAGTTTGAAGAAAACTGGTATAACACGTACTCTTCGAATCTATATAAACACGTGGACACTGGAAGGCGATACTATGTTGCATTAAATAAAGACGGGACCCCAAGAGAAGGAACGAGGACTAAACGGCACCAGAAATTCACCCATTTTTTACCTAGACCAGTGGACCCCGACAAAGTACCCGAACTATATAAGGATATTCTAAGCCAAAGTTGACAAAGACCATTTCTCCACTTGAGCCCTTAACAGAGTAACCACTATAAAGGTTTCACGCGGTGGGTTCTTATTGATTAGCTGTGTCATCACACCAGCTCCACTGTTGCCAAACTTTGCCGCATGCATTCTGTACGATGGAGGCTTGGAGGGGAACATGCTGATTTTGTTGTGCACTTACAGGCTTGTCCTCCTGGAGGGCCGCCGCCGCCCACTCGCTCCGGTCTATTGTGAGCCGAGGAGAGGGAGGCTGAGCGGGAGTGTGAGTGTGTGTGTGGATGGGTAGCAGGGGAGGTTGAAGAGAAGCAGAAGCAGAGAGGACAACGGCCTGATGCATGCTGGGATTTAGACGCGCTTTTACATTTTTGATCAATTGTCCTTCACCTTGTATCAGCACAGCTGCCATACTTCGACTCATCAGGATTCTGGCTGGTGGCCTGCGCGAGGGTACGCTGCATTTGCAAAGGCATGGAGGGTGCAGTCTTACTTACAAGACTTTTTCAGTTTAAGGCTCACTGGTGCCATCCCAGTGAATTTAAAGCAAAGACCTCTTAGTAATAAAAAAAAAAGTTAAATTTATTTATAGAAATTCCAAAGGCAACATTTTATTTATTTTATATATTTATTTATTATATAGAGTTTATTTTTAATGAAATATGTACAGGCCAGATAGGCATTTTGGAAGCTTTAGGCTCTGTAAGCATTAAATGGCAAAGTCCGCTACGAACCTGTGGTAAATTCATGCAAGTAAATATAACGGTGCATGGATAGGAGAAATCCTAATGACCCTAATGTACTAAAGGCGACAATCTCTTTTGTGCCCGTATTATTGTAAACTTATGCACATCATTCATGACACTGAGTATTCACTCTTCAGACTGCTTGTTTCATAGCTTATCCCAGAGGATTAAAGAGAAACTGGGTCTCAAACTTTTATTCTGTGTCTGTAATATTTCCTCTCTCATAAGTGACTTATTCCATCACTGTAACTTCACGGTTGGAAAATACAAGGGTTGGTATCTAGCCTACGTGTTTGAATCTCTTACAGAATATACCAAAGCTAAACAATAACTATGCTTTTATTTTAGTCGATCTCCAGGACAACAGGACTAACATCAAACACTGTACTGATTTAGAATCCTCAAAACGAAAAAAAAAAAAGAGCTTATATAGCACAGATTTTTAAAAAAAATTTTTTTTAAGGGACAAGAGTCAGATTAAACAGGATCATTCTTGGAGACTTTTTATTTGTGTACTTGGCTATCAAATATGACGTTATACAAGTACCATAGGGGTCATTGTAACATCTTTTATAGAAAATTGCTTTTGGTGTGAACCGTCGTAATACATGGGAATAGCACCCTTCAAGGAAAACGTGCAACATAACAAATCTTCATCAATAATGACAATGAGGGGGAAAGTATTATCCTTGCTGACTATGTTTTGTTTTTAAAAATGGTCTTCACAAGCGCTCAATTTTTTTAGAGGGGAGGTTACTATATAGAATATCTTTTACAAGGCTTTTATAACATTTTATGCTGAAAAGCATAAGAAAACATATTTCTTTAGTAGCAATAATTTTGGAACTTGCCCTTGGGCAAGGAAGACTATTTCTTACTATATACTAAGGAGAAAAGAGCCAAATTCTTAAAGCAATATTTAGGAAAAAAGGAATTTATAACAAATTCTCATACCACATATAACACTTTCTAGCCAGTTATGTTGGGAAATTGAAAGTGACAGTTAAAAAATGTGTTGGGATTTATGTAACTAATTTTAAAATTTAATATTCCAACTTTGTTTTGCTCTGATGCACATTCTTTATGAAAAATAAAAGTATGTCACTGTTGAGTTAAAGCTGTTTTGAAGTAGAAGCGCATGACTTATTGCCATGAGCACATGTGGCCCTTCTATAGGCCAAGTTGGAGTATGTAGCAGAGCCCTCCTGCTGATGTGCATTAAGGAAAAACTAAGTCTCACATTTGGAATTAAGAAATATTTGGGGGGAGGGGACAGAAGCAATGTAAAATAGTTGATTTATGATAAACTCAGAATGTCCTCTTCATTTATTTTCTTGTTTTTTTTTTAACTTTCTAAACAGAAACTGCATTTAATTCTGAGATGTAGTATTCTTATTTATTACTTAACCCTTTGCTGCTGCTAAAATGTGCACATATTCAGGCTTCAGTTTTTCCGAAAGGCATTTAATATTTTTGGCTGAAAACATTAAACATCTGACCACAGGGAAGAATCAAGTTTCTAGGATGTCATAGGTACACTATTTAGCACTGAAGAAATTGGTTTTAGGAGGTAGCCAAAAGTAATCTTGAAGTAGCATGAGATGCTAGATGATCGGCCTAAAAGAAAGCAACCAACTTGTGAAAAAGATTAAAATCTCCATGCATTCCCAGAAAATGCTACTTTAACGTCTACTTTTGGAGTTATTTTGTTTTGGTACCTTTTTCTTTTTCTTTTTTTAAAGAGAAACAAAATGTTATATGCTTTTGGCAATGGATACAATAAACTGTAATGGTCTGTAAATAAATAAATATTGACTTATGCAATTTATGTAAATAAGTGTTCTGGGAGAGTAGATGGCTCAGGGTTTTGGCGTGGGCATTGTCCTGTTGGGCATTAGAGCAAGTGGGTTTGCAGCCGGTTCTTGTCATAAGAGACCCAAAGCCCATTGGATGGCAGCTCCGAGCCACTGTGGGATGGGTGGTTCCAGGTTTCACAAACAGATGTTCAGATAGCCAAACCATTATCTTACTGGTGCCAGTACTTGCACCTTGGTCAGAGACTTAATGGGCACAGACTGAACCACCCTCCCATCTGTCATGTGAATGTCCCCAGGCAGTGTGAAGGACATGCCAGGTCAGTGTTGGGGAACTTGTCCCTGCCAGGTCCTGTTCTGTAGATAAATGAATGGCTTTAGTTTATGGTGTTTTCCTTCTATTTCATCTCATTAACACTACAACATTGTGTTATTTACTTGATAATCTGTAATTGTATGTAAATACATACAGGATTATGTAATTTGTGTAAATACATAATTACAGACTTTTGAAAACTGGTATTTTTTACTTGATGTCCATTTTGGAGCTGCTTCAGATTATGTGCCTACATGAACCAATGGAATTTTAAAAACATGCTCTCCTTGCTCTTACAGCTGTTGCGTGTGTGTTGAGGGGATGGGGGGATGTGGAGGGTGGAGGGGGAGGACAAACATATCCAGATGTCTCTTCATTTCTGTGAGCATTAGATGAAGAAACGAGTAATCTGGGATAAAGATTCATGAACTTGCAGCAAGCAAAACGCAGCGTGTGCACATATTTACATGGATGGGTGAATGGACAGAGGCGTATTGTTTGAGGTCAAATTCTGTTTGCTGCATCATTTGACCTTGAAGTGTGCTTTATTTAGATCCACTGCTTGTGGTGGATCCACTGCACGAAAGAGCAGTGAAACTGTGGGCGGGTGGGGAGCTATGCCAGATGGATTCAGAAAGGTGTGTTAGCCACCCAGCCCCACGTAGGTGTGCGTATATATGTGTGTTATACACGCCACATAATGCCCTGTGTGTCCATAGATGTTTAGCATTTTAGAATTGATATTTTGTTGTTAAAAGTGGAATGGGGAGGGATTACAAGGATAGACAGTGCCTACCTCCTTCAGTATATAGCCCCAAATTTCAGGATTCAGGTTTGCAGAGTGGCCCTGACCACAATAGGTGTGGTTACCGAAGTGTGAACAGTGACCGGGAGTGTGATTTCTTCTTTTACTTACAGTGTGCTTTGCTGACTGCTTTCCTTTAGGTATTTAGGAGAATTCCACCCCCCCCCCCCGTTTTACTAAGACCCAATGGGTATGTGTCACTGTATAAGCTGAAGGTGTACAGCATAATGATTTTACTTACATCACCACAATAACTTTAGTTAACCTCCATCATCCAGAAGAATTTTTTGATGTAACATTTTCTTCACCAGAGAGGAACATGTGGAAATAAGAAATAACCTCTTGTATCATTTTCCTTGGAAAGAAAGTGAAAATGAATATTCTTAATGTGTATTCTCCCTCTTGCTTCTATGCTGGCTTAGTCATCAGGTTGAGAGACATTTGGCTCTAAAGTTGGATGAGTATTATGACGGCTACCAGGGAGGCAAATGAAACACCAAAGTGAGGTCTCTTTGTTACTTTGGTTAATGGTAAAAGAAAATTCTGAAGAGTTGTTATTACCCACCAAATGACATTCCATCTTATATCTTGGAAAACATTTTTAAAACCTAATTGAAAAAAATTGTAGGCATACCAAAGATCTCAGGAGCCTGTGGCAAGCTGCACTTATAACTGGCTCTTTTTTTTCCCGTCTCTTCTAAAGATCCTTCTACTGACATAAGAGTTTTTGGTCACGATTCTCATTTATCAGTGGACTTAACCAGGAACATTTGATGCTGGGAACTAAAGAGTTAAAAGAAAAAGTGTAATGAGGACATTCAAAGCTGAATAATTGGTCCTGCCCTCCTCACACAGGGGAAGGACAAGCATTATTGACGGTGTTCGAGTGTTCGTGGCCCAGCTTGGAGAAATGTATTTTTTAAAAACATTCATGCAGGCTTCTTCTAACCATTTTGTGGGGTGTTGCAAAACATTCTGCAAGCTCCACCTGGGTATTGCCTCTGGCTTCTAGAGTATGCATATGTACAGGGTAAATCGACAGCTTTGTGAGATTTTTATTTATGACTAATGAAAAGAGGGCTTTTCTTAGCCTGTGCCAATATTGATTATAACTCTTCTTTCAGAAGGAAGGCGTACTCTGAACATCACTTTATGGTTGACCAAAGTCTCTTTCCCGCCCTGTTTTTCTTTTCTGTCCCTGTCCCTCCCTCCTTGGTTTTGTTGTGTGGAGCTGGCATCAGCAAGAAATAGGCACAATTCCAGATAGCACACACAGCATTTCAACAAACAGGCATCCTGGTGTATTGGATGAACGTGTGGTAAGGAGAGCACCAGGGGCTGTGGGACATAGTGTGCCTGGTACAGACTTAATGGCTGGTGATGTGTCAGGTGAAATATGAAAGCTGATAGGAGGTACAGAAAAAGTTGTAGTCGCTGGCATTCTAATTGTGTCAAAAAAGTACTTTATACTTGGAGAATTTGGGCTCATCGTATTTTTTACTGATGTTCCTTGGATGCCTGTGACTGAGCTTGAGGATGTAAAAGGTGCTGGCTGCTTGGCCAGCATCAGTCTTGGAGGGCTTCCCACTGTTGGTGAAGGGGCATTGCTTCATGGAGATGACCAGACTCAGTTTCTGCATTGGATCAGCTCTGTTGCCCTATCCTTTCTGAGGCTGTGCTCTTTTGCTGGTTCCTGGTAGGTTTCTATCCAGAGGAAGGTGACTCTGTTAGTTTTTGTTAATATTACTCACTACGGTTTTCCCTCTCACATTTGCCTTACATCACAGGCAAAATCCACAATATGATAGTGGTTAAATTATAGGATAATAAAAGAGGTAAAATAGAACATAAATTTTTAAAAAAAGATTTATTTGAGAGAGCAGAGGAGGAGATGAGGGGCAGAGAGAGAGGGAAAGAGAGCATCTAAAGCAGACTTCCTCTAAGTCCAGAGCCTCTAGGCTGGATCCTGTGACCCTAACTAAGATCAGGACCCGAGCTGAAACCAGAGGTCAGATGCTTCACAGACTACCACCTGGGCGTCCTTAAACATAATTTTTAAAACATGCACTTCATTCTTTCAGTAAATATGTATTGAACAACTGCTATAGAACATGGAGCAGTGTTGAGGTTTTAATAGAGAAAAAACCCTAGACGATTCTGATCTTAAATACCAGGGTAGTTTCTATGTCAATGATTATACAAACATACAATACTCGTTTAAGATACTATAGGCCTGGGATGTCCACATTATAAGGCAATTAGGACAACATTGGTAAGTTTCCATGAACTTCACTTTCTTCAACTATGTGGTCGATTTGCAGTAATATATAAAAATTCAGAGGCAACCCCATTCAAATCCTATTGTTCTAAGGAGGATAGCATTTTAAAAGAGTGTCCTCAGATTTGATGATACAGATTTTTTCAATGGATGAGCTTCTTCTTGACAGTAAATGGGTTTCTTTTGAGAGAAAAATCCAAACCAGAGCCGGTTGTTTCATTTCTCCCTCTCTAGGAAAATCCAAAGGAAAAGGCAATGGAATTCTGAAAGTTTATCACTTTTAATGGTGATATCTTTTAACGGTGCCAGAACTCGGTGAAGTTAAAAGAACTGATGAAGCTTGAGGAAATATTTTCCATAGAATTCACCTCACTGAGATATAAATGGGTATATAATCGCAGCTTTAATACCAGAGAGATGAAATGTTACATCTTTCATTGTTGGGGTTCATCACAATCACACACCTGTGGTTAATCAGCTTCTGATTTCCTTGTTGCTTTGCTTCTGTTTCCTTTTCTGTTATAGGAGTGTCCTGCCTTTCCACTCTCCTGGTCTTTTTCTCCCTACTCTACATTTAAAGAGTACACATATTTGGGTCCATGTTATAGGGTAAATAGAACTGACGGAATGTGATGGGTGGTCTTTGCAATTTTCCTAGAAGAGGTTTATGATCCTAAATTTGGCTTAGGAAAGGAGGGCTAGTTGAATGAGAGCAGTACTCCAAGCAGGGCATAATGGCAAAGAAGGAAGTTCTCCACCCTTCAGGAGGTAACTGTCCATTACCCTCTCCGGTTGGGTAAGATCTAAGGGCAGGACATTTTCATGATGCTGTCAATTGCCCAATGTCTGAAGTGTGATAGATTCCAGTTATAAATGACTCTTTGATAAATGAGTGGAACATTAGAAATCAGGCTATTTCTCTTGATGATCTACTTCAGAGCAGTAACTTTAAACTTTGTGGTGACTCTTGGGTGCATATACATGCTTCCTGTTTCTTTCTCCTGGCGTATTTTCCAAGCAAGAAGGCTGAATTCTACTACATTCATCTTAGAGCCTTCATTTGGTTCCAGATGCAGAATACTTATTCCTTTTAACATATAGATATTATGTGGAAGAATTGCATTATTTTAACAATGCTTCCTGTTGAAGGAAGGGAATCAACCTGCCTGAAAATACAGCTTAGTCACCTCTAGCTCATACCCATGAGCCACGGCCCTATTCTGTGTTCCACGTGGTCCTAAATGTGTTCTCAAATGCATTAGTACCTTGAAATGGCTGAACTGCCTCTCAGTGTAGTTGTTCTATGTCCTAATTAGCTGGTTACTGTGGACACTTGGGTCATATTTTTTTTTAAAGTAGCAGAAGTTCAGATTATAGGAAAACTAAAAATAGAAATAACAAAAGTACTGTTGAGTTTGAGTAACTAAAAGTTACTTTTTGTAGTCATGGATCACATTTGGTGCTTTTATTTTTTTTTAACAAACTTTTAAAAATCGCTCAACTGTGGAGTTTTATTCTTAGATAAACCCATAATTCTTCAATATGTCTAGGTAATGCCTAATGGATGATTTAGAACCTGACCAAAATTTAAAAGAAGGGAACTTTTCATTGAAACGAATTAATCTATTCAGCAAGTAATTATTGTTATATACTGTATTCGAGGGATTATGAAAATAAAAACAATTGATAAAATTTGTTTTCATATACAGTATGACTATATATTCACTTGGCTTATGCCTACCCCTTGTAAAAGTGTGATAAACTAATTGTCATTAAGTTTTTCTTCTTATATACAATATTACTTCTTGGAGAAGAGACCTAGGGTGTGATTTGAAGCAGAGTACCATCTCTCTAAAGAAGGTACTTAAAAAAAAATAAGGCAGGTACTTTAAATAATGGACATATGCCATTTGAAGATCTTTTGGTTTTCATTCAACGGGGTGCTTAAAATTGTTCAAAAAGGAATTCTTTCTTGGTTTCACTTTGAATTAAAAAATGTCTCTGAAAAATAAAACATGCATTAAGTTAATATGATGTAATTTATCATACCTTGTTGGCATGTTTTATAATGTTTAGTCTATATTTTTAGTTTAGAACAGCAGTTAAGTTTCAAAATTGCTATGTGACTGTATTTATCTCAGAATCATGTGATGGCTTGTCATGAGGCTATCTTATTTGGGAACCACACCCAATGGTTCTGAGCACACTCAAGGAACTATATTAAGGAGCATGTGACAAATGTATGACCAATTTATAAATACATTTGATTAGTATTTCTCTAGAAAGGGGCTGTACACTGATGAATACATACGTATAAGGAAATAACCTCAGGATAGAGAAAAGACCACCCTATGAGGTGCCTCTTTCTACCAGCCAGACTAGAAAACCTCAAGATTCATAGGGCATTGGGTACAGTACACAGAAGGGTCTTGCCTCAGTTGTGAAGAATAATGAGCTTCAGACTAAATACTATTGCAGTCCCAGCTAAAGTATTTCATTTATTATTTTATTTATTTATTTTCATCTAATGTTTATTTTTAAAATATTTATTTATTTGAGAAGGAGAGAGAGAGAGAGATTGAGAGAGAGAGCACAAATGGGGAGAGGGGCAGAGGGAGATGGAGAAGGAAACTCTCCATTGAGCAGGGAGCCTGATGCAGGGCTTGATCCCAGGACCCCAAGATCATGACCTGAGCCAAAGTCAGATGCTTAACTGACTGAGACACCCAGGTGCCCCTTATTTAACATATTTTAAAAGAAACACCAAGAAGGATCAAACTATTTTAAGCCAACTTCATCCTAGAACAAGGCACAATAAAATTTATGGGAATAAAAAATATCTAGCACCCAGCAAGATAAAATACATATTTGTCATCTAATTAAAATCACCAGACATACAAAGAAGCAGGAAAATACAACCTATAATGAGAAGGAAAAAATCATTCAATTCAATCTGATGTAGAACTGACAAATAGAATAAACAGAACAATAAATTGAAATTATTATAACTATATTACATATTTTAAGAGGATTTTGGGACAAGGAAGGTACAAAACAAGATTACAACTTGACTTCTAGAGGTGAAAAGCACAGTGTGTGATATGAAAAATACATTGGATGGGATTAATGGTAGATTAGACATTGCAAAATAGAAGGTACATGCACTCAAAATTATAGCAATAGAAACTAAAAGGAAGACAGAGGAGAAGAGAAAAAAATATCGAATAGAGCATCAGTGAGCTGTGGACAATCTCAAGCAGCTTAATATAATTGGGATCCTCAAAGGAGAGGAGGGAGGGGAAGAAACAAAAAAATTTGAATAAATTATGACCAGAAAGTTTCTAAATTTGGCAATAACTACAAACACAAAGATCCAAGATGCTTAGTGAAACTAAAGCATAATAAATGTGAAAACCAAAACAACAGTGCACCAAGGCACATAATAATCAAATTGCTGACAACTAGTGATAAGAGAAAAAATATTAAAAGCAACCAGTTAGAAAAAAACACATAATACATACAGAGGAACAAAGTTAAGGATAACAGCTTTTCAGAAACAAAGTAAGCAGTAAGACAGAAGAGTGACATCCTTAAGGTATGGAAAGAACAAATTTGTTGAACAAGAGTTATATACCCAGCAACAATGTATTTCAAAAACAAAGGTGAAGATTTTTTTCTGACATACGAAAACTGAAATAATTTATCATCAGTTGATCCATTCTGTAAGAAATATTGTAGATATTAATTGTAATGTTAAAAATTCTAAAATCTTAAAATCCTTCAGGAAGAAGAAAACCACATTGGAATTATGGATCTATACCAAGGAATGAAAAGCACCAGAAATAACTACATGGGCAAATACATAAGAATTTTCTTATTTAAATCTCTTAAGAAGATAATTGACTGTTTAACAAAAATAGTAACAATGTGCTGTAGGGTTTATCACACATGTAAAAGTCAAATGCACGACAGCAATAGCATAAACCAGGAAGGGGATAAATTGAAGTATGTTATTGTAATGTTCCCATACTATATATCCATAAACTGGTATAATATCACAGTAAGTTAAAGATGTGTGGTATAAAACTCTAAATCACTAAAATGATAAAAAAGAGTTATAATAAGATGATAGGTTTGAATCTATCCATACTAATAATCACATTAAAAGTAAATGGTACAAATATCCCCAAACAGAGATAGATTGGATTTAAAAAAGCAAAATTCAGTTATATACTACCTATAAGAAACAAACTTTAAAGACACAAATGGATTAAAAGTAAAAAGATGGAAATATAAAAAGTAAAAGATGGAAAAATATATACCATGCTAAAATCCTACAAAAGAAAAAAAAGAGAGGCTATATTAACATCAAACAAAGCCGTTTTCACATCAAAGCATGATATCAAGGATAAAGAAGCTCATCTCATAATGAAAAAAGGAGTCTCTTCATCAAGAGAACATAAAAATCCAAAATATTTGTGTGCCTAATAAATAAAACTTCAACATACATGCAATGAAATGTGATAAAACTGCAAGGAGAAATAGTCAAATTCACAATTATAATTTGAGATTTCCATAACCTTCTTAAATAATGGATAGAACAAGTAGAAAATCATTAAGAATATAGGATATTTGAGCAACACTATCACCCAGTTTGACCTAATTGACATTTATAGAACACTTACCCTTGGCCCCCAGAGCAGAGTATATATTCTTTTTTAAGTGGACCAAGGAATATTTTTAAAGATACTCTGAGTCATAAAACTAATCTCAATAAATTTAAAATAATTTAAGTCATACAAAGTATGTTCTCTGATCACAATAGAATTCAACTAGCTTAAAGGTCTCTGGATGATCTGAAATACTGAAAACTAAATAACATACTTCTAAACAATACTGAAGAAGAAATTAGAAGTGAAAATTTAAAGTGGTTTGAAGTGAATACAAACAAATTAAAATACAACACATCAAAAAGTGTGGAAAACTGCTAAATTAATACTTGGAGGGTAATTTGTAGAAATAACTTCCTATATTAGAAAAGAAGGAAGTTCTCAAATCAATTATCTCAAATTCCATCTTAAGAAACTAGAACAATAAAAGGAAATAAACCTAAAGTAAGCAGAATAAAGGAAAAATAAAGGTTGGAGAAGAAATTGATGAAATAGAGAACATAAAAACCGTAGAAAAAAAATAATGAAACCCAAAGCTGTTTTTTTGATAAGATTAATAAAAGTCAATAAATCTTTAGCCAAACTGATCAGGAAAAAAAGAAAACACAAATTTATAGATATCAAAAGGATGAGGTGACATTGCCACAGATTCTACAGATGTTAAAATAAAATAAAGGAATATTAGAAACAATTGCTAATGTTTAATGTTGAATAAATTAAACAATTTAGATTAAATGGACAAATTCCTTGAAATTGTAAACTACTAAATAACAAAGCTGACCCAAGAAGCTGTAGATTACATGAATAGCCCTATTTTTATTAATATTTATCATATTTAAAATTTAATACAATATTATTAATGTAATAAATTAATATACATACATACATGACAATTTATATTAATATTCATTAGTAAATTCATAATTAACTTTATGTTAGTAGTTAAAAACCTTCCCACAAATTAAACTCTGGGTTCAGAGGCATAATTGGTAAATTCTACCAAACGCTTAAGGAAAAAGTAATACAATTTTAAAGTAAACTCAGAAAATTGAAGTAAAGAAATTACTTTAAAATTTGTTTTGTGAATTAATACAAATAAGGGCATGGTAAGAGGAGAAAGTGACAGTATCCCTCATGAACATAGACGTAAACACTATTTTTTTGTATATTTTTTTTTATTGGAGTTCGATTAGCCAACATATAGTGTAACACCCAGTGCTCATCCCATCAAGTGCCCCCCTCAGTGCCCGTCACCCAGTCACCCCATCCCCCTGCCCACCTCCCCTTCCACTACCCCTTGTTCGTTTCCCAGAGTTAGGAGTCTCTCATGTTCTGTCACCCTCGCTGATATTTCCCACTCATTTTCTCTCCTTTCCCCTATAATCCCTTTTACTATTTTTTATATTCCCCATATGAGTGAACCCATATAATGTTTGTCCTTCTCTGACTGACTTACTTCACTCAGCATAATGCCCTCCAGTTCCATCCATGTTGAAGCAAATGGTGGGTATTCATCCTTTCTGATGGCTGAGTAATATTCCATTGTATACATAGACCACATCTTCTTTATCCATTCATCTGTCAATGGACACCGAGGCTCCTTCTACAGTTTGGCTATTGTATACATTGCTGCTATAAACATTGGGGTGCAGGTGTCCTGCTGTTTCACTGCATCTGTCTCTTTGGGGTAAATCCCCAGCAGTGCAATTGCTGGGTCGTAGGGTAGCTCTATTTTTAACTCTTTGAGGAACCTCCACACAGTTTTCCAGAGTGGCTGCACCAGTTCACATTCCCACCAACAGTGCCAGAGGGTTCCCCTTTCTCCACAACCTCTCCAACATTTGTTGTTTCCTGTCTTGTTAATTGTCACCATTCTCACTGGTGTGAGGTGGTATCTCATTGTGGTTTTGATTTGTATTTCCCGGATGGCCAGTGATGCAGAGCATTTTCTCATGTGCTTGTTGGCCATGTGTATGTCTTCTTTGGGGAAATGTCTGTTCATGTCTTTTGCCCATTTCATGATTGGATTGTTTGTTTCTTTGCTGTTGAGTTTAATAAGTTCTTTATAGATCTTGGATACTAGCCCTTTATCTGATCTGTCATTTGAAAATATCTTCTCCCATTCTGTAGGTTGTCTTTTAGTTTTGTTGACTGTTTCTTTTGCTGTGCAGAAGCTTTTTATCTTGATTAAGTCCCAATAGTTCATTTTTGCTTTTGTTTCTCTTGTCCTCATAGATATATCTTGGAAGAAGTTGCTGTGGCCAAGTTCAAAAAGGGTGTTGCCTGTGTTCTCCTCTAGGAGAATCTTGATGGAATCTTGTCTCACATTTAGATCTTTTATCCATTTTGAGTGTATCTTTGGGTATGGTGTAAGAGAATGGCCTAATTTCATTCTTCTGCACATGGCTGTCCAATTTTCCCAGCACCATTTATTGAAAAGACTGTCCTTTTTTCAGTGGATAGTCTTTTCTACTTTGTCAAATATTAGTTGACCATAGAGTTGAGGGTACATTTCTGGGTTCTCTATTCTGTTCCATTGATATATGTGTCTGTTTTTGTGCCAGTACCACACTGTCTTGATGATCACAGCTCTGTAGTACAACTTGAAATCCGGCATTGTGATGCCCCTGGCTCTGGTTTTCTTTTTCAATATTCCCTTGGCTATTCGGGATCTTTTCTGATTCCACACAAATCTTAAGATAATTTGTTCCAACTGTCTGAAGAAAGTCCATGGTATTTTGGTAGGGATTGCATTGAACGTGTAAATTGCCCTGGGTAGCATACATTTTTCACAATATTAATTCTTCCAACCCATGAGCATGGAATATTTTTCCATCTCTTTGTGTCTTCCTCTATTTCTTTCAGAAGTATTCTGTAGTTTTTAGGGTATAGATCCTTTACCTCTTTGGTTGGGTTTATTCCTAGGTATCTTATGGTTTCGGGTGCAATTGTAAATGGGATTGACTCCTTAATTTCTCTTTCTTCAGTCTCATTGTTAGTGTATAGAAATGCCACTGATTTCTGGGCATTGAATTTGTATCCTGCCACATTGCCAAATTGCTGTATGAGTTTTAGCAATCTTGGGGTGGAGTTTTTTGGGTTTTCTATGCACAGTATCATGTAATCTGCGAAGAGGGAGAGTTGGCTTCTCTGCCAATTTGAATGCCTTTTATTTCTTTTTGTTGTCTGATTGCTGAGGCTAGGACTTCTAGTACTATGTTGAATAGCAGTGGTGAGAGTGGACATTCCTGTTGTGTTTGTGATCTTAGGGGAAAGGCTCCCAGTGTTTCCCCATTGAGAATAATATTTGCTCTGGGCTTTTCGTAGATGGCTTTTAAGATGCTGAGGAATGTTCCCTCTATCCCTATACTCTGAAGAGTTTTGATCGGGAATGGATGCTGTATTTTGTCAAATGCTTTCTCTGCATCTATTGAGAGGATCATATGGTCTTGTTTTTCTTCTTGTTGATGTGACTTATCACGTTGATTGTTTTATGAGTGTTGTACCAACCTTGCATCCCAGGCATAAATCCCACTTGGTCATGGTGAATAATCTTCTTAATGTACTGTTGGATCCTATCAGTATCTTGTTGAGAATTTTTGTATCTGTGTTCATCAGGGATATTGGTCTATAATTTTCCTTTTTGGTGGGGTCTTTGTCTTGTTTTGGAATTAAGGTGATGCTGGCCTCATAAAACGAGTTTGGAAGTATTGCATCCCTTTCTATCCTTCAGAACAGCTTTAGTAGAATAGGTATTGTTTTTTCTTTAAACGTTCGATAGACATAAATATTCTAAATATAATTTTAGCAAATTGAATCCAACAATATGTAAAATGGATCATATATCATGTCGAAGTAGGATTTATCCCAAGAATACATGGTTGATTTACCAATTAAAAATCAATCAATGTAATTCATCTTATTGCCAAGCTAAAAAAGATAACATTATCATCTTAATAGACACCACTAAAAGCATTTGAGAAAATTAAAATAATTCCTGATAGAATCCTCGGCAAATTAGGAATAGGGAATAAATCCCCTCACTATGATGAAAGGTCTACAAGGACACTACATAAACATCATACTTACCAAAGACTGACTGCTATACTTCAAAATTGAGGAAGAGGACAAGGATGTCCTGTCTTACCACTAGAGATCCTAGCCAGAGTCATGAGGCAAGAAAAGAAGTACAAGATATCCATATTGGAAAGTAGGAAGATGTCTTTCTTTGGCAAGTGACACAATCATCTATGTAGAAAATTTGATGATATCCACAGAAAAGCTACTAGACTTAAAAAAATTAGTTTAGCAAGACTGTAGGATGCAGGATCAATATACAAAAAAATCAATCGTATTTCTGCAAATTCTTAATGGATAATCAGATGTTGAAATAAAACAACATTTAACAGGATAAAAATATTTAGGGGTAAATATGACAAAAGATAGTTGAGATAAATTCGCTGCCAACCACAAAACAGGGTTGAGATAAATGAAAGAAGGTCTAGATAAATGGAAAGATACAGGGCAGTCCAGGTGGCTCAGTGGTTTAGCGCCACCTTCAGCCCAGGATGTGATCCAGGAGACCAGGGATCAAGTCCCAGGTCAGTCGGTCTCCCCACATGGAGCCTGCTTCTTCCTCTGCCTGTGTCTCTGCCTCTCTCTCTCTCTCTCATGAATAAATAAAATCTTAAAAAAAATAAAAAAATATATTTATTACTCTCTATCTTAGAAAACAAACATCCATGAAGAAAATGTAAGTTAGCAATAAAATCACTGAAAAATAGATTTGATATGCTAAATTCATTATTTTCTATATACTTTAAAAAATGAAGCCTTTCTAAGAGCAATTTTACGTATACAACAAAATTGAGGGGAGGTTTCAGGGATATCCCATATGCCTCTTGCCTGCACACATGCATAGTCTTCCCCATTATCAACATCCCTCATAAAAGTTGTACATTTGTTACAATTGATGAACCTACGCTGTCACTTCATAATCAAAGTCCATAAATTATATTACAGTTCACTCTTGTTATATGTTTAATGGGCTTGGACAAATGTATAATGACATGTATTTATCATTATAATATCACAGAGTATTTTCACTGCCCCCTAAGCCATTTGTGTTTTGCTTATTTATTCCTCCACCCCTCAAACCCCTGGCAATCACTGATATTTTTATTGTCTCAATTGCTTTGCTTTTTCCGGAATGTTGTATCATACAGCATGTAGTGCTTTTAGATCGGCTACTTTCACCGATCTTAATACTGTACACTGAAGTTTCGTTCATGTCTGATAGCTCTTTCCTTTCTTTCTTTCTTTCTTTCTTTCTTTCTTTCTTTCTTTCTTTCTTTCTTTCTTTCTTTCTTTCTTTCTTTCTTTCTTTCTCTCTTTCTTTCCTTCACCTTAAATGCTATCTCCTTGCCTGCATGTATCACAGTTTATCCAGTCACCTACTGAAGGGCATCTTGGTTGCTTCCAGGTTTTTGGCAATTATGAATAAAGCTCCTATAAACATTTGGGTGCAGGTTTTTGTGTGGACACTAGTTTTCAACTCCTTTGGGAAAATATCAAGGATTATAATAGTTGGATCATACGGCAAAAGTATGTTTAGTTTTGTAAGAACCATCAAACTGTCTTCCAAATTGTGTACTATTTTGCATTCCCATGAGTAGTGAAGGAGAGTTTCTGTTGCTGTACATCCTTGTCAGCATGGACAGCTAATTTTTGACAAAGGTGCAAAGGGAATTCCGTGGAGAAAGACAGCTTTTCAACAAATGGTGTGCAACAATTGGATATCCATTTGCAAAAGATTAAATTCACAACCTTGTATACAGAAATTAACTCAAAATGGATCATCGACCTAAAACATCAAACAAAAAACTATAAAACTTCTAGAATTAAACAAAGGAAAAGTTATTGGTGATGTTAGGTAAATATTTCTCAGATACAACACAGAAAAGGCACAATTTCTTTCAAAGATACTATTAAGAGAATGAAAAGGAAGTCACAGTCTGCAAAGTATGTGTAGACTTATATGTTCCAGGGATTTTATCCCTTATATAACTATCAAAACTCAAGAAAATGGGCAAATTATTTGAATAGACACTTCACCAAAGAATTTATGAATGGCATGTAAATGCATTAAAAGATACCCAACATCATTGTTCATTAGGGAAATGTAAAATAAAACCAGAAAGAGATAGATACTATTACATACCTATTAAAGTGATGAAGATTAAAAAAAAAAAAGACCATTCTAAGTGTTGGTGAGAATTTGGAGGAACTGGAAGTCTCATGTACAGCTGGTGTATGTAAAATTTTATAATCTCTTCGGAAAACATTTTGTTGCTTTCTTAACGCACTAAACATATATTAACTCTATGATCCAGCTATTCTACTCCTATGTATGTACTCCATAGAAATATAAGCATATGCTCATAAAAAAGACATACACAGCTTTTAAAATAATAGCCAAAAACCCTGGAACACACCCAAATGTACACTGCAGGTGAATGAGTAAACTATAGATTGTGTATACCCTGGAATACTGCCCAAAAATATAAACAAACAAATTACTGAAATAAGCTGCAGCATTGATGAATCTCAAAACAGTTCTACTAAATGAAAGAAGCTAGACAAAAAGGAATATGTACTATATGATTCCATTTAAGCAAAATTCTAGAAAATTCAGTCTGAGGTAGAGTTATATAAAGTGGTTGTCTGGAGATGAGTAGGATAGGCAGGAGTAGGAGGAAGAACTTATGAGGGACATGGGGAGACTTTTAGAATGATGGATGTGTTGTTAATGATCCTGATTTCCTGGAAGAGTGTAAATAGGTCCAACTTATAAAATTATGTAGGTTCGTGTAGTTTATTGTATGCCAATTACACCACAATGAAAATATAAACAATATGAAATGATTGCAAACAATATCAACTTTCCAGAGCCATTACATAGATCAAATGGTATGATGGATATTAGTGTGAGCCTGGCACATCAGGGAATCCAAAAATAAGTCAGCTCTCCTTACTTACACCTATAGCCTGATGTTTTCCCATCAAGGAAGAACTCCAAAATTTGCTAACTAGCAGGCAAAGGGAGAAGAATTCTGAGGAAGGGAAAGAGTATTAAAATATTTGTGTTTTATGACTGTTTTGAACTCAAGTGATCAGCCAGAGAAGGGCAGATGAATCTGAGGATGAGCATTTCCTGATGTACAATGGCTGAGAAAGTGGCCCCCACCTCAGTCTTAATGAAGCTTCATAGGGGGATGGCACACTATTCCTTAGGAGAGAGAGAGACTTGACTTAAAGTGTGCAAAAAAGGAGATGTGGAAGCAAAACAAAAAAACCAACAGTAAAATCAAAATGTGTATGTAGTATCATATAGAGTCCCTTTTTGGGGATGCTTTGTAATGATTAATTCTATATTTTTAGTTCGGAACAGGAGTTAAGTTTCAAAATTCCTGTTTAGCTGTTTTTATCTCAGAAACACGTGACAGCTTGTCACGAGGCTAAATTGGGAACCACACCCGATGGTTCTGAACACACTCAAGGAACTATATTAAGGGCTATGTGACAAATGTATGAACAGATTAAAAACCCATTTGATTAGCTACTGTTGTCTAGAAAGGGCTGAGTATTTGAAGCAAATGCCAGAATTCAGACCATGCTGTGAAGTTTGTGAGAGATTAGAGGAAAGAATTAATACAGTGTGTATCCAATGACAGAATTATCCTTTCTACCTCACATTCGAGATATAATATTTAATATTTAAGACATGACATGAAAGTCAAGACCATTGGGTTATGGATTAATGGTCTGAAAACAAGTTATATATAAAGGAGAGGAGAGCCAATCAGAGCCTCAACTTTCTTTTCTACAACTAGAATGAGAACTTTTCACTTGGTGGGCAGTAAATAAATAAATCAGCTATGGTTTGTTTCAATAGAAACTAAACCAATATGTGCCTTGCGGTATATAGCATTGTGCCTACACTAAATGGGAATCTACTGGACTTAAGAATCACATGTTCCAACTGTGCTGATTAATTATTTGAAAAAGAGATTGAGAACCCGGTGAAACATTAATCATACTGGTGTCAATTCACATTTGGGTGATATTAATTTATAAAGCATATTTATTTGCATTTTTCAGGGGATGGAAGATTAATGAGATGAATAGACATTTTAAGAATAGTGGAATTGCCACTAGTATCATTTTCAACATTTACTAGATAGCTATTCTCCACCAAGCCACTTAGCACTGGGTTTAAAAGTACCGACTCTGTAATCAGGTTGCCTGGCTTTGAACCCCATCTCCACCACTTATTCCAACTTTGTGGCCTGGGACAAAGCTGTGTGCCTCTTTGTGCCTGAGCTTGGTCCTCTATTCCTACCTGCCCAGTGTTTCTTGTCAGGATGAAGGACGTGAGGATCTGTAAAGTATTTTCAACACAGTAAGCACTCATCAGATCTCAGCTATCCTCATGTACCTTGCTTTTGAATCCTTAAGATAACATGACAAGGAACTTACTGTCCTTGCTTTACAGAGAGCAAACTAGCTAGTTCATGCTCTATCTGTGTTTGTACCTAGGCTTTCGGACTTTGGCTCAAGCTTTTCTCCTTTATATTGTATTACAACATAAGAAGGGTGCTGTTTGCTAAGATTTCTTTTTTTTTGGAAATTCCCACCTAGCATTTTTCTTAAATCATAGTGGATTTCCGTGTGCTCCTCCTGACTCTGCTTTGGCAGTCCAAACTTGCAGTCTGGACTGTCCTTTGCAAGCTGCAGTGCCTCTTGGAATGCAAAGCAGAGGGAAGGCACAATCCCATTCACCTTCACCACATTCCAGAGTGGTGAAGTGATGACCCAGCATTAGCTTCTTGTTCTTCTCCTTCTTCTTTTGTTCCTCCTCCTCCTATTAGTTTGAAACAAACATAAGCAAGAGAAGTGGTGACTTGATTTGGTTCTGTTTCCCCTGAGAGTGAGAGACAATCTACCTTAGAAGACAGTGATCTAATTTTCCCTTTATGTATCCCAATCACATGCACACTTCTTTCTGTTAAATCTTCTGAGTGTGTTTACTTCATCTTCATACAGAGGAGATCTGGCCTATGGGTAACCCAGGAATCCTGATATAGTACCTGCCTGGACTTACTTTGTCACTGGACATGATATAGGAACTGCAGATAGGTGGGGACCACTGTTGATTCTGGCTCATTCTTCCCTTCTCCCAACTAGTGGGTAGCTGACTTCATCACTCTCCAGCTAGAAACTCAATTTCCCAGCCTCCCTTGCAGCTAGGTTTGACCACCTGGTTAATTTCTAGCCATGGATGCAAGCAGAAGAGATTTATGGCATTTTTGGACTTGGACCACAAACATCACATATTCATTCCCCCATCTTTCACTCTCCCATAAGTTGGAACACATATGACCTTGAGACTCAACTTTGACTGTAAGATAAGCCCAGTGTCCTAGGGGCTAGTGGGATGGTGGACAGTGATAGGAAGAAGCCTTAGTTCCTCAAGGAGAGCATCCAGCCCACATACTCTGGGCTATTAGAAGAGAAACAAAGAAAGATATTACTGATAGCATATTGTTAAACCGCTTTATTTCATCTTGCCTTTTCCCTAAAACTCGGTTCTTAGATCCTTCATCTCTAGCAGCTTTATTCTGGGTCTTTCACTACAGAGTTCTATTTACTTGAAATGAGTAACAAATTCTAAGGACAAAAACAGAAAGTGGTGTGCTATGTTTATTGAGAAGAATTTGTGTCATAGAAAATGTCTTTGCAGTTGTTGGCAATTCCATTGTCTATTTTCTGTTCCAGAACTACACTTTTGAATAAAGCCACCTTGTGGTGACTGTTTGGTGGGTACACTGTTATACATTCTCTCTGATTTGGAATTCAGTGGTTTATTACTAGGGGACACACTTGTGTTTTACAAATGACTTTTGAAGCCATTTCAAAGATTATGTGGAGAAGACTAAAAATATGTATACAAAGAATCCAATACTAGGAAAAGTGTGGTGGTGGAAGGATGTAGGATTGTCTTATTATTATATCTACTTATAATTAACAAAAAGTCAGCTCAGAAGATTCTGTATCTATTTATTGCACCAATTTCAGAAGATGCACAAATTCACATTCTTCCACCTATATAACAATAGAAAAGAAAGTCAACAATGAGGTTTCTATTTTATTGGCATATGATGGTGTTTGGATTGCTACTGTGTTGTTCACCTGATAAGTCATCTCTCTGGAATTAACAAAAGAGGTTGTGGATACTGACCATGGTTGGAGAGTAGGGGAGGCTGTATAGGGAGAGGTGTTTGGTGCTAATGGGGCCCAATGTGAGCAAGCAGCTTTGTATGTGACCAAGCCAGCTCAAGGAAAGTAGGAAGAACAGACAATTAGGGCAACTCAAGAGCCTTTTCTCTGCTTTCCTGCACCTGCCTCAACTCTACATGATAGACTTTCTTTGGGGAATTTCTGGAAAGCCCAGTCAGATGCTCCCTGCCTTCTTCTGCTTGCCAGGTGGAAAATCTGAATTGCCTCTGTTTGGGATCACTTTATCAAAATTTAAATTGCCACCACACATTGACAAACATCTTCCCTGAGCTTTTGACTTGTATATTCAACTTCCTGTCAGACAACCCTATCTGGATGTCTCACTGGTACTTCCAGCTCAGTGTGTTCAAGAGTAGCCTGTTACAATATTTCCTAATCCTGCCCTACTTCCTGTGAACACCATCTCTAAGGTGACACCACAATCCATACGGGCACTCAGCAAAAGACTTGGAGTCCTTGCCCCCACCCTAACCTAACTCTTACAGACACCAAATCTTGCTGATTTCTCTCCAAATCATTTTTCAAAATCATTTCCTTTTCTCTATCCTTTGACCACACCATGGTTTAGCCCATCACCACCCCCTGCCATCATTTGAATATATTGCCACAGCTGATCAGGACTCCCCTCCTCAAATCACAGCCCCTCCCCTCTGTCCTTCACAGAGCTGTTGGAAGGGACATGTCTGCTACCCCATTCCCCTGGGGCCTGCTGGGTTTTGGAATGTTGTAGATTTTAGAAAGGTGGCACATTATACATACCATATATTATGTGACATCACCAGCAGGATCTGTGATAGCATCTCAAATTCCAAAGCATTCATATTTCTGCTCCAAAAAATGTGTCACATTAATTGGGTAAAGTCTACACATAGCTTCAGATCAGTGCAGGTCAGATTTTGTGGCCTTAAAATCAGATTGGGTTCAATTTGTCACCTAATATGTTAACCTCTGTGTTCTGAAATTTTTTGGTTCTGCTCAGTTACTTTCACTGTGCTGCTCTCTTCACTTTAGGAACTTCTATGGTCCCCCTGGATTCTAATATAAATTCCCAGCTTCCTATCACCTGAGCTCCCTGTACTTCCTCAAGGGTAGCATTTGCTTTTTCTTCCCCTCTGCCCCAGAGCCCCGACAGGGTTCCTCAAGTGCACCTAGCTCTTTCTTGATTCCTTGTCTTTGTTCATGCTTCCCTCCTCCCTGGAAGGCCCGAGCTCTCCAGCTGGGCACATTCTTAGACTCACTGTAGACATCACCTCCTTCAGGGCCTTTGCTGGCAAGACAGCATATTACCCCTCACTGACCACACAACATCTTGTATTGAAATTGTTTGTTTTTGTATCCTGGGTTCCCAGGGCAAGCCTGAGTCTTATTTACTTCTGTATACCCAATGCCCATAGAGTGTTTGGGTGCTGGGAAGCATTCAGCAAATTTATTGAGTAAAGTAAAAAAACGGCTCCCTCTCTGCTTTCTCCTAGGGATATATTTACTGTTTTATTGTGGATGTTAATGGGGAGATTGGAATTCCATAGGTGCATGAAGTTGATTTTTTCAGAAACAAATTTATGCATCAAGGGCTGTCTGGACTTTGCCTCCAATCTTCATAACTACAACTCATAAGCATTGGCTTGATTGACAAAGAAAATCCTCTGTTCACTACAAATCTTCACAAACTGGTGCTCTGTAGTTTTGCTGGACGAGCTGGTGTAGAGAAATCTGGAGTACGGGGAGAGGTCATCAGGAGGCAGCAGAGGAGCAGACGGGCAAGGTGGGCTCTGCAGGTGGCCCTTGTGGTCTAAATCTTGGCTACATTGCTTGATGGACACAGTTATTTAACTTCCTGAAGACTCAGTTCCCTCATTTGTGAAGAACATAACATACTAAATGGCAGCTGGTAAGCTCAGTAAATCAGTGGTAGAACTATTTGTATAGTTTTGGCTGTGCTATGAATTAGGTCACTTGGGGCACATCACTCTACCTAATCTACAAGCACGGTGGTGAGCTAGAATAGCAGTCATGTCTATTGCATCTCAACACACAGACAAGGTGTGAGTAGTGGAACATAGAGTCTTGTTATTCAAAATGCAATAACTCAAAAAATGTCCTCATGCACTTGTGACTGGTAGATTTATGTCAGTGCTAGGGCTGTCCCTGCCCACATGGAGGACTGAAGTCCACTAGGGGAAGCAGACTGGGAATAAGTATACACAAGGGTAATCAGGGGAGAGTTACCAAAAACAGTTCGTGAATTATTTACTTTTTTGTTTTTAATAGATTAGCGTGGCTTCAAGGTTACCCATGTGACAATGTCACTTTCATTGAGTTGCATTCCAATAAGAATTTTTTACAGTGGAAAGAAGGGGGTGGAAATATATTAGTGTGCTGGAGATTGTGCATAAAATTCTAGGTGTAAATTAAAAAATAATAAATAAAAATATATATTAAAAAGCCCCTAAGTGAACACGTGAACTGGTTTGGAAAAAAGTTGAGAAACATTGAAATGTGAGACTCTTAATAGAAAGGCTCTTCTAACCCTCAAATTCTATATCCTATAGTCCGTAACAATGACCCTAGATCTTTGGTGCTTTCACATCACCATTACTTCATATCATTTTTGGTAATAAATGGTTTATTTCAATCTATTTCTTTGCAGACTGGTCATTCATTCAGTCTTGCACTTGGCCAATATTTGTGGGACAATGACCTAAGGCAGGCACTGCATTGGGTGCTGTGAAGTCACTAGTGAACAAAACTGATTTCCACTCTCACTGAGCTTCCTGGCTAGCAGGAGTGGGAATGATGGTCTGTTTAGTTATGTTAGTGTAGTAGATGTTCAGGGTAGACTGGAAACCAAGACGATTTAGAAAAATGGGATTTCCTCCCTCTGAATTGGAAATTACTCCTTGGTATCTTTGATTTCGTGCACGCTCTCTCTCCTCTCTCTCTCTGTCTTCAGAAAACCCAACACAACTTTTCCAACGTTTTTCATAAATTGTCCTTTCCTTCATCTTCTGCTCATTACTCGGGGTTGTGCCTCCTTGTACCATGCGAAAGAACTTCCCGCGGGTGTTTACATGTTTCCATTATTTATAGGCTGCTATGTTTTCTACTTTGCTCCTTACCAGTCACTACCCAGACGTGCTGTACATAGTTAGTTATTTTAATCTTTCCTAGTAAATCAATTCTCCCAACCTCCCCATCATTTTTATTACTCTTCTCTGAACTCCCCTCAGCTTTTGTATGTCTTTATGGTATTGAAGTGCCTGGAATTTAATGTGATTTTCCAAGTGGGGTTTGAGAAAGGCTATTAGAGAGGGACTCTCACCTCTGTTCTTTGCTGATGAAACCATTGGGAACAAAGCCCAAAACTACATTAGCCTTTTTGCTGCTGTATCAGCTTTACTAACTCATATCTAATTTTCTTTTCACCATCACCTGCCAGCTCTTTCTCACAGACTTAGCGGTTGCTCAATGGAGAGAATGGGCCTTGGTATTCCCATAGCAGTTTTGCTAGTTTGTAGCTTTTAGTCAGGAGTCAGCACCAAGAATCAGAGGGAGAAAAATCATGAGTAGAGCCCCCAGGGCAAATCTAGCCACGTAATTAATGATGGCGGCAGCAGGTGCCATGTGCGGGGTACTGTGTGTGTGGCTGTGTTCCACGAGACTAACTCACATATTCTCCTATCCAGTATTGAGAATAATTCTGTCAAGGAGATTGAGGAAACTAAGGCTCGGAGACATTAGGAAAGTGGCAGGAAGCACCCAGCTGGAGGTGGCACAGCTGGGTTTGAATCTGACTCAGCCTGAGCCAGCTTGACCACAAAGCCTTTGCTCTAGGGAGCCAGTGCCACTAGTAAAGGGGGGGGGGGGAGAGAGGCAGAGGGGCTACCCTGGAGCGCCCGAGGCCTGTGGCAGGGCGCTGGAGTGAAGCACAGCTTCAGTGTTTACTCGCTGAGAATCCCAGCAGGCCTGTGTCCTCCTCCTGATAAAATGTGGCTCAGCCTAGGACCACTGAGAACTTTAGAGAAGTCAGTAACTGTTAAGTCCCTGGATGTAGTAGACACTCAATAAAGGTTCTCATTTGCCTCCACCCTCAACTCCATTGCCCAGAAAGTAGTTTTGGGAGTTACCAGAACTGGAATCAGACACAAAGCTCAGAAAGACAGACCCTGACGGAACAGATCTTTCAAAATTTTAATTCTGAGGAATGAAATTAACTCATATCTGAGGGACATTTCAAGAAAGATCTTTACTTGAAGTATATCCTCATGGTCACTTGCCTGCTCTCAGCAGGAACATCACTTCTTGACACCTCACTTTTTGTGTTTCCTCCTTTTCAGGTCAAAGTTGAAATTGAGTAATTTAACTTTATTTCTCCAAATGCTTATGCAAACCTTGATTAGGTATATATACAAAATGGAGTCTGATGGGGGAAGCTGGGGTGCAAATCATATATATTGTGTGCATAAGGATGGCCTTTTTTGAGAAAATATAAAATCTGTATTTTGGAACCATTACTGCATCAGAAAATATTGCTTCCCCTCTCTCTATTAATTCCTTATTTTATCTATTAATTCCTTAAAGGCTTGTGTAGTAGTGTAGTATAGTGGAAGAGGTATGGTTTTTGGAGTTGGGCAGATCTTGAACCAGGTCATAATTAGTTTTATAAAATTGGGCAAGTCATTTAATTTATTTGATTCTAATTTTTCTCATCTTAAATCAGAATTTCTTCCAATGAGTTGTTGTGAAGTATAAATGAGATAATATACCCTTCATAATGCTTGATATCTGAGCAAGTGCTTCGCAAATGTTGATTTTCACTTCTTCTTATCTCTCTCTTTTTCTTTTTTATATTCATGTGGTATGTGGTTTTCCAGATGACCCATGTATTGGTAAACATCCCCTGATTATCTACTATATGGTTAGAACCGTATGATATGATCTAACCACCATCATTACCATCTCCACCACCACCATCACTATCACTGCCACCACCACCATCCCATCACCACTACCAATAACATTACCACCATTATCATCACCAACATCACCATAACCATCATTATCACAACCACCACTACCACCATTAGGACCATGGTCACTGCTACCACTACCACCATTACTACTACCACCATCACCACCACTACAAACATCATTACCACTATCCTACCATTACCAGCATTACCACCACTGCCATCACTTCCTCCAGCAGCACTTAATAGGACACTCATTGTATGCCAGGTACTATGCCAAGCACTTTATGGACATGTTCTCATTTATTCCTCACAATTAGACTTTATAATAGGTACTATTATCATTCCAATCTTGAAAATGAGAATATTGATTCTTGGAGAGATAAAATTACTTTTTCAAGGTCATATAGGACATGAGAGATAAAAAAGAAACATGAGCTGTGAGCCCTGCCCCGAGGAAGTATATGATCTGTTGGGAAGCAAAATTAATGCATATGCAAAATGAGTAACCTTGAGAGACATTCCGTAGTGAGTGCCAAATTACATGGTTCAGGCTAGAAATGTGGCAGGTGTTTGGGGAACAGGGACTGGTAAAGGTCACCGTGTGTGTTAGATTCTTTTGTTTTTGGATTTAACACTTACTCAGGTTCCCTTAAATACTGTATGGATACATGTGGGCAACAGAAATTGCAGGCAGAGGTTTGGACCTCACAAGAATCCAGGATAAGGTCTATAGACAGTGTCTTAGGGCAAACAGAAATTGAATTAGATCTGCCCCATTGAAAGAGGTATTGGCTCTAAGGCTGCTCTTGTAACAGGGCAATCCTGTGGCCTGGCAACAGAGGGTATTCTGGCTCCTTCGCTAAAGCTCTCCTGTTACATAACTTGACCACTTGATGTTTTCACTTCTATGCCTCGAAGCTCTCTCTCTCTTTATCTTTATCTTCTGTTCAGATTTTCAGGAGAAGGGCTTTCATTGGTCTGCCTATCCCTCATCATCCTTATTTCAGCAGAGCTTTTTGCATCTGACAAACTCATCTGCCGCTGGCCAGTCTGTCGGCTGTCCACACTAAATTAGGAGCCCATACTAATCCAACTGGCTTTGACCAAAGGATCTTAGTCAAACAGAAAATGATCACCTTTCCAAAGCCCCTTGGGATGGCTGTGTCACCAGGATTGGGATCACAGTTTTCCATCACAGGGGAGCTCTGGGTATGATGGGCACCTTAACTGGGCTGTTGACTACAGCTGGGGAAGCATCTATGAAGGAGTGGAATTTGGTGGGCAGGAGTTTTAGAAAGAGCATTCTGGTTTGGGAGAAGAGTATCTTAGAAAAGGCTCAGAGGACAGACTGAATTCAGCTTTTGTTAGCAGAGGACACAAGGAGAGGAGCAGTGGGAATCAGGGCAGTTACTTAGACTCGATCAGGGGCCTTACAAGTCAGGCACGCATGTTTGGACAATGGTTGAGAGGCACCAGAGAGCCATTAGGGGTTCTGGAGTACAACAGAGATGTGAAAAAGTTACTTCAGAAGAACCCGCAAGGCAGAGATATGAAGCAGTTTGGAGCAGACAGGTTCAGAGTCAGGCAATCCCATCAGGAGGTGGTTCCATTCATCTAGATGTGTGGCCGGGAGACAGGGAAACAGAATTCCTGTTCCAAGAGATTTTACTTCCTGATGCCTAGGCACCTCTTAAAATTTCTAGCCCTCTTGCAGATTCAGGCAATTAACATGTTCACATGACATTCTGTTTATTACATAACTCACACGGTCCAGTTTGAACCACAACAAAAGACCTATTTGAATGAACTCAAATGATAGAGTAGGTTGGCAATGAGTCACAAGTTGTTTTAAAAATAGTTATTTTGTTTGCTGAATTCACCTGTTTGCTAAATTTCTGAATTAAACTTCTATACCTCTTGCTGTACTATTTTCTGTTTTATTTCTTATCTTTATTTTTTTAAGAATGCTAAGCTCAGTTGTTGCAGAAGCCATCTCAATTTTTATTCTTTAATTTGTATGTGGTCTTACACGCTGCTGCCTGAACACCACCAAGTTAGTTACCTGACCTTCTATGGTCCCTCTGGAAAACACAGTGCACTGAATACATAAATGAGTTTGATTAGTTTTTCTTTGAGAAAGTACTTCACAGTCTCTAAAAGCTTAAGATGCAAGATTTAAAAATTCGATCAGCAAACAATACACACCAGTGATGGTTTTGTTGCCTCTGAACCAACAGGAATAATTTGATTTTCTATTGTGTTTTGAACACATGTTCAATGTTGATTGGAAGATCCACCATTATTTAATGTACTGCTATTGCTATGAGCTATATTGCCAATTAAATGAAGACATATATGAATATTTGTAGATCTCCTAAATGTAGAGATGTGAAAAATAAATGTGTAAAAATAGAAGTGTAAAATGTGAAAAATAGTGTCTTAGAATTGGTGAATTATGATAAGGTTATAAGAACCTTTCGAATCACTTCATTCTAGGCCAAGACTTCAATTTAATCTTAACCTAAATGCTACCTAACCCTATGGCTGATCAATTCTTAACCCTAATCTCTCGACTTTGAATTGGATCCTCACATGGAGGGGGCAGAGAGGAAGCAAGCTCTGCAGCATCTCTTCCTGTAAGGGCACGAATCCCATCATGAGGGCTCCACCCTCATGACCTAATCACCTTCCAAAGACCAGGTCTCCTAATACCATCACACTAGAGGTTAAGATTTCAATGTGTGGATTTGGGGAAGACAAACATTCCTTCAGTCTATAGCACTGACTCTACTGCCCTTCCCTTCATTGGGATTTTTGTCCTAATTTGCCTGTGCTTTTGTAACAGCTCATTGTTTTGTCTCCTTGCTCTGGTCATACCTTCTTCTGTCCTGCCATATTGAAGCCATTTATCTTTCTAAAATTAAAATCTTATGCTACCAGTCTTCTATTTAGTAATTTCTTTCCTCTACCTGGAATGTACTTTTTTACCTTCCTCGTCTTGCAAAGCCCCAGCTCATGTGTTACCTTTGTGAATTCTTTCGTGACACTAGGGGTAAATTTTTGTTGTTTTGTCCTTTTATGCTTCCGTTAACACTTGGTTCAGCAATGAAACCTGTGGCCCTGCACTGGGTGGAGAGAAAAACCAAGGCATGTGCAGGCTCAGTGCTGATTTCAGTTCATGGTCTGAAAGTTGGGTTCTGGGAGATTCTTGAGAACCAGAAAATGTGGTTCCTAAGAGCCTCAGATGTGAGCAAAGAGATTCTATAAGTCTTAGCAAGTCAGAGATAGGAATGTGCACCTGATTGGAAGGCTGATTATATTAATTCCCTGGCTTGGCTATTTTCTTGGGTTCTCCATATCTGGATCAGCCCTGGATTTAAGGCAGAAGCTGGCAGACTAACTATAGCCCACAGGTCAAATCTGCTTGCTGTTTTTGAAAATAAAGTTTAACTGGCAAGCAAACATACTCATTTGTTTATGTACTGTCTAAGGCCACTTTTATGCTACAACAGCAACAGCAAGTAGTTTTGACATGGACTACACGGCCTGCAAAATCTAAGCACACTGACTATGGCCCTTTGCAAAAAAGTTGGCTGACCCCAGACCTAAGACATCTTAGAGGCACTGTCCTATGGCATCTGGCACTTTAAGCAGTTACTTCTTGTGCCCACTTAAAAAGAAATGAGTGAAAGATAAGTTAATAAACATAAGGAATAAGTTTAAAGTAGCACATAAAAAGAAAAACAGAAAAATAATAAAAGCAAAGACTAGTTAAGAACCAGCAATCCCAATTATTGACTTCCACATCTGAAACTAACGACGCACTAAATGTTGGCTAATTGAATTTAAATAAAAACAAATAGCCTGAACAATAAAAAAATAAATAAATAAAAAATAAAATAGCCCCATAAAAGAAAAAAAAAAAAGAAAGAAAGAAAGAACAAGCCCAAGGTCCAAGCCAAGGTCTTTGTCTGCATTAATCCCTTTGAAAGTGCCTGTGTCTGCAGTGACAGCAGAATCCATGGCCAGGATCAGAGGTTTACTTTGAGGAGTGAGAGAGCCATGGGTAGGTTGACCTTCGGCACCTTGGAGAAGCTTGTTTTTAATGTGTGGAGATCAGCTCCTCAGCACTCTCCCCTTCCTGGGCCCTTTTTCCCTGCTCAGCCCACTCTCAGTGTACCGGGATGTCTCACATCCAGCATGTGACATGGACACTGTCTCCTTTCTTCCTGTCTGTGGTCACGTCCTCAGCGCTAAATTGTGCTTAGGAAATCTCAAATGTGCAGTCAGGAGAACAGAGGCCAGGGCAAAGGAGCCTCTCCCTTCCGAGGTGGTGCAAACCTCCTGCCCAGCCTGCTGAAGAGCTGAGAGACTCCTGAGAGAACATATGTCACTGGGAGAGAAGTGAGGGCAGGTTCACTCGGAAGTGAGCATCTGACTCCCTGGCAGGCTCAGTCTCAGAGTAGCCTGAGGCCTGGAGAGAGAGAGGATATTTCTGTCTTCTTTCCCAATTCTTCTCTTAGCTGTTTGTATTCAAATGTCATCTTTTGGCAGAGGTATCTAGTGAGAAGGGGTAATGGGGGCTCTCAGGTAAGCAGCTCACAGCACAAAGACTCACCCTCTGGATAATCTGACAGTGTGGCTTGCATCCAACAGGGCCATATGTCATGTAATCCTAACCTGGACCCTCTGCCAAGCCAAGCTATTCTTATTGTCACTCAGAGGCAGGTTCCAAAAGAAAAATCTAGAAGTGTTGTGGCATTTAGGTGGAGTAGAGCCTATGCCCAAGTCAAAAGTTTTAAAATGTGCTTCTGATGAGATATAAAGTCAAATGGCCCATTAATCAAACTGTTAATCCAGGGCTGTTCTTGACCAGGTATTGGTAGGGAAGGAGCAAGGCTTGGGGGGAAGGTCATGGAAAGTGTGGTGATTGGATACAAATGCTTGGTCCTGAGATTTGAGGTAACATGGCTCTAAGAAGTGTTGTGGAGATGGTTTTTCCAGCTGGTGCATCCAACACCAACTCCAGCTGATATGTAACAGAGCCTACCTGCAAAACCTCTCTGTCCCTAGTCATCTTAAGATCTGCAAGGAGATGCCCTCTGCACACAGTCCTTATCCACTTGTTCTTTTGTGGGTGATTTTTCGTTGATTCAACTGAATGTATTGTATCATGGACTCACTCTGTTCCATCCACACAGTAGGTAAGCAATGTGTGTGTGTGTGTATGTGTGCATGTGTTGCAATAAACATAGTGTGAGAGGAGTAAGTACGATGGTGACAGGATTGAAAGAGAGAAGTCACGTGCTATTGGGAGATGAAGAATGATTTTATGGAAGCAAAAGATGAGATGTGAGATGGGTCTTGAGAGGGACAGAACTTCAATAAGAGAAAAGCAATCAGGTACAGCATGAGAAAAGGTAGAGGGGTAGGCAAGTAGAAGCGCATGTGAGGACACCATGTCACTGGGTTTGAATAATGGATAGGCTGTGGTTAGGACAGTGAGAAGGGATATGCTAGGTGAGGTCTCTATTACTGAGAATTAGGCTTGGCTGAGGGTGGCAGAAAACCAAGAGTAACAATGGCTTAACAATGTATAAATATGCAAAGTCCAGCAGTCTCCAGGGCTGGTATGGTCCCCACGTTTCTTCTCCCTTGTTACTTCACGGTGTGAGCCTTTACCTGATGGTCCAAGATTGCAGCAGCCATTGTAGACATCAGGGTGAAGACAGGGACAAAGAAGCAGGAGGGTTCTATCTCTTAGAGAGGGTTCCCAGAAATGACTGCATAGGACTTTACATTCATTCCATTGCCTAGAACTTAGTCATATGGCCTCTTCTCATTGCAAGGGTCTCATGAAATACACTATTTTAGGTGTCAATGTTCCCAGCAAAACACTGGAGGTTCTATTGCTATAGAAAGAGGAAAGAACAGATATTCAAAGACAATTGGTAGTCTCTGTCCTAGATTATGGGGGATCTCGAGTGTCAGGTTGAGAAGGATGTACTAAACTTCAGAGGTTATAGGAAGCTGCAATGCTTTGGAGTAGGGGAGTTTCATGGAAAGGAATATTTTAGGAAAATTACTCTGTCAGTAAGGTGCAGATGGATTAACATAGGGAAAAACAGAATGTGGGGACACCAGTAAGTCTATGGCAACATTGCAGTAAAGAATTAATGGTGACAATGGGAATATAAATGGGGATATAGATTCAAGACTCATTGCAAAGATGATACAGCAGGGCTGGTCAGTCAAGAGGAAAGTGGAGAAAAAGTTGAGGATGATGCAGAAGTATCAAAACCTGGGTGCTCGGGAGAATGGAATTGGCACTATTTGAACTATAGGCCCATAAGAGAGGCTGGTTTAGGGAAGATTATGGTGATTTTTGAATATGTTATATTTGAGGTTCTAGTACGGCTTCTAAATGAGGTTTAAAATGAGTAGCTGAACTTGTAGGTCTAGAATAATATGGTCGCTCATGGGCCACATTTGGCTTTCAGGTGTAGTTTGTCCTGTATTGGGCTAACCTGCATTATTTAAAAACAGTTGCATTAGTTAACTGCTTATTTAAAAATCTGCATTTCTTGAAAAATCTTAAGATTTGGAATCACCAGGCCCTCATTCTTGCACAACAACAATTGGCTTGTGTTGAGAGAGAAATATGAGGTCTCCACTTTGCTATAGTCTCTACCACTCCCTTGAGTCCAGCCTGCTGCGGTTATTTGTATTTCCTGCCTGGCCTCTGTAGGTACTTGGGTATTCAACACCTATTGTAGGGATTTGAAAAACATATCAGAGCCACAGTTACAGATTTGGGCCTTGATTTTAGAGAGACCTGAAGCCATTGAAATGAACAAGACTGATATAGGGGAGGGTGGAGAGACTGGAGAGAGAAGAGGAGAGTTCTAGAAACACTGGGGCCTCCCACGTTTGTGAATCAGAAGACAAGTAATATAGACAGGAGGGAAGGTGTCATTTAGGCAGGAGAAAACCCAGAGCAGTATCATATCATAGAAACCGAAGAGAAAAGGATTTTGAGATGGAAATCAGCCAGTGTCAAATGTTACAGAAAAAGGGAGGAAAATGAATCTCAGCCAAAGGCTATTTGCTTTGGAGATTAGAAGGTCTTGTGGAGTTTCAGGAGAGTGGTGAGGGCAGAAGTCAAACTGAGATATTGCTTTGATGTTCCTACTAATCTTGGTTCATCTGAATAAAGATATTGGAGTATGGAGGAGGGCAGTGCACACCTGTGATTGGTTTTGCTCTAGACTTCTCACTTACCTGGTGAGAGCCCCAGGTGAGGACTAGACAGGAGGGGAGCAGACTGTTCTCCAGGGAGGAAGGTGCTTCTTGTATTCCTCATCTATTAGATGCCAAGTTCTTTAAATATGTTCCCTTATGTATTTAATGGCTCATAAAAACCTTGGCATTGGGTCTCATTATTTGCATTTGTACAGATGAAGACACTAAAGTGTGCAGAGGTCAGGTGATCTGCTAGAAGTGGTTTAAAGGGTGACAAAACTGGCAATTTAGGATTTAAAAGTGGGCTCTATCCTCACTGTTCTTTTTGCAAACCAGCCAATTACATTGTCTGGGGAGGTGGGGAGAGCTGAGGCACCCTTATGTTCTCTTTCACTCAGATCTTAAACATATAATCCAGCTGCATTCACGCCTACAGTCAGCAAAAGACCCTCTTCATAACTTTTTAGCGTTCAGTTCAAGAGCTACATCTTGCTCAAAGTGTGCTCTGAAATGGTTAAAAACATTTAAATTCTAAGGCAAAAATCACTTGTTTTGAGGCTTTTCTTTAATACACTCAAGGCCTTTGCTTTGTTCCAGTTACACTAACATCTCAGTTATTTCTGAAAATTGTGTCATGAATAATACCCGCATAACCATCATGAAAATAAAAAAGAACTGTGTGAATGTGATGAATTCAATTAGACTTATTCTATTATAATCTTTCAACATGGGTCAGGAGACTTAATTCCTTTTTGTGAGAGGGAAGACAAAGGCAAAGGCATGGTACTCCTCACAAAATAGGTATAGCACAGTAGGTACTCGTTTCATTATTGAGTAGATGAGTAGTACTTTCAATGGCAGATTGGTAGATGGACTCTGTACTCGCCCATCTACCTCACATCCTCTGGCTTTGAGGTGATGAAAACAGAGTTCAGAAGTCAACAGTTGCAAAATCTCCCTATTTCTATCACCCTTTTTCCCTGTTAGGGAATCATCAAGGACTCACATTATAATACTTAGGATTTCTAGAGCATTTGCTTTGTGCCAGTCACCATGATCAGTGCTTGACTGACATTCCCTCTTGTATTTTCATAACAATTACTCCCGGTAGATTCTTAGTACCTCCATTTTACAGATGAGGAACAGACAGGTTGAGGGAGCCTGGAGGATTTTGCCCAAGACCACTCAGTAAGCAACTGAGCCGGTACTAGATTTACTCTTGTCCATCCCACTGTGTGCCTGCTACAGAATCGGCCGTCCTATCAGGAGTCGGAACCAACTAGCGTGATTATCACTCAGTTCTCCTTCTGAGGCAACGTGATACCTTGGTGAGATGTCTTGATGTCAGACCTGAGAATCACTTCTCATGTGGACAGGTTTGCTCTCTTTTGGGAAGTTGTCCCTTCACTTTTATTTTGAAAATAGAGAAATTCAAACTAACTGATGGATCTTGATTTCTGGCTCCAGAACCAGAATGCACAGTCCAACAAGGGATTGATTGTTCTCTGAATTGTTCCATTACTTATAGGGAAAATTTTGTCAGGGAGTAACCGTGAAAACCAGGGAACCTATTTGCTTCTATATTCAATGATTTTGCTATTAAAAAGAACAACATGACCAAACAAAATTGAGATCACCCTGGAAAATCTGGGGAGCCTGCTTGCTTAGAGGGCTCGCCCATCTCTGTGATTCTAAGAATGGTTCTGTCAGGTCGGATTGGGCGCAGATTGCTGCACAGCTCCTACATGCAGATGGCTTCCCCTTTGGGAAGTAGCAATGCTTGGTAATGGACGGACTCCTCGTGTTAACAAGAAACATAAGGTGGGGATGGGCAGGGGGCTTAACAAGGTATTTATCACAGTGATTGTGCCCAGGGGTTTCTCACAGTGATTGCTTCATAAATTTTAGTGATCTTTCCTCCTCTGATTTATGTGGCTTTTCTAAAGGGCATTGTTCGGCAGTACATTAATGCGGATGCTAAATATAGCTGGAAAGAGCCCAATCCCTGATGCTCCAATGCCCACTGGAAGGCAGGCATCTGCCAGTCAATAACCTACTTTTGTTCCAGTCTTCCTTGCTAGAATATATCATGCCGTAGGGGCTATTTATATCTGGAAAACATTCTGGAAGTTGTTAGAAATCCTTCCTGCTGCAGCGCGCTGCCCTCCCAGGAGCTGCTCAAGTGTAAATGTGCAGTGAGGCGTTCCTCCCAGCAGCGCCTGGACTGAGTGACCTTGATGGGCTCCATCCTTCCTTTGAAAACAAAAACACCAACTTGGAATTTTAATTAAAAGGCCGCGAGTTGGCTATCAAGCTCACAGCGTTGGCTGAACCGCTGCTAATCGCGGTGTGGATTTGAGGTCACCATTGTGAAGCCTGTAACATTAACTTATCAGGGAAAACACATCGGCTGAATTTATCTCCAGCTTCACCGAGAGGGAGAGGCTTAGCACAGGAACTTTCTGGTGCATGAAGCAGTGCGGTTAGGAACACAGGGCATTCTATCAGGCGATGCCAGCCCCAGTCCTAAAGGCAGGGAGAAGGGACAGATCCTGTCCTTTGGGTCGGCACCATGTGGAAGCTATTGGCTTAACCACGCAGCACTGGTCACCCACGTGGGAACAGACGAAAGGGCTCTGTTTCGAGATGCAGCGAAGCTCTCTGAGCCTAGTGGTTCAGCTGGCCCATAAAATGAATTAAGTCTGCCCGAGTGGGTTGTTTTGCATTGAAAAAGCTATTTAAAGCCTTTTAAAAATAGCATTATTAGAGCCTGTTACTGGTTTACATTACTTTGTCAGGAGGCACACACTTGTTTACTGCAAAGATCTCCTGATTCCTGGATTTAAAACAACCTCTAAATACAGCGATCATCCTTATCTTCAGACATTGGCCACCTTGAGTGGTCATGGTGACTGGCCTCAGGAGCCCAGACACGTGGGCCAGGGGGCTCTGCAGCCTCGGGCAGCAGCGGGTTCCTGGGGAGCTTTCAGAACGAGCACATTCCTGGGCTTGCCAACTTACTCTTCTTCAGTGAGTCTGAATCTGGGTTTCAAGTGGTTTCCCAGAAGGTTTTGATGATCGAAATGGTTCGGGAGCTCTTGGTTGGGGGAGTTTGGGAAGTCCAATCTAGTTGTGAGATGAAAATAAAACTAAGAGGAAGGGGAAGAGAAGACCCAGATGAGTCCATTACTTTCTCATGCTCCTCTCATGAGGCGAATGTCCAGCAACAAGATTTGCAGCTGCTGCAGGGGCTTACTCTGTGCCTGGCTGTTACAATGCTCCACACATTATATCCCTTAGTCCTACCAGTTCTTGAGCGGATAGTGGTATCCCTATTTTACAGATAAGGAAATGGAGACATAGGGCCATCAGATCTGTGCACTAGAAGATGCTGAAGACATTGGTTTAGCCCCTGCTGCCCACCTTACCTCGGTTTCCTCTTGGGCTGTGATAGACCAGGCTAACCCCTTGCAGCCATGTCATCCTCACACTTGTACCACACAGCTGGACATCACCCCAAAACACTTCTAAGGCTGAGAGTGGGTGGGGGGATGAAGCCAGGACCCCCATGTCCCAGTCCTCTACTGTTCATAGCATCAAGCCCCAAACCTAACCCAAGGTGTCACACAAAGTTTGCTAGACTCCCCGACTATGGGGACTGGTGGGTCCCAGACCTGGCGGGGAAAGGTAGGGGGCAGGAATTGTACAGCTTCAAGGAGATGGGTGAGTTGATGGGATGAAAGAGGCCCGATTGGTAGGATTGGCTGATTTCAAACTACTCATGGCTTAGCAACTGCCTTTGAAGGTTCCTGAATATTTGGCCACTGAAAATCACCTATCAATAGTTCAAAGTGCATCTGTGGGCCACTGTCCGTGCTGTGCTGGTGTGTCCTGCCCCGCTAGTTCCTCTCTCTGCCTCATTTCACGCACTCCTTTGTGGTGGCCTCAGCCCCCACTCCTGCAGGTGTTCCGATGCACCTTGGTGTGTCCTGCACACACTGTCTCAGAGTGGTGACGTGCATGCAGTGGGTGTTCTGCTACATGTTTGAGCAAACAGATCTGACAGGCCCAACTGCCACTGCACCGACAGCTAAAGCTACACACTTGAGCAAGGCACAGGGACTCCGCAAGCCCTCCAGCCTCAGAAGTCACAGTTTTAGTGGGTCCTGTGTGTGGGGACTGATGGCAACATTTATTCCAGGGCAAGACAGGGTGAGCATAGGAGGGAGGGGCTAAAGGGAGACAGACTGAAGACAAGCCCTCGGTCCTCCTGACGCTCAGGTCCTGTGATGTGGCCCCAAAGAAAGCTGCTGGGCTCTGGGCCGAGCTAGAGGGTGAGTCCTGGAGCCGAGGCTGTGCGTGAAGGAGCCTGGGGCAGGGTGACAAACAGAGCCAGGTGCTGGAGGGAGCAGCTGCAGCCGCACAGCGGAGAGCAGTATTTAGATGTGCGCCATGTGGAAAGCATTGAGAGCTGTGCACTGGAATTTTTAAGGCACTTCTCCCTCCCGCTCACACACCATACCCAGAAGCTTCTCAGAACAGGAAAATAGTGACGTGAATGTGGTTATCTGTTGCTTAACCATTATCTGGTAACATTTAAACTTCCAGTGCTTACCATAATGTTCACTCCATAGCCGACTGGTCTCCAAAACGAGCTCAGCCCTGTTGCTCCACCCTGGCAGGCTCTCAGCCCTGGCTTTGTGAGGCCTCCTCAGACCAGGCCACCCTATCTCTGTCGGGTCTTCCTACCACTGTTCTTGTGCTCCTCTGATGTGCCCTTTATCCTCTGACAATTTTCTTTGATGAGAATTTGACCATCGCCTTGAATAAAATGTCTGCTGTCTTCAGGGTAGAGTCTGTGCTTCTTGGAGAGGCATCTGGGCCCCACTTCCATCTGGGCCCTGGGCTCAGCGAGTAGGGGGGTGTTTTTAGTTTCATCTCCATGGCCATGCCTGCACATCCCCAACTCTGGTCCCACTGCCTGCCCTGGGGCTCTGTGCATGTGCTTTGCTTCCCTTGCTTGGGCTGCCAGGCCTCACTGGCCACTCAGCTGGCTCCCACCCTGGTCTCAGTTCCCCTCTAGCTCCTTCCCTAACCTCGTCCCCCAGAGCCTCCTCCTCCCCTGAGCTGTCCCGTGCTCCCTCACATGCTGAGGAGTAAGGGTGACCACTTGGTGTGGGCCCCGGGGCCTCCTTCACTTGGATGCCAGTGACTTAACAAAATGTCAACCTGTTACAGGCACAAAAAAAATATGCTTTTAAGGTGGATTTACTCAAATGGATTATTTACCTTTTACATGTTTGCCTCAATGACGGCAAATCAGAATTCAGTCTCAACAGTGGTCATGAGGGATCACTGGGTTGAGGACATGCGGTGCACAGAGATATGCCAAGTGAGTGCTGGTTAGTGTGGGGTGATAAAATTACAAAGAACACTCCCAGTGCCTCTGCCCCTCTTTTTCTTTCTTTTTTTTTTTTAATTTTTTATTTATTTATGATAGTCACAGAGAGAGAGAGAGAGAGAGAGAGAGAGAGAGGCAGGCAGAGACACAGGCAGAGGGAGGAGCAGGCTCCATGCACCGGGAGCCCGACGTGGGATTCGATCCCGGGTCTCCAGGATCGCGCCCTGGGCCAAAGACAGGCGCTAAACCGCTGCGCCACCTAGGGATCCCCTGCCCCTCTTTTTCTATCCCTAGAACCAAATAATTGATTGACTGCACATATGAGCATCTAGAGCATTTGGTCATAAGCCCTACAGGGCAGAGAACACTTATACCTTCTTTGCTTTGCATAGCATCCCGCACAGCACCGCAGACAAAAAGAGCTCAAAACATAGCTGACAACTCAGGAAGCTAACACATGGCTGGTTGAACCCTGGTGTTGAACCTACATCTCTGGTTGTAATGCACTGGCAGCCATGGGCAGCCCTATTTCAATAAGGGGGCATTATTTTGAAATAATTATTTTGAAATAATAATATTTCTCTGGTTGATACCAGAGAAATAAACATCTGTGGTGTTGTGTAACCAGCTTTCATCTTGCCCCCAACAGAAAGTGGGTCATTGAAACATGGGTAGAAAACAGCCTAGGTGATGCCTTTGCTTGGAAAAAGACATGATTTAAGTCCTTTCTGTCTTTCTGATACCAGAGGCCATGGCACCATGACGTGGATGGCAATGTTAAAAGGACGAGACGCAAGCCTTCTGGAAGACCTTGGCCCTTTGTCTGATGTGTCAGTTTTGATTTTTATAATTGATGATTCAGTGAGTCAACACCATAGCAACATCCACAGCAGCCCTTGTAGACGCCATGCTGAGGGGATATCCGACTTTGATTCTATACGCATTTCTCAAATGTCGGGCCTATGTGATTGTAGGTAACAAACAAACCAACCCAAAGCCTTTGCAACTCTGTGTTTCTTGATCACAAGTGGCAATTTTCTGTTTATTCCAGCTTCATCGTCTTCTTTTTTTTAAAAGGCTTATTTATTTATTTGAGAATGTGTGTGTGGGGGGGAGAATGAGGGGAAGGGGGAGAGGGAGAGGGAGAGAGAAACTCAAGTAGACTCTGTGCTGAGCGAGGGGGCCTGTTGTGGGGCTTGATCCCACAGCCCTGAGCCCATGACCAGAGCTGAAACCAAGAGTTGAACGCTTAACCAACTACGCCCCCCAGGCACCCCTCCAGCTTCTTCTTAACCTGGCAACGTGCTGACTGGATTCTACTGAGTTTGGAGAGAAGACGGAATCCTAGAGGAGTCTCCCTTTTTCAAAAGCGACATTGCTATTTTGTCTTAATATGTGTGAGTAAATCATATTACATTTCATGGGACATTTAATAAAACTTTTCAGTAAATAGCAATTTTAAGTAGGCTACTGAGAATAAAAATGAACATATATTCCAAGACCCAGCCATTCCTCTGTAGTCCCCAAGGAGACATATTAGTGCTTTGGTTTATCAAGAAGTCTCTTCCAAAACATACTTCATAGCCTCAAGATTGTTTTGATTTGATTCATTGATATCAGAGGAAAATTTTGGTTCATAAATTTTTAGGTTTCAAGTTGCAGAGTCTCATGGAGGAATTAGGACCAACAGCTAGAACTCTAACAGCCAACTTTCATCAGGTACAAGTTTGTCAGAACAACTGTGGTAGAGATGCTATAGAAAGAATAACTCACATGTATTAAATGTTGATTATATGACAAGAGCTTTCCATGTGTTGTCTCATTTAACCCTCTTAGGCAGTTGCTAGTATTGTGTCCATTTTATAGATGAGGGAACTGAGGCTCATGTACATTGCCTAAGATCACTTAGTAAGTGGCAGGGCCAGGACTTGAACTAGGTGATTTGACTCCAGAACCTGCAGAATTTTTCCTGAAATTTCCTGAAATTTTCCCTGAAAATGTCACCATGAACACAAAAAGTGCAGGTCCATTTTAGTCTATAAAATAGGCAGAATTATAAACTAAGATCCATATTATTATTATTTTTTAAAGGTTTTATTTATTTATTCACAAGAGACTGAGAGAGAGAGAGAGAGAGAGAGAGAGAGAGACAGAGGGAGAGGCAGAGACACAGGCAGAGGGAGAAGCAGGCTCCATGCAGGGAGCCTGATGCGGGACTCAATCCCGGGTCCCCAGGATCACACCCTGGGCCGAAGGCAGCGCTAAACTGCTGAGCCACCTGGCTGCCCTAAGATCCATATTACGGGTGGTTGACTTGCATTATGCTGAAAAAAACAAGATGTGTTTTCTTTGTTCTGTGGATTTTTTTTGACCCTTACTCCAGGAAAGTAAATCAGGTGTGCTGCTAGAAAACTGGTCAGTTGATCTGAAATGTGGAGTCCAAGGCCCTTGTGTACCTTCCACAGAGAGAGTTTCATGTGTTTCACCTCCTGCCCATGCCTACTCTCCCCATCCCCCAGGATCAAACCCCAGCACTTCAGGATGTGGGAGGACTTGTGCCTTAATGTGATCTCTCATCCAAATTCCTAGATGCTCCATATTTTGTGTGTCATCAAACTTACTTGGGAACAACTGTGGGTTGAATTGTGTTCCCTGACAAGATATGTTCCTAACTCCTAACCTCTGGTACCTATGAATGTGACTTCATTGGAGATAGAGTCTTTGCATATGGAATCAAGTTAAGATGAGATCATATTGGATTAGAGGGGATGTGACTGGTGACATGTCCCAAGGTTGGGACACAGACGTACAGGGAGAAAGCCATATAAACACCCAGAGACACAGAGGGAAGAGGGCATGGGAAGATGGAGGCAGAATTTGGAACGATAAGCCGAGGAATAGCTTCTTCTCAGAAGCTAGGAGAGGGGCAAGGAAACGTCCTTCTCTAGCTCCTTCAAAGGGAGCATGTCCCTACTGACACGTTGATTTCAGGCTTCTAGATTCCAGAACTGTGAGACAATTTTTTGTTGTGTTAAGTCACTCAGTTTTGTGGTATTTTGTCAAGGCAGCCTGAGAAAACTAATACAGGAACCTAGTTCAAAATACAGATTCTTAGGCCCCACACATGTAGATTCTGATTCATGGGTAGGGCTCATGAAAGTTTTTTTTTTTTTCTTTTTAAACAAAAACACAGGTGATGCTGATGTGGAGGCTCCCTGGGATTAAGCCCTTACCCAGGAGGTGGACTAAACCTAGTCATAGGCATCACCTTCAGCACCAAAACTACAGAATGTTTTGCAAGTTTATTTCATAGGACAAAAGGATGCTTGTCCCTGCACATGATAAAGAAAAAGACAAAAATGCATGCTACTGGTTTGATAAGAGAGGGTGTAGAAGGAAAGTGTCTTGAGACAGTGTTATAGATAAGGCCTCGATATCTGCACACCTGTCTGGCTCTGAGGCCAGCATTCAGGTTCACACCCCGTCTTATCTTTATTACTTTCTTTATCTTTAACATTTTAATGTTGACCCGCTGGGGGGGCTGTCGTTTCGAACTTGAAGACACAGAAATATCTTTACATGACTTTCAAGCTTGCCTTCTGGGCTTCTGCTCCCCCCGTCCACTCTGTAGCCAGAATGATCTCTCTTATTATGAGAATGACATCACGTGACTCTGCTTAACCACCCCCTTTCGAGGCACTGTCACCCTCAGGATTGAGTTCAAACCCTTTATCATGACCTGGGGCTCTTTGCCACTGGGGCAAATAGACCTCCAGCCTATTTCCCTAGCTTCACCACCTGATCTTCTCCCCGGTGGCATATACACTCTTTTCTATTCTCCCTCTGCTCCTGGCCATTTCCTGGTTTACTCAAGTTCCCAGTTTAGAAGTCACTTCCAATGGGAAAGCTTCCTCCACCTCCAAGGCTGGGTAAGGGGCCCCTCCTCTGTGCTTCTGAAGAATCCCACTTCACCCTCCCTGCAGCATGTGGCACACTGGATGGACATTGCAGACTTGTTTCTGTCACTGTCCTCCAACCTGTGTGTCATGGACTGAATTGTGTCCTCTCCAAATTCATATGCTGCAATCCTAATGTCCACTGTCTTAGGTGGGGCCCCTGGGAAGTGCATAGGTCATGAGGTGGAGCCCCCGTGAATGGGATTAGGGATCCCATGGGGCTCCTTTTCTCCTTCTGCCATGTGAGGACACAGCAAGAAGTCTGTGGCCTGGAAGAGGGCCCTTACCTAACCATGCCAGCATCCTGGGCTCAGACTTCCAGCTTCCAGAACTGTGAGCAAAGCATTTCTGTTGTTTAAGCTGCCCAGTCTGTGATATTTTGTTGTAGCAGCCCGAACAGATTGAGGCAAACCCTAACCCTGGATGTGACAGTATTAAGAGATGGAACTTCTTTAAAAGGTAATTAGGTTTAGATGAGGTCAGGAGGGTGGGACCCTCACGACGGGTTTAATGTCCTCATAAGAAGAGGGAGACCAGATCTTCCTCTCCCTGCCATGTGACTTTTTGCACTCCTGGAAGAGAGCTCTTACCAGAACCCCACCATGCTGGTACTCTGACCTTGGACTTCCAATCCTCCAGAACTGTGAGAAACAATGTCTGTTGGTTAAGCCACGCAGTCTGTGGTATTTGTTGTAGCAGCCTGAGCTGAGCCACCATGGTTTCTAATAAGGAAAATGTTCACCCCAATCCCTGAGACATTGCCTGACACACAAGAGGTGCTAAATAGATGTTTTTTGAGTTAATGGCAGTGAAACAAATATTCTCAGCAATACCACTTCATCTTCGCTTCTAGCCCCCCTGGCCAATTTCTCCTGTTTTTTCCAGGCTCCTGTACCTGGGTCTCTGAGCAATGTGGAGAAAGTCACATAATCGTGATGACTACATTCACCATCAACCCCCGCATTCTAATCTCTGTGCTTCTCAAATTGCCCTTATTCATCCCTTGTGCATTGGTGCCATTCCTAATTCAGCAATGCCCATGTTCCACACCCCCATTCCATTCTTATCACCCCTACCGAGGGGCTCCATCAGCTCTCCCCAGGGACTTCATTCAGCTCTCCTAGCTCCTTGCTGTCTCTCTCCTCCAGGTCCACCCCTTCTCCTATTCCTTTGATTGTGTTCTCTGTGGTCCCCTCTGTCACTTTGCTTTAGCCATAATCTTAACATTCACCCTTTCCTTTCCCCAGGCTCCTTTCTGTCAACTGCAAACATGCTTCTATCTGGTCTCTCCTAAAACTTATTTCACACAATCCTTTCTTCTCAGATTTCCTCAACATCCACCCACCCATCCACCCATCCACCCATCCACCCATCCATCCGGACCTGCAAGATGATGTTGGTAATCACACGATCTGGCTCTTGTTTACTCCATGACTTCATCTCTTCCATGCATACCTTTGATCATATGCTCCGCTCACACTGGCCTTCTTTCTGTTCCATGAACATCTTCTCTTCAGGAAACGTACACTTCGTGTTCACTTTCCTGGGACAAGTGAACAGACACTGCATGGCTGTCTTCTCATTTAGACCTTGGCTCAAACACCACTTCCTCAACGAGCCTTCCTTTGACCATGCAGTCTAAATTAGCACCCAGCCTTCACTCCAGCACTCTCTATAATCTGGTTCTCCTTTCCTAGTGCTTATAACAGAATGATATGAAATTTCTTTGTCATTAGATTGTTTCAATGCTGTTTATCAGTCCCCCTACCCTCATCCCTAGAATATAAGCTTTTGTAACAGTGAGGTCCTTATCTGTCTTCTTCACCAATAAATCCTTAGGACCTGTAAAGTGTCTAGCACATAGAGTAGTGCATGCTAAATTTTTGTTGAATACATGCATTCACTCATTCAACAAATATTTAGTAAAATCCTGTGTGTTTTATTTAAGGCTTGGATCTGTATTTTTTAGGAGCTCACAGTCTAGTGGGAAGATACATACATGTGCAATTTTAATAATATTGGAAGCACCACAGAGAAGGTATGCACAGTTCCAAAGATGATATACAATACATAGCCAACAACCATATGGAAAGATGCTCAATATCAGCGATAAGAAAAATGCAAAGCAAAATCAGATAACAAAGCAAAAAAAAAAAAAAAACAAAAAAAAACAGATAACAGAAGCCTAAGGGAGCCAGGGTCTCATTCCACCTAAAGGTGTGTGAAGGGAGGAATGGTAAAAGGTCTGAGAGGCTTGATTCTACTATCTCTCCTGAGTCATGTGACCAGCTCAACCTCCTACCTCTGGTGACTTTTGCCTCATTTCTAGGTCCCTTTCCTCATTTTAATGCAGGCATTCTTAAGGTCTTTTTATGGGTCCTTTAGTGGCATTGCATCCATTTTCAGAGATCCAGTCACCTGCTCTGTGTAAATAATTCCAAATATGAATCTTTAACTGGCATTTCCCTACACAATTAGTCTACAACTTCAACAACTTTTGAATTCTCTCTAGCTGGATATTATTTCAGACTCACTATATATCTATTTACATTTACTTTTATATTTTAGACTCAATATTTCTAAAATCAAATTAGTGTTCTCTTCTGCCCCAAATCTATTCTTCTCTTTTGGTGCTGGCACTTCTTCAACCACCCAGGCTAGTGTCTTTAGAATTAACCTGGTTTTTCCTTGATTCTCATGTCTCATAGTCCATTAATTAAGAAGTCTCAGATTCTACTTCCGTGATGTTCTCTTGTACAGTCCTACCCATCTATTCTTGACTTTCAGCTTCCTTGACCATTCCTCATAATTGCTGTATTAACTTCTTAAATTATTTTTTGACCTTTCCTTTCTCTTTTCTCTGGTCTACTCTTCATTTTTGATCATATATTATGTTCCTTATTCTTGATACTGGTGATTCTGTCTTTTCCTTTTTGTTCCTGATCATTCTTGTTAAAGGTTTATCAATTCTGTTGTTTTTAAAAACCAGCTTGTGATTGTTAGTGATGGTTTTAAGTTTTTTATTTCATCGATTTCTGCTCTTAGCTTTTAATTTTTTTTCTTTCTACTCTGGGTTTAATTTGCTCTTCTCTTTTTATCTTTTAAAAAGCAGACTAAAATCATTGGTTTGAAAACTTACTTCTTTTCTAAGATAGGTATTTAGGTCTATTAGGTCTATAAATTTGCCTCTAAGTACTGCTATAGTTACATCTCATATATTTTTAGAAGTTGTGTCTTTATTTTATTTTTAGAATTTTATTTATTTATTTATTTATTTATTTATTTATTTATTTATTTATTTATTCATGAGAGACAAACACGTAGAGAGAGAAAGAGAGTGAGAGAGAGAGAGGCAGAGACACAGGCAGAGAGAGAAGCAGGCTCCATGCAGGGAGCCCGACGTGGGACTCGATCCCAGGACCCCAGGGTCACGCCCTGGACTGAAGGAGGCACTACACCTCTGAGCCACCTGGCTGCCTATGTGTCTTTATTTTCATTCAGTCCAAAATGTTTCTAATTTCCTTTTTTTCCTCTCCCAGTGGCTTAGAACACAAATTTATTATCAGATAGTTCTGGAGGTTAGAAATTACTGTAGTCAAGGTATCAGCAGAGATAATTCCTTCTGGAGGCTCTCGGGGAAGCTATGTTTCCTAACCTTTTCTAGCTTATAGACACTGTCTATATTCTTTGGCTTGTGGCCCCCTTTCATGTTCAAAGACAGCAGTGGCCAGTACGGTCCTTTTATTATAGCATTTCTCTCATTCTGACTCTTTTGCCTTATGTGGCAAAAGATGGAATATAAAATGCACCATCTTAACAATTTTTAAGTGTAAAGTTCATAGTGTTCATTTTGTTATTGTGAAACAGACAGATCTCTAGAAACTTCTCATTTTGCAAAATTGAAACTATATCCATGAAGTTTCCTTCCCCTCTCTTTTCCTTCTCTCTTCCTTCCCATCTCTCTTCCCTGATAATTAGTATTCTATTTTCTGTTTTTATGAGTTTAACTATTTTAAATATTTTATATAAATGAAAATATAAAGCATTTGCCTTTTTTTGGCTGCCTTATTTCACCCAGAACAATGTCCTCAAGTTTATTTATGTTGTAGCATGTGACAGGATTTTCTTCCTTCCCTTAAAAGGTTGAATAATATTTCATTGTATGTATATACCCCTTATTGTTTATTCATTCATCCATCAGAATTTTTGGTTGCTTTTATCTCTTATCTATTGTGAATGTGCTGCTATAAGCATAAGGTGGGCAAATATATTTTTGATAATTTGCTTTAATTCTTTTGGATATATACCCAGAAGTGGGATTGCTGTATTGTATAATGGTCTTTCTTTTCTTAATTGAAGTGTGGTTGAGACACAATGTTAGCTTATATTCAAGTGAACAACATAGTGATTCTATAAGTTTATACATTATGCTATGTTCATCACAAGTGTAGCTACTACCTGTCACCATACAACACTATTACAATACCATTGACTATATCCCCTGTGTGTGCCTTTTATCCTTGTGACATTCATTCCATGACTGGAAGCCTTACTTTCCTATCCCCTTCACTCATTTCAACCATCTCCAACCACCTCCCTTCTGGCAATCAGTTGGTTCTCTGTCTTTTTGGTATTTTTTTGTATGGTAGTTTTATTTTTAATATTTTGAGGAACTTCCATGCTGGTGTCTATAGTAGTTGCACCATTTTACAATCCCACCAACAGTATGTGAGGGTTCCAATTTCTTTGCATCCTTGCCCAACACTCATTCTTTTCTTTTTTTTTTTATAGGAGCCATCTTAACGGATATGAAGTAGTACCTTATGTGATTTTGCTTTGCATTTTTCTTATCGCTGATATTGAGCATCTTTCCATATGGCTGTTGGCTATGTATTGTATATCATCTTTGGAGAGATGTCTGTTTAAGACCTTTGTAGTTTTTCAATCAGGCTATTTAATTTTTTGTTGTTAAGTTGTAGGAGTTCTTTATATATTCTGGATATTAACCCTTTGTCAGGGTTATATGATTTGCAGGTATATTCTCTCATTCTGTAGGTTGTCTGTGCATTATGTTGATTGTGTCCTTTTGATGTGCAAGAGTTGTTAAGATTGATGTAGTCCCATTTATCTGTTTTTGCTTTTGTTGCCTTGCTTTTGGAGTTGCATCCAAGGAATCACTGCCAATCTAATTTCCCTTTTGATTTGTTCTTTGGCCCAAGGGTGATTTAGATGTGTGTTGTTTGTTTTCAAATACTTGGGAATTTTTCATATATCAGTTATTGATTTCTAATTTAATTCAGTATTATAGAGAGAACATACTTTACATAACTTGCATCTTTTTAAAGTCATGGAGACTTGAAATATGGCCCAGAACTTGGTCAATCTGAGTAAACGTTCATGTATGCTTGGAAAGAATGTGCATTCTGCTACTGTTGAGTAGAATGTCCAAAAAAATATGAATTAGGTCAAGTTATTTGATAGCATTGTTCAAATCTTCTGTATCTATAATCTTATTGGTTTTTTGTTTACTTGTTCTATCAGTTATTGAGAGGAGGATGTCGAATCTGCAAATGTATTTGTGGGTCTATTTCTCTTTGCAGTTCTTTCATTTTTATTCAAATATTTTGAAGCTTCGTTTCTTAAGTCCATAAACATTTTGCATTTTTATGTTCTCCTGATGAATTGAAACTTTTATTATAATGAAATGACCTTCTTTATTCTTGGTAATGTTCTTTGCTCTGAAATCTACTTTGTCTGATATTAATAATAGTCATTTCATCTTTCTTTTGATTAGTAGAAGCTTGTTATAGCTTTTATTCATCTTTTACTTTCAACTAACTTGTGTCTTTATATTTATTTATTTACTTTTAGAGAAAGAGTGTGTGCATGAGTGGTGGGTGGGGCAGAGGGAGAGGGAGAGAGAGAGAATCTTAAATTGTCTTCTACCTAGCATGGGGCCTATGTGGGGCTGGATGGGGGGCTCAATCACATGACCCTGAAATCATGACCTGAGCCGAAATCAAGAGTCAGATACTTAACCAGCTGAGCCACACAGGCACCCCATGTCTTTATATTTAAAAATGTTTATTGGGGGATCCCTGGGTGGCGCAGCAGTTTAGCGCCTGCCTTTGGCCCAGGGCGCGATCCTGGAGACCCGGGATCGAATCCCATGTCGGGCTCCCGGTGCATGGAGCCTGCTTCTCCCTCTGCCTCTCTCTCTCTCTCTCTCTCTCTCTCTCTCTCTCCTCTCTCTCTCTGTGACTATCATAAATAAATAAAAATTAAAAAAAAAAAGTTTCTTGGGCAGCTCTGGTGGCTCAGCAGTTTAGCGCCACCTTCAGTCTAGGGCGTGATCCTGGAGACCTGGTGTCGGGTCCCATGTCAAGCTCCCTGCATGGAGCCTGCTTTTCCCTCTGCCTGTGTCTCTGCCTCTCTCTCTGTGTCTCTCACGAGTAAATAAAACCTTTAAAAGAAAATGTTTTCTTTTTCTGAAAGATTTTATTTATTTATTTATTTATTTATTTATTTATTTATTCATTCATTCATTCATTCATTCATTTGAGAGAGAGAGAGAGAGAGAAGCATGAGCCAGGGGTGGAGCAGAGGGAAAGGGAAAAGCAGACTCTCCGCTGAGCAGGGAGCCTGATGCAGGACTCGATTCCAGAACTCCAGGATCATGACCTGAGTCAAAGGCAGATTTTTAACCAAATGAGCCACCTAGGCATCCCTAAAATGTGTTTCTTAAAAAAATGTTTTTTGTATGCAGCACATAGTTGAGTCTTGCTTTTTTTTTTTTTTTTTTTAAATACTCAATCTCTGTCTTTTAAAGAGGGCATTTAAATGCTTATATTTAATATGATTGGTAGTATGGCAGTATTTAAATCTACCCTCCAGCTGTTTGCTTCCTATTTGTCCCATCTGTTTTTTGTCTCTCCTCTCACCCTTTTTATGGTTTCTTTCGGATTAATTGATTTTTAAAATTCTGTTTACCCTCTTTGTTGGCTTAAGAGATATAATTTTTGTTTATTATTTTGTGATTGTTTGGGATATATAGCTCTTTAGCTTATCATAGTCTACTTTTAAGTAATATTATACCCCTCCATGTGTAGCATAAGAACTTTATAACAGTATATGTCTTTTCCTCCCTTTCTGGTCTTTGTGCTATTGTTGTCATACATTTTACTTCTGTGATTGACTCCATAGTGCACTGACTATTGAAAAATAGTCAATTATTTTTAAAAGAGATGTTAAAAATGAGAAAAAAGTGTCTTGTATTACCCACATATCATTTTTGGTGTTCTTGATTTTTTTGTGTGTAGGTTCAGATTTCCATCTTGTATCATTTTCTTTTTTGCTTGAAGGACTTAAAATTGAAATATATTTTTTTAGTGCAGGTTTGCTGGTGGTGACTATTTCAGCTTTTGTATGTCTCAAGAAGGCTTTATTTTTCGTCATTTTTGAAACTTCTTTTTGATTGCTATAAGATCCTAGGTTGGCAGTCTTCTTTTCTCATATTTTTACACCTAGAGGTTTGATTTGGATCTTTAAGAAAAAAAAATCTCCCGTATTGCTATTTAACATGCCTATCTTTCTTTTGGCTTTTTGGATGTATAGAATATAGTTAAGACATTGTTTTAATGTCCATATTAATTTTATAATTATTATTTTATTTTAAATTTATTTCAGCTTTATTGATGAATACTTGACATAAAGAAGTAAGATACTTGAAGTGTAAACCACAGTGATTTGATATACATATGCAATGTGAAAGGATTTCCCCATCTAGTTAATGAACACATCCATCACTTCACATATTTATCTTTTTTTGTGTGTGTGAGAATATTTAAGCTCTACTCTCTTACTAAATTTCAATTATATAATACAGTGTTATCAACTATAGTCATCAGTTTTACATTAGCTCCTCAGACCTTATTTATCTTGTAGCTAAAAGTTTGTATTCTTTTACCAAACTCTCCTTATTTCCCCTACCCCCCAAACCCTGGCAACCACTTTTCTACTCTCTATTTCTATGGGTTCACTTTTTTTTTAAATTCCATGTATAAGCGATACTATGCAGCATTTGTCTTTCTCTGTTTTCCTTATTTTACTTATTGTACTTTACTCAAGGTACACCCATGTTGTTGCTAATGGCAGAGTTTCACTTTTTCTCATGGATGAATAGTTTTCTGTTGAATGTAGATAGCACATCTTTATCCATGCACCCATCAATTGATGGACACATAGGCCGTTCTATATCTTAGCTATTATGAGTAATGCTGCAGTGAATATGGGAGTGAAGATAGCTCTTCAATATCCTGTTTTCACTTCCTTTGGATATATACCCAGAAGAGGGATTGCTGGATCATATGGTAGTTCTATTTTTAATTTTTTGAGAAATCACCATACTGTTTCCCATAGTGGCTGCACCGATTTACATTTCTACTAACAGTCCACAAGAGTTTCCTTTCCTCTGCATCCTTGCCAATACTTGTTATCTCTTATCTTTGTGATAATAGCCATGCTAACAGGTGTGAGGTGATATCTTGTGGTTTTGATATGCACTGCTTGATGATGTTGAGCACCTTTTCTATTGTTTTTTTTAGTTCTTATTTCACTTATATATGCTGTGATCTTTGTTATTTTTTTCCTCTACTAACTTCAAGCTTTATTTTATTTTATTTTATTTTATTTTATTTTATTTTTTTCAATTCCTTGAGTGTAAGTTAGGTTGTTTGAGATCTTTCTTATTTCTTTATGTAGATGTTTATCACTATGAACTTCCCTCTTAGCACTGCTTTTGCTGCATCCCATAAATTTTGGTCTATTTTATTTCCATTTCCACTTGTTACAAGATAATTTTAAATTTCTTTTTTGATTCCCTCTTTGACCCTTTGGTTGTTCGGTAGCATGTTGTTTAATCTTCCCATATTTGTGTTTTCTTCTTATAATTGATTTCCAGTTTCATACCATTGTGGTCAGAAAAGATGCTTGATACAATTTCAGTCTTCATAAAGTTATTAAGACTCGTTTTGTGGCCTAACATATGATCTCTCCTGAAGAATGTTCCATGTACATTTGAGAAGCATATGTATTCTGCTGCTTTGGGATGGAATGTTCTGTGTATATCTGTTAAATCCATCTGGTCAAACATGCCATTTAAGTCTAATGTCTCCCTATTGATTTTCTGTCTAGTTGATCTATCCATCATTGAATGTAGAGTACTGAAGTTTCCTATGATTACTGTATTGCTGTCTATTTCCCCCTTGAGGTCTGTTAATATTTGCTTTATATATTTTGGTGCTTTTATTGCTACTAATGTTATATTTTCTTGTTGGATCAATCCCTTTAGCATTATATAATGCCCGTCTTTGTCTCTTATTATGTTCTTTGTCTTAAAGTCTATTTTATCTAATATAAGTTTAACTATTCCTACTTTCTTTTGTTTTCCATTTTCATGGAATATGGCTTTTCATCCTTTTACTTTCAATCTCTGTGTCCTTAAAGCTGAAGTAAAAAACAAAACAAAAACAAAAACAAAAGCTGATGTGAATTTCTTGTCGGTAGCATACAGTTGAGTCTCCTAACTGTACAATTGACACCACATTTGCAGACTCCCTCAGGGCCAGCAAGATACTCTACTCTTGACAATAGACAATTTCAAGTTTCTTGGGTGCTACTAAAACACACAAATCTCTGTGACGTTGATACTGAGTGATTTTCCAGTTAAGCTCCAGAGGCTATTTGCAATATACCACAGATAAGACATCTATCTCCCTGAGATGACTGAGCTCTCTTGTTCCTTCAGTCCCTGAGAACAAGGAACTCGTGCCTCTGTACACCTCATCACGCTGAGAAGTGGATTGCCATTGATCTCTTGATATACCTTCAGATGTTAGATTTGTCCTCTCACCTGAAATATCTTCCCTATAGGCCTATATTTCTTTGTTGAGTATTCCTTTGTTTGTGTCATGAAAGCTTATTGCGTCTGCATGCTGTATATCATGTCATCTCAAGACAGGATGGAAATATCTTGGGCCATGCTTTTGAAGTCTCATATAGCTCTTTTCAAGGCATCTAGCTTCTAGCTCCCTAATCTCTGCACTTGAGACACAGTGAAGTATGGCAGAGACAGTATAAAAATATGAATTGAAAATGCTGGATTTTAATTCTTGGCCTGCCATTAATATCCTGTGAGAATCTTATAAGTTATTTAACTTCTCTGGGCTTCTATTTTTTTTTTTCATTTGAAGTGAAAATTAACAATAAGCAATATTGATAGCTTTCATTTATTGCATGCTCACTCTGCACCAAGCTCTGTATTAACTGTTTTACATGTTTTGTTCTTTTGACCTTTAGAGAGACACTTTTTGAAGATTAATTGTTCTATTTCCATTTTATGGCTGAAGAAATTGAAGCTCAATAAGTTAAGCAATATGCTTAGCTAGTAAATGAGGGAGCTAGGATCCAAACTCAGGTTATGGACTGAGGTATGTAAGTAGGTTACCTATAAGTTTTTTTTTTTTTTTTTAATAAATTTTCCACAAATACACCAGATCGCAGATTACCTATGGTAATCTTTGAGCTCTTGTGGTTTCTGGTGCTTGAGCCTCAGAATTATGTATGTTAAAGAACTAAACTCAAAAATCATTACTATTTATTGGAGGCCTAAAATGTGCTAGCCACCTTAAGTACCTTGTTTTCAAACAATGTCTCTTTCTCTTTCAATACCAGTCTCCATTTCTTCTTGAATTCTGGTTAGATATTTGTTGGACATTTTCATTTTATTCTTCATATATTTTAATCCTTTCTTAAGTGCTGCATTCTGGGGACGCCTGGGTGGCTCAGTGGTTGAGAATGTCTGTCTTTGGCGCAGGCCGTGATCCCAGGACCCTGGGATCAAGTCCTGCATCCCGCTCCCCACGGGGAGCCTGCTTCTCCCTCTGCCTATGTCTTTGCCTCTTTCTCTGTGTCTCTCATGAATAAATAAATAAAATCTTAAAAAAAATGCTGCATTCTGTACCATATCCTTAGGTTTATCTTCAGTTTACTAATTCTTCCTTCAGCTTTGTTTAATAGTTTGTTAAAACTCATCCACTGAAATGTTTTCATTTCATCAGCTATACTTTTTTATTACTATAAGGTCTATTTGTTTTTTAAGCCTGCCTGTTTCTTTTTTAAAGAGCATCTTATTTGTTTTTTATATTTTTTATTATTTTTGTCTTAATCATTTAACATTTTATTTTTTTAGTCTGTATGCATTTTTTAATGGTCAGAATTTCTTAAGAATTGAGTTCTGCTGTTTATTTTGTCTGCTGACTTTCACTGATGGTGGTTTCTTTCTCCATATGCTGTGTGTGAACTTGGGTTTGAGAATTAAGTCCCTTTACAGAGGTTCTATATTGATTTTCTGGGTGATCTAAGATTTCACCTTGGATAGCAGGATTTCTTCAAGCTTGTGAGAGATTTGGCTGAGGTTTTAAATTCCCAGAGGGAGGATTTCTTTTTTTTTTAAAACTGAATCAGAAATAGAATGGCTTTCTTTTTCTCTGCCTGTACTGAAGGTGAATTTTCCCCTAATTCATTGCTTTTCTAAATTATCTTGGAGAGTTGTATCTTTATATGGAAGTTGCAGTTTTACCTCTTGGCTCCTCTGAGCAATGGAGATTGCTCCTCTCTCCCTCTGTGTTGTCACAGAGTGGACTCACACATTTTCACTCTGGTTTCTGGTTTCTTCTTCATTTCTGGCCTCTGGAGAATTGCCCATTTTCAAGAACCCAGCTTGGCATTTAAAAGGAATTCGTATTTTATTTGGTATTTTAAGTTGTATTATAATGGGAGTTTTCTGGGTCTTCCTGTCTCAGGGATGGGTTATCCTTTTCCATGGTGCATGCAGCTTTGGGACTGATGCAAATGGAGCGGTGAGGGAGGAAGGGGGCACTTGCTTAGACAGTCTGATCAGCTGAATCCACCCTGGCGATCAATGGATGACAGATGTCACAGCCAGATCACCAATATGTCCCAAGAGATTTGAAAATGGTTACCTCTGGGGAGCAAAAGATGGGGTGGGAGCTGTCACTGTTGTTTTCTTGACAAGTCTTGCAGACGATTTAACATTGAACAAAGCACAGGTGTAATTTTGATAAAAATCAAACAAAAGTGACAATCAATATGCAAATTTGTAATAGAAATTATTATATTTTTAAAAAGAAAATAAAAAATTAAGTCATTTGGAGCCTTACCTGAAATCAGAGTATCTACTGGAAATCATGGTGGGAAGTTCCAAGAAAACTATGGGCACAGGCCATGAGTCTTGCCCTGTCCTGCCCCCAGCTCGTCTGCTGAGCCCACCTATTTCCTCATGTGGCCTAAGGCTGCCTATGTCCCGCAGTTGGTTTCTGACCAGATTGGGCTCTTGGTGTTGTCCATGCTTCTCTGTTTTTCTCTGCCCTGCCCCTTGCCTCCAGTGTCCTCCAGGTTCTGATCTCCTGTCTATCTCATGTCTATCGACATGGAGATTTTCCTTGCTTTTAGCAATTAGCTTCTCTTGTTTTACCTGTGGCTGCTTTTTAGAAAAAATTAAAGTATAATATTAGTTTCAGGTATATGACATAATAATTCAACATTTGTAGACATTAGGAAAGTATCATCACATTAAGCCCATTATCCATCTGTCACCACAGCAAGTTACTTTTTTTTATCTTTGTGATGAGAATTTCTTAACAACTTTCAAAATTATAGTACGATATTATTGACTACAGTCCCCACGTGGTGGTACATTACATCCTCATGACCTGGTGTTTTGTTTTTAATCTAGTTTAATCTAGTTTGCCCTGCCCATCTGGCCTGAGGGTGGCAGAGGGCTGCCAGAGGGTCAAATCCTGCTAAAGATGTTTGAAGGGGCCAGCACAGTGTTTTGTAAAGCCCTGACTCTGAACCCATTGGGCCAGGCAGGCACTCCCCAGCTTCTCCACAACTTCCTTCTGTTGTCCCTCTTATGCCATGGACGTTACACAGTTACCTCCTGATTCTAGCCCCATCTTATTTATTCTATTCCACTCTCGATGGCGATAGCTCAAAAGCAAATACAAATGATTTTCTTGTTTTCTGTTATTTTTCATGACCTATCAAAAAATGAATGTCCCCACTCTCCCAAATTGGAACATTAAGTAGTATTTTCATCAGGTAAATCACAAAACAAGTGAGAGACTTACTCTTACTAAAGTAAGATGGTGTGGTGTGATGGTCTAATTTAGTTGAGGTGTACTCCTGGTGTATAGTCGCATGCCATTCTGTTCTTCGCCATTAAATTAATGTCAAAGGCATTTTGACACCTACATGTTTTGCACATCTGTACCAGAAAACTTACCTTCTTGAGACTCTGTATGAGGCTCTTCTCCATCTTGAAGATTCCCCCCACCAGGTACTTTCTTCCATATGATCTTGATCTTGTTCTCTGATCGTCCTAAATGTATCAGCATGTTCTGTCCCTCAGTGTGATGGTCAAGTTTTCTAGAACAGCCTTTTTTCCCCCTTTTAATTTCTTCTTTCTTGCTTGTGGAATATAGCCCTGTTTCAGGCACATAGTATGCTCTGGGGAAAAAAATTGATACTTTCTGAAAGACTTTCATTTTTTTTTTTTTTTACTAAAGACTTAAGAAAACAAAAATGTCAATAATTTTTAACATGAAGAATTTCCAAACTTTAAACTTACTTAAAGGTTCAAGGTGAGAAAATTGTTACATATCACTTTCATCATCACTGATAGTTTAATGTTGCCCTAACATAAGTTGGAATTTGTTTCTTCCAGGCCAGAAACATCAAGAGAATTCTTAATCCAGCTGGTGAAAAAAAAAATGAAGCATTAGAAGTAATAGCCCGGATCTGGAATCCAGAACTGGAAGCTGCAAGATGATGGATGATGTTCCCTCTTCAGGATAGTTTTAAACCTATATGTTGCCATAGGTAAAATGACAATGGTCTTTAGGACTTACAAGATAAATATTGGATCAGTTTATCAAATCAAAGGACTTCATAACTATTCTTGTTTTCAGGCAAATATTCCAGTTATATTCACTCATAGCCACCACCAAAAGCCAGTACTTATTTCATAATTGTTATACGTTTCTTTGCACTACTGTTTACCTTTGTTTCATGTTCCTGGCTGGCTTTCAATTTCCTTAAAAGCAGGAGATGGTGTGTGATTTATGATGGCATTCAGTTTTTTTTTTTCTTTTTTTTCTCTCTTTTTCAAGTTCTTATCTGGATAGCCTTCATTTATTTATTTTTTTCAAAAAAAGATTTATTTATTTATTTATTTATTTATTTATTTATTTATTTATTTATGAGAGACACACAGAGAGAGAGAGAGAGAGAGAGAGAGGCAGAGACACAGGCAGAGGGAGAAGCAGGCTCCATGCTTGGAGCCCGATGCAGGACTTGATCCCAGGTCTCTAGGATCACGCCCTGGGGCCGAAGGCAGGTGCCAAACCGCTGTGCCACCTGAGCTGCCCGGCTGCCTTTAAAAGCTTTACACATGTTGCTTTTTATTTAATCTTCATGGCATCCTATGAAGTGGGTATTCTGTAATATCCCCATTTCACAGATGAGAAAACTGAGGCACAGAGCTATTAAATAACTTGCACACAGTTAGTAAGTAGTGTGACCAGGATTCTGACCCAGAAATTCTGGCTCCAGAATCTATGCTCCTAACCAATATACTATGTTAGCATACCATCTCAAAAATCTTTGCTGCTAATGATGTAAATTGAACAGAAGTTTAACATCACAGGGGAGTGAGAGGAGGAAGAAAATGTTCTTTTTTCCACTTTCAGATCAGGGCTGGTATGTATTTATAGAATTATACACGTTTGATTAGGACACTCTTGGAATTTAGTTTGCAGTAAACATGTATTTGATTCCCAGCCCTTTGCAAAATGCAAACAAACTCTGTACTTGTATGCTTTGGCACACTCTCCCAGATGGTCAGATGGGAACTTAGAAGTTGCAGAAGTAATAGTTTAATTGTATGGCTATAAAATTAAGAGTCTTTCTTCAGTGCCTTCTATCTTTCTTTCCATCTTTTTCTGGTTGAGTGAGGATTAGAAATTGGACTAATATAAGAAAAACAGGAGTCTGTGAAGTGTTATATCTGATACTGGCAGCATCCTGCTCTGAATGGGGTTACTCAGATTGCATCACTAACAGAGATAGGGTTTAGGATAGGAAACAGGAGATCAAAAAGAAATGCTACATTGAGCATGTATGTGGAGGTTAGGACTCATTTTAAATTTAGAAATGTTTATGGTGATCTGCAGATTTTTTTTTTTTGTACTCTAGCACCAAAGAACCAGAAGTACAGTAGTAAAACTTAAATGAAACAACTGCGATTTTTTTTTAGGAAAGTGGACCCTCAGAATATGTGTAATTTTTCTTGCATATGTCTAAATATTTGGCTGTAAAGACAGTAGATGTGATAACCTATGAGATAGAAGAGGACATTGTTCGAAATAACTAATTGTTAACGTGTCGAATTATGAGGACGGCATCCTTGAAAATAGAAGAGCACTCCTGTTTTCTAACCAGATATTCTTCTTTATTATAGTCATACAGGCAACTGTTTATTATTCTGTTTGGTTAAGGCATTAACTGGAGAACTAGCAGACAACTTTGTGGTGGAACCAATCAACTCTCGGTGAAAAATCTAACTGTATTTTAGATTCCACTCTTGAATATAGGGCCAGAGATTAAAGAGTCAGATTCTAATCAGCCGGGGTAGGACATGGCCCAAGTATCCACGCCAGAGTGAAAAGGGCCAGCAGCAGTGAGATCTTCATTTAGATCTCCTCCAAGAGAAGACTTTTAAAAATTAACTTGGAGTCCCCTTTCCGGTGAAGCAGTAGGGAGATGCCACTGATGTGAGTCACGGAGGCTCACTCCCCATATTTTGTGAATTTGTAGAGAACTTTAGCTACTCCACTTGTCACTAGATTCCAGGTGATCTGGACTTTTAGCAATGTGACCAGGGGTCAAGGACTTGAAACTGAAAAGCTGTAGATGGTCTTGGTAGGGGGTTTTAACTATCAAGACCAGCGGGGATGCTTCTCACAGATCCAATGAGAGGGAAGCTACGGTGCTGTCATGTGCAGTCACCACTTACAGAATATTCTTCATGGTCCCTGAGGTTTTCTTTGTTGCTTCCATTCTTCTGGGACATTCTATACAACTTGGTTTTGAGGAAAGCTTCAGGTAAGTGAAAGAAGATGGAGTTTGAGTCAGGCAGATCTGAATCTGAATCTTGTCACAACCATCATCATTAGCTGTGTGATTTGGAGGCAGATTGTCCTTTTTGGGCAGTGATATCTTCTTATGTAAAATGCACTCAGAAAACTAGCACACACAATTAATGAGAGGATGAGCAAGCCAATGTGGGCATGGAGTCTGGTGCTTTATGAGATTTAATTAGCTCAGCTTTTCTCCCTCCTTGCTGCTTACCCATCGATGGCTGATGCTGTCCTATGGATGTGAATGCTCTGGCACAGAACTCAAGGCTGGCTGGAGATGGGAGAACTGACTTTTTTCTTTGGGGTCGGTCTCATCCTACAGAGACCAAGAATGTCTGATCAGAGGGCCTGAGTGAGTGGAATCCAGGGTTGGTGCAAAAGCATCCTTTTCAAAGTGTTGCCTCTTTCCTCTCACTAGTTTCACTTACCTTTTTTAAAAAAGATTTTATTTATTTATTTGGGAGAGAGAGAGGCAGAGAGAGAGAGAGAGAGAGAGAGAGAGAGAGAAATCATGAGCAGGGGAAAGCAGCAGAGGGAGAGGGAGAAGTAGATTACCTGCTGAGCAGGGAGCCTGACACAGGGCTCTATCCCAGGACCCTGAGATCATGACCTGAGCTGAAGGCAGATGCTTACCAGACTGAGCCACCCAAATAACACTCACTTACCTTTTAAATATAATCCTTCTACCCTTAGAAAAATCATTGTTTTGAAGAGTAGGAACACATTTTTAAATATAATAGATATAAAAACATGGGAGGAAGCAGACTTATCTCATGTCTCCAAGCCAAGACTGCCCTGCACTATATTTATGTGGAGCAAAGATTGCAGTTGGAACTCAGGCTAATGGTTCATGCAATAGTTTGGATGTGACTGGGTTTTCCTGAGAGGCTGGTCTGAGCCAGTTGGGGGTTGTTTTCAGGAAGACACCTGGAAAGCATCCATGCTCAGGACTGAAGGGAAACTGATTTCAAGACCACTTAGAATTCTTTTATTTGTGTGTGTGCACTGGCCTGTCCTTGGGTTTGTGTCTGAGTCCCACAGCAATGGTGTGGTTTAAATACAGGAGAAGTTGCCTTGCTAAAGTCTATGCAATACTGGGGTGCAAGGAGTACTCACTGATGAGCTCCATGACAAAGGCAATTTAGGACAAAGGTTGGGAGAGGAATGGTCTTCCCTTGGCAGGGACAGAAGCCAGCAGGTCCTGTGGCTTCTATTGCTGCTGGAGGTGATGTCTGTAGTTTGGTAGCCACGGGGGACTGGCCCTCTGGCACTGGCTTCTCTGCCCCCCATGAGGACAGTTTTAGTACAGACGGTTGGGAACATCTCCCCAATGGCACAGTCTGCAGTGGCACCAGCAAGGGCATTGCTTTTATGAGTCACACGGTGTTGGCTGCTTCATGAGCTTCAGAGCCCTTAGTAGGAGCAAGGGCAGGAAGAAAGGGAAGGTTCTGTAGAGTTATTGAGGAGGGCTGTGGTCCTGAACACTCCTGGGGATTTCCTGAAAGGGGATAGGTTTGAAGAGAGATTGGTATTCTGAGGTGGCGAGGGTGGGCAAAGCTGAGAACTGCCATCTGTGAATCTTCAGGAGGCCCCAGTCCTGCCTTTTGGCTGGGATGGCCTGGGAAACCCAGGCTGTGTTTGTAAATTATTGTGCATTTGTGTATTGATTTATATTGAGGAAACCACTGACAAAAGGAGGCTGACAGGCAGTTGACGATGAGGGTAGATGTGAATTTATAACCCAAGAACTCAGAAAATGGAAAAACAAAAAACAGGATTTCCCACCCTCCCCCAAGACAGGAATGATATATTCAGTAGAAAATGCAAACCAGGCTTCAGAGCTGGAAATTCAGTTTAGATCTGTGGCCTGAGGCAAAAGGCATTTGTCTAGAGGCAGGGTGGGGTGCAGTTGGGAATAACTGGGTAGATTGGGGCCTGTGGAAGCAGTGGAAGTAAGTGCCAACTGGATGTACTGCTCTCTGTCACTGCCCAGAGAGACTCAGCAGGTGCTGGGCCTGGACACTGAGCTGTGTGCACATGTGTGGATGTGTGTGCACATGCACGTGTGAGCCCATGCACACTTTTGGGCACATCCACCGTGGCAGGCATGGTACCACAATTGGGAGATAAGACCAATGTCTGGGAAATAAGGGAAGGAAGAGTCTGGATTGATAATTAACTAGATGTGCTGGCTTGTATAGAAGCATTCAGAACTAAGGCTTTGAAATAAGAAAGTTTCTAGTTGGATAAAGTGAGATTTGGGGGGAACTTCTGGCTATCTGTCCACGTCGACATAATTGATTCTAGGATAACTGCTTATCTCTCACATTGGGGAGGAAGAGAGGGCTTTTCAGATTAAACTGTTTTGTAGCTTGTTCTGTGGAGAAAGTGTCTTGAGTTCAGTGTAAATTATAATCAAAATAAACTTTTGAAATGTTTTGACTTTATCCTGATATCCTGAATATTTGACTACATCAGCAAGATGATTTGGAGGTGTGCAGATAGATGGAGCCTTTCTAAGCTGAGCAACATGTGCTTCCTTACATAGGGGTCTTAGCAAAGGGAAGAATGTTGGAGGCCAACCAGAGAAGTCAATATAGGTAGCTCTTCTAAAAAGACCAAATCTCCTTCTTAGAGAAGGTTGGTTAGTTGCTTTTTTCAAGATAAATGCCACAAATATGCCTTCTTCATATTCCCAGATATCTTAATTTCTCCTTAAAGCACATTTTAGAGGAGTGGAAAATGGATTCTCAGAGACCCTAACCATCAGATAAGCAGCTTGGGTTAGACACCTAGATTTCAGCTTATCCCTTCATCTGGGTTTCTATTTGCTTCTGAATTTTTACCCAGGGCCCATTGATAATATTCTTGGTTAGACTGTGGGACTTTCCCAGACTTCACACCAAGCTCATAAAACTCCCTTTTCAAATGTCTTTTTTTTCTTTTCTTTTTTTTTCAAAAATAAATGTGAAAACAAAGAAACACACCTAGATAAACAGAGAAGTACAAATGCTATAACAGAGCTGCCTGTCGGCAGGATGGTGAAGCAGTTTTCTCAATGAATATGTTATGTATTAAAGCCCTGTACTTAAAGGGCAGAAAATTGATCGAAAGGAGACGGTGACACTTCCAGAGTTCACAACCCTCTCTGATAACACAGTGGAATTTAAAAAGCAATTTTAAACATAGGAGGAAAGAAAACTATGCAAGGGATATTTGAAGCAGAGTCAAGCTCATAATGCCTCATGCCAAGAATAATTATTCATCATCCCCCTAGGGCACGTCCCCTAAAGCATGCCAACTGAGTGCCAGAAATGCCAGGGAAGACCTTTTGCCCAAATGGTCATTAACGTGGTTCTTAAAATGTATTCTTGGCATTTTTCACAGGACACACTTTGAAGTGAGCAGATCTATAGATCTTTGAGAGGTGTGGTTATGACCATCTATCTATCCCACTGCCTATCGCCCCTTTATTACAGTGTGTCACTTAACAATACAGGACCTAAAGTAGTGTGGAAGAAACATGTGCCAGGAAAGGGTTCTCCCTTTTACTTCTGGAGAAGTAATCTTTAAAAAGAAAATCCCTGTATTGGGTTCTCTGGTTTCCCATGTGAAGAGCAACATCTTGTAAGAAGAGGATGCCTTTTTTCCTCTCTACCTTCCACTCATAGCTGGTCTCAGTTCACCACTTATTGGGAGTTCTTTAGACCTCTACGTGTGGTGTCAGGGAGCATGTGAATCATTGATGCAGAACAAAAAGGCAGATTTTTAGGGTTTGTTGAATACGATGAGGAAATTACTACCAGTTTACACATGAGGCTTTCACACAAGTCTTTCATTCCAACGGCTAGAATGTTTTCTATTCCAGTTGATCTGCAACTCATCCTGAAATTATCTCAGTAAGATTTGCTCGGTGGTTCTACTCACAACGTCGAAAGTTGCTGACACGGGGTGAGTGGAAGGTGAGTACCACCTTCTAGAACCTTTGTCAAACCAGTCCAGCACATCTCTACGCTGTTCATAAGTTAATTGCTAACTTCCAAGGAAAAAAAATACCTTTTCTTACTTTCTGGCCTCTTATCAAACATGCTGAGCACGGCTTGGTTAAGCAGTAACTCTTGCTATGCAAGTAAACAGAATTCCCCACCCCACAACCCTCTTTTCCATACTAATCTAAATGAGGGGCACATGAGCACTGGGGAAAAAGTAATCAGCAGCTGTTAATAACATGCTGAACTGGAAGTGATTCAGTTTCTTTAATACACCTTGAGAATATTTACATCTGTAGAGGACAGAGTGTTTACAAGGGCCCAGTGCTTATTTATCTGAGGACACTTTAATGGAAACACAATTTTATGGGCTCTGGGGACACCCGCCTGCCAGCATTTCGACCTTCAGCAACAGTGACTCTTACCTGAGTAAAAAAGCCTTATGGTTTCAGTGGACTTGGCCCTTACTTTGACTTTTCAGAGGTTTTATAAAAGGTTAGAATCTCAAGTGGTTTTGGGATTTGAGGGTGAGGGGGGTGAGGTTTGAACACCATCCAGGCCTTGGATACAAAGACAGCTGAGAAGTGATGGCCCCTCTATGGCTTTGTCCACACAAGCAGGAGAGGAACAGGGCCACCTATGTAGCGTGACTTGGGGGTTGCCAGAAAAGCAGCCCCCTGACCAAGAAGGAGGCCTCTCTTCTCACAGACCTACCTCAGAGTCTGATATTTAGACCAGGAGATTTCTGCATTTTGGTTTGGGTATAGACTCCAAAACATCTCCTTTAAAAATTCTACTTAAAAGAGGAATGTATTAAGGTATCGGCATCCAGACCACATACTATGATTAAATAGATATCACCTGCAGGGTCGTGAAGGTGTGGGGACCACAGAAAATGCCACCATCTCCCACCTGGCTCCTGATCTGGGACTCAGCCCTTTTTACCTTCCCAAGATCACATTGCCAGAAGGTCCCAGGAGCACCTGCAGAGAGAGCCATCACTTTTGTTCTCTGGAACTTGTGTTTCTCATGGTGGCTTTGAGATTAGGGTGGTAATGTTTACGTTCAGGATTGGACTGAGATCTTTAGGGGCTCTAAATACTGAAAGCATTATGGTCATCTTCCCTTATCCTGGTTATAAAAATTCCAATTCAGATTCATTCTAAACTGCAAAACAGACCCAATGATGGATTAACTAAATGCTGATTTTCCCCATGAGCACTAGTTTCTTCCATTTTTTGAAATAGAAAATGTGAAATTCTTTCAGGATCTTTTTCTGTTGTGCTAATATGCTAAGGTTATACCCAGGATCTGAGAGTCAACATACCTAAATGCATTTACTCCCCCAATCCTGTTTCTAAGTGACAGACTCACCTCTTCAGTTCCCCAGTGTTATTTCCACTCATATGTCTCACGAGCATCTCCATCTTGCCAGGTCTGAAACAGGACCCACAATGTTTTCCTCCAAATGTTTTCTTCTTCTGGTGTTTTACACCTCAAATATTCATCCAATTGCTCAGGTCAGAAATCTGGGTGTCATCCTTAACACCTCTCTGTCACCTCTATATCCCAAAACTCCATGATTTTTCTTCCTAGATATCTCTCAGCTTCATCCAGTGTTACTTTCATCCCCTTGTCACTATCCTACTCAAGGCACCATCAGCTCTTGCCTAGGGTAATGCGGGAGCTGTCTTAACTACTCCTCCTGCCTCTACTCTTTTTCATCTTAAACTTCTGTTCTGTAACATGGAGCCTGAGTGATCATTCTAATCAGGTCATGTTCCTCATCCCATTGCTTTGACAGCCTAAATGGTAACCTAAGGCTTAAACTCCTTTATGAGATTTATAAAACTGCTGGCAATCTGGCTGTGCCTTCTGTTCCATCCCATCTCTGGCCACTTCCCATCTACTGCTCTACACCCCTGTGATGGTAAATGTCTATATATGTCCATGAACATGATAATCTGCTACACTTGGGCCTTTGCACACAATGTCTTTGCCTGACCAATTCCTGCTCCAACACCTCTTCTGTTCAGGTCCTTTCCTGAGTGTACCCAAAGACCCCATGTTATACTCACCACCCTGCATGATTTTTTGGTCTGACCCTTCCATAACCTGTGAGCTTCAGGACATCAGGCATTCTGTGGGTCTTGTTGATACAGTTTGCTGGTACCTAGCATAACACCAACCACAGAGCAAATGCTCAGTAAATGCTTGTTGACTGAATGACTCTGTTTTCATTCATTATATTTGAAGGACACTTTTGGGAAAAGGGGCTTGCTTGCAGCTTTGGTTAAGGATTTTAAGTAGATAGGTGTTGCATCTAGGTTCCATGTATGGGGATGTAGGGATAAAGTACAAGTTTGAGACATAAAATATAATAATAGCCATAATTCAGTGATGTGTTCACCGTGGTCAGGTTCTTTATCTATATAGGATCTCATGGTTACCCCCAACATGTAGATGAGAAACCCGAGGTGTCAATAGGGTAAGCAACTTAGCCAAGGTCACTTGGTGTGGAGGGGAGTGCTGAAAGTGATGGCCAAGTGATACTAAGAATGAGCTTTTTATCCCCAGTGTACCCTGGCCTATCTGTGTGGGGCCTAAGAGCATGGAGGGCATCTAACATTACCACAATTGTTTTGTAAAGTTGTCACTGAGCCATGGTCACCTTGCTCTAACATTTCACTCATGTTATGAGTAAGGTGTCTATTGGATGTGTGTGTGTTCAGTATGGGAAAGCACAAGGAAATGTAATGTCAAGAGTCACTAGGTAGATTAATAGACATAGCAGCATTTGCTATTTTGAATCACTTGGCCTATTTTTCCAAATAATTACTTTAAAAAATAATCAATGAATTAGTTCATTCCTTCACCAAATCTTTATTAAGTAGAATGCAAGATGCTCTTTTATACCCTGGGTGAGAAAAGAAGAAAGGTACCAGATGGCCTTCAACTAGCAGGGAGAGAGGAGACCAGCCACCCTTCACTATCACAAAGCAGGGAACGCTGGTGCCATATACATGGGACTCTGAAGTGTGGGCTATTCTGAGACTGAAGGCCATTTTTTCCTGGTGACAGGAGAAAGTGGCATACGGCCAACTGCCAGCAATGTTGCTCAATATTAACATCAATGAGTGTTTCATCTTATATAGGGAATATAAAGCTATAAATACTTAACCAATTAGGATTTCCACGTGCATCTCATGTATAGTATGCAAACATCACAACTAAACAGAGCAATTGTGTTTGTTGCTGAGTCTAGCAGTATATCTGATTAGTACAATTATTAAAAATAACTCAGATGTTTTTTGCATCACTTCTAACATGCTGTATATTTTTATTGTAAGGCCAGGAGTCTTAACCTGGAGGTCCCAGATGTATCTGATCTTTGGACCCAGATATTAAAAGCAAAAATCTGTATATATATATATATATATATATATATATATATATGTAAATAACTATTTTTCTGCTTATAATTTTCATGTGATTCTTAAGGGCATATGTAACAATTTTATTGTTGAAAGGTGTATTTCACAAAAAGCGGGTATTATTTATTAATTTCTTACACAAATTCCACACAATTCTTTTCTAAGAATAAACATAAACAACAAAATGATTTACATGCTGTAACTTTTTTAATGTTATGATTTATAATAGATAATAGGTCTAGAATATGCCATAGTGGCTTGGAATATGAGAAAAGTTTAAGTGTTTAAGAAAAAATTGGAAGTAAGCAATGTACTATCTAAATTGGATGATCAGGACACATCCAAATCCTTAGCTCTATCTCTATCCATGCACCAGAAATATAAAACCAACAAAAGACCTACCAGACTCTAATTATTGGATTCTAGTGACTTAAAGATTCTGAACAAGCTTTGAAATGCTGTATTTATGCAGTTGGCTGGGGCACTCATCCTATTTAGGAAACATCACAGCCAATTTGAATGGCAAGTTGTCTAGGGTTGGATGCTGTCTTAGTTTGGTTTCTTCCAGAAGTAGATTCTGAGATGAGGATTCCAGTGCAAGTAGTTTATTTGGGAAGTGAGTCTAGGAGACACAGGAAGAGGAGTCGGATAGGGAAGTAAAGACAGTGGATAAACAACATGTTCTCATGTAAGTATGACCATTGGCATCTGGGTCTTATTCCTGCTGAGAACACTGAGAGCTATATGCCTCATGAGCTTCCAGGAGACTATGCCCCGGTGGAAGGAATGGGGTTTTTCCCCACTGACTGCTCTTGGTCATTGTTGAGAGTTGCCCTTGGGAGAGGCTGCTAATTTTCCAACACTTCTAGACTACTTTGTGGGAGAGTAGCATGGGATCCAGGTAGGATGAAGCCCGCATAGAAGCATTTAAGGGGGCTGGCAGTTGGGAAGTTCATCCAGCCTGTAGGAAAGTAGTAAATGCTGAGAATACAGGGATAGAGGCTCCCACAATTTCTGCTACAGGTAACTTTTCCTGCGCTGGCTAGGCTACTGAACGGTGCTTAGGGTTAGCAAATTCCTGGGTGCTCTCCACAGTCCACCCACTTTGCACACTGAAACCAGTACAGGTTATGGCCCTTGGGTACGGAGCAAGATGCCAGTCCTCATGCTGGAGTAGTCAGTTCCTGAGGATGTAGGAAACACAGCTGTAGGCAAATGCTTCATGTGGGTATGGTAACTGGAGGGACTGTGATATCAATATTGGTTTGATGTTAGAAATGATTGAGGCAAAGGAGTATACTTTTCTCTCAGCTTTGAAGTGCTTTGGACTAAAGTAGTTGGCTTGTCAAAGTGCTTAGGAACTCTGGTCACATATCACATTGACATTTCTGGTCCTCTCCACCTCCCTCCCTTCCTTCCCTCTCCTGCCCTCCTTCTTTTATTCATTTCTTTCTCTTTCTAAAACTTTTACTCAGAAAGCCTTCTCTTCTTTAAATATACTATTTTCCTCATCCTATCCTTTTTGTTCTGAACCTTTGAGGACAGGGACCATATTTTATTGGTCTCTGTATTATTGATGCTTAGCAGAGTTGCTGGCATAGGGTAGGTCTTGAGAAAGAGTTTGTTGAATGAGTGCATCTCTTTGATATACTGGAAGAGAGCAGTGCAGGGGACAGTCTGGGGTGCTTGGTGGCCAAAGCAACTTCCCCTTGTGAAGCAGCCTCTTCTTGTACCTCCTTGCCTCTCGACTCATGCCCCCCACCCCCACTGTGCATGCAACGGGAGACTCAGATTTCCGGAGTCCAAAGGAAGCTGATGTCTTCTTGGGGTTCAGCCAGCTAAAATAATCTTTCAAAATGAAAAGTCTTCTGAGAATTGGCAGAAAACACTGTTATGAAAAACTCATAAGTTATTCTATAGTTGCTGTTGAAAGAAATTTTATGTCTTTGTAATAAACAACTGCGACAGAACAAAACAAAAGTAATCAAGCAAACAAACAAAAAAACCTGAGTTTTAATTAAATGCAGTTGGGAAGTTTTTCCCTGATACTATCGTGGACTACCCCAGAAGTGTCTCCTACTGGGCTCCCAACTTCTGCTAAAATGACTGGTGATTTTCTTTTCCCCATGTCTATACACTCATGTTTATTATTATCTTTTGAGTCTCTGACAAAGGCAACGCATGGATATTGTAGAAAATTTGGGAGAAAGAGACATGAGAATAGGAAAATAATTTCATCACTCAGTGATAAAAAAATTATTAACATACTGGTAGAAAATTTCATTATGGATATAATACAGATAATGTTTTACTTTATGGTGTGGGTGGCTGCAGCGAGAGCAGAAGAATAGAAGGGAAAAACAATATTTTACTTTATAACAAGATGAGAGTACTTGTTTTAGTTTTTATTTAAGAGGCAGGGATGTCTGAAAAGGGGTCCTATTGATGGCATTTCCCAGTGAAGCTTCCCTAAATTGCGAGTAGAATTTTAGAAGTCAAAGTGGCATAAACTACAACTTGTTGAGGCAAAATTTTTACAATGCTTAAGGAAATTCACTTGTGTAGAATAAATATTTTCTTTTTTTCCATGCCACCTAGCTGCTGAAATTTGGACTAATCATTCCACTTCAGATCTGAAGCTAGGTTGCAATGGGAATAAACGGCTCCCAGGAGGTTTTGCTTATTTCATTATTTCTCCCCAATTATTTTTACCGAAGTACGCTAGAATAACATGTCACTGAACATTTTGGTTTATGTGATGAGGTTCAGCCAATGAAAGCATGAGTTCGAACGCAGCTGTATTCAAAGGTTGACATAGAAAGGATTGAAAAGAATCTGTGAGTATTTTTGAAAGCATTTTTAGAGGACACGGAACATTTATTCAAACAGCGGACTTAGCTGGTATGCAGAGGACAGTGCTTTGAGCCACCTGAGTCACACAGCTGTCTGGTGGAGTCTGTGATTACGTGAATACTCACTGCGGGATAGGTTACAACTGCCCTTGTTGGATTACAATGTCCTGGCCAAAAAGTAGAAGTACAGAGCCAATTTCGGTTAGTTTACATTTACTGACAAATGGAGAGTCTTAATGAGTGGTCGGAGAAGTGGCCAATTCCAGCTAGATTCAAGGTATTTATGCTACGGACTCCAGACACCACCTGGGGTTACAGAACAACAGCAACCATCACAACCTCAACCACAGCCACCACAAGAACATTCATTTGGAAATAAAAATAGGGACAGTATCAATAACATCTTCCCTGTTCTCATTAAAATATAAATACCATATGACCACTTAGAAACTCCTGCATAACCCACCTTGTCACCTTGCCCCAACACCCCCAAGAAAAAAGACCTCTGGATTGACTTTGGATGACTCCCTGTAAGAAGATGCTAATATTTGAGCACACCATGTGTTTAGATCTTGATTCCTAAATATTATGCACCACTAAAATAAAACAACACTTTTCAAAAAAATGACTGATTTCAGAGCTGAAGAGGAGAAAGTACAAGATGAGTCTGGGGCATCTCTTCATGTCAGAAAGTAAGAAAGTTCTCACAGAAAGATAGGGATCCCTCAAAAGGACACAGGGACAGGCTTAAGAGGCTCTCACTAGTCACATGAGAAACAATCTAAGCATCAAAATGAATGATGATAGTAATGGCTTGTAATTCATGGAATTGTACAAGAATCCCCAAGTCTGTAGTGATAATAAATAAATGGAGAATACAAGGAGAGCTCTTTTAAAGTGGAATGCTATTTGATAAATGGAGAAAGAATAGATTTAGATCACCATTTTATAACCATCAGAGTAAAGATTGATTCAGAATCATCAATGGATGCTGAAACCCTTGGATGACAAGTTAGAGAGGAATGGGATAGTCACATGGTCCCAAAGTCTTTCTTACATCTTAGTAACTACAGAGGTAAAAATGGTGAAGACAGTCGGGGCATCCCATATCAACCAACCCAGCAGTTAAAGTTTACATCACTGATCTAATTCAAATTGAGGGACAACCTGAGATCTTCAAAAGTGCCAATGTCATGGAAGACAGAAAGGTGGAGGAAGTGCTCCAGATTCAAGGAGATTAAAGAGACATGACAACTTAATGCAACACAAGATCCTGGACTAAATTCTGGATGGGGGAAAAACTGATGTGAAGGCATTATAGGGGCAATTGGTGAAATCTGAGTATGGTCTGTATATTAGATAATCCTATTAAGTCAAAGTTAATTTTTCTGAATTTTTGATCATTTATTGTAATGGAAGAGAATGTTCTTATCTTTGGAAGATGCATACTGAGGGATTTTGGGATGAAAAAACAGGAGCTCGTCAGCTAACACTCAAGAGGTTCAGAAAAAAAAATCTAATATTTACTATATTGCATATACTCTACATAAAACATACAAAAATGTGTTATAAATAGAAAGGGAATGATAAAGCAAATGTGGCAAAGTGTTAAAACTGTGAATCTGAATAGAAGGTATATGGGAGTTCTTGGTACTGTTTTTGAAACTCTTGTAAAATGATTTCAAATAAAAAGTTAAAAGAAAAGCAGGTTACTAATATTGCCACAATTTTGGGAGGAGGTAAGCAAGAAAGTCGACCCTGCCCTGCTGCTTTTGCAGACCAGCCATGTGCTATCACTTTGTTCTGCCACATTGCGTCTTATTTTTGTTCTTTCTATAGCTGTTGCTTTGGCGGCGCCTTCCTCCCACCTAGCCAGTAACTCCCCCTTCTTCGAATTCCAGGTGAGTGAATGCCTGCCTTCCCTTCCCTCCTCTCTGTTCACTTGCTTTGCACCATATTGTTTCATAACACAGGGCTTGTTACCTTCCTTCATGGTGTGGGCAGATGCAGTTAGGCTGTATGGTGTCACTTAGATGATCCATCTCTTCCTGACCTGCTACTTGGGTGGACAGGCCTTTTGTTTTCCCCCCAGGAAGCATTGTCATTTAGGTGGATCGAGAATAACTTCTTCAGGACTTACCAGACAATCTCACCATGTGCTTTTCTCTTTCTCAAAACTAGATTCTCAAAAATCTAAAACTTCAAAGGCCACCAGAGTCTGGCAGAGCATTTGCTTTAGTACTTGTACCTCTTCACTCCTCTCTGCCCATTAAGTAAATATGGCCCAACTGTAGACCTTAACAAAGTTCTGCCTGTCATTGGTTGGGTATGAGATCAACTATTTAAAACAACATTAAAAGATTACCGTGTGATTGGTAATAACTCTTTCACATTGAGGGAATTTGATCATCTTGGCATTAAGATGATTAGTGAAAATGCTGTAACTAAAGCAAGATCTGAAAAATGCCAAGTTTTGGTTTATGCACCTAATGGGCTATAGATTTCATACTAGGGTTTCTATGTCTTTTTTTTTTAAACTTGTGTTGGGAAGAAGAATTTGATGGAGCTTGGAGACCCCTTAAGACTTGATTAGGTTATGTAATTATTTTATCAGGAAACAGGGTTGTAGATATTGCTGTAATTGTCCTTTTTTCTATAGCAAAAGTATTCAGGACTTGATGATTGTGCAGTAACCACTACAATATTTTTGTTCATGACATGGGATGTGTAGTAGAATACCAGGGTCCCCTCTTCCAAACATTTTGCTTTCTTATTTCATATCTACATCAGCAAACGGGTAGTTTGACCCCACTTGCTGAAGGCCATTTATCCAGTCTTGCTTAAAATAAACTCTTGTGTTTGCACCAGGTAGTGGGAAAAGTCCATGGAAAGCAGCTAATGGATAAGAGTGCTTGGTGGTTTCCTCAAACCTTCCACAACCTCCCTTTTTATTCTGACACTAATAAATGAGTAGTCATTTTTTCAGAGGATAAAAATGCTATTTCTTTTGTCTTTAACCAAAATAGGGACCAGTCATTAAAGACTTTATCGTTATTTGCAAGTGTTCAGCTTTTGCAAACAATGTTATGGAAAAAAAATTAGACAAACAGCCCTTTAAAACAATCATGACCACTGTAAGCTACTTAGCTTTGATAATTTCTTCTTTCTCTATATAGCCTTGACCTTGGCTGAGAGAATGTGATTTACAACATAAGTGAATGTCAAGAGGACAGAAACTATGTCATACATGTTCTGAGCTTGCCACTTTCTGTTTTAAGATATAAATCATATAACATTTGTATTAAATAAGTTAGAAAGTTTATGTATATGATTAGTTGCTTTATGGAATTATTTTTTAGAACATATTTATAAAATGTCTATTTTCTATACTATGATTTAAAAATATCCTTTAAAAGTTAATTTAAAAATGAAACTAATATATACATACAAGGTTAAAAAAATAAGATAAAACATATTAGGGCCTATAACAAAAAGCAGAGGTCTCTGGGCCACCCTTTCCCATCCCTAGTGCCTCTTCTCAGGAGCAACTACTTTTATCTCTTCTGGTTGTTTCTTATATTAATCATTGCCAGTCCCTAAATATGGTGTTTATACTCTTATTTCTTTATTCTGATGGAATATATGAGGATTTAGTTAATATATACATCCTTCTCACTATTTCTCCCAATACCTCAATATAGTCATAACACATTTTGTGTACTTTCATTATTGGATTATTCTATAACTTTAGTAAGTATAGACAGACCTTTGTTTCTTGTTACACTCAGTATTGGTACTGGTTTTGTAATTCGTAGGGCCCAGTGGAATATAAAAATGCAGGGCCCCTTGTTTAAAAATTACCCTGAATAAAATGATGATGACACAAGATCATTAACCACTGCATGGGGCCCTTCCAGGCACGGGCTGTGTGTGACTGCATAGATTGTACATCCCCAAGCTATCTCTGTTTGCACCCTGTCTTATTCTTTGGCTCCCTTTCTTCTCTTTCTCTCTACTGTCATTTCTTCCTACTTGTATTTTTAATTTTTAAGAAGATTTATTTATTTATTTTAGAGAGGGGAGAGGGGCAGAAGAGAGAATCTCAAGCCGACTCCCAGCTGAATGAAGAGCCCAAAAAGGGGCTCCATTCCATGGCCCCAAGATCATGACCTAAGCTGAAATCAAGAGTCTGATGCTTAACTGACTGAGCTACCAAGGTTTCCCTATTTCTTCTTACTTTCAAAATATCAAGATTAATAACCATAAATAATAATAATTATATCTAAGTTGAAAATTAACATACGATACATTATTGTGACTATTGCAGAACCAAGTGAAATTTTATATTTTATTTTTTGTATATCCTTTTGTTTTTCCTAGCGTTTCTAATTGAATTTTCTTTTGTCTTATCCTTTTGCCTTTATCACATTCTCAGTTTTAACCAACTTTGCCCAGCCTATCTAATTATCTATTCAATCTGATTTTTCCCTGAGGCCTCCCCCCATCCCAGATGAAGGGTCCTGACATCCTACCTCCTTCTTTTCCAATCTGGACTTAATTCTCCCCAGGCCTGCTGCCTGACTGTGATCCTGGGACTTTTCTTTATTGCTTCTCGAGTTTGGTTTCATTGCTTCCTAGATCCTGAGATCTGATTCTTCTTCGTTTGTCCTTTGCATGCTCTAGCACCTCCTCAAATAACTTTTAGATGTAGTGAGTGTGGGAAGAAATTGCTGAGTCCTTCCATTTCTGAAGATGTCTACATTTTATTCTTGCTTTTGATTCATAGTTATGAATAGAATTCTAGGCTGAAAATAATTTTCAGAGTTTGAGAGTATAGCTCATCATTGCATTAACTATTATTGGATTAGAAGGCAACTTGATGCCTTTTACTTTATACTGAGTCTGATATTTCTCCCTATAGACAGTTTCCTCTTCATTCTTGGTATTCTGAATTTCACAATGTTGTATGCAGGTGTGGCACAAGTGTGGATCCTTTCTTATTTATAACGCTAGGCACATGGGAGCATTTTAAACATGGAGATTGATATCTTTAAATCTTTAGAAAATTCTTTTGAATACATTTTTTGATAATTTCCTCCTCTCTGTTTTTCCTTCTTTTGAATTGGTGTTAAGTGGATCTTGGGCCTCTCTGACTAATTCTATATACCTATTATCTGTTATCTCACTTTTTTCTCTGTTTTAGTTATTTTTAGGAGGTTTCTCCCAATTTAGGTTCCAATATTTCTGTTAATTTATGTTTTTTAATCTTGAAGTTTCATTTTTCTCTGATTTTTCTATTTATAGCATTCTGTTTTTGTTTTATGAATACAAAATCTCTCTAACGAGTAAACAAATGGGAGTATTCAAATTATTCCTCAATACTTCATTGTATTTTTGTTTTTAAATTTATTTACTCAGGGTCGCCCCTGCCCCCATTATGGAGGCTTATACATTGGTGATCCTTGGCTGACCTTTTAATTTTAAGATGAGGCAGTAAAAGCCTCATGCCAAATGCTGTATGTATGAATGGGATTTGTGAATTGGTGGTGTTTGCTCTAAGGGTGGTTGGTGGTCATGGAATATTTTTCCTGGGGAGCTTCTATATTCTAGAATCCATAGTCCTTTCTTCTGCAGTGTGATGAAGTTCTAGATTTTTTTTTTTTTTTTTTGCCTGGAGGTATTTTCCTGATTGAAAATTAGAGCATGTGAAATTGATTCCTTCTTATAACTTTCAATTATTTCCTCAGTTGCCTCCCCAGGGCTCTCTCCTCTCCCCCTCTACTTTCCTGGTTTGGTTGTGCTGTCTCTCAGGTGCCATCCTTATTGGTCCTGATATTTCTAGATACTGAGCCTCTGGAGTTCTATCTGGAAGACTGCCCTCCTGAGCTCAATTGCTTCATATGCTTGCGTTGATTTGTCACTCTTTGCATCTTGCTCCATCATCAGTTCCATCTTCTGCACTTCTCACTCCCATGAATTCCATGAACTCTCTTTTTTCTCTTCTTTTCTGCATCATTGTTGGCTTCAGTTTTTTTTTTTTTGTTGTTGTTGTCATTTAAGTGAGATCTTAGGAGGATGCTACCTACTATATTTTTGAGGAAGTCCTTATTCTTTCATTAAACTGCCCATGGCATCTGAATGTGCTAAAGATGGTCTTATCCAATACTTGCCAACTGCTTTCATGCAAATACTTTCTCATTCTGGTCACACTTCTCACTCTGTACAGTTGGAGAAAAATCAATGTAAATTTATATAGGGAAACCAAAGTTTATACAATATCTATGTTTCTATGTATTTATCTATCATTATACATACAGGAAAACAATTTCTGCTAGATATGAGAAGGGAAATGGTTCAAATGGTTAATAGTCTCAGAGAGAAGATAAATATGGCTAGCTTTGGAATGGATAGGAGTTTTTGTTGTTCTTTTTAATCAGCAGAATGTTTTAAAAATGCTTAAATGTTTAAAAGTGGCTTTAGGCTAGTAGGTATTCTCTAAGTCATCAGGCTTCATATCTTTTTATTTTAAAATATATTTGAGATTTATCTTTATTGAAACACATCAACAGATTGTTTAGTAAAGTACATTTTTTTTTATTCAGGGTTTGGGGCAAACACTGCAAAAATCATGTGTAAAATGAGGGAATTTGTTAAACTACCAGCACATGCTTATAGCAGTTCTTACTTTATTACTGCAGCAGTTACATTGGTGACTTACACCTGCTTAACCATAGCTCCTTCTTCTCATGGGACAGAGTCTTCCTAAGTGTAAGTTTGGACATTAGCCTACGAGGTGGTATCTCTAAGCTTTCAGAGACCTTGTTAACACCTCGCATAAATTTCTGTCTGTAGCATTTTAGGAATTTCTATATACAGATTTTTACTTCCAAGGAAAACAAAGTGCCTAGCAGCTTTTAAAGACCTCTCTCTGCTTCTCTTCTAATTGCCCAGCAGACAGTGGTAATATCTAGCAAATATTACTGAGCATTTAGTGCATAGGCTGGGACATTAGTATGCTAGCCTCACAGTGGGATGATGAGAGAAATGGCTGTGAAATTTGGAAATGTATAAACTGTAATAATATCCATGGGCACTTGATCTGAATATTGTCAATAGGGAATAAATCATTCCAAGGAATACTGAAGAGGAGAGAATGAAATTAAGTTAGAGGAGTTTAATTTAGCTAACATGGTTTAGTTATTTGTTTTTGTTATTTTTTTTAAACAAGAATATAGTATTTACTAGGTGTCAGGCAGCATGCAAACATCTCATGGAATCATTCCGTTTTGACATAGGTATTATCTATAATTTGCAAATGAGGAAACTTAAGCTCTTTTTTTTTTTTAATTCATGAGAGACACACAGAGAGAGAGGCAGAGACATAGACAGAGGGGGAAGCAGGCTCCTCACAGGGACCCTGATGTGGGACTCGATCCCCAGACCTGGGTCACACCCTGAGTCGAAGGCAGATGCTCAACCACTGAGTCACTCGGGGGTCCCATGGAAACTTAATTTCAAAGAGCTACAAGAGGAGCTTTCCATGATTAATATGAGGCCGAGATGCCATTTGAACCTGTTTGGCTTGAGAGCCTAGAATCTTTTCATGGCATCTTGCCTGCCTCACTTTGTTTGCAACCTTTATTTGATGTGTTCTTTTGCTTGGAACACCCTCTTTTACTTTCTGAAATCCAGTTCCTCTTTTAAGTCCTAACATAGATACCAGCCAGCATAATGTCTGCATGGATAGTAGAATCTCAATCCATGTTACTTATCCTTATTTTCCAAGAGAGCTTCCCCAACTGCTAACTTGGTGTTAATCTTTCTCTTTTGAGTTCCGTTCTACTTTGTATATAGTTTCTTGCTGTTGACCACTATTTATGTGCATGTCTGTATCTTCCACTAGAATGCAAGCTGTCTGAGGTCGACAGATGGGTTTGAATTTCTTTCTATGTAATCCTCATGGGCTAACACAGTATCTTCTACATATTTGACCTGAATGGGCTCATGTTATGGCAAGACTGGATCATCCTTAAGTGTAGGGTTGAGCTTTATGATCCTGTAGGATAAGTAGGTGTCTAGTTTTATAGATATAATTTTTGCTTGTTTTTTTAATCACTCAATTTTCTGGGAGAAATGGAAGACTTCATAAAAGCTATAAAACTGCTCAGAAAAAAATGAATATTTACTAGATTCTAAGATATTTGAAGGCAGGGACTATTTTATGTTCATCCTAATGCCCCACTCAGTAGCTACACACTGCCTTGCACACAGATAGTTTGGATCACCAGCAAACCTCATTTTATTTTGCTTCACTTTATTGTGCTTTGCAGATACTGCCTTTTTTTCTTTTTACAAATTGATGGTTTGTGGCAATCCTTTGTTGAGCAAATCTGTTGGCACCATTTTTCCAACAGCATTTGCTGCCTTTGTGCCTCTGTGTCGTATTTTGGTAATTCTCACAAAACTTCAAACTTTTTCATTATTATGACATTTGTTATGGTGATCTGTGACTAGTGATTTCAACTTGCTGAAAGCTCAGATGATGATTAGCATTTTTAAGCAATAAAGTATGTATATTGTTTTTCAGGTATCATGCTATTGCACATTTAATGGACTACACTATAGTATAAATGTAACTTCTATATGCACTGGGAAACCAAAAAATTCATTTGACTCACTTTATTGTGATATTCGCTTTATTGTGTTGGTCTGGAACCCATCCCCGCAGTATCTCCCAGGTGTGCCTATGTTTGAAAGTGTGTTGACTGGTAAGCCAAAGGCAAAAAGATATGCTTCAAAACAAGGTTGGATCGTGCAGGATGAAGCCCACCTTGAAAAAAATTTCATCCTGCTGACACCACCTTATGTTGACCTCTTGAAAGTCTGGGAATTCCTAAGAGATTTTAAGTAAGATTCTTGTTTCTTAAATATTTGTGTGAATTCTCTTCCGTCTTTCATTCTCACTTCCTGCAGCAATTTTCATTCTTATCCTTTGCTGTAATTGCTGGGTATTAAAAGTCTGTGTGAATGTGTTATGAAACAAAATTGTACGAATATTCTTATCTTGGGGTTTTTCTTTTCTGTGATGCTGTGAGAAATCTCTTTTTTACCTCCTGTCAAGTCTCTAAAGGGATTTTCGCAGCTAATTTGGGATGATAAAGGCATTCTTATTGTAATGCAGCTATTCTGGTTAATATATATAGATTTCAATAGCTTGCATTTAAACCTGCCTGAACTCAATGAAGTTTCCCACAGAATGGTTTTTAAAGAATGAATGCATTTCATGCACTACCTAACCATTCTCTAAGTGGCCCTACAATTCAGCCTTGACTTCTTCACACAAAACAGCAGCTCTAGGGCTCTTGGGTTTGTTCACTGAGATAGAAGTTACAGAGACTGAAAAATTAGAGCTCAAATTGTTGTCAAGAAAAACACAAAGCTGTTTGGTTTGAAGGTCAGCTTTCTGATAGAGAGTGAAACAGGCAATGGAAATCAGAAAGTTCATCAATGTTTTATTTGAATAATGCTTTGCTTGGCTATTTGAGATAAATATCCATTAAAGGCATGAAATACACCATGTTGACCTCCTAGACCCTAAGAAATCTATTGCCTGTTGACTTTGTTTCTTGTTTACTTTATGGAGGAAGCACATACACTTACTTAGTGTGAAGTGTCTTCCCTTCCCCTCTTCACCTGCTTCTGCTTCTGTCCCTGTCCCTAGGAACACCACACCCACAGGGATTTCCCTACCTTCTTAGGTCACTTCCCTTTTAAAGAAAATGACTCTTTCCTTATGTAATGATTAATACTATGTCAACTTGGCTGGACTTTGGTGCCCAGGTGGTTGGTCAAAAACTAGTCCATATATTGTTGTGAATGTATTTTGTAGATGTGATTGACATCTACAATCAAGTAGCTTTGAGTAGAGTATCCTTGATAACATGGGTGGGCCTCATCTAATCAGTCGAAGGCCCAAAGAACAAGAACTGGGGTTTCCTGGGGAAGAGCAAATGTTGGCTTATGACTGGAACATGAATGCTTGCTTAGGTTTCTAGCTGCTGGGCTGCCTGCAAATTTCAGACTTGCCCCATAATCACGTAATTAATTGCTAAACCCATCTCCTCCCCTCTCTGAATATCTTTATGCGTATATTTCTATTTCCTATTTGTACTGTTCTCTGGAGTGCCCATATATACCATATTTCAAATGTCTAAACATACCACCACACATGCTGCCACACTAACTTTGATAGTGTAGCGGGAAAATGACCTTCACTAGTTTTGGCTATTTACTTCCTGTTGAAGAATAATTTGTAAAACTCTCGGTTGCCCATGTATTTGCTGACCAGCTGCTCACATAATTTCTCCCATGAGTGCTTTCCTGTATACTTTGGCCATGCCCTGTTCACTTATTCCTCAGTGGTTGTCCTAAGTGCCTGCCATACATATGCTACTCTGTGACTATTTACTGTTCACTTTTGTATGGCCCCGTTTTGAACACTGGAAAATAGGGGCAAGGAAGGGCAATTGTGAGAACCACTGTTATTTTCATGTTGCTGCTACTCTTTGCCTGGAGGTTTATTGAACTAAGTGGTTTTCAAGAGTGTAAGTTTGAAAAGCACGAGGGCATATTCTCTAGGTGACCTTCCTTTTAAATGAATATGTTTTGATAAAATATGAACCTTGCAGAATTTATGGGATAGAATATACACTATAGTTTACCACATTGGAAGTGTTGAGTGGAATAGCTCGTGAGGGGTGGCTCTTCCTCCTTATTAAGGCTATACAGTACCTGCCTCAATGAGAGACCTTCTGCACAAGCACACGGAAAGGACCAGAAGGGGCCAGAATGATTGAAACCGGGGGTGTGACATGGTTTTCAGAGGTGATGTAAGTGATGGTCAAGTGGAGACTCCTGGATTAAAAGGGGTTTCCTGGAAGAAGTCCGGCTCTTACCATCTGGCCACTCTCCCTTGAACAAAGGCAGAGCTGGAATGTTTTGAGACTCACCTCTGCTGATGGGAACACTGAGGGTCCTCAATGTTTCCATTGCACATCAAAGGAAATTTGGGGTAAAATAGCTGTACTTTTAAAATGAAGGTAATGAAAAATAGGATTTTATTTCAGGAAACTTTTTCAGCTTCTCTACTATATATCTACTCTATAAAGACAGAGATACTTTAAACCCTGTCCAAGAATTCTAAGCTTGTATTGTTTATACTTTCATGTCACGTTACCTTTTAGTTATCTTCTTGGCCTGCTGTCCATACTTCTGAGCTCTAAACTTTCTTCACCATTTTTTTCCCCTCTAAACTTTCTTTCGTTTGCTTACATTTCCCTAGCAATTGTGTGACTGAGTCTTTTTGAATTCCTATCTGGACAATGGGAGGTGAAATTCATGTCTTACTTGACTTCTTCCTGAAGCTCGACCAATTTTTATGAAGTTGAGTAAGTGTCGACTCAGCTGACACCCTTTAATAAATGGAATATATTCCTAGGCCTAGTAGGAGTTTTAGAGTCAGACAGCCTTTTAGATCCCAGCCCCACCCTTTACCAGCTTTGTGACCTTAAGAAAACCAATTTCTTATCTTCTCAGTTTTCTTACCTGAAGAAACAGGACAAATGTCTATCATGGAGATTGAATAGGAGGAGTGATACAAAAGAGTGGATGTTTAACTATTGGACACTGTTATGATTATTTATCAAAGGCCATTTATTTGTTTGTTTTCCAGGCAAGAAAGACAAGTCCATGTTGTATCTGTTCTAAATAATTTTTACCTATTGCTTTTTTTAAACTTTCTTCTCCTTTTGATTTCATAAGAATAAAAGATGATAGACAACTAAATTTTAGTTTTGTTATATTATTTAGTCTGAGGAGAAAAAATCTTTTGCAACTTTAGAAAAATTAAATTTAAGGGTCTTTACCATTTGTGAGTGTCACCATGGAGACAAAAATTGTGTGGTCACCATAGCGACCTTTATCAACTCTCTCCATCTGAAATTATTACCGTATAAAATTAGATATGACTGCTGCTATGAAAAGACACAGTATAAATAAGTTGAACTATCTTGATGACAATGCCTGCTGCATGTGGTATCTTGGTGTAGTTCTAAAAGTGTTACTCAATGGTAAGTTGACACCCGGCTAGATTTTCACGTGGCCAACTTTTGGCTCTGCCCTTTTACTTCTGAACTGATAGAACATCCTTAGATGGGGCTATTCCACGTTTCCTCTTTAGTATCCTGCCTCATTCAAGGCAACTTTACTGAGTCTCTGCTTTTTATGGCTGCTTTTGCCGTTACTTGTTGCTTCTATGATGGATACTCTATGCATACATTCTGATGCTTTTGTAAAAAAAGTACAAGTTTATATCTATTTATAATAGCTCACATATATAGGTAATAGTAGTAATAGTGATAATTTTATATTTTTTAGAAATTTATTTATCTTTTTAGAGAGACAGAGAGAGCAAGCACAAGCAGGAGGAGCAGAAGGAAAGGAAGAGAGAATCTCAAGCATACTCTGTGCTGAGCTCAGAGCCTGACATAGGGCTCAATATCACCATCCTGAGATCATGCTATGAGCCAAAACTGAGAGTTGGATACTTAACTGACTGAGCCACCCAGATGCTCCAGTTACAATTTTAGTTTAGATAACCCTTCTTCTTCTATAACATGCTAAGATGTATCTCATAACTTACCACAAGTTATGAATTTAAAATGCATCTGTGTTTAGAATTAAATGATTCCTAAATATGTGATAGGCCATCAAGTGGTCCAAATGGTGTATACATTATCCACAGTATTTATATTAAAGTGCAAGCACCCAAGTTCATCAACTGTTAGATTCCCTGGATTCTGGATGATCTCCTGAAGATGGTGATGGCTTCCTTTGGACTCAGGGAGTTAGTTGTGTTGGTGGAGGTGGGCCAAGGTGGGAGAGTAAGTAACAGTCAGAGTTAAGGAGACAGGGAGGGTATGAGAAGCAAGGAGCAGGCAGGAAGAGTGAATGTTCTTGGAGAGCTCTGAGGGACATAACTTATTTTCAGATTTTCCCTGGTTTCAGAATAATACCAAATTTGAGTTAGATAGGAGCCTCCAAACACTTTTTTTCCCCAAACACTTAAGTAAAAACATTTTGTAGTCAGGTTTAAAATTTCAAAACAAGACGGGCATTTCTTCAAGTGCATCTTTTCATATATTGTCTAGCAATGCTCAAAAGATGCTGTATTTGAGTAGGAAAATAAACTCTGGATTATTGGTCTTGTGAGCAAAATGACTTCCCAAACCCAGTATTCCTTAAAGGAATGAATGTAAACTCTTTGTGGCATACCCCAAAGGTAATGGCAGACTTCCCCACATGGCGTGCTGATCAGATTTTTGGGATTCTTCTGGTGGACATGACATCTAGTTAGCTGAATTGAATGTCTTCTGAAAATTTAAGGACTTGAGATCTCAAGCCAAACCTGGTCCTTAGGGTCTCGGGATTGTTTTTCCTGGGCAAAATGTTGACCTCTATTTCTAAGAAAAACATCTTTGAAGAATTCTTTGGACATCGAAATAGCTCTACAAAATAACATTTTGGTGCTTTAAAGTATAAACTAACCAGAAACACATGATTTCAGTTTCCCATAAATCACAGAGGGTTTTGCCTAAGAGAAAAATGCATGGTGAAACACATCGTGGGTAAACAGTTTAAGGCGGTAATCTGGTTGCACAAGTAGGTCAAGGATTGGGGAAGGTGACATGCAAATTTGTATTCAGGTGGAGCATGTGGGGGCACATTAGCATCAGCTCACAGCTGGTGAAAGACAGGACAACAGCAATGTTGTGTTAAGGTGAGAGACTGGTCCTTGGTTTCTTTGTCCTTCAACTGACGCCTGAGCTGTCTAATATGATCCTTTATTTGGAATACTGGTAGAGAAAATAAGACCAAGTTATTAGAAATTCCAGTTTTAGCATTCTTCAAATAATCTGGTTTGCTTATTAATCCACTGTTCACTCCTCATCACCTGCATTAAGGGATTGATATGAGAGATTTATAATCAGTATATATGAGCAGAGATTCTGAGCTATTGTAAAGATATTGGAAGACACTGTCAGGATTTAAAAATATCCTGTATTTGATATTCTTGGCATTTTAATTGGTGTTATTTGTAATAATAATTATAAACAAAGTATTTTTGCTTATATTTATACAAAAAATTAATAAAAACATTTTTTCTAAGGGAGATTCTTGATGAAATAACCACAGTATGTGAATTCATAAGGTCTAAATGAATTCGGCTTTATTCTATGTATAAAATAGTCACTTGACTTGCATTCAGGTTGTGAAATTTGTTGAGAATTTCTTGACTCCTAGATAGGGGTACATTTGAGAAGATGGAGGTAAAGGGATGATGGGTCAAGTATTGTGTCTTCTATGTATTATGCATTGTGCTTTTAAATGTGTCCTCTTTTAAAATACTTACAGAAGTCTTTACATAAAGCTTATTATCTTGATTTTATAGGTGAGGAAACTAAGGCTGGAGAGATGAAGGTCATTTAAACAAGATCAACAGTCATTATAACTTCCCTATTCAGAATTGAGCAGTAGTGTCCAATGTTGGAAAAAGCTCTGGCTGGAACAATTTTCACTTTATCAGATTTGCAAGATTCTATTGTTCTCTCCTCTAAGGGATGGAAACTGAAGATGTGTAAATTAAAAGCCCAAAGACCAGTCCCTCTTTATTAATTAAAAAGAAATTCAGAGAAATCCAGAGACTTAAAGAAAAAAAAATTTTTTTCATTATGTGAGCCCAGTGTTGGTAAAAAGCAGGAAAAACATCAGGAAGGCTGGCTTCTAATCCAACAGACCATTGTGCAGTAGTGTAGATGCGGTCAGCGTACTTGTTCTTGAAACCAGGAGTTCAAATAAGGTCTTTGCAGATAAGCAACATCAGAACGAATAATAACAAAATAAATAACAGCAAAATAGGTAAAATAAGGAAAGTAAACAAAAATTAAACAAAGGACAGAACTTTCTGTACATTTGGACACTTAGGGATAAGTAGTTATGAGGATAATGTGTTATCACGTAGCTAATTACTGTAAGTGCACAGATGGTATTCTGAGTTGATGAAACTTCTTATATATCCTAACCCTCAGAGGAAGCTGGTCCAGTGGTCCTTCTGGTGCCCGATGGTGAGACTGGTGAGTGTATTGCTAGAGTCTGGGAAGAAATGACAGTGCAATCTGTGCTCAGTGATGGAAATTTCTCCCAAGTGGTATTCCTAAGAGTCCTGGTGATTTAATCTATTTGGTATGTGGCTGTTGGGCAACAAGAAATGTCTTTCCTTGTATGCTAAAAGGTATAGCGTTTGTTGGTTAATATTAACGAACATTTCTAACCAGAATGAGATTGGATAGGTGGCGTTTAGAAACTTGTGAAAAATTTCTAGTCAAAACCACAGTCTTTATCGAAGTTTGACATCACTGAGAATTGCTCCTCTAAAGATTGTGGCAATGAAAGACAAGATAGGATGGAAATTCTGTGACCCTCCATAGCTGCTTTGATGCTTTATTACAATATGTGCTGCATCATATGCTGAAAATGATACTCCAAGGTGATCATCTTTCTTTTTAAAATTTTTTTAAATTAAAAAAAATTTTAATCTTTTCTTAACCATGACATATTTGAGTTTTAATATGTTTTATATGTAAGTTAGGTCCTTAAAACTGTCACTTTTTTTTTTTTTAATTTTAACTACTCAGATTATTTGTCACAGCCTATATTCGACCTGGGCCTTCTGTCCTGGTTTGAATAAAACAGTAATGGTTTCTAAGTAATGGTTTCTGGACAGCGATCGTATTTTTGCATCTTTTGGTACCATTGCTCTCACAGTCCGCTGGACTCTGACCAATTTTTTCGTCTTAATATTGTAGAGTACTTTGGTGCTCCAAAGGGGAGCGAAATTGTGGAGGGGACTTCATCTTACTTTGCCAATCCTGTCATAAGTATCATACCTCTTCTATGCTTAATTTATTCTCCCAGAGATGAAGCTTTTTAATCTGTCCCCTGCCTTCCCTTCCCAAAGCAAGGTGCCTTCAGAGTGGGTTTAACTCTTTCAGATGACAGAGTTCAGTGAGACCTTTCCACTGCTTCCCCACTAAAATGATCTCTTTCCCATTTCTGCCGTCCATTCACACTGCCCATTTGCACCTAAGGCATCCTGCCTTGCAGGATTCAACAAATATTAATTCAATGTGTGCTATGTGCTGGGTACCATAAGACAGCATATTTGGTCCTGGGGTTGGTTGGCTGAACAAAAGCAGAGTTCTCATCAATGGGAAAGGCAGACATGGAACATATAGTTCAAACTGTGGTGACCAGGGGGATGAGGAGGCCAGGGTGCTGGAGGAGAAGGCACGGGTCTTGCTGGAGGAGATTGCCCAGGAGGAGACAATGCACTGAGACCTAAGAAGACATCTGGGTGGGAGCAGGGTGGAGTGAGTGTAGAAGCAGTTTGGAGGCTCTAGGGTGGACAGAGTGGGATGTGACTGTCTAACTGGGAAAAACCAAGGAGAGCTGAAGTGGAGAGATGGGGTGGGAGGGAGCCCCAGATGAAGCTGAAGAGCTGGCAGGCACCAGGTGCAAGCTGGGGATGTGTGCCTACTGATTTTCTCTCCTGCTCGAGGGCTGGCTCCTATGAGCAGCAGTGTCCAGTGCTTGCTTATAAACAAGTGAGCTTTATTCAGGAAGCTTCCCCAATAGTTTATGGAACAGTTAGCTTCCAAAGACATTTCCAACCCAAGCACCAGAAAATTTGACTGGAATTTTGTGAACAATTCTAATCCCTACAGTAGCAGCTCTTCCAACTAGACAGTTCCTGATGGAACTGGAACTTTGAGTGGAGAGACTGAAAGTCTCAAGATTTGAAAAGAGAACCTCAGAAATTGGCACTCTGTCCACGTGATTGTAGCATGACAATTAGCATTTTGGGAGAAAGCGGCTTTCATAGGAAATCATATGTGAGAGGAAGTTTAGGATAAACTGGTGATCAGATAAATGGTCATGGAAAAGTTCCTGACTCTCTCACCTTTTTCTTTAATCTCTTTCATATGTCATGTCAAGCCCTCCACCAAAGTCCAATATCTTATAAACTATTAGAAGAAAAAGTCACACATCAGAGAGAACCTTATGGAAGAGGTAATTCTATCATCTATCTATCTATCTATCATCTATCTATCTATCTATCTATCTATCTATCTATCTATCTATCATCTATCTATCATCATCATCTATCATCTATCATCTATCTATCATCATCATCTAGATAGCTCGCTATCATTGATCATCTATGAGACAGGGTTAAAAGACCACTATGGGACAGCTAATAAGAGTCTAGGAAGTTTTAGGTACAGCTACTAAGTGTCTAGGAAAATTGTGTTCTGAAAGGAAATTCACTAAGAGGCAAAGTTAATCAAGTTAATCTATAAAGCTGCTTAAAGATTTCTCTTTAAATTTAATCCAAATTTGCTAATCCCAACAGGAAATGGGCAGAGAATTATATAAAGATAAATTTCCCCACAATCATTCACATATTGTTTAGAATCACATTCTGCATGGCATATTGGGTTTATATATAGTGTACTAGTCAAAACGATGAAAATTACTTTTTTAAATTAAATTTGATTACAAAATATTTAAAGCATACAAAAATATAACATTTTACCATATCTTTTTTTAAAGGAAATAAACAGAGAGGTACACCTGAATGCCCACCAGTCCTGCCCCCTCCCTGCCCCAGCAGGATAGTTTTTCACCTTTTCTTACAGAGGTAATCACTATTGGAAGTAGGGATATATTATTGACAGTGCTTTAATGCCTTCACTGAAAAGCAAATATCTCTTTGCATCTCCACCATCTACGTATACATGGTATTATTTTGAGCATTTAAAAATTACCCGAATAATACCCTACTGTACAGTTTGTATGTTTTTGCACTATTTTTTGTGTCTTGTTATGTTTTTGGGACCTAGCCATGTAGATACATGTAGATCTAGTTAATTCATTTTAAGAGTTCTTTATGTCATTGTAGGAACATACCATAATGTATTTATCCATTCCCAATTTATTTTCAAATGTATCAAGGTATGTTTAAATTGTTTCCAGTATTTTCTCTAGTAAAACAGTGCAAAGAACATTCTTACCCATGTCTCCTTGTGCACCTGTCTGGAACTTCTTTGGAGTCATACCTGGAAGTGGAATTGTTGGGTCTTAAGTAATGATGCCTTTAGCTTTAGTAGATATTGTCAAATTGCTGACAAATGTGCTTGTACCAATCAGTGCTCCCATCAACCTATGAACAAGATGTAGAGTTCTCACTTCTCATTCTAGCCCTCATTTGGTATTTCCAGACTTTACATATTTGCATAGCTTATGAGTGTGAAATGTGTTTTGCCTTATTTTTCATTTTTCTGAATACTATCGAGGTGGAGCCCCTTCTCATATGTTTTTCCGATAATTTATATTTCCTCTTCTGTGCTTCACCTGTTGACATCTTTTACTATTTTCATTTCCTTTTTTGACTTTCTCTTATTTGCTGATGGGGGATAGTTACTAAACAGTTTACTCTGGATACCAAGCTTTTCTTGGCAATTTGTATTCTAAGTGTGATTTTCTAGTAGAGGACAAACAAAGCAGAATAGGTGGAAAGGAGACTTTTTGACTCATCAGGAGACTTGAATGTTTGTTTTAGTTTTACTACTGACTTGCTATTTGACCTTGGATAGGTGGTATAATTTGACCTCAGAATAATAAAGTCTCTTAGATATATGATCCTATCAGAGTCCAACAAAATTAATTGGAGAGGAAGTTCTATTGAAATTAGGGAAAAGTTTAAATGCTAGAAGACCTAAGGGGCCCCTGGGTGGCTCAGTAGGTTAAGTGTCTTCCTTTGGCTCAGGTCATGATCTCAGGGTTCTCTGATCAAGCCCCACGTTGGGCTTCCTGCTCAGCAGGGGAGTCTGCTTTCTCCCTCTGCCTCTCCCCCTGCTGTGCACACTCTCTCTTCTCTCTTTGTCAAATAAATAAGTAAAAATCTTTTAAAAAAGAAAAATAAATGCTAGAATATCTAAAAACAGACTGGATTTTTGCTGCTTTAAGAATATGGATAACTAGGGGTAGCTCTGGTGTCTCAGTGGTTTAGCGCTGCCTTCAGTCCAGGGCCTGATCTGGAGACCCAGGATCCAGCCCCATGTCGGGCTCCCTGCGTGGAGCCTGCTTCTCCCTCTGCCTGTGTCTCTGCCTCTCTCTCTGTGTGTCTCATGAATAGATAAATAAAATCTTAAAAAAAAAAGAATATGGATAACTAGGATTATATGAATAAAGTTGGCTAACATTGGAATCACATTTTACAGTTTTCAAAAATACTTCCCTATACACTATTTCATAAATTTGACTTATGGGATCTTGTTTTAGTAGTCCAATATGATTCCTTGATTTCTTGTTTTAGTAACAAGTAAGTTGTTGCATTTCAAGTTTGAAGGGGTCAGAGGCAGGCACTACATCTGTTTGCTCTGCCTTAAACTGTGTCTACTTTTATATTTTCTAGAGGGCATGAAATGATTGTAGTGATTAACAAAACCACTCATTAACTTTTCTTCCCATTGCCCCAAAAAACAACTAAAGACACACACACTCTAACTTTTAAATGGGAATATCCATCTTATCTTGAGACTGTGGCAATCAGCTTCATTTTAGGAAAATGAATTTAATTGTATTTCATCTTGCCTGGGATACTCTGGTTTTTGAATTGGAATGGAAGTTGACTGTCACCTTGATCATCAACTCTCTTGTTCATGCAGCTGCATTAGCAGGGCTATTTAGCATTCCGCCAGGACTTGGGTTTGTTAAAGGATGCCCAATTTTCCATTTCTCTATGATGGAATCTAGCATCGTCCCTTTGAGGTCCTTCTGCTAATAAGTTCTATTGTTTCTTCATAAGGCATTTAAGTGGAGTGGATGACAGAGCTTCATCTCATTCCTGAATTATGTCTTGTTCATCTAGATGCTTTATGACTACTTTTTTTTTCAGTTCTGCCTTGTTAGTCCAAAGTCCGATCGGGTTGTAAAGCAATAGCTATTCCCAGGTATGTAATACATTTCCCCAGATAGGGTGGTGCTTAATAATCCTTGATATCCTTCTCCACTCTTATGTGAGAGAAGTCACTTTTTTCCCCCAGAAAAGAAGATAAGTTGCTTTTTGTCTTCCCCACTTGTAGATTCTCTTTCCTTTGGACTTTAGCCATGAAACTTGACTCTGCCAGTATAGAGGAAATGTGCTAAAGGTATTAGGAGGGGGTGCCACTGGCTGTTTCTTTGCCAACAGCTCTTACTGGGGTAGTTGGAGACAGGGACGAGCTGTGGTCAGAAATGCCAAAACAAAGTACAAACTGAAGGAACTACTATCAGGATGCTGGATCAAGATACCCCTTAGGAGATAGAGATGGAGATTTTATTCTGAGGTCAAGTCAATATAGCAATTAGAAAACAGAATTGGGATTAGGAGACCAGATATAAGAGACCAGAAGGTGGATGTCAGAGGAAGCCAGACCAGAATAGAGCAAGGCAGGAACCTGGGAATCTGAGTTCCTGGTTACACGTACTGTGACTCACAGAGGACTTTTGTGATGTCAACCTCTTTGATTCTTTAGGGAGTCCTGAGTCATAGTTTCTTAGCAATGGCCAACTCTGCCTACACATGGCTGAGAGCATGTTTTTATAGACAATTCCTTTGCTTTCCTCTTCTTTCCATACCCCATCCCTGGCCATCCAGTCATTGTAAGGAGGGCCAGTAATACTACTACATAATATGTACATTGTTAAAGAAAACATATTGCTTTGCATTTTTAATGCATAGATGCATTAAAAAAATCATACTCAAATATAGCTACTTCATTGTAATTCCCAGCACATTGCAGAAAGCTGTCTCTATCGAAAATATTTTCCCATAAATGTGGTAATTGTTCAAGAGAATATTTGACATTGGTTAGAAATACCAGGAACTCTTGCTTTAAAGGGCAATTTCTAAGGTTTATGAAAAGATAAACTGAGTGGGGGAAATGACTGTGAGGTTTTAGGTCATTGGTTTTCCATAATTTCATGACCTTTCTCTTCTATATTCAAGCTGATCATAGAAATGGGTTGGCAAGGATGAGGGAACTCGGGCAAACTGAGCCTTTTCCTCCTTCACATTATAAGTAGTTAATCAGCTTCTTTGCTAGAGAGAGGACCAAAGACTAGAGAGAAGCACCTTTAGGTGTCCTTACACACAGCTGGCCAGGGTCCAGAGTGGGAACTTGGACTTGAAGAGGCAATGGTTCACATGAGCTGGTTCCATCCAAGGCTGGGCAGAGCACCAGGCAGGATGAGCTTGGTTCACAGCATTCCATGTGGTTCCCTTCTCCTCTCTGCCCTTGCCTGTCTTTATCATCCATGACTTCTACTCTGATGACTCTCCTGATGTGGGGCTCCCCAGTTCACTCCTGCTTCACATCTATTCACCCCCACTACAATGTGCAGCCCAGTGCAGTACCTTTAGAGATTTCAAAGGCAGAGTAGCCAAAGCAGAGATCCTGCCCGATTTCCCAGGCAAGGCAGCTCCTTTGCCTTTCATAATCTGTGGCTTTGTAACTCCAGTCTCACCTGTCTCACCTGTCTCCTTCACATCTGATCAGTTACTGACCCCTATGTGTTTCATTGATGATGTCCTTGGAGCTCCCCATCTGTGACCCTCACCTGGAAGGCAGCAGTGCTTTCTTTACCAATCTGATTCCTGGTCTCATCTCTCCAACCTGTGCACTATTGCCTGCCTAATCGCCCTTCACTTAGCTTTCACCATGGAATTCCTCCTTCAAAAATCTTCACTGGCCCCAAATGCACAGTGAATAAAGTCATTCTTGTTATCATGCACACTCTTAGAGTTTTGTGAAGGGGTCTCAGTTATTCTTCCAGCCTGAATCTCTAGTCACCTGCTCCATTCTAGGCTCTTCAAGTCTTCAGAGCTTTGTCTATGCTTCCCCAGAGAGCTTTTTCTCCTTGACTCAGTTCATCTGTTGAAATACCATTCATCTTCTAGGGCCTAGATAAAGGGGCATTCATTCCTCCATAGAAAGTGGATTTGCCATCCTGAAACTCTGAAAATGACTTTGCCTCTTCTGTTTTCCATAACACTTTATAGCCCTCTGACAAACTTTATGACATATATTTATGTGGTACTGTGTCTTATTTGCCCCAATAAATTATAATTTCCTGGGGGCAACACATAACATTTTAGTCATTGTCATTTCAACCGTACCTAATAACCCTATATAAAGACATTCAATCATGTTTTTATTTAATTCATTAATTTTTCAAGTTTTTATTTAATATCAATCATATTTTCAAAGGACTGAAGGGCTGAGTGAATGAATTAATGAAGTTAGGTTCCAACTTGTAGATTTAAAAGATACTTTTTGTAAACATTACCATATAGATATATTCTACTTAAATAAAACAAGTGTATTAGTACTACTTAATATTTATGTTCAGCTATTTAAACAATTTCACTTATAAGGAAACAACAAAGAAAAGCTTTTTTTTTTTTTACTTGTTACTAGCTACACTTAGGAGACACTGGGCATTTTGGATCATAAGACTGCTATTATTCCAAACATTTTAATAAATGCCTTCAGAGCCAGGTTATGTATCATGCAAGAGAGTTTAATTGCCTTATAACTAAATCTCATTTTTAACAATAACAAAAAATGGTGTCCTTCATCTTGATTACACATCTTGTTACAGTTGCATAGTTTGAGTGATTTTTGCTGCTGTTGAAGATGCAAAATTATGTGCTGCACATAATTTGTGCAGGTGGATCAGAAGCGGAGTATGGTGCGGGTGGGGGTGACGGCAGCGCGGTTGGAATAACGCCGTGCGGTGTCCTCTGGGAGTGGCTGAGAGGGCTGCTGCTCCTTCAGGCCAGAAGCTCTGGTATGGTTCTGAAGAGAAGTCACCCTGCTTGTGCTCACACTGTGCACTATGGAATGGCCAGTGTGTCCCAAGGTAGTGATGACCCAGAGGGTTTGATTTTCTATTTATCAGCAGGGATCATTCTGAAAGGAAAGAGCCAACGGAAGCATGATTCCTGTGCTGTGTGTTTATGGAACTCTCGCCATAAGGAGAATTAGCATGTCAGGAGAGGCCAGGTTATACTGCAGGAATAAACAATCCCCAATCTCAGCGGCTTACAACAAAGTTTATTTCTACCTAGTGTTGAGGCCACTCCTGAAAGCAGCTGTCCCCTGCACGGGACGCTGGTGCAGGCTGATCTTGTCATTTCAACAGAAATGTCTGATCACTTCAACGGCAGTCTCCACTGTCCCAGCACCAGGGGAAGAGGAAGCATGAGCCTGGCCCGAAAGTAATGTTGTTTGGCTAGAACTGACCCCATGGCCCTGCCTAACTTTGAAGGGCCGGAAATAGAGTCTTCTGTGTGTCCCAAAGGAGAGCAGAATTGGATGCTGGCAAGCACTGATGATTCCTACCATCCTTGATGAACTGGGTACACGTAATCGCTCTTATTTTTCAGTTCTGTGAATACATACTGAGCCAATACTTTATGTTTAGCACTTTTCAAGGCATTTGGGGAAGAATAAAAACATAGTCTGCATTCTTAAAGGATCTAATGCTTTGTGCAAAAGCAAGCTACTTGAAAGACTTTAGTAGCAATACGAGTCCTTCTATGAGAACTTTTAAGTTGATTTTTTTGCACACTTTTGGACAAATTCTGGGAAAGAGTGGTCAGGAGAAGGAGGAAAGAGATGAATATTCCAGGTGGGAGAAAAGTGTGAGCATAAGTACATGGCAGTGAGCTTGGTGATCATCCCTGGGAGCGGGGGTGAGGAGACGGAGAGACAGAGAAAGCTGGGGAGGCAGGAAGAGATCGAGAGAGAGACAGGAAGACAGACCGAGGTCAGCTCTTCTAGAGAAGCTATGGTCTCAGAAGGAGTGGCTTTGGACTTAGAATGCATGGATTCAAATTCTCTCTCTGGTTCTCCCATTTGCTTGCTCTGTGACGTTGGGCCAATTGATTCACACCTTTTGGCTTGCCTGCCTCTCTGTATAAAGGGTGGTAAGCATGTGCTCACCCCAAAGGTTGTTCTGCAGATTATATGAAGTGATGCATTCAAGCACTCAGAAAGTCCCTGCCGCATAGTGTGCAAAACTCTGTAAATGTGCTCCCTGTCCCTCTGGGAGGGATGGTTAGCACAGGCAATGATGCAACTGATGCATCATTGGATGCAAATGATGCACTGCTGAAGAGTTTGGAGTTCATTCTACGCAGAAGGGGAACCTTGGTCTCAAGAATATTGCTTAGAGTCTGCTGAAAATGTTGCCTTGTAAGGCCGACCTCCACCTTCTCTTCTGTTTGCTAACCCTAAAGGCAGCTCAGTTCTCTCAGTCTCATCCCACATAATGACTGCCAGTTGTACAGACGGGAATCACATGGGATCACGCCCTGTGTGGGGGAGGGTCCCCCCCTGCCACGTCAGCTTTTTGCTCCTTAGCTGACCATTGCCCTGTTCCTCCTTCCTCCACTCAATACTGTTTCCTGACACTATGTTCTGTTCCTGTCACTCTGTGGTAGACACAAAGAAATATAATGCATGGCTCCTGCTCTCAAGGAGCTTACCAAATGGTTGTATCAAAACTTAGCTCTGCCAAGTCCATTTTTAGAACCTTTTGTTTCAATGGAATGAGAAAAAGTAAAAATAGCCCCAGCGGCCCTTTCAAAGGTGTCTTAAATTATTCTTCACTCATTTTTCTTCTTATGTTGTGAATATCTTTAGCTTCTATAGAAGGACAAAGAGAAGAAAAGTAAATTCCTGGCAGCCGTGAATTCTATTTATACTCTGTGGCACATTATATTTCTATAGAAATAGCTCAAGAGGCTGGAAGAGCCTGTTTCATGGAAATCCAACGCTTTTTTGTGGTTATTGACTGTCTTTCTGCACATTCCAACGTCAGCTAGAGAGTGTGTAAGGAGGGACGTGCACACTTGAACTGCATCCTCTAGAAGCAGGTGCTCAGCCCCCACATCAAATACCAGACACAAATCCTGCCAACCTGGCCCCTCTCCCGCTGTCAGTACTCTCAGATAAATGATGGGGCTTAGGCCTTTGACAGAGAACTCACCCGGGAAGCCCAGTGAGCTGGAGATACATGCGAGTCTGTTGATGTGGCTTTGAGAAATGCCATCTGAGTCCGCCTCGACCAACAGGGTATATGACCACCTCTTATCCCAGTGACTACTTTTGGCCCAGAGAGCTTGATAGGATTTTAAAGATCACTGCTCTGCTCTCTCATGAAAACATTTTCTTCCCCCTGTTTATTCAATGATCCTGCTTTGGGACAACAAAATGTAAAATACCAACTGACCGTACTGAAGAAACACTTTTCTCATGAGAACGGTAGTGAGAGTTTATGTTGGATGGGGGAGGGGAACTGGGGATACAAGACCCATCTGCTGTTGTTTGGACCTCACTTTGAGGGAGTCATAAAATGCAAGCTGTGCAGATAGCAACTCCACGTGGCCACTCCTCCTGTGGGCAATTAGTGTTGTGTCCGCGATCGTTTCCATGGAGCTGTGTAGTCTTTAGGGCTCTCCTAGAGAATGGGGTGGTTGAATGGCAGGGTTTTTTTCTCTACTGTATACTAAACACTCGGGCTCAGTCCCTCTTGGCTCGTGCTTATCATTCTTTGGTAGTTACAGACACTATCCCAGGACTTCCATCCCAAATACTTCCCTTTGTGGACCGGGAGATGGTATCCTCCCAGGGACTGGAGGGCACCTTAGGATCCTTCTTCCATGCCTCTGTGTGTATAACCACCTATTCCTCACAGGAGCTGCTGTTTATTCAATGCTTACCATGTGCCGGTGGCTTGATAATTCTCATTTTATTCCCACTATCGTCCTAAGAGATAGAATAAGACGCAACATTGAGTGAATACCAGGCATGACAAGCGCTTTGGATTATTTCACTTTATGCCTGAAATAACCATAAGAAGCAAGTGTAATACCGTTATTATACCATCTCACAGTTCAAAAAAATGGAGGCTCAGTGAGATTAAGCAAACTGACTAAAGTCACATAGCTAGTAAATTAAAAAATTACTATGGGATTTGAACCTAAGCTTGAGCCCCAAGTCCCAGGCTCCTCCCACCAATCCACATAGGGTGAAAACACGAAGTTCCTCTCGACAAAAATGGTCATTTCCTGGTTCTCTCCTTGAGTGCAGAGATGCTACCTGAAATGTTCTAGAAATAAGTCTCAGTTCAGTGATGGATGCAAGTTTTAGGGATTTTTCTACACCTTCACTTACTTTGCTTGATATATTTTATGCCAATTGACCATTTTCTTCTCATATTTTACAACAGAATTATTTATTTTCAATGCATATGGTAATTTACTCAAAATATAATTATCCCAATTAAGCCAAGAAATAAATATGCTTCAACGATACAGCATATTATCAAATATTTTGCAATTCTTAACTAAATATTTATTTATTTATTTATTTATTTATTTATTTATTTATTTATTTAAAGATTTATTTATTTATTCATGAGAGACAGAGACAGAGACAGAGACAGAGAGGCAGAGACACAGGCGGAGGGAGAAGCAGGCTCCACTCAGGGAGCCCAAGGTGGGACTCGATCCCAGGTCTCCAGGATCAGGCCCCGGGGCTGAAGGTGGCGCTAAACCGCTGAGCCACCCGGGCTGCCCTAAATATTTATTTAGATGATAGAGATTTCTTATGTTTTTTACTGATGAAAATATTCAGGCAGGGATGCCTGGGTGGCTTAGTGGTAGAGCGTCTACTTTTGGCTCAGGACATGATCCTGGGGTCCTGGGATTGACTCCCACATAGAGCTCCCTGAGGGAAGCCTGCTTCTCCCTCTGCCTATGTCTCTGCCTCTTTCTCCGTGTCTTTCATGAATAAATAAATAAAATATTAAAAAAATATTCAGGCAAAGATTACATTTACTTCCACTTAAAATATTAAAAGCACCTAGAAACTTGAACATATATAGTGAGCATATGTATCACTTCTTTTTTTCTCTTAATGACAATAGGTTTTATCATTGCTAAAATTAATTTGGTAGCTATATACCTGTCTTGAATGCTCCAAACCCCTTATTTCTTGCTTTGTCCAGCAACTATTAGTCCTGGGTGGTAGAGGTGAGGATGGGAGGACTGGGAGATGCTTGCCCTGTCTCTGGGCAGCCTCTTGCTTCTTGAATTGCTCCCTTCCCTAGCCAACCTAAAGGGGGTGTTACCATCTTCTGAGGCTGTGCCTATGATCCCACATTCTCCTGCCCACATTCTCTTTTTGTTTCTCCTTTGTCCCATCCTCTGACCCTTTACCATGGGTACCTGTGTAGGGGTACCTGTCCAGGCACAGAGCCATAGCAAGTGCATGTGCAGGATGTGTCCTTACAGAAGAGCCTGGTGAAGGGTCTGGAGGCCAAACCCCTGTGAAAGTAGACACCCTTCTTTTTTTATATATATTTTTTCTTTATTTATTTATGATAGTCACAGAGAGAGAGAGAGAGAGAGGCAGAGACACAGGCAGAGGGAGAAGCAGGCTCCATGCACCAGGAACCCTACGTGGGATTCGATCCCGGGTCTCCAGGATTGCACCCTGGGCCAAAGGCAGGCGCCAAACCACTGCACCACCCAGGGATCCCCAGTAGACACCCTTCTTATTGCCCTAACTCACACCTCAGCTTCATCACAGAGGAGAGCTCAGTAAGAGACCACTGGTTTTCTTACTAGAAGAAAACTAATGGTCCCATTCAGTATCTCAGTTTCAGATTGCTGTGAGTCACCAGGCTCCTTTCAATACCTTGCTTGGTGTAAGGAATATAGTCAGTGGTACTGTAATAGTGTTGTATGGTGATAGATAGATGGGAGCTGTACTTGTGGTGAGCATAGCACAATGTATAAATTCATCAAATCACTATGTCGTGCCCCTAAAGCTAATGTAACATTGTGTGCCAACTATATTTCAACTAAAACCATAAATCAAAAAAAACCCAAAAACCCTCAAACCTCTCAATTCTATCATTGACACATAATAAGTGTTCAAAACTTTTGAATGACTATTCAATATTTCAAAGAATAGCCTGTATATTTAAAGTGAGTACCCTGTGGCTTCAACAAATTTCCTAAATTTTCAACAAACAAATAAAAATGCCTTGTTTAAAGTGTGCAGTGCCAATCCCTGGATGCTGGCAGTTTCCAGCCCTGGGGATAAGAGCCCATCAGGTGCCATTGGGCTGGCTACTACACGGAGTGCTGATAGCCCAACCCTTGGCTTCTCCCTTGCTAGTGATAAAGTTACACTTCTTCCACCTTTCCCTCCAAGCAAGCCTTAGCTGTTTAGTCTACCTCCTAGATATGCCACTCTTCTTTCTCAGTTTTTAAAAAAAATTTCTATTTTAAAAAACTCTTTTATTTTAGTCAGTTTTCTCTTTTATTCTTGTAGTACTTGGGGTGCACAGGACGCTGTGGCCTTCCCAGATATGGAGCTCTATCTTTTAGCCTCCATTTTCCTTCTTTTGAGGAACATCCCATTCTCCACTTGCTTTACATCCTTCTGCAGCAGGATGTCCCATGATCAATTTTATTTCTGCCTTTGGCCTCTGGATTTTCACAACGACCCTTGCAAATATTGATTTTTCAGTAAAGATTGCTAAAATTAATGGTCTAATGGAAAGAGTCACAGGGACTTGATCTAAATAAGAAAAATATTACATTGGTTTGGAGACTGGAAGATTTTCTAGTCACTTCCTTGAGAGCCCATGAGGTAACTTCTGACATGAGCTAGGAAATAGAAAATAAAAATCTGTCTGAGGTTTCAGCTTATGGAATATCAGGCTGAAAGGACGTAGAAGAGATGATCTAGATCGGGATCAGTAAAAATTTTCTGTTAAAGGCCAGATAGAAAATATTTTAGGCTTTGCAATTATGCAGCTCTGCCACTGAAGTATGAAAACAGACATAAACAACATGTAAATGAGTGGGCATGGCTGTTTTCCAATAAGATTTTATTTATAAAAACAGGTGATGGCCTGGATTTTGCCCTGGGTGGTAGTCTTTAGACTCCTGATCTAGATTAAAGTTCTGTTCTTATGCAGAGGAACTGAGGTCCAGAGATGGGAAATGAAAAGCTTAGAGTCAGATAGCTCCTCTTTGGAAGAGATAAAGACACGACTCCCCCTCCTCCCCCCCACCTCTGGGGCAGGAGGGGCTGTCGGTACTCATTCCTGGGGGAAGAGGGAATGGATGAACACTGTCAGTCCAATGGTCCTACCAAAGGCTGCAACTTTGCTATATATTGGGGGACTAGTCTAACTTATGGGGTTTGAGAGTGCTTATGAAGAGTTTAACCACTGACTCTTTGGAATCAGAGTCTAGAACCAGTTAAAAAATGGAACAAAGGTGTTTTTGAGCATTGAGTTGCTGTTTTCAATAGAAAACAAAGAGTAGGCTTATAATTATGGTTTTAGTCTCTCAGCTATCTATTAGTGTCATAAAACATGCAACATTTCCAAAAAGGAAAGAAAAGGTAGACAAACTGATTTGTTGAAGGGTTTACGGGTTGGAAAGGAATAGCCAAGTTGGCACAGAGATTCACCCGTTGCACAGAAAGGAACAGAAGCAAAATACACCAGTGTCCTTGGAAAGAGAAGACTTATTTCCTGTGCACCTGTCTAATTATTCAACAAAATATTTATGGAGAGACTACTATGTATAGACACTGTTCTAGGTCCTGGACAGAAAGGTAAGACAGAAAGGTCTCTCTGCCCCTACATTCCAGTGGATATAAGCTAGTTCACTGAGAACAGGCAGGAGTGAGGGGCTCTCATTATGTCTTCAGAGTGAGATAGCCTGTGGTTGGATGGATGTATTCTCCTGTGCATTAATCCATTCTCCCTGTACTTGGTCAGAACAGGGCTGGGAAACTTGGACTTCCTGGTAACTGATTCTGTAGGGATTTCCAGGTGAATGAGGGGAGAGTGCAGATGTGTGGCAGTGGGTTAGACTGGTAAGGGAGCAGTTTTCCCCATGGAAGACTAGAAGCATGGGATCAAGAGTAGCAGCTCAATTTGAGTGAAGACTGGGCAGAAAGGGCAGTTGTTTAGAGCTAGAAGATTGCTTAACCCTTGCAGATAAGATGGTGGAGAATTGGGGGAGAATGAGTAAGATAGGCTAGTTGCACTGAGAAAGGGTCTTTTTGATTATTCATTTAGAAAATTTTCCAGGAGGGGAACGATGTGGTGGTAGTGGTGAGCTATAGAGAAAGAGGAGATTTATAGAGGGACTTGAGAACAGCTGGAAAGTAAAGAGAGAGAGAATGATAGTAGAAGGTGTGGTCAGAGCTGTGCGCAGGGGCCAGTAGCTCATGCGTGTCCTGGTCTAGATAGCATGAGAGATTTGAAAAACTGGAATATTTATCGGAGATTTTTTTACCTTCAAAGTAGATACCAGTTTATTGAGATATAATTCACATTTTAAAGTGTGTAACTCAATGGTTTTGAATATATTCTCAAGGTTGTGAAACCAGAACACTGTCACCAGCCCAACTGTCTAGACCAGGCAGTTGACCTTCTTTGGTCAGGGGCAGGGGGAAGCCTGCAGAGTCACCACAATTGATTCTAGGGACAGAGAAAGACCTCAAAACTCCAATAGTGTATTCTTAAAGGTTTTTTTTTTTTGTTTGTTTTGTTCCATTTTTAGGGGAGAAAAAAAGTATTACTTCCTAAAAAGAAGTACAGGTGATATTTGGGACCATTAAAAAAAATTGGAAGGAGCCTCCCACAAAATAAGGAAAAAAAGGAAGGGAAAACTATTTATTTATTTATTTATTTATTTATTCATTTATTTATTTAAAAGGCGTGTTTATTTATTTTAGAGAGACCCCATGCGCATGTGCAGTGGGGCAGAGGCAGAGGAAGAGAGAGAATTTCAAGCAGACTCTGTGCTGAGCAGGTACAGGGAGAATGGATTAATGCTGAGCACAGAGTCTGATACAGGGTTCAATCACATGACCCTGAGATCATGACCTGAGCTGAAATCAAGAGTTGGACGCTTAACCAACTGAGCCTCCCAGGTACCCAGGGGAAGGGAAAAGTATTTAAAATGTGGTTTGTGTCTTCCATTGGATCTGCTTTTTGACACTGATCCACAATGAATTATTACTTTTTCTGTTGTCCTCAAAGGCTTTTGAATATGTTCAGAAACTGATTATGCAAAAGGAGAAAGAACAAAGTTTAGGGAAAAAAATATTGTGGTACTGACATCACCAGACATTAACATCTGTTCTCTTGTTTGTGCCTCTGACCATATTAAAATATTTGATGTCCCATTTAAAAAACAAAAACAAAACAAAACAAAAAAAAAAACCACTGCTCTATGGGTTTGCTGAGGACTTTAATGACAAATATGTTTCACCTTTGACCTCGAAGTAAATGGATGTCATGCTGTCTGTTACTTGCAGATGTCAAGTGTTTTCCACAGTGAGTTGAAGAAGCCAGAGAGTTGGCAGGCAAGAGACTGAAATGTCTGCTTATACTTGAAATGGATTTGGAATATACAAGTGCATTTGTGGAGTGGAAAACATTTTCAAAGAGAGACGGTTTGACGCTAAAAGGACCATTTGATGCTCTCTTTACCCTCTTGGTTTTATTCAACTCATTTCATTACTCTCTGTTCCTATCACCTCACCAAGGGAAAAGCATGCCTAGAGCTTGACTGAGATAGAATATTTTATATTTTTAGCTATATTTGCACTTTACAAGTGCATCTGAAAGGTAGTTTGTTCATTTTTTTTCTACTCAAATTATTTGAAAGTATTATTTTGAAAATAAAAAAATATTCATTTTTAGCCTTTTAAATAAATAAAAAAATGACCACTAAAAAAAAAGCTTTTTCATTTCCATGTAAGAGTTTAATGGCAGTATCAACCAAGCTTAGATGATATCTAAAAATTAGCCTGAGAAAATTCCTGTAATTCCAGGCTATGAAGTTGTTTCTAGGGGGAGGCCGTTTCTGCCCTTCCCATGTTTGTTCAATACTGCCCTGCCCCAAGAGTAGAAAGTATCAATTATACCACTATTTGTGGGCAAGGGGGAGAGACCTTGCCTTCAGAATGATCTCAATTCTGGGGAGAATATTTGGGTCTATGAAAAGGAAATTACAGAGTGTTAAAATCGTGCCTACAACAAGCCTCCGTGACATGGTTTTGGTTTAGTTGCCTTCATGACACGTTCTCTAAAACGTGACTTACATTTGGTTTTGTTCCTCATGAGGAGAAGGACAGCAGAACCAAGTGTGCATAGGCCTGTGTTCCAGGATCAGGGGTGAGAGGGCCTTACCCAGTTTAAGCTTTCTTGGGGTGCTTAGCTTTTCCAGCACTCCTGCTGTGAACAGTTACTTGTTTTCGTTTCATTGTTATTTTACTCTTTCTTCCTTTCAGCTCCCTGGATCATTCCTGGGCAGGGGTGGGAAGTCAAACAGAGACCAAAATGGCACTGGGGACCTCATCACCAGCTTCCATATTTTAGAATAAATAGCAGGAGCCATACAGTGCTATTCAGTTTAACTATTTCTTGTGCAGGATGTAATGATAGACTCCTTAAAGCATAAAAAATGAGCAAGGCAATCTATGATTTCAAGTAGGACAAATGCTGCAACAAAGGGAATTTTATGCTTGCTTCTGAAGACAAGTCTAGAAAAGTGTTGGAGAAGTTCAGAAGAAGGAGAGAACAGTTGGGAGTAGGATAGAATCACAACAGGCTTTCCAGAGGAGCCATACTTGAGGTGATCCTTGACTGGTGGTGGAGATAGTGCACAGGGATGCCAGGGAGGAATTATTTCGCCAAAATAGAAGTCAAAGGAGCAAAGGCTGGGAACAGGAAGGATGACTCTGGTTCTGTTGTGAGCGAAGGGAGGAATGTGGGAAAAGTGGAAGGAAAAGTAGGGGCAGAAGGGAGGAGGAACGTTGGACAAGGCCAGTGCTGCTGTGCAGATGCAGAGGGGCAGTGAGTTTGGGGGGGGGGGGGGGGCGAGAAAACCTTAAAAGGTGAAGGACAGATGGGATCTAGAAGATTCCCTTCCTATCAGATCTGGGTTCATTGAAACCCAAGGAGAGCCGAGAGAGAGAGAGAGAGAGAGAGAGAGAGAGAGAGAGAGAGAGAGAGACGGGAGGCCAGTGTTGCCAGACGTAGGAAAAGACAAGCTTTGGAAACCCTGGAGAAGTAACTCATTTTTAAATCCGTCTAGTCCCTCCTTTTCCTTGATGCCGAGCTCAGGGGTGCCTGGGCCCTCCGGCCGTGATGCAGAGCTGTACTGGGGTGTGCTTTCCCAGAGTGAGACTGGGCGAGATTTACAAGTAACTGGACTTGCCCCCCCCAACCCCACGTCCCCCCAAGAGACACAACGGAGAGGTCAATGCTGCCTGCAGGAGGGGGTCAGGTCTTGGAACAATTGTCAAATGCGAGGAAAAAGAGCACCCCCCCCCCCCTCGGCAAACCCAAAGGCAAACTTTGACTGCTTGACAACATAACCAAACGACTGATAAAAGTGGCCCAGCGTGTTTTCTTTTCTTTTCAGGGCTAAGGCTCGGGAAACCACAGAAGTAAGTCAAAAGGTGAAGGCGACAAAGCCACCTGGCGCGGGCACCGAGCAGGCTCCGTGTGGCCCGGTGCAATTCAAGAGGCGCGGGTTTGGGTTTCCAGGCCTGCTGGCGCTGCGGCGGGTCCGTAACCGGAGCGGGTCCCTCCGGGCAGCGCCAGGGCTCGGCCTACTGGTCCCCAGCTTTGGGTTTCAGGGGGTGGGGACTTGCAGGCGGGGCGGCTTTGGCAGGCGGCCCAGATTTCTGGAATGTGTGTGCTCTGCCTGGTGGGCTAAGCAGTTTGGCATCAGGTTCCTGCCTGCGAAGGCAGGAGAACAATAGACATGTGGCTCCAGGGCTAATTAGCCGTGTGAAAGCCTTGGGGGCCGTGCTATTCTCCCTGCTGTGTGCCTGGCTAGGCCCCCCAATCTCGCGGCCACTGCACTGGGGAGCCCGCTTGAACACTCCGGCCTCTGGGAGACCCGCCGTGCAAAGGATGCATCAGGGGATTGGAGTGCGAGGGTCGGAATCAGACTTGGGGACTTGTGTCCGTGACATTGGATCAGGAAGTGGTCCGGTGCAAAAGCCATTGTGTTTCTTTTGGCACCTTTATATGCTTGCTCACCAGCAGGTGTGGGGTGCAGGGGCGCAGTTCCTGCCCAGCACCTGCCACGTGTGGATGTGACTACCCCCAGCACTGCGGTCATTTCATTTCCTCACAGAGGGGGAAATGCTCTTCTGCTATCATTCACCTTTGGTTTGGGTAATATTTTAGTGGGGCGGAGGCTGAAATGAAGGCCAGGCCGTGGAAGGCTCCAGTGTTCAAGGAACACCAGCCAAATTCTTAGAAGAATGTAATGTCTGGATTAGTAGAATCTTAGCTTTGAGAGAGTCAAAAGGTCTTGAGTATTTGACGGGAAAAATAAGAGTGGTTTTTCATTCAAGATCATCCAACTCAGCTTGGGACAATTCAGATTTATATACAGTTAAGTGAAGAATGTTCGTTATTTAATAAAAATATTTATAACAGGAATCTTCTTGACGGGAAGACTTTTCCAGGGGCTGTGAAACACAGCAGAGGTTTAACTTCTAGCTTGAAGGTGTTCATCTAGTTTAGGAAATGAGGGCCAGGGCCATCCTTATTCTCACGGTGAGCACCCTCTGTGGTCTAAATGGAGAACACTGGGAGAAGCTTTCGAGGTGTGAATGGAAGGAAAAGTGTTTCTTCCTTAATTTGAGCACAGAACCCAACTTCTTTCTTCCGGTAGCACGCTTGCACCTGTTGCCAAGTCCGTATTCTCGTCTTTCATTAAGTGGCTCCCTTGAGATTTAAGGCCTGCGCCCTACTTTAGATAGCCTCAGTACGGCTGTGGTTGAGGAAACAGAGGTCTAAAATATTTTCCCCAAAGTTCTTCAAAACCAAAAAATAATCAGTTGAAGTTGATTATTACTTTTCTAAAAGGATGAAAGATTCAGTGCTTACTAATGTACCTGGAGAGTTGTGCCCACTGCAGACCCTTGCTGTTCCGAGGGAGGCCCCACTCTTCTGAGCTGCAGCACCGGTACCACGTGGGAGTGTGTTGCAAAGACAGGATCTCAGGTCCCCAGCAGGCTCTGCTCACGTAGACTCTGCCTTTTGTCGAGATCTGCAGGATTTGCGACCAACAGAGCGCGGGAATAAATAGGTGCCACTACGTCATGAATGGAAAATTCTCTCTTCTTTGTTCTCTCATGAACTTTGCTCTCTCTCCTTTCCCTTCTCCCCTCTCTCCCCCTATTTAGACTGTTAATCCACAGAGGTGTACTGGACCACCCTTGGGACACCTAGACTTTTCTCTGTACGAAGCACGTGAGGTGATCTGACAGCTGGAGACCTTCCTGTTACCAGCCATTGTAATAAAACATTCCCCCAAACCAAATTCGACAATTATTAACATGTTTAAACAGAACACGATGTTTACTAAGGCATTCTTCCTGAGGCTTAACATATCCTGTGGGGTTGGGGGTGAGGGGAATAGATGGAAATGTTAGCTCTACCTGTAGTTCAAGGTAATGTCAGAACTAGAGGTTTAAGCCAGAAAAGCAAAACAAAACAAACCAACAACAACAATAAAAACAAAACCCAAGCCTCTTTGTGAGAAGCTGGAAACGGGGATCCTTTTACATGCACAATTGGTCCACGAGAACCTTGTTATTAGAGCGACTCCTCCGTTCGAGTGATTGGAGGATGTGCTCAGTAGCTGAGCTCCCCGCCCCTGGTTCTGTGTGGGCTGTACACACGCAGAACGTGCTTTATAGGCAAGAACGGGAGAGCCCTTGACGGGCAGGGCTGAGCTGCACACCAGCTCCGCGGCAGGTGGGACCCCCAGGGGCTCGTTGCCACCATATCCTCAAGGCCTGGCCCGAAGCACGTGCTCAGTCGGTACCTCCTCGAGGACTGGTAGCTGTAACTCCCACTTGTGTCTGGAACCAAAAATACCTGATTTTTTAAAGATGCAATGGTGCCTTTTTAACGGGTGGGATGGGCTGCGCTTCAGGCAGAGGGAAGCATGGCCCTTGGAAGTGTGTGCCTTCCTTTCCCGCCCCACTGCAGACACGCACGGGTCAGCTGTAGATGCTGGGTGTGGGTGGAGGAAAACTCAGGCTCCTGGGCCTTGGGGGCATCTCCTTCAACCCTGTACCCCGTGTGGGAATGCTCTCCACAAGGTGGCCTGCGGGCCAGAGACTTGTGAGGCGTGTGCCTGCCCAGGATGCCACGTGGAACTTAGGGAGGAGACATAATACAGCCCCTCCCAGTTCAATAAGAGAGTCACAGGTTTAAGCAAATAATGACACTATTTGTTTTTTTTATAAATATATTTCCACCTAGGAGTGCAGAGGGAGGAGTGCCCCACTCTTCTTGAGGTGAGACATGGGTGGCTTCACAGGCTTGATCCCATCATAGGCATGGCTTCTGCAGGATCAGAAGACATTCCCAGGGTAGGAAGTGACTTTTTGTTAAGGATTGATGATGTGCTAGGCACAACTCTCAAGTGCTTTGCATGTGCGAATTCATTTAATCTTTCATAATAGCCCGCTGGTGTATTATGCCCATTCTGCAGACTAGCAAACTGAGGATTGAATGGTAAGGAAACATGCGCAGCCAGTAAGTGGCAGAGGAGGGGGTTGGTGTAGGGAGTGCCATGCCACAGCGTTGTTCTGCAGCGCCATGCTAGACCCTTGCCCAGGAAGAAAAATACACTCCTGGCAGGAAGATAAGGTCTGTGTGCAAACCTCCTATAGAGGAGTGAGTGAGCATGGCATATTCTGGAAACTGCAAATTGTTTCGTGTGACTTCTGAACAGAGAGCTTGGAAGAATGGGTAGGGGCTGGGCCGTGCGTTTGCATTTTTAAGGCACTTAGGATTCCTTTCTAGGTGAAAGTTCTAGAAGGAATTTTGTTGTTGTGGTAAAATATACATAACACAAAATTTAACTATTTTTAGCATTTTAAAATATATTTATTTATTTATTTTAGAAAGAAAGAGAGAGAGAGAGAGTGTGTGCTGGGGGGTGCAGAGGGTGGGAATCTCAAGCACAGTCCCCTCTGAGAGCAGAGCCAATCTGGGGCCGCATCTCAGGGATGCATGAGGTCACGACCTTAGCCAACATCAAGAGTCAGATGCTTAACCAATGCCAGGCGCCCCATCATTTTTAGTATTTTTGTGTATAATTCAGTGGCATGAAGTACATTCACATTGTTTTGCTACCCTCACTACCGTCCATCTCCAGAACCTTTTTGTCTTCCCAAACGGAAACTCTGTTCTCATTAAAAGGTAATTCCCACTCCCCCTCCCCCAGTCCCTGGCACCCAGCACTCTACTCCTGTCTGTAAGTTGATGACTCTAGGAACCTGTAAGTGGGATCATATAGCATTTGTCCTTTTATAACTGGCCTGCCTCTCTCTTTTGGTTGTTGTGAATCGATGGTTTTTAATCTGGGGAAGGATAGAGTCAGATTTACATTTTAGAGATACCGAGTGGAAAAAAATCTCTGGTTGCCAGTGCTAGGCCAACAAAGCTGGAGAGCATATCTATCTCTCTTATATCCCAAGCACAGGGCCTGGCCTGTAGTAATTACTCATCGAATGAATGATCCCTCTATTATGTTTTTCATAGCTGAAATCTCTATCATAGGTGGAAGATCATCTTTACATCTTAAAATCGAAGGAGATTAAAAGAAGACATAATAAAATGATGTACCTGAAAATACTATTTAAGCCATTAAGCACTATATGTGCTGATTACTATCCTCATTATTTTCTCTGTATTTCTGATAATTCAGGCAAATTTTTGCTGGATTCAGAGGCCAGCCTTTACCAATATCTATACAGCTTCATTACAATGTTCTTTTTCTTTCTTCACAGCTCCTGAAACGCACGCATCCTTACAACTATCCTGATTATTCACGTAAGTTTAATGTGAAATATTTGGAAGTTCAATTTGCATAGAGGATGCCTTCTCCAGTTTATTTTTATTTTTTTTTAAATTTTTATTTGTTTATGATAGTCACACAGAGAGAGCGAGAGAGAGGCAGAGACACAGGCAGAGGGAGAAACAGGCTCCATGCACCGGGAGCCCGATGTGGGATTCGATCCCGGGTCTCCAGGATCGCGCCCTGGGCCAAAGGCAGGCGCTAAACCGCTGCGCCACCCAGGGATCCCGCCTTCTCCAGTTTAAAAAGAGTCTGTGTCTTTCAGGTGGCTTTGTGTCCTGGTTTGCTGTAGTATTTTACTTGAGTGTAGAAAGATTAGAAGCCCATTAGAATATCATATTGTGAAAAATTTCAAATACACTAACGTAGAGGCAATAAAGGGCCTGGTGAACACTTATATATCTGCCCCAGTTTGACACTTGCTGCTTAACCTAGAATATCCATTTATAAAATTTTTGTTGAGACCTTTAAAAAAAATCTGTACCATCATTTCACTTTATTCCTATGTAACTCAGAACACATCTCTTAAAAGTATAGACATTTTCCTTTGTAATCACAAAGGCATTTGCACACCTAAAATGAGTAGTATTTGCATAACCGTATTTTCTTGATTGTCTCAAAAATATTTTCTTGCACTTGGTTTGTTCAGTGGAGACTGCGTGTCGTCGTTAGTTAGGGCTGCTGTAACAAAATGCCGTAGACAGGGTGGCTTAAACAAAAGAAAATTATTTCTCATGGTTCTGGAGGCAGAGAAGTCCAAGATCATTGTGCTGACAAATTTGATATCTGGTACCAGAGACCTCTTCCTGGCTTGCAGACAGCAATCTGTCTTCTTGTTGTGTACTTAATGTGGCAGAGAGAGGGCTCTGGTCTCTTCTTCTTCTTTTTTTTTTTCTCCTTATAAGGGCACTAATTCCCTCATGGGGGCCCCACCCTCAAGACTTCATCTACATCTAATTACCTCCCAAAGACTCCACCTTCCCCTACTATCACACTAGGGATTTGGGATTCAACATACAGATTTGGGACAGAGGACACAAGCAGTCAGCCCATAAAACTCCATAAATATATCACAATTGCACTTATTTATAATGTCTCTTGTGTTCCTTTTAATACAGAGCAGACCACTTCCCTTCATGTAATTGTCGCAGAAGCTGAGTCATTTGTTCTATAGAACGTCCACGTTCTGCATTCAACCATTGGTTTCCTTGTTCAGTCATTGGAGTTGGTCTTCTACCTACTGTATTTCCTGTATATGGAGGTTAGTTATAGATAATTAATTAGGTTTAGCCTCATAATTTTTGGCAAGAATATTTTATAAATGGCTCTGTTTGCTTTCTATTGCCTACATTGGAGGGCTCACAACATCTGGTCATCTGACCATTGCTAAGAATCATTATGGATTCAAAGTAATCTTTAAAAATATACAGTAAAAAATGATTTTCCTTCTTATTCCAAAAATAAGACAAATTAATTGTAAAAGATTTACAACATATAGATAAGCAAAAGAAATGAAACTATCTTAAAACCCTAACCCTTGGTAACTGCCATCAAAATTTTGGTGCAGTTCATTCTAATATTTCTTCATAATATATATTTTTTCATATTCCTCTTTCCACTTACTGTGGATATCTTTTAAAGTATTTTACAATGTGATTGGCTATCTAGTTCTTATATGGTGGAGTCAGAATTTATTTAATTAACGTACTACTTTTGTACAGGTTGTGAAAATCATAAATCCACAGTCTAAATACTCATTCAGATTTGGCTCCAAACCAGTCTGAGAGCAAATGACTACTGCATGGCTCTCTGCTTTCTGGGACCACTGCTCCTCACCTCTAGGGGGTGACGTGGAGTTAGGGGAGTTAGGGGCAGAAGTGGAGGTGGCATTGGGGGATTGGGTGCCATTTGAGAGTTTTCCTGAAGTATTGAACTATATCTTCTGTGCCTTACTGGATATTCTAACTTGTTCTGGTGTTTAAGATTCCCTTTTAGAGTCTAATGGGCTGATTTCCTGTGCTTGGCCCATTCTTGCTCCTCAAGTGTAGACACAGGCCAGTAGCTTTAGCATCTCCTAGGAGCTTCTTGGAAATGCAGTCTTGGGACCTGCCCTAGACATGTTGGACCAGAACCTACGTTTTAACCAGTGCTCCAGGAGTAACATGTGAGACTCACCATTAGAAAGCGTTTACATTCAATTAATGGCTGGAAAAGCTGGTCCATCGTATGATTCACGTGCTGAATTCTACTGTGGAAAAAATCTTAATAATGGGCCAACTCAGCTGGCTTTCTTTCTAAGGATGGAGGAAAAAGCCAGTACTGCATTTTGGAGAGGTAAACTTGGCAGTGGCTAGAAGCCTGGGATTTGCTATTCAGACTCAGTCTTAATAACCATGTGATGTTAGTAAGTTATAAATGGTCTGGTCTTTGGTTTCCTCCTCAGTCCAATAGAGACCATATTTCTTATTTCATAGGGATGGTCTGAGGGTTAAAAGATATCATGCGGATGAAGCACTTAGCACAGTGCCTGGCACATCCTAAGTGCAGAGCAGCTATCGTTATTAATGATCAGAAGATGCTGTTTTATGAAGTGGTGTTGAGAGCAAAGGTTAATTGGTAAACATTGCTTTGGGGGAATACCAGGATGTTGAACTTTTTCCTTCTAACTTCAGCTGTAAAAGAAGTCACTGATCAATTTTAGCTGCTGGTTCCATGTACGGAAAGCGATAAACCATTTTGGGTTGAACATCCATGTTATGTTTAGAACAACCACCCACTATATACCATATGCTGTCTTACTCTTTTACCCGATGAGAAAAAAAAGCCCACAAAAAAGCCCAACTTCCCCTCACTCTTTTTGAAAAGATCTTTCTCTTCAATACAGGCTGAGGCTTAAATATGCTTTGATTCCAAAGAGATTGTATTTACAAAGAACCTTCGTCTTAAAAAGATCTGTCTAGTTCAATTCTATAGCGTTCTAAGAGAGCAACTCAACAAAGAAAGTTGCAATGAATCACGCAGTTGACTATTCTTTTTGAAGTAAGTGAAATAAAACTACTACCAAATGTGGTGTGGACTTTTTCCAACCTCTAAAATAAATATTTGTAAAGCGAGCCTTGGTGGCATGAAGACCATGGTGATAGAGGATTGATACATGATAACATGTTTCTTAAAGATGGATCTCCTGACAATTAGAGGTCGAATTCTTATCCTGGAATTGAGCCAGAATGAGTAAAATCCTTTTAGTAGTTAAGGACTCCCCTATGTGAAGGAAACACACTCTCTTGGGGGCATTATTTAGTTCCACTAAAAGGAATCAACCCTGTTGCCATCTGTAGAAATAAGTTTACCTTGTATGAATAACCCCTAAATTCTTAGGATTCTTTTAAGTAGGTGAAGTGTCATCCTATATAATTTTAACTTCAGACAGCATGAACTGCTTGCATTATACCTGCAACTGTTCTCCTACTCTTGCTCCAAATTGCTTATGAGAAGCTGGCATTTTCATTGTGAATCTGATCCTGGGTTATTATTGAGCAGATTCTCTAAGTACCATGTGCTGAATACGGTTCAGAGTCCGCTCTGCTTGCCTTTCAATAGGGTCTGGCCCATGGCTTTCCTGTGATCAGTGAGTAGACAAGGACAGGCTATGTCACCATGGAGATGGGATTCACAACCTGTGTTCCAGGTTAGCAAACCTGCTCCTGTGACTCACCTGTTTGGAACATGCGGCAGAATCAATAAATATGTGCATTTATAGAACACATAGGTATGGCTTATTTATATATAATCTGTGGCAGAATTTATATCAGTTGGTCAAAAAACTTATTAGTAAGCTAATTATAATAATATAATTATTTACACTTGTGTCCTAGTTAATTTGTACTTTTATATTTTCAAATATTTTAAAGCCTGCACAAATCCACAAAATAGGCATCTCCCTCCATTCTCAGTTTACCATTATCACTGCTTCCTGATTATTTTGCATCTTTTTAGAGTTTCCTGAGCCTTTGGGCCAATAATTCAAACTAATCTGCTTATAACAACATTCCATTCTTTCACATCCTGTAAATCTCCATGCCACCCCTTCTCCGCACTCCTTCCCCAAAAGTCAGTACATATCCAGTTTGCTCTAAACTCATGGTTTGACTTTGATTAGTAGTATACAAATTTCTCCTAACTTGCAGACCTGTGAGCCAATGTTTATTTTCTAAGGAAGGCTTCTGCTATTCCTTTATTCCTCTTCTTTGAGTGAGTATATATTCCAAAATTAATTTGTGATCTTCATTGTCACAAGCTTAGAAATATTTAGAAATAACTCTCTGAAAACATCTGCCGAAGCCTCAGGAAGGCGAGAGGGGAAAGGCTACCCAGCATGGGCTTTCCTGGGAGCCGAGCCTCATGCATGATGTTGATGCTTTCTGCGTTTCTTTAGGGACAGACCTACAGGACAATCCCGACCGATTGTTGTCTAACTGGCAATGGGGTCTGAGGAACCTGGAGGATGAGTTTTTTGTGACTATCACTTGGCTGAAAAATTTTTTGCTTTGAGTATTTTTCGTGAAAACCATGTGTGGGGAAAGTCACTATTTTATTTTTAGGTCACCTAGTTCCAGAACAGAACAACTTTAGCAGTGCTGGCTGTTCAGTTGCTGTGTTAGTAATAATGCAGCGCAGACATGGTTCACCCCAAGTTCCTCTGGCAGGACAGGCCCCTTTGTCTGTTTGTTTTATTGTGGTAAAATGTACATAATGTGAAACTTAGTATTTTAACCATTTTTAATTGTACAGTTCAGGGGCATGAAGCACATTCACCCTGATGTGAGGCCATCACCTCTCTCCATTTCCAGAACTCTTTCCTCTTCCCAAACTGAAACTCCACCTCCATTGATAATAGTTTCCCATTCACTACCCCTTCCTGCCTCCAGCAACTGGCAACCACCATTCTACCAGAAAGTTTCTATAAATTTGACTATTCTAGGGATCTCATGTAAGTGGAATCAGACAGCATTTGTCCTTTTGTGACTGGCTGGTTTTACTTAGCATAGTGTCCTTAAGGTTAATCTATGTTTAGAATGTGAGAAGATTTCTTTCCTTTTTAAGGCTCAATTCCATTGTATGTAAATTCTGTTTTTATGTATATGCCACATTTTGTTTACTCATTCACCGGTAGATAGGCACTTGGGTTGCTTCCACCAGTTGGCTTTTGTGAGTAGTGCTGCTATGAACATGGGTGTACAAGTATCTGCTCAAATCCCTGCCTTCATTTCATGTAGCTGTAGATGTAGAAGTGAGATTTTTGGGATATGGTAGTTCCATTATTATGCACCCATTACTAAGCTCCACCATTTTACATTCTCTCCAGTAATTCACAAGGATTCCAATTTCTCCATATGTTCACCAATGTTTTGTTTTCTGTGTTTGTTTTTTCTTTAATAAGCCATGTGAGGGTGTGCCGAGGTACTTTCTCATTGTGCTTTTAATTTGCATTTTCCTAATGACTAGTGATGCTGAGTATCTTTTCATATGTGATCATTGGCCATTTGTATGTCCATTTTTGAATCAAGTTGTTCCCTTCCCTTCCCTTCCCTTCCCTTCCCTTCCCTTCCCTTCCCTTCCCTTCCCTTCCCTTCCCTTCCCTTCCCTTCCCTTCCCTTCCCTTCCCTTCCCTTCCCTTCCCTTCCTTCCTTCCTTCCTTCCTTCCTTCCTTCCTTCCTTCCTTCCTTCCTTCCTTCCTTCCTTCCTTCCTTCCTTCCTCCTTTCCTTTTTTGTTAGTTATTAGGCTCTTTGTTTTTGCAGACCTGAGAGAGGTCATCATCATCAGTCAACGTGCTCATGTTTATGACGGCAGCATTATGTTGAACTGCTGCTAAATTCTGTTTTTTTTTTTCAAATTTTTTTTTAAAAAAGTATTTCATTTATTTATTTGAGAGAGAGAGAGGGTGTGAGAGAGAAAGAATGGGCAGACGGAGAGGGAGACAGGAGCCTGATTCAGGACTGGATCCCAGGACCCCTGGGATCATGAACTGAGCTGAAGGCAGATGCTTAACCAACTGAGCCACCCAGGCATCCCTACAGTCTATTTAGATGCCAGCCTCCAGGTGACTGGACTTGACTTTGTCTTATAGACCTGTTACCTGGGATTTACCCAGGAACTTTACAGGGGCTGCAGACCAGGTTGTGGGAAGCCAGGGAGCAAAAGGGTCCCCACATAAATCAGCCAGGAAAGCTCAGTGATCAGAAAATCCCCTCTTCCCCTGGTATAATAGCCCTCTGGGTCCTAACTTCAGTCTTCAGATATGATCTAACCACTGGGAGGAAAGAAAGTAGCGTCCCTGGAACAAAACACATTTTGGCACTTATGGCTTTTCCAGATAAAAGCTTACATTTTTTTTTTAACATTTCTTTGAAACTGGGGACTTAACATGATTTAGGCTCGTGAAAAGCCATCGTTAACAGGCACTCTTCTTCAACTACGACATGGACCTTTACTCCACATGCTCTCTAAACACAGATAATTACCATGGTAACCACAGTGTTTCACGATCTCATACATACACTTGCACCTTTCTTAAAGAAACACAGAACACAACAATGTAGAATTAAAACAGTAAATCATTGGAATGTTTTTTATTTGTTGTTACATAGTTGTCAGAATTTAGGGAAGAGCTGGACATTGTCATCCACTATCAATTGTACTTGGAGAAAGTAGATGTTTGGCCAGGCCCTTTGACATCTTGCCAGAAAATAAGGTCTTGTTTGTAACATCGTGTAAGGAATGACCGATGGGTTTCTAGATTGTTACGGTCAGAAGACTTTCAAAGCAGAAAATGTCATTAAGAACACAAAGTACTGAAGAGTATAGATTTTTCATGACACATGCACTGGGCCAACTCTATCTTCAGTTAAATTACAGTTATGATTACCCTAAAGTTGGTAAAAGTTTGCACACACATGCTTTTTTGGGTAGCATCTAATTTTATCTTTGGTTGTATTTGGAAACAGGCACAACAATTTTGTTGTGCCTTCAAAAGTCTTTCTTTTTTTGGCTATGTAAACAAGTCTTTTATTGCCCTATGAATACTTGATGAGTGGTCAGCAAAATGAAACCCATATGAAGCTTTCATCAAGAGGCATCTCCAAGCAGCTTCTGACTAACCATAGTGGCCGGGGCTGGGGATGGAGCAGACTCAAAGACCTACAAGCTGAAGATAAGTAATTACAAACGCTTTTAGAAAGACACCTGCCCTCAGCTTTGAATGTTTCAAAATGTTATGTCCACATATGAAGAGAAATATCTCCCCATAATTCCTCACGTGATGAGGACTAGCTTGCCTTCCAGCTAATGGAATGTAGCTCTGATTTCTCTATCGTTAACCACTCTGTCTCTGGAATACCAATGTTTTGATGAGGGAGAAGAAAGGACCCTCTTCTGTTTGATTGTTTTCTTTTAAATTAAAAGTAGTAATAAATCTAGCTCAACCAAAATAACTGCTGAACATTTCATATTAACACGGCAGTGAAGATGAACTTGGGCAGTGCATGATAAATGTTTCTCTGTGCTTAGATTGGAATGCCTCCAAACCCTGAAACTCCCACACCAATTTGGAAGGCCTACCTGAGGTTTTTATATCCTTAGCCTGAAGATTCATTTTTCATTTACAAGATCGAGCTCCCAAGTTTCAAGGACAACCATGCTACACTTCTGTAGAACATACACAGAGATAATGTTGGAATGAGAAACTTTAAAAAAAGGAAAAAATCTGGTAAATATATTATTTGCCTTCCAAATCTAACATGTGTGCACTTTTCTATGTTGTCTATAGTTTAATTATAAATTGATAAGCCTAAATTTTATGAGGTAAAAAATAAAGCAGTTGGTTGGTGGCCAAAGAACAAATGTGACATAATTCTGACCATTGCTGTCTTGTCAAAGAAGACGGTGTATGAATGTTGTTATCAGACAGCCCATATCCGAGACTGATCAGCCAGCTGAGTGCTCTCTGCTTCCTCATGCACAGGCTAGAGTAGTCAGGAATGCTTCACAGAGGAGGTGACACCCCAACAGGTACAAGAAAAATGGACAGAATTTGGAGGAAGACCAAGAGATGATGGGAGAGTGCAGTTGTTTGATGCACCTGTTTGAAGTAGCCATTGCTTGTTTCCTTTCCTGGTTCCAAGGAGCCCCAGATGCTAGATGGTATAAAGATCTTGTCCTCAAGAGTTTTGTTTACTGTAGTTGGGATAAAAGGGAGGGGTGGCCGACTCAGACCTGGGAGATCAGCTCTTCCTCACCTCTCACACATGCTATGAACTTGCTCATGCTTCACCCTTGTTCAGCATGTCCGTTTACTAGACAATCCTCCTTACCCTCCATCTCACTTCAATGTTGCATCTTTGGGAATACATTTCCTGATGTTTCTGGAAAGGTAAAAATCAACCCCCTTCTTACAAACTTCATAATCCCTAGTACTTTCCTTTGTAGCTGTGGTCACAGTCTACTCATCCACTCATTCATTCATTCATTCAAATTGAGGTACAACTGACATATAACATTATTTTGGTTGTAGGTACACAACATCATGATTCAACATTGTATGTATTGTGAAATGGTCACCATGATAAGTCTACTTACTATTGTCCCCACACAGTTACAGCTTTTTTTTTCTTGTGATAAGACCTTTTAAGATACATTTAGCCACTTTCAAATATGCAACGCAGTATTGTGAACTATAGTCCCAGTGCTATACATGACATCCTCATGATTTATTTTATTACTGGAAGTTTGTACCTTTTGATCCCCTTCACCCATTTTTGCCCACCCTGCTCACAACTTTATTTTTGTTTGTGTGATTATCTAATTATCTATGTAACCCCTATTTGGCCTGAACTCCACTAGGGCAGAGACTGCTGTCTGGTGTTCTGAGTTTTGTATCTTGAGTACTAGCAGCTAGTACCTAGCACCTGACATATTGGAGGAACTCAGCAAATATTTGATGAATAGATGCTGTTGGAGCAATTGGGTGGATTCCTAGTGGAGGCTATTCATATATGGGTCTACCTCTATATAATTCTCATACCTGCTACCTACCCAAACTCCTTGGGGGCCATCTTTATTCATCTTCATCATGTTGTTGTAGATAGACACTTCCTATAGACTCCTAAATGGTTTTGCTGTTTGCAGTTTTGCCCTTTTTCAAGTAGATAGTTGCTCTTACCACTGGAGTAAGTCTCAAAAATACGAATCTGATCATGCTACCCTCCACTGAAGGCTGAAGTATCTTCCTTGTGTGTGGGGATCTGCTTCCACCTCCCCCACCCTCAAGCATCTGACCCTGTCCCATTCCACCCTCTCCAGAGCCTCCTTCAGCCTCCTGAACTCTGTGAGGTGGCTCACCCTCTTCTACTTTGCACATACAGTTTTTCAAGGCAGGAATATCTGTGCCTCCTATCTTCCAACTGGAAAAATCATACATGTTCTCAAGACCCAAGCAAATAGCTCCCTCCATGAAGACTTCTCTAATCAACTCAGTGATTCCTTCAACTGTACCTAGTAGTTCTGTTTTTCATTCTGACTGCATTGGACTGTGATCATTACCCTATGTGTCCATCTCACTTGCTAGGTTGAGTTTCTGGAGGGCACAGAGCATGCTACTCATGTAATTATTTCCATTTTGTCCCCACCACTGAATATAGTTTCACTTAGTAAATATTTTGAATGAATGAATGAATGAATGAATGAATAAAAGAAAATCTCTCTTATTGGTCTTATCCATGTCTTTGAAATTGACTAATCTTTCTTTTTAGGAGTGTAACCTTCTCTCTTAAGTTGGATCTCAAGCTTTTGGAGACAGTTTCTTACATTCTCCTTATGTATTGCTTCTTGCTAACTGCACATAAAAAGAATGCACCATTTGCTGATTGATTGAACCCTAGAAAGCCAGCCCTTTCAACATATATTTTGTTGTTGTTGTATAAAAAAATAATTCTGGCTTATGATAATGTTGTTAGAAAAATATCAAGAATTATAATTTCTCACATAGGCTTATAGAAAATGTCCTTTTAAATGATACATCCAGGGATCCCTGGGTGGCGCAGCGGTTTGGCACCTGCCTTTGGCCCAGGGCGCGATCCTGGAGATCCGGGATCGAATCCCACGTCAGGCTCCCGGTGCATGGAGCCTGCTTCTCCCTCTGCCTGTGTCTCTGCCTCTCTCTCTCTCACTGTGTGCCTATCATGAATAAATAAAAATTAAAAAAAATTGATACATCCAATTCTTCTTTTCACATTAACACACATAATTACAATTGAGGTTTTTGAAAGTTTTATTTAAAAAATATTTTATTCCAATTAATAAAATTTCCTATGCAAGTTCATAATTTTTTCCCTAAAATATGAATTAGAGATTCAGTAACAGATCATTGTAATGAACATTTAAATCTCATGTTTTGTAATTGTGAATGGTTAAATATATTTGATAAAGGTGCCTATCTCTTTATTGAGAATCAAAAAAAAAAAAAAAAAAAAAAAAAAGCACAAGAATCCTTAGCATTGGAACTGAGTTGTGTGGGGGTTGTGGAAAACTGGTTAGGCCAGTGGTTCTGAGTGTGATACCAAACCAGCAGTATCAGTATTGCCTGGACTCTGATTAGAAATGTAAATTCTCAGGCCTGACCTTAGACCTGATGAATTAAAAATTCTGGGTTTTATAAACCCTTCAGGGGATTACAATGCACCATAAAGTTTGAAAACCACTGCTTCTGGGTGCCTGGGCAGCTCAGTCGGTTGGGTATCTGACTCATGATTTTGGCACAGGTCATGATCTCAGGGTCCTGGAACTGAGTCCCTCATTGGGCTCCACGCTCAGCTCATCGGGTGTCTAGTTCATCTCTCCTTTCCCCTCTGCCTCTCCCCCTGCTCTCTCTCTCTCTCTCTTTTTCTCAAATAAACAAATCTTGAAAACCACTACTTCGGTTGAAACTTTTTCCCAATTCAGTGACTCTCCTTTCTTAACAGAGGGCTGCTCAACCCCTGCTTGGCTTCTTCTATGAGATGGAGGCTTTATCTCCAAAGGAGGAAGCCCACTATACTTTGGAATAGCTTTGATTTGTAAAATATTCTGCTTACCTCCTTGTAACTTCCATTCTCTGAGCTATGTTGTACCTTCTGGAGCTCTATGAACTAAATAAAATTGTTTCCCGGGGCACTGCTGGGAGCTTCCATGCCCCTCCTAGGATCCTCTCCCAGGGGCAACACTCCTCAGTCTACCCACTGATCTACAAAGGACGTTTGCTCCAGTTTATTCATTGTGTCCTTGGATGTAGTTCTGCTTGTCTGGATTCTCTCTGGTGTCCCAGATTTGGGCTGAACAGACTGAATGCAATACATCTACCCACATGGCTGAAAAATGTGTTCACTTTTTTGTTCACTGTGTTATAATTTTGATTTACATTGCTCTTTAAGAAAAACAAAAATGTAAGGAAGGAAAACCATTCTACGTTACTTTGACATGAACTGCAGTGACTGGTACGTGGGCTTTTGCCTTCTGGTACAGTTTATTTTGTTTTTCAAGTTAGTTTTGCTTTTATTAAAATATCTCTCTCAGAGTGGGTTTATTTGTGTCTAAATCTTTAATGGGAAGATGAAAGAAAATCACCACGTGGACTAATTTAGAAAGCAAAGTTATTACCATGGGAATTTCCTTCCCGTTTTCAAATTAGTGGTGCTTGCTTTTAAGCTTATTGGAATATACAATTAAGTTTATTGACCTTAATAAATTCCACGGTAGGTATACATTAAGAGATGGGGAGAAATATTCAAATAGAATGACCTGAAAGATATCTTACTTCTCCAACTTTGTTTGAACTTTTTCCCACTACTCTGCTTATGCTTTAATGGGCTCCTTTTTGTATTTCTAGTTCCATATATGCATATGAATATGTTCCTTTTTTCAGTTTTATTGAAGTATAATTGACAAAGTTGTAATATATTTAAAGTGTAAAATATAATTATTTGATATAGGTACACATTATGAAAGAATTCTCACCATAGAGTTAATTAGCGCACCCATCATCTCACATATTTATTTATTTTCATTTTTTGGTGAGGAAACTTAAGTTTTACTCTCTTAGATCATTTTAGTTATACAATACAGTGTTATCAACTGTAGTCACTATGTTACACATTAGATCCTCAAATCTTATCATCTTATAACTGAAAGTTTGAACACTATACCTGCCTCTCCCTATTTTTCCCACTCCTTCAACCCTGGCAATCACCATTCTACTCTGTTTTAATGAGCTGGAATTTTTCTTTTTTTCTTTTCTCTCTCTTTCTCCTTAAAGATTCCACATATAAATGATACTGTCTTCCTTTGTCTGGCTTATTTCACTTAGCATAATGCCTTCTAGGTTCATCAATGTTTTTATGAATGGTAAGATTTTCATCTTTCTCTTGGCTGAATAATATTTCATTGTATGTACATGCCACATCAGTTTTATCCATTTATCTTTTGATGGACACTTGAGTTGTTTTCCTATCTTGGCTAATACAAACACTACTACAGTGAACATGGGAGTGCAGGTATCTTTCGATATCCTCTTTCATTCCTTTGCATATATTTCAAGAAATAGGATTGCTGGATCATAGAGTAGTTCTATTTTTAATTTTTTTAAGGAAACTCCATATTGTTTTCCAGAGTGGCTGCACCAATTTATGCTCCTGTCAACAGTCCACAAGGGTTCTTTTTTCTCAGCACCCTCACCAGCATTTGTTTTCTCTTGTCTTTTTCATAATAGACATCCTAACAGGTGTCAGATGACATCTTGTTGTGGTCTAAACAGATGTGAGATGATATCCCATTTTGGTTTTGATTTTATTTCTCTTATGATTAGTGATGTTGACCACCTTTTCAAGTAACTGTGGCCATTTGTATGCTTTCTTTAGGGACATGTCTATTCATTTTATTTTATTTTTAAAGATTTATTTATTTTTTTTTAGAGAGAGAAAGAGAGAGAGGGAGATGGAAGGGAGGGCAGAGAGGGAGAGGGAGAGAAAGTCTTAAGTAGACTCTGTGCTTATTGAGTGCAGAGCCTATCCAGGGGCTTGATCCCACAACCCTGAGATCATGACCTGACCCCAAACCAACAATCTGTTGTTTAACCAACTGCACCACCCAGGTGCCCCTGTCCATTTTTAAATTGAGTATATTTTTACTCTGAGTTATGTGAGTTCCTTGTATATTTTAGATAACAACCCCTTACCAGATATGTGGTTTGCAAATATGTTCTTCCAGTTGGTAGGCTGCTTTTGTTACACAGAAGCTTCTTACTTTGATGTAGTCTCACTTGTTTACTCTTGCTTTTGTTATCTTTACTTTTGGCGTCAAATCCAAAAACTCATTGTTAAAACCAATGTTAAGGAGATTATATCCTATGTATTTTTTTAGGAGTTTTATGGTGGCAGGTCTTAAGTTCAAGTCTTTAGTCTGTTTGGAGTTAGTTTTTGTATGGAATAAGATAGGAGTAAAGTTTTATTCTTTTGCATAGGGATATCCGGTGTTCCCAGCAATCTTTTCATTAAAGAGATTGTCATTTCCCTCTCTGTGTATTCTTGGATTCTTTGTCATGAATTAATTGGACAGATATGTGTGAGTTTATTTCTGGGCTCTCTATTCTGTTTCATTGATCTATGTGTCTATAATATAGTTTGAAATCAGTAAGTATGATGCATCAAGCTTTGTTCTTTCTCAAGGTTGCTTTGATTATTTGGGTTTTTTTCGTTGTTCCATACAAATTTTAGGATTGGTTGTTTTATTTCTGTGAAAGATACCATTGCAATTTTCATAGGGAATGCACTGAATCTGTAGATTGCTTTGAATAGTATGGATATTTTAACAATATACTTTCTTCCAAGCCATGAGCATGGAATGTCTTTCCATTTATTTTTGTCCTCTTCAATTTCTTTCATGAGTATCTTATAGTTTTCAGTGTATAGGTCTTTTACTTTATTGGTTAAACTTTTTCTTAGGTATTTTATTCTTTTTGGTGCAATTGTAAATTGGATTTTTTAATTTCCCTTTCTGACAGCTCATCAGTAGTGTATAAAAAAACAACTGATTTTTGCATATTGATTTTGTGTCCTGCAACTGTACTGAATTTGCTTATTTGTTCTAACAAGGTTTTTTTGGTGAACTCTTTGGAGTTTTTCTAAAGACTTTAGAGTTTTCACTTGCAACCAGAGACAATTTTACTTCTCCTTTCCCTCTTTGGATGTCCTTCTTTTCCTTTTTCTTGCCTAATTCTTCTGGCTAGGACTTCCAGAACTATGTGGAATAAAAGTGGCAAATGTCTTATTCCTGATTGTAGAGGAAAGTTTTCAGCTTTCCATTGTTGAGTGTAGTGTTAGCTTTGGCTTGGGATTCGTGGCCTTTATTACGTTAAAGTACATTCCTTCTATACCTACTTTGTTGAAAGTTTTGTTTTTTGTTTTTTTTTTTTAACATGAAAGGGTGTTGAAATTTGTCAAATGTTTCTTATTCATCTATTAAAATGATCATCCATTTGTTAACATGGTATATCACATTGAGTGATTCAGGTAATGTCAATCCATCCTTGCATGCCAGGAACAAACACCACTTGATTGTGGCATATGATCCTTTTAATACATTGTTGAAATTGGTTTGCTAATATTTTGTTAAGATTATTTGGATTTATGTTCATCAGGGAGATTAGCTCTTAATTTTCTTTTCTTGTAGTGTCCTTGACTGGCTTTGATATCAGGGTGATGCTGGCCTCATACAAAGAGTTTAGAAATGTTCCCTCCTCTTCTATTTTTTGGATGAGTTTAAGAAGGATTAGTATTAATTCTAAATGAGATATTTGGTGGAATTCACTAATGAAGCCATCTGGTCCAGACTTTTCTTCATTGGGAGATTTTTGATTATTGATTCAACCGCCTTATTAGTAATTGGTCTGTTCAGAATTTTCTATCTATTCATGATTCAGTCTTGGTTGTATATTCCTAGGAATGTATCCATTTCTTCTAGGTTGTCCAATTATTAACCTATAGTAGTCACTTATGATCATTTATATTTCTGTGGTATCAATTGTAATGTATCCTCTTATATTTCTGATTTTTTTTTTTTTTTGGTCTTCTCTCTTTTTCCATAGTGAGTCTAGCTAAAGGTTTGTCAATTATATTGATCTTTTCAAAAAAAATCTCTTAGTTTCACTGACCTTTTAAATATTTTTTTCATCTCTATTTCATTTATATGGTCTAATCTTTGTTATCTCCTTTCTACTAAATTTAAGTTAGTTTGTTCTTTTTCTATTTTCTTGCTGTAAAAAAATTAGGTGGTTTATTCAAGATCTTTTTTGTTTCTTAATGTAGACATTTATCATTGTGAACTCCTTGGAACTGCTTTTGCTGCATTCCATAAACTTTGGTATGTTTCATTTCCATTTTTATGTGTTTCAAGATTTTTAAAATTTCTCTTTTGATTTTCTCTTTGACCCTTTGGTTATTCAGTAACATGCTAATTACTCTCCATGTATCTGTGAATTTTCTGATGTTTTTCTTGTAATTGATTTCAAGTTTTATACTATCATGGTAAAAAAAGATGCATGATATAATTCCAATCTTCTTACATTTATTGAGGTGTGTGTGTGTGTGTGTGTGTGTGTGTGTCCTAACACATGATATATCCTGGAGGATGTTTCATGTATACTTGAGAAGAATGTGTTTTCTGGCACTCCTGAATGGGATCTTCTGTAAATGGCTGGTAAGTTCATCTGGTCTAATGTGTAGTTTAAGTCCAAAGTTTCCCTATTGATTTTCTGTCTGAATGATCTACCCATTGTTTAAAGTGAAGTATTGAAGTGCCCTACTGTTACTGTATTGCTGTCTATTTCTCCTTTCAATTCTGTTAGTATTTGCTTTATATATTTAGGTGCTGTAATGTTGAATGTGAAATGTTTATAAATGTTTCCTTTCTCTTTTTCTTTGTGTATGTTTTGCTTTGTTGTTACTGTGAGGCTTACATAAAACATTTTATAATAGTCTATTTTAAGCTAAGAACAACTTAACCTCAAATGCATACAAAAGCTCTGTATTTTCACATTGCTCCCTCTCTATGTTTTTGATGTCACAATTTACACTTTTTATATATCCATTAACAAATTATTTTATAGATTTTTTAATATATTTGTCATTAACCTTTATATAAGAGGTCTAAGTGACTTACTACTATTACAATATTAGAGTTCTTTGAATTTAACTACATATTTACCTATACCAGTGAATTTTACACTTTCATATGTTCTTATAATACTAATTAGTATACTTTTGTTTCAGTCTGAATAAGTCCTTTTAACATTTCTTGTTAGGCTAGTCTAGTAGTGATGAAGTTCATTTTTTGTTTATCTCTCCTTTGATGTGTATGCATCTCTCATACCTTTGCTGGATAGTGGATTCTTGAATGGCAGTTTTTATCTTTCAGCACTTTGAATACATCATGGCACTCCCTTCTGGCTTGGAAAGTTTTTGTTTGTTTGTTTGAAAAGTTTTTGCCTAGATATCTGCTAATAGTGTTACGAGGGTTCCCTTGTACACTTTTCTCTTTCTGCTTTTAAGGTTCTCTTTGTCTTTAACTTTTGGCAATTTAATTGTAATCTGTCTTGTGGATCTCTTTAGATTTATTTTATTTGGAACTTTCTGGGCTTTCTGGATCTGGATGTCTATTTAGGTTAGGGAATTTTCAGCCATTATTTCTTTGAATAAATTTTTATGTGTTACTTATAGATATCTTTAATATCTTCATTGAAATTCTCACTTTATTCATGCACTGCTCTCCTGATATGGGCAAACATCTTTATGACCATTATTGGAACTCTTTACCAGATAATGCACTTATCTCCATTTCATTAGGGTTGGTTTCTGGAAATTGATCTTGTTCTTTTGTTTGGAACATATTCCCCTATTTCTTCATTTTCCTTGACACTCCATGATTGTTTTTCTGCATTAGATGAAACAGTTACCTCTCCCAGTCTTGACAGACTGGTCTCAAGCAGGAGATGAACATCATCAGCCTGGTATAAGCTCCTTGTTGTGTCTCATACCTTTGTGATTGTCCACACTGTTGTCTTTGTTCCCAGTAACTCCCAGTAGTTGAGAATGTGCCAAGACCCAACAGTGTCCCAGAGGGAAGTGTCACAGCACCTCGACATAGGCTGATTTTGGAGCATGACCCTCTGGCTGTAGCTGGGAATTATGGATTAAAACTTCTTTCAGGGAGAAACTGAGAGATGGGCACTTTTGTTTACTCCTTTTGCATTGAGCCTGGATATACAGTCACTGGCAAGGGTGGGGTAGTTATGCGTCCATTTAAAAACTGCTTTTTTGTTTGCTATAATCTTGTGGAACTTGTGAATGCAACCTCATTGGCTGCATCAGAGCTGGTTGTTTCAGAGGCTTTTCCTGCCTGTGGCAGGTTTTTTTTTTTTTTTTTTGGCAGTTGTAATAGACATGTGTGTGACCTCTTTCCAGAGAGGTGCTGGTGCTGGTTTGATCGTTGGAGTGAGCTGGAGAAAGAAGGTGGGGAACATGCCCATTGGCTTCCCTGGGTTCTAGGAAGGATCACAGCTATCCCCTAGATGTGTGCTAATTAGAAGCCAGGCTCTAAGATAGTAGCTTGTAAAGATGCAGTCAAGCTCCTTCTAGGGAAAGACTGTGACATGGGTCTGCTTCCTTGGTCTGCTTCCTTTGCCTGCTTCCTTTGCACTGAGAACTGGGGGGATAGCCATGGGTTTTTGTATGCCTGTTAAGTACTGCTTCTTTGTTCGCTACAGTCCAGTGGGACTCATGGATGTAAACCCTATTGGCTTTTAGAGCCTGATGTTTTGGCAGCCCATTCCTTGGGTGAGAGCCTTAAAAGTTGGGATACTAGATATATGGCCCAAACCCTTTGCTCTCCAGGAAGATGCTGGGAACTGGAGATTCTCTCTTGATTTTGTGGCATTCTGCCAGGAATGGAGTTAATAGAATGTGTCTTGGTCTTTCTTATGCATTTTGATGTAGGCATTTTCTCATTTACCCAACATGTAGGAGTTACTGTGGATTTCTTTCAGAGGAAATTACTCCACGTGTAGCTGTATATTTGGTGCATCTGTAGGAGTTGGCGAGTTTATGTTTTGAACCTTAAACGAAGCTCTATATGATTAATCCTTAGTGTATTTGATATTGTTGTTTTGGACTCATTTGTTCTGGTCTATTGAGATCTTCTACATCTAGATCCTGTTATACAACATACTGTATAGGGTCACTCACTGGTCTGAGAGTTTTGTTTTCTTTTCTTTCCTTTTTTTTCCTTAAAAGATTTTATTTATTCATGAGGGACACAGAGGCAGAGACATAGGCAGAGGGAGAAGCAGGCTTCTCACAGGGATCCCGATGTGGGACTCGATCCCTAAACTGAGATCACACCCTGAGCCAAAGGCAGATGCTCAACCACTGAGCCACCCAGGTGCCCCCCTTTCTTTTCTTTTTTTAAATAGAAATGTCCACCAAGTCAGGCCCATGAACTAAAACTTTAGCATATCATTGGGAACTCAAATTGACCTTACTTTGCTAATTCATTGTTTGGCAATTCAATCAGTTAGAAATCTACAAGCTGTATTTTTAGTTTTCTAATTTTTCTTCTTACCCACATACAAAAAAAATATCACAAGAGACTTTGCTAAATACCTTATTGAAATTAAGAAACCAAGTGTCTATAGCATTCTTCACCACCTACTGCTCTAATACTCTTAGTCAATAAATTGTAGTGGGCTTCATTTGTCAAGATGTGTTCTTAGTGAATCAGTGCTGGTTCTCAGTGATTTCTGCCTCCCGTTGAAAGAGTTTACAGGCCTATATTTAGTAATTTATTCAAGAATTTTTCTGGAGATTGATATAAGCTCTTAAATCATAATTTTAACCTATTTTCTTTTAGCCTTTTCCTTTTTTTAAAAAAATTTTTTATTTATTTATGATAGTCACACACACAGAGAGAGAGAGGCAGAGGCACAGGCAGAGGGAGAAGGAGGCTCTATGCACCGGGAGCCCGATGTGGGATTCGATCCCGGGTCTCCAGGATCGCGCCCTTGGCCAAAGGCAGGTGCCAAACCGCTGCTCCACCCAGGGATCCCTCTTTTAGCCTTTTCCATAGTGTTTGGAACTCAGGAAATATCTTGTTTCTAATCTTTTCACATTCTCTCTGAAGTTGAAATGCAATGATTCTGTATTTGCACATTCTTTTAGTATTCTGAATGTAATCCATTTGGACCTAGAGACTTGAATTCATTTAAATGAACAGGTTATTTCTTACTATTATTACATACTTTGGCTTTTAGTTCCTCAAAGCATTTTTATTTTGCCTTTTCAAATTTATTTTATTTTTATTTTTCCCTCCTTTGTGAGGGCTCAGGAACTTATCTGTTTCGCTCCTTATTATTTCCATGGTGCCCATAACAGGCTCTTGACAGACACTTGTTGAATGAATGAAAATTGAATTATACACTGATTCTTGTCACTAAACTTGTAACCTAATGAAGACTGGTGTAGATATGGATCATTTGTAATTTTCATCTCAAACATGTATTATTTAATTTTTTTCATTTTTTTGTTTTTACTTACTTTAAAATAAATCAATTCACATAAAAATCCCGTTAATGCTTTGAAATGCAAACATTACTTCTAAACCAAGTTTATTTTTATTAGCAATAATGTTAAATGTATATTTCCAGTAATAATATCCTCATTACATACATCCTTAAGGTTTAAATAATTTTTTCCCTTATAAAATCTGGATCCATGACAAAAAAATCCACTAAAATGATTATAATATGCTTCTAATCATGTGCCTCTTAGTCACTAGCAGTCAACAACAACAAATGATTCATATCATCATGGAATCAGATGCTCTGTTCCATCAAGTAAATCCTAATTTTTGTTTATATGAATGGCAGTAACTTTTATTTTTTATAGATCAAGACTGTTACTTTGATTCAAAGTGATTTATAATCATACCTTTCTTATTAACACCTTTATCATTAAACTGGTGGCAGAAAGGAAAACAGATATTTATAGGTTGAAATTCAGGAGAATTTATGCTTAGAAGACTTAAATATTTGCACCTAAAAAAACTATGGAATAGTCAGATAAAATAAGAGAGAATTACAAATGTTAAGTGTGATATTGATGCTTCATCTGTTGAGGATGCCTGCAGGTAGTGTGGGGTGGAGACTCAGCCATGATGAGTTCTACAAAATACTGATGGAGGAATACATTTCAGAATTCCTTTTACCTTATTTCTTTAAAAATAAATCCCTTTTTGGTGCCTGGTGGCTCAGGTCATGATCCCAGGGTCCTGGGATTGAGAGCCCCAAGTCTGGCTCCCTGCTCAGCTGGGGTGGGGGGTGTTTGCTTCTTCCTTTCCCCCTGCCCCTCCCCCTGCTCAGGCTCTCTCTCTCTCTCAAATAAATAAACAAAATCTTTTTTAAAAAAGCCTACCAGATCCCTTTTCTCTCAAAGTATTGATTCTACAGCCTAGGCCAATCTGTGTAGAACTGTGTATAAGGCAAGGTGAGTGACAACACAATTACATCTGGAAATGGGAACCAAGAGAATAAGGCAAGAATAGGATCAAGCCAAGGAGATGAAAAAATAAAATAAATGAGAATAAATCAAGTGCATAAATTTCACATCAGAATAGAGGATGAGAGAGAAGAGAAGTCAGAAGGAAGGAAGAGAGCAAATGAGATGGAGTGGCCTGTGTTCAACAGAGGCAGGTCTAGCTCTGGTGCTTGGAAAAGATGATTGAGACTGTGGCACACAGGCATGTCAAGTTCTCTTTTAGCCACTCCTAAGAGTCAACCTCCATTCAAGATACATCAGACATGGGGAGGCAGGTAGTGACTGAACTGAACTTAGGGAAAGTAGGTCAGTGTTCTCATCACTTGACTGTCACTTTTCTTTGTTGAGATGGAGTTGAGAGGATATTGCAGAGAATGATTTCCTTTAGCACAAACTGGATAGGACCTGTTGACAAATTGACTTCTAAATGGCACAAGTAAAACATTTGGTTGAGACTTGCACTTTATAAAGCTTCGGCAAATTCTCCACTCCCAGGCACATGGTTTCCAAAGTTTTGCTTTTCCAGGTCTGGTGGGGTATTGGCGGGGTACATATCCTTTCTACTGCAGAACCCCGTCCTTCTATAATGGCAAAGGCAAGGAAATGGCTCCCACTCAGCTGGAGGAAGTCCTGGGGTGGAGTCAGGTATTTAAGATTGTCCCAGGCACGACACCTCTGTTTCCAGTTCATTCATTCTATGTTGAAATCAATTTCTTAACTTTGGAGAGTTGGCTCTTCTGGAAGTATTTCTCAGACATGTGTTTTTCTTCCTTAACACATTAATTCAATTAAAAAGGTATTCATCTATTACTTTTTTTCCTTTCTCATGCTATAGTATTAATTTAATTTTTATTTATTATTTATTTTTATTATGTTTATGGGGTTGGGTTCTTGTCCAGTGTTCATTTCCTCTCTACTTTGGTGGAAGTCAAACTACCATTGGCCTAGGGGCTGAAAAGGCCCTCTTGGGTGCTCCCAAGCCTTCAGTTCCAGCCAGTGAGAGAGGGCATTTCTGCTTCTGGCTGCATTTTCCAAAACCTGATCTTTGTTTTTCCCAGCCTCCCACAAGGCAGAGTTTCCAGGAGTAGCACAAGACCTCTGAGAAGGAGCAGTTGAATTGGGACAAGTAAAATGCAAGTGGAAGAAACTGGGGCAGCTGTGAAATCAGGAGAGTACAAAATGAGGTAAAAACTTTTAAAAATTCTAGTGTTTTATGGAAATACCAGAATTTGACAACTCCAGGAAAAGTTACACCTTAAAAAATACTATATTATTACAATATGGCAGAATAGAGTTTTTTTTGCATGCAATTTCATATAATTTTCCTGATGGCATTTAGGATAGGAAAACATTTCACAGTAAAAGAAACTCTTGGATAATTTTCTGTCCTGCATATGTATTCACTTTTAAAAATAATCATTTCTTCTTTTTCTACTTAGTTCAAATGAGTTGTTTCATTTGAAATATACGTCATTCAAAGGAAATCTCTTTGCTATCATTCATACTATGTGGTGAACCCAATTAACTTAGATGAGTCAAAATAGCACCTTTGGTGTATGAAGCACAATTGGAGAAATCATTAGGTAACCATATACAAAGCTATATTTAAGATATTGGACAATAGTATTGGCACACCAGATCTCTATTGAAATAAACAAATTTTATGTTGTCACACTTCATAGAGCACAGAGATTTATACTGGGATCAAAACCAGAGCAAATGGATTCTTGGAACAGCAGCAGATAAAACCTCTGAAGATTCAGACTCAATTCCCAGGATCCCACTTGCACTTCCTTAAACTCCCGTCCAGGAACATGGAGAACCGTACTCTTTGATCTTGACAGTTGGAAATGTGCTCAGAGATACTTAAGCCTTACTAGTCTACTGACATGCATGTCAAAGGTAATTGATAAAGTCTTTATTGGTTGGGTAATAGTAAGATATTGACACTCAATGCTCTGTAGTGTGAAGAAAGCTCAGTGGCATGATGGGAAGACCATTGGACAGTAGTCAGGTGTGGATTTAAGACATTGACCTAAATTTCTTAATCTTTTTGAGGCTCCTTTTCCACATCTGGACAAAGTCCTTAAGGTATCCCACAGCTCTGAATGTCATGATTCTATGAATTCTTGGCTCACTCAAAGCTTATGAATGATGTTGCCCATGGACTCATTCTCTTCCAGATTAGTGGACCTGTTACAAGGAAGAGTGTCTGCTTGTCTTCCACCTCTACTAAACTGTAAGCTACTTGAGGACAGGGGCTGTGCTTGCCCATCATCATATCTCTGGCATCCAATAGACAGGGCCTCAAACAACAACTGTTGAATGAATGAGTGGACGGCTCATAGCTGAAGACTGGAGGACCAGAAGCGACATTGTTCGGAAAAGCCTCATGTGACAATGAGAGTGAAATGCTTTCTCTGGCTAGAAAACATTCTTGCTTATTTTTCTTTTAAAGATGGACTTTTGCTGGCTGAAGACTTAGATCCAAAGAGAATATTAATCTGAAAGTAACAAAGTGTGAGTTTTATAGGCTCTGGACCACTCCTGGCCCAGCTGTTTCTTTTTAATGAGGATAGCTTTTTTCTCACTCCCCCATTCTCTGGCAGAGGGGTTGCTGCATTCTGATATTCTCTTGCAAAATGAAGGCCTTTCTTTGTTATTCTTTCCTCACTTTAGAAGACATTGAGTTTTATTTAAAGAACTACGTCTCCCATAAGATTTTAACAGCAGCCTGAACAGAGTCCTTATCATTCTTCATTGAAATCTTTAAAAGTCCAGTTAAAATGTTTCTGTGTTCATTGGCTTCTCTGATTCTCTCAGTTCATAATGCCTTCCTCTTCTGAATTTCTGTCATACTTGTGGGGATAGTACCTCTCCTCAATGGCTCATCACAGACAAATCTGAGATGGATCCTGCCCATCCTTTTTGCAAGGCCCAATCAGCTCCAGTGTAGACACTAGCTTTTTCACATACCTTCTAGCACCACGCACTGCCCCTTTCACACTGGTCCTAATGGATGTTTGCTGAACTTGTGAAATGACATGTGTGAGTGAACGATGTCTAGAAATATTAGAAACAGAGCTAGTCATATTCTATTATTCCAGGTAAGTCATAGACTTTTAGCAGAGGCAGGGGTCTGAGCAATGGTATAATCCAAGTTAGTCATTTGACATTCTAGCTTTACATCTTAGAATGTCCTTTCTGTGCAGCAAATTCTACGATTTCAACATGACTTCAAAAATGTGAGAGATTTTCAACAGCATCAAGAGTTGAAGTTGTAAATGTCTTGTTCAGAAAGCAGAATTGGAGCCTGTTTCCATGGGATGGAAAGCAGCAGCCAAAGGCTTACTCAGTGTGGATCATTTTAAATATAGAGCGATCTGTACATCAATTGTGTAGTGATGTAGTCTTTTTCCTCCTCTCCCTCAACTCTTCCACTTAACATTTTGCTTTACTATTGTTTGGCCTCCTGTGTCAAATAAAGCACCTTTTATATTTAGTACAATAGGCCCAGTGTCAAGTTTGTCTAGTCCAAAGTGCTGAACAAACATTAACCCATCCGACTCCCCTTGACCCCATATTGCACACCCTTGTTTAAACACTACAGTTGTCCTAGATAACCGCTCTAGGCAGTAGCTAGGAAAATTATAGAAAGCACATGAGAGTTTAAATATCTGTTAGGGTGTGTTGCATACTGATGTTTCCCCTGATGTTAAAGGTCTTAAATCCTGATTGTTTACAGTTCAAAAGTCTTCCGGAGGGATGATTAAGGGCAAAACATAAGAAGTAGGAAATGGCTGAATGCCTTTTAGGAGGTGAGGGCTTTTGATGATGGACTATGTAAAATATTTCAAAATAGTGATATCCAAAGATTTTATTACTAAAGTAGAATTAAGCAACAAATTCTTGAGACTCTCCATAAATCAGAAATTACCACCCCCCCCCCAACAAAATAAAAATATCTGGCTGAGTTTTGGGGAGTGAAGATATTAATTTATCTAAATGGCATGTTGACTGTAGCTTGTTTTTGGGAGACTGTTTTTTTTTCCCTTTTCCTTCTGAGATGTCTTAGCTCTTCCCTTGTTTCTGCCTCTGGAATTTGTAATACACTGTAAAAGGTCCATTCCAATTCTATCACAAGGAATGGAATTTGAGGAGTTCCCAGTTATTTCAGCTCTCTAAACTTTAAAAAAATTTTTTCATGAAAGGAATATGTATTCTATGATTAGGAGAATTTTTTGAAGATTCAAAAATTGTAATTACAATGAAACTTTAACAGTCCTCCACAATTCTTGTCTGTAATTTAAGTGCCACTTTTAGCAAGCCACTTCAGTTCTGTGGCTGTTTCCTTGTCTGTAAAATGGAATGTATTTGATGAGCTTCAGTGCTATGCTTCTTTATGTTGACAATTTATTCAGTATGTCAGTTACTTTAATACTGGCTTTAGAAAAATTATACCTGAAGGAAATTGAAGTAGTTGTAGAGATCCAAAGACCTTTAATTTTTGTGTATTATCACTACTGTAATTTATAATGTGTTAGCAAAGATTATGGCAATACATCAGACTATTTTTGCTGTTTCTTTGCTGTGTATATGTGTGAGTGTTTCTATGTATCTTCTATCCAGTGGGAAGCAGACGTTTTCAATATACCTAACGGCTTCAAATGTATCCTAAGAGTATTTGCTGCTTAAATAACAGTTTAATGGGAAATACTTTTCAAAAATTGACTCAGAGTTGTGATATTTTAAAAATAAATCAATATTATAATTTTAGTTCTCTTTCCACCCAGTAGGTAGAATGTAAAGGTGTGATTGTCATCTAAGGTATATGGAATTTGCCACTCATATCTGATGAATGATCTCTGGTGCATTTAATAAATATTGCTGCTCCTTGTGGGAAGTGATGGAATCCTGGTGTTGAGGGTCAAGGCTAACAATGCATCACGAGCTTTTCCTGTTCCAGTGAGAAATTAGTGAGAGGCCTGAAGTAGTGAGGAGATTATGGTTGATGTCCAGTCTTTTACACATTCCCTTTTGGCAGGAATGTGTAAATCAAAATAAAAACATTTCTAAATTCTAAAGTGCCAAAGTTCTGATTTCCTTCTATCATTTTTTTCTATGCTTCAAAAAATATTCAAGTATCAAGTTCTTTCAAAAATTATTATTTTGATGTTTTGGTAACACTGCCTTGCCTTGATAGGTGTTCAGAGTGCTATTTGATCTGTACTCGTGTCCATGGGCTCTGGTGGGAGCAACATAAGATCAAACCATGGCAAGGACAGACATTCTTATAGACTGGATTTACTGAATCGGAGACTACCCATTAGACATTTGTGCACTTAAGCAGATATTGTAAACCACGAAGCAGATATAAAGCCTAGCTGAGTTCTCGGCGTATACTTAGTTTCACATCCACATTGCATTTTTCTACTTAGGAATGTTGATAAGTCAAGGAATATTGCCAATATTTACAAAGTGCATATGTGATCATATCTATATACAGAAATGTCTCTGAATGTTACAAATCTTCAAATGATGATTACATATATTTGGAAGAGCAGGTCTTTTGCCTGAGTATCTCTTTTCACTGTGTAGTAGAGATGGTTTGTTCAGCTTTTCCTTTTGTGTTACAGATTTTTTAAAACTTTTGTTAAAATTTTCATGCCCTTTCACTCCATCAGAAAGGGTTTTCTTTTCTTTTCTTTTTTTGCATAAAATTATAATGTCAGAAAATCTTAACTGTGAAAATAAAATCATTGCTTGAAAGAAGTAGAAATTTTTCACTATAAATGACTAAGCTGGTAAAGAATCTGGAAGAACATTGTGTTCAGTTTCTAGTTTTAAAAATCATTCTTTAACATTATGTAGTACAGTTAAGCCACACAAATAGGAATCTACTATGGACCAAATAATGTTTTCTGAGATTAGCTACAGTAAAGACCTTTTATAAAATTATTGTGAAGACCGACCTTAAGTGAATACCTTGTTTGTTAAGTGGGCAACAACCCTATTTTAGAACATGAAAGTGAGTAAGAATTCCACCTTATATGGGAAGGTCATTGTTTCCAAATCTCTAAATTTAATATAATTTGGGGCTGATGGGAATGCAGCCTCTAAAATAATATGTGACATATTAGAATGCAGTTAAGTGCATTGAATCAGAATAGAGTATTTTAGCATATATATGGAATTACTTGCCACCTAGTAAAGTCAGTATCTCAGAGATTTGCCTTGAATTTGAATTTTTCTTGAATTTTATTTTTTATTTTCACATGTTATTAGGTAGCTTAGTAAGATTTGAGAAGAAAAAGTTAATTTAGTTATAAAGTTACGCCAAGATGGAAAACATACTTTGATTCAATATGAAAAATAGCCAAAATCCTTTTTAGTGTGTTTGCATAGCAAAAATAGCTGGTGCTATGAATTTCATTTTTGCCAAAATTGTGACATTCATCCAGGAAGAAAATGGGGCATATGAACTATTTATGTGTATGACTTTTTGCTCCAAATTGTGAGGTAGTTTGGTGAAGGATTTTCTTTCACTGGCTGAGATTTTGAATTCTCTGTGATGCTGTGTTTACAAAAAGTGACTCTTTAACATGACTGCCTTGAATTTGGAGAAGTTGAGATCTTTCTGTTTGGGTTGCTAATTATTTTTTTCCTCTTTTTATCTGTATTGGATTTATTTAGACACTGTATTTATCATGTTGATTTTAGACTTTTTTTTCTGTGCCTTTTATGGGAAAGGCAATCTCTACAGTTATGTCAACAAACCACATGGTTTATGGAGTAAAGATATTTTCCTGTTCTTATTTGCTAGTTGATTTCTCATCATTTCTGAAGAGCAGTGAAATGATTATTAGTGCAACCTGTAATATGCTAAATTAGGATAATAAGCCTTTTCAAGGAGCCATGTCTTAAGGAGTATTTTGACTTTTCTGGCTCTCTTTGAACTCTTGGATTTTGCCAGCAATTTTCAACTGTGTCCTCTTTGTTCAGGAATCTATCTTAATAACGCCTAAACACATTCTTTAACTCAGGATTTTATAATGATGACAAAACCACACTATGACCGAGAACCATATACTGTTTATAAACATTTATTTCCAGTGTATAGACAACCATAAAAACAACATCTGCAAATAGTGGGCACAGAGGTTAACATTCAGACTATGCTTTTTAAGGGATTTGTGAACCCTTAGTCAAGAAACTGTTCCTGCCATAGGTTTTCTCAGAAACCCTCGTCCTTTGACATTTGTCAAAGTCTTCTCTGTTCCCTATTATTTCCATTCCAACTTGTCTGTGTTGGGGTGATCAGCCCCTTGTGTCAGGGCAGTTCTTCAACATTTATGAAATGCCTGGTGGGTGTCAGGTGCTGCGTGAAGCTTGAAGCAGCAAAGGGAACAGGGCCCCCATCCTCCAGGAGCCCCAGCTGGTGAGAGCAGATACCCGGGATCCTCTAATAAGTGTGGTGGTGCCATATTGCTACAATAGGGCTGGATGCAGGAACTCAGAACAGGGACAACGGAGAAAGCTGGGGTGTTGGGAGACCTATTACAGCAAACCAATCATATCCCACCTGCAAGAGGGAGATTATAATGGTAGTAGCTTTCAGTTTGGCATTGTATTGGAAGAAGTACATGCTTTTGAGTTGTAAATTGCTACATAAATGATAGCTTTGTTAAACAATTAATAAAAAGAACTTAAGGTTAAAAATATAAAGTAATATACTAGTGAAATGCATGATAGGAAAATAATTATTACCAGTTTATAGCATTTAGTCTTTGAGACCGTATAACTACTTTGCAAAAATATTGCTCCTGTGTTATCTTGAGAAGGCTATTTCATGACTGCTTGTCTCTAAATGAAAGTTTTTATCGAAGTATTTACTTTAAATACTTTAAATTTAGAGTATTTATGAAAGTATTTAAACCTCAAGGATTAAATTAAAATAGGGAAGTTGCTTCCTCTTCACATCATTGGGCAATATCTCAAAGAAAACCTGTAAGGCCAAACTATTTATAAGCAGATTTTTTTTTTAAAGGTGTATATGAGTATTTTGAGTGTATGTGAGTAGATAGAAGATATGGCTACATGCAATAGAGATAAGCTTGATACAATTACTGCTTTAGCCTAAGACTGAATAGCAGGTAATAACTTCACTATCTTAAAGCTCCTCTTTTGGCTTTTGAACCGATTAGGAAATTATACCAGTTATTTACTTCTTTATTTTTCAGATATAAAACAAAATAAAACACAACACAATATAATCTCCAATGTCCCCAAATCCAGCCCTGACTTTGGATGGAAAAAGAAAAACAAAAATCCTCCCCATAATGTTTCCTGGTTTTTGTGTGAATATTGGTCTATGGTACCAGAGGAGCATTAGTTCAGTATTTTGAAAACATATGTGTTAAACTCTTGAGCTAAAATGGACTGGAACATCATGGATTTGTGCGAAGAGATCCACAATTCTCTTATCTATTGGTTCTTACAACCATCTCATTCTTTTATTGTTTTAGTCAATTCTTTATCATTATGCCATTGCATTTTAACCATACAATATGCCAGTCTTCAAATGTTGTTTTGGCCACTCATCTCTTGTATTGCTTTTGAAAAATATTTTCTAATTTCTATCAGTGGAGCTGCTTACAGAGTTCCATGCCTTTCTGTCCTGATAGAGAGATCTTCATCCCTTCAGTGCAGTGTCTTAGACCCATTGATTTCATTTGGTGTGTTCTTGAACTTAAAGAAAAGCTCCTAGTTTATGCTATCACTGGTTTTAGCTATTGGATGAAATCCCGTTATACCCTACTGATCTCCTGAGTTGATTTTTTTCCATAAAGATCTTGACACCTAAGCCTCAAATAACCCTTACCAGACTATAATTGGGTATTATTTAGTAATGTAAGTATTTTTCACCTTTGTCCATGAAGAATTTATGGTGAGGCACATATGGGATGAGAATTCCTTCCTCAAAAACACTGACTTCGATTTAAGGCTAATGTTCATTTAGACTGTTTTTTGCTAACTATGAGGACAACAAATTCAAAAAGGAAATAATAGCAAATTAAATTGACAGGAAGCCTAGAAATGAACAGATTTTATCCAAGCATCTTTGTCGGTGTGCAGAAGCAGGATTCAGGAAGAAGACACTCTGGGGAGCTATCTCAGAGTGCAAGGCTGCTGGCTACAGCCATGGGTGGTGACAGAGCTTGGGGCTCAGCCCTCCCTGCTCGCTGTCTCAGTGACTATGGCCATATCACATAAATCTGCTAGTGTCCTTCACTGTCAAATGGAAAAATAGTCCTTAATGTGAGGATTAGATGAGGTGGCATTTGTAGGCTGACACAATGTCTGGCAGAAAGAATCTGTCCTCCCCTGAGATTGCACAGTCCTAAATTATTTCTCTTCAGGAGCTCTCACTACTTTTCATACCTTGTAGTTTATTTCGTATTCAATGTCAGCTCTTTAAAGACAAGGTCTATGTCAGATTTCTCTTTATGCTTTCTACATTTCCTAGTACAGAAGATGTCCTGTGACTGTTTGTTGAATGACTATATGAATGAGTGATTACATGTAAGTGTGGTTTAAATATTTTAACTGTTCCTGGTAGGAATTTTAAGATTTGATGTCTGATACTGGCTGACTCAGACATATGATCTAGAAATATGTTGTATCATAGATCTGAACTTCATGAATTAGTTTGAAACCTTGGAAAGCTGTAGATATAAACTTTGCATTGTCTCAAACCTAGAGTCTGAGCAAATCTTAAAAACATTATGGAATGAATCCATTAAGGGCCTGAAGTCTTTGTAGGGTGGATTTGACTTCCCCCCAGGGAGTTGATAAAGAAAGCCCATGGCTTTGTTTTTTGTTTTTGCATAATAATAACTCATTATATTTTCAACTGCTTTAAAATCTTATCCTCTTTGAAATTTTTAGGCTAGGCTACCACCTGGGCCACTAGCAAGTTGTGTACATGTTGCCTTATCCCTGAGTCCACCAGAAGTTCAAAAAAACATCCTTTGTTGGGCTTTTGTCTCAAAGGAGATCCTTATAGGCATTATCAATTTGTATGCCTCTCTTAAGGGCACTTTTTTGAGAACCTTGAAGAACACGTGCAGACACGTTCATTGTTCATATTTCCTGGAACACATTATAAGTTTAGATATCTGTCAACTGACTACATCTTCATTGTAGTATTTCCAATCACAAATGTACATCCAATAGTAATATTTTTACTTATTTGCATGAATATTAGTTATTCTTAATTTTGTACAGTGAAGGGGAACTCAGATTAAAATAAATCTAATCCTTGGGGCACCTGGGTGGCTCAGTCAGTTGAGAGTCTGCCTTTGGCTTGGGTCATGATCCCAGGGTCCTGGGATTGGCCCCTGTATTGGGCCCCTGTTCATTGGGGAGACTGCTTCTTCCTCTCCCTCTGCCACTCCCCCCAGCTCATGCTTTCTCTCTTATTCTGCTGTCTCTGTCTCTCTCTCTCTCAAATAAATAAATTTTAGAAAAAAATTACATTTAAAAAAATGTAATCCTAAGCAGCCCCAGTGGCGCAGCGGTTTAGTGCCACCTGCAGCCTGGGGTGTGATCCTGGAGACCTGGGATCGAGTCCCACGTTGGGCTCCCGGCATGGAGCCTGCTTCTCCCTCTGCCTGTGTCTCTGCCTTCTCTCTCTCTCTCTCTCTCTCTGTGTCTCTATGAATAAATAAATAAAATCTTAAAAAATAAGTAATCCTTACTACAATGTCAATTGTATTTCATCTTCTTTAACAGGGTCAACTACTCTGATACTGTCCAGATAATTTACGCCATATAATTCAAAGTTGTCTTGGAGATATATAAAACAGGACAACTTTGCATAACCCCTTTTACAACCACTTTCTGTCCAATTATTATAGTCTATTTTAGCTTCTCATGATTTTTCTGGACTTATTTTAAGATCTAGTAAGTCATTGCATAAAGTGAAGATCAAGGACTTTTTAAAATTACTATTAGAAGTATAAATAATGTCTCTTAAATACTATGGAGAAGGTATTTCTGAACACTAAAAGAAAATGAATTCATTATAATTGCTGTGAGGGAGGAAAAGATTAGCATCTTACATTTTTAGGTTGAGTTCTGCCTTTGCCAAGACTTGGCAATGAGCATTAGGCCTGCTGTGGAGAAGGCCAATTCTGGGCCATCCTGGGATGTGATCTCGGATGCTACTGATTTCAATACTGAGGACGCTGGGACTGTACTAACAGTTGCACAACTCTCTAGCTGGCACTCCTTTCTTTCAGGATAAGACACTTTTAAATACAGGTCCTTTTAAACATTTTATTCATAAACCACCTGACTTCTAGGTTAAGTTGCAAGAGGACCATCCATTTTTGCTGTGGGTATTGTGTGGAAGAAAAAAAATTCAAAGTTATGTTGAGGCTTAACTGAATCCAAATGCATCAGTTATACAGGTGAGAAGAGCAATGATATATGGGAAGGAATTTGGGGGTGTGTGGAGTTCACTCGGTTGGTGGAGACATTAACCATGTCTGCTTAAGCTGTATTTTTATTTTGTTTGCATTTTTAAACCAAGAAAAAAATGAAGAAAAGTTAGTAACAGAAAGTAACCTCAAGTTCCCAGAAATGAACTGAATTTTTAATATTCTTTTTCTATTTCTTTTGGTCACAAACCTGTATTTTTTATGTGATAAAATGGAAATGAGTGGTGTAGTTCATTAGCTCAGCCAGTAGAGGGGAATGACGCCTATAACCGCTCATTACCATGTGCAACTACTTCACATCACTTTCTCATGCTCCATTCTGGTAATAGTGCAGCTTTGCGAATACGTGCTATCAAGGGAGCCCAGGGCCAGTGATATGTGGTGAGGTGACCTTCAGTTCCTGGACTGTGCTCATATAACTTCCTTCTTTTTATGGCTGCCTCTGACTTGTGTTTCTATTTCTGTGTCTCTGTCACTGCATTCTTGTCCTCCTTTCTGTGTATTTGCCTCTTGGTAAATTCTTGGTGTGTCCAGTATTGACCCCCTCTGTGCCCATTAAACCTAGAAAATTCTTAGGTATATCTTTTTTTCTGGAACACTGATTTTCATCAAGATCCTGTTTGCAGAAGAAAAATACTGGAGTCTTGTCATTTGTTAAGCCACCTATTCATCCTAGATGTGAAGCCAGAATTTGTATTTAAGTCCACAAACAATTTTCTGGACTATGAAGACCAGGCTGCCTCATGTTTAGAGGCTTTATCTATTACTTATATAGGTACCACTGTCCTGACTTTAAAGTTCAACAAATCCGTGGGAGAAAAGTCTCTAGAGTGTGGAATCCTATATCCTATTTCTAATGCTCTGATGTTGCTTCTATTTTTCATGAAAGTGTGTGTTTAAATGAACATTTTGATTTTGACTTTACCTAGGGAAAATCCTTTTCCCTTATTAGGCTATAATGATATCAAATAAGCACTCATTGTGCCCAATATTTGCTCAAAGTGCATTCTCCTAAAGTCAGATTTAGGAGAATTTGTGAATTATAGCCCCCAATAATATTTGGCACTGGATTCCATCTTTTACTTAACAAACCAGCATGTAAGTTTGGATTAATATTTGATAAAAAAATGGTTTAGGATAATATAGATCCTCTCTCCAGCAAACTAATTTGTTGAGACAATAAGCATGCAAGTTTCACTCAATTGATAGACAATAATATAAATCATGTCTATTTTTAAAAACTCATCACCAAGAATTCTACATTACTACAGATAATTTCAATTGGTCAAATAATATCCAACTGGGATTTATCCTTAGGATGCAAAGTTGTGCAAATTAGTCAATGTGATGCACCACATCAAGAGAATAAAAGATGAAACTGCATGGTTGTCTCAATAGGTGCAGAAAAAGCATTTGGAAAAGTTCAGCATCCATTCATTATTAAAAACTCTCAAAAAAACAGATATAAAGGGAAATTTCCTCAACCTAATAAAGGCCACTCACGAAAAGCCCATAGCTAACATCAAAATAAACAGGGAAAGGTTTTCTTTTAGGATTTGGTATAAGAGAAGGATGCCCACTCTCACCACTTCTATTTAACACAGTGTCAGACATACTAGCAAGAATAATCAGAAGAGAAAAGAAAGCATGTTAACTGGGAAGGAAGACATAAAATTATCTCCATTTGCAGATAACATGATTCTATATGCAGAAAACCCGAAAGATTCCACACAAAAAAAATCTGTTAGAACTAATAAATGGATTTAGTAAAGTTATAGGATAGAAAATCAACATACAAAAATTAGTTGCATTTCTTTATACCAGCAATGATCTATCTGAGAAGGTAATCAGAAAAGTAATACACTTTATGATAACATGGAAAAGTAAAGCAAGCTTATCTTGCTCAATTTTGTTGAGATATTTTTTATTTTTAATAAACTCCAGACAGAGAAGCCAAAAAAGATAAAATACTTAGAGATAAATTTAACTAGGAGGTAAAAAATCTGTACACTGAAGACTATAAGACATTGGTGAAAGAAATTGAAAGAGGCAAAAATAAATAGAAACATATCAAATGTTCATGAATTGGAAAAATTAATATTGTTAAGATGTTCATAACACCCCAAACAATACACAAATTCAGTACAATCTGTATCAAGATTCCAATGAAAATTTTCATAGAAATAGAACAAAAAATTGTAAGATTTGTATGGAACCGGAAGAGATCCTGAATAGCCAAAGCAATCTGAGAAAGAATGGAGCTAGAGACATCACATTTTATGCTTTCAAATTTTATTCCAAAGTTATAGTAATCAAAACATCATGGTATGATATAAAAAGAGACATGTAGATCAATGAAACAGAACAGAGACCTCAGGAATAGGTCCAAGCATCTACGAATAACTACTTTCTGATAAGGGCACCAAGTGAACACAATAGAGAAGGGATAGTCTCTTCAATAAATGTTCTGGATACCCACTGCAAAAGAATGAAATTGGACCCTTATCTTCCACCATGTACAAAAATCAACTCACAATAGATTAAAGACTTAAGCATAAGACCTGGAACCATAAAACTCCTAGTAGAAAATAGGGAAAATGCTCCTTGACATTGGCCATGACAATGATTTTCTTTTTTGGATACAGTACCAAAAGCACAGGCAACAAAAGTGAAAACAAGACCAGTGGGAATACATGAAGGGCATGCCCATCAATGGATGAATGGATGAAGAAAAATGTGAGATGTATTATACACACATAACGGACTGCTCCCAGCCTCATAAAAAGAGATCTTGCCATTTCCAGCAACATAGATGAACCTGGAAGACATTATGCTAAGTGAAATAGTCAGATACAGAAAGAAAAAACCTGCATGATCGCAATTATAGTGGCGATGTCAAATACATGGGCACAGAGAGTAGAATGGTGGTTGCCAGGAGTGGGGAGTTAGAAGAAATGGAAACTGTTGGTCAAAGGGTACAAAGTTGCAGTTAAGAAGGATGGATGTCTAGAGATCTACAGTACATACAACATGATGACCATAGTTAATACTGCCGTACTGAGCCCTGGAAATTTGCTAAGAGAGTAGATTTCAGGTGCTTTCAATCATACACATACAATGAATGATAACTATGTGAGGAAAAGATATGTTAATTAGCTTGACTAATAATTTTTCATTATGTATGTGTATATCACATGAGCATGTTGTTCCGCTTAAAAATAGAAATTTTTATTAAAAAGTAAAACCAGGGAAGCTTGGGTGGCTCAGCAGATAAGTGCCTGCCTTTGGCCCAGGGCGTGATCCTGGAGTCCTGAGATCGAGTCCCACATCAGGCTCCCTGCATGGAGCCTGCCTCTCTCTCTACCTATGTCTCTGCCTCTCTGTGCGTGTGTGTCTCTCATGAATAAATACACAAAATCTTTTAAAAAAATAAAAAGTAAAATAAAAAATTTAAAAAGAGGTCAAATATAATAAATAGAAGAAATACACGAAGATTCGTTTTACAGCAAACTTTGTTTAAAACGTCACCTGGGTGACAGGCACTAAGGAGGACATTTGATGGGATGAGCACAGGGTGTTATACTATATGTTGACAAACTGAATTTAAATTAAAAAAATTAAAAAGGGAGAAAAAACCCGTCATGGCACATTCTTGCGTTTTATTTATGGTCATGGTGTGGGAAGCCTGTCTGCAAAAGAGGGGAAGCTGGTAACACTCAGTTATTACAGATTAACCAACATGAAGGGAAAGGAGAGCTTCTCTGCCATGTGACTGCTATGGGACCACACCATCCTAGAAGTGCTGCACACGCCGTAGTCTGTTTCACGTGTTGTAGCATGGAATCTTGACAGGGATGCTGGGGGTGGGGGGTGGGCAGGGTAGCCAGTGCTACCACGATTACAAAAAATGGAAAACTAAGGCTGAGAAGGGCTGGGTCACTTTTCTTTTGTTAGGCTGCTAGTAAGTGACAGAGCCAAGATTCATACCCACCTTAGTCTGAAACCTGAGCCATCCACTTCCTTCTCCACACCAGGCTGCCCCCTAGACCCTATCAGGTAATTATTGTGATCCCTGCATGGCTGTTTGCGTGGCATTGTTTATCTGAATAGACTGTTCTTTTTGAACTTTCCTCTCTGAGCAATGTTCTTTTCTTGAAAGTCTTAAATCATTTTGTTCTATTTACAAATTCCGAGATGGAGAAAATATTGAATAAGAATTGCAAGTAAAATTAGTTTTCATTTTCTGCTTTGAAAGAGGAGGTGGATTCTTTCACCACGAGATCATATCCAGGGCATTAAGTGGTAAGACTGGGCCAAAGTTCTTCAAGTTACCAGGGGTCCTGGTCTGCTCCAGTTATCAAAGCATGCTGAGAATTACAGGGTGTGGGGGAGAAGTACATGTAAAGGGGCTACCGGTAGGTGCTTTTGCTCCCCAAATCAGATAGACAAGACCTCCTACAATTATCGGGGTGGGTCCAGGTTTAAGGACTCCTGCTTGGCAAGGTAGAGTAAAAAATGTGTTTATTAAGAAACTAGCTGTGGAGCATAAATGGATGTTGAAATAGACCAGAACCAGGCAAAACAGCCCACCAGCAGATAGCCATAAAAATTACGGTTACAAAACAGAACACACACTTTGCCCTGCTCCTCTGTCTCTGAACTCAGGGTCAGGCCCTGGCCTGAACCTCTTCTCCCAGCTGGTGTTTGCTTCATTCCAAGCAGGCTTCCTAGGTTTCTCTTCCCAGCCGAGGCTAAGCCAAGGTGTCATTTCTCACCATCTCTTTTTATAATATTTATTTCACATTATTTGTGTGTGGGATGGCTGCCTTTGAGTTTTTCTAGACAAGATACAGGCTCCTTTTTGACATGCTTGACTTGCTGGGAAAAGGATGTAGGAAAGCAATAGGGAGGTAGGGACAGAGTGGGGGGGGGGGGGTGGATCGCCTGAATGTTCATTGGAACTCTTATCCAGGAGGCCTCAAGATTTTGCCCAACCCTATATACCTCTTTCTTCCACAAATAATTAATTAACCTATTTGAAAAGTGTCTTGGCTCCAGCTCTACCTGAACCTTCCAGGAAGAATGAATATTTGCTTATGCTCTGGATTGAGAGGTACTTCACTAACTCCAGACACAAGAAGAAATAGCTAAGATCCAGTGGGATCCAGATCACATATTGTAGTTGCAATGCAAAGGCTACCAACAACACAAGGGTCATTTTGCAGAGGCGGTTCATGACTTTCTTTGCCAAAATTAGTCACGGATCTCCAAGTTTCAACTTTTCCAGGATCTTTGCGTACATATGCCAAAAGAGGAGATTGAATTTTAAGAATTTTGCTTTCATATCAATATGAGTCAAGTTAAGTTTCCCTACTTCCATCATTTTCTATGGCATGTAGGATGTTATGGAATTTTAAATGCTCTCTATCAATTAGTCTTAATCCATATACAGTCTTAAATATGTCATTAATTTCTTATGATTTTCCAAGACAGAGATTATTATGGAAGAAAATAATTGTTAATGAAAGAATTAAGTTCATGAGGCCTTCTTCATAACAACAGCTAGCATTTAAGGTCATGAATATATTACTTTATTCTATAAAAATGACACCTGGATAGTCTTTTTCAACCAGTAATATTAACTTATGGGCATGAAATGAAGCACAGAAGCTTCATGAATACAACAATTCACTATTATTATTATTGGTGCTTTGGAAGACTCTCTATAAATTCAAAGTCAGAATTAGCCCTGGAGAAGCAAGTTAGAATTGCAGGGGAAATGAAGGAAGAAAATTAAATATGAACTTTGTTTTCTGTACTTGTGAATATTTAGGCAAGGTAAATATACCAGGTCATGCAATTTAGACCCAATTTACTTTTCTACATTTTTAGCAGAAAAAGTGAGAAAAGGAGGAGGAATAATAATTTTCCTCTATTTTTTATGGCAGCTATAAATGTCTTCATAAATAGGCACCTGTTCAAAGGAATTTTTTCTTGTATGTAATGCTAGAGTGATTAAGCCAATGGAAAAATCTAGGAAGAATAAAAGTCCAAGATTTGATACTTTCAGGGGAGGAGGTTGAAAAGGCAGTGAGTGATCTTTTTAATTTTAATCCTTTGCAGTTTTACCACTCACCAAAAATCCTTTCCTAGTAATGAGAAACACATTAGGAAAAAGATGTGATGTTTAGTCTGCTTGCTGATATTTGGTACTAAACGATCCAGCCCTTACGGAAACTTTAATAAAATATCTGTCATGTATGTGCCTCTGTGATTCTTAGTGTAGTAAAGGCATAGAGTATTTATCAGGGCCTTAGTTTTATTGGGAGTGAAATTCAGTGGGATAGGAAGTTGGAGTTTCTAAGTTTGTATTGGGGCATATACCTATTGTACTGATTCAGGTACATTATTTGGAGATGCATACTAAAACCCTTTCAAATTCAGAATTTGGAAAAATATGTTGCTACTTTTAAGCTAGTAAGATATTTTTTCTCTCTCTCTCCTTGCCCCTCTTCCTTCGACACATTATTGCTTCCTTTCCATCCTCCTTCCTCCCCCATCCATTCATCCATCCATCCATCCATCTGTCCATCTGTCCATCCACCTGAAGTAATGGGATCTATATGCAACAGCTTAAGTTAGTTTTTGCTTAGTCTAGCTGGTAGCTTAGAGTTAAGTTCTACACTCAATTCCTAGAATAAAAATAGAAATTGCAAACTAACATTTATTGAGCATTTACTAAGTCTCTGTCACAGAGCTAAGTAAATACTTTATATAATCCTTTCATTTAATCCTTATAACTGCCCTACAAAGTAGCTACCAATAGAATCCTTATTTCATAGATGAAAAAGCTGAGGTTCCCAGAGGCAGTTGGCTTGTATAGGGGACAGCTAGTTAGTGGTGGAATCTGTGTTCAAATCCAGGCAGGCTCTCCTAGATCCTATGCTTTTAATCTTTCAAGCACTGCTTCTTCTTCTTAGTATGCATTTCTCCATGGACCTCTTTCCTACTTCTCTATGACCATTTCATTAAAAAAGTAATTTTGAATAGGAAAGCTTTTTGGATAATGAAATGTAAATATTTTAATAGATACCTATGTAACCACTTCTAAGATAAGATAGATGTGAACACATACACATATGTTTCAGATTTCTCATTAAAAATAAATAAAATTTAAAGCCACCTTCTTCCTTCTCTTGCTCCTTCCTCCTACCTTTTGCAGTGGAATTACCATCCAGAAATCACCACTAACAGCCTGTGTATGCATTCTTGCTTTTGTGCTTTCCCCCCCGAAGGAATGTATTCACAAACAACATATACTGTTTTTATGTTTTATTTATTTATTTATTTTTTAAATTTTTATTTATTTATGATAGTCACAGAGAGAGAGAGAGAGAGAGAGAGGCAGAGACACAGGCAGAGGGAGAAGCAGGCTCCATGCACCGGGAGCCCGACATGGGATTCGATCCTGGGTCTCCAGGATCGCGCCCTGGGCCAAAGGCAGGCACCAAACCGCTGCGCCACCCAGGGATCCCTGTTTTTATGTTTTAAAATGTACATAAATGATGCCATATTATTTTGCAACTCACTTTTATCATTCGACATTATGTTTTTAAAATATATTTATGTAATTATTATTCATTTATTTAAGCTTCTACATAATATACCATAATATTAAACAAAATTTTATTTATCCATTTACCCTATGATAGACATATTGTTTTGCTGTTACTCATAGCATTGCAGCAAATGTTCTTGTGCATTTCTGATAGGAGGATGAGTGAGAGCATTTAGGGCAGTATGTGGTCATCTTTAACTCTGGCCTGGCCAAATTGCCTTGTGAGTATAGGCATAACTTATCTTATTGCATTTTGCTTTATTGTGCTTCACACTTACTGAGTGTTTTACAAATGGAAGGTTTGCTGCAACCTTGCATGGAGCAAGTCTACCGACACTATTTTTTTCCAATAGCATTCACTCACTTTGTGTCTCTGTCACATTTTGGTAATTCTTGCAATATTTCCAGCTTTTTAATTACTATATTTGTTGGATGATCTGTGATCAGTGGTCTTTGATGTCACTGTTGTAAATGTATGGGCATCACAAACTATGTCCATATAAGATGGCAAACTTAATTGATAATTATCATGTGTGCTCTGAATGCTATTATCGACTGGCCATTCCCCCATCTCTGTCCCTCTTCTCAGGCCTCCCTACTCCCTGAGACACAACAATATTGAAATTAGGCCAATCAGTAACCTTACCATGGCATCTAAGCGTTTGAATGGAGGAAGAGTTGTTAAAAAAGAAATACAGACAGACTGACAGAAAGAAAGAAAGAAAGAAAGAAAGAAAGAAAGAAAGAAAGAAAGAAGAGTTCTTTATCTCTCATTTTGAATCAAAAGCTAGGAATGATTAAGCTTAGTGAGGAAGGCATGTTGAAAGCTGTGATAGGCTGAAAGCTAGGTCTCTTGCACCGAACATTAGCCAGGTTGTGAATGCAAAGGAAAAGCTTTTGAAGGAAATTAAAAGTGCTACTCCAGTGAACACATCAACAATAAGAAAGTAAAATGGCCTTCTTGCTGATAAGGAGAAAGTTTGAGTGGTCCAGATCGATCAATCCAGCCACAACATTCTCTTAAGCCAAAGTCTACTCCAGAGCAAGACCTAACTCTCTTTAATTCTATGAAGATTGAGAGAGGTGAGGAAGAAAAGTTTGAAGATGCAGATGTTGGTTCATGAGGTTTAAAGACAAAGCTGTCTCTGTGCAAGGTGAAGCAGTAAATGCTGGTGGAGAAGCTGCAGCAAGTTACCCAGAAGATCTAGCTAAAATAATTAATGATGGTGGCTACACTGAACAACATGTTTTCAATGTAGATGAAACAGCCTCATACTGGAAGAAGATGCCATCTAGGACATGCATAGCTAGAGAGGAGAAGTCAGTGCTGGGCTTCAAAGGACAGACTGACTGTCTCATTTGGGGCTAACACAGCTGGTGACTTTAAGGTGAAAGTCAATGCTCATTGACCATTCTGGAAATCCTGGATCCCTCAACAAAGATGCTAAATCTACTCTGTCCGTGCTCTATAAAGGGAACGGCAAAGTCCGAATGACAGCACATCTGTTTACAATATAGTTTACTGAATATTTGAAGCCCACTCTTGAGACCTACTGCTCAGGAAAAAAAAAAGATTCTTTCAAAATATTACTGCTCATTGACAATGCACTTAGTTACCTAAGAGCTCTGAGGGAGATGTGCAACAAGATTAATGTTGTCTTCATGCCTGCTGACACAACATCCCCCCTCCTGTAGCCTATGGATCAAAGGGTAATTTTGACTTTAAACCTTATTATTTAAGAAATACATTTCATAAGGCTGCCATAGATGGTAATTCCTCTGATGGATCTGGGCAAACTAAATAGAAGATCTTTTGGAAAGAATTCAATATTCTATTTTTTTTAATTTAAAGATTTTATTTATTCATGAGAGACACAGAGAGAAGGCAGAGACATAGGCAGAAGGAGAAGCAGGGAGTCCAATGCAGGGCTTGATCCTGGAACTCTGGGATCATGCCCTGAGCTGAAGGCAGATGTCCAACCACTGAGCCACCCAGGTGTCCCTGGAAAGGATTCACTATTCTAGATGCAATTAAGAACAGAACATTTGGGATTTGTGGGAAGAGCTCAAAATATCAACACTAACAGAAATATGGTAGATGTTGATTCCCACCCTAATGGAAGACTTGGAGGGGTTCAGGACATCAGTGGAGGCAGTCACTGGGATGGGGTGGAAACAGCAAGAATTGGAATTAGAAGTGGAAGCTTCATCAATGTGGATGGGACCACATTGCTGCCATCTCATGATCAAACTTGAATGGACGAGGAGCTACTTCTCATGGATGAACAAAGAAAATGGTTTCTTGAGATGGAATCTACTTCTGGTGAAGATGCTAAGACTGTTAAAATGATCACAAAAGATTTAGAATATTACATAAACTGGGACATCAGGTGGTTCAGTTGGTTAAGTTTCTGCCTTAGGCTCAGGTCATGATCCTAGGGTCCTGAGATCAGGCCCTCTGTCAGGCTCCCTGCTCAGCGTGGAATCTGCTTCTTCTCTCTCTCCCTCTGCCACTTCCCCTGCTTGTTCTCTCTCTCTCTCTCTCTCTCTCTCAAATAAATAAATGAAAAAAAATGTTTAGACTAGTACATAAACATGGCTAATAAAAGAGCAACAGGATTTGAGAGAATTGATTCCCATTTTGAAAGAAGTTCTACTGTGGGTGAAATGCTATCAAACAACATCACATGCTACAGAGAAATCATTCATGAAAGAGTCAATGGACACTGCAAACTTTCATGTTGTCTTATTTTAAGAAATTACTGCTCCCACCCCAGCCTTCAGCAACCATCAGCCTGGTCAGTCGGCAGCCATCAACATTAAGGCAAGACACTCAACAGCAAAAAGATTGCAACTCACTGAAAGCTCAAATGACGGTTCACATTTTTTTGTCAATAAAGTATTTTTAATTAAGGTATGATATTTTTGTGGACATAATGCTATTGCACACTTAACAGTATACCATATAGTACAGTAACCATAACTTTTATATGCACTGGAAAACCAAAAAATTCATTTGACTTCGTTTACTGTGATACTCACTTTTGGTGTGGTCTGGAACTGAACCTGCAACATTTCTGTGGTCTATCTTAGTTGAACCAATTATACCCTAGCAAGTGGTATATGTTCCATCTTCTAATGCTCTCCTCAACACTTAGTGTTGTCAGACTTACTAATTTTTTTCAATCAGATGGATATAAGATATTATGTCTTTATTTTAATGTACATTTCTCCAGTTACTAGAGAGAGCTTGAAACATTAAAAATTTTTTTTACATTTGAGATTTCTTTTCTTTGAATTCTTTATTCTCATATCACTTACTTGTTGCTGAATTAACTTCATATTGACTAGTAATATTCTTTATATGTTCTGGATAAAAGTATTTTCTTGGTTACATGGTTTGGGTTCCCAATATCTTTCTTGTGGATTGGTTCTTTACTTTGTTTATAGCATCTCTTGTCATACAGTAGTTTGAACTTTAATACAATCTAATTTATTAATCTTTTCTTTTATGGCTTATGTGTTTTTTGTATTTTTTTTGTATTTTGTTAAATTATTTCCTGCTGAAATAACATAATCTCCTAGGCATTTGTAGAGTTTTGCTTTTCATATTTAGGACCTCAGTAACTGTATTTCATAACTGTTTTTTTATTTCTGCAAGTTCTAGTTGTTTTCTCTACATATTGTCTATTCCTTTCATTATGATTATAAGACATTCTTTGATGTCTTTAATCTGTTTAAATATGTTTATATTATAGTCTCTGTAAAATTGTTTTTATTATGTTGTTCCTAAGATTCTATTCTTTTATTTGTTGTTTGTGTTGACTCTTGCCATTATTGGATTCTTTTTTCATGTGTTTTGTAGTTTTGGGTTGTGAGCTCATCTTCAGTAGACTTTAGCTATTGGAATCCTGTTGGAATTGAGGTTGAGGGCTAGTTCCTGCAATATAATTTTATGACTGCTTTTGTGAGAAGTCCTGTTAATGGCTTGGACTAATCTTTATGTTATTTATCAGTTGTGGGGGGCCTGGATCATGTTGGTTAGTTAATTTAAATCCCAGATGCTAGTGTTTTGTGGTTTGCAGATTTATAATCTCAGAGCTTTTCTTTTTGTTTTTTCTCCCAGAGCAGATCCGAGATGGACAAGAATTCCAGTCCTTGTGGGAGGGTCCTTGTCTATCTATTCACTGAGAATGCAGTCCCCTGAGGGTCCTGGCTCTCTGCAGTAATTTTGATTTGAACTTCCCACCTTGAATGGGACCAAAGCCTTGCTGCCTATTGCTGCATGGGTACAAATCTTAAGTGCCCGGGATTATCAACTACATTCCTGGCTGTTGGTCCTTCAGGCACACTAAACCATCTTGAGAGATTTCAGCTGCCTTTCTATACTTGGTACTTTGAATTTTCTCTTTCTTTTTGCAAGCTCACCAGCCATATAATGGATTTATTTTTCCTATGTAATCTACCGTTTCTAGGTATTTGTGGTGAAATAATCTTCAGATTACCTGTGTCTGCTGTCTGTCCAGAACAAAGATTTTGAAGTCCTCTCACACTATTTTCAGGACATAGAGGACCCTGTGGACCCTTAGACCATTCACGGCTTCCAGATGGTGTTCTCAGGAATTTCCAGGATCCTGAGACTTCTGGGAAAACCACTCCAACCTGCTTACAGAGAGCTTGTCCAATCTTGCTCATCAAATGTCTTTGGGCCCCATTTACTCTTTTTGAACTGTAACAACTAAAATCTAGACCTCTCTAAAGCCCTCTTTTCAAACAGTGAACCCTGTGTATGTTTCTTTTTCATTTTGTGATCTGCCATTAAGATGTCATTTTCCTTTCATATCTCTTTAGTCTCAAATCAGTTTCACAAATCTCAGCATTTCATTTAAAGACACCTCTCCTGTCTTCCTTTATTCTGATTTCATTATAAAAAACACTCCCCATCTGATAATAAGACTAAGCCTGCTTTTCAAGCCAATCTAGTTTCCCTTTGATTACCCAAGCAAATAGAATTTTTAGATACAGTGATTTAAGCACAGATATTTTAAAATGTATACCTAACTGTTGGGTTTGTGGTCATTTTTTTCAAGTTGTTCCTTTATCTCAACTAAATACTGTGGCATAGTTTTTTCTTTTTTAAATACATGATTTCATTAAGGCAGTCATTCACAACTATTCATTGAGTACCTACTGTAGACAAGCACTTTTATAGATAATTGGGATATGCCAGTGGACAAAATTTTTTTCTGTCATTATTAATAACATTTTTTAAAATCCTACTGAGGATAATGCCATAATTCATGTCACTGAAACCTAAAGTCAGATCCTAACATAATTCATAAAAATTGACTGTGCTAACCTGAGCTGTATAGCTGTCAGACGAGAACCACAATAAATAGAGCTCAGTCCTTTCAGATTCCTCATTCGGTTCTGAATTCTGATAATGGGGCTGAGGAAGCATGGCTGTCCAAAATGATTTGAAGCCCGGTCTCATTTGGAGCTCTGTAGTGCCCAAGGAGCTCAAATTTTCAGCTTCATGTGTCTGTGTCTGGCCTCTCAGCCTCTGGGCGTGGCTGAGAAACAGCCCAGGCAGCTAATCGTTTTTCTGTGTCCTAATGCTCACAGGCTTCTGTAGAGGAAGAAACTCTTTCTGCCATAAGAAAATCCACGCTTCGGCTGCCCTGGCTTGCTAAGGCTTGAGCCAATGCCCCTAAGCAGCCAGCCTGCTCTCTGAGACCCCAGTTTGTCCTCCGGCCTGTTCATGCCTCAAGTGGCCAGTCTTTGCTAAAGTCTAGCTTGCTATGAAACACTACAAGCTACACGGACCTGCAGAGCTCAAAATCCCACATGACCTGCATTTACTACCTCTTAAACCCTAAAGCTGCCTGCCTTTGTAGTTGCTGTATCTTCTGCATATTATTTTGTTTCCTAAATGCAAGTCTGTGTCCATTTTTTTTTGAGGTTCCCAGTCTACTCAGACAGATATTGGGAACATAGTGGGGGTCAATAAATCTTCCCCTGCTGAGTTTGGATCAACCCAGGGGAGGGAAAAAGAAGTCGGACTGGAAAATGGAATGTAGCTCTGTGGATAAGTGGGTTTGCTAATATTTTACTCCACATCAGAGCCACCCACTCCCTCCCCAGGGCAGTTGGAGAAGAGAGGGGAGCTTGTCCAGCGCTGGGCCAGGCCAGTGCACAGGCACCCTGCGTGGGTCCAGGCTGTGTGAGAAGGGGCCAGCACACTGGCTCCAATTCCTTCTAGGAGTTCTCTCCCCTGGGAAGCAGTGAGTAAAGGTGGGGAATAACCATGAATATTTTCTGAAGCATAAATTTCTTGCATGCAAACATTAGGAATGTGTATGTGTGCGTTGGGGACAGATGATCCCCCCTCGTGATGAATACTCTTAGATAGTTCTTAGAATTTAACTTTTCAGCATCTGTTTGCCTGTCTCTTTTAGTATCTGAACTGGATCCTGTGTAATTCCTGTTTTCCTCAACCTGGGTGTTGCCCTTTCTCCAGGAGGAGAAGACTCTCTGGTAGAGGGTTTCCCTTGGGTGGCCTTCTGCCTATGTGGACTGGCGACTGGTGGAGGGCCCACTGGGGTCATCCTGGCTCTGGGGAGAGGGAAGGAGCCTTTAGTTCAGCTGTCTGCTGGCTCTGGCCTGCCTTTCATGCCCTTGGTTCAAGCATTATGTCTTGTACTTTAAACAGGCTAAGAGCAGAGAGGCTCTGAAGAATGAAATATCTTGACCACGTCCTCACAGCTAATGAATGGCAGGGTCAGGATTCCAACCAAAGGCCACCTGCCTTCCAAGTGGGAGGGTGTCTGAAGAAGAGCATATCCCTGAATCAGAGCTGGGCTTTGGGCCCTACATGGCTTCACCTGAGGTTTCACAGTAAACCAGCTTCATACTAATTTTAGTTTCAACAAAATATTTACCCTTGATTGTGTTGAATTTTATTTCAGACATAGGAAGCATCAGTGACTGCTCACTCATTTTTCAGGCTGTTGTCATGAGGTGTCAGACATTGTTTTGGGGCTATAATATAGAAACTGGGTGATAAGGAGTTGAACTGAAATGTCTCCGGACAAAGTACAACACAGAGAGAATAATAAAACTTTACAATGACATCATAGCAATCACTGTAATAATTCCTGGTTGATACAATGTCTTTTTGTATATTTTGTTTCTAAGTACTCTATGTTCTAGTTTAGATTTATCAAAATCTGAGCCTCCTCTCTTGAAACTCTGTCTGGAGAAACTTCCACTTTGGGAGAATTAAAAAAAAATCACTTTCCTCTTTTCCAAGTGTTTCCAGCCTTCTCTGGCTTCTGACACACACTGAGGATAGCAGAGATTTACATGCATTTTTCAGAGCATATTAATTCATTCCAAAAGTAGTTCCTGGCAATACTGTCCAGGACCATTCTCCCCAATTTTCTAATATTCACCATGTTATGTTTATCACTCTAACACCATTGAATTAAATAGAACTCTTAATTTTGCTGGTTCTATATTCACTTGCATCTACATTTCCGCTGATTATAAGTCAAAGGGTAGAATTTTCCTTTTCTAATTATTTTGCTAATTAAATAACTTCATGAAGTAAACATTTAAAATGCCACTAAGTAGCTTTGCGTTGATAAGTCAGCCAAGCCAAGCAGCTAACACCTTGTCAGATAAAGCTCTGTTCACATCAAACACCACTCTGCCTGGACCTGTATCATAAGATTAGCAATACAAAATCATGCTAGGTGAAAATCGTAGCAAATTATTAGTTATGGGACAATTGGATAAAGAAAATATCTCTGAAAACTGAGCTGATAAGACTTCAAAACTATGGGAAGATTTCTCTGCCTCACTAAGAATAATAATAAAAATGATGATTCCAGAAATTTTGTAAGTTTGCAATAACCTGCTTAAAAATGAGAGTTGACTGGCTGTGTTATCATTACTGTTTCCTGAGAGACAGTTTATGGAAGGTGGTTTTATGATACATTCCTGAAAAATCTCCAGATTTCAAATATGCAATATAAATGTCCTCATGAAAACTGGAGAACTTACCCATTTTATAAATAGAACCACACCTACTTCAGATTAAATAGGATTTCCACATTTGAGTGTGGTCAGTTAACAATAAGAGGTGGACAATGAAAAACTGCTACCAAATCTGTACACCAAGGGTCTGGTCCAGTTTGTTTAAGTTGAAAGTGCTCAAACTTTCTGGTTTCAGGATTCCTTTACGCTCTTAAAACTTAGAGAGGACCCCAGAGAGCCTTTGTTTGTATGAATTATATCTGTCAACATTTACCATTTTACAAATTGAAATTGAGAAAAACTTAAATCACAAGATTATACACAAGAACACATTCTAACAGCCATTGGAGGGAAGACCCTAGCACAGGCCCTGTGCTCTCTGGAAAACACCACTGTACTTTCTGAGAAAATGAGAGAGAGAACACCAAATGATGCTGTACTATCACTATGAGGATAGTTTTGACCTCATAGATTCCCCTGAAAGGATGTCAGGGTCCTGAGGGTTCCCCAGATCACACTTTGAGGACTGCCAGGTGCAATGATTTGATGTTATTATTTAACATTTACTGATACCTCGTGGGAACTTAATAAGTAGTAGACGATGAATCACTTGAAAACATAGTTTCTGACTGTGGCTCATAAAATCAGCCAAATCGATCTGATATCCTATTCTCTTTTCTAGCTGTGGGGTCCTTGGCAAGTCTGAAGCAGCGTCGTGCTGGGCGCATGACAGGTACACAGTAAAGATGAGCTACAGTAGAAGGAGAGAAATGTAGCAGAGCCCCTGCTCCCATGCAGGCGGGACTCTCCCACCCCCTCCAGGGAGTCGTACTGATTACTGTGGTATGAAACAGAAGAATTCTCCCCAGAGAGGGTGGCTGGAAGAAAGAAATAGAAGCTAAATTTCAGCCTCCCCCTCAGCTCCTGCCTGACTCTCCCCCTATAGCTTGTTTATCTTTAAAAGCTTTGATCTAAAATGAATAATTCCTTACACTTCCAAAGTCCAGGCTTCTCTGGTTCACTCTATTTATGCTCACTGTGTTGTTTTGTTAGATGAAATTTTACTACTATTAATACAGTAGTAAAATGTCTCCTTTTTCTTCTCCTGACACCTTCCATTATTCTTACCTCATAGTTCCCAGACCTATTTCAGCTCAGTTTTAGCAACAACTTTCCTTGCTCAAACTCGTCCTTGAACATGAAGCCAGTGTTTGATAGGATTCTTTTCTATAAGTTACAGCTTATCCTTGGTCATTTTCTGTTAGTGTCTAGGTTTTGTGTCCCGAGCCCAGGGAGAAATGGACAATGGTCCCTTTGTCTGGGATTCCCTTCAGGGCTGTGCAAGGGAATGTTGCAGGTTGAATCCTGGTTGAGGCTGTCTGTGAAGAGGATGGTGGGCAAGGGCTGGCTCAGAGCCAAGGCCAGGCAGCTCTCCCTGCTGGGTAAGGAGACAGGCTCATTGTCTGGGAACGTGGCTGCGAGGGCCCCTCTGAGGCTCTGCAGCAGATTTGACAATGATCCTCCAGCGTGACTACTTGCTGGGCTTTTCCGAAACCCATAGAAGAAAATCTCACTCCTTCTAGACTCTTTAGATTATGAATTCCTGCCTGCACGGATTTCCTTGTTTTATGTGATCAGTTATTATTTATTGAGCACCTATTTTGTGGTAGGCACTGTGCTGAGCCCTGGGATGAGTGAGAGGAAGTGTAGGGCCACCCTGGTTTTTGGCTCTGGGGAAGGAGAGATAGTACTGTCAGTCCCAGACATGAGAATTCTCACTGAAGCCATCGACAGCAGGAAAGCGCAGTTTGTGAGCCAACTCTGGACTCATCCAGACTTCAATATACACTCCTTGTCTATCATTTACAAGCTGAGTGATACTGAGTGTGATTCTGAACATATTGGTACTTCAGTGTCCACCTGTATAAAGTCAGGGTTCTGAATAGAGAAAACAAAATGGCAGGTGCATGTGTTCTAGCATTTGGTGGTAATGCTGTGAGAGCAATTCTCAGAACCTTGCTTGTTGGCTCAATATCTGAGTTTGGAAAGCAGTGATGAACATTAGTCATGCTACACTTGGCTTTAACCAGACAAGTAGCAGTGCCTTTGATCCGATAGCGACTGCAGATAAAAGTCTTTTTTTTTTTTTAAGATTTTATTTATTTACTCATGAGAGACACAGAGAGAGTGAGAGAGTCATAGACATAGGCAGAAGGAGAAGCAGGTTCCATGCAGGGAGCCCGATGTGGGACTCGATCCCAAAACTCTGGGATCACGCCCTGAGCTTAAGGCAGACGCTTAACCACTGAACCACCCAGGCTTCCCTGATATGAGTCTTAGTTGAAGCAAGGCAACAATGAGGTGCAGAGAGGAGGGAAGTGGTTTGCTTAGGAGTATACAGGGCTCAGAGGCAGATCAGAAGATGGAATCCAGGGCTGTAATCTCAGGTTTGCGTTTCCAATTCACACAGGCTTGGGTTTGAATTCCCACCTTAGCCACTTACCTGCTGTATAAACTTGGCCAAGTTAACTTACACTTTCTGTGCCTCAATTTATCATTCATAAAAGTGAGGAAAATCATATTACCTCTCTCATGGATTAATGTGGGAATTCAATGAGGTAATAAATGTTAAGTACTTAGCAGAGTGTCTGGCAAATATTAAGCGCTCAATAAATGACAACTATGATTATCCCTTGGACCACATCGCCTCGAAAACACACTCCGTAAAGCTCAGCAAGTTACTTTGAAGCTAAATTCTGAAATCAGTCAGTTCCTTGAACATAACATGGAGAAAGCATGCTCCTGACCTTCACAAGCCTCTTCTTTGGGAAGAATAGGAGTCTGCCTGGCACACAGGATCCCTGTTTGATCTTAGGGAGAGAAATTGCTGTACCCAAGGAGGAGCGAAATGCTCCTTAGAATTGTGCAAATCACCTCAGATCTAGTAGTCATCTTGGACTTTGTTCTTGTCTCTTAACCCTAAAAGTGCTCCTTGCTAGCTGTGACTGAGATTAGCAAGCCCTTATAAAGTATCTTAGCGAGCACTTCCTGATTTTAAAAGGTGACAGAGAGGACTTCATCCCAAAGTTTTAAGTGCTTGGAATTTTTTGTAGAGGGATGAGGTTTGTACTTTGCTAACCCAAGGTGTTGACATCTTTCTATCTTGTTGATACAGTGGTAGGGCAGCAGGTGTCTTCCTGAACTATGGTGCTAGGATTTGGGTGGCTAAGTCCTGGTGTCCTTGTTGGCCTGTGCAGGCCACTGCATTCTCCCTTCCCTAAGCCCTCCAGCTGCTCTGCACAGGAGATCCTCCTTTGCTCTTAACTCACCCGTCCTTCAAAGGGTAAGCTGGGAAATCATTGATGTGGCAAAAAATCAAGTTGGAATTTGATGCACAAGTCTCATATAAATGAAATATAATGCACTGAAGAGCAAATGTTCGGCAAAGTGGATGGTTCCTTCTGGAGAGAATGGGGACAAGTATAGATGGCCACCTGCAGTCACTGGCTAGGGATAAATGCCCAGTGGGGTGTTCTCTATGCTGACCCCCTCTAGAGGATGCACCTGCTGTTGGTGATCATCAGATGTGCTGTTTCACATAGATGTGTAACCTCCAATAATCATCGTGCTTACTTCCTCATGTTGTGCCTAATTGACCCATTTCCACAGATGCCAGAACTCTGAATATCCAGCTGTTGGTTCCAAACATTAGCCCTACAATGGCCCTAAAATTTGTGATGATAACCAAAAGCATTTTTTTTTTTTGGTGAGTGACAAAGTACATTATTGCCCAAATATAATTATTAGTGTCAGAAAGCTTCCTACATAGAAATTATTATAAGAAAACATAGCAGATATGGAATCAAACTTGTCTAGTTAGAGAAGACTGTCTGGTACCCAGAGCCACAGCCCAGGCCATCTGAATCCTTCTCCTCGTGTGTGCTAAGCTCTGCAGCCTGCCAGCATCATCCACATTCCTGGCTTTGGCTTCTGTAAAACTGCTCAGCTTGAACCCTTCTGCCCAGGAGTCTGGGATTCCTTGGGATTCTCCTCTTTAATGAAGGAGCTATGGCAGCATCTTGAAGTTTATGAGAGGGAGCTACAATGATCCAGCATTTGCCTAGGGAGGCCGTGCTTGTGGTTGTGTGTTTCTTCCTTGGAGCCTGTGAGGTCCAGGGGACCACGTGTGGAAGGCTCTGGACAGGAGTGGCTAGTGAGGGTGTGCAAGGGCACCACAAGCCTTGTTGTTGTCTCAGGTAACCTAGTTCCTGCTAGCAGTCCGATCTTTACTGCTTTCTGATTTTCATGTAGATATCCATTTACTTAGTCCTTGCCTTTTGTTTATAATGCCCTTTGTTCTAAGCAAAGAAAATATCATTCCTCTGCTCGTCATCCACTATTTCTTCTCTACGCAAATGTGTTGGTACCATAATGGCAGCAGGTAAGGGGAAGTGAGCACCTGGACAGGATCTGAAGTCAAAGCGTCTGTCTACCTGGGCCCATTCACCAGGTGTACATCATTTTTTGCTATTCCCAGGGTGTCTGAATCTAAATGTGATCTCAAAAGGAATTTAATTTCCTAGCATACCTTCCATGTAGTCATTTGTAAAAATGCTCTGTTGATTTTACTGTACAGTTGTTTCTATCTTAGGCTCCCAGTTAAGCCTTGATGAATCCCACTGTACAGTTCCCACCTCTGGATGTGCTCTCTGGTGCCATGATTTGCAATGAATGATAAATCCCAACTCCTGATTCTGATTGACCTGAAGAAGCCTGACTAGGGAGGATACCCCTCCTGAAAATACCTTATTATGGACACAAAGGTAGTCTTAGAAACATGTTAATTGTGGAATCTTGCATTTCTGCAGAGAATTTTATCCCACTTTGATACATGTGTTGGTGTCTCTTTAACTGAAATTAAAGTCTGTCCCATGTTAGGCTACATGACCAGAAACTATAGGAATATTGTTTCCCTTGTGGTTTGTAAGAGGCAGGGTGTGTGAAGGGCTTGGCAGAGGAGCTTCTGGCCGTCCTCTTGCCTGGTGGGTTTTCCAGCCAGTTGTTCTCCATCAAAACCCTTGTGTGGGGGAGACAAAGGCAACTCTGAACAGCAGCTCTGTAATGGGCTTATTACAGGGGAGATGCTCTGTCTTGTGCAAGGGAATTTAATATCCAACCTTTCTCTCATGAAAATGAAGTGATGTGAAGTGATAGGTCTTAACAAAAGGACACTGATGACACCACACTCACCACCTATTGATGAACAAAGCCAAATTTTAGATTCTGCAGATAAGTGATTATGCATGAAAGGATGGATTGTGGCTGTGGAGGGGACGTGACCAGCTGAATCTGAGCCAGTTCAGTGCACATGCCTGGGGAGTGTAAGAGCATCTTTGTCTTGGGAACACTGCAAAAGGGCACCCACATTGGCGACTGTGCAAGGAGATCATCACTGATAGTGGGACTGCAAATGGAGGTAAGTTTCTGTGCCACACTGTACGCTGTTGAGCACTCCAAGATAGGGTGCTCTTGATTTGCTCTATGATGTGTTCATTTTCTTTTGAGATGTAGTTGGCAAAGCTACTTTTTCTAAATTCATGGTGCTGTGTTGTAGTTATAAATAGGAAAGATTTCTGAAGATGTTTAACAGAATGATTAAAACAACTTAGACAAATAGAGCAGGATTTTTATCCCTGCCGAGGGAAATGGAATGTAGGGGAGATAGGAAAAGAGAAGAAAGGGATAGAGGTGAAGGGAGGATGAGTGGGACTATAGGCTGCTAAATGGGTCCAGGGGAAGAGTGCGGAAGGAGTAAGTACACTTTTGCATTATCTGGATTTGCTTGATGCTGACCAGTGCATTTTTAAAAAAGGGATTTGGGAAACATCTCCTGGTCTATGGTCCAGTTGGCGGTACTAATGCTCTTCCTTCTCTTGGACCTTAGACACTATACTAAACTTCTCATAGTGACAGACTTGAGTTTGGGTTCCGGTTATGGGTTTAATCACTGCCAGTTTCTAAGTCGGATCCCTCAATCACAAAATGAGGATGGGAATAGTATCTACCTTATAGGGTCATTGTTGGGGTTAAATGAAATTGTGTAGGTGGAGTGCTGAGCACTGTGCTGAGCATTTAATCATTCTTCAATAAATACTAGCTATTGTCTCAATTGCCAGTAGGGTTGGGTGTTTCTGTGTAGGGAGCATGTGAGAGAGAGCAGTGGTAAATTGGAGGGCACCTGAGGGACTGACATATGGGGCTACCCACACAGGGCTGGAGAACACAAAGGGGTTGTAGATTTCATAGGATGGAATGGACTCCTATACATGTTGAATTTGGGACATCCAGGTAGGTTCTTTGTGGGGCACAGAGATTGAAAGTTAAGACAAAGAGAGCAAAGTTTTGGAAATGGGGCTTGTAGTGACTGTAAAAAATGGCTCCCATTTAACCCAATGTAATGTGGCCTGAGGGCCACAGCTTACATCCATCACCTCCTTAAGGTTGCCTGTTCCACCTTGGTCATGGCTCAGCCCTGTCCACATGATTTCAAGGCTCTAAACCTAACATTTGCTCAGCATGACTCTGTCAAGATAGAGCATTCAGGAGTATATTAAAGATATGTTAGCTAGTGAACTCTGCTGTGTTGTAAGATTAGCGACTTAAAATGTGTGTGTGTAGCACAAGCATAAGAGGAAAACAAACTATATTCTATTCCATACCACTGATCTGTGTACCCTTGGGTACCTCATTTAACTTCTGGTGATTTTGGTCTGTTCCTCTGTAAGATGAAGGCTTTGATTAGACAGTTCCTTACAATCCTTTCACGATATACCACTTCATCCAACCATGGGTTCCTTCTTTGATTCATCTATTTGCAGGACACCCTTTTGAATACCGACTGTGTGCCTGTATAGGCTAGCCCCCCCACATACGGACACGAGAAAACCAATTCTGCCAAACTGGTTATGAGGTAGTGAACAAACACCTTGCATGCCATGTGCTACTCTGTATTAGAGGTATTGCAAATGTTAAAGGAGCCCAGACCAAAGGAATCTCAGGGACGCCTGGTGGCTCAGTGGTTGGGCATCTGTCTTTGGCTCAGGGTGTGATCCTCCAATCCTGGGATCCTGTGATCCTGCAATCCTTCCTGATGTGAGCTGTCCCACACTGGGCTCCCTGCATGGAGCCTGCTCTTCCCTCTGTCTCTGCCTCTCTGTGTCTCTAATGAATAAATTAAAAAAAAAATCTTTAAAAGCATTTTTTTAAAAAAGGAATATCAACCCTACCCTTCCCTTTCTCTTCACTCATGTGGCTGTGCCAGGGATGGAGCAGACCTACTTAGGGGATATCTACCACACTGACCTGTGAATATCTGACACTGTCACCTGCAGCTATGCTCATCTTACACCTGAGAGCCACATCTAACGACTTCCAGGATCAGTCACCAAGATGGCGTAGCCACTTTTGAGGTCACTAAATGAGGTCTTCTCACATTAACTGGTTGTTCATAGCTCACTCAGTCTCCTACAAACAACAATACGTCTGTTAGAGCTGCTCCCTTTCCTGGACAACTGGAGGGCCGCGCACACTTTGTCTCACTTTGATGGAAATATGGTATTGCTTTTACCTGTCCCTGTGGTGTAGTATGACTGTGTTTATACAACAGTAATACAAAAATGCTAAGAGGAGAGTAGCACTCAGTTCTTGGATCCCTTTCAGTCAGTAAATAGAGGCCAGATTTTGGCTCAAACACTTTTAATATGGTACCGTTGTAGGGTTGGAACATTATTTCTGCTTATTCTAATTTGTTCATGGTAATATGTAAAAGCAATACAAGTGCCTCAGATTTTCAGGTTTATGAATACAAGAGCACAGATATTCCACATGAGAACATGCCCAGTATTTTTTTATGGGATGGAAGGGGGTCCCTATGCCCACATATATTAAAGTGTGCACCTGCCTTCAATAAGCCCGCATCAGCATATGTAAGTGAACCCTGTGCCAAATTTGCCTTGTAAATCAATAATAAAAAGAGCAGACGTGTTTCTGGGTAAAGGGAAAAAGTGAAGAGGTTCGCTTAAGATTCGTGAGCTGGAAGAGATCAGTAGAGCCAATGAAATACTCAGATTGTGTATAATTGTAGTAATTTTCAGCTTTTAGTATTTCAGAAACATAAACATCACCATCACGTGAAGATTTGCTAAATGCCTCAGCACTGTTAGAAGCTATGATGGCACATGGTTTCGTATCATTAAGAACTAAAAAAGCCTGCTCCTTCTGTCATCATGGAAAAAAGAGGACAGATGCAACTAATCGACACACCCAGTCAGATAATCCATTTAAAGCTTATTAAGAAAACCGATCCTATTCTGTGGCTGACTCCCGTCACCCTGTTCCTCGGGCCTGACTCCGTCCCCTGGCAGATGACCGATCTACAGCAGTGTGATACATTTTTCTGATGAGCTTGTGAACCGCTTCTGACACTGTCTGCCCACGTGCAGCACATGTTTACCTATTTATTTACCTATTTATTATGTGAGGCCTCAAGTCAGAGTGACACAGCCCTTTGGGCAAGTGCGTATGTGACAATCTGTCATTTTCTGACACTAGGAGAAAAGGGAAGGAAGGAGACGTGGACGCAAAGAATATTTTGTGCATAGGGAACTATTTCTAGTGGCTGAGGATCCAAAGGGCTGATCTAGCCCACTCTGGAGATGGAGCTGCTGAGAGAACAGAAAGCCAAGGAAGGCATGGTGCGATCCGATGGAAGCAGAACAAAACAGTGTGTAAATTCACCTAGTTTTGTTGACCTTGGTGAATCCAGATCATCCCCGATGATCTTTTTGTCATCCACTGATTAGCACTGGAGATTTTGAACTGGGAGGCGCTGAGTGTTGAAGTTCTGTCATCAGATGACCCAGTCTGGTTCTCAGTCAGGGCAGCTGTAAAATCAGATGCAGGAGCAGATGTCGCGGTGCATTGCGCCCCTACAGTGCACACCCCATATCTGAGCGCGCCGCTTCCCACCGGCCGCTCCCCACGTCAAGCCCTTGTATCTTCCTGATGTTATTGGATGAAGCTTCCCGCAGAATCCGAGATGCATTCTTTGTCAGCCTGTGTTAATGATTGTTTATAATCACTGAATACAGTTTATATCCAGATTTTGCTGGGAAAGTAAGCTCGGGCAGTGGGAGAACAGCTGTGACTGGATTCCACACTTGTAAATCTAAATGATCATTCCTTGTTTTTGTTTTCCCATAAGAGGACATTGCTGGCCCTTTGTGGGCGGAGTCCCCTTCGAACGCATGCTAATTTACAAATGCAACCTCTGCAGGACAAATAGGAGGGGGACGTTTTAGGATATTCGATAAAAACTATCTTGGTCTTAGAGTGGAGGAGACAGTCACTAAAAGTGTGTGGGCAAACATATTGACACAATAATGGCTTTTTTAGCAGGTTGGGCTATTTTGGCAATTCGAAGCTATGGACACTTTAAATCTGTCTAAGAGAGATGTCCTTTATCTCAAGTGACAGGAGAGAATGCCTCCACCCTGCCTATCTACTCGGCAGCTGCTCCTCAGTCTCTGTGTGTGATGATCAGGGTCAGCCACAGAGAAGGGGATGAAGAAACGGTTATGAAGCTAATATCCTGGAAGGTGGTGTGTCAGCCAAAGCTTAGACAGTGGAGTGAGACTTGGGTTGGAATCCCAGTTCTGTGAACTTGGTTGAGGAGATTGACTTCTGGCAGCTTTGATTCCTCATGTGTAATCTAGAAATAAGAGTACTAGGGGCTGTACAGGTCTTTTAGAATGATGAAGTCAGCAGTGCAACACTAGTGTCTTCCCAGCTCCCAGCCGTTATTTTCAATCTGCCAGGTACCTGGAGAATGAGGACAGGATCCCTGGCTGAATAGAAGTGTTTGTTCTCAAATGGTCCGGCTCTATGGTGTGCGAGGAGCTTCAGTCTTGGTACCATTCCCATTATGGCTCCGCAGCTTGGGTGGTCTACCACATGGACAGGCAGTAAGAAGGACAAAAGCAGGAAGGTGAATTATGGCTTTGGATTTATCGGCACCAACGCCTTGCCATCAGGGAGTTGACATCTTAGTGTGGGGCTAGATAAAATAAATATGTAATATGTCAGAGAGTACTAATCACTGTAGAAAAAAATTATGAAGGGTGACAGGATAAGGAGTATTGGACCAGACGAGTGAAGTGCTACTTTTCATGGGGTGCTAAGGAAGGCGTCACTGCTTAAGCGACATTTAGGTAGAAATAGGAAGGAAGTCAGCTATGAAGATTTCTGAAGGAAGAGCCTTCAAAACAGAGGCAATGGGAAACATAAGGGTCTGGTGGTAGGAGCTGACTTGATACTTTTGCAAATCTGCACAGAGTGTAGTATGTGGGAGGCAGGGAGACCTGGTGTGAGGTAGGTATTGGGTGAGGATGGGTAGGTGGGCAGATCATGGCGAGGACTTTGGCTTCTCTCTCTTTGGGATGGAAGTTCCTGGATTGTTTTGGGAAATAAAGCTGAGAGCTCTGTTAGGAGGCTATTGTAACTATCCGGGTGAGAGATGGTGGTGGTTGGATCAGGATGGTAGAAGTGGAGATGGCGAAAAGCAATCAGAGTTAGGTTATAATTTGAAGACAGAATTGTTAGTGGACTGGGTGGGAGTTTTCAGAGAAAGACAATACAGTGAACCCTTGAACAACGTGAGGATTAGGGGCACCGATTTTTGCAGGCGGAAGTCTGAGTCTAACTTCTGATTCCCCCCATACCTACCTACTGATAGCCCACTGTTGACCAGAAGCCTTACCCATTGCATAAACAGTTAATTAACACACATTTGGAATGTTCTATGTATGCTACACCATATTCTTACAATAAAGTAAGCTAGAGAAAAGAAAATCATAAGGAAAACACATGTATAGTACTGTATTGCATTGATTTTTAAAAAATCTAAATATAAGTGGACCTGCACAGTTCAAACTTGTGTTGTTCAAGGGTCAACTATAATTAAGAATGAGTCCTTGGTTTCTGGACTGAGCACTGGAGTGACTCCTGATGGGTCTGTGTGTGTTTGGTTTTGGACATGTTAGGAATGAGTTGTTATAGAGAAAAGGCCCTATAAAGGGGGCAGTTAGCTATCTGAGTGTCAAAAATATGTTAGCAAATATTCTTACATTTTATTAGGTACTTGAGGAATGAATTAAAGTGGGAAAAGGGAGCTTGTGTAATTTTGCCAATATTCACTAACCTTCATAACTTTTGTCATCCAAGGTTCTCTCCAAACTTTAGAGGTTCCTTCTGTGGTCACCCACCATTTTGGCCACCAAGAGTCAAAGGATAGAGGTAGCCTAAAGGGTAAGGTAAAAGAGTCTGCAGAGAAAGATCTTAGAACCTTAGTAACTGCCCAGAAATGTGTGTGAGTATAGAGATTGCTGGGGGGAACAGGGGAAAAAAATCATAGATTTAAAGTGACCACAAAGAGGGGCACCTGGGTGGCTCAGTGATTAAGCATCTTCCTTTGGCTTGGGTTATGATGGTCCTGTCTCACATAGGGTTCCCTTGCAGGGAGCCTGCTTCTCCCTCTGCCTACATCTCTGCCTCACTCTTTGTGTTTCTCATGAATAAATAAATAAAAAATAAAAGTAAAAAAAAAGAAAATGAAGTGACCACAAAGAGAGAGAACTGTTGGTCAGTCTCAGCAGCTTCAAGCATTAGAAAAAGGGAAGAAATGAACTAGTGATTTGAGGGCTGATCGCCAGTGTCTTAAAGTAGGAATTAGGACAAACCTTCTCATCATGTTTGTTTTAGCCTTGTATGTAATTCTGGAATTGGGGCATTCCTAAACTTTCTTCAAATTGGTTTTATAGCTGGTCATATGTAAATGTAATGAAAGTAGCAAACAAAGTGATGCCAGGCTGAAGACAAATTCACCAATCAGTTTGGCTGCCCCACCGGAGATTCAGCACAGTATTGGACAGAGCACGACTGAGGAAGGGCACGTTATAAATCATATGGAGTTTGGTGGGATGCAATTTTGAGTCTTAACCAAGGGACTGCGTTAGCTGGGGTGACGTGTGGGCAGGACTCTTCCTCATTCACTGGACCTCTCAGTGGCACCTTCGTATGAGAATATCAACGGGGCATCAACTTTGGAGATGGATGCTGAGACCTTAACAGTAATTGTTGTCCTGGTTTGATGGAAGTATTTTGAAAACAAATATACTTCGGTGCACAGGAGCTGAAAGTCTTCTCCTTAAGGTAATAGTGATGTCGGTTGAAGAGGAAAATCCAGGAGTATTATGCTATACCTGCAGGTAGTGGAGAAACATCCTTCAGTTGGAGAGTGAAACTAAAAATGTTGAGAGAGATGAACAGAAAGGTGCTGTCTGCCAACAGCACTGGCTCCCTGAACTGGGGCTATTATAGAGACCATTTGAAAACCAACTTTTCAAAAACAAGATCCCAGAGAATTTTCTAGGTCATTAAATCCTCACCAATTCCACAACTCATAATATTACCACCATGCTCTGATGATAGATTGCTTTTTACACTTAATTTGGAAAGGTTTAAGATAATTAATATAGAAGAATAATGTCACCGAAAGTTAGCTTTGAATCAGCCAAGGTTTTTTTTTTGGTTGTCTGAAGAAAGACTCAATTGTACAAAGTTGAGACTTTGGAGAACAGTTGCAAATGTATGGATGAATTTCTTTTAAAATTTACACACACTCACTCCCTTACATCTTACAGAACATCTTACAGAACAGACATTTTGACATGCTGATTATTGTAGACTTGTCACTCTCTGGGAAGGACTCTCTGCAACAGAGTCCATGTTTGTGAGTGCCATTGGTTCTTCCTGAAAGAATGGAATGGGTCAATGGAGAGTCCTATGGGGCTGCCATCAACCCAAGTGTATTCTTTGCCATCTGGGTCTGCATGTGTGCTTATGTGTGTGTTTGATGGCACTTGATGGTGAAGAAAAGTGTGAGATTTAATGTGTAATCCAAGGCAGAATAATTTTTATTTGCAATGGCATTATACTCCTGATGTATCTCTGAGTCTGAATAATATGGAAACAGTGAGTAACACAGGCAAAAGAATTCTACCGGCAGAGTGGAGAGTATTGGATCTGTAGGAAAGAGACCTCATAAGATTTTCCTATTTGCCTTTAAAGAAAGAATCTGCCTATAAACTCAGAAAGGTATAGCTCTCCAGATGTTTTTAAACAATTGGTTATGTATTAAAAATGTAAGCTACTGTTTTGGTCTTTGAAATGGGAAATAAAATGACTTCTGATTGTTTCTGAAGCCACAACAGGATCGACATATGTTTCCAATGACCATGGTCTAGCAGGCATTAAGTTCTAACTATAAATTATTTGTTGCAAATTGAAAATGAGTTGTCTGAAAGAGGTAAAAAGAAATCTGGTGCTGTGTAGCATTGTGCTCCCAAACTTCCAGCTTGCATTTGCTCGCCAAAGGGCTAAGTTTTTCTAACTAAAAATTTCTAGTCTCGTCCCAAAGGCTGCAAGAAGTCCCATGAGCTAGGAACTTGCCTCAGAAAGAGGTGGATAAAGGAGGCGTTTGGAGGACCACCGTGAGGGCAACACTGCCTCAGAAGAAAGGGTGTAAAATCGTGAGAATGTCAACCATAGCCTACAGCTTCAAACCAAGCATCTTGCCTTACGTTAAAAACAAAAAAACCAACGGGTACAATTTAGTTCTGCTGCAGTAAATTTGGAACCTATATCATTTATTTGATTTAATTTAGCCTTCATGCCCAAATACTGTGAACATATAGGCCATCTGTGTGGCTTAAAAGATGACTGGAGGATCTAGCTAAGATGGTTCTGTCTTAAGTCACATTTCCTTCCCTTTTGTTTCAATAAGGTTTGTAGATTTCCTTCGTTTTTTGTTTTCTTTCTTCTGTTTAAGTCTTGTTCATTTGTCCCTATGCACAAATCCCATAGTCGGTAGTTGCTGTGTTAAGTGGGTTTGCCCTAGGGAAATCATTTTTCTTCTTTTTAATTTTTTGGCTTTTACAACTCTCAAAATGAATGAAAAAATTCCCTAATGTTCTAGACAAAGCAAAAAATTGTAATTATTTTTTAAATCACTACATAAATCTCCAGAGCATTTTAAGTATGTTAATGGCCAGTTAAATAGTTGCTATTACTTCTTATTCCTATTTGATAAAAATGTAGATAAATAACCTAAGTTTAAATAACAGCAATCCCTGAAAATATGAATATCTATCAATCATCTTTATTCACCAATAAAGGATATACATATTACACAGGTTTAAGGGAAGAATGAAATAAGTGCTATCTTAGTTGATTAGCTACAAAATCCATAAAAGTCTAGGGCAAATCAGAATCAAATTTTAAGGAATTTATTTCATTTTTCCAATTACATAAAAATTCAAAGCAGACCTATCTAGTTTGTGGATTCAATTTTCATACAGTTGCAATGCAGTTAGTATTTTGAGTGAAGGCTAAGGAAATCTTGAAGCAATCTGATGAGATTTCCTGAGTAGGATACACCCCAGGCTGCCCACCTCAAGGCACTTTTGGCATTTCCATTAAGGACACAGACTGTCTGGAACAAATGACTTTACCACGAGTATTTGTCTCTGAGCTGTGTGGCAGCGCTGGTGACTTGGCAAGTGCTGGGTCCCTTGCAGGTGCCTGTGGGTTTCAGTAAGAGCTAGATTAAAGTATGTCAATGTGGATGTGGGTGTGATGAGGCAGGAACATGTACTCTGTGTCTTCAAAGTACACACACACACACACACACACACCTCCATATGTGACATGCGCACGTACACATACCCATACAGCCACACATATACACACATGCAGACATACAGACACACACATACACGCATGCCCCCTCCACATGCATGCATACCCACCTGTCTTGATTCTCATATTATCTGCCAGCCTGCAACACAGTCATTTCTTTTGGTTACGCCATTTGAAGACGTCCTAGAGAATCCCCATCCTTGTTGGTGATAATAGCTTCCGTACCACTCTGGCCTAGAGCAGGGTTTTAGCCCCATGGATAGTCCTTTGATTTTTGATGGACAGAGAAACTCCTGGTGGTGCCAATATGAAGAGGTTTGCTACCATAGGAAGAAGGAGGGCAGAGCCCCACATACGTATCTGTCTCTGATTAAGCACATGACCTCACGGAGTTATGTCAGAGTTCTTAGCCTGCCTTTGCCCTAGTCTCCTTTTCTTTTTCATTAGCTTGTTAAGCCTTGAACATATATTAGCTGTACTTACAAGTTTATTGTTTCTCTCTTCCTATAGTCCTACCTTCTCTTTTCTGTGTTTGGCTCATGATATTTCAATGTCACTTACCTTTTATTAGAGAACGGCTCATAAGTGGGAGCCTTCTTCCTGTTTTTTTCTTTTCTTTCTCAGCTTACAGTGAGCACCTCAGCGGTCCTTCCCAGCCCAGGTGGTCTGTTGGTAGAAGGAGGAACAGGCACCAACTTGGCCTGCCTCAATTGTAGTTGGCCCCTAGGGAGTCTGGGGTTACCTCTATCTGTGAGTCCAGATTCTCTGTATTCCATTGTTCCTGAGATGACATCAGAGTCCGAGGGCACCTGCTCCTCAGAGCCCCAAGAGAAGGGAGACAGGGTTTAGAGAATACAAGAGCCTGAGGGGGAGGTGGGAGGGGGAGAGGGAAAGAGAGAAATGGGGGGAGCAGGAGGAGGATGAGGAAGGGTATATGCAGAGGGAAGAGGGACAAGGGGAGCGTGGATAAGGGTCAGCATCCACTGGCACATCCCTGCCCTTGGGTGTGAGGCTAACACTTATTCTCACTAGACATTAATTTCTTGCGTGATTCAGCCCCAGCATATTTGGGGGATTGGCTTCCCCACAAAGCCTTACTAACTTGTTGCTGCTATGCAGACCATCTGTCTTCTTGTGGCCGAACCTGTTGAAGCTTTAGGTCCAGGCTCTCGGAACACAGGAAAGTTAGGAAATCAATAGGAGCACCATGTTCCGCATTCAGGACCCAGCATGGGTGTTGGGCGTCTGGGTTGGGGTGAGAGGGTCTACTCCGCTCCATCCTCATTCGCCTCATTGCCGGAGTGTTGTCTCACTCAACAACCACCTTTCTGCATGGTGTGGACAAAGCAAAGGGCTAAGTGGAAAAAGCAAGTGGGTCTGCTCTCAAGACTCCTGATACACACAGGGTGTGACTGAGGGGAAGGTTAATGGGAAGTCTGCACTGGGCTGTGGGGAGGCCTCAGGGCAGGGCTACCGGAGAGGAGAGGTGGGGGCTGAGAAATTCCAGCCCTTCAACACATGAGTTTCTGGAAAGTGCCCATTGGAAGGGAGCAGGATTCCTGGTACAGCCACCTTCTGGGCTTATGAGCAGCCTCTGGTTGCAGAGTTGGGACCGGTTTACATCGGAGAAAATTAGAGACCAGATATTTAGCTGTGACTTCTTCGAGAATGTGCTGGTGGCATGGTTGGGACCCAGCGCTGGAACGCTGGGACCCACCCTGTGGTGTCACATCTCAGATCTTACAAGGTGGAAGGCGGGACTTGGGCGAAGGGAAAAACCAGATGTTGGTGGCGGTTCTTACTCTTTTTCATGCCTTAAGTCCTGTTCTTGAGCTCTGCAGGGTGGTCTGTGTGGATGCAGGAACTCAAGGGCCGCCGTCCCTTCTGCATGGGGAGCACTGAACGTTCAGTGCTGACCTGAAGTGCTTCTGGTGGCTGTTAGGGCCCCGTCGTCAAACTCAGGGGCCCTCACCTCGCCGCTCCTAACCGGCCCTTCTGCTCTCGGGACCCAAAGCACTCCGGTCCTACCTCCTGCACCGTATTTTCCTTCTGCAGTTCTCAATTTGTCCAGGTCCCCCTGGCACATGTCCTACCAAACCAGAATGAGGCAAAATCCCCTCTGCTACTGGTGGCGGACTCCGAGGCCTGTCGTCCCGGGCGCTCTAGTGTTTCCTCAACATTGCTGGCGATGTTAAATGCTGCAATCCAGGGCATGTTTCTGGGGGGCCCCAGAAGTGGAAGGGGTTTGCTCACATGCTTCCTATAGCTCGAGAGGAGCACTGGTGCGAGCCGAAGGGACCGGGACAGCTGCCTGCATTTTCCTGTGTGCACCGGTTTCCATGAAACCCAAACAGCCTTAACAAAGAAGGGGGAGGCACGATATAATAAGCATCTCCCTGACGCGCTGTGCCTTTCACGAGATCTAGGACACCTCGCCAGGTGCTCATTTACAGGGCTGCTTGAGACTAATTGCTGAGGCTTTGAGCCAATACATGGGATTATGAACTTTCAGAAATGCGCGTGGCGTGGGGGTGGCTGGCTATAACCCTCCAGGAAGGGCAGGGAACACCACGTAGGACCTGAACAGACATGGTGGAGTCCTCATCATTTGCATTGCTGTATGGTGGTGTTCAGAGGGGCTTGGAATTGCAATCACAGATGCCAGCTGTGTATTTCTGTGGGAAACAGAGAACAGGCGAAAAGATTGCCAGCTGCCACAGGCAAAGAGGCCTGTCATGAACTTAGCTCGAGTGCTGATCATATGTTAGGTGGGTGGTCACATGGGGGCTTGGTGTCAAGATGGACCCTGAAGCTCATGGTGGGACTGGCCAGAAACTCAAGGGACTTTCTAGAAATCAGAATGTTAAGAAACATCAAAAGCCAAACTTGGGGTTTTCACATGGAGTTGTATGGACAATTCTGGGATCCCAGATTAGTAAGGTCTAATATTTAGCAAATGGCAAGTTTTTCAATGAGAGAAAGAAGTCAGGAACTCTTTTCTTATTGTTAAGATTTTATTTATTTATTTATTTATTTATTTATTTATTTATTTGGGGGAGAGAGAGAGAGAGAGAGAGAGAGCATGAATGGGGGTGGGGGCAGAGGGAGAGGGAGAAGAAGGCTCCCCGCTGAGCTGGGAGCCCGATGTGCAGCTCAGTCCCAGGGCCCTGAGATCATGACCTGAGCCAGAGGCAGATGCTTAACCAACTGAACCACCCAGGGCCCCCAAGAAGTCAGGAATTCTTTGATAGTCCTTTTGGATAGGATGTATTCTGTTCTTCCTGCTAGCAGATTCTTCCCAAGTAGAGAAGGAGACAGATTTAGAGGTGATGTGGATTATAGATAGATTGGTGATGTGGATTATGGATAAATATGCAAAGTCTGCCCCAGTAGGCTGTAAAGTGAAGGATGGAAAGAGATAGCAAATGCATCATTATCACAGTTTTTGGCAGGCAAGAGATGGGGAAGGAATGCCAATCTGAGTTCTATGATTGTGCAAGTTTTTCGAGAAGCCTGCGTCACAGGAGGAAGGAAGAGGTTCCAAGAAGCAATGGGTGGAAACAGGTGTTTGAACATCAGGTGGAACTTGGGTCGACACAGGACTTTCCATGTCCATGGCCATTTGTCTAGGGCAGGGCAGGGTGTGTCCCAAAGGAATTCTGGAGTTATTTTTAGCTACAATGATATTTAGATGCTGTTTGATACACTTATTGCAAGTGTACCTGTAACATTAATACAGGGGAGGCACTCAGATAAACATGTTTTTAAGATAGAACGACAATAAAAAAGTGTAAAAAGTGTGATCTGAGCAGGTACATCTTCTAAACATACACTGGAACTGGACCCTCCTGTCAGTCCCAATCAACAGCCATACCAGCTACCTCCTCCCGTTGTGGGAGTGAGTAGGCATTCCTGTCTTGCTCCAGCCCTTCTTTGACTTTCACCATGCCATGGTTCTCCCCCACATCTTTATCCAAATCACACAGCTGATGGGCATGGTGAAACCAGAATCTGCACTTTGATGGGCATTGGGCCCAAAGCTTATGGAGGTGGCCGGCAAGGCCAATGGATGGCCAAGGACAAGAAGAAGGAAAATCAAAAATTGTATTTGTGATCAGTAATTATATTTAGTGTAGACATGCAGGAATGATAGAATGATGAGGTTATAGGGTTTTATATCAAGAATGCTGAGTAAAAGCAGAAAGAAAAAAGAAAGTGTATTTACTTTTTTTTTTTGTTTTGTTTTTTTGAAAGTGTATTTACTTTTTGAGTAAAAGCTAAGAAGCACTGTTTGAAGCTTTAAATAGATGGGCACCTGCACATTTCAATGATCGTTCACTCTGACACTTTGGAATGACAAAGCTGTCCTTCTGCTTCTAATCCTTAAGGAACCTTAAGAAAATTTTCAGAAATTCAATCAGTTCATTATTTCTTTTTGGAAAATGTTCTTTTTGTCCTTGATATTCTTAAGTTTCCTGCTGATGTGATACGGTGTAATCCACCCCCATTATTCCGAGACATGCACATAGAATCTCATGTTGGGGACAAGCACCACGACATTCTGGAAAAATCCCCGAGGTGATTCTGATACAGTTCAACTGAGAACACTTTAGGTTACTTTTTTTTTTTTTTTTTTTTAATCTCTAGCCACAGAATTAAGTCAGGCTTCATGGTGTTAGGGTGCTATGGAGGGTGCTCTGGATCAGTAGTTCTCAAAGTGTGGTCCCTGGAAAGTTGTGAGGAGTGCAAGCTCTTGGGTCCAGACACTCCAAGTCAAAAACCTGGGGGCTGGAACCTACCCATCTGGCTTAACAATCTCTCCAGGTGATTCCAATGTACACCGACATTTGAGATCTACTCTTCTAGATCATTGTTTCTCAAAATTCTATGTGCATAAGCATTGCTTGTGAATCTTGTTGAGCTGCAGTTTTTATTCAGTAGGTCTGGGGTAGAGCTTAGGTGTCTGCTTTTCTAATGAGATCCAGGTGCTGCTGATGCTATGGCTCCATGGACCACCTTAGAATAGCCAGGGTCTGAGATCTTGTGGTCACTTTAAATATCTTGTATTTAAATGGATAAAGTGACATTCTAAGTTAAGTGTCATTCTCCTGTCTTGATAGTGAATGAAGATTTAAAATAAATTGTCTTCTGGAGTAAACCTAATAACATTGTGAGTTTCTGAATGTAAAAGCCTGAGGATGTAACTTTGGTTGTGGTCTGATTTCTCTGACATATAGTAGGCATTTAATAAACACTACAGAAAAAATGAATGGGGACCTCACCAAGGTTCTCCAAGGGGGACCTATGCCTGAGCAGTCAGGCAGCATCATTCTGTCAAATCTTATTTAGCTACAAGAAGGTATTGGGGCAGGGAAGAGGCATGCACACCCAGATGACCCCAGGGCCCTGAGGAAAGAGCTAGAAGTTCTCAGCACTGGATCCCTCTGAGGATGCTTTTGCTGCTGTCAACACTTGACTCACTGTTTCCTCTGGCTCAAATTCACCCTTTTAATCAAATCTCATTGATTAGATGCTTCTGTGCACTCAGCACTAGGCATTTTTGCCAAGTCTCATTTTTTCCTCCATCACTTTCTTTAACTGCAACTGAGGCAGAAATGCATTTTTTGCTGCTGGGCAGGAAACCTGTGGGCAGGCGCTGGCAGCCTTGGTAAGAAGAGCAGTAAGGACACACCCTCCACGTCCCTCCCACCGATAGCTTCTTTCCCCGTCTTCTCTACCTCCACCTCTTTGCATTTCTAGTGCTTAATATGATATGCTGGACATATTGATCATTTCCTCTGCAAAAAGTCTGCCAACCAACCCATTTGTTCACTTGTTCACTCTTTCCCATTCTTGTTGGTTAGCAGTAGATTCCTCTCCTTGTCCATGAAAGGCTTACAACCTATTGGTTCTTTCTAGTGGCCTCTCTTCTGGTTGGGAAGATCTAGGCTTTGGTCCTGGACCTTTTGTAAATCTTGGGAAAGAAAGGGTGTGGATGAATCAACTAAATGGGAGGTTTACAAGTGCCCTTATTTCCCACCGTGAGGATACTCAGGGGCTTGCAAAAATCAGGTGTGATTTGAGCTAAATCCAGGAACTTGGGGGATTGCCTGGGTCACTCAGGGAGTTAGTTCCTCTCCTGGTTAGTTCCAGCCTTTGCTGAAGTGATTGATGTTGGGAGGTGCTGCTGACATCTCTGCGCCACACCCCCCATGCCCTCTGCCTCCGTACGAATTCAGTTTGTGCAATAGCTCCATAACATGGGATTACAAGCCTCTAGAACTTTTGTCCTATCAGTTTATTTTCCTATACCTGTAGCCTGGTACTGTAAGCATCGGCACTAAGGTACTAAGACTTTCTAAAAAATGAAAGGAGAACACGTAAAAGTTTCATCCTTCTATTTTTTAGGGCAACAGATGTTTGATTCCACAAGATGGCCAGTAGACTCATAGGAGGAAATCAAGAAAATAGATTTTGTTCCCTCCCCCTCCCAGAAACAAAAGTGAAGTTGGCACTACATTCTTTGAGAAGCTAAGCGCACCAGAATCAGGTCTTTTAAAGTTAACCCTCAGTGTTCTGCTGTGAGTGCATTACAGCCTGGTGTTAAATTGCATGACTACTCCCATTGTGTAACATTAGTAATACGCCGCGCGGTTACAGAATGCAGCAGGCAGGATTTGTCAGCCCATTCAACTCACGGAAAATCTGACCTCTGTAAAGACAATGGCTCAGGGCCCCTCTGACAGCCCCTCACCTGTTCCACATATTTTCTATAATGCGTCTATAAAGCCTCCACATCAATGCTCCAGTGAGGAAGAGAATTTAATTTCACAAGTAGAAAAATATTCGGAGGAATGTCCAGCAGTCAAATTAATCTCCTTTCAGATTTGCGGAATTGTTTTTGAAAATGTGATATGTGGACTTCCATTACTTTGTAAATACATGCTATTAAATTTATGGCTTGATTCAGGCATGTAATGTGGTTAAATTATGGTTACTTTGTGGATCATAACTTTCCCGCATGGGTTCTAAATCTTTATCTTGCATGAATGTATGTTTTTCCTCCTTTTGTCCTGAATCATTCTCATTTTTACAGAGTGAGAAGTGCTGGAGCATCTCTGTGGCCACGTTGGGCCCTCCCACCTGGCTTCAGAGCTCTTTGCAGAGAAACAAATTGATCCTCTGGCTTCAACATCCCCCGCAGTGCAGACTGACCGAGGCAGAGTACAGCCTCATGAAGGAGGCAGCATCTCAGTTTGCTTGCCGCACAGAGTCAAGGACAGTCAGTCCTGGGACAAAGGCACGGTGACTTTTGCATGGCTCCTGCTGTGGGGGCCGCCCTGCTGCCCAGTCTCAGAGAGCCTTTGGTAAGGACCTCTGTTGGAAATGCAAGGAGCTCACCCCAAGACCTTTTGGAGTGCAGGCAGAGCTTGGCCCCTTCTACTGGGCTGGCTCAACAGCTGGCCCCCTCCATCGGAGACCCTTCTCCAAGGCCTGTTCACACCCTACCCACTAGATCTGAATTTAAAGATAGAAGAAAAAAAAAGGTAGGAAAAATTTACCTGTTCTCCACCCCGTGCCCCGCCGCGCCCCACCACAAAGACTCTAAAATCGATGTGAGATTAACCTCTCATTCCTCCTTCCCAGACTCCCATCATTCTTGGACCTCAGCACAAGCAGAGGAGGTGTCAGTGACTTCATAAGTCAAAGATAGGACTTCCAGAAAGGAAACTGACCACGCTCTCTGTAGGGCTTCTCCATCCTAACTAAGTTCAGATAATAATAACTCATGACTTGCCATATTTTAATTTGCTTCCTTAGCCTGCCCAAGTCTTGACTTAAGGTGAACTCCCAAACCGGCCAGTGCCAAATGTGAAGAAGCCTCTGTCACGTGGCCCTGTGTCCACTCAGAGGACCTTTGAGGGTCTTTGACCACTCCCCACTATGTCCAGACCCTTTCGCGGACGCCTGTTATTAATCCACCTCTTATTTTAAACATAGGCTGGATCTTGTCTTGAGCAGTTGCTTTAATATCCATCGTCTCCTTTGCTGTCTGATGCAGCAGAACTTTGCAAGTCTAAGCCGTATCCTGTATTCCCCTTTGCAGAGACTTTGGACAGTGTCACATGGAAGTAGTGGTTTCCATTTTTCTTCTGAGGATGCTTGAATTTAAGTGGTAAGCCAATCTTTTTTTTTTTTTTTTAAAGAAATGCCTTAAAGGGTATGATATTTCTGCATCTGTTCACACAAGATGACAATCTTTTGGTAATTTTTTGGGTTAGTCTATACCTAAGTCAGAGTGGCTGAGAAACAGATTTATAACAACCAAGAAGATCTAGTGCTCTACCTAAGTCAGAGTGGCTGAGAAACAGATTTATAACAACCAAGAAGATCTAGTGCTCTATTCTTGCAACGGTGATTTCCTCTGCCCAGTTCACAAACAATTTTCGTGGAGTCATTCCCTGGAAATAACAGACTGGAAATTCATCTGCTGCATCTGGCCACCGCTCCTCTTGCTCTGCACTCCCCAGTCTGTGGCCGCCAGGGGTTATTCTCGGGGAGAGAATCACACTGCTCCAAACCTGGTGACAAGGCCTTAGGAGGAGAAGCCAACAGGCTGCCTCTCTCTCTCTCTCTCTCTCTCTCTCTCTCTCTCTCTCTCTCGAGGAAGCAGGGTCCTGTGAATGCGGAAATGCCATGTTATCAAGTGAATGGGTCAGGGAAGCAACTCTTCAAGAGTGCAGCCTCAGTGGGAGATTGTTCTTGAATCTGGGTAGAAGCAGTGTGCTGATCTTGGGTCTTTACTGTGTTTTCTCAGAGTTCCCAATGGCTGTCAGCCTCTCTTCAGCCCCACTCTGGGGTTATTCTTGGAGATCTGTCCCCCAGCCCCTGTGTCTCATGAATAGATTACAGAATGACTGGAAAAGAATCCTCTATAATCCAGAGAGTGTATCTTCCTCCAAACACAAGGTTGGCATTTCTTAAACCCAGCCTTGACTGCACAAGGAAAGTGGCCCATGTCAGCTGCCCAGGTGGCCTTGGCTGGGCCTCAGGCGCTGGCGTGACCTCTGTACCTGCCCCCACTCCCCGTTCGGTTGTACATTTCAGAGGCCCTCACGGTCGCACATGTGGTCACTTGACAGCTGCAGGGCTCAGAGGCCAGATGCCGGAATGTGTTTTTCCAACAGCAGCAGCAGCAGTGGCGGTGTGGGGGCCTGTGGAACTCACTCCCTGACTGGCTCCTTCTCAAGCTTCTTTGCCGTTCTTCTGCAAAACTCTCACTTAAGAGGACAGACTGACAATCTGTTGGCTGCTTTGCTGGATACCATTGTGTTTTGACTTGCTTTTGATGGCACAGACTTTATTGGCTCTGGGTGTCAAGTTTCTGTGCAAACCTCTGGTATGGGTGTGCCAAGTCAGTGGAGTCAATGTCCATAAGAAGACCTTGCCATATCTCTAAATCCTCTAGGCTTTTCAGTGGTGTGGGCAAGCTAGTCAGAAATCATTTGGACCTGGCAGGACATGATGAGTCAAATTCTCCTCCTGGGCAAGGAGAGCTGGGCCAATCTAAAAGCAAAGAGGGAATTCTTGTGTATATTTAGATGTTCATCTGCAGGGAGTGAGACAGGGAAGGGGATAAGTTTATCTCCTCACATTATGTGCACAAACAGTGCATGTGTTTCCCGGGTTCCAGAGCACTGAAAATGGGGAGGGAAAGGGACAGAAATTCCATTCACAATGTCAGCAACCAGGGGGCATTGATTGCCAGGCAGAGAGATTCCCTTCGAGCAGTGCATCTCTTGGATGGTTTGCAGTCTGTGATTATGGGTTCCATGAAGCTGATGGGAAGGTAGGAGGGGAGAGAAGAATGTCTTTCTGACATCATAGAGCACCATAATACCACAGGATTCAGCCCCTGCTTCCTGTAAGCTAGCTTTGTGGCAAGTTATTGAATGACTGTGCATGAAGCTAGACTCTTCTGTCTTCTGTGTTCCACGGGGCTTTGTTTCAAGTTATCCCTTGTAGACAAGGAGAAGAAACTGAGCCCAAGAAGTTCCATTTGCTGGGAAGACTATTTAGGTGCTCCTTGGGTATGACCAGATTTCTTTTTATGCCTCCTGCCCTGTGTCCTGCCACCTCCCCCTTACCACCTCTGTTCTGGCCATTGAGGTTGTCTATGTGCTCCATGCTCCTCTTTCCCTGGGGGCCTTCTCACAGGCTGTCTCTCTGCCATGAGCATGGGTTTTCTCTTCTTTTTACCTGACTATACCTGACTTATCTCACGGATCTCCATCTCCACATCACCCTCCCCAGGGTGCCTTCCCAGATGCCCAGGCTTGGGGAAAGTGGCTCCGCTAAGGTTCCCATGGCAACCTGTGCTTCCGCTGAGTAGAGTCTGCCTCTGGTTACATCTCTGACATCTCTTCAGCTTGATAAACTTTGCTCAGGAAGGGACTTTTAGATAGTGATGGATAAATGATACGTTTCTAAACAAATATTTGTTGGATGATTGATTGAATGTGGGTCGAGGTTCTGTTGACCCTTCCTCTCCATACTCACATCATGCCCAAAAATGTCTAGAAGGAGAGGGTTCTTGTGGTTAGAATTAAATTAACAATTACTGGGATCCCTGGGTGGCGCAGCGGTTTGCGCCTGCCTTTGGCCCAGGGCACGATCCTGGAGACCCGGGATCGAATCCCACGTCAGGCTCCCGGTGTGTGGAGCCTGCTTCTCCCTCTGCCTGTGTCTCTGCCTCTCTCTCTCTCACTGTGTGCCTATAAAAAAAAATAAAATAAAATACTTAAAAAAAAACAATTACTACATTTTCTGAGCATAAAATACAAGCTTTTATATACGTTATATGTAAATGCAATGGCGTTGTAAAGGAGGGATCCATATTTCTGTTTTTCACCCCATGTCATGCTGGTGAGCACTTCTCTCCTAGCAAAACAGAGAAGTGCAGAGGCTTGGTGGCACTGTCATTTGGTGTTCTTTGGCCCTAACCTAGTTTGTTAGCTCTGCCAGTAATTTAGTGTATCAGAGAGAATAAACTAGATTATGCTGTAATAACAACAAGCCAAGAAACCCCCACAACTCAGTGACAAAACAAAAAAATCTTTCTCATCCACACCATGTTTCATGTAGGTGAGTTATTCTACTTATTATAGCTCCACAGGGGCCCATACTGGAGCAGCCACCACTTCAAATGTGAATGTCTCCTTGCTAGAAGCCAAAGGAGCGACTGAGCACCTTGCACAGGAAATTCAATGCTTCGATCACTTTTTTATCACAGCTCTTTGGCTCTTTCTAGTCTCTTGGTTGTACCTCAAAACAAAGGGCTAGACAGGCTAGTCCTCTCCACCTAGAATTAGTATTACATGGGACGCCTGGGTGGCTCACCAGTTGAGCCTCTGCCTTTGGCTCAGGGCCTGATCCTGGGACCTGGGATCGAGTCCCATGTCGGGCTCCCTGCATGGAGCCTGCTTCTCCCTCTGTGTCTCTGCCTCTCTCTCTGTGTCTCTCATGGATAAATAAATAAATTAAAAAAAAAAGAATTAGTATCACACTTGGCATTATCCACTTATGCATGTTGCTGTGAAAGCTGATTCTGAGCGTGTGACTCTATTTCTCTGACCCTAATCATCCTTGGGATCCCATCAGGTGTAACAGTTTCTTAGCTTGGATCAGCGATCAGTATGACTCTTAAAGGCATCTCAGCCAGATGAAAGTTATGGATCTGTATTAGAAGGAAAAAAAATCTCCTCTCTACCATCCTGTCAATTCATTTCCATCCCTTTAGGCCACTCAAGTGAACTTATAACAGCAAATCTCCTGGCTATAAGAATGAGCGGCCTCTACAAGAATAATGGGAAAGTCTGGCTGACCTGCAGCTCTGCTTGTTTAGCCCCAGCCTGGGACTGGTATGTTAGTGCCAGGACGGATGGCTTATGTTGTCATCATCCGTATTATTTAGAAAAATTTGAAAGCTATCGCGAGATGAAGGGATTCTTGAAATTCCTGTACTTTAGTACCAGCGAGCCCAACGTTGGAAGCTCTTCTGCCCTCCCATGGAACATATCTTTTAGGAGTGGGGTTGGGGGAGGATAGGGGAACTTGATTTATTTCTTGGCACATCCTATCTGTTTTTATTCAGATATTTTGAATGTTGAAAATTTTTATATTGGTTTACTTAGTAAGTCGGTCAGACTGTTGACAATAAATGCCTGCCATGTGCCGGGAGGTAGGGATGCAGAAACCAATGAGCCGTGGTTTCTGCCCCCAAGGATTTCATACTCTAGCGAAGACTTAGAAAACAAACAGATAAGAAGGGAAGGATTGAGAGACTGCTATTATTTTCTTTCCTGAGCAAGCAGTATATACTTAGGTTACATGCAAAGTAAAAAAAAAATTCTTGGACTCGTCTACTAACCCTTATCCGTTCGGCCTTAAATATCTGAGAGTACTCTTATGAATTCATCTGTAAGATCAAAATATTTAGTTCAGTGGATGGTGTGCTCTTGGAAGGATCTTGGTATCCTGATGCCTCCTAGAGTAATTGGAACACAGTCGGTGCTCAATAGATAGATTAAATTAATAAGTTCAGAAATCGAGCATTATAGTTGGAACCAAAACTACATGGTACGTATTAGCTGAATATCCCTGCAAGGAATATAAAGATGAGAAATATCAGTCTCCATGTTCTCTGGGGAATAGTTTCATTACATATGTACTATTGGTGGGTGTATTTTAGATACACCTGTATAAATAAATATATGGACTATGTGTTTGTGAATGTGTATGTGGTTGTGTGTGTGCACTTGCATATACACCTAGGCCACAGAAATGAAACTCCATTTTGATACCATTCACTTAATGAGAAACGTCTAGCATGATGGCCTCCCTAAGGATTCCAGAGTCCTCACAGGAGGAAACAGGCACATGTGAAACCACACCAAATTGCTGGTTTGCTTTGGTATCTGGTGTCTCCTGAGCCTCACGGGCAGGTGGCATGGCACGGATGCCCCACAGCTCTGTGGACCAATCATAGAGAGGGTAGCTCTAAGTTTAGCTTGAAAAAACAAATGAATAATCTGGAGTTACATCTAAAAGTTGTACTTAAAATTCAATCTAACAGCAATTTAAATTTTTCTACTCATGAGGCATGCAAAACCTACCTGGATATTAGGCCTTATTAAAGAAATATCTTCTGAGTAAGTCTGGCATGTCTGGTTATCCTGAAGGACTTCTACCCCCAGCCAAGCCAAGTGAAAGGGAAGAAGGCCAGCCTTCCCTTCTCGTTTTCAGGGTTACTTGGGGAGCACAAGAAAGTGGGAAGTGCCATGCCCTGAGGAAGGCTGGGTTGTCACGTTTTCCAGATTTTCCTTAGAAGGCAGATACATGTGGTCCTGAACGTCAGTTACTGACAGGAGACAAATACATCCTGAAGCCGAAGCCAACATGAAGTCATCGTTATTTTGGCCAGGGCCAAACTGATAAGGAGGGCTCTTTTCTCAGAAGAATGCCTTACTGTTTGGAAGTTCACAATCCACTCTATGGGATTAAACAGAAGAATAATAAATTATCCTTCCTTTATCCTTTGAGTATCTGCTGAAAAGATCAGCACTGAGTGGATATTGGATCCTCTTTACTTAGTTTAGACAGGTGAGGAAAAGCAACCCTGTGTCAGGGGAAATGTCACCCAAGACAAGAGCTTAGAGATGATTTCTTTCTGCTCAGGGCAGGGCTTAATGGAAGAAAAAAATCCCTGCCTCTCCTCTCTCTCGCCAGGAACCCAGGGCGTGTTTCTGCATTCCCTGACCCTCTCTGCTCTGTTTCTCACAGAGGCATATGGAGAATGTCTGGGGAGACACGGGCAAAACAAAGGTTCAGGAAAACATATGTCCTAGACTCCCCCCAAACGGCAGCCAATAAATCCCCAGCGTACGTGAGCTTGTGGCCTGGGCTCCCTCCGTTTCCCATGACTGATCCCACTGGTGAAACTGAGGCAGTAAAAGCTCGCTGCGCGACCTGCGACCCAGACAGGGGCCTTGCCTCTGGAGCGCCGGTCTGCCCAGGAATGTGAAGAACTGCCTCTGCGTGAGCCACTGTCCACCCTACAGCACCGCCCGGGCCGAGGTAGCATTCACGCGGAGTGATGGGTGTCCAGGTGCTCTCGAGAAGGTGTGGGCCTTGCACGGGGGCACCTATTTCTATTGCCGCCTCGGCCTCCGCGGCGTGGGTCCCCATCTGCCACCCTCACGGCCCTTCAACCCTACCCTGTCCCAAGGAGGGCCAGACAGGCTCATGTATTGGAGTTTGGGAGAACATATTAAAAATACATGAAGTTTTGATCACAAAAGCAAGCAATTCTACAGAAAATACAGAGCGGAGCTGGACAAAGCAGCATTTTAGGGCTTGGCAAGTCTGAAAAGCCAGACTGTGGCAGAATGGCCCCGTGCACTTTTGATTGAATTCCCTCTTCCCGGCCTTTGTCTTCCCTTTAAAATTTCGTGGGTGATTTCATAACCTTTGAAGGTAAAGACTTCTCGTGACAATATCTTGAATGAGACCCCAGGTGTGTCCTGAGATTGTTAGTGTGAAAATGCTACAATAGATTGTTCTATCCGCCCTTTCAGAGAGTAGCTCATAATCTCTTGAAATGGCCCACGCAGGTAATCGGCCGGTGCGGCTCACATTTTCCTCAAAGGAGGAGCACAGCGCATTGTAGTGAAGGAGAAAAGAGCTCGGCCCGCAGACCCTATTGATAAGGCTCGGTGGATCTTTCATCTGTGGCAGGCTGGTAAAATTCAAAGCTTTTGAACACTTTCCACTTCAAAACATGCAGACAGACTGAAATACATATGGGAAAGCCTAAATTATACTTTAGATGGTACATATCAGTGGTACTAACCTTTTGGTGTGCGTTGACAAAAAATAGAAGAACTTGGGAAATAAGGGAGATTCTATGGGAAATATGGGAGTTTCTGAGGTCTTGTGTCTATAGGGGTCCTGGCTTCGTAGGGCTCAAGGGGAGCCTAGGAATCTGCATGTGATGCCGAGTGTACAGCCAGGATTACACTTTGGGGATTGATGGTTCATATCTTGAGGGTGAAAAAGGGACAGATTATTAAAGTAGGAGACAAATTTACATGGAATAAATGCTCAGTGGAATCGCTATTCATTTGGCACACTTGTTTCTAATTGTGCAGTGGCAGTTTCCAAGGGTATTGGGGGTGACCGGTGAATGTTATTTGATGGGCTTCTCCTTTGGCTCTGTCAGTGCTGTGTCGCTGACTGTCACAACTGATACGATCCCTGCATGGTTCACACGGCCTCAGAGCATCTGAAGCGAGTCTGTTGCTTGGTTATCACAAACAGCATTAAGTCCCAGTTTTATACCACGGTGAGGAGCATTGACTTTTCAGAGTAGGTGACGTGAAGCCATCAAAGGCTTGCCACGCAGGAGGAGACCTGCTTGCATTTGTCCTTTAGATGGACCACTCAGGATGTAGTGTGGGGGGTGGCATTTTGGAGAGTGAAGGCCAGAGCCAAGAAGACTGGTAGCAAGCTTCTGTCGGACTCTACGAGAGCGAGAGGAGTCTGTCACAGAGCAGTGATAGTGACAACGAGGTGGAGGGTGAGGAGGAAAAGTTCAGGAATGCCTGCCTGGATGTGGGAGTGGGGAGTGGGAAGGAGGAGAGGACTGCTGAATGGTGAGCTAGAGAGCACTGTAGTGGGTGAGGTGACCGAGTGTTTTGTTCTGGATAGGGCGCACTTCACTGTTTGTGGGGCATCATGACGAAGCTACTCCACCTTGCCTCTGACCCGCAAAAGGTTTGATTTCACCTTAACCTCCTTATCAGAGCCTTCTTTTCTCAGGCAGGTCACGATGTCACTCCTTTGCTGTGGCCACCCCAGTTCACGTGGCACATGAGGCTAGAGCGTGTTTTCCTTCCCCTTTCTGGGGTGGCTGTGGTACATGGTGATCACCAGTGAGCCTTCCTAGTACAGCAAAGACCCTTCCCTCACTGTCAAGGAAAGGGGTTCCCACCTTTCCAGTCTTTAGGGGACAAGATAATTTTTGGTTACCCAGAAGACGCTTTTTCCAAATGTACTCGTTCTTGGGTCCCTTGAGGGGTCAATCTTCTTGGCTTAGGGTAGTTTCTTATTCTGGTCACTGTGGAGAACAGGCATGAAGAGCCTGTGTAGAGCTGTACACAAATTGCCAGCCCAAAAGACATTCCTCTGTCATTGTAGTCATGGTTCTGGCACTTTGAACATCATTTGACAAAACTTGTCAAGATTTACAGTAACAAAACCTAAAGGCGAAGACGCTACTGATTCTGAGGAAATATCAAGTTATGTGTTATCATTAGTTTGTTTGCTTACCAGGGGGAAATCTGATGGGCACATTTCATTTCGATTCAATATGATAATGTCATGCAGAGCATGTGTGCTGTGAATTTTGGCAACTTTGCATGGAGAGCTTCCAACAGACAGTTTTCAGCAGCTTCCCCTTGGGCTTCGGAATCTTTTATCTTCTTTGATAGACTCGGGGGAGGGGTCCCCTTTGGTGACCTTTGCATATTGATGTATCTCCATGGAAGGTGTGAGTGGGCTTCCTATTTTAATTACGGTGTTCTTGCGTGTGGGTCTGTGTGGGTTGTAGTTTCAGCTAACAAAAAAGATAAGACAAATCAAGAGATGTTTTTCTGTTCTTGAAACTCAAGGGCACTTTAACTGGAGGTCGTTATTTTTATTGATTGAAAATATAAATTTATGGATAGCATTTGGAGTTGGTTTTCCCTAAGAGGACAAGAGAAGCTTTATTGCTGAGACTTAACAACGCATGACTCATTGAGGATTCTGTTTTCTTGGGCTCTTCATGCCCCAGGTTTTGGGGTTTTTAAGGCAGGTACAGACCCCAATCATGCTCACTCTTGGCAAGACCAGTCTCAGAGTTCATCCTCCCATCCATCTCCACCTGTGCCATGGAGCCATCTTATAGGACTTGGCTCAGTTATTACCTCTCCCCTGAAACCTTCTCCAATAACTCTAGCTAGAAAGGATTCCTCCCTCCACCTGAGGCAGTTCTTTCACAGTCTTTTTGCTCCTTCCTCTTCCTCTCCCTCTTTTTCCTCCTCCTTTCTTTTTTCTGGCAAATTTTACTCTAATTTTGTCACAGTTAATTTTTAATCTTCTGGTCCTGGTGTAAGCCCCTTGAAATCAGGAACCATTTACTCTACATATTCCCTAAATGTTCAGCTTAATGACTGAAGGGAATGATGAATAAGAATTGTTGAGTGACTCATCAATGCATTCTCCATTCATTTGTTAACTCAGCAGTTCTTTGGAGAGAGGGTGAAGGATTGGAGGACCTGTTTGCTTAATAAGCCAGAAGGGCTCCTTGGAAGCTCCTATGATGCCATTGTTCATAAAACCACTCCCACTGCCCTACCTAGACCCCTTGCTTAATTTTGGCCACACTTTGATCCCATACTTCTGGTTCCATCTCATTTGGTCTTTCTCCATATTTCCGGGGCATCGGTTCTGGATAATTCTGACATTTCCCAGCCTTGAATGACCAGAATAAGCATGATTCATACTGGGAACATGGAACCTTTACCATGATAGGTTTGAGTTTTGCCACTAAGTACGGTACATAAGAATTATAGTTTTGTGTGGTGAGAATTACTGATAAAACACTATACATTACATAAAGTCATCAATACTTAAAAGCCAGTATTGGAAACCATTTTTTGATGACACACCAAAGTCTGGGTTTGATACTATGAACACGGCAAAATGATGTAACATAGGGGTGTAGGATTGTCAAATCAGTTACCTGAATAACAACATCTTGAATATTTTTTCCATCAATGTTTTTTCTTTAATTCCATCTTCCTTCCTTCCTCTCTTTTTTCTTCTCTCTTTTACTTAAATAAAGATTTCTTTTTGGAGGAGACTTCATATCATACTGCAAGAGGAAAAGTAGTATCACTTTACCATAATTAATTAAAACATAAACATGTGACTCCCAGAAGGATAGGCATTTGCCACGGAACATACCAAGTTACCCCCTCCAGTGCCCCTGCTCTGCTGTGAACCACGGTGGTGTGCAAACAACACATTGAGAAATGCTCACTTGCACGGGGGAATGCCCAGGATCCCTGGGTACAGAGAGGCCTTTCTACCCACGAAGCTGTGTTGTTTGGGAAACGTTAGTTAGTCTCTTTGAATTTCCATTTCCTCATCAAAGAAAAGGGAATAATAAAGACTCCCTTTCAGAGTTGATGTATCATAACAACATAACGTATGCAAAGTAATATTTAGTCCAATGCCTGGCAACAAAGGTAGAGGAGGATGAATAATTTGAAGACTTCTTTATTTTTTCCAGTGAGCGAATGTGATGACAATTTTTGTCAGAGAAGGCATACATCAAGTACTGAAAGTGTTGTCATAGATCTGGAATTACTCTGCATTATACTTGAGTCATTTCACATTTGAAGGTGTTTAGTGGGAAGCAGCTAAGGATGTGAATGTGTTCCTCCCATGGCCCAGATCATAGTATCAGGACCCCGAGAATAAGCTCTTCTAACCAATCATAGTCTTGATTCCTTAGGGTCCCTTCATTCCTCACCATTCTGCTTATCCTACCACTTGGGGGTGCTCCATCTACCCTGTCTCCAATAGTGTCCCTCTCTCTGGGTTCCTCTTGAGCATCAGGGATTGCTGCTGTTTCCTGGGTCAGGTGAGGAGAGGGAGTGTGGGACAATGGCTAGGAGGAAGGGGCAGGATGTGCTGGTGCCTGGCCAGGTAACAGAACACTTGCTGGGTCTCTCTGGCACTGGGCTGGTGGTGCCGCCTATGACCCTGGGCACCTCTGTGCTCTTGTGGTTTGGCATCTGGGGAGACAGCTCTTCAGCCAGCCCCTGCCTCCCACTCCATTCCTGTTGTAAGCCATTCCTCTGCCCCATGGTAACCTTCAGGAGCTGGGAAGCAGCCCACTCAGCAGGACTCCCTGCTCTACGCCCACCCTGTTGCCTTTCTGTTGGTTGTGGTATTATCACCAGAGCAACCAAGGGAAAGAGGGCAGCTCACATTTATCAAGTGTTAGGGAACATCACGTACCAGGAACGGGAGTGCTGATGTCTCACATTCACTGGGGGGCAGTTAAGTCCACAGGAGCCAGACTGCTTTCTAATGGGTAGTTAGAAACATTAACACAGAAACTTCAGAAAGCAAATCATTTCCCAAAGTCCGTCCATTTTACTGATAAGTAAATGAAGTCACAAAAAATGGAGAAACTTCTGCAAGGCCAGTTACTAAGCAGAGTTACCAGCAGTTCCTGATTCAAGTACCAAGAGCAAATTGTAAATCAGTTCAGTGGAACTCACAGCTCATTCATCTTGTACCTTTTTATTGTTTATAACTTTTGTAATTATTTTATAACTGTTATGATGAGGGTCAGACGCCCAGACCAGGCTACAAAAGTGCTATCACTCATATTGTAACTTACATTGCAATGGAAAGTAAACAAGATACAATATTTGCAGGCTTTGTAATCAAATTATTTTAAAAAAATCATAAATGAAAAGGGTTTAAGGTTTTAAAATTGATATCTAGTGCTTCTAGAAGTTCATACTTCTAGCTGACTATGGAGCAAGGTGGAATCCACTATTTCGATTCTTCAGAGGATTGCTGTTTTCTGGGCAAAGTCATTTTTTTTCTCTTCTTCCTTTTTCCCCCACCCTCTGCCCCTGCCATCTTCCTCATACTATCTTACATACTTGGGGTACAAGCACAGAAGGACATAGGTCCTGACCCAATAGTAAAAACCGAATGCGACAAAAATTCAATGTGGTGAGCTTACATTCTAATTATACCCGGGATCTATCCACACTCTTCAGCGTCTCCCACTGGACTCAGCTCAGTGCTCTTCCCATTGGCCTCCCCAGATCCACCCTGGCACTTTCCACTATGTTCTCAGCTATCTTTGTCTCTTCAAAATATCATGCCACCCACCTCAAACTCCAAACTCCCACTGGCCCGTGAAGCTCTGCAGAGAGTTGTCTTTCTAATATTTCCCTTCACCAGCCATCCCACACTTGCTGGTTTCTGCTGTACGATGTGTTTTCAGTTCCCCTGACCCCCTGAATGACCATGCTTCCTTCCCTCAGTTACTCTTACTCATCCTTTTGAATGCAACCTTAGGGAAGCCCAATCTGCTAGGGGCCCCTGTTACAGACTCTCTTAATGGACACTGTAATTTTTCTTCAGAGCACTTTTTACAGTTGTGATTTTCTATCTGTGGGATTACTTGAGTAATATCTATCTTCATCTCAACCTTGCTCCTATACACACACGAAGTGGGTTCTCAGTTCCCTGTGGGCAGGGAACAATGTTGTGGGCCCTCTGGTGTAGAGTTCCAGGAGGAAGTCCAGTGAAACCCCTGAGCACGGGGACTAAAATTTTGTACCCACGGCACACAGTGCAAGTCCTGGCCTACAAACATGTGCTCAGGAGATGCATGTTGAATTTGTTTTAATTTAGTAACCACCAGAAAGAAAAATGCAGTCTTGTTATACATCTTTGGGGGTCAGTGGATAAGAGCCCTTGGTTCAAGGCTTCCATCTGTCAGTTTGTTCAGTTGAATTAATGTTGCATAGGCATTTTTCCAGAAAGTACAGGTAAGCTGTACTCTGGTGCAGCAGGATATCTGAGTCCAGTCAAGTCAGAAAAGTTGACTTGAACATTTGTTTTCCTTTGCATCAGAAATGTATTGCCCTCTTGGCATGGATGTAAGCTCTTAACTCCTCAGCCCATTCTTCTTTAAAGGATTCATCACCTGTTCTCTCTCTTAGAGACTCATCTCTTCACCAGCTGAGGTTAGTTGCCATTAGGACATTTCCACAATCACTTCAGCTCTTCCATTCCTTGATGCTCCTGAGGAAAGAAAGCATTGGTCATTTGGTTTGAAACAGACTAGTAAGAATATATTAGCTTAGAGAAGTTTTAAGAAGTTGTACCAATTTCCCTGCAGTAAAAGTTCTGGTCTAAACTTGTCCTATAGTGTTACATGTTATTTTCCAATGCCGCTGTGGTTTAGTCGAGGAGTCCTCTTGGAATCAGGAAGAAAGGTCTGGAGCTCTTGTCCTGACTCTGCCCCTCATTAGTCATGGGACTGTCTGCTCTTTGGCTTCCTTACTTGTGAAAACAGGGTTTGTAGGCCTATTTCTCAGGGTCATAATGGAGATTACGTTAGATAGCACATGAGTAAGTGCCTGACATAGAACTAGGCAGACATAGAATTTCATAAATGTGAATTTACTACTAGTTGTCAGTTTTCTTCACTAGCAGAGAAGTTTGGGAAGAATGCAAAAGTTATACTACAGACAGAATTCCAGAAAGAATTTGGGTTAAGTTGGCTGACAAAAGTGTTGATTACAAAGGTGGTAGCTACTACACTAATCTACCTACCTACTGTCCATCATCTCTCTATCCATCCATTCATCCATCCATCCTTTCATCCATCCACCATCTATCTATCATCATCATCATCTATCTTTAGTTATCTACCTACCTATGTGTCTATCCACACACATGTACATACACATAAACATGAATATAAATACAAATAATTAAACTTGGGGTAGCAACTTTTGTCCCAGTTAAAAGGGACTGTTTTAAATTTAAAGAGTTTTCATTCAAGTAATTAAAAACATATGACTGCCAAGGACCCTTGACCTCCAGATCTGTCTTTCTAATTGCTTCCTGCACATCTGCTTCCTGCACATCTGCATGTGATGTCACAAAATCCACTTACAAGCTTTACCTTCATATCTGCTTCACTTCTTGATATTTTCCATCTTGGTTAATAGGATCATTATCTGTCTGGGAAGTCACCTAAGCCAGAAACCAAAGACATCTGTATTTAGTTTTCTTCTTTCTTAGATCCAGTTCCCTCTATGGGTACTCTGCTGTCTAAACATGCCTTGGTTTTGTCCCCTGGTTGGCATCCCCTCTTCCAAGGCCGCATCTGTAGAAGTGAAAGTGAAGATTATCATTCCTTAGAAGAGAAAATGGATTCTGTATTTCTTAAAACAAATTTTTATAACCAATCTCAAGGTAAATTTGGCAATTAAATAGTTGGAGGGGAGCTCTGAAAACAGGTGCTAAATTTTCCTAAGGAAAAGGTAAATCCTGTCCACCTCTCTTTCATGTCTCCCTGTGCTCAGAACTTGGGCCTCACTTGCCCCTTCAAAGCTGTGAAAACTGTAACTTAAAATCAATGATCTAATTGCTCTTACACATTTTGAGTTCTCTTCAAGAAAATAAATATTTATATTTATTAATAACTATATTTATTTCCAATTCCCAGTTTATTATAAATGCTATTTACTTTTATTTTTTATTTATTTAATACTATTTATTTTTAAAAATAGATCCATGGGCTCTATTTTTGGTCTTCCCTTCTTGTTTTCTTCACATAGTCCTTAAAATCTAATGATGTTAATTGAATTTATTTTTCATTGATTGAAATGTAATATTCCTACTGAATTGCTATTTTCTTCTCTTAAGTTTGGCTTAAGTGCTCCATGCATTTAAATAAACCTTTCCTGGATTAAAGAGGTTCTTAATGTTTGTGCTGTGTCCTCAGTATCTTCAGTCCCCTAACTATTCATAATATCCAATGAACTATTGAATGATAAGGAATCTGTCTGGTCTTCATCCCAGATTCCTGGGACAGAGCCTTGAAACCTCTGGAATTTGTTAATAGGAGCAACTTTGTTATTCATAGTGGATCCCTCAGGTACATGTGAGTGTATGCTAATAAGATGACTTGTGATAGATCCCTAAATAGTTTTAGAATGAAGGCTGGCCATGTCATAAAGACCAAACTTGTGATTAGAGGGTTGAAGTTTTGAGCCAGGTGACACCAGCCTGACCTCTTGACCTCCGGGGAGGGGATGGGGGCTATAGACTGAGTTCATGTGGTCAATGATTCAGTCAATTATGCTGATATAATGAAATCCTCCAAAAAACTTTGAACTCCGGAAGCTTGTGTGAGCTTCCTGGTTGGTGATATACATTGATGTACCAGGAGGATAAAACATCCTGAGGACATATTTGGGACCCTCTCAAATCTTGCTCTGTGTGTGTCTCTTCATTTGGCTAGTCTTGATCTGGAACTTTCATAATACTGTGATTTAAGTATGGAGCTTTCCTGAGGTGGTCTTGGGAACTCTTAAATTCTCAGTTAGTTGGTCAGAAGTGTGAGTGACCCAGTACTCCCAAGCTTTTGGCTTGTGTCTGAAGTGAGACTGTCTTGTGGAGGACTGAGCCCTAAATCCCTGAAGTTCGACCTACCTTTGGGTAGTAGTATCAGAAATGCACTGCAACTATTGCTTGCCTTCTGTGTTATCAGAGTTCTCCAGAGAAACAGAACTAAAAGGAAGGTATAAATATATAAAAGAGATTTATTATTCAAATTGGCCCACATGGTTATGGAGGCCAAGAAGCCTTCTGAGAGCTGAAGAACCAGGAAAGCCACTGTGTTATTTAGAGTTTGAAGGTCTGGGAATGGCAGGAGATGATAGAGGGCAGTGCTGCTGGTGGTGAAGGACCTGGTACCTGAAAGCCCAAGAACTAGGAGTGCCAAAGTCTAAAGGCAGGAGAAGATAGATGGCTCAGCTCAAGCAGAGAGCAACTTCACCCTCCCTCCACCTTTTTGCTCCAGCCTGTCTTTCCGTGGGTTGGATGAGGTCCACACAATTGGTGAAAATGCTTTTCTTTCCCCGTCTGTACTGATTCAAAGCAAATGCTAATCTCTCCCAGATACCCCCTCACAAACACACCCAGGAATAATGTTTTACCAGCTATGGGGCGTCCTTTAGCCCAGTCAGTCTGACACAGAAAATTAACCATCAGACCTTCTACCCTGCTTTCAATCTATTATATTGCCCCCTTCCAGCAGAATCTTCTGCTTTAGTGGGGCTGACCAGCTCTTTACTCATCTCAAGTACTGTGCTTCTTTCAGCCTCTGATGGAGATGCCTTTTCCCTCCGTGACACCATTGCTACACCCATTGAGGTTGGCTCCTGCCCCACATCTTCCTTAGGACATTGCCTCTTACACTGCATTCTTTCTTCTCTGAACTACAACACAGGAAATTAATGTTTATTTTGAGAATATATTGTTTTCCTAACAGCATAGGAGGAGACACACTGAAGCTCTTACACTAGGCTTCCTATTAAGAAAAAAATGTTGTTCTCTGCTCAGCATAGTGATAAAAACTTACAACTTAACATATATTGAATAATTGAATAGTGACAGATTAAATGACACTTATACTTACATTGATAGAGACTGCAGACTGCACTGACACATTGTAAAGCTTTAGGTTTGGAAGGGACTTTGAAGGTCATCTGGTGAGATGGCTTTGTTTTGCTACTAAGCCACTCCATAAATATTGGTGGAATGAATAAAGATAAGGAAAGATGAATCCCTGAGAATTGGCTTGCCTAAGTCCCAAAGCTATTAATATTTATTAAACAAATGAATCTAGACCAATCCAATGTAACAGTAGGATGGCTCTTTCCCCTTTCCTTCTGACCCCCTTTAGCTACCATATTATCCTCCCTCATTTGGTTATTGGATGTGAATCTCTTTTATGGTGCTAATAAGGCTCAAATGATCATAAACATCTTAGAGAGTCAATAGTTTTTTACTGATTCTTTTTGAAATATAAAGGCTTTACCTCAGATCAACATTTAGGTGCTTAATGAACATTTCTTCTTAAAAGGCTTACCTTAGATAGAATGAAATAAATTCAAATCTCTAAGCCTAGTATCTAGGACGAAAGGGAAGTAAAACAGGCATTGTGCCCCAAATTTGGGTCTAGTTACCACATATATGTAAATCCTAATTATTTCTTTTAGAATGCCTGCTAACTCACTTCCAAATAATAGCAGAAAGGCACTTGTTTTCTAAATAGTGATATTTTATTGCCTAGAAAGATGTTTTGGGTATTTCAAGATATAATATTTATAGCAATTTTGCTAGTTTTCCAGATGAACAATGCTGCTGGTGATGAACTGCTAATCCACCAAGGGAAGACTGTGAAGGACCTTCTCCTCCCTTTAGGACTTTAAGCAAAACTATTTACTTGGTATCTTTTAACTACAATCCACCAGGGTTGGCTTGGAAGAACTCCAAAAAGTCATTTCCCAATTGATGTTTGTAGAGCATATAAGAAGCAAGGGGAAAAGAAAATAGTATGCAACAGGGTTTTGTCTTTGTTTGCTTAAGAATAAAGTAGAAATCTGGGGATTGCCTCCAAGTACCCATAGCCATGGGAATCTTGTCTAGAATGTAACGTCTAGAGCCTTTGCTTCTCTGCATGCAATTGTCCCATCATTCCAGAGGAAAATGATCTCAAGCCTCCATAGCATCAGCAAGTGTGCCTGAATGCTTTTTGACAGGGTGGAGGTCACAGTAAGATCTTGAATCAGATTTTTCCTGAGGAAGGACAGAATTGGCTGTGTTAAGGTTGATGAGGATTCTTAGGAGAAGGGAGAACATGGTCTCCCATGCTCGGACTCCTGTAATAAAACCACTGCAGGAGCAGCACTGGACTGAAATGGGTGGCTCTAGCTGGTTCTTGACCCCGCACACATCCTTTTTCTTCATTTATAAGATGGCAACTGCGATCCTTATCCACTCAGGCTTTTGGTAGGTAGTGAATGAGACGAAGTCTGTAAAGACTGAGAGTGGTGCCAGCACTTAGAAAGTGCTCAGTAAGTTTTGTGAGTTAACTCATGCCAAACAGTAACAGTTGCTAACTATACCATATATCCTGTATGAGGCAGGATGCACTGTACATCAGTGCTCTCATAGGAGTAGAACAATTGAACAATTGAAATTCTCAGGCCCAGATCTTTACTTGAATACCCAGCTATTTGTTTTACTCAAAAGGTATCATAATTCCCTTTAGTGCATTCCTTACCTTAGGTGCTTATTTACTTCCTAGAGAAGCCTTATGGATTTGTTTAAAGATGATTCCTGAATATTTGGGTTCTTTGAAAGAATGCTTTCTGTTGTGTTTTAGAGGAAAATAAAATTGTGTAACTCAAAGCACTTGTTAGATTTTAGTGAATATTAATGGGTTAAAAAGACAAATGGGTTATAATGGGTTATAAAGATCAAAGACATTCAGTTTATAGTTCAGTTAGTGATCAGCACATCTAATGGTGACATTCTGCAGTTAACTGACAATAGCAATTCTAGAAATTGAAGGCAAAAGGAGCTACCTGGAATCTAGGAATGGCAAACAAAGCTGGCTTCCTCAACTACCTCTCTTTTGGTTATGAGGGCATGGACCTCCCTTTTGTCCCCTGTTGTTAGGATGGCAGATCAGCATCATCTTTAGCTATATCATTGTGACACATGAATCTGTGAAATTTTACATGTTCTATTCAAAAGCCAACAGATTCTGGTAAATAGTGTGATAGCTTCATCTGGGGTGCATGATATCCCTTTGCATCATCTATGGTGACAGGATTCATTTCAAAAAATGCCAAGACTTCAGATTGGGTGTTTCCAATGCAAACATTCAGCAGCACCTGCAAGCTAAGTGCCAATGGTGTGCACGCTACAGATATATTCAATACAGAGTATTTGCTGAACAATGGCTGTGTGGTTGCATTTTGTCCTTGTAACCCTTCAAGGTAGGTCCTATTATGATCTCCAAGGTAGGTCCTATTATGATCTCCATTTAATATATAAGGGACTGAGGTTCAGAGTGATTCGGTCACTCTTTTAAGATCTTACACCATTTTGAGGCAAAGCCACATCATATCCTGAATAACTAAGTTGGAGTCTCAAGAATCATGTGTGTCTCACTTGTAAATGCAGGTAAGTCAATTCAAGTAAAAGTGCATCTGGCCAAGAGTCCTGCCACATCTGGGCTTTATTTTGCTTCCTTAATGAGGCAGTCCAGAGATAAGTATTTTCTGGGGTTTATTCAGCTGTCTGACGATGTCTGGGCTCTGAGCTGGTGTTTCTGTGATTCTTGTGGCAGCTTTAAGCATCATTTCCTCCTATGATAATGTGGAGAAGCAGGAAGGAAGGCTGGCAAAGACCATGTTCTTCATGTATATCTTTTTTAACCTGAAAGAAATGCCTTCTCTGGAAGCTTTCCTGGGAAGACTTTGCCTAATCTGGGCTAGTCACATGCCTGGGCTCAGCTGTGGTGGCATTGGGGAAGCAAATGTCAGGGTGGGTGGTGGGTTCAGTTATGGGAGGGGGTTCTGCTGTCAGAGGAAGTGTGGGAGAATTACCCCCTTCTGCCCTGCCCCTGCCCAAGAACTGTGAGGTCTGTTTCCAGTAAGATGTCCAAATCCTCTGCTTTGATAATTGCTACAGCTCAAAGACTGCAGATCTAGTACAAGCTGTAAACAGACTGGCCTTTTGTGCCCTTTTGGTGACTATATTTGATAATTAAAACTATCGCTTTTTAAGTGAGGTAATTATTGGTGAGTGAACTGTTGGAATATTGAACCAAGTGATGAAAAAATTCGAAATAATCTTCTAACTAGTAGGGACATGCAAGTTAAGAATAGCTTGTAGTAACCATGGCTAGGATTGACTAAACACTGTCCTAAGAGCTTTGCCTAGAGTACTCAGAGCAGTCTTCACAATAATGGAGACAATCCCTCCTCTTTTGTAGCTGACTTTTCCACAGGGTAGGGTTTCCACAGGTGAAGTAATTTGCCCATGATCACCCAGCTCATCCACAGCAGAGGTGATGCAGGAGCACAGCACTTCACTACTGCACTTTTGAACTGCCTCTGCATTAGTGGCACCTTAGGTTAGTGGCACCCTGATTGCTCTGAAGAGAGAGACCCTTTATCTGGGTACTATAAACCAATTACTGTACCTCATGTCCCTTCAGTATTCCTAGGGGGACTTCTGTCCTTCTTGGCTCTTGCCTAACCATGGCTCTTGGGTCCGGTGGTGGTCACTTTCTCTTGAGCTCTCTGTTGTTCCCATTGGTCACTACCCAGCTTCACCACCCCCATAGTGAGGTCCCACAGTGCTGGTGTGGGCAGCAACATGCTCTGAAGGTCTAGATGCTGGAGGGGCATCTAAAGTTCATTTTTCTTCCTGACTGCATCTCTACTGTGGCTCCAACATTTTTACCATCTACTTGTGATTCCTATCTTTCTTTACACTTAAACTTTATTTTACACTTGTTAATAAGATAAAATGTCCATAACAGTTTGGAATTAGTTTTGTCTTTGATAGTCTCAGATTCTTAGGCATTTTCTTCCCCAATGAACCTTTAAAATTGGAAATATAGCTGCAGAGGATTTATTCTTCTATTGTCCAAAGCCATTCTCCAGGATGATGGGCTGTTCTTGTTTTTCTATTAGGGCCCACACCTCATGTAGGAAGGGAACAGCCCAAAAACTCAGCCATAAAGTGATCATGTATCCTTGAAACTTACCCCCACTCTGTACTGCCTGGGACACTTTCTTTACTGGCATGCAGACCTAATATTTATTTCTTGTCTCATTATTAATATTCTGTGTGAAGTAGAAGTCCCAGCTTGAGCTAAAGCCAAAGTTACAGACCTATCTGGGCATCTGATGATGAACTGTTTAATGCAAGCTCAGAAGCAATGTGGATTTAATTTAGGAAAAGATAACTGATAGAACATGAAATGGTAAGACCAGAATAAAGTGTTTTGTTGTGGGACCAACCCTGGCCCTGTACTTGCCTTGTGCTGGAGTCCAGGGTTTTGGGCAGAAGCTGAAGGAATAAGACTCTGGACATCTTGGGGGTGTAAGAAACCCTTGGGGGTGATCAAATGGGACCCAAGGTTACCATTTCTGCATGGAGAACAGCATGGCTTGGGTCATGCAATGCACAGAGCAGGCACTCAGTGATTGTTGAGTTAAAGAAGGAAGAAGTGAATGTTTGGAGACAATAGAGAACTGAAGATCACCTCAAGAGTATGCAGCTTGGAGAGCCCCAGAGAACAGTGTCTGAGCTGCAGGCTTCTGAGCTGCCATGCTGAATCCTAGATCCAGACCATGAAGGCCCCCAAGAAGCTCCGAGGGGCAGTGTTCATATCAAGCGAAGTCTGAGGAGGAATGATGTGGAGAATACCAGATAGAGAAAACTAATTTCATGGAAACCTCCAGGACTCCTGGAAAGAACATAGGCTTTGAGAGGCTCCAGATAGGGGTGTGGGGAGTGAGGGGTTGTGAATAGCCCAAAAGTATCTCTAAGGGGTGACTAGATGGAAATCTACCTTGCTCTCTGCTTTCAAAGATCTCAAAGGGATACCTTATGCTGATTGCACATGGTGCCCTGTGGCCTAGTAGTGGCTTCTGTAGGAGCAGTAATTATTACCCTGTTTGTACCTAAGGCTGAGAAGGGGGTCCCTGAGAAGACAGACTTTCCTGATCCAGGTACTAAGGAAGATTCAACTTCCTCACCCTTGTTTACTTCCTCACTGAATCTTTCATATGGAAACTTTTCAATAATTATTTACTGATTAATTCATCACCACTGTTGACTTTGGTCTTAACAAACTGATATATACATGATTGTATTTCTATCTCTATATACAGTTGACTGTAAACTATGTATGTATATATATATATATACACACACACATAAACATATATATATATATAGTTGACTGTATCTATGTATGTGTGCATCTATGTATCTATTATCTATCTATCTATCTATCTATCTATCTATCTATCTATCTATCTATCTATCATCTATGTATCTATCTAATTGGTGTATAGTTGACTCACACATGTCCTCAAAGACACAGAGGTCTGAGACTAAGAGGCAGGGGCTAGATGGCTTGAGTTGAATCACATCTCTGTCTTTTGGGGACAACATTATTGAACCTTTCTGTGCCTTAGCTTCTTGCCTTGCAGGGTTCTCATGAGGGAACCTATGCGCTATTCTCCATAAAGCTCCTAGAGCATTGCTTGGTGCATGAAAAGAGGTCAGCTGTGGCTATGCTTGTATTAAATGGCTTCTGGTAGCCAAACCTGCCTGTCCTTTCTGCTCCTCCCACTGCCACTGCACAAGGCCTGTTTGGAGATTTCAGATAATATTTACTTTCAGACATGGAAAAAGGAAATGTGTGTGTAAGGCAGGGACTATTCGAAGGAGTGTAGTGGAGCATGCAGTGTTGACCTTGCTCAATACAGACTTACAGACATTCATTGCATTTTAGAAGTGTGTTTGGTTCTAGGGATGCAAAGGTGAGTATTTCATGGTCCCTGGGCTGATGCATTCCTGGCTGAATCCCCCTCAATTGTATTTCCCTCAATTTCTCCCCTATAGATTCACATAAATTTTCAGATGATCTTTAAAATAGAAATACTTCTGAATAATTTGTTGGCATTAGATGAATTAGCTCAACCCATTTCTTTCCTTATAACACAGTGTCATGAAGGAATGAGGGAATTTTGGCCAGGAAGAGAGTGTAAGAACTAATTTTGAAAGGGGGGTACATCTGAAGATCTGAATAGAAATAAATGACCCTAGAATAGAGAAGTTCAGAAAAAGGTACAGAGAATCGGCAAAATCAAAATTCATCTATTTTCCAAAGTTTTCAAGGGCTCAATCTTGAACAGTGCATAGGATAAGGATACTGTTTCCTATTTGGTTTCACTTTCTAGTCCCGACTCATGCCCTCATCCTCATCTTGAGACCTAGAACTTTTAATACAATTCACCTACTTTTTGTTAAATGAGCTTTTGCTGTGTAGCTAAGAAAATAATCTCAGTGATTTACTCCATCCTCCTGAGATAGCTCTAGGCTTCACATGTGTCCCCCACTTGGCTCCTGCTCTTCACTTCTCCCATCTATAATGTCCTTTGTCAAAACCAAGGAGCCTGTTGGCTGGAGTTCTGGTAACCCATGACATATTCTTGTTGACATCATCCTCTCTTAGAAGAGAGGAACAGAGTCTGTGGGTATCTTTTTCATCTCTTCACCTTTTTACAGATATTTTCACTCCCACATAGGTGGTATGAACAGGCCTGGGTCTTCCTCTCATTTTGGAAGGGCTCCTTACCCACCCTGAGAAGTCCTAGGCTTGGGTATCTTAAGCCAGTTCTGCTATAGGTAGGTCTTGGAGACCTACCTATTTGCTCCTTCGTTCTGAAGAGGAATGAGCACTGAGATGCACAGAATTGTGACTGCCCCCCCCCCACCCAATTCATGGGTTGAAGTCCTTATCTCTGGTACCTCAGGACATGACCTTATTTGGAGATGGGGCTTTTAACAGTTATTTAACATAAAATGAGGTCTTTAAGGTGGGCGTTAATCCAATATGACTGCTGTCCCTGTAAGAAGAGGAAATTTGTATATATACTCAAAGGGAAGACAAAGTTTGGACAAAGGAAGAAGATGACCATCCACAAGCCAAGGGGAGAGGCTTCAGGAGGAAGCAACCCTGCTGACACCTTGACCTTGAACTTCCAGCCTCCAGTTCTATGAAATGGTAAGTTTCTGTTGTTTAAGCCTTGCAGTGTGTGTGCTTTGTTTTGCAGCCCGAGGAAACTAATACAACTGAGCAAACTAATACACCATCCCTGCTCACTCTACAGAAAACCAGGATCAGTGCAGCCTCTAAAGGGGTGGTCAGAAAAGAAAGAGGCTCCTGTCTAGCCTTGGGCCTCAGGTCTCATTCATTCGAGAGAATCCTTGTGGCCCACATATTGTCTGATTCATGTCAGTAGACCCAGAAGAATGGCTTATAAATAACAAATAGGGTGTCTTTGTCCTGCCACCTTTCTTTGCCTTCTGCTCCAGCAGGAAGAACCTAAGATCACTCAGGTGAGTGACTCATCAGTGACTGGGATTCTGGCCAAATACCTTTCTAACTCATCACACAGCTAACCCTACCTGTCGTTTAGAACTTTGCATTCATAGGAAAATATATTCTACATTCCCAACAACAATTTATAAGTGCATTTTGGATTGCAACTTGTTTAAATTGAGGACTGCCAATATTCATAGATTTCTTTTTGAACTTTTGAACTTTATATACTTTTTTATTGACACACTATAAACTTCAACCTTTTCACTGATGTAGAGCAATTTTTCCAAAGTTAGTACTACTTACTGTAGTTTTTTGTCACATTGAGTAAATAGTTTCAAAGGATTTTGCGGATATGAAAAATAAGCCTGAAGAAATCCTTATTTTTTAAAAAATATTTATTTATTTGAGAGAGAGAATGCAAATGGGGGGAGGGGCAGAGGAAGAGGGAGAAAGAATCCTCAAGCAGACTCCCTGCTAAGCATGGAGCCCAACTTGGAGCTTGAATCTAGGACCCTGAGATCATGACCCAAGCCAAAATCAAGAGTCAGACGCTAAAATTGACTGAGCCACCCAGGGGCCGTGAGAAGTCCTTTTTATGGTACTTAGCATCCCCAACAATCAGAAAATATGGGAAATTTTAGTTTTCAGTATTTGAGATGCTGTGTCCTATTGACATGAACATATTCACTTCGAAATGTTGAATACTTGTTCAATGAGGAGAAGACAATGTCTTTCTTAGTGACTTGGCATGGAGTATTGTTCTCTTGTAGCATTCTCTAGCATCATATAAAGGAAGGTGAAATACTACCCACTTCTTTAAAAGTATATTAAATGAGTTCAAACAACATTGGTTAAAGGCTGAAAAGTAGGTTAAAATTTTTAATCAGCTCATAACTATCAAATCCTGCTTCAGGCTTGACAAAAGTGATCAGACAAGCATTTGCTGAATACTCACTCTGCTCCTAGCACTGGGCCTGGATAAATGCAATATCATGCCTGCCCTCAAGGAGCTGATGATTTAGTAGGTCTGACCCATAGTCACTGAAGAAATTTCCTTTAACGTTTATTAGTGCTAGAAATGAAAGGAGATAATCAAATAAAGTGCTTAGCTGAATACTGGGCATATGATCCAGCGTTTCATAAATGCTAGCTATAATAGTCACTATTATAAAAAATAACAAAAGATATACAATGATCTACTTTGCTGTCTTTTGATTTGCTTTATCCTGTAGCCAGCTTTGGGGCAATGCCTGGAGAGTAACATTAATGATTATAGAAGTTTATAAACGCCTTCACAAGTGTTTTGTGACTGCAGCATCACTTTTCCTACCTATGGATAAAAATAAACAGTCACTTCCCCTGGGTAACAACATTGCATTTTGCAATTCAGATTTTATATTTGACTGACTTCTTAACAGCTCTGCCAATGTTTATCTTATCTGGGTCTTAAGACTCAGCCTTGAAGCTTCTGAGCACCCCTTCCCTCAGCTTTTTGCCAGCGTTAGCTAAATTATCCACTGCCTTTTTTTTAAAAAGATTTTATTTATTTATTCATGAGATACACACAGACACACAGACACACACACACACACACACACACACAGAGGCAGAGACATAGGCAGAGGGAGAAGCAGTCTTCATGCAGGAAGCCAGATGTAGGTCTCGATCCTGGGACTCCAGGACAATGCCCTGAGCCAAAGGCAGACGCTTAACCACTGAGCCACCCAAGTGTCCCTATCTACTGCCTTTTTAAATGAATCATGACCTCAAGATTCAGGACTTTTGGGTGTTGTTTCACTTACCTCTTTGAAGCTTAGGGACATGTGTTTACTGCAAAGAGTGTACAACCACACCTTAATGCTGAGGCCCAAAAGAAGGCCGAGAAGCAACAGGCTTGCTGACAGGAATACCCATGCTCCGTTATTTCGTGGCCTCCTGTGCCATTACAGCTGGAGAAAGGGCTGAAGGCAGACATCTGAGGGATGGCTTTCTTTTAAGAATTAATTCTATCCTATCTGAAAATGGCCTTGCAGTAGCTCCCTCCGACCCTGCCAGCTGACTGACCCTCCAATGGACAGGGCGTGACCTCGGCCATGGCCTTCTACTGCGACCACACTCTAATCCCAGCTCCCACACTGTCATGCCACATGGGACATCCACATGCAGCTCCCGCCTCTGTCCTCATCAGCAGAGATTTCTCCCACAGCTGGACACCATCAGGGCCTCCTGGATGCCCACATGGGATGCATTTTCCACTATCAACTCCTGTTATTGAGGACAGATGTGCATCTTAAAATTTAGGGCAATCTTGACTGCAATGGTCATGGGACACTTGATAAACTCTGCACTTCAGTGGCAGAAAAAACAAAAACAAAAACAAAAAAACCCTCACTTTCCAAGCTTATTTTCTGGGCAAGCCTGATCATGGAATGAAAGACCCTGCTTGCTTTTTTCTTTAGCATAGAAACTCTTTAATTAAATAACGGATTTGTTTTTCACTCCATAGGAGAATAGAACATTTTAATCTTTTATGCATGCTGAAGAACGTGTTTATTGAACAAAGGAAACAGACTGAAATCTCATTGGATAGGCTCACAAGGTGGTGAAGATGGACCTACAGAAGGACAGTACTTCACAGGGAGAATCTTTACGAGAAAGCCCAAGAACAAGAAAGACAAAGCTGGAGGATTTCAGGTCTTATCACACTTAAATGGGCAGGCAGGGCTAGTTGTGGGTCAGTCTGTGTAGGAAGTGAAGGTACCTTCAGTAGGAAACCCTCCAGGTCGGATCCTAGTCTATGGACATGGAGTCAGGAGGACCCTGGGGAGATCCCCTGGTCCCTCCTGCTCCTCATCCTCTTCTCACTAAAATACAAAGTGGTTGGTTGAGATCTTTATTTTGTCAGGAGGGCCTCCTGCTGTTGCTGCCTGGGTGGATGCCCTTCTCCGTGGATGCATGCATCACACATGCATGACCTTCTTTACAGCTATCACGCTGGGCACTAAGTGTGATCGTTTCCACCCTCATCACTGCATCTGCCAGGGTGGCCCTGTGACCTCCTGTTTTACTCTCAGAAAGCAGAGCTGTGTTAGCATATGGCACACACCCAATTTGGGAAAGCAATGGAGAGAGGAAGGAGGAAGGAAGGAAACAGAAAGAAAAGAGGGAAGGCAGGGAAGGGGGAAAGAGGACTTGCTATTCTCTCCTTTAAAACTCTTTCCTCAGCAGCTTGGGGACTGTGGTCCCCAGATTTTTTTTCTTCCAACTTCTCAATCCAGTTTCCTCTTTGCAGTATTTAGGTCTTAGTATCCCTTGGTATAGAAGACTGATTGGTTCTAATGGGAGTAATTGTGTTGACCCTTTCAGGAAACATGTTCGTTTTAACTGGACTTCCTGGGGATAAGGCCTGCAAGCGAGAATCCAGGGCTATAAGGCAGCCAAATGCAGGGTTCCTCAGTTGAGATGGCGCAAGTAACTTCCCGGGGCGAATGCTCGCAGTGTCTATGTTACAAAAGAGATTTGCTGTTGCCCATTTGGGCAGAGGCAATATGGACTCACCAAATAGTGCCTGTTTTTCTTCGTGAGGTGAGGAGTGCCAATGGCTATGAGCAGAAGGCGTGGGGGCCCTTTCAGGTAAAGGCAGTGAAGAGCAGAGGTGCCTGCCCTACCTCTGCTCCCCTCCTCAGTGGTCTGGAGGCCAAGTGTTCCACAGAGAGGGGTTTTGAGATGCAGGAGGCTGGCTTTGCCTCAGTGACAAATAAGCATTTACTGTGTCAGGCCAGTGAGATTTGGAGATTTGCCTTGTTGGAGGTTAGCATTAATTTCACAGACTAATACACACATTCTGCTATAAACCAAACTAAACTATATATATATATTCAATTAGTCATCAGAGTACATCATTAGTTTCAGATGTAGTGTTCAATAATTTATCAGTTGCGTAGACAAGCCAGTATCAACCAACCAAACAAAATATCAAGAACACTTCCACGGCAAGATTTCCTTAAGTTTTGATTGATGAATTCCTGCTCAGAAGGTAGATGTAAATTTGCATCTTTTTTTCCCAGGGAGAGCAATGTTTCTTCACTGTGAAATGAATATCAAAGTTGGAGAAATCAGTCATTTGTGAACTAATACATTTGTAAAATGGTAAGATGATGCAGAGTCTGCAAGTATGATTTTGTATCAAGTTGGAGAAGATTGCAATAACTCCTGTGAGCCCAGGGAAGTCACTTCATTACCTACATAATAGCTCATGCTTAAAAAATGAGGGTGACAAAACATGAGACACCCCTAACTCTGGGAACGAACAAGAGGTAGTGGAAAGGGAGGTGGGCGGGGGGTTGGGGAGACTGGGTGACGGTCACTGAGGGGGGCACTTGGCGGGATGAGCACTGGGTGTTATGCTATATGTTGGCAAATGGAACTTCACACACAAAAATGCTATATGTGTTCTTATTTCACCTTAATGCCGTATTTATACTTGTCTGTCCACAAAAGGTTGGGGGGGGGGGCGTGAGTGGCATACTAGTAGAATGTGTTAGAGCAAGTCTTGATTTTGAGGGTTCCAATTCTGACTTGGGGGACAGGTAGGAAAGGGAAGGCATGAGAGAGCTCATATTACGTCTTTTATCCTTACCTGCTCTCTCCCCATTCCTACCCTGCTGTACCTTACCACGTGGAGGAGGAAGTGTTCTGTACTTGGATTTGAGGGCCCTGATACCCAGTAACAAGGAGGGTTAGGGCCTACTGATGCATCCAGCTGAGCTCAGGACACTCACGTGAGACCATGTAACACAGGACACAACATATGTGCAGTCACATGCAAGCACAGTGCAGCTTCTTCCGAGGACTTGAATTGTATGCAAAGATGTGGGAACGAAGTTAAGGAATTTAACAGGTGGAAATTCAAAACATTCACATTATATCAAAGCATACCTAGGGAATATTAGGGATTAAAAACACAACATTTATTAGGAGTGCTGAAATTAAAGCACTGACTTCAGTGACAATTATTATTGTTATTTTTGCCTGCCATCAGCCCCCTTATATTTCTTTCTGCAGATTTCTAGGACTCTACGTTCATTGTTCTTTGCTGTTAGGGGTACTTTGATGGAAGTATTTGGGAAGCTCAGAGTGTCAGAAGAGTTTCAGATGGCTCTCCTTAGATGTTTATCTGGGCAACATTTGTCTCTGTACTGTTTAGAGCTTTAAGAAAAACTTGATATTCTACAGAATTGCTTGTAAGAGCTCTCCAAATACCCACTGAACATTTAAAAATAAGCAGTGGTTCTCCATGATACTGAGAATTAGAGAATGATCATTGTGATCGGTCAAATGTGTTACTAACTCTGAGGAAGGTCCAGTTCTTTGGAGTAAAGACACCGTATGTGAACCCACTTTAGCCAGAGGAGATCTGTTTTCAGTGATGGGTTTTCTGCAAGTAACTTTGCGATGTAAGGGCTTTGAAGTCTGGGCTATGTACATGAGGGGTCACTGAAGTGCAGCTTGCTTTCCTGGGAAGCCCTTTTCATGAAATTCCAGGAAACCAGCATCTTTACTGAAGGTGTGTGTTTCGTGTTTCTCTTTTTCCACTTTGGGCCCTCTGATGATCTGAGTGGCAGGAGCAGTGTGGTCTATAGGGATGGGGCAGAATGAGAGGGTGCGGTGCCTCTGGTCCCATTTCAGGGCACTCATATCACGCTTTTGGACTATTGCACAATTTGACTGACAGTGCCTTTTGTTTATGTAATAATTACCAGTTTACAGAGCAGTGCACATTAGAATCAGGAGTTAAAAAAAAAAAAAAGAATCAGGAGTTTAGACCAGGAAGGAATATTAAGAATCCTCTGAAAGTAAGGATGTTAGGATACCAAAGATCCTCATTGCTTCACTTTGCAGTTGAAGGCAATGAGGTCCAGAGGAGAGTGGGGTGACTTGTCCAAGATTACACAGCAGCACAGTATGGCTGAGATTAGAACTGGGATCTTCTGAGTCCAGCCAGGCAGTGCTCCTGCTCCCTGTGGGACCTCACCGCACCCCATGGGGAACTGGGTCTTTGCCTCAGCAGTGGTGGGCACAGAGGCAAGCACACCCCACTGGTTACCTTGCTGGCAACTACCTTTCAAGGTAGGAAGGGCAGGTCATGTATATAATTAAGAGCATCTCTAAGTGATAGGAAAACAAACTGAGCCTCAGAAACCATGAGTATCCTGTTTAAGGCATACACCTGGTAAGTGACAAAACCAGAATAGAATACAGTTACCCCAGCCTTGAGATCTTTCTACGCACATGCTGCCTCGGTACCCAGAACCCAGCCATGGTCCTGGAGGCCCAAAGCCTGCTGAGCACCTGGAGGGCAGCTGGAAGCCTTTCATGCAAACAGAGGAAAATCTAATCACAGACAACTGGATGAAAGATTTAAAAAAAGAGAAATAATTATTGGGATCTCTTATTCATACAACAAAAGAGCAATTTCCTTGCGTCGCCTAGGCAGGGATAGTGGATTGTGCAACAGGCTTTGCAGGAAGGAAAGAACATTTTGTCAGTTGTCACCTTTGGCCCACTATCTTGCCACCTGCTGACTTTAAGAAAAATTTGTCTGAAGATGAGGATTAATGTAATGGCTCATTCCATTACTTCTGTACTTTTTGGATGAAATTTGATCATTCCGCTTCACATTCCTTCTCCTCACCTGCTCTGGAAAGCAAATTGAATTCTTTGAAAGAAAATTCAGTCCAGACCAGAACACACACAGAACCAGCATCTACCCCTCCTCTTAAAACCTAAGGGGCTCCTCTTAGCCACAAATGCTTCTCTTCTGGTGTGTTTACACTGCACGGTTTATTCCATTAAGGTCCAATTTCAGGTGCTCAGTGAAACCCAGATGGCTCGAGCCTGGCTGTCCTGAAGAACATAAGCACCCACAAGTAAACAATTTCTTAGACTAACTTCCTCAGGGATTCGTTTGAAAGTTCACTGGAAACTCTGCTCATGGAGAGCTTACCCACCTTTAAAGGAGCTGGAGGTTGTTTTCTGGCCTAGCCCATCAGAGCCAGGCATCTTAGTGTGAATCTCGCTCCCCAGCCATTGTGGGCTCTGTGCACACCCGGGGAAGCTCACCCTGCTGCAGGGCCTCTTCCCAGTGCTTCTCCCAATGCGAAGTTCCCGGCTCAGCCTGCAGCTGCTTGGGAACTCAACAAATAAAATATCATCCAAATAGCTGCGCCCCACCCTCCCCACCACCATTTTTTAATAGTGCCTTTTAATGTATATAAAGCACATAATTGATGCTCTTTGCCTTATAAACATCTAGTTACAGGATTTTGAAATACAGGAGGCTAATATGTTTCATTTCCCAGTTGAGTAAACTGAGGCCCAGGGAGGTTAAGTAACATGTCTCAGGACCCCAAGCCGGTGAATGCTAGAGCAGAGGGCGGAATCCCAGGGAGGTTGAGTCCAGAACAACCTCCAACTACAGTCTTACCTGTGGCCCACCTACACGCCAGGGTGCGTGCCTCCAGCCCTCCTTCCTTCAAGACAGATTCATTTGTTCCTCTCTGTGATGCAGAGCTACCAGCATCCTTTCTTTTTTTTTAAGATTTTATTTATTTATTCATGAGACACACACACACACACACACACACACACACATACACACACACAGAGAGGCAGAGACACAGGCAGAGGGAGAAGCAGGCTCCATGCAGGGAGCCCGACGTGGGACTCCATCCCAGGTCTCCAAGATCTCGCCCTGGGCTGAAGGCAGCGCTAAACCACTGAGCCACCCGGGCTGCCCCATCCTTTTGTTTTTGAATAATTTTTGCATTTATCATCTGTGTCGCAAATGCTAATACTGAATGATTCTTGTGCTGTTCAGGGCTGTCAGTTTCCTCCTCACTAACCCAAAAGAACTCTAGGGAGGGGTCTCATCAAGTGCTCCATGTTCAGGGTAAAGCAGGGATGGCACCTACCACTGATATGGGTTGAGTGCTTTGTCCCACTGTTAAGTCCAATGAGGTTGTGCTGTATTACGTTGGTCATGGTGGATCTGGGTTCTTCTATGGTTGATTGTAGGCAACCCTGTCTGTCTGTTTGGGCCCTCCTCAGGCATGCTCGGCTGCCCTCTCTCCCACTGCTCGCCCAAGCCCAGGGCTGAGTCCTCTCCACTACTCACGATCCACCGCGCTCTTCATGTGTACCCGCTCCTTGCTTCATTCTGCCTCCGATGCTCTTCTCATTTACTTCGCCTTTAAAGGTCTGCTCAACCTCACCTCCTCTGTAGGAAAAATAATTTGTAATTTCCTCTGTGCCCATACATGCTCACAGCCCCCGGCTATCCTGCGAGTCTAGAACTTGCCTCCTTGCTTTATGGTCATTTATTTGCTCATCTTCCTCCCTTGCCAAGCCTGGGTGCTCCCAGAGCCCCAGGACCTGTTGTATGCGTCTTTATACCCCTCCTGCCCTGGGTCCCGGCACAGCCCTCGGAACTGTGGGGCCTCAAAATCGTTTGGGAATGAGCAGGTAATTTAACTTGCCTCGTGAGATGCGCCAGCAGGAAGAGAGTTCACAGAGGGGGCGAGGGAGGAGCTGCTGGCGCGGCCTCGGCCCATGCGGAGGGCCCACGGCAGACCATAGAACCCCCTCGAGCTTGTGGCCAGTTCCCCCACACCAAAAGACCCACATCCTTAGTGAAATTCTCGTTGATTTGGAAAAATTAAGCCCAGAGGTGGATTCACCGCAATGAAACGATAGGAAATTCGCCCGCCCACGCCCTTTCTAAGGGCCTTCTTCACCTGGACTTGCAAGTTTGTCTTTCCTTCCTATAAAGATGAGCCTTTATATTTATATAAAGAGAGCCTATAAAGATGTAGGACTTTGTGTCTGCGTGAGTGGGACTTGCTTCTGGATTATGGGTGTCCCTTGGGTCTGCCCGCAGAAGAGGTTGCAGCATCACTTTCTAGAGCCTCGGGGATGGCTGCACCTGCTTGTGGGGGGCGGGGGGGGGGGGTTCATGTGAGGCTCTTCCCGAGGACCTGCAGATTCTTCAGCGGATGAGAGACTGGGTCCTGCCAGGCCCTGATTCCCCTTTTCACAGGTAAACCAAGGGACATTTTATTTAGGAGGAAGTATAGAATTTACCCTCCATGACATCTGCCTCAAAAAAGATAGAGGACGCCTGGGTGGCTCAGCGGTTGAGGGTCTGCCTTTGGCTCTGGGCGTGATCCAGGAGTGGCGGGATCAACTCCCATATCAGGATCCCCATGGGGAGCCTGCTTCTCCCTCTGCCTGCCTCTCTGCCCCTCTCTCTCTCTCTCTGTGTCTCTCATGAATAAATAAATAAAATCTTTAGAAAAAAGATTAGAAATAAACTCTGCACAACATGTTTTAACTGTGTTATATATTTTTCAATTTTTTTTTTGTGTTTATTATGCCATTAAATCCTTCCACATGCTCTGGAAGGTAGGTTGAGGAAAGTGTCATATCTCTTACCAGGTGAGGAAGGTGAGTTCAGGGTCACTCTTGTGAGGTCCCAGGGCAACCACTGTCAGGGTTGAGGTCGAATTTGAGTCCCTTGTTGACTTATACTCTGTCTCCTTCGTGGTTTTCAGAGAGGAAAAGTATCAGAAGTCAGGTGGAGTGGAGAAGGGACATTTTTCCCCCAAAAGGGTTGTGAACATGGGAGCTGGTCTTCCAAGGTTGGGGGAGGTGATCAGACAAGAAGTGTTCAAGACCCGAAAAAACTGTGTAATGCATGTGTGGTGTGTGTGTTTGAGGTGTGGTGTGTGTGCATGCATGTATGGTCGGTGGTACATGTGGTTTGTGTGTGTGCGTGTGCGTGCACACGTGTGGCGTGTGATGTATGTGTGTATATAGTTTGTGGTGTCTGTGTGCATACATGTAGTGGGTGTGCATGCTTGTGTGGTTCGTGGTGTGTGTGTACATGCATATGTGGCAAATGGTGTGTGTGTGTGTGGTTCGTGGGGGTGTGTGGTTTATGTGTGTGCATACATGTGTGATGTGTATGTGTGTATTTTGTGATGTCTGTGTGCATTCATGTGGGGTATGCGTGTGTGTGCATATGTGTGTGCAGGTTTGGGGAGTGTGTTTTACCCTGGAAGATCTATTTAGGCAAGAAGGTCGGAGACTAACTGATGTCAAATCCACAGATGGAAATTTGGGGGAAAGAGAGAACCAAAGGAATTTAAGAGTGGCAGTGATTTGATTCGTTGGCAGGTTTGGTGGATTATTCTGAATTTAGGATTGAAAGAGGCAGCTGGAGTTTAGATATTTTTAGTAATTAACACCTTATTAATACTTTGTTTCCCAGTATAATGTCCCCTCCCCAAGGAAACGAAAACACTACCTCCCCCTTCGTGCCAAGTTTCCTGTGTAAAAACAAAAGAGGCCATGAGCCATCACCCTTCCTAGGGGCCAGTGTGATTAGGCCTGTGGCTTATTAGAAATTCCTACCTGCATTTTCCTGGCGAATACAAAGCACTTTAGAAACACTTTCTTATTTTTTTTAAAGATTTTATTTATTTGAGAGGGAGATAGAGTGAGAGAGCGAGAGGGAGAGAGAGAGAGAGCACAAGTTGTGGGGAGAGGCAGAGGTAGAGGAAGAAGCAGGCTCCCCACTGAGCAGGGAGCCTGATGTGGGGCCTGATCCCAGGACCCTGGGATCATGACCTGAGCCAAAGGCAGACACTTCACTGATTGAACCATCTGGGTGCCCAAAATATTTTCTAATAAATCTTCGTAATCTGTTCAACAATATTCAGGATCTGTAAGAGGTGAGGAGCAGGCCTCACAGTAGCAGTACTGGATTGGTCTAACTCTGGACTATACATTTGTGATGTGTGTAACATATCCACACTGAAGGTAGAACCAAGCCTGTATCTGTGAACCACAAACACCAGCTCCCTCTTTCCTAGGGCCATTTTACATTGTGGATGTCATATCGCAATGATTTCTTTGACTTGGTTCTATTTAATTAATTGTTGTTTTTAAAAAAAAAGATAATGAAATCCCACAAGTTCTCCTACACTTCTGATGTTTTTTGACAAAGACATAGGCCTGCAAGTCAAGCAAGTGAGGCATGTTTTTGCATGGAATGATGAACAGAGTCCCCAGTGAGCTTCCTGATCACAGTGCCTGGTGTATAAGCTGGTAGCCTAACGCATTCTTTGACTGTCGAGCGTCTGGTTTAATACATAGCTGTGTGTACACACGTTTTCATAAATAGATACACATCTTTGAATTCCAGTGCCAGACGAAGCTTAGCAGGCGTAGTTGGGGAGTAGTTCAGCTGCAGGGGAAGAGGGGAGGATGTGGCCTGGCTGCTCTGGGTCCCTTTTTAGGCCACAATGTGGGTGGGGGTGGAACCAAAGGCCCGGAGCCACGGAAGGTGAGTGTGGAGACAGTGGTTGAAATCGGGTGGATTAGGGAGATGAAAAAGGGAGAAAGATGAGAGGTAGGGGATTAGCAGAAAAGAAGTGTCAACTCCAGAAGAGAAGCCTTGGGTTTTATGGAATGTGCTCCGTGTAAAAAATAACTGCATTTTGATGTCTCTTCCAGGCTTTTCATAGCTAGACAGCTGCAGAGGCAGAGAAAAATGCAGAGGCTGAAGTGGGAGGAGTGTGTTCAGGAGATGCCTGATCTTCGAGAAAGGTCCCCGGCGGTGACCTGCACACGGTGCTCTCCCTTACCTCACACACACCTCGAATACTTGGCCATGCTGCTCAGGGGATCGTGTCGTTCGTGTGGCACACTGTTTGTGAAGGTATTATTACACTGTTAAACATGTAGTTAGACAATGTAAGTGTGGCTTTTGATTTTCAGGTACGGCTAAGCATGCATATGCCTGCAGCACACGCGCACGCCCAGGCACACGGGCACGTGCACACACTCGCTACACACACACACATGCACGCGTGCGCACGCACGTTCTGAGATGGTTTAACTTGAGACTTTACCTTTGTTCTCGGGTCCTGTCAAAGTATTTAATATGAGGCAGTGCACATTGACAAACAAAAGCGCTGTCACTTTGATGCCTATGCCTGGAAAGATGTGCTTGTTGGCCACCAAAAGCTCCATTTCCGTACAGTTAATCTTAGGGGCTTCTGTTCATGCTCAATTCTGATTTCCACTTTGTAGAGACTTGCCTCTGCTGTTTGGACAGGTGAGAGCATCAAACACACGATTCTGTTAAAATACTAGCTTGTTTGTGTGAGGACAGAAGCATTTTAGCATGTATCAGATACTCCTACTGTCTATTCTGATGGCTTTTTATTTATGGAATATTGGCATATTGTTATCTGTGAGTCTTTTCAGTTGTTTTTGGAAGAGAGATTTGGAAAAACATGAATGATGGGCGCAGCCACGGACAGCCAACTCTAAATTAAATATTCACTGCTTGGTCTTGCCAATTTATTTTTAAAAAAGAGAAATTAGCACGAGTTCATTTAATGTCTTGCAAGGTCCAAGCCAGAAATAATTCCATAATCCTAAAAGATCGCTCCTCTTTAACGCTCCTGTTTAAGTCCTAAAACAGGTCTTTAAATACATGTGCCTTTATCTTAGCATTTTGCTCTCTCTTGAATGTTTCTCTAGGCATGGGGCTTTGGGCTCTGTCGAGTGCACAACCCCTTTCTTCTAATTCTCCTGAAAACTAATCTATTTTTGGGGAGCCTTTCCAGGGCTTTGCGTTTCAGCTTTCATATTTTTATCATGGGTACAGAGGGAATTTGTCTTCCTTATTGGATTCTGCACAAGGAGGGCCCTGGATGAAAGTGGGTGTGTCTCTTATTCAAAATGTAAAATACACTTTTGCAAAACACCCGATTAAAACCAACCGCAATGCTGAGAGGACACCTTGGGACAAGAAATCATTTACATGTCAGGGTTCTTTCATTCTTTATGATAACTTGCTGCTGGAAATGCTGCGGCTCCTGGATCAGCCCTACCTTAAACTGATATCCAGCAGTGAAATTTGAGTTTTGATGTATGTTGTATAATGAGACCCACTTACAGTGCTCTGAGCCTAAAATCTCATGAAAACTATTTCTGTAGGATCCCTTCCATATTTCCTGTTTCTAGGGATGTAATTAGATTTATGTATGACTTCACAGGCTGTTGTAGCTTCGGTTATGGTTACAACCAGGGTGGGCTGTCAGAACTGTAACATTGCCAAGGGCCCTATTGGTGTGCTTTTCCCGGGTACCCATTTGACTTCCCTGGGACCCCATGGCAGGGTCCAGTGGGTCAGATACGGTCCTGAGCTGAGGCCTGGCTTTATCCCATGGTTCCCACCCCCTTCTTATCTGTTTGTCTGTTTGTCCTTTCATTCTTTCATATAACAAATATTCATTGAGAACCAGGTGTTCTTTTCTGCCCAGAATACAGATGAGGACGGGGTCCCCACTCTTTGAACAATTAGGTCTGTGTGTAAGTTACAGAAGTAATTGGTTCCTACTGCCCAGCAGATTGGAAAAGTGTGGAAGTGTGTGTGGGGAGAGCAAGGAGTAGGAGCAGAGTGTGAAGGACAGGTGGGAGAGGTAGGAACCCTCTAACTGGGAGTCTCCAGGAGGAGGCAAGGAGCCCACTCTTCCAGAATCCATCAGGGAAACCTGCATGCTGGAGAAGGAAGGGCAGGTGGGTGTACACGGGATGGCTCTCTATAGCTTTTGAAGCTATCATAGAAATTGTACTTGACTAGTTTGTTTTTAAGCATACCATTTAAAAAGATTTATCAATTGCTAATAATTCTAAGGTAATGTAGACCTCTTGGGAATATACCTAATATTTAGAAAAGCACATTTTATTGTTAGTAATCAAGATTCCAACATTCCAAAAAAAATGTTCAACATTTCACATGGGATTTTTCAGGTATAAACGATTTCCTTTGAATCCATGTTTATGTCATTTCCTATTTTGTCAACATTTTAGAGTTTTCACAGTTCTCTTGCGAATTTCTCAAGCAGCATGGTCACCTCTGGTTTGCTAGTTCTAGTATGAGTATCTAAATTACTTTGTAATGGTTTTGGCTTTGGTTTTCTCTCTAGGTCATTTCTTACTTTTCTCCCTCTTAGCATTCAGCATGTTAGTCATTTCAGTGGTGTTCTGTGAATTGTCCTGCTTTTTCTAAATTCATTTTTGTTATGATTTGATTTTAAATTATCTTATTTCATTGTGGTTAGCTCTTGAGAAACTTTCACTGTACTCCAAAGTTTGCATGGATATAAACTTCAAGTAAATATATTTATCCTTTCTTATTGATGTCTGCTATCTTTTCCTTAGCACATTTTCATTCAAGGCTTATTCTGTGCCTAACATAATGATAGGCTTTGGGAATATACAGATTAAATAGAGTCTATAGCATGTTAGCATAAGGAGTCTAAATAATGGAACTTTATCTGTAGTCTCTTGTTGCTTTTAGGTAGCATTTTACTTTAATAAATGTAGTTTATTATACTATAGAGATGGATAACACACCCTCTATTCTTCCATAATGATCTGGTTGTAGGATGTGATACTACCTTTTTGTTTTCCTTCCAGTGACACATAAGGCTTCACCAAGCTTCAGTATGAAATTATGTTTCTACTAACTGACTTTTTTTTTAGATTTATTTATTTTAGGTGGGGGAGTGAGTGGCAGAGGGAAAGTGAGAGAGAGTCTTAAGCAGACCCTCAGGAGGCTCGATCATGACCTGGACCTGAGGCTTAACTGACTGTGCCACCCCGGTGTCCCTCTACTAACTGACTTTTAAGGCAAATATTGATAGTACTCGACTTTTTGTATGTCTGATTTTTGAAAACTCAAAAGTTATACCTTATTAAAATTTACTAGCTAATTCCTGATTTCTTTTTCTCTCTCTATCTCAAAAAAACAATAGACAAAAAGCAACTTCTCACACCTTGATTAGCTCTAAAGTACTTGTGGTCCCTTGAACTATTTAGGTCAGGTGACTTCTACGTGAGACCCATTCAGGTTCTTTGCTGAATGCATAAGTGTCACTTTTCCCCCAGTAGATACAATAGCCAATAAAGCCAACTTTAGTGTTGTCACTTGGTGGTTGTTTTCCAAGATGGTAACTGAGATTTCAACGTATGTCAAGCTATGGGATAGTAACTGAAAAATTCTGCTAATTTGGATAGAACTGTGCAATGTGCAATAGATACGAGCTTGATGTTCCATTAACTATTTGTCAAACAGCCGATAAAATATTACAGATGTGAAATTTTTAAACCTTATTTGCTTTTCCAATCAAGCTTTAGCTTAAAACACAGAATCCACTTTAGATATTTTAAGCAGAAATGACTGTGCTTTAGGGAGTTTTAATGCTCACACAATTATCAGAAGGACTAGGGAAGTAGCTACCAGGCTAAGGCTCCAGAAATAATGCCTAGAACAAAACTTCTGGCCAAGTCCAGGATGAGGGAGTCTGAAGCTAGGGATGGAAAGTTAAAAGCAAGATCTACTCCCTGTCTCACCTGTGACTGCCTCTTAATACACAGAGGGGAAGAAAGCCAAAAGGAATCAATCTCTTCTACCTCACTTCCATCCTTAAAATTTTAATAATACTTAATATCATCAGGACCTCTAGCTGAAAGGGAGACTGAGAAATGTAGTTTTTAGCCTCTCAGATTCTAGTCTAGTACTTCTACAGAAGTACTCTGGAAAGGGATGAGAATGAATGCCTAGTGCCAGTTCATTACATCCAGCAGAATGACAGAAGGAGAAAGTAGTGCATATGCAGATAGATGCCATGGGAGGAGAAGGCTTCTTGTAGTGTCTGTTACTGGAAGCTTCTATTATCAGGACAATCAACCTTCCTCACATTTGCCATACTTGAATAATGATTGTCAGGAAAGTTTTGGTCAAGTCTAGGTCTGTTCAAGAAGGAAAGGGAAAGTGAGACATGCAGGTGGCTGAAGGAGTATTAATGGAATCGGGTTCATGCTAATGCACCCTAACCTCTACCTCCACTGCAGACTGATGCAGAGGTAGCAGGAAGGAATCCAGAAGCATCTTTGATTAATGCAAAATTCACATGGTATGAGGCCACCTGGATCTGAACTATTCTGTGAACTGGGAAGCATTTGTAATCTAGGTATTGAGAAACATAGTCATGTTAAGTTGGGTCATCTATCATAAGCAGAGTCAACAAACATGTTAGGCCACAGCCATGTCGAACACCTTGTGTGGTTGGTCTCGGAGGTGATGCCAAAGCATAATAGTGTGTCTTTGGATGAGGCAGATAAACTCTGGCTAAGTTAGGTGAGCATTGTACCTATTACCTATTGGTTAAGAGGTGGCATGGAGCCAGGTCTTGAAGGATGCCTATGGTATCATTGGGAGAAGGTGTTCACTCTAGGCAGAGGCATTAGGATGGGTAGAGGAGCAGTGGCCTTTTGATTCAAAAACTTCAACACCCAAAAAACAAATAATCTGATTTAAATGGTCAGAAGAGGGACACCTGGGTGGCTTAGCAGTTTAGCGTCTGCCTTGGGCTAAGGATATGATCCCGGGGCTCGGGATTGAGTCCTTCATCGGGCTTCCTGTGAAGAGCCTTCCCCCTCTGCCTATGTCTCTGCTTCTCTCTCTGTGTGTCTGTCTCTCATAAATAAATAAATAAATCTTTAAAAAAAGTAAAATGGTCAGGATACATGAACAGACATCTCTCACAAGAAGATAAACAGATGGCCAACTGACACATGAAACGATGCTCAACATCACTCATCATCACTCAACATTACTCAACATCAAAATTGCAATGAGTTATCACCCCACACCTATCAGAGTGGCTAGAATCAAAAACTCAAGAAGCAATAAGTATTGATGAGGATGTGGAGAAAAAGGAACACTTTCACACTGTTCACACTGTTGGTGGGCATGCAAACTGGTGTTGCCACTCTGGAAGACAGTATGGAGGTTCTGAAAAAAGTTAAAAATAAAACTACCATATGACCCAAAATTGCACTACTGGGTATTTACCCCCAAAATACAAAATTGCACTACTGGGTATTTACCCCCAAAATACAAAAAATAATTCAAAGGGATACATGCACCCCTATGTTTATGGCATAATTATTTATAATAGTTAAATTATGGAAGCAGCTCAAGTGTCCAATTATAGATGAATGGATAAAGAAGATGTGATGCATGTCATATCTATCTATCTATCATCTATCTATCTATCATCTATCTATCTACGATGGAATATTACTCAGTAATAAAAAATAAAGTCTTGCCATTTGCTAAGACATGGATGGAGCTAGAGAATATAATACTAAATGAAATAAGCGAGTCAGAGAAAGACAAATATCCTAGGATTTTACTCCTGTGTAGAACTTAAGAAACAAAATAAATGAACAAAGGGAAAAAGAGACAAACCAAAAAACCGTCTCAACTCTAGAGAACAAACTGGTGGTCACCAGAGGGGAGATGAATGGGGAATGGAGGAAATAGGTGATGGGGATTAAGGAGTGTACTTATCATAATGAGCTCTGAGTAATGTATAGAGTTGATGAGTCACTATATTGTACACCTGAAACTAAGATAACACTGGATGTTAACTATACTGGAGTTAAAATTTAAAAAAACTTAATAAAGGAAGAAAAAACCCCAAAGAGTGTAATTTTCCTCTTGCTGTTTTGGCACTGGATAGAGAATGGTTGAAATTTACCAATCACCATAACAATTTTTGGTACAATTTTATAAGGAAACTCTTGCTTTGGCTTCTAACGAGACCCTGTGGCCTTAAGAATCTGAAGAGATTTTGTGGTTTGGTTTTATTTTCATAGAAAGACCAAAAAAAAAAACGTCTGGAACACAAATTGATTCTGTGTTTTAGGTTTGCTGTATAGCTTCTGACGACCACAAAGCTCTCAAGCTTTCAAACTTATATTAACTGAAATGAACAAGAATATCTTCAAATTCAGAGAAGCCCATGAGCACTGCAGGAAGTTCACAGCTTTCTGTTTGCCTATGATTGGCCAAATGCCTCTTTTTAGCCCTAAGAGTTGGAAGTAGGAGTCACCTATAATTTTATGTTTCTTGAAAGTTTTCCTTAGAAGTCATTTTTAAGTATCTCATTTTTAATTCTGTATCATATTTTTATTGCCTTTATATTTTAGGTTAAACATGCCTATAAATAGCTTAGCCAACTGGAATGAATTCTTTACCCAAACTGGCTTTACTGTCTGATGAAAATTGCATTTTCTCAGGGAAAGAAAGAGAAGATGAATTTTTTTTTTTCTGGGTACTTCCTCAGAGCTTTGTTTCTGCAGTCTGTACCAGCGTTTGGGCATGAAATTTTTTTGAGGGTTTTTTTTTTAAAGGCTTTAGTTACCATTTACCCACACGACTTCTTTCATCCCCTCTCATATAATTATTCTATTTGTTGGAACCAAGACATGCTGAAACATTACAGGGAATGCTTCTCTCACAGGCAGACTGGAAGTGGGATATAATAGTGACCTAAAATACAGTGTGCTGGTACAATTCTAAGCCTAGAATTTATGAATGTGGGAACTGGGAAGCGGTATTCTAAGGAATATTGAAGGAAGTGGTATCTAAGGAATAATTTGGCAACCTGAAATTTTTTTCCCTAGGCAAAGTAGCATGATTAGTTAGAATATAGTTTCTGTTGACTCTCTTTGGATTTGAAGTTGCCTTGAGCCCCCATGTAACTATGGGTGGTTTCCTTAACCCTCTGCACCCCTGGCTCCTGAAAGAGGGTATATTATTAAGCAGCTAGCTCACAGGGTTAGTAAGAGCATTACATGAAATTAAATTGCATTCATAAAACTTTACAAGACTCATCACAGTTCCTGGAATAGTGAGGGTACTAAATTAATGTCATTATTGCAATTAATGCTATTAATGACTTTTGTCCAGCTTGGGCCTATGTACATAGCTGGTTCTTTATCTGTTAAATTTAAGTAAATGCTGAGCAACTTGGTGAGTTATTGTTATTTATTGTTAAATGGAGCTATTTACCAGCTCAGGAATGTGATGTTTCTAACAAGTGCTACCCATGGCCATGGGGAGATTTATCTGGTACAGGGTAGAGACAAAATCCGAAGGTGGTTGTAATAAAATGGTGAGCTACAATATTATGTGAGATGGCCTCTTTACACACATTACTGAAATAAACTTTTATGAAAAGAACATCAGTCAGAAGGAATGTGGATGTGCCTCTAGCAAGAGCAGACAGGGCGCTGATCTCTGGCAGCTTCGCCAAAGTGCTCTCACTCCCTCCTAGGTACGGCCTTCATTTCAAGGGGCTCTCTGAGTCTCCTTTCCTTTACTAGTAAAACAAGACTGATGCCTGGGCTTGAGGTGGTTTGATAAGCTCTTTTGTAAAATTGTTTTTAGTAGTTATTAAGTATTGAGTAGTTAATGAAATTAATTAGAACTAATGCAGTGAGTGGCATATGATTGGTCCCCAATAAATGAAGGCCAAAAGAGACCAAAGATGTCCCAGAAGTCATGATGAGAAATGCAGGGACATGTGTACTTAAAGAAAAATCTTCAAAGCACAATTAGTAATAAATTTGAACTAAGTGACTGATCACATTTGGTTTCTTCCAAGGGTACAGAACATAGACTTCTTTTAGGAAGGCAGTTTTATTTTTCTTAATTTCTGCCTCTGGTACTTTATGACTTTAGGCAGGTTACTTAACTTCTCTAAGCAATGTGGGCAAAGCACATTTTCAGAAATGCAAAAATATTGTCTGTAAAACATTTTATGTGCTGTGATGTGCTTGGGTAGATATTTATGATGCTGTTATCATTATTTTTCCCAAAGATCAAGCCTGAGATCTGGTTTCTGGGGCTCCTGTGGAATTATCTACATAATCAATGGGCTCCATCATTTTCATACCTTACAGCACCTGGTTATCATGATACAAGGGTCACCGAGTTTATATGGGCAGCTCACTTCATTCTGCTCCACAGCTGCCAAACAAGACCTTACCCTTGACCAATCGCTTTGAAAATATATGCTGCAGGTTGTGACAAATTGTGGCGGGGTGAGCACAGACACATCCTGGCTCCTGGAGACACAGTTGGCAGGGTCCACCCTTCAAAGGATGAAGGATCAGCTTTATCTTAGGAGCTAAAAGTGGACCAGGAATGGGTGTCACCCACTGGTCCCTGAGTGTCCCATGGAGTAGTGGCCTCTACTGCAAGCTAACATTCTCAGGAGCTCAACCTGAGCTTGCAGTGTGGGTTTGACTCACTTTGCTGGTTTATAGTTTTGGAGTAGAACTTGTCCTACTAGTTAAAACAGTCAATCTCCTGGTGGCTCAGCTGCAATTCTGTGGTTGTCAGTATCTGGCAAATTCCAAAGCAGTCTTTGGGGAATGCTTCTGGGTCACTCAAGTGTCTGTGTGGAATTTGGGGTAACCAGAACAGGGATTGCTTCAACCCCTGCCCCAATAAGACACACATATCTGTTCAGTCTCGCAAATTTAGAGGGGAATCTTCAGGGCACTAACCCAATGGCTGTATGTCAGAATTGGCACTGGAATTTTTTGAAAAGTTCTATTTCCTGACCTTGATTCTGGAGATTCTGATTGGCTGGGGCAGCACAGACAGCAGCATGAGAAACCTTCATTTCAATCCTGCAGTGAGAAACCATCTGCATTCATTGATTGTAGGACTTACAGACACACCCCAATTTTTCTATATATTTATTTATTTATGGCTAAATTCTAACTGAGCATAAGAGAAAGGAAAGCATTTTCTTTGATAAGCTGTTGCTGGTTCAGTGGGTCTAGTGTGGGGCCTGTCTTGGTGTATTTGTTATTTTCAGGCTCCTCTGATGATTCTAGACAGGGTTTGGAATAACGTGACTGAGAGAATTTTAAAATGTGAGCCTCTCAAGTAAACTCTGGAATTCCTAACTCCTCAGACTATGCCAGTCATGACCTGGGGCCTTCGGAGGACCCAAAATTCCTCTCTGGTCTCAGTGAGGCATTCACCAGTTCTCTGGATAGCAGAATGCAAATGTTGAGCCCCATGGCATGTTTTGATCATCTAAGAAATACCATTTTGTGTGTGTTGGCAGGAGGAGGCCTCCTTGAGCTGAGATGAACCACCTTTCCTGATTCCTGCGTAATACCCCCAACTCTGCTCATTTGGTCTCTGGGTAAATCCTCCTAATGGTGGTGAGTGCTGGGTGGGGACTGCCCTCAGAGGGCCTGCGATGAAAGGACAATAGGAGGAGGGAAGGACTTATGTGTATTGTGATTTCCTTCTTGAAAGCAAAATTCTGCACCTTATGTGATCCAACCTCATACTCTGAGTATACTGTGTATAATAGCGGACACTAGAGGATTTCCCAACCCTGCCTGGCTCCGTCCCATGGAGGCAAGAAGGGACCCAAGGCTGCCCACCGCCTCCTGCTAGTGAATACCGTGGCCAGCAGTGACTTCTTCCATTACAAAGGAAGGTGACTATTGATGGGACAGCCAAGGTCTTAGTCTAGCAAAGTGATACTGTGGATTGAAAAGGAATCCTGACCCTGTCAAGCCCTCGGCGTATGGTCTGCTATTCCATGACACAGTTTTGAACTGGAAAGCAGTTTTGCGGGCTGCGATCAATGGGTAGGACGATGCCTTCCTATTGCTCAGAGGAATATGATCACATAAGTGGTATAAAGTCAGCAGCTGGGGGGCAGATCTATACTTATAGGAGGAAAGGGAGAAGTACTGAGGTTGGCTGAAAAGTCAAGCCCTCTGAAGTGATACATTATTAAAAAACCACAACATTTCTCTGACAATGTGATTCTTCACGGGAAGAATGTACAAGCTTTTTTTTTTTTTTTTAAACAGAATTTTTATTAAGCAGGTTATTTTTAAGATAAAAAGGTCAGCTCTAGGCAGAAAAGGTAACTTATAATTACTACCATTATTTTTTAGCAAATGGATTACTGTGAAAATATCATCCCTGTGTCAAAATCAATGTTTAAAATAGGCAGTTGATTTCACAAACTTCTCTTCGCAGATTTTCTCCATCCCCTGATGCCCTCCTACCCCCCAGGGAAGTTCCATGTCCTGCCCCTCAGCCCAGGATTCCTCTTTGTCACCTTCTCCATCTGATCATCTGCAATGCATCCTTCAGCCACCAACTTCTATGTCCCTGATTCAGGGACAGTTTCTCCTCCTCCCTCTAGACAAAACTGATTGCTCAAACATCAGTGCTCTCTACCTCTAGCACATTTGTCACACCTCTGTTATAAGAGATTTTCACATCGCATGGTAATTTATTCTGTAAATGTCTAGCTGCCTTACTATGCTGGAAAATCTAAGAGAGCAGACAGTGTTGGGTGTCTCTGTATTTCTAGGCTCTGGCAAGGTGTCCAAGGCAGAACAGGCACTCTGAGAATGTGTGCTGCTCAGTGGATGAAGGCATTAGTGCGGGATTACACGGTCTACAGGAAACTGGGAACTGCATCACCTTCCTTCTTATCCAGGGAGATGCTAACACATGGCAGGTTTTGACTGTAAAGTACGATGACTAGAAGGAAGTCCCCAGAATAACTCCCACCTTGGAAAGACATAGGCATCTTACACTCGCAGGCTACCTAGTAAATACTAAGTGCTCATGATGTTGGTTGGACACAAAAACCTTAAAATATGCATTATAGGCATTATTAGCTCTTGGTGGAGGAGACGACCGGCACCTAAAGGGAGCAGTGACTTCTTACCAGGCATCACCTAGCAGGCCTGGGCCAGTGTGAGGCTCCTTCTCTGGTTCCCAGCCCTGAGCTCAGTTCTCAAGCCCATGGCAGAGCTTTGGTAGAGCACAGACTTCAGAAAACCAGAGCCCCAGCCTTCTCTGTTTCTAGGTTTACCTCTTCAGGAAAGTCAGTGATCTGGATATGCACTGCAAATGCAAGCCCCGGCAGTCCTGGCAGCCGTGTGGGTGGGGGCACGTGGGAACTTGTCTTCCGAGTTGCCTGTGTCCCAAATGGCATGCAGAACTCCTGAGGACCTCAGGTCCTGTAAAGCAGTGAGGGCGGCTGTGTGAGGCTTCCATCTGTCATTGTCAGCTCCAGAATTCACATCGATTTTGCTGTTTCTAACATAAACTGTGACTATTGCTGAGGCTTGAGGGTTTGTAACGAGCAATAAAATACAAGTGGACGTTCAATTTACTTAAAGCTTATACATGTCAGCACCTAACTAAATAAAAAAGAGGAGGAAAAATAAACTGACAATGATTAATATCAGTAATGATTTGTTTTGCTTATTTTCTAAAGTAGTAACTTGATCCTCTCTGTTTAAAATGGGCAGAGAAGTGATAGGAGGAAGCGCTAAGGCGATTGAGCTTCTGTCCTTTCCAGTTCCTTTGCCACTGTAGGAGAAACTTGGTTTCTCTGTGGAGTTAAATGTGCAGGTATTAATTTTCATTCAGCAAGAAACATAGAAATGAGGTTATGAGTGTGTTAGCAAAGATAAACTTGTCTAATTTAACAATGACTATTCGTATAAACTGGTTATCAGAGCAATGGTTGGTGAAATGCTGATTTCCTAGCATTTGTAGGTACAAACTGTGACATCATTCATTGAAATCATTAAGGCACGCTTAATATTGGCAACTTTTGCTTTCTGTATGAGCAAATCAAGATGATAATAGATTTGGAGGTTGACAAGAGCTTGGAGAATTGTTGAGACATTTAACCTTTGCTTTTAGTTGAGATGCTAGGAAAACCACCCTATCTCCATACGTTCCTTGGGAAGATAGTTAATGATAGTGGGTTCTCCTTAGGATCTCAGCATGCTAATCTCTACATAGTTTCCTTTCTTCTCACACTGCTTTGGAGGGCGAAGGGTTTCAGGCATTATTCTTCCTTTCTGAGTGTTCTCTGGTTTGATGACTTGGGCTAGTAGACTGTGTTTTGCAACTGGCCCCAGGAACTCCAGAATGTCCCTATAAAAAAGGCCCAGATACTGCCAGTTAAATAGTGTCAAGACACCCAAATGGAGCTTTGAATTACAGATTTGGGCTGTAAAGGAATTGGCAGTCAAGGTGTAAAGAGAGGCAGAGTGAGTGTTTCAAAATGGCACTCGCTCACAAATTACATCACTGGCTCTGGTTCAAAAGACGAACCTGGTATCTGAGCCTTTCCGTGAAATTTCCGGTAACACAGAGAGTGCCTGTGTGTACTCTGTCATCATGAGGAAGAGTGGTTGGTTAATTGCTTCTGAAGGGTGCCTTGAAATGAGAGATGGTGATGATGGTGAGAATGAGAGTCAGGCTCCCCAGGGACAAACATGGCCATGGTCCTCATTATTCGGACCTAAAAGGCTGTGACAGTTTGATTCTTCCATACTCAGAGGAAACTAAGATCTCCTTATCTCCTTCTTCTTTACCTATTGTTGGCTCATAAAAACTTCTCAATGAAAACAAATTGTTGACAAATAACCCCTTAACTTTAAAATGCTGGCTATGCTCTATAGATCAGATATCTGCAACCTTTGGTCCATGGGGTCTACCACCTGGTTTTGCAAATAAAGTTGTATAAGAACACAGAGCCTACCTCTGCTGACCCTGTTCAATAGAAATGTCACATGGGCCATGTATGTAATTAAGTCTAGTGACCACATTAAAAGAAGAAATATAAATGAGTAAAATTAATTTTAATAATATTTTTCATTTAATATAACATATGTAGCTGTCATTTCAGTAAGTAACAGTATACAAATTAATGAGATATTTACATTCTTTTTCTCATATAGACACTGAAATCCAGTGTTTATGTTACTCTTGGAGCACATCTCTATTTGTAGGAGCCACATTTCAAAGGATTAATGTCCACCTAACCAGATAGCACAGTTCTACAGAGCTGTGCTAGTACCTTGATCTTTCTTTCTCTGCCCAGACGATTCAATAGGTTGATACCCCACTGGCTCCCTCACCCTTCTCAATAATTGTAATCTCAATTCTGGGAAGATAGGAACTTCTTCGAGTTGAACTAGGTAATTCTAGCTTTATTTGGCTCTGGAATGGCGATACCTAAAAGTCCTAAAAGCAGAATAACTGAAGAACTTTCATATTGTACAATCTGCTTAAGATATTTAACTGAAGGCCCTGGGACTACTGAGAGGTAATTCCCTTCACTGGATCTTTACCTAAAAGGCCAGCTCACTTTTTTTTTTTCCTAATCAGTCTCTATTTATCAGGTTCTACAGTTTCTATTTTTTTTCTGTGGTAGCATAAGTGCTGTGCAAAAAAAGCTAAGCTGAAAACCTCAAAACTGAATAGAGAATTCAGCAAAGTCTTTGATGTCTGTTGAAGAATTCTCAAGGGATGCATTTGGTCAGACCCATAACTTCTCTTGCTCCTATGTTAAGTCAGATCATACTTTTGGCCGAATTGCTGAGAGGCTTCCTTCCAGATATATAGGAAGGAGAGAAAAGGCATTTATGTTTGCAGAAATTTTTATGTTTTTAAATTATGTTTTAAAGTGAGAAAGTTTTGTTATTTTATTTGGCTAAGATATATACTATAACATTAATATAAAACTCAAGATTGGTTAAACGAACAAAAAATAATAACCAAAACCAGAAAGATTTCTTTTTCATCAGAGTGATAAGGAGGAGAGAGAGAATGAGAATTAACTTATAAATGGTAGAGTATTTTGCTAAAGTCATCATATATATTTGAGTGTCATTAAAGCCATGGACAAGATTTTTTGTTTTTGAGTTTACAGCTATGTGTTCTCTGGGTTGCAAGGTTCAATCTTCCATTAGTTACCTACAGTCTAGAAGAACAAAGTTGTTTCAATTTAATGCTCATAATCTAATATTTAAAGCTGAGGGCTGAAATGAAGAACAAAATGAAATACCAGTCTGTGGGGTTCTAGTCTTTCTGTGGAGTTTTTATATATTTCACTCTAATTCCACTTGAATAGTTCATTAGATGCATTGATGAAATGGGCCAAATTGGATTAAGTGGAATTCTGAAGGAGGTGAAGTGGAGGGAGGGATGGGCAGTGGATACAATGGAACTAGAAGCTTTGATCCTTGGCCACCTGGGAGGTCTTGATTGATTTGTTTAGATTGTGAAGGTAGACAGGAGTCATCTTATTGTAAAGGAGTAGAGGACCTGGGTTTAAAGTGAGTTTCAGTGAGGTAACATGATAGTTCATTTCTGAGTCTTCCTTCTACTGTCAAATAGGATTGCTTATATATATTCTACTTATCCTACAGAATTGTTGTGGAAATCAACAAAATTAGTATGATAATACGTTGTAAGCAGAGAGGCCTAGAGAAATAAAGGTATCATAGTAACTTTCAAGAATGAATATCTATCTAGCTCATTAAAGGTTCAGCTCTGAGCTGCTTGGATTGTCCCAGAAAAACAAGCCTCATCATTTCAAAATGATGGGTTCAGAGAAAGTGCATAATGCCATTAGTCCTGGAGCATTGCAATCTGGGCTTGTATGAAAAATCTGTGTGTTTTTTTACGAGGACTAAAGATCTTATATAACCCTACGAGTGCACTTAGTTAGCTTTGGAAGAGCTAGGCAATTTGTATTTAGTGTGAAGTCTGATTACCTATTGAACAAGAAGAAAAGAAAATTTAGAAGTGATTGCTTTGGAAAATGCAGCAAATACCTATTTTCTTGCCAGAGTTTTATCTGAAAGGATGTCTTTTGTGGAGCAGGGAGACCTTTAGTTTGGAGATTTCTGATTTTTAAACATTTGTTCTGTTGGGCCTCACAGGTCTCCCGATGTTGGAAGGATCTTAGCAATAAAAATATTTTAACAGGTCCTGCTATTTAGCCATGAAATAGTAGAAGTTGCACACAGCATTCATTTAGAAATATATTTTTTTAAAATAGATCATGAGGAGACAACTTGAGGATTCATTTTAAGTCTGGAAGGTTTCAATTTGAGGAAAACCACTTCCCCAAGGAAGGTTCTTGAAATGGCTGCTGTGGTGGTTATGAAGGCACACAATGAGGCTCTCAGTTTGTCGAAGAGAATGTAAATATGGATTTGTTGGAAGGTGGGACAATCTCTCAATTTCTTTCTACACCTGCATTTTAAGCTGCTTAATAAAATAGAAGACACTCCCTTAGTTGCATTTATTGCATATGGTGTCCTGTCTCCCTTACTTCTTTTTCCTCCCTCTCTCTCATCCTTCCTCCTTCCACCTCCTCTCTTCAGGCTGGGGTAGGAGTCATTGTGCTTCAGATGTACCTACTCATGTCCCTCATAACATTCTCCTCATGAGTGTCTATTTTTATCCATGAAGAGCACTTCCTAGACTTGGAGGCATATTTCACCCGTAAGAGACACTTCAATTTGTTTTTATTCTTTGCAAAGAATTTCCCTAAATATTCTCCTTTTGGTTCCCTTTTCCTAGCTCTGACATACTCAATCTTCGTAATATTTAATACTTTCAGTACTGGCTTTCCCTTTGCCCTTGGAAGGCTTCTACCTTCCTATCTTCTGTTTTCACAGAGATAGGTTTTAAGATAGAACAGAGCTGTGCAATTTTGAAAGTCTTAACGTGCTTTGAGCCTCAATTGTTTTTTTCCAGTTTTATTGAGATGTAATTGACATATAACATTGTGTTAGTTTCAGGTGTGCAGCATAATGCTTCCATACATGTATATATTGTGAAATGATCACCATAGTAAGTTTACTTAACGTCCATTACTTCATATAGTTACAAATTTTGCTTTTTCCTGTGATGAGTGAACCTCAAATTCATCACTTGCAAAATGTGAAGAATCATTTGCACTTCATGGGGATTTGAGAAATAAAGTGACTGAGATGTAGTTGGCACCTAGTGCATTTATTGAATATATTTAAAAATGAACACATGGATGACCTGCAGTAAGCTTTTGACAAATTTCTTTAAACAGTTGGTTGATTGCCATATCAGACATGTTGGTCCTTGATTCAGGTGTTGTATTCTTGAAAAAGACCACATTGGGGTGTCTTGTGAACAAGGAATCAAGCTCCCTGCTAATGCCCTGTTTTGTTTTTCTCTCTAATCTTGTGTTACCATGACGTGGGTAAGCATGTAAATGATTCTCTTAGTCTTACTCTTTTCTCTGGAACAAGAGAAATAAACCAGAAATCATTTTTAATTTAAGTATTAAATCTCTGACATGAAATGCTAAGCGCCAAACGGTACCAGCCTAGCTTTGACAAACTATAAGAATAGATAAAATCTCTTAGAATCTAAAGGGGCCCTCTTGCTAACCATCCCCTCCCAGCTGTGAATGGCCTTTTCTTATGCAGTATGCATGAGGTTGGAAAGTGACACACCGTACCTCAGAAGCTTTTCAGCTAGAATAAGTATAGATTGCTTTCAGAATTATCATTCTCACCAACTAATATGTTCTAAGTGGCTGATGGGTTTAGACCTTGTGCTGCTTGTTCTTGCTGCTTGGTTGGGAGCAGAAATGGAGGCAATGTGGAGAGTTAGGGATATAATTCCCTGGTTTAGATTTTAATAGAACTGAAATTTCTTTTTTTTTTTTTAAAGATTATATTTATTTATTCATGAGAGACACAGAGAGAGGCAGAGACATAGGCAGAGGGAGAAGCAGACTCTCTGCAGGGAGCCTGATGAAGGATTCGATCCCAGGACCTGGGATCATGACCTGAGCCAAAGGCAGATGCTCAACCACTGAACCACCCAGGTGCCCCTAGAACTGAAATTTCTTAACTATTCCATTTACATTCCATTTCCTGACTGAACAGAGGCTAGGTATAAACCAAAGTGTCCAGCTCCATAATGTTCACTTAACCAATTTCTTGGGGAGACCATCATTAGCTGTGTGCATCCTGTACTGAACATCTTGGACTTTAAGTAGAAAGAAAATAAATGTATTTGGGTATATGTGGGGAACCTTCATGTAAAGCTCTTATCTTTAAAGTCATCAGAAAATAAATCATGAAGAAAGCTTTTTCTGACTAATTTGACAAACATTTGCTGAACTTCTATCATGTAGAAAGCACTGGTGAGTGCTAATGATAGGAAAAAAAGGCAAGGAGTCTCTGGCCTCAAGGAATCTTCAGACATTTGGGGAGACATACAATTATATTAATGTGGTAAAGAATCCAATAGAAAAAAACTTAGAATGTCCTAGAAACACATAGGAGAGACAGCCTAGAGGAGGCCTGAGGTCGGGGAAGTCTTCAATGCCAGTGATTGATACTGCAGCACATACTAAATGTCTAATGTCAATGAGAAAGACATCAGGCAGAGATTATATCTTGTTTTGCATCAGAGCATTCATAATGGGAAGATGCAGTGTATAAAAAGAAGTACATAAAGCTTTGTGCTACAGCATAGTCTTCATGGATCATTAAAAGAATCTAGCAAGAGAGAAACAATAAATGTGAAGAATACAAGACAAGATCCTTTAATTTGAACTTCTGTATTCAATCATCAAACAAATAGTGAGTTCATCTCCATGTCAGGCATTGTCAAGGATTAGGGATACAGGTGTGAGCAAGAGGATGTATCTGCCCTTAGGAGAACTTTCACTTTCTAATGGGAGAAGACATACAATAAATTCATACATGAATAAATGATGCAGTATAATTTTATTTTATTTTATTTTATTGAAGTTTACCTGACACACAATGTTACATTAGTTTCAGGTGTATGGCATGGTGGTTTCACCACTCTGTACAGCTCACAGGTGTAGCTCCCATTTGTCACCATACATCACTATTATGATACCATTGACTGTATTCCCTATGCTGTACCTTTAATCTCAGTGACTTACTTCTTTTAGATATTGAGAAGAGCTGTGGAGCTAGAGAGTGGCTAGGATGAGATGAACGGTGGTTGCTTTCTTCAGGGCAGTCAAAGAAGGTTGCCTGAGGGAGAATTAAAGGATAAGAAAAAGGCAGCATGTGCAAGGGTCCTGAGATGGGAATGAGGCTGAATGCTAAGTGACAGAGAAGATATTAGCGTTTGCTGGAGCTAAGTGACACAGGTTGGGGATAGCAGACAGTGAGGCCAGGGAGATAGATGGGGGCCAGGGACATGGAGGTCAGCATCAGAAGCCCCAGCTCTGGCACAACAGGGGAGACCCCTAAATACAGGCACCTCTCATACCAAGTATCAGAAGAATCATTATTAAAACAAACAAACAAACAAACAAAAAAACTCTATTTACGGAATGTGGGAAAACCTTAGTCATAACTTATGGTTCTGTAAACATCAGAAAATTCAAACTGTGTAAAGGAAAGTAATATGGAAGACCTTTGCTTGAGATCATCTCCCTTCTACATCAAGAGATTAGAGGAGAATCCTGTGATTGTAATATAATATGGAGAGTCTTCAGGTTTAGCTTAGCACCTCTACATCCTCAGACACTTTACACAGGAGAGTAGTCCTGGGAATGAATGAATGTACAGCAAGATGTTAAAAGCTGAGGTCTGTGGTTTTAATAAAGTCACGAATAGGAATTTATAGATGCCTTTTAGAGTTGCCATTTAAAAGAGTAGAAAGCAAACACAGTTACCTAAGGATAAAAAGTCCTGGGGCAAATGAACAGTTGTCCCATGAATATTTTTGAAATGTTCTTGTTGGACAGAATTTTCTGTCTTGGAAGATGAGAAGGTTATCAGTGCCACTGAACTGGGCCCATTAGAGGTGGTCCACTGAGATTCACTTAACGGTCATCTGTCTACCTGCCTATGTTCCTCATCAAACACACCAAATACATCAAATACACCATATACACTAACTACTGGCTAGAACCAACTACCAGTACATAGCACACAGTCTGCATAAATGGGACTTTGCCATTACATTATCTTCATTAGCACAACGTTGCTATTCCTGGAAATGCCTAACCCAGGCAAATAACTTTATTGTTCATTTCAGGGACTTCCAGGAGGAACCCATCAACTCTTCAATAGAAAGCATCAACTGACAGTTTACCTCCCACTTCAAAACCATTGTCTTGTTGCTTCCAACAATCTTAAACTACTGCATCATAATATTTATCCACTTTTTTTTTTTTTTTTTTTTTTTTTGAGAGAGAGAGAGGTTGAGAGAGAGAGAGAGAGAGAGCAGGAGAGGCGGGGGAAAAGGAGACAGAAAATCTTAAGCATGTTCCATGCCCAGTGTGGAGCCAAACAGGAGGTTCAATCTCACAAACTTGAGGTCATGACCTGAGCTGAGATCAAGAGTCAGATGCTCAATTGATTGAGCCACCCAGGTACCCTTATATTTATTCACTCTTAATCAAACCACCTATATTGGAAGAGTCACCTTAAATGACACTTCAAATTCCCAAAGTCCAACCTTGCTCTTTCCCTTCTGAGATGCTACCAAAGCCCTGGTGATGGGGAGGATGTCCTTTCCTACAGTGGTAAACAATGAAGTACATTGTCAACAGGTTGTGTTGATGGTATTTGGAGTTGGTACTGACATGCCAGAATTTGAGGGAGAAGAGATTTACCAAGATGAGACAAAGCTAGAAGTGTTCATTCTGGTGCTTGAGACAGGTTAAAATATAATGAAACTAAGAGACTGAAAAGACAAGCCACCGAATGGGAGAAAATATTTGCAGAATTCCTCTCTAATAAAGGACCCATATCCAAAATATGCAAAGAACTCTTTAAATTCAACAATAAGGAAAAAAAAAACCCAAACCCAATTAAAAAAATGGGCAAAAGATCTGAAAAGACACCTCACTCGAGAAGATATACAAATCACAAACAAGGATATGAAAAAGTGCCCAATGATCATATGTCTGTAGGAAATTGCAAATTAAAACAACAATGAGATACTGCTACACATCTATTAGAATGGACAAAATCCAAAACACTGATAACACCAAACGCTGGTGAGAACGTGGGACAGCCGGGATACTCCCTCACTGCTGAAGGTAATGAAATGGTGTGGCCACTTTCAAAGGCAGTTTGACAAAAGCTAAACATGTTCTTATCGCACAACCCAGCAATTGCATTTCTTGGAATTTACTCAAGTGAGTTCAAAACTATGTCTACACAAAAGCCAGCACACAAACGTTTACAGCAGCTTTATTCCTAATTGCCAAAAATTGGAAGCAACCGAGGCATCCTTCATTAGGTGGATGGATAGACAAACTGGTCCATCCAGACTGTGGGCTGTTATTCAGGGCTAAAAAAGAAATGAGCTACGTGGAGTAAACGTAAATGCAGGATGCTAATCGTAGGGAAATGTGGTGCTGGGTGGGTGATACGGTGCACGAGGACCTTTTGTGCTTTCTGCTCAACTTTTTTATAGACCTGATACTGCTTGAAAAAAGTAAAATTTATTCATTAAAACATAACAAAACAGGGCAGCCCCGGTGGCGCAGTGGTTTAGCGCCACGTGCAGCCCAGGGCATGATCCTGGAGTCCCGGGATCGAGTCCCACGTCGGGCTCTCTGCATGGAGCCTGCTTCTCCCTCTGCCTGTGTCTCTGCCTCTCTCTCTCTCTCTGCATCTCTATGAATAAATAAATAAAATCTTAAAAAAACACACACACAAAAAAAACATAACAAAACAAAATTCCAACTATAATATAATGAGATAAATCATTTGTAGAAGTATGTATCAGGTACAACGAGTAATGTCAAAATCACCTCCTCACCTAGACCCACATGAGTGGAGAGAAGAAACAATGTAGTCAGGAAAGATTCTGATGGGGAGGTGACCCCTTGGGAAAGCCCTGAAGGGCAAGAATGGATTAGTTAGGTGAAGAGGGTACAAAAGCATTTCAGGAGAAGGCAGGAGTACTTATATATGCCCAGGGTGTAGGGGTAAGGGTCTTCAAGGTGCAAGGGAGGAGAGACGGGAGAGGTCCACATTATAAAGGAGCTCCGATGCCAAGCTAAGGAGGAAGGGATTGCCTTTAGGAGAAGGGGTGTGACATGGTCAGTTGCATTTGGAACAATCACTGTGGTCACAAAAGAGAGGAGGCTGAGAGGAAGCAGAGCTGGAGGCAGCAATGCCCATGAGGATGCTGCTGTGGCCACTTGAGGTGAGGGGTTTTGCTGGGCTCATCTTTGACCCTTTGTGGTGAGTGTGGGGCTGCACGCACAGCGCAGACTCAGGCAGCATTCGCTGAGGGCACAGGGTGCGGAGTAGGGCCTGGGCTTCCTGGGGTGGAATTTAGACATCTTCTGTCTGACTTACTCATCTGTCTCTCCTACAGCCTGTAGAACATGAAGAAACATCTCTTCTGAGCCCGATCTAGGAACATACAATCTGATAATTATATAAAACATTTGACCTTTTGGGTTAACCCTCCAAATCTGGGTTGTGGGGTCTGTTGGAAACAGAGGAATAAACATTTCTCTTTACCGTCGTTCAGAAATAGAGATATTTTATTCTGAGCTCTTACAGGAAAAGTAGGAAAAGAGTTTGAAAGAAAGAAAAGGTCTAAAACATGTTTCATTTATACAGTAAAAGATTCCCGGGCTGTATAACAGCATGACTTTTCATGGTGCATAATGACTCCCTTTATTAGTTTTTGCAACTTGGTGGAGTATTTTGGAGGTAGAATTTTCTATGAATAGGTGGAAGACACATAGAGAAGAGTGCGCTCCTCAGGCCCCCTCACTGCCAGCGTGATCACAGCTTTGCCCCCGGCGGTACAGAGCAGACGGGCACGAGTTACTTCAAAGTCATTTTGTATTCAGAGAAATTTACTGTAATTCCTCACAAAAAAGGACCTTTGAAAATTACACTTAACATATTGTATCCCTATAATCCTTCATATTTTTTGACTTCCTATAATTTGTGCTCAAGTCATTATCCGTTAAAAGCAAATTTTAAAATGTAAGATCAAGGTTTATTCTAGTTACGAAAAAAGACAATTTAGGCCAGCACACGTTTGGCACGCTCTCTCTCTCTCTTTCTCTCTCTCTCTCCCTCTTTCTCCCTCCCCCTTCCACCCAACACCTCTCCTTCCTTCTTTATTCATCATTTGTTTTCTTACAGGCTACTCCTTTCTTCAGAATACTTTGCCTCATGGTTAACAATATCATTATTGACATTTTTTTCTTTAGTGCTGGTGTCAGCGTGGAATGTTGCATTTGTAAGACTAAAGATGGCTTGTGGCTTTCAAATTTTGTTACAAAGAGCCTCAAAGATCTCACAGGGCTCCCAAAGCCTCAGGTTCCTCCAGTGAGCACAAGGCTTGGGCCTCTACTGAGCCCAAATCAGCTCTATATAGTCCAGTTTGACTTGATTGGAAGATAGGGCTCCTGGCTTAAATAAAACAAAAGGATGAAGAGCTTAAATAAAACAAGGGGATGATCTTGGTTAAACTGACAAGCAGGCACCAGGTCACACATGTGTACCCTTTGCTACAGTCTCTTACTTGCTCCAATTCTTGTGTCCTCACAGGCCAGGTAGGTTTGGGTACCATTTTGGGTAAATTTCTTGCTGCCCCAAACTCTCACTATATGGTCTTTGAAACTCTGGAATCAAATGCTTCAGATAGCATTGACCTCTAGCTATCTAAACCCAGGAACTGAATATTTTTTTAATATATCAAACAATACTCATCTTATGCAGTCACCGATACACAACCATAGATACTCACATATAAAATATAAATGACTTGTTCCTCTGACAGAAATCTGAACTGAGAAAATATATGGAAGAAAGTGAACTTTTTATTCCTCATTTGTTATATATATATTTTTATTGCCTCTGAGCATGTGTGTGTGTGTGTGTGTGTGTGTGTGTGTGTGTGTAGATTCCAGGGTAAAACACTGGAATAGAGATACCATGAAAAGTTAAAGGTCTAGAAAGTATTGTCTCCAAATATTTCAGATTTGGCAGATAAGAGAGCTGATCAATTTCCCATAGAATTTCTCTCAAATTTAAATTTTTTCTAAAGTTCAAAAGCATGGAGCTTCCAGTATTTGAGGTTGAGTAGAAGAGGAGATGGCCTAGGAAGGTAGTGTTCTAGAAAGGGCGTCGTGTCCTGATATAGTAAGATTCGAATCAGAATTCCTACACTTTCTATTCGGTCACCTTTAGGGAGACATTTAATCTCTCTACACCTCAGTTTTCCTCTCTATAAAGTGGGGATAATAAAACCTTACCCTTGTAGGATGTTGGGAGGGGAAAATCAGATAGTAAATTATGGTCAACCAGAGTGTTCTATGAGGTCAGGGAATCACTATTTATTCCATGGTGTCGAGGACACTACCAAGGACATGAGAAATACTCAAAAAATGTTGAATAAACAGTTTTTTCTCTGTGTGTAATACTAACAAAATGACTAACAAAAACGTGAGATTTGATTGAATTTTTCTACTCATCTTCTATTTCAATTCGTTCTATGGTATGCAGAATAAATATATCAGAATATATATATATATTTACATATATATATCAGTAATACTCTTGATAATGGTCTCCATCCTATATGGGGCAAAGCAGAGAAGTTGTGTACTGGGTCCCATTTTAATTAGCCTACATATCAGTCCTACTCTTTAAAAAAGAAGAGTTAATAGTAACAACTAGGAAAAGCACTTGTTGAAGTGCAGCCACACCTACACAACAGCATGTCGTTCAGCTCAAGGGGAATCTATAACCATAGGGTAGGTATTCTTGTAGTTTGTGGTCAGAGAATCATCCCCCACACAAGGGCCAGCATATAGTTTGCCAAGTGGAGCAGCAGAACATTCTGGACTTTGATAAAGGAAATCCAATGCAGGAAGCTGGTGCCCAAGCTTTGAGTCTGCCACTTGGTTACATTAAGTAAGTGCCAAAAATATGAAAGCCATAAAAAAAAATATGAAAGCCTTGTTTGGATCCTTCTGAAATCTTTCAGAAAGTCTTTATTGGTCTTTATTACTTCTAATGGCTATTCCAGTAGTTGTGGGAGGCTTCCTTGATTCGAAGAGTGATATGAGATCACCATAAGAAAGAATGATGTTCTCAACCAGGTGACATTTTCAGGGACAATGTCCCAACAGCAGTCAAGAGGCTGCAGAAGGGCCTGATGAATGAGTTCTATGAGTCTTTTAGAGGATCTGCCTTTTTGGAGAAGGGAAGTTTGTAAATGTATGTAGAAAAGCTTGGCCATTCTTCCATTCCCAAGAGATTTCTCCAAATATTGGCAAATTTGTCAGAACAAAATGACTTGTAAAGATGATTGTCTGCCATTATGGGCTTCACAGATGAACTGTAACCTCTTCATTGTGGTCAGAGCCAAGGCAGAAGGTAAAATGAAATGGCAGGTTTCTGGAAGGGAGACGCTTGTTTCCAGAGGAAGTCTTGACTGCAACCCCACTCATCATCATCATCATCTCTCTCTCTCTCTCTCTTTTTCTTTCATAGAGGAGAGGGAAAGGGGTTGAGGGAGAGGGACAGAGAGAATCCCAGGTAGGCTCCATGTCCAGCATGGAGCCCCATGCGGGGCTCAATCTCACGACCCTGAGATCATGACCTAAGCTAAAATCAAGAGTTGGGAACTTGACCGACTGGGCCACCCAGGTGCCCCTCATCATCTCTTTTGATCTATCTTTGCTAAACTCTGAATAGCTTGTTTGGATGTCAACAAAATCAGATCATTTTCATTAAACAGTAACACCAACAACAAACCCTTAAAACTTTTCTCTGCTGGTGAAATTACTTTAGAAAATTAACAGTTTTCTTCAGTTCCCTGTGTAAAATAAGCCTCCTAATTTTGTCTCATGGGGCCCATTTCCCCTAGCCTGTGTCAGGAGGCAGATAAAGAAGAAGAATCCACTGGATTTCTCACTGCCCCCCCCCCCCTTTGTCTCTCCTACCCCCACTTGGGTCCTCACTTTCAAAACATTTCTAGAGAGAAGAGACCTTCTAGTTTTGGGCATCTGAGAATATTGTAGAAAACTCTAGTCCTAGAGGAAACCTAGAGAGAAGCCATAGGACTCAGAGAGGGGGCTTTTAGTTCTGATGGTCATTCAGTTGTGATGTACCTTTTGGTTGATAAAAACCAGGGCTTGACTGTACTGACAAATTATTATGTGTCAGGTACTTTCCATTTTCTTATTTAATCACCATAAGATACCCATGAAGACAATAGTTTCAAACTTACTTTGCAGATAAAGAAACTAAGATTTAGAGTAGGTATGTGAATTATTCAAAGTTAACATCAGTAGAATGTAAAGAAAAAGAAGGTATGCCTGGGTGGCTCAGCGGTTGAGTGCCTCCCTTCGGCCCAGAGTGTGATCCTGGAATCCTGGGATTGAGTCCCACATCAAGTCCCACATCAGGCTCTCTGCATGGAGCCTGCTTCTGCCTCTGCCTATGTCTCTGCCTCTCCCTCTCTGTGTGTGTGTCTTTCATGAATAAATAAAATCTTAAAAAAAAGAAAGATAGGAAATCAAATTGAATTTCAAGATGAAGACAATAGTTTAATTTATGAAACTCCATCACTTATCCTCCGGTCAAGAGGGCCAGGGGCCACTTCCCTCCAGGGGCATGTGGTTTCAGAGAAAGTCCCTATGATTTAGCCTGGAACCTTCATGGTGGACTGTGTCCCCCAGGGGACTTTGGACAATTCATGCAGACATTTTTGATTATCATAAGTTGGGTAGACCTTAATGTCCTCTAGTGGGTGAAGGTCAGGAATGCCAGTAAACATCCCTCAATGCCAGCACAGCCCTCACACCAAAGAATCATCAGGTCTAAAATGTTAATAGTGCCAAGGTTGAAAAACCCTGCTTAGATAACCTTGCTTAATTAATGAAATTCCATAAATTAATTTATGAAAGTCAGGCAGTGGCAGATTAAAGGAATTTGAAAAATCGGGAATTTTGCTGATATTTGGGTCTATAGAAGGCAAGGGCTTTTCTCCATTGTGAACGGATGCCCTTCACTTTCCTTACTTCCAGTGCTTCTCACAGTTCTATGTACAGGAGGATGTGGACTGGACTAGACAGACAGACTGGAGGCCAGTTGGCTTTGATGCAAGAAGCTACTTAGTCAGAATAAGGTGGCGGAAATGAAAACCCGAGAAGAATGGTGAGATGCTGGTTTGGAACGTAAGATTCCAACTGGCCACCCATCATTTTGGAAGACCTGTCTTGAGGTCTTGGGATCAAGAGCAACATTCCATTTCATTTCTTGTTTCCCCATTATGCTAAAAGCACCTTCTAACTCAAGGAGTGTTTTTCTGTGCATGGAATGGGCTAAATTCATGACCACTTTAGGCTTTAGCGTTTACTGTTTGCTCTGCCTGGAATATTGTTTTCCCCCAGTGTTTTCATTGCTTGTTCTCTCATAGCATATGAGTTTCATTCTTAAAAGTCACCTTCTCAGAAAATCCTTCTCAATCTTAAAGTAGTCTTTATCCCCTCATACCTTTCATTCTTTCAAATTGTTGTGTTTTTATTTTTACAGCTTTGTGAGACTTAAAATTGTCATTTACTTGTTTACCTGTTTGTCTGCTAGAATTTAAGTTTCACTAGAATTTAAGTTTCATGAGAACAAAGGTTTGGCTTGTCTTCATCATTGCTTTATTCTGCATTGCTGTACCTTCAGTCTTTGACAACTTTCTTTTTTTCAAATGAAAGAATGAATGCGTGTGTATGTGTGTGTGTGTGTGTGTGTGTGTGTGTGTGACTGAGCACCGACCTGTAAGACCATTGAGTCGCACAATTCCAGAGCACAGCAGACCTGGGTATAGTGAACAAGATCTTGAAAGATTTGTTACCTGAAGTCATGGAACTCTTACGGGGATTACCCACATAAGGATCATAATTTTTCTCTAAAAGTTGAGAATAATGACCAAGTTACGAAGGCAACACAGAACCAGCAGTCTTTGTTTAATCTGTGAGCACTGGACTAGGCAGCATTTTATTTGGAGTTTAACAAAACTCTACTTGGACCATCTGTTTCAGGAACAATAAATAAACAGAAAATATAAATTTAAAAATAATGAGGAAGATAGCACATTGGGCAATCGGTTACCCATTTAGGAAAGACAGAGTGATAGCAATGTTATGCTCAAAGTATCTCAGTTATTCCTAATTGATCAAAATACCCTGATGTTTATAGCAAATGAGAGAGTGACTCAGAATGAAATGAAGTCAGAGAAATGCCAGAAGTTTTTACATCCAAAACAGAGACATGGCCCATATGTTCAGAAATACTTTTGTCCTTAGGAAATGTTTATGAAAAAATGGATAGGCAGTTCCTCAAAAAAGAGACTCAACTAATAGTAATACGGATTCAGATAACAGAAGCATTTTTTCCATTAAGAGCACCTTCCCTTCCCTTTTAATTGCTAATTTCTCCACCACTCTGCTTAAGAAACATTCAGATAGCAAATGCAAAAAGTGCAATAATAGCATACTCCTCTTACATGCAAAAAGATTTTCAGAAAGTTTTTCATGATATCATCAATATATTGTTTTTGGTAAGTAAACATGACGAATGATTAATAGTGCCATGGTCTCATAATATGCTAAATATATTCACAGATATTTATAAACAACTCTAAATCTAAAATCTGCACTCCACATAATCCCATACAATTATATTGGTACATATAATGATTTCATCATTTTTCAAAGTAAGAAAATTATCAAGTAGTGGAAAGCTGGTGTGGTTAAGACCAAGAAAGGCAGATGATTGGTGCTCTGTGGAGCTTTGGGTGACACAGGACAGGGACTGCTGGTTGGGAGAGCAAGCACAGGAGCCTTCCATTAGAAAGGGAAGTTCAGATCCTGTCTTATGAGAACATTTTAATGAAGTCTTCCCGATAGAATGGTCATACATTTTATCATCAAGATGAGGAACTTTTGAGAGTAAAAGGGGTAGTTATGAATAATTATACTGGGATAATTGGTGTGCATTGGAACTAATCCTGCACACTCCTATCGATGGGAGTAACAGAAACGGTAACAGTGTTACTGTTGTGTATGTTCTATTGCTGGGAAGCTAAAGAGATTTCCATATAGTTCCCAATGATCCCCACCTCTTTGTGAAATTCCTTCCTCTTGAGTGTAGGTTGGACCTAAAGACTCTCTTCTTGCAAATAGAATACAGAAAAGTGATGGGATGTCACTTCTGAGATTAAGTTTTAAAGTGACTATGACTCTCACTTTGCTCTCCATCCCTCATTTTCTCTTGAATTCCTTGCTCTGGGGAAACAAACTCCTGTGTTGTGAGCTGCCTTTATGGAGAGAAGCCCACGAGGCAAGGAACTGATGTCTTTGGCCAACAGCCACCTGAGTGAGCTTGAAAGTCATCCTCCCTCAGTTGAATCTTAAGATAACTACAGCTTCAGCTAATACCTAAATTACAGTGTCATGAAAGACCCTGAGCCTGGGACCCAGCTATGCCATGCCAGATTGCTGATCCATGGAAACTGTGAAATAATAAATACTTGCTTTTTTCACTCCCTAAGTTTCAGAGCCATTTGTTGCATAGTGAGAGATAACAAATACAGAGACCATCAGATGTCAGGATACTGGTACGGGTTTGTGGTTCGGGGTCAGATGGACTGTCTTTTTAATTGGTGGTTCTGGTGGAAAATAGGCGCATGTGAGTGCCACAGATAGGTTGATTGAGGTCAGACGAGGAGTTTTCAGTAACCCTGGGAATTAAGTCCATCTTGATGTGTTTGCATTCCTGCTTCACTTGGAGGAAAATAGAAGTTGAGTTCATTTCTTTACAGATCCTTCAATTTTATGTTCTCTGACCAATATCCCCTTAAATTCAATGAAATTTAGACTTTCAGAAAACATGAAAACCAAGAAAAACAAAGAAAAATTCATCCTATCATTATCAATCTGTGACTTTTCAGATATTCTGAAATAATTTTTTTTTAGCCAAGACACGTAGTAGAATTTGTACAACATTTATGGTGAAATGGCCTCAAAATTATTTGAAGTTAACAGAGCAGGATAATGAATAAGGAAGAAAAAGAATATACCACATTTATTTTTTTCTCCTCTGCCCCCTTTCTCTTTCTATTTTTTTCCCTTCTATCCTTCTATTCTAGCTCCTGAGATGGTTAAACTGTTGTGTTGGGGTTTCTCCTTGCCCAAGGGGTGCTCTTGAGAGGGATTTAGACAGAACATCAGGGTTCTATTAGAAGTGGCTGGCTTTTCACCATGTGGAAAGCCTGCAATTGAATTTATCTTTGTGTGCTTTATGCCTGATGTGTTTAAGGTGCAGAGAGTGCCCCAGGGTCTCAAGGTGAATGCATGAAATGACAACAATTAAATGAGATCCAACTGAAAAAGTAGAAGCTGAAAGAATAGAAATCGGTCCTTGGGAAGGAGCCCAACCTGACTTGCCTATCAGGATTGAAGAGCAGAGATTAGGATTTATGATGTCACAGCCCAGAGATGAAAGCTCCTGGTGCAGAGACCCTCTGTCCTAGTATTGGCAAATGTTGGCCATACAAGATGCCATGCAGATGCTTTATTTCAGCGTCTTTACCATGCAGATGAAGACACAGTGTTAAGGAGGTCATGTTGGCAGCAGATCGAACCTGGAACTCAGATGGCTGTATTGTTGGCAATGTTGTAGGTGCTCACTCTGGAGGTTCAGGCCTCTTAACTGTATGACCTGGCAAGACATGGGCTAGGCTTCTGTTCCTATATTAGTAAAAATGAAGACAATGCTCATTCTTATTGCACAAGGTAGTTATCAGGCGTGATAGCATGGGCCAGAGTGAATCTGCATCGATGTGGTGATTCTTACTGCTTGAGAATTTGCCCAGGGATTTAGCTGAAGATTGACAGAGTCTAGACTTGGAGCCAGCTTTTCTAACTTTGTGTCCAGCATTCTTTCTCTGACATCAAGTCCACTGGAAGGATAGAAGGCAGTGATTCCAGAATCTGCAGGAACACAGACCCTGTCCTCAGCTGGTGAGCAGTCTCCTAGGACACACGCAAGGAGGCATGAGGGTACTATAGGAGCTATTTTAGCTATAGGGAGCAATGCATACTGGTTGCTCTGAAAGACCACGTGGAGGAGCTTTTGGCTCTGGGTCTTTGGCCTCCTACAAGGTTTTCAGGGCTCTCTGACTTAATTTCAGGTGAATCTTGACAGTTCAATACTGCAGAGGGATCTGGAGAACAACAAATCATTGTAGTAGTTGACAAATCATTAAAGCCAGAATCAGAATTGTTGATAAAGAGAAAAAGAAGATCCCTTGTGCAGGTGAGACCTCTGTCTAGAGCACAATGACCAATCCTTGGTCAGTGTCAGCTGTGCACCCAGCCTGAGGATGGGGCCCTCCCCAGATCAACACACTTTCCATGTCAGCTCTTTCAAATGTTTGAAGAGACCACAGCAGTCATTACCATGCATTTCAGAGCCAGTCACACCTGGGTTGCAGCCCATGTCTGTCACTAACTGGCTAAGAAAATGAGGACAATGATTTCACCTGTCTGAGCCTCATTTGGCTCTTCGGGGAATTAGGGGAAATAATTAGGCCCAGCCATAGGTTCGTTGTGAAGACAGAGGGTAATGATGCATGTAAAATCCTGTATGTAGAGCCCAGTGCCTGGCAGGCAACATGTGCCAGTAAGTGAGAACCAGACATGCATTTGGACGCTCCTCTGTGGGGTTCATAACTCATGAGGTTAAGCCAGGGGAAGGCAGGTGAGAGCCTTTCCTTCTCACATTTGGATCAGGAAAGTAATTTTACTGCTGCTGTCCATCCCAAGGGAAGTGTATGAGTCCCTGCCGCCCCCTCCCCCATTAGGGAGGGATCTGAGCCAGATAGTGTTATGAAGCTGGCCATTCCTGCAGCCCCGTGACCACCATTCCCAACTCTGGTTTTCCCAGCAGAGCCTCATAACTTTGTTTAGTATAAAGGACTGAGAATTATTAGAAACACTCTGGTTTTCTCTTTTATCATATTCTGCAAGGGGCACATGGAGTGGCAGACATCCAGTGATCCATGTGACCCTCTGTGCCTGACTTCGCCAGCCATGGGCATTTGACAAATATAAACAAAGGGTGCCTGCCCCTCCTGCCAGTGGAACGATATAGAAGCCGTGAAGAGTTCTGGGTGAGTTACTTACTAGACACCTAAACTTTTAAATGACCTGTCCCATGCTCCAGCCCAGGACAGACTTGCCTTTCTGCACAAGCCAGTTCCCGCTCCTGCCAAGCTGAGCCCCCAGACAGGCTGGCCAATGCTGGTCACTTCGCTTTACCTATACCCACACGAGGTATCATTTATGTCTCTGCTGGAATTTGCCTCCTGCCACTTTCACACCTGGCTGTTTTTTACTCTTTCTTTAAAACCCACTGCTGGGAGCTGCCTGGGGCCCCAGCTTGGTTGCCGGGAGAGCTGTGCCTACCCACACCACGACCCCATTTCACAGGTGTGCCCGCCTTTCTCTGCGGCTCACCTGGGCTCCTGGAGGGCCAACACTGCACCTTTTGCAGTAGTGCCTCCGCCTTCCAGCATGGCTGTTGGAACTCAATGAATGATTGAAGAATAAGTGAATATTCTTATATCACAAATGTCCTGGCATTTTACATCTGTACCATATACTTATCGTTTAATTGTAGTGTCTTATATTAAATTTGTTCCTTCTGTTTTGGCCATGTGATCTGGCTGGGTTATAAAGCCGTGGTTTCATGGCTGGCACTCCGTTTTACTGGTCAATATTTGCTTTACCACCTCTTCCCTGCATTTAGAATGGTAATCACTGACATTTGTTTGCTAGTCTAAGCTTCCGACAGGCCCAGGCTGCATTTGTGCTTCTCTGCGACCTTCGAGGTCAATGAGATGAGCATTTCAAGTATTTTGTGCATGTGAAAGCTGAAGCTCTGAGAAGTTGAGAGCAGACTTGAATTCAAGTTGTTTGGGTGGGAAAAAAATAGAATTGTTCTAAAATAATTTTTGAAATTGCATCTGCTGCGTATTCAGAAAGTTCTGGCCGGCTGAGACTTGGTACCTTCTTGAGTGGCTGGTTGAATAGCCATAACTGCATTCAGTCCTGGAGCGGGGCTGAGGGGTCTGCACCTCACAGCACCCCTGAGGCCATCACACTCTCCTGGTGGGTGATTTGTTAGAATGGCTGTTGCCCCTTTCATAGGAGCAGTTCCTGACTCAACACCAGGCCCCCTTTCATGTCTGTCCTCATCTATTACAAATGTCTCCAGGAGAAGAGCTTATAGTGGATGGCAGAGTGATTTTAATGGCTAATTGAAAAATCATGGGCTTTTAAAGCTCAGAAAGGCTTTCAAAAAGATTGATGATGGCCTATGGATGTGGTTTACCTTCTGCAGCTCTGTGTGTGACTTTCTTCCCTGAGGATATAAAGTAGGTCACTCACCCTCCAGTGGCTGGTCTCTCTCTCTCTCTCTCTTCTGATTAAATGGCTGCATGTCATTGCATGTTGGTATATGGCTTCAGTAGTTTCCCCTTCTCTTTTTAGTTGTAAACTTTGGAGATGATAAGAAGGCCTGGGATATTTTGAGCCTCTTTTTTTTTTTTTTTCCTCTCTCTCTTTCTAGGTGGAATTGTGGCTGTAATTTATTCCACACCATGGGAAATAGACGTCTTTCCCGAAGTGGTAAAGAAACCTTTTTAAACAATGAAGTGTCATGGTGTGCACATGGATGGTGATGTCATCAACACCTAATAAATAAAATAATAACATTTTATGTTTCATGCCATGATTCTGCTCCCCCAAATCCTTGTAGTTATAGCCTAAGTCAGTGCTTTGGAAAGAGAGCCAATTTGAATGTGGGTGAGCATCAATTAAGAGGTGGGAATTCAGAGCTTTCTTGGTGATTGTCACACTGTTATGGAAAGCTCCCCAGGGCATCCTCAATTTCCATGTAGACTAGATTAGGAGTTCTCAGGCTTTGGAATTTCATGCAGCAGTAAAATTTCCAAAAACATTAGAATACTGACATGGTTGTTTATTTTTAATTTGGCTAAAAAAATAAAAGAACACTAGAAATAAAAAAAATTAAAAAAAAGCCCAAGCTAAAATCAGATCAACAAAGAGATGTCCCTCCCAACTATAATCACTGCATGTTTCATAAAAGAAATGAACCTTCAACAGCAAAATATCTAAAAAGCTTAGGTCTCTAATCTGTAAATAAATGTTTTAAATAGGCTACATTTTGCATTATGCAAAGCTTACTACATTTTTCTTATTTTATCATGAGCACATCTTGTTGCTTCAACTTCTAACAGAGGAGAGACGGAAATACATGATAGATTAAATAGGCCTAGGTAAATGCAGGAAAAAAAAATACCTGCCAATATTGTAATATTGCTCTTTCTGGCTAGTGGCACCAAAGGGATCGTTTCTAATTTTTCTTTTTGTTTGTGTATTCTAAAATCTATTAAAAAATACTTAATGTTCTTAATAATAATAGAACTATGTAAACTATGTTAGATCTTCAAATCAGATTTTTCAGGGGTAGGGGCAGCTGTAAAGGATACGTCTTGCGACGTTCATACAAATGTCGGACATCATGCCCCTGGAGTGTGTTTTTGCCCTTAGCAGCAGGCGGCGGCTGGTCCTCTGCCATGTGGTGACTTGAGTGTCATTGCCTTTGTCTCCGCTTATGCCTCTCCTGCTGCCACCACCCCGGATTCCAAGCTCCTCCTTCTGTCTCTTGCTTTCTGCTTCCTCAGGGCCTCCTCTTGACCTCTCACCGCCCTTGCCGTCCCATGCCTTTGTCTGTGTGGCCATTCAACTCCTGCGTCCTCCGTCTGCTGGTCTGCATCTTTCCTTTCTACCTCCAGATCCAATTCCTGAAAAAGGCAGATTCTATTGGGGCCTGTGGTGCATGGTGCCCCTGTGTGAGCAGAGCTCTTGCTCAGGACCTCAGAGGCTGTCACCAGCCAACTTGCTGGCTGCCGTGGAGGCCAGTGCCTGGCTCTGGGCCACCTGGCTGTGGTTTGGGGCACACTCTGTGCTAGGCACATCACTTAGGTTATTGATTTCATGGCTTTTAAAGACCTGTGAGGTAGGTGACAGTATTGAACTTACCTGTGCTCTGGAGAAAACAGCCATGATTATGCAATCCCCAACCCTTTGGTGTTCCCAGTGCTGGCTGACCACAAAAGACCACCCTGCTCTCTCATATTCTCCCAGAACCCCCAGCCCCACCCTTCCCTATGTGACTTTCATAAGATTTGCAATGACTCTCTTATTTGCTTGCCTCAATAAAACCCCCAGGTTTCTCATTAATGCATGTTCTTCCTGTTGCAATAGCCTGAATAAAACCATCCCCTTAATTGTGCATTTTGTCTTTCACATAGGAAGCATATTCTCCATTTCTATTCCTGTGTAAACTAAAATATGCCGCAAACCACGCAAACATAAATAGCTAGCATTTGGTCTCAAGAGTAGCTGTGGAACAAGACTCCAAATCTGTGTCCATTTTACTGAAGTCACACATTGTCACATCAGCCTCATTGGGATAGCTGAAGACTTTCCCAGGAAATGGTTCTCTGAAGAGAACAGTGCTCTTGGCCAGGCAAGTCAACACTGCCTGCTGATAAAGGTGCTTATATTTTCTAAACAGAAGAACTCCACATTTAAGCCTACAGTCTTTTCCTTGGTCTGTCAAGTTTGTCAGAAACAAGCGCTTAGAGTTCCAGAAGCACCCTCATTATTCACCATTCTTAGGATGAGCTTTGGAGTCTTGGCAAGAAGCTGGCCACATCCAAATGTGAAACAGGCAACAGACTTGTTGTTGAAAGTGAGCACCGATGGATGGGTCGCATGACAGATGCTGTCTGGAGGACATGGTTGTGATGCCGAATGCTCTGGTCACCATGGCTAGGATCTGATGGAAATAGGAATGTAAGATATATCACTAATACTCGAATGAGTTAGATGTTGAAATGGTATTTTGGATACATCGTGTTTAAATATAAATCACTAAAATAAAAAAAAAATCAAGTAAAAAGAATTGCTTCTTTTGCTCGTGTTTCATGCCATAGCCCTCGATTATTATACACAGTTTATGAGTCTAGGAGACAAGGACCCTGGAACTTGTGTGTACTGGATAGAGCAAATTGTGCACAGCCTGTCTCCAAGTTTGTTCCAAAGACGATCGACCCTCCAGGGCAGTGAGACCTTCTGGCACCCTGTGAATTTGTGGCCAGGACAGCAGGGAGTGTTCTGGGAAGAGGCTTTTTTCTGCTTCAAGTGCCAAGTCAGGGAAGATGCTTCTGTATGGCAGAAAGTGCCTCCCCAAAAGATATTTTGTGATCCTGTGTGAAATTTAAGTATGTTCATTACATTAATATATATCTGTATATTATAAATTCTCCAAATTTGTTTGCTTACATGATTTTTTCTTTTTTTCTTTTCAATATTAAGGAATCTTGGTGTCTTTAAAGAACCAATTAAGACCTTCATGAATTAAGTTTTGCTAATTTTGACTTCTGGCTTGATACTTGTCACTTTCCTGGCCAGTATTTCTGGAGAGGGCAGGAAGGAGACCAGTGGTTGCCCTGAAAACCTTGCTCAGCTTCAACCTGTCCGGATTTGTCAGGCAGGAGAGAGATGGGGCAGGAGGAGGGCTGGTAGCAGCACTACTTCCCAGGATCCTAGGTGTTAGCATGCACTTTCTTCCTGATTGAAAAAAATACATATGCATACCTCAGAATAAATGATAATTCTAGAAAATGCTTATTTCTTTTGTTTCTAAAGTGTTTGAAATTATTTTCATCTTAAGACCAACAAATGGGCTTCTTCTTTTTAATAAAACATTACTTAATTTGAAAGTATAATACAGGGACGCCTGGGTGGCTCAGTGGTTGAGTGTCTGCCTTGGCTCAGGGCGTGATCTCGGGGTCTGGGGATCGAGTCCCACATCAGGCTCCCTGCAGTGAAACTGCTTCTCCCTTTGCCTATGCCTCTGCCTCTCCCTCTGTGTCTCTCATGAATGAATAAATAAAATCTAAAAAAAAAAAAAAAGAAAGAAAGTATAACACATTTTAAGTCTACTTGAACCTACAAGTAGAGAAAAAAGTGTTTCTAGAGTTCAGATGTATTAAAAACAAAATTAATTCCCTGTTCTTGCTTTCCTAAGACCCCTGGCTTAACCTGAAAAGCCAGTTCTACTCGTAATCTCCGTTTAGGAGAAACAAAAATTGTAAGCCACATCTTTTATTTCCAACACTCTGAGACTTCAAAAAATGTATTTACACCAATGAATTCCTATTAAATGAGCAAATGGCACCAATGGAGCTTAAACGGCTTGTTAAAAGACATAGTGGTTAAGACAGGCCACATATCCGTCTGCTGACCCCATGGCTATCTCTTCTTTCTTGTTGGCCACATTTCCCTATAAAAACAGGTCCTCTGGAATTTCATTGCCTGTGGTCAAACCCCCGTCCTGCCACTTAGAAAGCACGTGTGTAGGTTCAGTTATGTAACTATCTCAGCGTGGTTGGGCTGCCAGAACACAAATACCACTGACTGGGTGGCTTATAAACAACAGACACTTATTTCTCATGGTTCTGGAGTCAGGGGGAGTCCATGATCAAGGTACCAGGAGATTCAGTGTCTGGGGAGGGCTTGATTTCTGGTTTGTAGGTGGGGCCATCTTTTTGCTCTATCCTCAAATGGCAGAAGGGCCAAGGGAGCTCACTGGGGCCTCTTTTATAAGGGCACTAATCTCATTCATGAGGGCCCCATCCATATGACATAATCCTCCCCCAAAGCCCCTACCTCTATATTACCATCAGGTCGGGAGTTAGGTTTCAACATATGCATTTTGGGGGGACATAAACATTTAATCTATAGCACTGACCAACCGGAATTTTGAGTTCCTTTGCTTTGAAATGGACATACAGGCTTTTTTTGTGGGGGGTGGGGTGGGGATATGTGTGGAAGAAGTGCAATTTTAATGAGAAAGTGAGCATGCATTGCCCAGAACAGTTCTGCATCTATCAAGGTTTGTGCCTCTTATAGCAATCAATACTTGCATCCTCACCATGACTGCAGGTTCACTTAGCACTACCATTTTCTTTTCTTGTGATGAGCACAGAACCCAGGCTTTCCCCACCAGCCATTGTGCCTTGGTGCTTCCACTCCAGACTGTCTGCTATGTGGAGCATGATGATAGTTTTCCTTCCTGGACATGAACAGAACCCTGCCTTCCAACATGGAGCCTGGCCTGGCTGGTGAGGCAGAAGAAAGGAGTCCACATCCTGGAGGACATGCTCGGCTACCATTTTATTTCTAATTCTGGTCCTGGGTAACCAGTGTCCTGTGGTGACGTGTCATGAGGAAATAGTCTCTCTGTCAGTAGTGGCATTACTTTAACACATAGGAAAATACTGGAAGATCAAAAGTAAAACTCAGCCTGCTGGTGGCATTATCATTTGTGTTCTGCTTTCCTGAGTTGGTGATAAGCTCCTTGAAGCCAGGGTTGATATTCCCTGAGGCTGGAAGCACAGGTTCTCATAGAATGCTCGGGGAATGAGTTAATGGAAGACAAATCCTAGACTCCAAGGTCAGCTGACAAACATCTGGGCCAGGATAGAGACAGCCAAGATGAAAAGGCAGTGAGTTGTTTACTGAGAGTGTGAACAACAGTCTCAAAATTAACTTCAACCATAAGAAACTGGTTAAAAAGGTGTCAGAGAACACTGGGAAGAGACCCCCGGAGGCATGGCCCAAGGCCGATGCAGCTGTGTGCTGTCAAGGAGAAGCCCATATTTTGCACATGGATCAGATCCCAGTGCATCAACACTGGCATCCAGCCCTGGTGCGGACTGGTCTCAGAGGGATGCTGCGGATCCTGGAGGCACTTCCAGAGGCTCTATTATGGATGAGATGAGCAATAGCTGTGTAAAAGAAGCCAAGGTGAACATTCTGTGCATAATTTGAACACCTCTTAATGTGAGAGGATATCTCTGAGTGCCTGGGATGCTTCAATATCTGATTTGGTTTGGAAGCTTGCAGCCTTGACCACCAAGTCATCTGGGAGTGGAAGGAGGAAGGAAAATACCCAAGATTCTCATGGCCCACCTATACATACTTTGACATTCCATAACTTTCTTAACTCTTTTGTTAAGTTCACAAATATGACTTTGTTATTTTCAATTAAAAATTAAATGTATAGTCTGAAAATCTCATCGAAATGAACCCTGCACTGGATCTTCATTTATTTGGCAGAAGCTACCTCTGTTCAGGTAAGTGGGGTGCCTGCATTCGCAGGAGAAATAAGTAAGGGCCAGAGAGATCACATCACCTCAGTTCCAAGTAACAAATTGTTACATGCCAAATACAACTTCAAATCCTTTACTTTTAAAGTAATGGATTGTTCTTGCTCTGTATGCTCAAGGACAGTATATCAAAGTGGAAATAAAAATCTATAGGCTTTGCTGTACTCTACACTTGCACATGCCCACGCATGCACATTTCACACATGCGCACACACGCAAACAGAGAGAGGCCCACAAAGACGTTATGGAGAAGTTCTAGGAATAGATTGAAATGAACCTTGAATTAAAAAGTTGGTGTAAGAGTTGTTATGTCACAGGAAGCAGCTACTTGTATGCCCCTCTGCCTCAGAAATGTCTAGGTTTCACTGTGGCTACCTTACCCTTGGTAGATATAGTTAAGTCTATGTGAAACAAAGTTTCTAGACTAACTTTTGCTATCTGAAGTATTGATGAAATGGTTTCTCTTCAGGCATTAATTCTGGTGATTAATGCTATTGTGACGTCTTTATTACTGTCCCTTGACAAAGCTGGCAGGAATTGTCTTTGGGGAGGGACAAGTCCTTCTAAGTAAAAAATTCATCTATTTAACCTCTGTTGAGAGATATCATGTCAGGATGTGTGCGGTCACTGAAATTTTATCTATGGTTATCAGGTACTCTCAGGATTTCCTTTTTATAACTTTTTAAAAATTCTATCAAGAAGCCTATAGTCAATCCCAGATCTGTCAGAATGGCCTTTAAATTCAGTCTAATCTCTGTCATGCGCTTGGCCATTGATGTGAGTCACTTTGACATTTTTGAGGCTGCAGGTTTCTCAGAAACAGTGCAAAAGAGACAGTTTTACAAATGCTGTGACCTTGAAATAAAAAAGTCACTTCGTTTTCCTGCTCCAGATATTACCAGGTGCCAGCTTGAAATACAAGTAAGAAAAGGCAATGAAATTACGCAGCTTGAATTTGTCCTTGCAAATCCACATTAAGTAACTCACACTTATCAATGAGATTTTGTTCTGTGCCTAGGGCAGTTTGCTAGAAAATTAGTCTGAATTGATAGGGAGGATCTGAGGGGTTTAGTTTTTGGTGGACTTTATACTAAACATGAACCCCAAAGCAGGTGTGTTATCAGACTTAAGCTCAGGAAATGATGAAAGCTTGGGGGAAAGCCAGCCTGCGCAGCAAGTACTAAGGTCCATGAGGGCAAAGGAGGGAGATTGGGAGAAATGATGGACCACCTTGGAGCTGAAGTGAAAATGTGTTTAAAAGGTATTTTAGGGGGGACAAAAATGTGAAAAAAAATAGGCTGCATCAGACAGACGAGACCATTTTTGTAAAAGTGTTCTAAACTGTGTGACCCACACATCAATATCAAATAATCACATCAAAATTTAGCATCCACACCAGTAATGTCTGACGTTCCTGGTTCTTCTTGGTTGTTGAGTCATTCTCTAGTCTCCAAACGTGGGAGGAGCATGTATGGACGGGAAAGGCAGGCAGGTGTTGGTGGAGGTGGTGCTGAATCTGAGGAATCTGAAACATTTCAAAGGAGGAAGTGGTAACTTGCCATGATTTGGAAATGGACAAATATTATTTTTGTTAAAAAATTCTTTCATTTATTTATTCAATAAGTTGTTATTGACTGCCTAGTCATTTTAAAGAACATGTTGCGTACCGAAAATACAACCATGAGCCAAAATGGCCCTTTGAGATTCCTAACCTAGCACAGAAGACAGATAGTAATGGAATATCTCCCAAATATAAAACTGCAACTATGGCAAATGCTAAAGATTAAGCTTTAGCCTTTTAGATTTCTCAATGAAAAGTATTTAAATGTATAAGCATCAATCAGTTGGTCCTTATTTTGCATCTTTTTCTTTGATTCATTCATTGATAAATATTTCAGGGCTTGCTGTGTGGTAGGTGCCATGGCAGGCCCAGGGATACCACAGAGAAAAAGGCAAAGTTCCTGGTCTCATAACTTGAGAATAATTTGGGGATAACAGGTGATAAAAATGGCACAACACTTTATGTACATTCTTCTATTTCTGGTGACACTGGTAGATAGGTGTATTGTCTTTATTTTATAGATGGTGAAGTCCAGGTTGGGAGACATACATGGGTGAAGTCCAGGTTGCTCAAGATTACATTGTTAAAAAATGGAAAAAGTCAGAATTTGAATCCAGGTCTTCATGGTTTCAAAGACTGGACCTTCTACTACCCTGTGATTGTTGTCGTAAACTAATATGTAATAAATACACTCATTTTTGTTTGTTTCATAAAAAGTAAAAATGCATTGCTAGGGGTGCCTGGGTGGCTCAGTTGGTTGGGCATCTGCCTTCAGCTCAGGTCATGGTCTCAGGGTCCTGGAATCCAGCCTGTATCAGGCTCTGTACTCAGTGGAGTCTGCTTCTCCCTCTCTCTCTCTGCCTCTCCCTCTCATTTGTGTTCTCTCTCTCAAATAGATAAATGAAATCTTAAAAAAAAGTAACACTGCATTGCTGTCACAGTGCTGTCTTGAGGATGAGGGTCAGGTTTCAGGGGATGTGCTCTTGTTTAAGAGGGAGGAAATTGATCTCCTTAACCACTGGATGCCCTATATTGATGGCATTCCTTTTTACTTCTGACTGATAATCTTTCTCAGCACTTGTCTCCTTAAATAAGATGGCTTGCCATTGTGTCACAATGAGGCCAGCCCCAGTTCCTTGTTCTTCTAATCGACCTGGTCCTAAAAGTACATCATCTATACTTATTGACTGAATTCATTCAAAACAAAGCACTTTCCTTTAAGTATTATGTATTAACTCCATAGTAACTCAGGCAAGAGGCTGGCCCAGAGCTCAGGGCAAAGCATCCAGCAGATTCTACCCTCAGCTGGGCACACAGACAACCCAGGCAGACAAATGGTGACAGGGCAAGAAAGATAGAAATCTGTCAACCTGACTTCATAGTTTTGTAGCTGTTTAGTTTTATAAAAAGTGCTTTTACAAATAGTAATGTGAACTAGGTGAGGATAATAGATATTTTGGTTTTTAAAAAGTTTGTTTATTATTTGTTTATTTGTTTATTTATTTATTTATTTATTTATTTATTTATTTATTTATTTATTTCAGAGAGACCAAGAGTGAGAGAGAGAGCATAAGCTGGGGGAGCTGCAGGCAAAGGGAGAGGGGGAAGCAGACTCCCCACTGAGCAGAGAGCCCTTCATGGGGTTAGATCCCAGGACCCTGGATCATGACTGGAGATGAAGGCAGATGATACTCAAGTGACTGAGTCACCCAGGCACCCCAATAGATATTTTGATTTTAAGTATGAAGACAGTTGGGACAGAATGAACAGAGGGGACAGATGACTTTCATGCAAATTACAGCTCAGATGCTTGTCAGAGCCCAAGCTTCTCCTTCGTACTACATGCTTTTTGAAAGTAGTTTCCCACATACTTTTTGAAAATAGTTGTACACCTCAGGGTCATAGGAACATACATCCATTGCTGACAATTTCAGAAATGCCAAAAGCATCAAGACAAAATTAAAATCACTTGTAATTCCACTACCCAGAAATAGATAACATTTTGGTATGAATCTTAGAGCTTCTTTTCTGTAGGTATACACACACAGGGAAGCACACACTTTCTAAATTTGGAATTAGACTGAACATCCTCTTAAAAAAGCTGGGATTTTCACTTAAAACTAATTGTCAATTTCTTATTTGATCAAATATTTTTGTAACATCATCTGTAACAACTGTATATTATTTTTGATGGAAGTCATACTTGATTCGAGTAATCTTTTATTATTGGGCTGTTGAGTTGTTTGCATAAATATGTGTTATAAATGGATATTTCAATTGAAAGTTGGTTTGGGGAAAAAGGGAACTTACCTTTTTTAAGTTACTAAATTCTCTTTCCCAAATTGTTAGATATAATTTTAAGGAATTATTTGAGAGGCATAATTCACATACAGTATGATACATGTATGTTATATGTGCAGTTTGATGAGATTGGCAAATGCATTTACCCCAATCAAGTCATAGATCATTGCCTTTTCTGGAAAGTTCCCACTTACCTCTTCAGTTGAATCCTCAAATTCATCCAGGGGCAACTACTTCCATTAATATTAAATTTTGCCAATTCTATGGCTTCTTATAAAGTGAATCATGTACTCTTTTTTTTTTTTTTATGATAGTCACAGAGAGAGAGAGAGAGAGAGAGAGAGAGAGAGAGGCAGAGACATAGGCAGAGGGAGAAGCAGGCTCCATGCACCGGGAGCCTGATGTGGGATTCGATCCCGGGTCTCCAGGATCGCGCCCTGGGCCAAAGGCAGGCGCCAAACCGCTGCGCCACCCAGGGATCCCTGAATCATGTACTCTTCATGTCTTTTTTTTCAGCATCATTTTTTTTTTTGAGATTTATCCATGTTATTGCATTGATCATAGTTTATTCTTTTTCTTTTTAAATTGTTGCTGCGTGGTATTCTAGTATATGAATGTAGCACAATTTGTTTATCTCTTCTCGTGTTGGTAGACATTTTGGTTGTTTCTATTTTGGCTATATTTAATAAAGATACTATAAAGTCCCTATGCAGACTTTTGTATATTTGTTCGCTGTTTTTGTTTTGTTTTATTTTTCAAGCATATATTTCAATGGGTAAGTGCCTAGGAACAGAAATTTGGATCTTATGGTAGTTTCCTTATAAGAAACTCTTGAATGGCTTTTCAAGGTAACTGTGCTATTTTATTTTATACTGACATCAACAGTGTATGAGAGTCCTGGTTGTTCCAATTTATGAAAATATTGGTGTTGTCAGTCTTTTTTCAGATTAGCCATTCCAGAGGAGATACAATGGCACTTCATAGAGGTTTTCCTGTGCATTTTCCTTATAACTGACTGTGTTGAGTACTTCATGGGAATATTGGTCCTTCACATCTTCCTTTGTGAAGTGTCTGATCAAATTTTTAGTTCATTTTTAATTGGGGTATGTGTCTTCTAGTTGAGTTGTTTTTGTTCTTCGTATATTTTAGATAAAACTTGTTTTATATGTTCGTGAAAATTTCCCATAAGCCTATACCCTTCTTAGTAATGTACATACTGAGATTTTTGAGAACAGATGAAATCTTACTTTTTCCCTAACGGTTAGTGCTTTTTGAGTTCTAAGAGAGTTTTGCCAATTGAAAGTTGAAAACATGTTTTCATCTATTTTCTTCTAGAAGCTTTATAGCTTTAGCTTCTACATGTGACTGTATGATCCATCACAAATTAATTGTGCAAGAGGGAAGGCAGGGGTTGTGCCTCATAGTTTTCACATTGATCTCCAGCTGTTCTAGAACCAATTGTTGGAATAATTTTCCTCTCTTCACCGAATTACTTTAGCACTTTTGCTGAAAATTAATTTACTATATAAGTGTGAGTCTATTCCTGGCCTCTATTCTGTTCCACAGATGTATTTGTTTATCCTTATCTCAATGCCATATTGACTTGTTACTGTTGCTTTATAGTAAGCCTTAAAATTGAGAGAGTATAGTTCTTCCAGCTTGGTTTTCCCTCAAGTATTTTCTGCTTATTCTAATTGTTTTTTGGCATGTCATATACATTTTAAAAAAGAACTTGTCAATTTCTGTAAGAAAAAAGATTGTTGGGATTTTGATGGAGGTCATATCAAATCTGTAGATGAATTGAGGGGAACTGGCATCTTAGAAATTTTCAGTGGATTTTCCAATCCATAAATGTGATATAGCTCTCTAATTATTTAGAGTTTTCTTTTTATATTCCTCCAAGATATGTTTTAGAGTTTTCAGTGTATAGGTCTTTCACCTGTTTTGTGAACTGTATCCCTAGCATTTTGTGGTTTTATTATTTTTAAAAAATTTTTTAAAAAAGATTTTATTTATTTATTCATGAGAGACACACACACAGAGAGGCAGAGACATAGACATAGATAGAGGGAGAAGCAGGCACTTCGTCCCCGATGTGGGACTCTATCCCGGAACCGGAATCATGCCCTGAGCCAAAGGCAGACACTCAAACGCTGAGCCACTCAGGCATCCCACATTTTGTGATTTTAATGTTATTTTATTTTATTTATTTATTTATTTTTTTTAAAGATTTTATTTATTTATTCATGATAGTCACAGAGAGAGAGAGAGAGAGAGAGAGAGAGAGAGAGAGAGATACAGAGACACAGGCAGAGGGAGAAGCAGGCTCCATGCAGGGAGCCTGATGTGGGATTCGATCCCGGGTCTCCAGGATCGCGCCCTGGGCCAAAGGCAGGCGCCAAACCGCTGCATCACCCAGGGATCCCTTTAATGTTATTTTAATTACTATCACGTTTCAACTATATTTTCAAATTATTCCTTGTAAATATATAGAAATGGCCCCAATAATGTTTATATTGACCTTGTATCCGCTGACGTGCACTTATTCATTCTAGTAGTTTTGTTATTTTATAGAATTTTTAGGATTTTGGCATGTTGCTTGTGAATAAACACTTTTATTATTATTATTATTATTATTATTATTATTAAAACTTTATATATTTGATTTCCTTTCACTAAGATCTCCAGTACAATAATGAATAGGAGATGAAAGAGGACATTCTTGCCTTGTTCTCAATCTTATAGGAACAGAGTTCAGTGTTTACTACTAAGTATGATGTTAGCTGTTGGTTTTTTATGAGATTGAGGGAAATCACTTCTTATTTCTAGTTTACCAAATTGTTGTTTTTAAGTGATGAATGGGTGTTGAATTTTATAAAATGCTTTTTCTGCATCTCTTGGGATGATCTTATGGCTTTTCTTTTATAGCCTGTTGATGTTAAAACCACTTTTATATTTGTGGCCTGAATTCACTTGATACTCTATCATTTTTATACATTTCTTGGATTGATTTAATTTGTTAAGGATTTTTGAGACAATGTTTATTAGCTATATTGATGTCTTTTTGGAGAGGGTTCTTTTTTAGGGTTTTGCATTAGGTATCAAGATAATGAAGATAATGTCAGCTTCAAAAAATAAGCTAGGAAGTATTCCCTCCTCTCCAATTTTTGATCATTTTCTTTAAATATTTTTCTGTCTCCATTTCTCTTTTTTCTCTTTCTGTGAGTACAATTGCACGTGTATTAAATAGTTAGTGTTATTGAACTTCTGTACCACTTAAAAAGTGCTTTTCCCTTTATGCTCTGTTATGGATGGTTGCTATCCCACAGACTTGAGACTCACCTCTTTGAGGAGGGGACACTACTCAGCTTTTCTGAATGGGCTTTTTTCAGCCCTTTTCTGAATGGGCTCACTGAGGCTGGTTCCAGGAATGTCCAAAAAACCAGAATCAATTCCTGCTGCTGAGTGGAAGATCTGTTTTGGAGCCATGCTGACAAGAAGCAGAAATTAGAAAGAGATGAGTCCATTCACTGCTTCCCAGTCCTCTGCACTACAGCCTTCTGGTCTCTCAGAGATGTATCCCTTTGGCAGAGCCTGACCTGGAGGAGCAGCAGCTGACAAAGAGAAATATGCCTTGCAGACTCTCAGCCCTAGCATCACACAGCAGGGTCTGGAGGGGTGGGTTAGGAGCTGAGAGATAATTGCTTAATAATGAGCATAATTATCTCTCAACTCAGTCTGTATATAGTAGCTATAGTGATCTTTACAATATACAGTTTTCTTTCCTTCCTTCCCTTCTTCCTTCTCATTGCACTTTAGATAAAAGACTTTAGTATGCCCTGTGGGCTACCTAGGATCTGGCCTCTGTTCATCTTCACAGTCTCATATCTGTTCACTCTTTCTCTCCTCATTGCATGCTAGTTTTTCTTCTACCTCAAAACCTGCACACATACACACTACCTCAGCCTGGAAGGTTCCTCCTATCTTTCTTGACTTGTCTAACTCCTACTCAATCTTCCTTCAGTTCTCAACTCAAATGCCATTTCTTTAAAAAAAAAAAAAAAAAAATATATATATATATATATATATATATATATATATATATATATATTTTAGAGAGAAAGAGAGCATGAGCAGAGGAGAGGGGTAGAGGGAGAGGGAGCAGCAGAATTACTACAGAGCAGAGAACCTGATGTGGGGCCTGATCCAAGGACCCTAAAATCATGACCCGAGCCCAAGGCAGACACTTAACCAATTGAGCCACCCAGGTGCCCCTCAAATGCCGTTTCTTCAAAGAAGTCTTTCCTCATACGACATGTAAATTAGGTCCCTCTCTTAATAATCTACACAAGTTTGTTTTTAAAGCATGTATCCCAGCTTATAGCTATATTTTGTTTGTTTGTTTTATGGCTGGTTCTCTCGCTAAACTTTGAGCTAGCTGTATACTGAGGCACTAAGGTGGGTCTGCCTACCCTGGGAAGCCTAGTGTTCAATATGGCACTCGCACATGGTTGGTGAAATTATTGATTCATGAGTGGATTATTATCTTGGTTACTCTTTATCCCCTGCAGAGTAAGTTCTCAAAAGTATCTTTAGGGTAAATAGGAAGGATTGAATGAATGAATGACTAGAAAATAGATAGGATCTTGGGACTTGACTGAAGAGACTTCCCATTTCACTCCATTTTGCCTACTTTGACTTCTTTCTTAGAAATGTCTTGCAGCCTATCTGGTGGTATCATGAAGGTCCTTCTAGTTTTCAGGGAAAAATGGCTATTACTGTTGTTGTTTTTCAGTATCTCTTTTTGACCTGCCCTGATGACCCCCACAGCCGCCAAATGTAATTTAGACAGATTAGAACATTGGCTTCTTTTCAGGAACTCACAGAAGCCTTGGAATGGAGACAGTCCAGAAATATACACATGGGCCACATTACCCAATCTCTAGAAATGTCTATTTTTAAGTGGCACGAGCTTGTTTTCTCTCGTTACTGGAGAGCTGGATTTCTACACATTGCCATCTTCTTACCAAGACATCTTAGGGGAAAGGTAGATGAAGGATCTGTTTTCAATGTAGCAGGGATTTTGAGACAGGAAACATGCATAAGTATATGAATTCTGAACAAAATTTGACCATTAGTTTGATCCAAATTTCATTTCTCAGAAAAAGAGAAGGCTTTAAGGATAGGTTGATGCAATTCATCAGGCAAGTCAAAAATACATTGAAGCAAACACAAAATGTGTCAAACCTAGTGTCCAAGGTTGATAATTAATTTATCAGTTCAGCAAAATTGCTAATTGCCTACAATGAGCCACACATTGTATTAAGGTCTGGGAGCTCACCAAGACCACTGAGATCAGCAAGCTACTCTCACCTTAGCAGGAAAACATAAATCCACACAGCTAAAGTTGAAAGGATATGAGCTTCACAGGAGATGGGACACAGAGGAGGTGGGTGCCAGCCTGGCAGGGGGAAACCGGGTGTGACTGGCTTAACTTTCCCCTTTGAGAAACCAGGAAGATTTTTTCCTTCAAGCAAATAGCAGGTTCAATTTTGACATGGAAAAGTGTACAGACTGCTGTTTCTTTTTTCCTCTGGTGATTTTGCAAGTAGTTAAAAAGAAGGAGAATGTTTAGCTAGAGGGGCATGTGACTTGGTATTGCCTGGCTGGTGTGACTTTCAGAGTCATGGGCAATTTCTTTTGCTTCTTCCCAAAACCAGAACACCTCCTGGAGCACAGAGCTGAGAGCTGAATTTCCTTAATTTTCAGCTCTTTAGATGAAAGCTTGGCCCACTGTTTCCATGGTGATGCCCTCTTGGAAAATAACTTGGTCATATCTTACCTACCAGGCACAACGTCCTATGAGCAGGTTTTTCTTGTTACTTCTTAAGAATATAATTTGGATCCACAGAAAAGATGAGATCACTGGGGTCATAGTTTGTGATGTGTGTATATGTAGGGGGCAGGTAGAGGTAGGGAAAAGTAATAATGAGGAGAGGTGGGGGAGAGGGGATTGAGGAAAGATAGGAGTGGAGGGAGGTGGTGAGGTAGGGGGAGAGGTGGTGAGTTAGGGAGGTAGTAGTATGGGGAGGTAGTGAAGTGTGTGGGAAGGTTGTGGGTATAGGGGGTGGTGGGTGTGTAGGGGCGGTAGGTGGGGTGGTGGATATATGTGGGGGTGGAGGGTGTATGGGAGTGGTGTGTAGGGAGGTGTTATGTGTGGAGGTGTTGCAGGTGTAGGGTGGTGGTGAGTGTAGTGGCAGGTGGGTGGAGAGCAGCACCTCAGCACTGCTCAGTGGTGGAATTGATGGGGGAGATCCTCATAAGTGGTAGGACACTGAGTCGGGGGCATAAAATATGTAGTTCTTACTTTTTCCGTGTGTTTCTGTTCACAGGACATTGTATGACTATTGTTCTTTAAATGGAAGTTAAAATTTCCTATATAGCTCCCTCAGCCCAAACCCATTCCTGTGAGTATGTGAAGCACACAGAGATGTTAGTGTAAATCAAGTTTTAAAGTGCTTCCTGAGATTTGGGGGGTCAATACTCCCCAAAAGGCTAACGGTATGGCTGACAGGAGTGTGGGCCATGGGCCTTCTTTCTTTCTCTTTAGTACCTACCGTGTTTTCTTGAACAGGTGTAAAACCTCATCAGACTTGAAGGGACCCTAGAAGTCTTGTCATGCAGCATTTTCATTTTTCGAAAAGAGAAATGCAGATAGGTTTCCTGTGGTGACTCTCTCTGAGTCCCCATTCAGCACGTCCAGGGGCCTCTCGCCCCTCTCATCCCAAGCCTGAGTGTGGCCGCAGGAGACCCAGGGGAGGGAGACCCAACGCCTGGGGCTACCCCACACCCATTTGGGAGCGTCCAGGAGAGGCCAGACACCTAATGGCGAGGTGTCCCTCACTGTGGAAACTTCTTGAGCAGAGACTTGTGTGGGAGCTCGGTGTGGTGGGGCATAGAGAGTCCTGCCCAGGGCAGGAGGGGTGTTAGGACTCTCCCCCTCCTGGCTTCTGTCTCCTTTGCTGTGTTGAAAGCCAGCCTCCCCTGGCCTCAGGACCTCCTTCTTCAGGCTTCTTTCTCATTGACCCCGTTCCTTTCCACAAGCAGGTAGTGAGAGATGAATGGGGCTGTAAATAGCACAGCTCCAGAGTGGGTGGGCCCAGAGCTGCCCGGTGGAGGGGCCCGGATGGCAGAGGCTGCTCCGTTTGATCTGCCTTTTACAGCTTCCCCCAGGATCCCACAAAGTCAGGAACTTTGAAATAGCTAATGAGGAAAAAAAAAAAAAAGGCATGTTATTAAAGCAGTTTGGAAAGCCAGGGCATGGAGGCGGCTGTGCTTCTGGTGTCGGAAGGGCCCACAGTATCTGGGATTTTAAACTCTCTGCTCTGAGAACGGAGCCATCGTCCCTGAAATGAATGCCTATAAAGGGGGGCATATGCACAGAAGAAAACACACCTTTGGATGGAAGTGGCCCCTTCTGTTTCCTGTTAGAGGTGCCCTCCCTCCGCGGCAGCTGTCCCAGGGACCGCTCAGAACATTCCTCGCATTTCCCCAAGGCAACTGATGGGCTGCCAGAGGCCGGGGCCTGTCTGGGACCTTGGGACCTGGGGACCTCGGGACCTGGGATGAAGCCTGCGCTCGCCCTGCGCTCCCCGGAGGGCCCGGCCAGGCGCGAGACTCTGGAGGGGCTTCTGCTCAGCCAGGCCCTTTGCCCCTGAAAGGGCGCCCCTCGGCCAACCATTCTGGCCTCTTGCGCTTCCCGTGCGTTTGAGGAACCCCTCAATCCCGAAGCCCGAGCTAAGCCACGGCCGAAGCTCTCTTGGCTTCGCTGTGCCTTTTACAGTTGTGTAGGCCTTGAATTTTCTCTTTAAAATGTTCATGTATTTTTCTGTTTTTATTTTATTTTATTTTTTTAAGATTTCTTTTATTTATTCATAGAGACACAGCGAGAGAGAGAGAGAGAGAGAGAGAGAGAGAGAGAGAGAGAGAGGCAGAGACACAGGCAGAGGGAGAAGCAGGCTCCATGCAGGGAACCTGACGTGGGACTCGATCCCGGGTCTCCAGGATCAGGCCCTGGGCTGAAGGCAGGCCCTAAACCGCTGAGCCACCCCGGCTGCTCTTTTTCTGTTTTTATAAGTTAAAAACAAAACAAAAACAAAAACAACTCTCTAAAATGATAAAGATGCCTGGGCGCTTCATTCAGGGCCAGCAGATGAGAAATAGGGAGGCTGAGTCTTGCTCTGAGGTGGTTTATGGAGGAAGAGAGAAGGGTGGGGGGAAGCGCCTGAAGGGCCCTCAGGAGCAGGGGGCTCTCCCTCCAGAATCTGGAAGCAGGAGGGCAAGACAGCTTCCTCCACCTGCCCCTTCCTGCCCCCGCTGGTCTGGAGAGGGCCCTTCAAGCTCACCCTTCCAACTCAGCTCCGATTTCAGGCCTGCTCTGAACACTCTGATTTGTCCTCCTCCCCCAGGGAGTCCAGAGGGATCTCTTGTGCTTCTGCAGCCCGTCCTATGTCTAGTAGTGCCTCCATATTGTAGAATGACCGACGCTCACGTGTCCCACTCACTTCTCCGGGGTAGGTTCTAGATGTGCTTCACTCTGGATCCCCTGTTCCTGGTAATCATGGTGATGCAGATGTGCTAGTACTAAGGATGAAATAGGAATAGATTCTACTTAGTGAGGGCATCGACATGGCAGTGTCAGGTGTGCTGGAACTTGCGTGAACTCACTTAATCCTCACAAAAATGCTTCACGTCAGAGCTTTGTGTGACTTGCTGAAGACCACACATGACAAGGAGCAGTGACCTGTCTGTGACTTCCAAGCCCATATACTCTTTACCTGCTAAGTTGATTGAGGAGAACGAATGAAACCAAGTGCAGGCAGGGTCAGAGGTGACCTGGAGATAAGAAATAGACTCCTGTGGATCAGAGGCAAAGCGATCATGTTTTTTTGGCTTCATTCCACTTACTGAGCTCCTAGAGGCTTCCATTTTGGCACCCAGAAGCCTGGGTTGGTGTGTCATTAGGATGGCTGGTGTGTCAGAGGACCAGCCTTTGCAATGGCTGGGCTGCCTTTCCTCCTGCCCCTTTGTTCTGATGAGGCCTCCCAGCTGTGGCGGGTGACATCAGGAGCTAATGACCTGGGAGCAAATAGCACCAAATATGCCAGCAATTTAATTCTAGTCTCAACCACAGCCAGCTATTTAAGGAAAAGATGGATGAGCTGAGAATGATCTGGGTCACTGCCCGGCAGTGGGGGTCATCTGCTGCAGCCCACAACTCTTGAGGAAGCTCCAGTAGAATCACTACCCACAGGGTAGGTTTCTTTCTGTTACGAGGCACTCACCCTTCTCAAGCTCCTTCATCCTATGGGCGCATACCTACCTGGAGGCACAAATACGGAGTGTTCCCCTCGAACCCTTTACGTGGATATAGTTTCCTGAAGTATTCAAATGTGCTCTTTTATTTCCTCTTTGACCTTTTTTTCCCTCTGAATTTCCTCGTGGTATCCTGGTAGTTTTTTGGCTCTGTCCTCTCCTTGCCTTCTTCTCTGAGTTTGTGCTGTCCCCAAGTCTAAGCCCAGCCAGAGCCCAATTGGAGCTCTCTTCTCCATGGGCTGGGTAAGGCAGGCCCATGGACTGCACCTCGCTCTGCCTCAGGATGCCCAGGTGGCCAGTGCTGGGTGCTCCTCCTGAGAGCTGCTGAGTTTGGGGTTTTGTGTTCAGAGAATCTGTCTGAAGTAGACGATCACTAACTCATTTCAAGTCATCCTGCTTCCTGTTGAAGCAGGAAATATAATGACTATTGGAGTGGAAGTTTGACTAAATCAATATGGGAGTGAAATGGTGACATTAATGAGTCACATCCCCCAGGACGTCAGTCTGTGATATTCCACTGTGCAGTTTGCAAATGAGGAGCATCTCCTACTGTGAAAATGTACTAAGCATTAAAAAGCAACAATAACACTCAAGATATCTTTAGGGATCCCTGGGTGGCGCAGCAGTTTAGCGCCTGCCTTTGGCCCAGGGCGCGATCCCGGAGACCCGGGATCGAGTCCCACGTCGGGCTCCCGGTGCATGGAGCCTGTTTCTCCCTCTGCCTGTGTATCTGCCTCTCTCTCTCTCTCTCACTGTGTACCTATCATGAATAAATAAAATAAAAAAAAATTAAAAAAAAGATATCTTTATTATCCCCATATATATCAGGTACAAAGAAAGTTGCTCTCCTTTGGGTTGAGCTACATTCAAAATTGTTAACGTACTAAAATTTCATTACAGATCTGCCTGGCCTCCTGCATTTACAGAGAATTTGGAATGGAGGACACTTGCGCCCATTGACTAAAAGAGGGTCACAGTTCATTTTGTGAGTAACCTTAGCCCAAAACAATTAAGTTCTTTAAGACAACAATCTTCTTATTTTATTTTTAAGATTCATTTCTGTGTTTTAGAGACAGAGAGTGAGAGAAAGTGGGAGGGGCAGAGGGTGAGGGAGAGAGAGAATCTCAAGCAGACTCCCTGAGGGCAGGCTCAGTCCTACTCTGAGATCATGACCTGAACCCAAACCAAGAGTCAGATGCTTAACTGACTGAGCCACCCAGATGCCCCAAACACATCAATCTTTTGAGCAGCTTCAGAATCACCATCATTGAGCTTGAGGAGACCTTGGAAATCACCACAAGGTAGGTTCTACTCCAATGTATTTGACATTTTTCTTTTTAGTCTTTGCAGTGCCAAGGGATATAGAGCTGGTGTTGATGTCAGGAATCACTCTAGAGGCACTGTGCCCGAGCCGGATTCTGGGTAAGCTGGCAACGAATGTGCAGTGGTGCACGTGATGGAGCATCGTACAGTGACATGGCAGTTGCTCCTGGAGGGGAAACTGATGCCAAGGTTCACTTGTCTGGTACAGCAGCCACTAGCCACATGTGGCTGTTGAGTACTAAAATGTGGCTGGTCCAAACAGATGAGCCGTGAAATGTAAAATAGACATGAATTTTAAGGAACTGGTGTGAAAAAATCATGTCAAATATCTTATTAATAATAGATTGCTTAAACATTGAAAGGATAATGCTTTATAAATAAAACTATTAATAAATCTGATCTCATCTCTTTCTTTTTATGTTTTAAAATGTCACCATTAGGAAATTTTAAATTATGTGTGTGGCTTGCATTTGTGCCTCACATTATATCTCTGATAGTCCTGATGTGGGACAGAGGTGGGTGGCCCTCAGTTGCAGCCAGGGGCCCCCTTTTTTTTGCAGGAGGCAGGGCAGCTGGCAAGACACCTGGGCTGGGGACCTCAGGTCTCTGTGTAACAGGGGTTTTCCTTTGAATAGCAGGGCTTACTCAGTAGCATCTTTGGATCTCAGTTTCTACAACTGTCCAACGGGTGATTTTGTCTAAAACTGGTTTCTATGTATTGTGAATCCTGAAGAATAGTCACAGATGGCTTGGATTATTTCCAAGTGCCTCCAAGGACCAAATTCTACACTGGGGACCTGATGCCTTTGGTTCTGGTTCCCACTCTACCACTGACCTTCTGTGCAGCTTGGGGCAGATCACTAAGGTGGCAGCATCTATTCACCTCCAGTTCCATCATTTTATTATTCTAGGGAAGAGATGTGCCATGACTGTCATTGTGTGAACCGGGGATCAAATGGGAGGTAAGCTTTTGGCAGAACAGCATGGCTGGAGCCTGGCAGATAGCTCATCTTGGCTTTCTTTTGAGTGGATTTTCCACTTTGGATGGAAAAAAATAGAAGATATGCTTTGCTGTGTGATGCCAAGAGGGACTTTGTGGGGTCTTCGAGAAGCACAAAGGCTCTCTGAGACAATTCTCCTTTGCACTCGGTAGCTGAGTCTGGTTGTTGGCTGGGGGAGAACAAAGGTGGGGCCCTCTGACTGTGGGTGGGAGGCTCTAAGCCCTGCCTGGGTAAGCACCTGGGGCCCACGAGGAAGGGTGAAGCCGGGCTGGAACTTCAGCTCTGGCACAGGAATGAGGAGGGCACCTGGTGCCTTCCTTCCTTGGCAGCGACAGCTGACCTGCCGGACTTTGCACCAGGACTGTATGGCATTGGCCGCAAAAGAGAAACTAGATCAGAGAAATGAAAAGAAGAGAGAAGCATTGGGAAACTCTTTAAAATATGATCAGGGATGAAATAGCAGCAAGTGAAATGTTGTGTCATTTGAAGATGGAATGCATGACCTGTTAATTGAAAGCTGCATCCTAGGAACATTTGATATCAATACAATTTACTTAACCAAATTACTGTTATTAGTGAGTAACAATGACAAAGAATTATCCAACATCCACACATTTAATTTTGGTGATTATTATTTACGCATGATTTATTACCCCCAGTGCAAAGCACAGCTGGAAGGATCACAGAGATGACTCACGATTTCCTAAGGCCAAATTTTTGTTTTGTTTTGTTTTGCCAAAATGATGGTTTTATCGAATCCTGGGATGACAGTCTGCTCCTGATACGTCCCTAGCGCCAAATGCACTGGAGGAAATGCTGGGGCATTGAATTATAACTTTGTTTCTAATGAGGGGTTCAACCTTCCCTTTGTTCTTAAACAAGAAGCTCTAACCAGAGATCTTGAGAAGGATACAAGTCTAATACTTTCTTTAAGACAGTAGTTGCAGACTACAAAGAGAACACAGTAACACCATGTTACATTCAAATCCCTTGAAATGATTTAATTATAGTATTTCTATCATCTTTAGGAAGGCTGCTCTTCCAGGCCCACTGAAAATGCTCATCGCACATTCTTAAGCCTGAACAAAAAGAATTTGCATAATTGTTATATTCAGGGAGCAGTGGAGCAGAGAGGGTCACATTCTTGTCCCTGTATGTAATTCTGTGCCAGGCAACACTAGTCCCGTTGCTGGAGACGACCCCTTGCATGTTTGGATGGAGCTGGACAGTAGCAGGGCGATCGCTAGCACAATGTATACATTTAAACAAAATTCTCTTTTATAGAAAACTCTCAATAAGGGTATGTCTAGTATATATATCGAACAACAAACCAAGGCACCAGTAATTAGCAATGAATATGTAACAGTTTAGTTAAGACAAATTAAAAGCGGTAACTGATCTCCCAAAGGATCATGTTCTCCTATTTTCTAAGATTCTCATTGACGGGAGCAACCTGAAATGTGTATTTTAGGTGCTGGGAGGAAACACCCAACACTGTTTGGAGATATCTTTGCATGGCTGTCTGATGTAGAGGCCTCTGGCCAGGCCACACTGTCTGGCAATTGGATGTTAAATGGAAAGCCCCCTACTCACAGCCATGATGGGAGCCTGAGGCTACGGAGAATCTTCCAATTCACAGCAAGCTTCATTATTAATTCATCATGAAGATTTTCATTTGTAAGCCCCACAAATTCATGAGAGACTCCCCTCCTGATCAGTTGGTTTCACTACTTTCTGTCCCCAGAGTGTCTTTAACGTTGAGCACAAATGCCACTTTTGCCTAATTCTTAAACAAATGGATATATTTTGTTGTTGTTGTTGTTGTTGTTGTTGTTCAGTAGAATGATGAGGGCAGATCCCTATCAAATAAGGGATAGACTAAAGGGATTGAGTGCTTTAATACCTCCTCCTCATAATCTCCATTGATTCAGCCTTTGGAGCACCCCAAATAAACACTAGCGCTAAGTAAAAACTGTATTTACTATGCCAATGAATTATTTGAGGTAATTCATTTCATTCTCTAACCATCCCAATTAGATCACCACCATCTTCCTCCTTCTCTAAGTTCTGTGTGGAAATCCATACATGAGCAGTGCTACAAATAAAGGGTCACCTTTCTACCTGCAAGCTTCTGAAAGTGTTAGTCTGAGGGACGCCCCAAACTAAAGCCATCTTTGGGCACCCAGTACTATTCATAACCTGGGACACCCTCCTTTGTTACCATTTTCCTAACTTTTTCCCAGTGGGGAAAAAAGTAAAAAAAAAGTAAATTTGGAAAAATTTAAAAATGAAATCTTTTTTTATCCAAAAGTTAAACTGCCTTGCCCTTTAGATGTCTCAGTCTGTCATGTCAAATCGTTAACTCGGTTTGTTTTATTTCTGTTCTACTTAGATTTCAACATAAATTCATCCCAGTTTTTACTAGCAGTTTTTCTTGAAGATAACAATTTTCTGCTAACATGCTGCAATAGGAACCAGCAGGTTTGAGGTTTGATCCTGGTTTTGTGAGAAAGCATCTGTTGTACATGATGGAACATTTTGGAACGTATCTAGTCTTCTACAGATAAAGTGAGAAGGCTTCATAGATATGGTGCCGAGAGAAATTATGTTTTTGAAAGAATTTTGAGCTCTTAAGATGAATGAGATTTAAAAATCTGCAGAAAACCCTTGTTAGTGCCATTCTGTTGACCTTAAATTTCTAGTAACCTGAACCTTTGCTCTTTGCTAATATGACAATTATTGTTTATGGTGATAGTTTTGAAATGCTACAAAATCCCCAAAGAGGACTCCAGACCACATTCAGAAAAGTTTTATTACTAAGTATGTATAATTACATTCCAAACATTTAGACGAGAAAGGGGGTGGCATTAATTGTTCATCAAAATTCAATGACTAGAAACACGGTAGGAGAGTTTGTTCTCTCTCTCTCTCTCTCTCTCTCTCTCTCTCTCTCTTTCTAGCTCATATACACACACTGTTTACACACATAGAGAAAAACACAAAAATCCGAAACTGTATAGGCTGGAACTTAATATAACTATTGCTTCCTTTTCCTCTATCCTTATCCTAACAATACCCTGTTCATTTTAGGATTGACCTTATTTTACAAAATCTTATTATATAGCTATAAAGACCTAATTAACCCAAATTACATATATATGGATATACACAATTTTATTAAATTAATTTCATTAATTCAATCATTACATTTCATTAATATAGATATAATGATAAATATTATTAACATATCCACAATATTTTAGATGGTACAATATTTATAATAGATGTGATAGAAATTCTGTATCCTGACCTTTTCAGCTCTAGCGCATCAGTGGGTTCCTACTGAGCATGTGTGTGTAAGGGATATGTGACACACTCCTTGAATGGCATATTATAGATTGTGACTCTTGAATACGGAGTGTTTTTGAGCTTATGAGTTTCTTTTAGATAAATGTAATTTTTTTTGTTAAGAAAATAAATTTTGACAATAAGGACCTAAAGGATTTATTAATTTTTAAATCTAAATTTTAAATCAAAATTTAAAAATCTAAATTTATATTCTATAGACTATAAATACATCCTGTAAATATTTAGACAGAAAATAGTGGGGGAAAAATGGAAAATATTACTGGTACTGACAGAGTCTACCTACAATTAGTGCAGAACACTTGACCGATTATTAAATGGTCGTATCCATGGCTTCCTAGCACTTTATAGTTCAAGGGAACTGCAGGGCTAATGTCAGTGGATGAAGAAGAGAGGCAGCTGGGGATCATAATGCAGGCCTCTCAATGTGTCCCTGTATGGTTTATATTCATTGTTTCTCCTAGAGCAAGGTCTTCCCATGACCCATGCTATAGGATTGGGTAAAGACTGGGTATATACGGCTACCGCACTGACCAGAGATTTACATGAAACCTCCCCCTCTCTGATCTTCTGTCTCCATAATCTATGTAGAACTCTATGCTAACAACCACATCCTGCTTTGTAAATATGAATACTCATTCATATTCCAGTTTGGTTATGAGAAGTTGACTAGTCCAAGCTCAGCTCACAACTAGTACTGTGTTACTGTACATGGGGTCTACCCAGCCTCCCTCCCTCCTCATTCGTATCCTCACTTAGCTTATGTCCTTGTATGTTGGGCTATGCTCATGTGTTCTTTGTTCAAGAGGCTCTTTTGATCCTGAGGGTTTTTTCTTTTAACAAATTGTAATAATCTTCACATCTGTCACTACACAAAAAACAACACCCTGCACATAGCAGGCACTTAATAAAGTTTTATTGTTTTCAGTAATTGCAAATATTTGTATAGCTCCATGCCTAATTGTCTTATTAATTAAGATTAATGGTTTCTGATGCTTTCCAATACCTTGGATTCCTTCTTAAATGTTGGCAGTCCCCACCATTTCATCCTAGACCTCATTGTACACTTACTGTACCCTTGTAGTACAAACCGTGTTGATGATGGAGGTGCTCTTTCACTTTTTGACCATCTGTTTAACATCCTGTATTAATGAGGATGAGTCTCTGGTGTCATCCTCTGCCCCTCACACTAGCCTGCTCTTCACTAGGCATCTCCATTTACCTCCTCCAGAGGCTACGCATCACCCATGCCTCCACGTGGCCTCCAGAATTCCAGATCTTGCTTACTGATATTACCTAGAACCCAATAACTTGAGCTAAAAACTTGGAATTATTCTTCCCTCTCCCTATTTCTCCATACCGATAATTGTGGCTTTTTTTCTTTTAAACAGCTTTTGAACCTATCCCTCCTTCTTCATTCTCAATTATCGCAGAATAGGTTGCCTACTTGTCTGCATAAGACCCCTTAAAATCTTAAAGAGGGGATCCATAAGTTTTGGCAGAAATTCTAGGCCCTTTGTAATAAAGCTCCTTCAGTAGACTCACCCGCACCCTTTTCATTTTTCTTTTCTCATCAAGTACACATTGTTGTGCCTTCTCTCTTTCACAATGTGACATGCCATTTCTACTCTAGTCCAGCTGGCCCAGTTCTGCTCATTCTTTCAAGATGCAGCTCCCATCCTTCTGTACATCATTCTTGGCCCCATTGTGACTGTGTTACAATAGCTCTTTTCACATCTAAGGGAATACAGGGTGTTGTAACCCAATTATCGGTTCTCGTGTTTATCTCTTCAGTAGACTGGGCTTCTAGAGGCAGGACTGTACTTTAAACACCTGTATAGCGTAGTCACTAGATAAAGATAGAAGCTCTATAAATATTCATTGAGTAAATTTGGTATATCAGAAATATGCCTTTGAGGATATTGGTAAGCATGCCACTCACCCCATTATACCAGGAACAGAATAGGAATTGAAAGCTTCTGTGGACTCCATGCTCTCTGATTTGGGTAGGATGTCCCTCCCCCCTTCCCTGGACGAACCTTTCATTCTGAGCAACTGAGTTCTACAGCACACCTGTGGGTAGGAGATGCCATTTGCAGCTGCTTCTGTTGGGTGACTTTGTGCATGGTATTTCCCAGTATGGTCCTATCAGAAAGGAAGAAAGATGGTTTTTTGAAGAAAGGTATTGTTTTGACTGGTGGGAATGTGGAGAAAAAGATGGTAGCCAGAGAAAGAAGCATATGTAAAAACATGTGGAGGTTAATGAGATTAGAGGTAAAATACATGATGGGAAAGAATGAAAAACTTTGGAAGACTATCCCTGGTTGTCTAAGAGAGAGGACTTCAGCTTGAGGGCAATGGGAAGCCACTGAAAGATAAGTCCATCACTGAGAGTGACAAGCAGTCTTTACAAACTGTGTCAGATGATGTGCATGACGAGTCCATTTTAGCTGCAAGTGGATAAGTCCATGTTAAAACTCTCTGAAATTAAAAAGTTTAATCAAATAAAGTTTCAACTATAGTTTTTTTCAGAGATACAATATTTGACGATTTCTTAGCTTAACAAGTCAATTTTTATCTTCTTTATTTTATTTTATATTTGTGGGCAAACAGCTATCTAAAATAAATGATTAATTCAGTGCTGATTTTATTTGGCCCCTAATTGTGTCTAATTTTCTAACTTCTAAGTGAGCTCTGGGTAGGGGGTAGGATGCGGTGGGGTGGGGTGTAGTGGGATGGGGTGGGGTGGGAGGACGGACCAACCACTCATACCCAGGTGACCACCCACTCAGTTATCCGTGGAGTTTCAACTTCTTATGCCCAGAACTTGGTGTAGTCTTTAGCATGGAGGGAATGATTATGAAATTTTGTAATGGGAGTTTCTGAACTTTAGTTATTGGTGGGAAAGACATTATGGGCTCTGAACAATGACAGATGATGTCAAATATTTTTTACTAATTGTAAATCTCTACACTGCTGGTTGTATATGTGGTATGGTAGTGTGTATGTGTGTGTACACGTGTGTTTATGGGTACACATTAGATCCTATATACTCATTTTGAGACTTAGTGCAAGTCTCAAGTCTTATTTGTTAAACATACAGCTCATAAAAGAAATGCTAAGTCTTAAATAGTAAGTCAGCTTGGGTATTGCCAACTTGGATCTTGGTCCGCTCTAGAAATGAGAAAATGAGTACACTGGGATGAACTTACATCATGAAAGACTACATAATATGCTTCTCAAGTATGTTTCTTCCCAAAGGTGTTGTGTATGGCGTAGTATGTACTGGCTCTGAAGAGAAGAATTTCATTTGGTCAGGGCAGTGTCAAAGAAATTTTACAGTCATAAGCAGAGTTCTTCGGGGTAGTGCAGGAAGTAGGGCTTGAAGAAAGATAGTCTCCTTTTCACCTGAATCTGTGGAGGATGTCCTTCCTTGGCCTTGGGTGCAGTCAGCTTTCCCTATTGTGGGGGGTGGTGGGCCAGCCTCAGGCTGAATACTTAATGTGAAGTTGAGTGCAGCAGTGAGCACGCATGCAGCCTTTGGACGTCACATGTCTAATGCATTTGGACCTGCTTGTTTCTGTAATGAAAAAAACATGCTTCTTCTCATGGATAATAACTTTTGACTTCCTGGACAGCTTTTTTGTTTTGTTTACTTTAGCATAAAGTATTCCACCCTTTAAAAATATTACTCTCTCTTTTATCTGTTTTATAGTATTAAAAATACACCAATGTGTTTATATTTAAAAATGGGAAATGTCAAAAACATTTTTATAGCATCTTTCTTTTAATCTTTGTTTAAAGGGCTGGCAGGGAGGTGGAATAGCTTCTAGGTTATGTTCAATTTTGTCCATATCTGGGAGGGCTCGATTGAGGATTGCAAGCCTTTTGTGTTGGACAGATGTTCAGGATAAAAGAAAAAGGCATATCATGTCTCTCTGTTCATAGTAGTTTGTAGTACACGTTAATACAATGTTAGAATCACTAGAATTGCAATTCTTTTGCAAATACTTAAATTTTTAAATAACATTAAACTCTTTGAATGATGTTATATTCTAATATATATTTCATTTTTTTACTTTTGATATTTGGAATGTAAGTGGCAATGCTAGAGTCTAAGGCCCTTCCTTACTAGGGATCTCTGGATCCTTATGGGTCTCTACCATTACGATTGAATCAGAGGCACACAGAACACACTCCAGAGGTGCTGAAAAGTGCTCAAGTGAGTTAAATCCCCCCTTTCTGTGCCAAAAAGTGGAAATATTGACATGTGTCATTCAGTTTGGTGTCCTGGATGAGAAATGCCCCTGGCTGTGGGGAACTTCAGGTTGGTGCTAACATGTGCAATGACCACATGAAAAGCTTTCAGTTATTGACAATATAAACAGATAAATATTGGAAAGAAAAAAATTCCACCTTTAAAAAAGTCAAGAGCGTTTTCTTCTTCTTTTTTCATTTGGAGGTAATGAATTGAGCACCTCAAGGAATATAGTTTGCACAGAAATTGGTTATGCTTTATAGGTTTTATGTGTGTATGTGGACAAAGCATTTATGGCTATTGTTCTGCTCTTAACTGTAGACTTTTATTCCCTCACAGAAGCTTATTAAGTAAGGTAAAAACCTATGATACTATGTCACGAATGCCAAAGTGACTGAAACAAAATGACAGGATATTATTAATTTATTACAATTTTACATATTGAGAGCCATTTAATCATCTAGAATTACAGAGATATGCCTGCAAAATAGACAAGTTAATATTATGAAAAGATCTAATTATCTGCTGCTAAAGTTACCTCATTAATATTTTATGCCATGGATTTAGACATTTCTAAAATGTTGAAAATAAAAGACAGAAATAATCACAGGCTATTTGACTGCTGTACTGAGCATTCCCGCTTCAAGGGTAGACGACAGTTCTTCACTTCTGCATCTCCATTTCCTTGTTCACGGTCAAGCCCATAGTACAGACACTAAATGTTATTTGAATGGAGACACAGTTGACTATTGAACAACATGGTGTTCAAAAATCGGCATGAACCTCTTAACCCCTCAAAAACTTAACTACTAATAACCTACCTTTTTTTTTTTTAAAGACTTATTTATTTGGGAGAGAGAGCAAAAGAAAGAGCAGGAGAGGGGGAGGGGCAGAGGAAGAGGGTGAAAGACTCCCTGCTGAGGAGGGAGACCTAATCCCAGCTTGATTCCAGGATGCTGGGATCATGACCTGAGCCAAAGTCAGATGCTTAATCAAGTGAGCCACCCAGGCACCCCCTAATAATAGCCTACTGTTGACTAGAACCCTCACCAATAACATGGGCATTTGATTAAGAGAAAAGAGGATGTTATTAAGAAAATGATAAGGAAGAGAAAATACAGTTATAGTACTTATATTGCATTTATAAAAAAGAATCTGCATATACGTGGATCCACACAATTTAATTAAACCTGTGTTGTTCAAAGATCAACTGTATTTGAATTCACTTTGTTTCTTCATTTATATAATTTTATCCTGTGCTGGAAGAGTCTCCAAGTGTCATCCTGGTGCTTGAGGACAGTGGTCCAGTGTCATTTCCCTCCTTCAAGGCTACTTCTTCTGCAAAGCTTCCCAGGGAAGTTCCTCTTACCTGTGATACTTCTTATACTAAGGATGTTGAAGAAAAGGCTACTCTGGCTGTCCATCCAAATATATCTACTTTTGTATTTGGACTTTCCATATCTAATTTGGGTTGTCTTCAAAACTGAGGGTTTGCTGTAGCTCTGACTTATATGGTCCACAGCAAAGACATTACTTTGCTTACAATTGTCCCCCAAACCCTGTTGTGCATGATGGGGTGTGCTGTCCATCTCTGTAAACTATTCCCAGAACTAATTAGGAATCATAGTCAAGCCCAGAAATAGACTGAGTTACTCTTACACTCACTATTCCTGCCCTGATATCCCTGTGCTCACCCTTAGCTTCTCTGTCTCCTCTCATTGTTGCTACCGAGGATCTGAGCAAGTGGGGATGGATGACGGTCACCTAGACCTCACATCCTGTGTGTACTTTCTGCAATGTCTGTGGCTATAGTGTTGTGGGTGTATTATTGATGTGCTGGGCAAGACAACACCTGCTTCAACTCTTCCCTAAGCCCAGGTAGGTCATACTGACTGGATGTTCCAGATCCTATCTACTTGCACTCCACTTGATTGAAATATTTTTCAGCCTGCAGAATCCTACTAAAATTCGCACTGTTAAAATCAACCAGCTCTTTAAGTATGCACTAATGTGTGAACTGAAAATTAAGTGAAAAGAACAGTCATTAGGATTCAAAACAAATACCTTCATACTGGCCAGATTTCTGAACTGCCACATTCTCTAACAATGTCAAAAATTGTGAGATGTTTTATTTATTTATTATTTTTATTTTTTAATGATTTTATTTATTCATGAGAGACAGAGAGAGAGAGAGAGAGGCAGAGACATAGGCAGGTGGAGATGCAGGCTCCCTGCAAGGAGCCTGATGTTGGACTCTATCCTGGGACTGCAGGATCACACCCTGAGCTGTAGGCAGACGCTCAACTGCTGAGACACCCAGGTGTCCCATTGTGAGATGTTTTAAAACCAGTTTAGGGATGCCTGGGTGGCTCAGTGGTTGAGTGCCTGCCTGCCTTAGGCTCAGGGCATGATCCTGGAGTCCCGGGATCGAGTCCCACATTGGGCTCCCTGCATGGAGCCTGCTTCTCCCTCTGCCTGTGTCTCTGCCTCTCTCTCTCATGAATGAATAAATAAAATCTTTTTTAAAAATTGGAAAATTAATATAATTACTACATTAAAAAGAACTAAAGAAAAGATTCATATGATCATCCTAACAGATATAGAAAAAACATGTGACAAAATCCAACACCCATTTAAGTAGAAAGAAAATTTTTAGCAAACTAGGAAAGTAGAAAACTTCCTCAATTTCTAAAGTGTGTCTATTATAATTCCACAACAAACGTTGTATTTAGTGGTGAAATATTGGATCGTTTCTCCCTGGATTTGAAACAAGACAAGGATCATTAAATTTACCATTCCTATTCAACATTGGACTGGAATTTCTAGCCAGGACAAATATCAATAAAATAAGTAAAAAGCATGAAATTGGGAGAAGAAGAAATAAAAATATTATTTGCCAATGACATGATTAGGGGTTAGAAAACCTTGAGGAATCTACCAAAAACAAACATATTACAATTAATACATAAAATGAACAAGGCCATAGCATACAAGATCAACATACAAAAGCAATTGTAACATGTATATTAGCAATGATCAATTAGAAAATAAAATGTAAATCATGTCATTTGCAATAGCACCAAAATGATTAAATTCCTGTATATAAAAGTAATAAAAACTATTAAGTCCTCTCCATTGAAAATTACAAAACATTTCCAAGAGAAGTTAAAAAAGACATAAGTAATTGTAAAATATACCATGTTTATGAATAGAAAGATGCAATAGTGTTAAGATGTCCATACTCTTCAAAATAGCTATAGATTCAATGCAATTTCTATAAAATTCCTATAATTTTATAAAACTTTTATAAGATTAAAGATTTCTGTTATATTGAAAATTCCATAAAATTCTGTATTCTAAAAGTTCCTGTACTTCTATAAACAATTGCTGCAGGTTTTAAGTTAAAATTGATAATCTGATTCTAAATTGATATGGCAGCTCAAAAGTTTTGGACTAGCCAAAACAATCTCGAAAAAGATAAGTCAGGTTATGGGAATTATACTTCTTGGTTTCAAGAACATGTTATAAAGCTACAATAACTAAGTCAATATAGTGTAGAGATGTAGTAGGCAAATGTCTATGGAGCAGAAAAGAAAGACTAGAATTAGAGCCAAATGGATATGGTGAATTAACTTTTGACAAAGATGCCAAAACATCTTCAATGTTTGCAATGCATATATTTGACAAAAGTCTTGTATTCAGAATATATAAAGAATTCTTGCAAGTCAATGATGAAAAAGAAAAACAAGCCAACAAAAATGAGCAAGAGATTTATTTATTTGTTATTAAACTCTTTATTTAAATTCAATTCAGTTAACATATACTTTATTATTAATTTCAGGGGTTGAATTAGTAATTCATCAGTTACACACAACAGCCAGCGCTCATTACATCATGTGCCCTCCTTAATACCCATCACCCAGTTACCCTATCCCCCCCCATCTCCTATGGTGTGCCTCCCTCTCTATTTTCGTCTTATTTGATTTTTCTTTTCTCTCCACTATGTTCATCTGTTCTGTTTCTTAAATTCCACATATGAGTGAAATCATATGTTCCTTAAAAAGTTAAAAATTGGGCAAGAGATTTAAAAAGACATTACACAAAAAAGATATTTCAATGGTCAATAGACATGTGATAATGTGCTCAATATCACTAGTCATAAGAAAAATGCAAATTAAATCACAATGAGATACTACTTTCTACATGAGAAGGGCCAAAATCAAGAGATCAAAGTTGACCAAAAAAAAAAAAGAATCAGAACCTTACATGTTATGTTGTTGGTGGGGTTGTGAAATGGCACAAGCACTCTGGAAAACTAACACTTTCTCACCAAGCTAAACATCCATCTTCCACATGACTCAGCAATCTCGCTCCTGGGTATTTTCCCAAGAGAAATAAAAACACATGGCCACAACAAGCCTTTACAAGAATGTCCATGGCAGCCTTATTCATAAAATCTTCAAACTGGAAATGTCCCAAGTGTTCATGAACGTGAGAAGGAACTATTAAGTTGTGGTATACCCATACAGCACAAACTATTCAGGAAGAAAAGGAAAAACTGCAGTTGTATTCAATGGTGAGAATGAGTTTAAAGAAAGCTATGTTGGGTAAAGGTGTTAAAAACAAAGGCAACTACTGATTCCATTCACGTGAAGTTCAAGAACAGGCGAAACAACTGTAGTGATAGCAGAAAATGGCTGCTTCTGAGGGAAGGACTGACTGGAAATGAACCTGAAGGAACTTTCCGGAGTGATGAAAGTATTCTGTGTCTTGGTTTGATGGGTATGTACACTCTTGACAATCACTGAAGTATACATTGAGTATATGTGCACTTTATTTTAAGAAAACTATACCTCAATATATACATTATATCTCAATTTTTCTATGTATATATGTATCGTCTATCTATAATTATGCAATCTACTCATCTATATTTATATATATAAACCAGTTCTGATTAAAAAATAATGAATAGAGTATATTTTGAGAGATTTTGAAGTACTGTTGACCTGTAATCCATAGCACCGCATGGTGGATGATAGCAAGCCTTCTGGCAGGTGGCAGACTTAGTAGAAGTCTCTCTCTGACTAGTTATTAGCTCTTTCCTTCAGGAAATTACATAGACACTTTCAATCATAACTTTTTCATTCATGGGAGTATTAATGCCCACCTTTCAGGGTTGTTGTGATAAGGAAGCAAGAAAATGCATGTGGGGACAGTGTTGGGCAAACAGCTGATACTCAACAAACAGCGGTTGTGATAGAAGTGGCATGAGAGTGACAATTTTAGCAATTGCTTTGGTACATTGCCTCTGCCTGGAATATGCTCGTTTTCCCCTTTCTTAATCTTCTATTGATTTTTTTACTCATTAAATTGCAACTCAAATATCCTTTCTTTACTCAACCTTCTGCATATTCCCAGGTAATGTCAGGCTCAGACACTCAGATCTTGCACACTTTTTAGAACACAAATGTCATTGTCTCATGATTGTCTCACCCATGCTTTCCCATTAGGTATGAGCAACTGAAGGTTAGGGATTGTGACATCTCTTGGCTCAGTGCGTTGCTCATTTCTGTAGTAATGCAATGTGTATTTGTGAAATTGAATTGAATTAAGAAATCTAACACATGCTTCCTGGTATCTGCTGAACCACTATGACTGTCTGGGGTTTTCTTTTTTTTTTTAATTTTTATTTATTTTATGATAGTCACACACACAGAGAGAGAGGCAGAGACACAGGCAGAGGGAGAAGCAGGCTCCATGCATCGGGAGCCCGACGTGGGATTCGATCCCAGGTCTCCAGGATCGCGCCCTGGGCCAAAGGCAGGCACCAAACCGCTGCGCCACCCAGGGATCCCCTGTCTGGAGTTTTCTAATGTCACCTAACATGTTTAATTTCTAAGTTCTAGTCCATGTCCAATTACAATTCATCATTTATATGGGAATGAGAGCCCTGGTTCACTAACAGATGTAACTGTCTTCTCCAAACATTTGTATTGTTAGGAAATGTCATGTAATATTACAGTAACTCATTAATTAATCATACTCCAGTTTTTTTCCTTAGTGAGAAATACGCAAATTTATTTCAAGGATATATTTTACTATATGTTGTAGGAAAGGTAAATATTCAGGTGATTTCTGATCCTTCTACATTTAAATTGGTAAAATCATAAGTTATTAGAAGAGGTAATAAGTCCTTCAAGAATAATCTTAAAAGGTGAATTCAATATTGATTACACCTATATTCAATAAGGCAGAGCTCCAAACTTGTGAGAGATATTTTTCAACAAATTTGAATCAGTTAGGGACTTTGGGTTGGTTCTCAGGTGGCTAGGTAATTGTTATAAGCACACTGGTGCTTTCTGATGATGATATTTGTCCTCTTCATTCTTTCTTATGATCATAAGTCTCAGACATTCCCTGCAAAACATTTTCCTTATTTTGTAAATAAAATAGGTGTGTCCCTATTTTCCATCTCTGTTTCTTCCATAGCATCTGTGCATTGTTGCCACTCAAGATTGCACTGAGTACATGAATCGCAAGAAGAAGAAACAGGGTGTGGGTAGCAGAAGGAGAAAAATCCTTACTTTACATCACATTTGATTGTCTCATAGCCATAATCCAATATAGACTAATAGGCTACAGCATGTTTTACTTCATTTTTCTTTTAGGAGAGTACAGGTTGTATTGTACACACTTCTTTCTAATATCCTCCAAAGAAAGGAGAGGAAGACGTCATTTTACATTTTGTAGATGAAGAAACTAAGTCAGTGAGAGAAGGAAATAATGAATTGATTAACATTCTGAGGATCACACAGAATTTGTGGAAGAGTAAGGGCAATCTACTGCATTGCCCAAAACACATGAAGTGGTATTACATTTTTGCAATCTTATACTTCTAAGCAAATTTCATAAAAATCTTATGGAAAATGGAATGTTTATCATGAGAATAAATATATGAATTTTTAAACTATATTGTTCATCTACATGGAAAAGTCCATATTATCTTTCTGCACAGTCATGCCCATGTCTTTTCCACTGGGCTCCAAATAAGAAAGTCAACTGAAACTTGATGGAAAGTCAACTCCAAATAAGAAGTCAGACTGAGGATGATGTAGCTAGCATGTAGCACTTCACCAAAGTACTAAAAACCCTGATGCTGCTCCTTTGTTTAATTGAGAACTATTTTGAAGATGGCCTCATAAAATTCTTTTGACCCTATCTTGCTCTTTGCTGAAGCAGAATTTCCCTCCCACTGGGAATGGCATCAGTGAGATGATGTGATCCTCATTGCTCCAAGTTGCACTTCTCTGGGAATGTTTTACCCATGTAAATCAGATGATGGGCTTTTTCTTATTTTATTGGTCATTGTGTGAGTTGGGTTATGTGAAGACTGGCGTGTCAGGGTCACCGGGTGGGGCTAGTGGAGAGCTTTTAGAAACAGCAACTGTGACCCTAATGTGAGAATTCAACAGAAAAGGATGAAAATTTAACTGTGATTTAAAAAATGCAGAAGGCCCCGGGAGGTGGAACTGGAGAGAGTTTATGATTCTGTGCCAAAGTTACCACAGCATATGGGATTCCTCTGTGCAAGGGCATTTGTTTCAGGTCTTAGTTTCCAGAAGAAGAAAAATATTCCTCTGAGCATAAAGAAAGCACAAGACTGCAGTTACAGGATGGTGATTTCTTTTAATAAAAGAGCAAGTCAGGGAAATAGCTTTTAATATGAAGTTTATATTTCCTGATTAATTTCATTAGCCTCCTCACCTCAAAAATACCAAAAAGGCATGTCATGCAATGTGAGGAAGCTGCTCTCTTCCAGAGTAGGAAGGTGTGCTGGCCTACATTTAACCTGGGGAATTACCTCAATTCCTCCTGCTGTTCCAAGTAAGGACCATGAAAGACAGTGGCACCTCCCCTCTTACCCTAGTCTTTGTTAATCTCTTCTACAGTGCTGTCAGGTCATTCCCATAGGGCAGGTGTACACTTGGAAATTTGCCTTCTGGGGAAAATTGTGCTTTTTTTTCATCTATTCTGAAGAGAATGAAGGAAGGGCAATACTCATGAACCCAGAAGATGGGCTCGTGGCAGCAGCTCTGTGGATATGAGCATCAGGAATCTTCCGGATGGAATTCTTTACAAAGCACAGAATTCTGCTCTTCCCATTTCACCTTTCCTCATCCCTCACCTAATTTTTTTTTTTTTTTTTTTTTTGGTCTCAGCCCTATTTCTATTGGTTAAACATCCACAGAGGAATTGTAAAAATCTTTGCAGGTCTAGAGGACTCCAGGAGGTGTGGGAGAGGACATTTCCTGGCTAGGAGAAATTCCTTCTGCATAACCAGTCTTCACTTTGAACACTTTGGAAGCACTGTGAGAGGATGGATCCTGGGACAGGCCAGATTGATTGTGTCATGGGAGGGATGGTGAGGAACATGGTGTCCAGAAGCCTGAGCTGTTGGGAATGGTCAGCTGGACAGCTCAAAAAGGATGCTTAGTGCTGAAGAAAGCACCAAAATGTCTATTTCCCAAGGGAGAATCATGTCCAGTGCTCCAGTCAAGGTTTCTAGGAGAAATAGGCTGCAGAGGATTCTCATCAACTTGAGGAGGGAACGACAACAGAGAGGAAAGGGCAATACTTGGAGAGGTTTGGATCAGGATTAAGCCCAAGTTTAAAGTCTGAAATGGCTTGATCAGATAAAAAAGCAAGTAGGCTGAATTTTCTAGCAAGAGCATAGGAGACAGACCAAGGGGATTTGGTGAAGGACCCAAAAAGAGGAGATGAAAATCCAAGTGTAGATCTACAATGGAATGGGCAGCCAAATATATTATGTCAAGGAAGGGGTGGCGCCGACATCATGACCTGAGTCTACTTGATGTGATAGTGATTTTGAAGCAGCATAAGCTTGAAGTAAAAGAATATGTCATCCTCTAAAGTTATATGCTTTTCTTTTTGGGACCTCATTCAGAGCTTTTCCTGCTGGAACGTTGCGGCAGCTACTCTTTGTAGCAGCTACTCTGCTTTTGATAAAATGACTTCTTACAATGGATTTTATCCACATTGGTATCCAGTCTGTCTCAAGTGAGTTCATCAAACTCTGGCTGTACTTAGATTTCCTCCTCTCATGCTCAGAGAGCTCATTCAGCTCATTCTGGTCACAGGATAGCTGCCATTGGTCCAGGGACCAGAGTCATCAGCTTTAAGGGCCAGGGTTTTGTAGCCATGGCAAGCAGAGTTTGGAACTGGTGTGTCTTGGAATTTGATGTCTGTGGTTCAAGGATATTTTTGGGCAGAACTCTTGGGATCTATTTATCTGGGTTCATGTTCTGAAGTCTTTCCTTATAGTTGTGCAGACAATTTGGAAATTTCACTTTTGATTCTACAGCCATCCCAGAGGTGTGCAGTTTCCATCAGAACTGGCTAAATGAGCATGTTTCAACTATGAGTGCCCCATTCCACACCATTCCCAGCTGCTTCTGGAACTTCACAGGGGCTTATCTGTGGGTCTGTGTCGTTATGGGTCATCCGCTGCCTGAGCAGGTAAGGTAGGTCCCACTGAAAACTAGAACTGGCTTGATACATTGTGGCTGAAACAATTCACATAAAATCAATGAATTCCTGCTCACTGTAAGGCATTGTTTAGGATGCAGATATGCAAAACCTGGTCCTAGCCTCCCAGTTTCTTATAGCCTAGTTGGAAAGGGAGGCCATTTCCACTAAGAAAAATAACCATATAAAGTAGTTATGCTAAATGTGAAATGAGGGGTACAAATCACAAGAAACTATTTGGTATTTTGGGAGAGGGGGTAGTCACTGTAGCTGAGATATTTGGAGAATCATGCATGGGGGAAGTGGGACAGTCTGGTTTTAAAGAGTGAGTAATATAGGTAATATTTGAACAATATTTGATTGTATGAATAATATTTGAGGAAAGTAGAGAAGGGAGGGGAAGACATTCAAGTCAGGGCTGGCATAGGAATCCTGTTGGAGACTGTGTCAAAAGACTCATTGGAACAGAGTCTCTCTGCTAAGAAGAGAAGATAGGGAGGAAGAAAAGGGTTCTCAGAGGCCCTGGAAATCCACGGCTTCTTCAAGACACAAGGGGATTGACTCTTCTGTCTACCAGCCATGGGGAGTCCTTGAAGGATTTTCAGTGGGTGATTTGAATAGTGTCATGCAGGACAGTTTGGAGTCAGGATGCCAGATGGGTTGCTGTCCAGAAGACCTATTGGAAGGCCTTGTGTGCCCATGACTCTGATATCAGCCACAGTATGACACTCTGACTGGTCATCATGGACCTGTTTCCCTTCACCCACTCCTCAGTGATATTTGGGATTTGGGGGGTCAGAGCTTAGCCCCTTCCTTCTGGTTCTTGCTCTCTTCCCTCCACTACTTTCTAATCTGCCTCTCCCACACCCAGAGCATCCTCAATTTTAATTTCCCCATGGGCTACTCTGAAGGCCCGCCCAGATCTAAATGTTCTCTCTACAGGCCTGGGAGGTCAAGGAGTCTGCACCTTGACCTGTAGAGTTTCTGGGTCTTTAAATTTGTTTTGTTTTGTTTTGAACCCACTATAGATCAAAACTTAAAAAGACAATTTTAAAACTGTGACAAGGTGGATAACATGATGGAAATTTGAACACTTGTGGCAACTTTAAAATAAAAATCAAGCTTGCTGATGGTCAACTACTCCATCCTTCACAGTTAAGCAATGAACCTTGTGATATGTCTTTGTTCAGATTGATCAAATTTATTGCTATGTGCACTAATTTTTTATTTTAATTTTTAAATAAAGTATCACTTTAACTTTGCCGCCATGGTATTTATTTTTATAATTAGCTTCCATTTATGGCAGGTGATCAGGATTTCCACTTTTTGTAATGGTAGGAAATTTCCTTTTGAAGTAAATGAAATTAAACTAAAAATTAGTAAACTTAGAGAAAATTATTAAATACTAGTGCATGGTGCATGGCATATGGGTATGCTGAAATTGTGACCCACTGAAATGACTGAAGTTTATGAAACACTGGAAACACTGATCACAAATAACTAGCCTATGCCCTCTTTACCATCTGCTATTGAAGACCGACCTGGCCTCCATCCTGACAATAAAACTATACCAAAAACGTAAGAAACTACTAAAAAGGTTCTGACATCTCCTGTCAGAGCTACATGTACCACCATCCATATACTCTGTAAGCCATGTAAGGGATTAGATCTTACTGATGTGGTGTGTATGGTGTATATACTACACATTTCTTGGTGAATGAATGAATTGGCAGTTGGCATTGCTTTAGAACTATCTCTAGGAAGCTTAACTTTTTTTGTTTATTCTAGTCTATTGGGACATAATTATACAGATGTAGCCAAGATATCCAACTCTTTAGAAATTTCAGAAAATGAGGCAACTGGTATATTCAGCAAGTTTGTGGGGTTGGGATGCCCACATTCTAACTTGTCAGAGCAGGTGTGCATACATGTGACTCAAGGCAAAATGACAGCTGCCTTGAGGAGTCAGCCTGACCAGTTCTTACCCATCTAACATTTTCTCTCTTTTTGCAGAGGAAAAAAGGTTCTTGGAAGAGACAGAGCTGGTTCTTAGTTACTACTGGAAAAAATATCACACCAAGCCCTGGATGTGAGCCATTATTTCCAATGGAAATACTGACTTGTAGCACCGTGGCCTATTGTAAAATCTAGTGAAACGTGCATAAAAACTTTGCATCTGGTTTGAGATTTATCTTTGCTACCAAGTCAGTCTGTCTGCATTTTTGACTCTGAGATGGCTGTTCATCCAGGGGTGAGAGGCTACCTCAAAGGAAAAAAAGAATTATTGGAAAACCATAGAGAATGAAGTTTTCTTTTGCTATCACAATGGCTTATTTTTAAAAAACTCTTTTCTAAACAAGTTGAAAAAAGATAAGGTAAATATGAGCTTATTGAAATGGATTTCAGGTAGTAGCTTTCTTTTGGACAACATTGCCCTCTCACAATGAACTTCATTAAAACAGGCTTTGGTGTAATACAAGGGGCTAATGTGTGGAGGATGCTCAAGATAAAAGTTTCCAGAAGCCATGGCGTTGGCTGCTGCTGTTAAAGCCATGCTTTACTCTCCCAAGAGAGAGAGTTACTTTCATGTGAATCCTGGAAGAAGTTTTGCTATCTTTGAGGAATGGATTTGTGTTTTCTTTATTGAAGAAACTGCTCTACAGTTATGTTCTCTACATTCACCCATAGCTCTATTCACCGTCAGTATAGGAATTTATGGTCTGCGTATAGGCAGTTTAGTTCTTACCTGGTATTATCCATCTTTTCTAATTGAGTTTTCCCTAATTCTGTTTTTTTTTTTTTACATTTTTATTGTCATTTTGCCATCTTATAGTGTGTATTTATAGTTATCTGCTACCTGTATTTTGTGGAATGAGGAGAAGTATCTGTCACGCTTCAGTGTGGCACTCAAAATCAGGACATTTCCTTATTGTGGTAATGAATGTTGGAGTCAGTTTGGAATGCATGTATTTCTCTGATTTAAACCATGGTGGAGTGCACATGTTTATTTGCCTGACTTGGTTGTGAGGCTGATGAGAGTCTGTTTGGAATAACCCATCGATTTGTCAAGAAAAGTGTTGTGTATAGTCTCTCAGCTTCATCTAGGAAATGAACTTGGTGTAGAGGAAGGTTGTCGCGTTGGTTAGGAATGTCAAATTTGGAAATACTTCTTGAAAGTATCAGCTATGGAATGAGGTGCTCAGAGGAGCTCTCTGGGTGAGCCAGCTATCCTGACAGGGGTTCAGGATTTGGGGACTCTTAGGAGAAAGTGCAACATGAATATTCGGTAATAGTTTCCCAATTGTGATCATGTCTTCATTTTTTCTTTTTCTCCTTGTCCACATATTTCTTCTCTTTCTTTTCCTCCTTATATTTTGTAATTTTTAAAATTTTTTCCTCCTTATATTTTGAATCTCTTCATTTTATGCTTCAAGTTTTAAACTTCTATACTACTCTTCCACTGCTGCTATAATGATTACCACAAACTTAAAGGCTTCACACAACACCTATTTATTGATTTTTTGAGATATAATTGACATTCATTACATTAGTTTCAGGTGTACAACATAGTGATTTGATGTTTGTATCGATTGTGAAATGATTCCTGTCGTAGATCTAGTTAACATCCACTACCACACAGGGATGCAACAAAAGCTTTTTCTTGTGATGAAAACTTTTCAGATCTACTCTCAGCAACTTTCAAATATACACTATAGTAGTAACTAGAGTTGTCATGCTGTACATTATATCTCATGGACTTACTTTCTAACTAGAAGTTTGTACCTTTTGACCCCCTTCACTCATTTTGTCCACCCTTTGCTTTGGTAATCACCAGTCTGTTCTCTGTATCTATGAGTTCATTTTTTTGCTCTTTTGGATTCCACGTGTAAAGGATATCATACAGTATTTATCTTTCTCTGTCTGGCTTATTTTACTTAGCATAATGCCCTCAAACTCCATTCAGGTCATCACAAATGCAAAACTTCCTCTTTTTTATGGATGAATAATATTCCATTGTATATGTATACCACATCTTCTCTATCCATTCATCCATCAGTGGATGCTTAGATTGTCTCCATATCTTGGCTACTGTAAATAGTGCTTCAATGAATAGGAAGGTGTAGATATCTTTCTGAGTTAGTGTTTTAATCTCCTTTGGACAAATACACAGAAGGAGAATTGCTGGATCATATGTAGTTCTTTTTTTCAATTTTTTGAGGAATCTCCATACTGTTTTTCACTGGCTGTCCCAGTCTGCATTCCCACCAACAGTATACAAGGGTTCTTTTTCTCCACACTCTCGCCAACACTTGTTAAAACAACACACATTTATTATCTCGTAGTTCTGTAGTTCAGAAGTCTGGCATAGGTCTTGTGGAACTAAAATTAAGATGTCAGTAGGGTTGTGTTCCCTTCTGGGGGGTCTGAGAGACAATCCACTTCCTTGTTTTTTCCAGCTTCTAGAGGCCACCTCCATTCCTTGGCCATTGTCTCCCCTTTTCCATCTTCAAACCCAGAATGTGACATCTCTCTGTACCTTTCTTCCATAGCTGTGTTTCCTCTCACTCTCATCTACACTTTTAAAAATCCTTGGGATTGCATTGAGTGTACCCAATCTAGGACAATCTCCACATTTTTAAAAATTGAAGTATAGTTGACACACCCTGTTATATTAGTTTCAGGTATATAACACAGTGGTTCAACAACTCTGTACGGTACGTTATGCTCACCATGATAAATGTAACTACCATCCGTCATCATACAATGCTATTACAGCCCCATTGCCTATATTCCCCATGCTGTACCTTTCATCCCTGTGATTTATGAATCTCTCTATTTTAAGGTAAGCTCATTAGCAATCTTTATTCCATCTGTGACCTTAATTACCCTTTGCCATGTAAACTAAATAGTTGCAGGTTCTGGGAATTAGACTGTGGGTTTTATAGAGGAATCATTATTCTGCCTACTACAAATCTTGAATTAGGATAAATGCAGTTCAGGATTAATATTAGATATTTCTGTTTTTGTTCAAAAGCATCATCTTTCATGTACGTTAGTATATGCATGAGGGATGGGTGGACTAATAATTGGAAGATGTGAGAAGCACGTGATACAAATTATTCCTCCCTTCTCTCTAGTTTCCAATAAGTCTTTCAGCCATTACACAGGAAAGGGGTGACCTAGTCATAAAATAATTTTGATGAATTATACACCCATGTAACCCCCATCACAAGAAAGATATAGAACATTTTCTCCCCTCTATACATTTTCCCTGTGCTTCTTTGCTGCCATATCTCCCCATTCCTATGAAATTATCAATATGCTTTATGTAACTATATATTAGTTTTGACTTTGTAAGAATTTCATGTAAATAGAATTACACAGTTACACCTGTGTCTGGCTTCTTTTGCTCAGCATAATATTTTTGAGGTTCATTCATTTCGTGGTTTGTATCAGTAGTTCATTTCTTTATACTGCTGAGTCAGTATGCCATTATATTCCATAATCTGTCAATTTGCTTGTTTTGGATGTATGGGTTGTTTTCAGTTTGGAGCTAACACAAATAAAGCTGCCAAGAACATTTGTGTACGAGTCTTGGTGTGGGCAAGCATTTTACTTTTCCTGGAGAAATACTTAGAAGTGGGATTATTTAACTAAAAGACTTTGAAAAACTATCCCAAAGTTGTGCCTTCACGTTTTGCCACCAGCAATATGGGATATCTCCAGTGTTCTCACCAATAGTCGTTATTGTTAGTAATTTTTTAAACTTTGGCCATTCTAGGGGCACCTGGATGGCTCAGTGGTTGAGCATCTGCCTTTGGCTCAGATCGTGATTCTGGGGTCCTGGGATGGAGTCCAGCATCAGGCTCCCCGGAGGGAGCCTGCTTCTCCCTCTATGTCTCTGTCTCTGTCTCTCTCTCTCTGTATCTCTCATGTATAAATAAATAAAATCTTAAAAAAAAAAAGTTTGGCCATACTAGTGGGTGTCCAGTGCTATCACATGACTTAGTTTGCATTATCCCTGATAATTCTTGTAGTTGAACACTGTTTCATGAGCTGTTGGCCATTTATACATATTCTTTTGTCAGTATCTGTTAGAATCTTTGCCCACATTTAAAATGGAATTACTTGTCTTACTAACATTTTCCTCCTATATTCTGAAAATAAGTCCTTTGTCACACACACACACACACACACACACACAGACACATATGTATCTGATATATATGCATATATATGTATAAATATATGGCAACTCTTCTCTGTGATCTATTAATTTTTCTAATGGTTGTTTTTTATAGGGAAAATATTTACTTTTGAAGAAGGCTAATTTATCAACTTTTCTTCTATAGTTAACTCTTCCTTATCCTATCTAATAAAACTGCCTACCCAAAATTTGTAGTTTGTAGTTTTATTGCCTGCTATTTTTTTCTAGAAATTTTATAGATTTAGCTTTTGGGTTTAGTTCTATGATATAGATGTATATGCATGCTTGTGTGTGTATGTATGACTCTGTCCTTACTATTGTTGCTTTATTTTAATTCATAAAATCTCTATGTATGTATACAGCTCCACCAATTTTTTTTCCATTATTGTTTTGATTCTTCATGATTGTTTGCATTTCCAAGATCCTTCAAGGATCTTGTTTGGGATAACATTGATTCTATAGGTCAATTTGGGGTGAATGGACATCAATATAATATCAACTCCAAAACCATGAGCATGGTGTATTTCTCCATTTATTAAGGTCTCTAATTTCTCTCAGCAATTTTGTTTGTTTGTTTTAGGTGTCCTATTCATATTTGTTAAATGCATCTCTAAGTAATTAATATTTTTGAATAAAGCTTTATTGCTAAGATATAGAAATATAATAGATTTTAAAATATTGATCATATATCTTGTATCCTTGCTAAATTTACTTATTATTGCTGGTGTTTTATTTTATATTTTATACTGTTCTAATATTTTATTTATTTATTAATGAGGGACACAAAGAGAGGCAGAGACATAGGCAGAGGGAGAAGCAGGCTCCCTGAAGAAGCCTGACACAGGACTTGATCCCAGGACCCGGGATTATGACCTGCACCAAAGGCAGACACTCAACCACTGAGCTACCCAGGCACCCCTTCAGTAATTTTTTAAAGAGTCTCTAGAATTCTTCTCCATCTCTGATTATGCCATCTACAAAAGTCTTACTTCCTCCTTTCTGATCTGTATTAATTTTATTTCTTTTTCTTGCCCCACTTAACTGCCTAGAACCTTTGGGGCCATGTTGAGTAGAGGTGTTGAGAGTGGGAATTCTTGCCTGTTCTTGATCTTGGGAGGAAAGCATTCAATCTTTCATCACTGAGTGAATATGATGCTGGTGGTAGGCTTTTCAGAGATGCCATTTTTTAACGGATTTTATTTCAAAGTAGGCTCCACACCCAACGTGGGGCTTGAACTCACAACACAAGAGATCAAGAGTTTCATGCTCTACAGGCTGAACCAGCCAGAAGCCTCGAAGGATCCCATTTTTGAGTTGAGGAAGTTCTCTGCAGTTTCTGTTTTCTAAGAAAGTTATTATTTTAATCAGAAAATGGGGTTAGATTTTGTCAAATGCCTTTTCTGCTTCTATTGAGATGATCATATCATTTCTCTTCCTTTCTATTTTTCTGTTCATACGATGGATTAAATTGATGGAGTTTGTAGAAGATCTCTCTCAACCTAAGATCTGAGGAAAATAGCCTGACTACTGCTGTTCTAAAGGAAAAATGATTTCTCCAGCTTCAACTATTTTTCTTTTTGTATTATGTGAGTGAAACAGCTACATCTTAGTGTTCCAGAGCCTATGTGACCATGGCAATTTATTTAATCACTCTAAGCCTCCATTCTCATATTGATCTCAAAGGACTTTTGTAAAAATTAAATGGGATACTGCTCTTAGTGTGCCTAAAACAATGTCTGACAGATGAAGGCTCGCATTTATTGAATGCTTACATTTTCCTGACATTAAGGCTGTAAGCGTTGCTTGTGCATTATTTTATCTATATTATTGACCTATATGAAAGTAGGTGCTGTTATTTGAGTTCTCATGGATGGAGAACCAAGGTACAGAGACATTTTGTAACTTGCTCAAGGTCCACAGCTGATAAGGAGTAGAAGAAGGAAGGTACCCCGCAAAATGCTCCAGAGCCAATGCTTATAACCCGAACATAGGGTCTTCCTATGCTACACTCCATACCATATATTGTATTGTCTGTGACATATAAATAACATTAGCTCTTACTGATATTTTGTTGTCATCCACAAAGTGGATGTTTTGATATTTTATGTTTTTTCATTATGGGGGGTGGTGTGGCTTAAAGCATGGGGAAATATTTTTGCCAAAATTATGTAAGTTTTGCTTTAGGTTCTGAAAAGACTGGAACAATATTCTTTAAGACATCTTAATGCTACTTTACTTTTGTTTGTTTGTTTGTTTTTGGAGAAGGGCAGGCCACAAAAGAGGATATATAAACTGTTCTATTTATAAAGTTTGATTAACTTAGGAATTTGTGAGTAGTTTTGAAAAAGCTACATCCATTCAGCTGTCTACAAAATCTGCAGACTTCCTCTCTGCTCATGAAGCTGTGTATTTAAAAATATTTTTGATTTTTTGTAATAATCTTTTATTTTAAATATGTATATATGTACTTAGAGAAGTAATGCTCATTTTTGAGTATCAACATTAAGAGAATATAGTCCCTGAAGTGCATTTTAAAGATATTTCATTGCCTAAGCAAAGACACATGTCTTCCAACTACCCTGAAATGATTCTTACTACTTAACTTATTTTATATTACATTATGTAATGTTATATACTCTGACATCTTCTTAACGGTCACAGGCCTTCCCAACTGTGCATACAAATGATGAGGCTTTTTTAGATATTTGAACTGAAAAGCACTCTTGGGAAGGATTTTTAAACCAATTTCTCATTTTATCCCAACTCTCTAGTCAGCAGAGAACAGAGACAACTTTCTTTTGGACAAATCTGTATTTCCATCTCTCTTTGTGTTTCTGTCAACTTCTGGTCATTTTCTATCTTTCTTTAAAAGTTATTATTAAAGTGCATATGTGTGTGTGTGTGTGTGTGTGTCCGCGCGCGCACACACACACGGGCTAGACAAATGCTACTTTGTTTCAGAGTCTTTTTGCTACTACATTTTTTGCTGTATCATCATTCAATTGATCTGAATTATCTACTGCTAAATTAAATTTCTTTCAAGGGAGTTATCTTTAAGATAGTATTTCTTTCAACTAATCTTTGTATCTTTTCAAGATTATTTTTTAAAGGAAAATGTTTCTCAGGCCAGAAGGGTTTGGTATAGTGATTTTTATTTTTCCTGCTAATATAGGGATCATTTAGCATGGATAAACAAAGATAAAAATAATCAGCTAATGGAATTCCAGCCATTAATTAATTGGCATTTAAGATCAAGTTTACAAAGGATTCCTTCTTCTATCAGTAATGACAACAGACCCATTTCCACCTTACTAACAAAGTAAGGGTGAAGTTCAGTGGCATAAAACCAGCCCTGTGTTAAGGGTCAAGTTTGACTCTTGACTGCCATGAGCCAGCTATGGGATGTTGACAGGGCTCTGAACTTCACTGAGCCTCAGTTTCTTAGTGTGTTAACTTAAGATATTAGTCATCTTGGTCTCTATGATAGACTTTAGTTCTGAAATGCCATCAATCTCTGATTACAATAGATCTCTTGGAGATGGTGAGCTTCATTTAAGCAGAGTCTTAAACCAACTCTAGGTCACTGAAAAAGACACTGAATTCTTTGTTTAGAAAAATGTTTAAAAACAGTATGAAAGAGTAAGGGGGTGGTTTCAACTTCTAATAATGATTTTCATTGTTGTAGAATGGTTCCATTGAGCCTTAAATTAATTTGATAAGCTATTTTACAGTAAGTAATGTTTTGTTTTAAATCTCTATAGTCTTTTTGTAAAGCAATTTCAAACATTTTTTTTTAGCAAATAAAGATTTCTATTCCAGTAAAAATAGAAATTTGTGAATAATTATGTGAAGAGATTAGTATTTCAGGAAAAGACTAAATTCACTCATCTCTTTCAGTGTTTATCTTTCATCATTATGTGATTTAGGAGCTCTGTTGTTGTGCATGAACATTAGGAAAATGATACTGTGAACTGAAATGTTTTATATACGTATATCCTGGGAAGGTTGTATGGTTTCCTAATTCATAACATTTTTGTAATTTGAGTAATGACTAATCATAAGGCACACCTTTTATGGGACACATAAGGAAAAGTCAATAGAACTTTCAAGAGCACCAGTGCTGACCTGTCCTCAGACTTTGCAAGGAGGAAGAGAAAATGGACACCTGCTGAGGCAGTGGTTAAGACAGGATTGGGAGCGGGGTGAGCCACGTGCCATGTAGGTGACAGGTGCAGCCCGCTGGTGAGCCTTGGGCATCTACAGGGCACTCTGAAGACATGAAATTGAAGCAGGAGTGCATGGTCATTACCCTTAGAAGAATACAATGACAGAAATAACTGCTGCTTTCTGAAATCAACATTTTTAAGTCCACAGTAACGATGTGAGGTAATCAGTAGTCATCAAAAACAATTTACAAAATTTATTTCCTAATTACACATGTATTTAAAGTGTCAGTTATTGTTGGATTTTAAATGACGTGTATCTCTGTCTTAGCTCTGAAGTTGAATGACTCCAGGTCTGAGCCTTCATGTTCTTAGTGTATATGAACCCCAACAGGCTGTGGGTCCTAGGATAGGACTTAGGGGGCAGCACAGGATGCTGGTTGGGATACACAGCAGCTGGTGCCCTACATCCTATGATCAGATGTGAGGAGTCACTTGCCAGAAAGCTGAATGATTGTGATAGTTTTTGATGAGTTAAAATGCTAAGGCTGTACTTTGAGGAGAACTATTTTATAATTTATGAGCAGCATTGCATCTTTTCTCTGTCCTATTTTTCTGCCGCAATCCACTGTGTGTGTGACACAGAGAGAGAGATCGAGATTGAGAGAGAGAGAGACAGAGATAGAAGAGAGAGTAAGATTATTTACTATTTAGGTCTCTGTGAATGGACCACAATACAAGATCTTTATTCCTGATGTCTTTTCTCTTGTCCTCTTATCTGCATGTGTCACTCTGCCTGGTGAATTTCCAAATCAGAAAATGGTCATGATCCCCTAGCCTAGCTTGGAAATCTTCTTCACTCTGAGTCTTACCAGTATTGTTGTTTTATTTAAATTTAATTTAATTTTAAAATAATTTCCCAGTATCTGGAATATGTAAATTTACCTCAAAGATACAGATGCAGTGAAACACCGGGACACCTGCATCCCAATGTTCATAGCAGCAGTGTCCACAATAGCCAAACTTGGAAGGAGCCACAATGTCCTTTGACGGATGAATGAATAAAGAAGATGTGGTCTATGTATACAATGGAATATTACTCAGCCATCAGAAAGGATGAATACCTACTATTTGTTTCGACATGGATGGAACTGGAGGGTATTATGCTGAATGAAGTAAGTCAATCAGAGAAGGACAATCATCATATGGTTTCACTCATATGGGGAATATAAGAAATAGTGAAAGGGATTATAAGGGAAAGGAGGGGAACTGAGTGGGAAAAATTAGAGAAGGAGACAAACCATAAGAGACTCTTGACTTCCGGTGACCAACAAAAGGTTGAGGAAGAGGACGTGGGTGGGAGAATGGGGTGACTGGGTGACGGGCACTGAAGAGAGCACTTGATGGGATGAGCACTGGGTGTTATACTATATATTGGCAAGTTGAATTTAAATTAAAAGAATCTTTTAAAAAAGCTTCCATTTCTATTTTACTTCTTCCAGCTTCCTTCCCACCCTGTATTTTTCACTCATTCATCAATTATTAATTAAACACTCATTTTATCAGATATTTGTTTTTCTTTTTTTTTAAGATTTATTTATTTATTTATTCATGATAGACAGAGAGAGAGAGAGAGAGAGAGAGAGGCAGAGAGACAGGCAGAGGGAGAAGCAGGCTCCATACAGGGAACCCGACGTGGGACCGATCCCGGGACTCCAGGATCACGCCCCGGCCAAAGGCAGGGAACTGCTGAGCCACCCAGGGATTCCCCTGTTTTTATTTTTCTAGTGAGTGCCCCACTCTTCTCCTTAACTGCAGGTGTCATATTATATCTTTCCCACTGTATTAGGTTCTTGAAGGCAAGAACAATGCTGAGTTTACCTCTCTCATGGTACTTTGCAAGTTCACAGAATGTACTAGGTATGTTTTTTTTTTTTTCATCTGAATTCAATAATAATGCTAAACTTTTTTAAAAGCTTAACTTCTGTAGCATTATTTCAGTAGAAAAATTTTAAATCATGCAGAAAAACATAGTAAATAATACTACTTTTTGCAAATATTACTACATATTAGTAAGTAATAACCAAACATAGTATCTTTTTTTAAAGGTTTATTTATTTATTTGAGGGAGAGAGAGAGAGTGAGAGAGAGAGCGAGAGAAAGAATCCCAAGCAGATTCCCTGCTGAGCATGAAGCCCAATCTGGGGTTTAATCTCAGAACTCATGAGATCATGACCTGAGCCCAAACCAAGAGTCAGACACTTAACTGGCACCAAGTGCCCCATACACAATATTTTGATAGGTATCTTCTACCAAACTTTGTTACCTAACGTCTTTTATTACTTTTCCTATGTATTTTTACTATATTTTACTATATATTCAACAATTTTATTTAAGGAAAATATTACAGATTATAATATAGTTGACGGCTCCCATGCCACCCATTTCTCTTCCTCATAACCCCCCAAAAACAACTCTTTGGATTTATTGTTTAGTATTCCCACGAATGACTTTTTATTTTATTTTATTTTATTTTATTTTATTTTATTTTATTTTATTCATATTTTTCCACGTAGGATTTTAGGCTTCTATTTTCTGTGGATGTATTTTTTAAACAATAACTAGTATTGTATTACATATTTGTAAATGTATAAAATGGCGTCATGTTCTCTATACTTTTGCAACTTGATTTTCTCAATCAATATTACAGTTTTGAAATAGTTTATGTTGATAGATGTTGTGCGAGCTAGCTCATTCATTTTAATTGCAGAATAACATTCCATTGTTGAGCAAATCCACAATGTATTAATCAGTGTGTCTGGTGATGGGCTTTTAAATCTTCTCCAATGTATTTGCTATTGCAAACAATGTGGCAATTAACATTCTTGTACATGCCTCTGTTAGCACATATGTAAGTACAATTGCTTGGTCAAAGGGTGCGTGCATCTTCAATGCTATTAGTTATTGCAAAAACGCAGTTTTATAAGAATAAAATCTCATACTTATAGTCTTTTAACTATTAAGCGCATTTTTATTATAATTCTTTGTGTTTTTGGTTACATCTTTGCCACCTAATCTGGGTTTTTCTCCTCCACCCTTTTCCTGCTTCTGTCATTTTGCCATTACCCCTACCTTCTTTCTATTAACTGGAAGTTGCACATGTATTATATTTCTATTCTTCTAGCAGCTACCTTTAAACTTTAGCATGTGTGCTTGAAATAATAAAGCCTAAAGTCCATCGATTGCTGTACTGTTCAGGAAGATGTGAACAGTCAAGGATCCAACAACACATTAACTTTGGTGCATCATCTCCTGTCTTTCATGTGATTTTTCTCCCAGTATTTGGCCACTTGATTTGTTTTGTTTTTTTTTTTAAATTCACACCAAATAGTGATGTGCTGCCTTTAACCATAAATTTCATAGTCTCATTTCTTCTTGAATGCCAGTCTTTCCTTCCGGTTTCAGTTTTCTTTTTCATGAGTATGTTAAGTAGGTCTTTCAATTAAGGTATGTTAGTAGTGCAATGGTTTAGGTTTTTGTTTATCTAAGATTGTCCTATTCAGTCCATATTCTAGAAAAATTGCTTGGCTGGGTACAGAATTCTAGGCTCTGGTTGTGTCTCTCAGCACATTAAAGACATTTTTCTCTTATTCTCTGTCTTTTCCTTCTGCTGTGGTAATGTTGGCTGTCATCACAAATTTCCAATTTTTTTTTTTTGAAGACAGTCCATTTTCTTTTTGATTACTTTTAAGAACACTTCTTTGTCTTTGATGTGATTCTGTAATTATGTCTAGTGGTAAATTTATGTGTCCTGATTTGGATCTTCCATGACTTTTCAAATTGAGGATTTATGAGTTTCTTCAGTTCTGGAAATATTTTAGCCGTATTGTCTTTGAATATCTTTTCTTTGTGATTTTCTTTCTAATCTCAACACTGAGAAATCTTGTGAGGAAAATTGGATTTCATAGCCTTAGACTCACTTTACATCTCTTCCACAATGCTTTTATTAAATATCAATAGATGCAAAATGTAAATATTGCAAGTTATGAGGAATAGACATGATAAATATCCATCACCCTAGTACCTAATTTAAAATATAAAGATGACAATTGTCTTTGAAAGTCCTCATAAGCACTGAGTTTTATACAACTGATGAATTATTGAAAACTACTTATGAAACTAATGATGTACTGTATGTTGGCTAATTGGGTTTAAATTTTTTTTTTTTTAAAGGTCCTCATGAGTCTGTTTCTAATCCCTTCCCCATGTCAGGTAATTATTACCCTGCAAAGTAGTATAGCATTCTCATGCTTTTCTTTATAGTGTTACCACAAATATTTGTATCCTTAAATGGAACATTTGTTAGTTCTTCAAGGTGTCAAAAACTTTGTATGCATGGCATTATATCCTGTTATTCTGTGACTTGATTTTTTGCTTACCATTTTTCATTCATAATTTAATTGTTTTGTTTATGCTAAGCCTTTTTGAAAATTGGTATCTAATTGACATACAATATTATATTAGTTTCAGGTGTACCACATAGTGATTCTATATTTGTATATGTTGTAAGATGAACAAAATAATGTCTAGTTGACATCCATGACCATACATAATTACAACATTCTTTTCTTGTGATGAGAACTTTTAAGATCTACTCTGTTCGCACTTGCCAGATATACAATGAAGTATGATGCTGTATAATCACTATGCTGTACATTACAAGTCATGATTCAATTTTATAACTGGAAGTTTGTACATTTTGACCTTTCATCCATTTTGCCCTTCCCCCAACCCCCTTCTCTGGCAACCACCAATAATTTCTCTGAATGTATGAGTTCATTTTTTTTTTTTAAGATTTTATTTATTTACTCATGAGAAACACACACACACACAGAGGCAGAGACAGGCAGAGGGAGAAGCAGGCTCCATGCAGGGAGCCCGATGCGGGACTCGATCCCCGGCCTCCAGTATCACACCCTGGACTGAAGGCGGCGCTAAGCTGCTGAGCCACCCAGGCTGCCCTATGAGTTCATTTTTTATTACTTTTTAGATACCACAGGTACATTATATCATATGGCATTTGTATTTCTGACTTATTTTACTTAGCATAAAACTTAGCATAACGTGCACCTAGAGGGTATGCTCTAGGTCCGAATAAAAGGTGGGGTGACATGATGGAGGTCAGGAAGAAGAATTTGAACTAGAGGGTATGCTCTAGGTCCATGTTATTGCAAATGGCAAGATTTCATTCTTTTTTTTACAACTGAATAATATTCCACTATGTGTACATTTTCTTTACTCATTTATCCACTGATGGATGTTCCATGTCTTGGCTATTTATTATAAGTAATGCTGCAATGAACATGGGGGTGGACATATCTCTTTCCGTTAGTGTTTTAGTCTCTTTTGGATAAATACTCAGAAGTAGAAGAGTTGGCTCATATAGTAGTTCTAGTTTTAATTTTTTGAGGAAACTTCATATTACTTTCCAAAGTGACTGGACCTATTTACATAATTTACATTCCCACCAATGCACAAGGGTTCTTTGTTCTGTATATCCTTGTCAATACTTGTTATTTCTTGCTCTTTAAGAATAGCCATTCTAACAGGTGTGAGGTGAAGTATTGTGGTTTTGATTTGCATTTTCCTGATGACTAGTGGTGTTGAGAACCTTTTGATGTACCTGTTGGCCTTCTGTATGTCTTTTTTGGAAAACTGCTATTCTGTCCATTCTTGAAGCAGATTTTTAAAAATTTATTATTATTATTATTATTATTATTATTATTTTATACACATTTAATGGTTCTTCAGGAAAATAAACTTTGGCATTAGGCTCTAATGCATAGGAATAATTCTGAATTTCATTTCAAGCCATTAAATATTTTCTAGTTTGAAACCATATTTTTCAGATACAGTCAAAACACATTCTTTGCTAATTATTGTTCAGAGTCTGCCTACTGTAGAGAGAAGGTAGATCTTATCTATTAAGAAATAGACTTTTCCACCCTTATCACCTGTGGTATCCCTACTGTCATGTGATTGTTTTAGTACTTAGAAAAGTATAAAAATAAAAGGGTGTAAAAGATTTTTTGTTCTTCTTTTCAGGGGAAGGGCTTGTGGAATGAGTTCTTGTCTTATCAGACTGACTCCTTTTGAGACTTTCCCAAAGTCCTATTTTCTAACAATCAGTATGAAGTTCTTGACATTTTCAATGGCAGTGGGACTTTGATGCAGACAATATGATGAAGCATCCAGGTTCACTTGAGAGATTTTTGGACGTATTATACTGCATTGTACACAGAAGTGATGAGAAGAAGAGACAGAAATGATTCTGGGCTGCTGGAAATGTGGAAACAACAGAGCCAGCCATCCAGTGTGCTTTGAGATAAATGTGTATATTACATATACCATTGGCTTTGTTTCAAGTACTAGACTTATTCAATTATTGAATGATTGATTTCTGGATGAATACATTAAGATCAGAATGCTCGTTCCACCCAAGGTAGGGGCCTGAGTGAAATGATTTAAACAGAAACTTTTCAGAGAAGCTGGAGAGCAGTATGGACTCAGTAGAAGATCTGAATAAAGACAGTGGGGTGACATGATGGAGGTCAGGGAGAAGAATTTGAATTTTTCAAGGAACTAATGAGTATCCTCTGAAACTGTCCAAGTGGAAGAAGTTGGGCTGAAATCAAAGGACTATGCCCATAAATGAAAGAGATAGTAATTCTGGGAAAGCCTGAAGATACAGTGATAAGCTGGGGACAGTGAATGATCTAGAGGATATTAGTAAAAAGGAGATAAAAATTTATATTTACATTGTTTAGCAACAATTTAAAATACTGAATATATATATGTATACATATATTTTTTAAGAAGCAAAAGAATGAGTAAAAGTTACTCATGATTTAGGTTCAAATGTTTGAAGATTAATCTTCAGGTAAAAAATAAGGCAGGTCTTCAATGTATAAAAACTAGTATTTTTTTCCTGTTTGAGGCATGAAGATATTTGGAAAGTTCCATTGGAAAGGTGAAAACTGGTGTCTGCGTTATTGTGGAACACAGTCAAAAGCTAGGCAAGAGTCCTCTTGATTATTTTTTAAAAAATTAGTTGGCTCAGGCTTGGCCTAGGGGTTTAACCATAGTCACTTCCATCAGTTTTTGTATAGCTTTCTCTCTGTTTGATAACAAACTTGAAAAACACTTATGAAAAATTATTGGCTAGTCTTGGTTGGGCAGAGGGGTATTAGGGAGATCTCATTCAGCAAGAGAAGAGCAGGACCACCCTGAGGTGGCAGTGAGGCTATGGGAAGTAGTGATGCATGCAGTGATGGCCGCCCCACCGACCTGAGAGGCTCGCTGAGGGATAGTGGTAGCTGGGCCAGTCGATTGTCTTAGTTGCAAGCAACAGAAATAAATTTTGCCTGGTTCAAGAAAATTACTTAAATATATTAAATTCATTCCTGGACTTTCTATCTTTATTCCTTTGATCTATATTTCTGTCTTTATGCCAGTGCTACATCATTTTAATTACTGAAGCTTTGAAATAGATTTTGAAATCAGAAAGTATGAATCTTTGTTCTTCTTTCTCAACAATGATTAAGAAAGAAAGAAAGAGAGAAAGAAAGAAAAAAGGTAATTATGTGAGTTGATGAGTGTATTAAATAACCTTATTGTGGTTATCATTATACAATATATATATCCAATCATCATAGAACATTGTACACCTTAAACGTCCATAGTGTTATGTGTCAATTAAAGCTCAATAAAGCTGCAGGGAAAAAATTGATTTGGCTAGCTGGTAAACAAAAGGCAGGGAATGTTGGCAAAGATGCAGAGAAATTAGAACCCCTATACACTGTTGGTGGGATATAAATTAGTGCAATCACTATAGAAAATAGTATGGAGGCTCCCCCTCAAATTAAAAGTAGAACTTCCATATAATCTAGCAATCCCATATCTGAGTATACATCCAAAGGAAATGAAATAAGTACCTTGAAGAGATATCTGCAACACCATGCTCATTGCAGCATCATGCACAACAGCCAAAATATGGAAACAATCTAACTGTGCAGATGGATGAATGGATAAAGAAAATGTGGTACATACATATGATGAAATATTATTCAGCCTTAAAAAGCAAAAGAAACCCTCCTGTATGCAATATGGACCTTATGCTAAGTGAAATAAGCCATTCACAGAAGTGTGAACACTGCATGATTGTACCTAGTAGAGATGTCGAAAATAGTCAAAACTCATAGCATCTGAGAATCGAGAGGTAGTTGCCAGGGGCTGGAGGGAAGGGAAAACAGGCAGTTGTTAACGACAGGCATAAAGCTTCCATTTTGCAAGATGAAGGAATTCTGGAGATCTGTGAACAACATTGTGCCTATAGTTAACAATACTGTATTCTACACTGAATAATTTGTTGAAGGTAGATATTAAATGTTCTTACCACAATTAAAAAATATATTGGGTAGCTCACAGGTCTTTCTAGAAGCACCAGAGAAGTAGGCTAATAAGTGACACAATTGAAAACGAGGAGTGCAGTCGTGCCACACATCTTGCGCAGACCTTGTGGCTGGCCCTGCAGATATCACCAGCCCAGACATGGGCAGGCTGGTGGGACCACAGCCCAGGGCCTCCCGTAGCTGTTGCATAGCCCCTGCTTCCTCATTCCTGGTCAGGGGAGGGAAGGACTCTGCTTTGTCCCATGTGCCCATAGCCTAAGTGCAAAGCTAGAGATGTGAGTGGTAAGTGTGGGAAGTATTCTGGATTCTACTGCAGGAGGCAGGTGCTGCCTGAGGTGGAGGGCACCTTAAGCCAAAGAAGGGATTGCATAGAAGATCAGTAACTAATGTCCACTGATCTCCAGAGGCTGAAGTGTGCCAGAGAGGCCAGGACTTCTCTCTTCAGAGAGGAGAACCTGTAGCATCTGTGATTCTGGGAAAGCCAGCAACAATGGGGGTTGTGGTGAGGAGCTGGCAAAGGTCTGCGTCATAATGATTGTATTACAATAAAGAACTGTAGCCCAGTTTTGTAACTAGCTTGAGACCAAAGAGCTGAGTTTCAGGTTGGTATAAGTCTTATATTAGCTTATTGAGGCATAAAGACAAAAGAGCCCATCCTTTCCTCTCTATTGAACATTCCCCTGCAGGCCTTTTGCTGCCTCTTCCAAATGTCCTTCCTTTGCAATCTTTCTGACCTCCCAACCCCTGACCAGCACCCCCAAACACCTACTAGCCTTTCCACAGTCCTGGACCTTCTCAGGCTCAAGTGCACCCCTTTCTGTTTCCCTCCCTCCCTTGGTGTCCACCTCTTCTGGTCCTTCCTCTGAACAAGTTCTCTGTCTCTCCTTCCTCATCTCACCCCAGAAGTGGGCATACTGCCCAAGATCTGCCTCAGGCTACCCTATCCCAACCCCAAACTTTCTTCTCCAGGGTTTTGTTTGTCCCTGGCTTCAAATGTCACATATGTGAGGATGAATCCTGAATCTGGGTCTATACCTATTCTTGACCCCAGTGAAGTTCTAATTAATACCCACTCAGTCTATTTAGAAATTACTCCAATATTGCAATCTCAAACATTTCAAATTCATACTTGTCCTTTTTTTTCCCCAGTGAACTTCTGTGCATCAGTCAAGGTTCAGAATTCTCCAGAGAAGCAGAACCAATATCATCTATATTCTATTATCTATCTATCTATCTATCTATCTATCTATCTATCTATCTATCTAACATCTGTCATCTATCAGTCATCATTGATCATCTCCCTATCACTGAGTGAGAGAAAGAGAGAGATTGGTTTTTAAGGAATTGATTTACATGATTATGGGGGTTGGCAAGCCTGGAATCCTTAGGGCAGGCCAGCAGGCTGGAAGCTCAGGCAAGGTTTCTATGTTCCAGTCCTCTTTTTTTAAAAAATATTTTATTTATTTATTCATGAGACACACACACACAGAGGCAGAGACACAGGCAGAGGAAGAAGCAGGCTCCATGCAGGGAGCCTGATGTAGGACTTGATCCCGGGACTTCAGGATCACGCCCTGGGCTGAAGGCAGGCGCTAAACTGCTGAGCCACCCAGGGATCCCTCTGTGTTCCAGTCTTTATGCAAGTTTCCCTCCTCAGGAAACCTCAGTCAATGTTTTTTCAGGTCACCAACTTTATGGAGACTCATCTGCTTTACTCAAAGTCTATTGGTTGTAAATATTAATTATATTTAAAAAATACCCTCACAACAACATTTAGAAGAGTAGCCAAATAACTAGACCCTAGAGCCAAGTTGACACATAAGATCAACCATCACATTCTTTTATAGGCTTGCTCTTAATGATATCACCCATTGCAAAACCCAGAGATTCTTTTGAGTTCTCATAATTCCTGTTTTTGGAGTCAGACAAACCTGAGACTGAGTCTCAGTTTTGCCCTCATTATGTGTGTGATCATGGATGACTTATTCAATCTCTTAAGACTCCGTTTTCTCACAGATAAAATGGGAATAATAACAGTGTCTGTGCATCTCATCATATGGAAATGGGAGAAGACGTACAAATTCCTGAATGTGAAGAGCCAGACATGCAGCATGTTCCTCCTCAGGATGTGGTAGCTGGCCTGCCTAACTGCACACTACAGCTGTAACATGTGCTGACTGCATTTGGAAGATCAGGACCTGGGAGGCAAGGTAATTGCCCTGATTCATAGAGGCAACAAATGTCAGAGTTGAAATCTGAGGTGAGATCTTTCTGAAACTTTTTACCACACTAAGTGGTAGGGGCTCCAAAGTGTTGAAGAGGATGAGGAGGGAGTACTTCAGGTATGGATGAGCCCAGTTGTAGTGTCCACACACCATTCCCGCATGGGCCTAGAGCAGATGTGGTACAAGTCTTTGGGCAGGGGTCCTACCGAAAATTAGGTTCACCAAACCTCTCAATTCACTGAATTGCCTCTTTCCTCCTATGCTTAGGGAAAACAAATAACAGAAATGTATTGGATAGAATAAGTTTCTTACATTCACATTCAGGGAGTATAGTCTTTTCAAGTATCTACCTCTCTATTGCTACAAAATAAGATTTTATTTACACTATATGAGTGTAGGTCAGCTCATGAACACATGCTTGCATTATGTTTGCTGTACTTTAGGGGGAGAGAACTCAGGAGAGCAATTCGGTGCATATTTAAAAATTTTTAATCCAACAAAGATGGAAACAAAGAATGCCTTTCTTTTAAGACAGTTTTTCTCCAAACCCAAAGAGTGGTGCTTCTAAATGATCTCTGTGTGATTTTCTTGCTGGGTGTCTGCACGGCTTTGTGATCTCTCTCAGTGTTCATTTTCCCCACTGACATATGGCCTTCCTACAGGAGGGGCTAGGGCCTCATGCACCTTTGTAACTGCCTTACTCAGGCATGTGGTATCCACTTAAAAAATATTGAAAGGATATAAGAAAGAAAGGCAAGGGGGGAAAGAAGAAAGTCCAAGGAAGGAAGGAAGAAAAGAACAGAAGGCAGAAAAAGAAAATGAATCAACCCACTTACCCAGTTCCCGAGCATTCACGCTGAGTGTTACCACATTTTCTTCAAGCCCTGCTGTGCCTACCACATAGTGACACTCAATCAGTAAGTCACATTCTTTCTGAAGGGCCACTTCTCTTTCCAGTAAGATATGAGCATGGCATGTTAAGTAGAGAGTATTTTGTCTTTGTTATTAATTATAGCTTCTCTCCAGCTCATGAAGCTGGTTTGTAGCCTATAGAACATGAGGAAATGAAGCTTGAAAGTTTGCCAGCAGACAACTTAGCTTTCTAAATAAAAGCTGAGGCCCCAAGAGTACTGAAACCCTGTGAGTCTATTCATAGTGTGGAGAAGAAAAGCTCTGTGCTCTTTCCATACGTACAGCATGAATACAAGCTACGTGGCATGATCAACTGCCGCTTAGTAGCCAAAAATACTTCAAGGGTACAAAGATCCAATTTTATCACCCATTGATCCATTTTGGAAGCATTGGCTATATTGATAGGTATTATCTGTGGGATAGGCGCTATGTTGATGCTCAACACAATCACATGATGAAAGTACTGATTATCTCCATTTTAGCAGGAGAGGAATCTGAGGAATCTGAGACCTAGAACACTCTAATAGCTTGTCCTATGGACATAAAGGGAAGCTCTAAAACTGGGATCCTTATTGTCTTGTCCCAAAGAGCATGCTTTTAACCACCTAACTATCTCCTTTTATTTTGAAAGGAGGAAGTATCTGAGACAAGACCACTTGGATTTTCCAAGCTGCAGGGGGAAAAAAAAGACCAGAAGTCCCTTCTTTTTCTGTTTAGAGTACTAGTGATTAAATTTGAGATTTTCATCACTTCCCTCTCTTTCTTTCTTTCTTTCTTTCTTTCTTTCTTTCTTTCTTTCTTTCTTTCTTTCTTTCTTTCTTTCTTTCTTTTTCTTTCTTTCTTTCTTTCTTTCTTTCTTTCTTTCTTTCTTTCTTTCTTTCTTTTCTTTCTTTCTTTCTTTCTTTCTTTCTTCTTCTTCTTCTTCTTCTTCTTCTTCTTCTTCTTCTTTCTTTTCTTTCTTTTCTTTCTTTCCTTTCTTTCCTTTCTTTCTTTTTCTTTTTTTTTCTCTCTCCTTTAAGCTCTTAAAAACTGAGCATACTCCTGAGGTGAAACTCACAGAGATGTAAATCAGGGCCTACTTCGGGCAAGGACATGGATCCAAAGTGGTGATATCTGAACTGGGACTACTACTGATGTTTCTGGTAAGAGCCCCTTCTGGATTCTATGGAAGAGATTCTTCTTATAGGTGATCACTTGGAATAACTATTCCCAGAGCCTACCAAAATTCTATCACTTACTGTTTCAGGCTCTAAATACCTGCTTCCAACTCTCTGCTAAAAGCTTCTACTGCATGCTTTGGAATCAGAGCTACTAGGAGGATGTGTCTGGTCATTTTCTCCCCCTTGAAATTCAAGAAAGATAAAAAAATCAAGTAATTTTGTCCTTAGAATCCTCAAATATTTTTCAGTGGATATGTTTAATTCAATTCAAACTGCATTTGTTGCAGTGTCCATTCTAGTAATAACCACAATGTCTGTATTTCTGTTCAAGTTTTGCTGATTTTAAAGCACTTTCACAAACAGTGTAGGCCAGGCCGTGTTGGGAGTGTGCAGGGCTAGGTACTGGGAAACCGATTATGAGAAAGGCTCAGACCCTAGCCAATGGAAGGGCTGCCCCAGGACTGGGATGGTTGTTTCTCCAGGTTTGAGGGAGAAACTCTTTATCAGGGATGTCCTGATAGCCTTTGGTCATTGCATGGGCTGCTGGAAGAAGAAGACATGTTCTGCATTGCTTCCAAAGACTAGAGGCAGCAGATTTTCATCAGAGAGATCTTTCTGAAAAGAGGATCTGTTCCAGACTGAATGAGATGCCTTATGACATTGGGAGCTCCTCACCTAAGAAAGTGACCAGCCTGAATGGCCCAGTGACTAGGGAGGGGATACCAACTGATGTCTAATGTTCTTTTTAGCTAAGGGCATGTGATTTGCAGCCAGATGACCTAAGTTCTAATTTTGGCCGTACCATTTGCTGGTCTTATGAACATGGGGAAAATAAGAGTCCCTCTCTCAACTGGCTGTTGTGAGGGTTATTGGGTTAATGTAAAGTGCTAGAACAGTCTCTGGTGCTTAATAAGTCATCAGTGAATGTTCATAATTATTATCAAGACCTCCTTCCAATTCTAATTGTTTGTGATTGTGTGGGGATGGCATGCTGCAATCACCAGTAATGGGCCATGATTATAGAAACTTTGAGAAATACTATTAACATAAACTTTTAAAATAAGAATATATTATGATCAACAAAATAATCTGGGACAGGTTGGATACAAACAAGTAAAGGACACATTTCCTGAACTCAGGGGGTGGCATTTTGGTTGGGAAGGCATGGTACATAAAATGATAACTGTTGAAAACAGCATGTGATAGGATGCCTTCTGAGTGGCTTGGGGGTCAGATGGGGATCAAAACCACTTCTAATCAGGCAAGGATCTCTTCAGGAGGCAGGAGAGGTTACATCCACAGATTTTTGTCAAGTACTGGCATATAACAAATGACTCAGCATCCCATAGCTTAAAACAATAGATATTTATCATTCATGGTTGGGCTCATGGATCAGTTATGACTCAGCTGGCCTAGGCTGCCATGCAGACTCACCTTGTAGGTCAGGACTGTTCTGTATTTGTCTTATCTTGAGATAAGGAGGAATCAGCTCCAAAATGGAGTAAGCTCTCCTTACAATGATGCTTAGCAGTGCAATAAGACAAGTGATGATTCTTAAGGCTTTGGTTTGGAAGTGGCTCAGTGACCCTGCCACCCTTTTCCTACTGGCCAAAGAAGGCCATCTGGCCAAGCTCACCTACTTGGCCTACTATGCTCACAGTGAACCATGGCAAGGGCTGAAAAGAAGCAAAAATTGTGAGAAAACAAATCTGTCTACCACAGATTACTTTCAAATATGAACAATAACTATTCAGGATTTGATTAGATTGTAGGTGTCTTGAAGGAAAGAATCACAGTGGTCACTTTGCAAATGACAGACACGCTGTGGATATAGGTGATTTTCATCAGAATCATGGCAAATTCATCAGCTACTACAAAATGTTCAACATTTTAAACACCTATTTTTTGGCAACAGGTCCCTTGCTTTACCTGGAGATGGGATAAAATGCTGAAGAGAACAGCCCCTTCCTACCCAGGTACTCATGCTCTTGTGAGGGAGACAAATGACAAGGGCTATAATTAGGGCAGATCTGAGGGCTCTACCTTTTACCACTTGGTTGTTGGAAATAGACTGTTACCAAATGTGGCTCTAAAGGCCTGTGGTAAACTGAGCAATCATAAACAAACTGTAATTTCCACAGGCCAGAGTGCTCACTGTGGTTGACTTTATGATAAGACCCCCAGGAGAGGTTGGGAGATACTTGGCATTGTGGAAAAGAGATATTCTCAACTGGAGTTTCTTCCAGAACTCTGGTTCCTAGAGAAAATTCTTCTCATACACATACCTTCTTTTTTTTTTTTTATAACTAAAGAACATTTATTCATTTTTTTTTTTCACTAAGACTTTATCTTGAGGACATAACTATACTGTCACCACCCCACACACACCCCAACCTGAAGGGTTAGTACAGTGAATGTTATAAAGCAGATATGAACAGTTTGAAGGACTGGAGCCAACATTAACTGACAAACAACTTCCATCTAAATTATCATAAAATGTTTAAGTAAAAAAAAAAAGGGAGGGAAAGGGGACGATGGGGGTTTCAGATTGAACAAGATCCTTACATTGCATCTAATACATTCAATCCTGACTAGAGTATACCAAAATGGAAACAGGATTACTGTAATACAAAACTTCCACTACAGCACACTGTATACACCTGTGTTCCAAGCCCACCCCCATGCCCCTGCTGCTTCCAACTCCACTGAAAGGTGCTAGGAATTCAGCTTCTGGTCTTCCAATTTATGGTAGATAACACCTCTATAGGCCACAGGCAGCCCTAGGAACTTGAACTATGGTCAGGAGAAATGTGTCACTGGCTTTCCTCTAATCTGGGAAGAAGGAGGATGTGCCCCTTTAGGGGGCGGAGTAAAGTGTATAAACAAAATATTAACTAGTATTGATTATTTGTCAAACACTCTGCTAGTACCTCTGTTTTTTCACAGTGTTATACACTAATCCAGTCCTTTACTCCAACCAATGTCCTATGGGATTGGTATTTCTATTCCCTTTTAAGAGGTTTAGAGAGGCTAAATGTCTTGATCAGTGCACCTGCAGAGGTTGGGCTCTTCACCATCACTTCTCCCTTCCTTTATTTAAATCAGTGGTTCTTAATTTTGGAGTGATCCTGGACCTTTTTGAAAATCTGACATAAGCTCATACTCTTTGTCCTCAACAACATGTGAACACATAAGCATGCACAATTTTCAGAAAATATCAAGGGATTCACTGACTTTCTAAGAACTATTTAAATATCTGTATGTCAAATATCCATAATAAAAATGATAGAGACTTACCTATATAGAGAAAAACTGTTCTTATTGAGAGCTGATGGTAGGATTAACTTAGAAACCATCTATAGCTGTTTGGAAGGAAAGGTGAGGTCCTATGCCTTGTTATTTAAAACAAAATGTGTAAAGAGTATAATTCATACATGTACCCACACACATATACACGCATGAATGCATATACATACACACACAGAGGCTTGTATTGTATACACTCCAAAAGCCACATTTCTTGGACTGGCTAATGTTTAGAGTGAGTTTAGAGGGCTTTCATTCACCTTTTTGGATATAAAGACACTCAGCCTGACAGATCTTCTAATTTTACCTGAGATGACAGACCACAAAGGAAAGGCCGTAGACATTGTTATGAGGACATCTGATTTGAGAAGATGCCCATTCTTCTCCATTGAATCTGAGTCATATGTGTCAGGAAAATCCCCCCTCAAGGCATTTTGGCCAAAATCAAATAGGTCAGAGTCCCAGAAAGATTAATTAACTGCAGGAACTGTTTCTTGGCTGATGGGAGCACAGAACCTATTATTCCCTTAATAAGGCAGTTTCCTCAGTGAATCATGGGAGCTTGGATAGGCTCAGGGAAAAACAAAAGGACATTTTTAATTAAAGTGTCATATGATCTTCTTTCCCAATATCTGTATTGCTCTAGAAATTGTATCTTCATCTTGAGAGGGACTTAGCTTACAGCTTTCTGTGCCATTTACGTACGATGAATATTGTTTGACTTCAATCCTGACAAACCAGCTGTACAGAATGTATTTTATTTCTTCTTATTGGGTCATGTTTAGTGTGATTAACTATCATTATAATTTGTTTGACAACAAACAAATTGTGATGATAAAGATGGACAATATTAACACCCGGTAAAGATTCAATAAATGACAAGTGGGAACGAATAAAACATCCTTATGGAATCCCCCTGTATTCTGGAAAAAGATTTTTCTCATTTGTGTTGTTGGTTATTCATTTCAGAGAAGGAAACTGAAGTGTCATGAAAGAGATAACCTAGGCGATGTGTCGACAGTATTGCATTGTGCTTAGAGGAAATAGAGGAATCAATCAATGAATGGATCAATTAATCAAGCAGTCATTTCATATTTACAGACTATCTGGCATGTGGCTGTCACTGTTCTGAGTCCGAGGGACATGGCTGGATATTTTTATTTCATATCTCATATTTTTAGTAGCTATTTCATATTAAATACACTGGGATGAATCATCTTGCTTTGCTGAAATGGGCCTACAGGACACTAGAATGTAGCACAAGTTTGAGTGAATTGTTTCCTCAAGAAATGGCTTCCAGAGGAGAAAATTTGTATTCTAGTGTCTGGAGAGGAGTTGAAATTACTCAGGCAAAGGCAAGAAGGAAGAAAAAAAGAAAGAAAGTATTTCTAGGCACAAAAACCAGCATTTACAAAGGTCTGGAGACAAAAAAAAAAAAAAAAAAAAGGCAGAAGTGCAGAAAAGTCCAATAAGGTTGGCTTACAGTGATTGAAGGGAGTGAGTGGGTGGTGATGGGGCTGGATAGATGAGGTCCTGTGGCCCCAGGAAAGCTTTTGAACCTGAGTCTGACACGGAAGAGTTTTAAGCAGGGAACGATATGATAAGACAGTCGCATTGCAAAGACCATGTAGGTGTCAGTGCGGGCGAGATGAGAGTGTTTGACAGAAGACAAACAACAGCCTGAAATGTCCATGTTTCAGTGAGAGATAACATTGCCTTAGGTGAGCGTGGTGGCACTGGTGGCACTGGCCAGGGGGAGTGGATGCAATCAAGGGACATTTAAGATGCACAATTGGCAAAACTAGGAATTGACCGGATGCAGGGACAGAAGCTTGTTGGATCACAGAATCATGTGTGTTTAAAGAGAAAGAGAGGAGATGAAATGCCAAGTGCGGTGTAGTAAGCAGAGAAGGTATTTATGATTCCCCACATCCTTGGTTTTGTGCTTAGTGGCCTATGTGCCATAATTTGTTTACTTATTGCAACTATTCTGTGGTTAAATTCTTGTTAGAAAACTCCTAATCTAATTAAGTGTCATTATCTTGACCTCTAGAGAAGGGGAAGAAAAGAGGGACAGTGCTTTGTTCAAGGCTGACTATGAAGTGCCTATTGCCTATGACAACCTGCTATCAGGGAGGCAAACTCAGGACCGAGACAGTATCACCATTGCTTTCATGAGAGATGGAACCCATAGAGCTGAAAACAGTGGAGGGCACCTCAAATATCACATTAATGCAAGTGAGAATAGGCTGTGTAGACTCAGTGCTATCGCTATCCCGGCAGCTAAGAGAAGGCACAGATTGATCCAGGAAGCAGAACTATCTGAGCGAGGCCTTACTGGAGAAGATGAGATGGAAGCTAGGTTTCTTTCTAAAATAAACTTTCAACTTTAGAATCATTTGAGGTTTAGAGGAAATTTGCAAAGACAGTGCAGAGCACTCCCATGTGACCCCTTCTCCATTACTAGACTACACTTGGCACAACTGACCAGTGAGGACATTATTATTAACTGAAGTCCACACTTTTATATGGACTTCATTGGTTTTTCCCTAATGGCTCTTTTCTATTCCGGGATCCCACACTACATTTAGTCATAATTTCTCCTGAGGCTCCTCTGGGTTGTGCCAGTTTTTCAGCTTCCCGGTTTCTGATGACCTTGATAGTTTTGAGGAGCATCTGCTACCCTTATATGTCATTGCATTGGGGATACTTGTTTGCACCACAGTTGAGGGGTTCCCACAGTGCTCTGTACTTTCCATGGGGCCCATTCTCCTGATTTGCTCATTAATTTGCTCATTCTTGGGACAACTGGGTGGCTCAGCATTTGAGCGTCTGCCCTTGGCTCAGGTTGTGATCCCAAGGCCCTGGGATCGAGTCCCACGTCAGGCTCCTGGTGAGGAGCCTGCTTCTCCCTCTTCCTATGTCTCTGCCTCTCTCTGTGTGTGTCTCATGAATTAAATAAATAAAATCTGTAAAAAAAAAAAATCCTCATTCTTTTTTTTTTTTTCATCCATTCAGTGCATAGTTATTCAGCATTTGACTAAACACCAGGCAAGTGTTCGAGGTGCTAGAGATACAGCAGTGAACAAGATGTGGGAAAGACAGAGCAGTGAACACATTAAGTGTGATACCTGGTGTATCAGGAGCTCATAAATACCTTGAAGACAAAAATAAAGCAGAGGTCAATCTGAGGTAGGAAGAATTTTAAGGTGATATGGGAGATCAGAGAAAACCTCACACAGCAAAGATTTGAAGGAGGTGAAGGGAAACCCCATGCAGATACCTAAGAGAAGAGCTCTCCAGGTGAGAGCGTGCCTGATGAGTTCCAGAACAGCAAGACAGCTGAGTTTAAAATGTCTATTAAATCCTAAGGTCTAGATATCAATCAAGTAGACAATTTATATCTGGCCTGGGGTTCATAGAGGATGAAAAAATTGGTAGGGTCAACATTCAGATGACATTTGAAGCCCTGAAATTAGTTGAAGTCCCAGGAAGAGAGATGTGCAGTGGTTGGCTTCTGGAGCGCAGGTGTTCTCCAGATTAGGGAGAGGGGAGGGGATCGACAGAGGAGGCCAATGAGGGAAACCAGGCAGTTGTGACGTCCAGGAGCCAAGTGAAGGATGAAGGAGTGACCAGCACTAATAATTATGGCTGCTGGTCCTATCACTGACATAGGGTTTACAGGGTGCCTGCCACTGTTCTGAGTCTTCTACGAGCATTAGCGCAATGCATCATTATAATCCTCCCATCAGGTATGTTATTTTATTATGTCTATTTCACAGATGGGGAATGAGGCCCAGGGGTAAACAGGCTTACCCAGTCACATAGCTCACGAGCACTGGAGCTGGGATTTGAACCCAGACCACCTGGCCTCAGAGTTTCTGACCTTTACCACAGCATCATGCTCAGCCAAATGCAACATGTGGGTAAGCCCATGACCAAGAATGGCCCATTGGATTAAACAATGTGGATGTTCTTGGGGAGCTTGGAAGGGCAGCTTCAAGTGAGCTGTGGAAGAGATAGAAGGATGTGGGGTCTCTAGGAACAGAGGAGAGATAGCAGAGACAGAACACATAGAAGACGCTTGGAAGTAGCTTGGCTGTAAAGGGAAGCAAGAAATGTTAGGACGACTACAGGGAGATGTGGGGTCAAAGTGGAATTAATTGTTCTTAGTGGAAGAAATTAATGGTACACAGGTAGACTGGTGGGAATAAAAGGGCAGACAAGAAAGAAAAAAGAATGTTGTCACAGAGAGGGGAGAATTTTAATTCTACACTTGGAACTGAATGATAATTTGTGTCGTTTGATTTCTGTGTCCTGTGCTGAAGCATGAAGTGCTAGGTGAGAGGGTCTTATTTTTCTGGATCCCACCATCCCTGTGTGCCCCAACTTATGGCCTGGTAATGAATGAGTGATATCTTTCACAAGGTATAAGTGCAATACTGGTGCTCCCACACTCCCCACCTTCCCTGACCCGGTGTGACCCATGAAGGTCTCGCTCCATGGCCTCCTGTCCGCAGACCCAGCCATCTGCCCACTGCCTCCACCCAAGGTCCAAGTCCAAAACTCCCAGACGTGACTGAAGGGGAAATGGAGAGAGCAACATGGCATTTGACACAGTCCAGCTTCTCCAAAGGCCTTTGAATATCTCCTCTCTCTAGGGCAGCTACTTCCTGCCTCCTGTCTCTACCTCCCAAACCTCCATCCTTCCAGATGTGGGGCTCCTACCTCCTGTTCCACCATCCACTCAGGCTCTCAACTCTCTTCTTACCTCCTTTTGCTTCCTGGTCTTCCTTGGGAGCGAGGATGGGCCTCGTTCAACCCCTTACACTGTGGGAAGACAGCAAAGTGCCCTGAAGCCCGGAACAAGTCTCGGTGCAGGATGCATGGATGGGGCTTCAGCTGAGATGCTTTCCCTAGAGAGGCCTTTATTTCCTGGGACTGAATCAGAGGCTCTGGGAAATGTTAGCATCATTTCACACAAGCCCAAGGGGATTCACGGAGTTCCAAAGTGAAGTTGGGGAGACGAATAACTCACCTATAAGGTTGGGTCTCCTTTACAAGGCAACCACAATTGTTTTTAAGGCATCTATTTGAATGGGAGATGGTGTTCTCCCACCTTTGGTTTAAGGGTGGAAGTCACTTGTGTTTGTAAAAAAAAAAGCCTCCCATATTTTTTGAGGTGTCACACATCCATCCACTCCCACCCACCCACGAGGACATGCTTTTCTCACTCTCTTCTCTCTCTTTCACACACACACACACACACACACACACACACACACACGTGCTCTTAACACGCTTCTCCCTCCCCCCAAACCAGGCTGCCCCTCCAGATGCACAGAGTAAGCAGTGCTGTGCGCCCATCTGGGCCTGACCTGCCTACACCGTTTGCCTAAAATACTTGTGAGTATATATACAGCACGGTACGGAACTAATTTTTGAGGCAAGTGTGGGGGCTCCAGGGCACGCCGCCATTTCCTCTTGTCCCTAAAGCTGTTAAACTAAATTATAGGGCTGGGAGAAGGGAGAGACCAGCTGTGCTTCAGCTGCAGGCCCCGGTTGTTGTGACAAAGTGAAAAGTGTGGGCACCAACAGATCATTAACTGTGTAGCCAGAAATAGGCTGATGATTGGACCGCATGCACTGAGGGAAGGAGAGAGGGGGACCCCCATCTAATGCAAGTGCTGAGTCCAGCCCGGGAGGGCACCAATGCTTTTCAGTGGCAAGTGTGCCTAATCCACTGCCTCATGGTCTCTGTATTTTATTACACTGGGCCAAGTTTGTTTTTTTCTAAATCTTTCTTAAAATTGACAAGGGTTTTAGTCTGTGTTTTGGTTTTGTTTTTAAAATTTCCCCACAATTTCCTGTTGTGCTGCCTCTTTGGCTGAGTTCAGCGTCACTGTTGACTATAATTACTGTGAGGCTTGTGACAAGGGTTGAGAAATCTAAGTTGACATTAAAGGTGCATTACACTTGAATAAACCCAGAGACAGAATATCACACATGGGTTTGGAGTTGCCCCTGTGTTTTGTCTAGATTAACAAATTTAGACGGCTTTGGGTTTGCATAGCATTAATAACCACTGGGGCAATCTCTGGAACTTGTAAACACTGCTCATAAATAGTCGCTAAAGTGTGAGGTTGAATAAACATTACCTCAATGGTTTGTGAAGAATCGGCCAACATGGAACCAAATTGTGCTTTGAAATAAGACCTTCCTCATTTGAAAGAAGTGGAGAGAGAACAGGATTGGGACACTAAGCAGTGGATACTTTAATTCCTGGATTATTTAGCCATCCCCAAATGACCACAAACAGTTAAGATAGTCACACATGCCTCAGTTTCTCTCTCCTTCCCTCTAAAATGGCCACAATGGTCTAGACTACTGACAGCTCATGTACTCACTTCTTCATTCTGTATCGGAAGAAGGACACAGCATCTTTCTTTTTTTTTCTTTTTTTTTCTTTTCTGTAGTCAAGTCACATGAATGTAGGTATTTTGACCTCAAAGGATCCATAGACATCTTCTAATTTAGCATCATTTTATAAATGGTGAACTTCAGGCCCAGGGAGCTATGTATGGTTGATTAGGCTCTCTGCAAGAGACACAGCCGAGGCATATTTTCTTGAAGCTTCTATAACCTGAGTCTGTTAGCTTCACTATTATTATTCCTTTTGGCTTGTAGGCAACAGGCACATTTTCATAGCAGTTGTGGACTGGCCAGGCCATGGTACAGGGTCAGTGAGGAGATGTTTGTCCATGAAGATACATGAAAATTTTAAGTCTTGACAGTGACTTAAAAACTGCAAAGAAGCAAATGTTCTAAACACAGAACTTTATTTTTTCCTTGGAATATTCTTCTTTCCACATGTTCTAACATGTTGTTAAGTAAAGGAAAGCTGATGGTCTGAGAAGAGGTAGGAAGGTAGCTCCCAATGATTGAGTGGGGGAACATCACTGACTGTTAACGATATTCATACTACTTGCTCAGTGCTTACAATGTGCCATGATTTTCTGTAACGTAAGGCGTTTGTTCCTCTGGTATCACTCCAAGTCTCCTTTGGCCATTGATGAAGTACTCTGCCAAGAAATGACCTGGTTTGCTGAAGCTGGAAGCCCCTGGGTGGGAACAAATGTTTTGATGAAATAGCTTATTTCATGTGTGATCGTTTAATTAATGACCAACCTCCAGGCTCACTTTTGACTGATTTCTAACTTTCAGTGCTGTCATCATGGCAGATTGTCAACAACATGACTAAAGTCCACCCCAAATATTGCTTTGCCAGTGAGGCTTCACCAGTCCAGTCTCTTGGTGGAAAGTCATGCCTCCTTAGCCCTAGCATAATGGCTCTAGCTTGCTATGTCCTCACAGCCCTCATGCCCTGCTGGTGCCCTAGCCATGGCCCTGTAGTGATGTGATCAAAAGAAATGCAGACTTCACATCCAAGCAAACTAGATAACCCACTCAGGAGCCTTGTGGCCTGGAGGGGCTGGTTTAGCTCATGCTAACTTGCTTTCATTACTTCCATTTCACAGATAATGGAAGCAAAATATTGCTTGGAGAGTTGGAATGAAGAGTGGACATATGTTGTGTTAGATGGTAGTGTGATGTCTGACAGAGGGGACGTCCCACAATTATTAACGGGTAGATTTTAACATATTAAATACATGTATCTACAGGTTACATGCATCTAGAGAACAGAGAACATTTATCTTGCATTGTGTCATCTTCAACTTGATAACTGTTCCTAAAATTAGAAATGCTAACGTATGTGTGCACATATACTCATGGATCTTCTATACGCCAGCATTAAAACCAAATACATATATTATGTGCGTACTTGACACCTTGCTCTAACAGAATTCAAATATGTGCAATCCTGAAGTGGAATATCCATTGTGGAATTCAAATTTCAGCTGCGGTTTTCATCATGCACTCATCCCCAGCCGGTTAATGATTTGAAGACTAATATTATTATGGTTTTGGGTTTTGTTGATAGAAAGGTGGAGTAAGGTCTTTATGTAAATTAAGAGAGAAAGCCAGGGCTCCTAATTCGGGTCCAGGCTCATTCCTGTGGGCCCCTGGCATCGTGTGTTGAGTGCAAGCATGTCTATAGTCACACCAATGTACCTCGACAGAGGTTATTTATTACTTACTCTCCAACTACTTATTTGTTCCTGTGTCACAAAATCTGCCTGTCAAAGAAGGCTCAGAACCTGATCTCACATGCTGACCGTGAGCAGAAGGAACAATCCTCATTTGTTCGTTGAGAAACAAGGCGGGCAATTGACCCGACCACGGTCCCCTGTGGGAAATGAATGGTGTGAGCCAGGGTGGGGTGTTGGGGGCTGAGGGCCCGAACCAGGAAATGTCTCACACCTTCCCACTTCAGAACACTTTGGCACGCACCTAATTTTTCTGTCGTGCCTTTTGTTCTGGTGAGGCTTTAGCTGTGAGGAAGATTATATAGACAGCACTAGCACCAAACATTTATTTAAAGGGAAATAGTACCAGCTGCCATTTCTGTGTCAGTGAGATGGATTCTTTGGGGACCTTTCCCCTCCTGAGTCTGACAAGGCAGACAAAGATAACAGCCTGCCAGGACTTCATTCACTGTGGAGGCGTCACTACTAAATCCCAGGAATGTGCTCCTAACTCCTCCTCTCTCTGCCGCTTGCCTTTGTTTTTTCAAATGAGCAGGATCTTGGGTGGGCAAGGGATCTTACTGGGGGATCTCTCTAGCATTCCCTTCCTCAAAGCCCTGGGATATTTTACTTCTTATACCTGTTGCCCAGCACTTAAAGCACATGGGAAATAAAGCTTTCAGATTGAAGTTGAAAGAGAATACCAGAAATGGCATTTGGAAGCAATGAAATATGGCACTTGACAGATGAGACAGGCAATACGGCGGCGTTAGCCATAGACTTCACGAGCAAATTTCAGGGTTGCATGGGCCATTAAGAGCAAAACAAAAACCATAATTGCCCTTAATCTCTATTCATTCTGCATGTGCAAATCTTGTTCAAAGGGAGATTTTGAGGGGGAAGATCAAGAGAAAAATAGGCACGAATCTTTGGACAGTGCCAGATTTGATCTTCCTTCTTTGAAGATCTGTGAAGAATAGAGATGGAACCCGAGGTGTGAGCTCTCCTTGAGGAGCTGATGCTGGGTGACAGGGCTTTAAAAGACCTGACTTCGTTGCATTGTCTCTGCCAGTCCCATCTGCGTCCACAATCCCCTTTTGTGTAGGTGAAATATTTCTGCTGGGTTTTTGGCTCAGAAGCTGAGCAAGATGATCATGCCTACATATGTGCTTTCACTTAACTTTCCATAAAAAACCAACCAGCTCTGCTTAAATTACAGTGAAATTACTTGTGCGCCTAAGGGGTTACAGGTTTGGAGTGGAAGCTGGAGGGAAGAGAAATGACCAATTTAATCTGGTTGCAGAACCAGGAAAAGTATTCCCCTAGTAATTTAGGGTTCGCTTCCTCAGTTCCCCTAAGAATAAAGATCCTTACCAATTTTCAGTTGCCTTACTCATGTTAATATTATTTTTAAATGTGAGGCAATTTTATGTAATGCTCCAGATTTTTTTGTGACACAAATTTATTATTTTCTAGATAATAGAAAACAAATGATACTAGTCTACATAGACCAGACTGTGAAGTATTTATACTCCGATATACCTAGGTTTCACAATCCCACCTAAGAACATTTTGGATAATTAGACTTTTCTTTAGCATAACATATGCCTTGCATAGGGTCTGATACATTATAATTTGTGCCAGCACCATCTTAGGCAAACATTCTGCAATAGAGTGACTTGTAACCCATCAAAAATTTGTTCTTTCTGCATTTATGGGAAATTGAATTGAGATTATTGTATTGATGGAACTAGCAAGGTGCCCCAGGAACTTTCTGGCATCCCCACTTCTTTTTCGTCTGTCTCCCTGTGTCCTACATTTTTTCCCAAGTGAAGCTCATTTATTCTCATAATGACATTTCTTTCAACCATTGTTCCACTTTGAGATTTTTAAGCTCTCCTGATTTTAATTATTATAGCCAGATTTCCTTTCTCCTAGTAGATTTGAATCAATCGGTTTGGTTTTTCCCCCCATTTTTCTAAAAACCAGATTGTACTCTAATATTCAGTCTTAATGTGAGTGAAAAGTTTGAATGGATGTTATTGCCATGAGTCTTCCTCTCCTTGCAATCAGAAATCATGAACAAGGAGGAGGAAAACTATTCTCTAATCATTTCTGGTCTGATTGGTGTTGGAAGGAAAATAGTTTTCTGATAATTTGAATTAGGCTTAGTCAGGCATGGCCTCATTTCCATGAGCTCTTGAATTAAGTTTGAAGCCTCAGCTAGCTAGCATCCTTCTCTTTCTGATAGATAGGCCCTGGGCAGACAATTTCACTTTTGGATTCTCCACTGACCTTCAGTCCTGAAATCTTTGCATCTCATTCCTCAGTAATGGATTGGCCAGTGAGGAATTCTGACTTCTGTACATTGTGCCACTTTGATCAGTTAAACTTTAAAGGGTGGTTTCTTCAAAAGATGTTGAAAGCTGCTTTAAGTTGAGTGACCTCATAGCAAATACTAAGCTGCTACTTTTCATCAAATTTCCTCTTCAAGGAGCATATGTAATTCTTCAAAACTTTCCTTTATTCAAATTGTCACCAAACCAGATGATCACCCCATTAGAAAAACAGAACCCATCACAATTACTATAGCCTTTATAAGTTAAAAATTGTGCTCAGGTAATTGCTCATGAGAAATTATAATTCAGACAGATTGTGACTTAAACCATCACCTTGGTTTTGTTGTTGTTTTTTAAATGAACTCAGGACAGAAAGGAATTGGAAACTCTTTAACAGCTCACTGAGGGTAGCTTCATGCTTCCACAATGATTTCTTAGCTTGGGAAATGACCTAGTTTTTTTTTTTTTTTTTTCTTGGTAGGTTTTTGAAAAATAATAGGAATATTTGCAAAATACACTGTGATGAAGAACAAAAGCTTAACTCTGTTGCAAATAATTATTTAATTTAAAGAAATATGAGTTTAGGTAGAACTAATGTAAAATAAACAATAAGAAAATAGGCAGATTTTTCATCTAATCTCTCTATGGGAAAATTTTTTTCTAAAATAATAAGCAATGGGAGGAATTGTACAGGAAAAGGCTGGTAGATTTCTTGCATTTTCTCCATTCATAAAATTTTTAAAAACTAAAAAAAGAATGATATTTGCAATAAACTTAATGATGAAGGAAGGGTTGCTCTTCTTAATGTATGAAGAACTCATGGGGTGATTGTGTGGCACAGTCAGTTAAGCGTCCGACTCTTGGTTTCTACTCAGGTTGTGATCTTGGGGCCATGGGATGGAGCCCTGAGTCTGGATCCATGCTCAGCACTGAGTCTGTTTGAGATTCTCTCTCTCCCTCTCCGTCTGTCCCTCTCTTCCCCGCTGCTCACATGTGTGTGTGTGTGTGTGCACGTGTTTTCTCTCTCAAATGAATAAATAAGTCTTTAAAAAAATATATATATATTTTAAAATATAGTCTTTAAATATATATATATTATATATATTTAATATATCTCATAAATCAATAGTTGGAATGAACAGTCAATAAGACTATACAAATAAAAAAGGAAATTGAAAAGTCTGATAAACCAAAAATAATATTCAATCATGTTAGTAATCAAAAAAGTACAGAAATCTTTAAACTAGGATCAAAAAATTAAACAGGATTACTGGCAATCAGGCATTTTTCAGGAAAATATATTGCTGCTAGAATTGTAAACTGATATGGCCTATTTGAAAGACATTTTAGCACTGTGCATTAGGAACATTCCATACGGTTTTATTTCATTTCATTGTGATGTTTTTATGCTAGCAGAAAATTAGAAATAATCACATATTCAAGTGAAAGTGGGTTATAGGATATATAACTATCTAGTCACTGACAATTCTAGCAATAAAGGAAAATGCTCAATTGTTAATTGTAAAAAGAAGACTACAAAGTTACACATTCAGTATGCCCAAATTGTAAAATTGTGGTCATATTACAAAAATTGCATAAAAGAGGACCAAAATATGAAGTGGATTATTTCTGGATTTTATTCTCAATACTTTTCTGTGTTTCCACTATTGTTAAGGTTTTTTTTTTAATTTTATTTATTTATTCATGAGAGACACAGAGAGAGAGAGAGAGAGAGAGAGAGAGAGAGGCAGAGACACAGGCAGAGGGAGAAGCAGGCTCCATGCAGGGAGCCCCGACATGAGACTGGATCCCGGGTCTCCAGGATCACGCCCTGGGCTGAATGAAGGCGGCGCTAAACCACTGAGCACCTTCCGGCTGCCCTATTGTGAAGTTTTTAAAGTACTATTTCTAAGAGTCAATTAGCAACACCAAGCTACTTTTACATGTGAGTGCAAACCTGAGGAGTTGTCCCGTTTTCACCACGGAAATTGTTAGTATACATGTGAATAAAATGACTATGTATTATTAGCATACATAGCATATATGCTATGTAATAATATATGTATACTATAAAATATAAACATGTTAGTATATTAATGTTGATCTATTGTTAATTTGGTTATTATATTAATATATCAGTAGGTTGACATTGTTATGTTATATAATATAAACATATTAACTATGTATGTATTTTAGCTTATGTAAAATGACAGTGGATCCCACATTCTCCTTCCCTTTATAGACACAGGCCACAATTACAGTTTCCTTACACTGATGTCAAATCCAAGGATTTCTGAGACCCTTTGAGGGCTCATGTACTTTAAGCAGCTTGTGCCACAACAAAATCGGCGGTGCAATAGGGCCTTTTGGACAGTGTCCTGGTGTCCTTCCTAATAGAAAGAAGTATGACTTTTATAAGGTGTTAAGAGTTGTTGTGTGAACGGACACTGTCGCCCATAACTTCAGTGCTCAGATTAGCTAAGTAAGTTGCTTTTGAAAAAAAGATTTAAGCTGATCTCCAAGAAAGGACAGACACATGAGAGAATCAAAGGGCTCTTTCAGATTTGTAAGCCTAATATCAAAGAATTTAGAAGTCTAACCCAGCCTTACAGGTGTCCTTTGCTTTGATCACTAATTAAAATGTGACTTCTATCCTCAGTGTCACTGTTGGAGGACTTGACAAAACAAAGTATGTCAGGTACCTGACAATTTCTTGTAATGCCCTGAAAGACAGGTGTTCATTCCTGCAAAAGCTTTGAAGCTAAAAATAAAATAAAACAAAATTTAAATTAAAGGATATTCCCAAGCACATAGTAATCATCTTAAGACATACACTTCAGGGTCTTTTTTCCGCCCAGATGATGGTGGTGTGGTGGGTAGGGGGTGGTTGGTGTTAAAGACGGGCAAACCCTGGCTAGAAAGGAATGCAGAAAATGGGAGAAAGTAAAGCCTTGTAAGTCATTTGAGATCAATCGTCAGAGAATGTGTCTCAACGGTGTCATTATCAGATTAATATTTGAGTTCCAATTTAAGCTGGAATTATTTGGATAACAAAAATCAAAAGAAAAGTTTTTACAAACAATTTTGCCTTGGAGCAAAAGGAACGTATCAGGGATGGGATTTTTTTTTTTTTTTTTTATGTGATTTTTCACCACACCTCTCAAATTCCAATAGGCTTGGGTTGTTCCATAAAGAACCATGGACATCCTTACCTTCACGGCCTTTGTTTATCTTGAGTTAAAACTGAATAAAGACAAATTTCTGCTAGCATCATATGAGTTTCAGGTGGAGTGTGGACTTCCTGGCAAAATAATCTGCAGACAACCTCTAATCATTGCAAAATCATGATTTATTTGCTAGGTCACTCTAAATTGAAAATAAGAAGAAATGTGTCTTTGGCAATAAAAGCAAACTTTTGGTTAACTGATTGCTTCTTTTTATTTCCTCAATAGCATTTACTGGAGCCAGAGAGCTCTACTGTGAGTTTGTTAATAAAATGGCTGACCTTCTAAGCAGCTTACAAAGTAAAATAGTTGGCAGCCATCAGCACATAAGAACAGTTGGTGAAATACATAGACTTGAAAACTGTATATGGAGGGCTCAAATTAAAATTGGGACGCATTCATTATGCACACGAAATAAGTGGAATACAGCATGGTAAAAGTGCCAGGGTGGGCCCTGTGTCCCCCAAGGAGGGGGGAATTTTAGGGGTCCCCAGAGAAAGAAGAGTTTAGTGTCAGTGAGCACTGGGAATGTTGCAGGTCCTGGAGGCTCTCTGTAGTGAGATGTGTTCCTACCGAGGGGACTCCCTGAGGGCAGGCTGCGGGGTGAATAAGCTATGTTGTACCCGAAGGGGGCCGAGGATAGCTGAGAAGACTTAGTAGACAGTAAAGGGCTTAACAGAGGGAAGCTCTCACAGGATTAATAAACTCAGTAATTTTGGCGAGATAAATTACTTTGGTCACAGCACAGATCACTCAGTGAAAGAACTTCTGTGAAAAGCAAGAGTCAGGGAGAAGACAGTGGATTTTGTTCAGACTTCAGCTAGACCATTAAAATCACATTGCAGATGAATATTGATTGACAAGGAAAGATGTTCACAACAGATTTATACAATGTTCCCATTATTATAAAAAAGTAATAACAATTGTAAAGAAAAGAGAAGCTATAAGAGAGAGACGCTGACAAGGGAGGGTGTTCACAATATTTAGACATAATATTTCCATTTTAATAAAAAATACTCTTACATTGGAAAAAGAAAGAAAAACCAAGCTGTGGACTGCAACTATGCAGCTCTACACAAAAAATTTGTTCTTTAATCCCCGAACATTAGTTCATCGCTCATTAGCTTTTGTCTTACTTTTGCTTATAGAGGTTGGCTCTTTGGAATACATTATTTTAGAGTTCAAGCAGTGAAATCTGGAGATCTTATGAAGAAATTTTGTCTCCCCCCCACCTTCCTCACACAGCATCACCATGTACCCTTTAATTCTGCTTCCTTTAGCGTCTTGGTTATATGAAGGGAACAGGGCTTGTCAGAAGCTCAAGGACACACAAAACACGACCTCAGGCCCCCCAAGCCTTCTAACTGTAGCTCATGCTGCCAGGTTGCCACCTTCTGGACCTCTAGAATCCACAGACCTCGCAGCCTCCTAATGCTTTCAGTGAACTATTTTGTCTGATCTGTCTATGTTCTGCTCCTACAGCTCCATTGTGTGGTGAGGTCATTACTGGGGGAGCTTGGCTGGAGAGGAAAGGTGTTCAGCTGCCTACCTGACTCCCAGTGTGGAGATTTTCAATGAGCTTTCCTAACATCTCTTGCTCTGGAAAATATTGAATGCAGTTGATTGAGAAACCAGCAACTGACTTCTTCAGAGAATGCCTCGGAGTATGTTAATTGACAGGTTGGGCTTCGGCTCCATTCATGATCACGGCTCCATTCTTTGTGAGAAACCAAATGCAATTTATTGTGCTCTTCTGTTGTTCTTTCTTATGAAAACCAACAGTTCCGAATAACAACCTTGATTATGGTGATGATGATAATAATATTCCTTGGTATTATTTATCGAGTGCTTTTAATGTCAGGCACTAGACACTGAATTGTGTATTATATGCCTCCCTTCACTCTCTCCACAATCCTATGAAATGGCTATTTTATGCTCATTTATTAATAAGAAAATTAAGCAAAGAATCTGAGTCATTCATGAATCTAAAAAGTAGCCAGCATGGAATCTCATTTCTCTATCTTTAACTTGGTTTGGAGGAGAGCACACAATTTAGGGAATGCATTTTTACTCTCAATATTTCTAATAAGTACAAACTTCTTGAAATATAGTAAGCCTTCCATAATATCTTTTGAGGGAATAAATGAAGTTTCAGGAATTTCTACCATAATTTTATAGCAAAGTCCAAAGATTTGTCTTGGCCATTCTACTGGGGAGTTGGGATGTTCGCTGGAACTGAGTATGGAAACTGTCCCTCTGAGATTGAGATCCATGGGAATGAGGTACGGAGGATGAAATGAGGCATTCATTTTCTTTCTTCAGCATATTTTGACTTTTTTTTTGTCACAAATATTGAGTTGGTTTCACTAAGTGGATGCATTTGAGCAGCAAATTGGCCATTATCTTGACGTGATAAAGACAATGTTACAATTGAGAATGGGTAGTTGCTCAAACTGCCAAGAAGAACTTTTTTGGATTCAGTTTCTCCACTCGTATCCCTGCTACAGTTCAAATGTGATCATCAAAACTATACCAAAGTGAGGGGCACCTGGGTGGCTCAGTGGGTTAAGCATCTGTTCAGGTCATGATCTCAGGGTCCTGGGTTTGAGCCCCGAGTAGGGCAGGGGAGTCTGCTTTTCCCTCTGCCTTTGTCCCTCCGCCTACTTGTGCATGCTCTCTTTTAAATAAATAAATAAATAAATAAATAAACAAATAATTAAATAAATAAATAAATAAATAAATAAATAAATAAATAAAGTCTTTTTTATTTATTTGGGAGAGAGAGACACACACAGAGAGAGAGAGAGAATGAGAAAGAACACTAATCAGAGGAGGGGCAGAGGGAGAGGGAGAATCAGGCTTCCCACAGAGCAGGGAGCTGGATGTGGAACTTGATCCCAGGACCCTGGGATCATGATCTGAACCGAAGGCACTTAACTGACTGAAGTGCCTGGGAGCCCCTAAATAAATAAAATCTTAAAAACAAAACCAGGGAACCCTGGGTGGATCAGTGGTTTATTGCCACCTTCAGCCCAGGGCCTGATCCTGGAGACCCAGGATCGAGTCCCACGTCAGGCTCCCTGCATGGAACCTGCTTCTCCCTCTGCCTGTGTCTCTGCCTCTCTCTCTCTCTTTCTTTCTCTCTCTCACTCTCTCTCTCTCTGTGTCTCTCATGAATAAATAAATAAAATCTTAAAAACAAAAACAAAAACAGAAACTACACCAAAGTGAAGTTCAAGGGTATTCAGTAAGATGGCGTTATAAAAGTAGTGGGAGAAGGCCTTTGACAAAACAGGGAAACTAAGTCTGCTGGTGAGTTCAACTAAAAAAAATTCAACCCAAGGTTGATGGCTTTAGGATTCCAGTTTCTGGTGACAAAGCTGCATCTCAAAAGTTTAAAATCATGAAGTCTTGATAAAATATCATAAATTCTAAAGATTGATTCAACCTCCTTATTACATAGGTGAAGGGACAGAGGGTCCCCAAGAGGCAGGGACACCTGAGCAGAGTTGAAGGACCACATCAGCTTGCCAATCTATAATTACTGTGCACAGGATTTTTCCTCCCTCTCATTTCATTTTTTCCCCTCTCCACTTTCTGGTTTTCTTTCTTGCAAAAAGGGCAGCTCAGTGTGATAGGAATGTTCACTTGACAAATTCTGTCTCCCTGCCTGCCCGGATTCTCCTTGGAACAGCCTGAGATCCCCTCAGGAGCAGGATGCATTGCTTTTCCCATGAACACTGAGAATTCAGTATTTTTATTGGCAAGAGAGGTGGCAATGATAGCACATAATGAATTTTTTTAAATGTCTGAATGGCCTTTTTTTCTCCTAGTTGATGAACTCTAGGCAGGTATGTAGTTTAAGCACATGGGAAGATTTGACATCATTGCTGACAGAGATTTTATTGGATGCAGGAAAATATTAGAATTCTTAGTTGTGTTACTGTTTTCTCCAGGTATTAAAAAATTTTTACCTGTAAGCCTAAGCAGTTGGCTTTTTGGACTTCCTTATAGATGGGCCATGGTATGTATTTATCAAATTAAAACCTGGTTGAGTTTCTAACTAGGGAAAATATGTACATTTATCCAAGGTGAACTCAGGTTGCCAATAATTTGCTGATTTACAGCGTGATGAAACACACACACACACACACACACACACGCACACAATGAACAGACACAACTGCAAACAGCTTGGGAAAATGTCCTTTATCCTTCCCAGAATACTCTGATTTTTTAGTATCATTAACATCTAAACATTTCAATATAGATCATACATTTTAACAAACAGCTTAAATTAAATACATTTTTTAAAAGTCTCACTCATAAGTATTGACTACGTAAATTTTACTCATTGTGGTAACAGTGAGAAAGCAACCTGGTTATAATCAAGTTGTCAGCATTTCATTCATTTAAGAACACAAATATAGCGGGAGAAACTAACCCCACCCCCATGATCCAATCTCACTTTTGATTGGTTGTGCTCACTCTAGAGTAAGGAATCAAAGGCTTGATGTCTGCTTTCAGATTTCAAAAAATAATAGTCTCTGTAGATTAGTTTTCATCTTTACATCCAGATTTCTTTGCTTTAATGGTTTGTATTAGTTTCAATGCATCTGAATTGATCATCAGAACACAATCCTACAATCTATGAGACTTAGAGGTAAAAATATACAATGCCACACTTATTTCTTGAAGGCCTTCCAGATTCAGATTAGATTTTTTAAAAGTCTGTGTTCAGTTGGGACCCCTGGGTGGCTCAGAGGTTGAGTGCCTTTGGCTCAGGGAGTGATCCTGGGGTCCTGGGATGAGTCCTCCATTCAGCTCCCTGCAGGGAGCCTGCTTTTCCCTCTGCCTGTGTCTCTGCCATATCTCTCTGTGTGTCTTTCATGAATAAATAAATAAATAAAATCTTAAAAAAAAGTTCCACAAAATCTTTAAAATAAATAAAAGTTTGGATTCGCTTAAAAAAAAAAAAAAAGCTCTTCAAATCTGATTGTCAAGAACCTGCCAAACCAAACAACTGCCTGATGAAAAATTTTCAGGTCATAATTAATTGTTTTGGGTAGGTGGTCTAAAAAGAAAAGAAGAAGGGGATACAATGAGATGGTTCTTCGATAAAACATTTTTTTATTGTGGGCATCTTGTTTAAAAACACAAGAAATTTTTTTTTTTTTAAAGCACAAAACCTAGCTCCTTCCTTGATTTATCTATAAATCAGAAGTATATGCCCTGTCACTCATTCGCTTATTCAGTAAATATTTGTGAGATACTTACCGTGTGTTGGAGGCTATGTTGTATTGGGGAAATGCAATTAGGATGGGACATAGTCCCTGCTCTGGAGTAACAGAGGTAAATGGGTTCTGGTGTCAATCAGCTACTACTTCTTGGGAACACAGCATGAATAAGCCAGGTGGGGCTTTGCTCCAGCAAACCTCAGAGCCCAGCAGCAGCCATAAAACCCATGTTGAGGATACTGGACATCAGACAGAAAGAGCACATTGGTCCCAATAGGCTTGTTTGTAGGGAATCTTCCCTTTTATGGGGGTTTATCAAAGAAGAATTGTTTAAGCTGATTTTTGAAGTGAGAGTTATAGTCAGAGGGAGAGACTGTTCCAGGCAGAGGAAACTGCTGGTGACAGGGCAGTGGGGTGAGGTGGGAAAGAGGGTCAGCAGGAAATAGGAAGGGCTGGGTATGCCTGGTGAGGTGAGGGTGACAGAGGGGCTGGGTGGCCCCACGGCTGATGGAAAGCCCTCCAGAAGCACTGTGCTACCTGAATGCTCCTCAGGACAGTTGGTTTGCAAATCAGCTTCACCATCAGTTGTCAGAGCAGGTGCTCCCTGGGCACACAAACCCACAGACCCCACAGGTAAAGCAGCACATCTCTGTGTAACTCATTATTGCGGGGGACTTCGTATCACACCTCAGAGCTTTTTCATTAGCTTTACAACCACGTTCCAAAATCAAATCGATGCTAAGGGAATCCGAGCCTCCCATTTCTGACTCAGGGTTCCAATGTTTTCAAACTTTTTAAGGTAGTCTAAATTTCAGTCATCTTTCAGCCCCTCCTTGGTTCTTTTAGCAAACCAGGCATTTTGAGATTGCTCAAGCCTTTATAGGCAGGATTGGAAAGAGTCCAGAAAAGAGGCACATCTTCTTTTGGGAGGTGGAAAAGGCAATAAACAAAAGTGGACATCAGTGTGTAAGGGTGAAATCAGGAAAAAAAAAAAAAAAGTAAAAGCAACTTGGCTCAGCAGGGTCATTTTGGATGTCCTTTCTGTAGTTGAGCAATCAGGACCCTATCAGAGCTGAGGTTAGTAATTATTTGCATTGGGCCAGTCGTTTGAAATGAAGGTTTGGGTTTATTTACAGAAGGAGATAACAATTTGGGGCAGAATTAGTGTGACTTAAGATCTTGTAGATGAAAACAGCACACCCAGATCTTAGCATCATGGGCAGATATTGTCTTATTTTACTCTCCTCCCTATCCCCAAAGAAAAAATAAATACAGCACATTCTCGGGATCTTTTGGATTACATGCTAGGCATAATTAATACGTCTGTTGAATTTCCTGTGTGGGTGGCACTGGATAACAGTTCAGAAAATAATGTTTCTTTCAACACTTTGAACATCATCAGTCATTTGATTTGACTCTTTTGCATGTCATCAGCCTTTGGTCCCCGGGCTCATTTTTTCAATTTTAGGAAAACTGTTTTTAAGCATTGCTGAACATATATTTGGGATGATGTTGTCCACAGGTGTTTCTCTTAATTCTTTGGATCCACACATACTAGTGAGATTTGTAGTGTTTAAATGTTTATGACATGTAATGCTCTATCCCCCAAACTGGAACTCTCTGAATAGATACCGTGGTTCGCATTCTCTTTTGAAGTTGGTTCTTTTGCTTGTTTTCTTTGATTCAAACCAGAGAACCTTTCACACCTCAGAAGCATGGATAGTACATTCATTATATTTACCTTTGTATTATACTTACCTTTGTAGGTGCTTAGTGGTCTCTGATTCTTTGGAGGTCCAGCCTACAGTATAATGTGGTTGTCACAAAGTAGAAAAAATATAATGACAGACTACTAAATGGGGCAGAAATACAGCTTAATTGGACAGGAAAAACAAGTAACCTGGAAAGGAAATGAACTTAAGATCAGACCCACTTGACTCCAAATCCTGATTGTACCATTATCTGTTTGCCCTTAAGTGGATCATTGAACTGTTCTAAGCCTCAGTTTATTCAACTATAAAATGGATGTAATAACTGCTGTCAAGGTGGTGGTGAGGACTAGCAATGTAGAACACATCAATGATATGCTTCATCCCTGTCTGTATAGTACTAGGCACTTTTAATAAATGGCATTATTCTTATGTTTAATAGTAATAAAAATAGACATCATATATACCCAAATATCTTATCATCAGAGCTGTCACCTGCAGAGAGTAGATTAATACAAGCATGTAGGCAAGGTGTTGCCTTAAGGACTATAAATTAAGCAAAAATGGAAGTTGGAGAGCTACTGAAATAAAAGCAAGCAAAATCTGGGACCAATAGACCAAACATATATGAGGATACATTTCACCTGTGTTCATGGATGGTTTTTCCAATGAATAGCTGCACTGTAGGATGAGTGTGGGTCTGCCTCATGAAGCCCTGTGATCTCCGTCTGAATGTGTCCAAGCAGAAGCTAAAAGGTCACTGATTAGCTAATACCAGGATTTTCCCTTTGGGTACAAATAGAGATGGGTAATTATAAAATGGTTTTTCTGACTCTAAGATTCTATGACTGTATGGTAGGGATCCATATGTAGTGGTATGGATTGGGGCGGTGAGAAGACCTCTGAGCCCAATGTCAGAAAGTCTTTCTCAGAAGTATATTTTTTCTTTTCCCAAACACTCAGTTCTGGTGAATAGGGAAGAAAGAAAGGAGTAGCTGAGGTTGATTTATTTTCAGTTTCGATTCACACATTCTTTAGAGTTGGTAAAGTCCACGAAAGCTATCACATCCAACCTTTCACCCAGTTCCGGAATTTCCTCGCACCGCTGTGAAAAGTGATCACTGAGGCCATTTAGTCCCTTACAGGGCTGGGAAACTCACTTCTTACTTAACAAGGTTGGCCATGATGGTATTGTACAACTCTAACTTTCTGCAAACTCTTTAATAGGTTGAATAAAAATACATGAGCTTTCCTATTCCTGGGGGAGAAATCAGGTTTCTGAGACCTTGGCAAACTCACCAAGTTAATGGCCTCTTGGGAGACTGTTGGCTGGTGCACCCCGGGTGGCGGGGGGGAGTACACAGCAGCCCACATTACCTACTGAGATTAATGCTTCTTTGTATAACTTCCCCAATTACCACACCCCTGGTCACGACCTTTACATAGCTACACGACACGGTACTTTTGGTAAAGCAGAGTTTGTGCGAAGATATTTTACGCAAGAATTACATTATTACCTTGTACACGAAGGGCTTTTCTTTAACTCTGTATGAAGAATTTTATTTTTAAAATTATTTTTAATTTTTTGAAAAGATTTTATTTATTTGGCAGAGAGAAAGAGAGAGAGAGAGAGTGCACAAACAGGGGGAGGGGCAGAGGAAGAGGAAGAAGCAAGCTCCTGCTCTGCAGGAGCCCACCAGGGGCCTGGATCCCAGGACCCTGGGATCATAACCCTAGCTGAAGGCAGATGCTTAACCGATTGAACCACCCTGTATGAAGAATTTTAAATATGACAAGGCTAAGTATAATTTTAATTGTTTCAGATGCATCATACTATTTATTAAGAATTCTGATTCCATCTCCTAGTAGCCCAGGGGTTGCCAAAATACAACCTGTGGACCAAATTCAGCAGACCCCTCTTTTTGTAAATTTTGGAACAGAGCTACACCTGTTTTATTTACACATTATCTATGACTGCTTTTGCAATACAATGGTGGAGTTGATTAATCAGAACAGAGACTGTGTGGCCCCCAGAGCCTAAAATGTTTGCTATATGGTCTCTTACAGAACAAGTTTGTTAGCCATTGACCTAACTTATTATATTTCTTTCCCAAATCTATGTCATCTGAAAATTAGAAGAGTACTTTTTAGGTTTTTTTATTATGTTGTTTAAAAAAATTAGCTATGACAGGGCCAAGTGAATTCCAATATAAGATTTATTAATCAAAGTTTTGTAGATACAACTATCACTGTATTTCTATTGTAGCAGACTGCTGGTGCTCACTGGTATTCATGTAATCCATGCTTTCCTTGACTTTTCCTGCCTGCTTCTAGACCTCGTTCCCAATCTTCTTTGCAACTTGGTGTGGCACTGAGACTAAGTTCTGGCCAATGGAATGAGTGGCAGTGCTGTGAGTCACTTCCAGGTATGTTGCACCCAAACTTCTCCTCTTCAATCCTATCTTTCCTTGTTCACCGACTTCATGGAGAAGACTCTGGAGACCCAAAGGAGGCATAGCTACAAGGTGGATGGAGTGAGAGCAGAATTGAGATCATCATTCAAAGTCCCTCCACTGACCCACGCTGAAATAAGCATGCATTATATCCAGCCATTGCAATGTGAGAGTTGTTATAGATGCAGACTACTCCAATACCACAATCAAACCAGTTTTTATCCCTCTTGTATACAAGAATAGCATGAGACTTGTCAGATATCTTTTACAAATTGAGGTAAATATGTTCATAATATTTCCCTAATTTAAGATGTACATTTATAAAAATAAATACCATTTAATGTATTATAAATTATTCACTTTATTTAAACTAAAAAAAGCCAAAACCAGTTCATAAAAATAAATACCATTTATTTTATTATAAATTACTCAATTTATTTAAACTATAAAGAAAAAAAGCCAAAACCAATTCACCCATATCTCTCATCATTAAATACCCACCAGTAAATACCATACTCCCACTGGTAAATATCATCTTACCACTTCTTCAGTCAATGATTGTATCTTCTTTGTAAGCCTGTGTTTTTCTAAGTTTTTACCACCTACTTATTCATCAGCTCCATATTTTTTTTTTCAAAGATCAGGAGCGTTTTTTTTTTATAATAAATTTATTTTTTATTGGTGTTCAATTTACCAACATACAGAATAACACCCAGTGCTCATCCCGTCAAGTGTCCCCCTCAGTGCCCGTCACCCGCTCACCCTCACCCCCCGCCCTCCTCCCCTTCCACCTACCCTAGTTCGTTTCCCAGAGTTAGGAGTCTTTATGTTCTGTCTCCCTTTCTGATATTTCCCACACATTTCTTTTCCCTTCCCTTATACTCCCTTTCACTATTATTTATATTCCCCAAATGAATGAGAACATATAATGTTTGTCCTTCTCCAATTGACTTACTTCACTCAGCATAATACCCTCCAGTTCCATCCACGTTGAAGCAAACGGTGGGTATTTGTCATTTCTAATGGCTGAATAATATTCCATTGTATACATAGACCACATCTTCTTTATCCATTCATCTTTCGATGGACACCGAGGCTCCTTCCACAGTTTGGCTATCGTGGCCATTGCTGCTATAAACATCGGGGTGCAGGTGTCCCGGCGTTTCATTGCATCTGTATCTTTGGGGTAAATCCCCAACAGTGCAATTGCTGGGTCGTAGGGCAGGTCTATTTTTAACTCTTTGAGGAACCTCCACACAGTTCTCCAGAGTGGCTGCACCAGTTCCCATTCCCACCAACAGTGTAAGAGGGTTCCCTTTTCTCCGCATCCTCTCCAACATTTGTGGTTTCCTGCCTTGTTAATTTTCCCCATTCTCACTGGTGTGAGGTGGTATCTCATTGTGGTTTTGATTTGTATTTCCCTGATGGCAAGTGATGCGGAGCATTTTCTCATGTGCATGTTGGCCATGTCTATGTCTTCCTCTGTAAGATTTCTGTTCATGAAAGATCAGGAGCGTTGATGACATCATTCCCTCATTTGAAAATTTGGACACTTATGAGTTTTCTGAAGTCTTTCTGGTGTCTATTTTTGTGATTCCCACTGACCTCTTATTTCATTCATATCCCTTGAATCTTTTGGGAAATGGCTATCCTTGTCTGGAGAATTAACTAAACCCAGGAAAGCAGCCTGCTACTACTTCTCATGTTCCTTAACCTTTTCCCCTCTTCCAGTGGCTTTCAGTGCAGCAGACCTAGCTTACTCACATGGACACCAACAAGCTCAGGCAACCCCGAGTGTGTCTTCATCTTGAGCATGCCCGGGTTTCTTTTAAGGGCCTAGACAGAAATGGAAATTTCTCTATCTCTCCCTTACTGTCTTTCCCCTAAATTTCAATAGCTGTTTTCCATTATATGAAATTAAAAGTTTTAACTAGTGAATGAATAAATAAGTATATTTTTCAATGATTTATACCATTTTTATTCCACCAGAGAAGTTACAAAGGGTGGGGGGAGCCTCAATAAACATATGTAACATGGCTTTGAGATTATTTCTCAAAAGTTGTTGAAAGCTTTCCTAGAGCTGAATTAGCTAAGGAATAAGGTGTGAATTCAAACATGGGAAGAGACAACAGTCCCTGATTTTTTTTCTTTTTAAAGTGAGCTTTGAGATGTTATATGATACTCACTATCACTTCAGAGGAAGTCTGATTAGAGGCAGTGGCTTTAGTCTACTCTGTGACCGTCAGATTGGCTGAGTGAATGCTGCCATAAGGAGGCTCCTGTGTGCCAAAATAGTCTGTTCAAAGGGAAGACCTTGGAATTTCTTCTGTTTGCCACTGGCACATAAACTAGAGTGGATGGGATGCCAGCTTTGATCTTCAAAAGTGTAGAGCTTATGGAAAAAATTAAGTTACTTTGAGTTCACATGTTTCACAAGATTGAGCCATCTAACATACAGAGCAGTGAGGAAGACAAGAAGGGCCGGGTGCGGGGGTAAGGAATGTCAGATTCTAAATCACTTCACTTCTGAAAGTATACAGCCTGATTAAATATGACTAGGTGACAAATTGAGTGACTTTGAACATTCAAGAGAGGCAGTCTGATGTGGAGGAGGAAACACAGGACATAGAGTCCAGCTCAATAGCACCACCCAGGCTGGCCCTGTTTCCCAATCTATACATGGTGACTCAGAATCCTTACTTGCTTTTTGGGGATGTCATGAGAATCAAATGAGATAATAACTAGAGAAGCAAATTGAGACCTTTGAATTTTAAACAACTGAAATAATTTTCCCCCTTCTCCTTTAGGGAGAATTAAATAATAAATGGTTTTCATTTTCCTAGAACTATTCAAAATATGGCTTGAGATTTCATCTCTTTCTTCCATCCAGTCTCACATTCCAACTGATCTGTTATATAACTGACCATGACATTTGCCAGGCCAATTAATCATATACCTAGATTAATGTCAGTCAAGCTCTGTAATTCAAGTTCCCATTAGCGTTAAAAAGGGTCAACTTAATAAACTTTCCTAATCTGTAAAAATCTCAAAGTGGTTAGGATATTAGATATAATTTTGGCATGTCTCATTTCCCTTTTCCCTGCAAATACTCCAATGATCATCTCTGTCTGCTGATACATCTGGTCATCACAGTACATTTTGAGGGTGTTTGTGCATCAGAGCAGAGATCTCAGAGGGATTAAGACCGCAGTTTTTAAATATGAGAGTTGATTTCCTCTATCTTATGATTAGGGTCTATACCCCAAAGACCAATTATGCTACCTGTCTAGTGTGTAGGTGAAATGCCTCTGCAAAGATCAGTCCATGAGAAAGAGGAACATGTGAATTTGTTCATTCCTTCAGCAAATATGCATTAAGCACAAGAGAGTGCTGTGCACTCTGCTAGGTCCCTTCCCTCCTTTGACTTACAGAGAAGAGGTAGCGACTGACATTCCTGAAGTAGACACCAGTGTGATGAAATTATAAAGGGAAAATGAATGGCCCAGGATATATCCATCAACTGTTTTTGAAAAAATAAGACATCAGTACCTGTATCATTTTCATATGTTAAAGTCCCTATAGTATTATTGTTGTTTTTACTATTCATAAGTTATGGTTTTGCTTTTCTTCACATAGCACTGAGAGTATTACTGTAAAGAGCAAGAATTTTGTGTTGTTCAGGGAAAGAGAGTAATCAGACACCATTTAGCTCATTGTAATTGTTGCTCATCATTCCTCTTCTTAAAAAAAAAAATCTACCATAGGTGGGTGCTATTTTATTCGAGTCATCTTCAGCTATGGTTGACTGTGTTGAAACAAGGCCAGACTGAACATTGATACCAGGTGCCTGTCCTAGCAGAATCCAATATCACACCTGCAGATAGAGTGTAAGATTACATCATGTGTCGTCCTGAGCACCACAAATGACTCTATACTTCATCTCAAATAACATTATAATTTACACTTGGAGACTTCAGACTACGTGGCCTTGGCCAAATGAAAGTTCTTGCAGCCAAACACATCAAACTCAATATATTTTACTGCGCCAGTGGGATTGTTTTTTTGAGAAAGTTGAACATAATTAAATCTATCAATGGCATTTCAAATAAAAAGTACCTGTCCTGGAAAGGTGGGCTTATAAACATTTGGCTGTCAATTAAGAAGATACCACAGCGTTTTGTGCTGGAAACTAGAGACAAATGAAAGGACTCCAGTGTGCTATGTGAATTAAATAAAAGTTCACAGAGGATGGGAGGAACAATGAGATCTTTTGTTTTATGAAAATGTCATAGCTATAAAGGTATAAATTTAAAGTTGAAGAATCACTTCAGGCAAAAATGAAAAAACCCTCCCAATTCAAACATTTTCCCGGCTCTGGGACATAACCTAAGGTAATCTCCTCTGAACTTTTGGAAATATTGTGTGGCTATTTCAACACCTACTCACTCCATGCATTCAAATTTTCACCTTTGCACTTTGGTGCCTGATGGGGTTCTCTTAGAAAGCAGTCATCGTCACCTGCTCACACTTTGATCCACTGGCTGGAAAGCAGCTGCTCCTCTTTGTTCAGAAAGCCATCGCAAATGTTTATATGACTTGAGGAAGGGAAGAATGTCTTCATTCCCTTTCTTTCCCCACTAACTTCTTCAAAGGATTGGAGGCGCTTTCCACCTGGCTATTGGGTTTCTATGACTTTTGGATTCATTCTACGGTTTTCTTATTTTCTATGGAACTGCCCCAGCATTTTGAGTCTTTTAGACAGGTTTATATTCTGTTTAAAACTAGTAGCCAATAATCTGTGATCTCAGTATGATTGTAGGGATAGTGGAACAATCTTTATCATCTATCTCCCCCACCCCTTCTTCTCAGGATAACTCCTTCTTAACCCTGTCTTAATTTTTAAATTTTATCTTGATACTTTAGGGATTCTTTTTAGAGTCTTAAAGTTTCCTATGCATTGTCACATGAATCCTAAGGTTGTAGGACATGGGAAGTGAGGATGTTGTTTGGAGTCTATATACTGCAGTGAGGATCCCAAGATACCTGAAGCATCTGGGATTCTTGGGGAAAAGAATGTGCTAGAAAGATGTTTGAGAACAACTAAGGGGAAGTAAAGGATCACCAGAGAAAACTGACTTATGTAACTGTTCTGTGTTCCATGAGCACAAGCTGCTGGGGAAAGTGTTTATCATACAGCTATGTATGAATCAGAAAGAAATGAAGGTAGAGAAGATCTTCCCACCTGTAAGTGAGGAATATCTATTACCTTGTACACAGAACAAGACTCATTTTTCTCATCAGGTCTTTATGGTCAATTGTTACTTGAACAATGATTTTCTATGAAATTATTTTTATCAATCCTATATTGGGGAAGAATATGTATTAGGCAGTCTTGCTGTGGTAACTAGTAGTCCACGAGTTGCCATGGTCTCCAATAAAGTTTATTTCTTCTTGTCATTTCATGTGGGTGATTACAGTTGGCTGTGGTTGCCATAGCACTACTTGGATCTGCTTGGGTTTGCATCAAATATCTTTTTATTCTTGCATTTAAGCTGAAGGAACAGTATCCATTTGGGATCAGCCATCCTCATAGATGAAGAAAAAGACAAGAAAGCTAGGGGAGATCTTCCATACTTCTGCACATAATCACATTTGCTCCCACTTCATTTCTTCAAAAAAGCCATATGGCCATGCCATACAGTGGCATGGGGAGATGTATTCTGTTTCCACGGAGGCACGTGAACCACAGAACAATAGGCAGGAGATAAATCATCTTACAAGGAAGGGAACAGATAATTTGAAAAATAATACAATGTTGCCTGTCTGTTGTCATGTGGCTTCTTAATCAATTTTGTGGAAATCTCAAGTAAATTCAGCTTTAGAGATTCAGAAGTGTTGGTGTACATAAGGCCAAATAGCCTCTTAGAGTTCTTGGAATTTTTACCCATAACTATTTCCAGTCGGCACGTTGTGTGCTAATCAATATTTTCCAGTGTGTCCTTTGTCACTCATAGCTTGGCTTTCAACTATGAGTTGGAGTTCAACTCAGAGCTAAGCTGGACTGAAGAAAATTATTTTTCCTGTACTTAAGTGTTTCTCTCTTGACTTTAAATTTTTCTTCATTATTAAATAAATGATGATAAAATATGTTTTCCTTGATGTGGACTCCATACAAACAGTTAAGGAATTAAATATCAACATTTTTCACAAGTAGTGACAGTAATTTGTTGTGGCTTTTATCCCAAAGGATGTTCTAGTGCTGTTCAGTCTCCCCTAGTAATCAGTTCTCTAACACCCTAAGTGATTAGGTCATTAAAGAGTTCCTGGCACTTTACCTAAAGGCTTTGGGGTGTTAATCCTGGTTTCCTGGTCAGATTCCAACTAGGGTAACGACTTGCTGACTTCTTAAATTACTCTTGTAATATTGGCCAATGTTCTCCTTGCTTTCTGTCCCATGTGGTTTCACTAAGTGGCTTGCTTGTTAGAGAGATGTGCCATCTTTCACACAGGAGTTGAGGATAATTTCAAAGCACTTCTAAAAACTTCTGAGCTACAATGGTGCGCTTGTTGTGAATCTGTCGTGAATCTCCATGTGGTCCCTTTCTTGACAAAGACCTCAAATATATAAAAATGCAGGTGTTGACCTTTCTCCCTGTAATTTGCTTGGATGGCTTGTCCTTGCATGAGCTCACCCTACAGAGGATATCCAGTTAGAGGACTCTCTCTGGGTCCTGTCTCTGAATGAGGAGTGAAGAAGTTCTGAGGAAACTTTTTGATATCTTCTTCCCTGGCTTGTCAGACAGATTTCACACAATCTCTCTTGGAAAGATCAACTGAACTAAAGATCATGGAGAAGCAGCTTTGGATGTTCACCAAGAGCTACTAGTAAACATTTCTTTTTTTTTTTAATATGTAAGGATGTATTTTATTATTTATATATTAAAGTATATTACACTAATGTAGCCTATTTAGAAAAATGTGCATTTATGTGTACATATTTTAAGAGTACAAATAACTTGAATCCGAATTTTCTTATGAATAGAATAGGAAGTGATTTCTACAAAAATTTAAACAAATAATTGCTAAATGGATATTTAATGACTATGTATGTATTTGATTTCCTAGGAATCACACTATTTTCTGATATTTTTGCCAGTAAAATCCACTTTATTAGAGTTTGTCCTATTAATATCAAATTAGAAAGATGTTTGCTTCCTGAATAGAATGCATTAAGTAATAATTAATTCACCTCCCTAATTTCTGCTTTTAGCAAAGACACATACAACTAATAACCAGAGCTATTGATTATCTTGAGCTCACTATTAGACTGTAACCTCTTTGAGGGTAGAGATAATACCTTTTCTTATTTCTGTTCTCAGTGCTGAGCATGGTGGCTAACACATTATAGATGCTCTCCAAATGTTATGGAGGAAAGGAAGGGAGGAAGGGAGGAAGAGGGAAGGAAGGAAAAAAGAGGAGGAGGAAGAAAGGAATGACAGAAGGGGAAGGAAGGTAGGAAGGAAGGTAGGAAAGAAGATAGGAAGGAAGGAGCTTGCTTGCTCTTGACACATGCTAACAGAAGCTTATAAAAGAGACTCATGAACCTCATAGATGTTTGTTGTACAAACATTAAAAATGTAGTTAAAAACCTTTTTTTTTTTTTTTTTACCTTGTGTCTTTTTTTATATGAAGACATGGGAAGGTTTATGGAAGGATTTTCCTTAGAAATTGTTTTAATCTTATGGTCTTGCATAACTATATAACTGATTGTTTCCTGGCTGACTGAAGTTTATAGACATCTTCTTTCTGCTAGAAAGGTGTGAGTTCAAGTGAAACTGAGGTGGTCAGTGAATTTGAAAAGGTCATGAAAACATGAGGCTAGAGGCTAATATGGATGGTCCAGTGGACTTAAATTATATTAATATGATTGCAGAGAGGGAGACTGGGAAGCAGGTGAAAATTCTAATGGGAAAATTGGGAGGATTGATCAGCTATAGTGATATGGAAGGCTAAAAAGGTGGTAGAGCTGAATGAAATGGGTGTCAAGTAAAGGGTTTTTATGTGAGGGTAGAGGAATAACTTTCTGAATCTGGTAATAGTGACTAGAGGTTGTCCTTCGTCTTCCTGTGAATCCTGTAAATAGGAGCCCCTGTCATGAACCAAGAATATACTCTGATCCATTTTTCATACTTAACTAGTTTATCACTCTGTGCTCAATATTTTAAGCTAGAGAGCTCTGATTCATCCTTCTGTGTACCTCCCTGCCTTTGCCCCTTATTCATTTTTGGGGATCCACATTGAAAGGACATCCAGTCCTTTTCTTCTCTGGCATTAGCACTGCTGCCTTGGTCCATCATCTCTTCAGTGGATTACTGCAATGGCTGCAAGAGCCTCCAAACCCATCTCCCTAACTATTGTTTTTCCACAATTCCACCAACTTCAGATTGTCATCACCCTGATCCTCCTAAAATGTGCTTTGCTTTGCTGGTACCCCACATCAGCTCTCTACTGATCAGAAAAAAAGGGGTCAACTTCTTAGTGGAGTGCATAAGACCTTTGCCATCTGGCCCAGGCCTACTTCTCTGGTACCTCACATGACTCTGTCGCCACTCCCTCATAAACCTCCACTATAGTCACACTGAATGTCCTCCATCTTTTGCCCTCCTGAATGAGTCTTGCCCTTTTCATCCATTAACAGGAAAGCAGAGTCTCTCCTTTTTGGCGAAGACTTTTCCAACCGCCCTATCGCCTTAGTCCAGATGAGTCATCTCTACCATAGTAATGTCTCATTGTTGCATTCATGCTGTGGCTTTAGCTCTTACCTCCTTGTTCCCATGACTATTCCTTTCACTGACGTAAACCCTCCAAGGATAGGGAGTGAATGTTATTCGTCTGTTTCTTTCCAAGCCTGATATCTTGTATATAGCTGCTTTTGGCGAAAAACACATAGATGCTTGGGGGGGGAAAAAGCATGTCCTTCATTGACCAAGGTATATGCACCAAGGTATATTGGTATATGAAGGAACCATCATCCAGGTAGAACCCTTAGGATTTGTTCTTTAATTTACTCCAAGATCTCAATTGCTCATGTGTTGGATACCCCTTGCATACATTGTTCCACAGTAGATTACATAGAGGCTCTCTAGAGGAGGGTGAAAGACATTTTACTGATCAACTTCTCTTTGATGGTCTGGAAAAACAACCACCTGACCCCCGAATATCTGGCCTCCTCCTGGCTATTGCATTAGGAGTACCAGCTGGGTATGTGGCTTCCCAGCTAAATACTGCATTTTCCAGTCCCTCTTACATGTTAGTCTGCCCATTGGCTCTAGATTCTAGGCAATGGGAACAGACATAATGTGGGCAAATTCTAAATAAGAGGAGCATGTCTTCTCTTCCCTAGTTTCATCTTTTCATGGACTGTCATGGTGGGAAGTGGAGTACCATCTTTGATCAGGATGCTGAAGCCTAACATTGAGAATACATAGAGCACTAAGAAATAGTCTATGTTTCTATACTACCTATGGCAATAATCCAGTGAAGAGATGGCTGATAAAGACTTGAACTGAGATAGGAATGATGATGCTAGGGATCCAGATTCTGTCTTTTTACTAATAACTTGGGGCTGTCAGCCATGGACAACTCACTTGTGGGTTTTTACCATCTTGTTGAAGCCATTGAATTTTGAGTGACTTTGTTATAGCAGCCTCACTAACATATTTAATTGCTACCAGTGGGCTCGTGCATTATTAAGCTCCATCAGTAGGCATTTTCAACTAATATGTTTTTATATGGAAAATTGTCAACTTACTTTAGTGGAACGAGGAAAAAGACTCTTTAGATAATCTAAAACCAATGATTTCAACTCTTTCTTTTTCTTCCCATGACTTACCTTTTCTGTGGGAGGTTAGTAACATCATTCTGGTCTATCTTTTATCATGTTGGTCCAGGCATATATACAGACCTTCCCCTTCATTTCCTACTATGAAATCAGATCCATAAGATTTTGCTAAACTCCCAGAACAATAGAAAGGAGTAACTTACATGATAAATTATGTGCAACTTACTGCCAAATGTGGTTCTTCTCAAACCCTCAGGTATCAACCCATCTTATAGGGTCCCTTGCAGGCAGTCTTATGGTAGAGTTCTAAGCCTATCTTTTGTGGCAGACACCCACTCACCTCTCCTGCCCTCCCACCCAGGAGCACCTCAGAACACATCTAGACTATGAAGCCCAAGAGAGAGTTTGAAATTATCTTCCTGTCTAAGATAAAGATGAAGATTTCACTTCTGGTCTCAGCTCTTCTTTTTCTAGGAGGGTCAGGACTGAAATGGCTGACACTCTAAAGAGGTAGAATAGAAACAGTAAGAAGTGAAAAATTCCAGGCAGTAGGAGAAGTAGGAGAGGTTTCATAATAGGGATAATGCTTGAATTAAGTCTGCAAGATTGAGTTAGGTTTGGAAAGTCAGAGGTAGGATGGAAAATCCACATAGCAGGAGTAGAATAAGCAAAAGTACACCCTGTCATAAAGCAACCTGTGGTGTTAAAGATGCTGTTATTTATAATAGATAATACTAATTCCCTGGACCATTAAAAATATAAATTGGAATATAAACAGAAACTTCGAGAATATCTCACGTTTATCAATCTAAAAGTGTGTATGTGAGGCTAAGGCCAGGTTCATCTTGGGAGGTGGTAAGAAGCATTGTCACAGGGTTACCAGGGAAGGGGGATCACACTTTAAGACCCCAGAGGAACTGGATGTCAGTTTCTGGAATACGTGTCTGCAGAGATAGGGTGAGAGGGGCAGGTAGAGGAAAGCTCCCTGTTAGGGCATCAGGGTTCACAGAGGACATGCCCCAGGAAGCCTGTTCCTGATGAATCGATGGTTCTGATGATTTTCCTAAACTTTGGGCCCGATGACATGTTCTTCTCTGCCCTGTAGGTCAGGTTGGTTTTGGAAGTGAAACATTTATTTTATTCTCCCTTGAAAACAAACTTTACATCATTGATCTGCCGCTAAAAAATGTTTGTGCTAAATTCCTGCTTCTAAGCCAGTGCCTATGACTCAGATGGTGTGCATTTCAAAATTCTCTCAACATAATTTCACATAAAAAAGAAACATCTTACATCGGGCCAACTCTGTTAAAACCAACTGCCTTGTATCACTAATATGTAGCTGGATTGATTCATGGCATACATCTTCAAAGACCTGGATAATCATCTTTGTTTGCAAATTCCTTATTAACGTGGAGATAAATGTTATCATAAATTGAACTTTTATATTATGAGCTAAATTTTTGGTCTTTAAAGTTCATTTCCAGAATATTCGATAGCATGACTGTAAGGGCTGTATGGCATTTTCCCAATTGGACACAGTTTGAGATTTTTTCTTCTCCTTTTTCTTTAAGCGAGATGATAAACACTTAATAAGAAGATGGAACTTATGGAAGGTAGCCAGAAGAGAATAGCATTCTACCAATGGAATTCCACTTCAGATGCTGTGCTGGAAAGAAATCCTCGTCTCGGGCTCCTCTTGCCTTTTGATGATGGCTTTAAAAACTGTGAAAACAGAGAAAGCCAAGTGTGTGGTCTTTGGCAGTTTCGTAATAGTCTGTGCAGGAGACAGAGGGGGTGGTTTGTTGGAAAAAATGATTAGCTTTTTCTTTACGATGACAGAAAACAGTTGCAATTCAAAAATGCCAAAGGTTCTGCAGCCCTCCCTTTGGCAAATTGTTAGGTAATCATTCCTTCCAGGTGGGGCTTTCAATAAAGACCTTGGAGAGTCACGCCTCCCAGAGATGTCCTCGGGGCAGAGCCATTGTCAACTGGGAAAGACTTGTAGAATCAGTGAGAGGAGGCTGAGAGGAAAGGCGATTTTTCTTCAGAGGACTCCGCTCCTGATTTCCCAGAGTTCAAATGCCTCTTTGACTAATAAGCGTCTAATCTGGCCCTGAATTTCTCCAGCACAGCTAGAGAAACTCTTCACATTCCATTATTGTTATTGTTGTTGTTTACTTTCAGCTCTTCCAGGAAGAGAAGGCCGTCCATAATTGGGATGCATCTCCAGAGGCAATGTATTATAACGAAATAGATGTGAATTAACCAATTATCTTGCTTTTGGATACCAACCAACTCTTCCAACTTAAAAAAGTTCTCCCAAGACTGGATTCTATCATGTTATTTTGGTAGCTGTTTGATTAGGCTGATCTGGAACTGGAGCCTGGATTTAGCTCTGTTCCTCACGGACGTGCGTGATCTCTTTCTATGCCTCAGTTTCTTTTTTTGTAACACAGAGTTAGAAACATAGACACTTCGCAAGGTGTGGGACTTAGGCCTGTTTTGTTGGAAAAGCTGTATCTATTGGGTCATTTCAAAGTTCCTTTTTGAGGGATCCCTGGGTGGCGCAGCGGTTTGGCGCCTGCCTTTGGCCCAGGGCGCGATCCTGGAGACCCGGGATCGAGTCCCACGTCGGGCTCCCGGTGCATGGAGCCTGCTTCTCCCTCTGCCTGTGTCTCTGCCTCTCTCTCTCTATCTGTGTGTGACTATCATAAATAAATAAAAATTAAAAAAAAAAAAAAAAACAAAGTTCCTTTTTGAGCTAGACCTAGGACATGCTGAGGGATAAAAGGCAAGCCACATCCTTGAGGGCTCACGGTCCAGTGGAGGGCAGACTTTGGATTATGATGTTTTCAGTATATGATGGCAAACATTAAGCCAGGCTATGCACAAGGTGCTCTAAGTCATTATGGCATTTGGGGTGATATATTTTCCTGCATTACACCATTCCCATGGTCAACCCACACGTGTTGATCCCACTTCTGTGCATGGCCTTGCGGGAACTCAATAATATGGGGGCAGGTGGAGCAGCCTGGATGACTCTACCCTGGGTCCTCACAACATGGGCACCTCCTGCCTCATTCTGCTCACACTTGTAATGGACAAGATCTTTTTCTGTTGCAGAATTCACAACTGCTTTGTTCCTCTTGTTCCCTGAAAGTGGAAGACTTCCAAAATTGGTCGTTCAATCCAAAATGTAAGATTCCTCTGATTTGAAAGAGTTCCTGGAAGCAAATTTTGCTGAAGCTTACTTTTGGTTGCCTGTGACTTAAAATGCCCATTTTCTGCACCTTCGAGATTCTTGAAGGTCAGATTATTTCGGGAAAGTCCTCAGTAGACCTAGAAAATGTGCAACAACTTAAACGGCTTATTCCTTAGCCTTTCTAGGACTTACTACTCTTCACCAGTTGATATTTTGGATTCTTTAGCTGTGACAGGGTCTCTTGTTACGATGGATGAGAAAGAAGAGTGGTGACCGGGAACTTATGAGTAAAACTTCCTCCGCGCAGCTTGCTTAGACAAAGAGAGTGCTGCTAATTCAGGGAAGGTAGTCCTCCTGAGACTGTCCCCCTGCCCCCCAACCATTACTCAGGCCATTGAGAACTTCATATCTGAGTACAAGTGAGTTCCTAGGTCAGGGAGACACTTCAAAAGAAATGATGTGGCAGGGATATTAACTTGGGATGTGGGCTGTGCAAAAGAATAGTAGGTTTGCCTCTTGCCTCTCTTCCTTGGAAGATGGGCCGCAGGAGTGAGATGTGACCTTCTGGCAGCGGTGGTGCAGAGAGGGTGGTGCTGGCGGGCATGTGACCCGTGGCATGATGAGAGGTGCAGCAGGACATCAGGACTGCGACGTGCCCCACAACATGGAGCCCTGGAGGAAAGGTGCCCTGTCTCTGGCAAGTATTATTTTGATTTGCCCAATGATTCTGCTTTCAATTAGAGAGCTTCTAAACTTCTCCTTCATAGAGCCTTCCTTGATCCCAGTCACAGGATATTTTTTCATCTTTGACACTTTTTTTCTTACTGGACCTACCTTTCTCTACCTAATGGTACAGGGATGGACAGATTGCAGGAAGGCAGTGGGTCAGCCTCCTCCGTAGGTCTCCTATGGTCCCAAGGTACACACAGTACTTATAAGAAGTGACCCACAAATGCTTGTCGAGTTGAGCCACTGCCGGTCCCTGGGTGTTCAGGATCTAGGCCAGACAGAGGGATTAAAGGACCAGGAGAAATCATGCTACCTCCCTCTTCCATAAGATTTTCATCAAATAAAAATGCACTGAAAATGAACATTTGGGCACCTGAGTGGCTCAGTCGATTAAGCGGCTGTCTTCAGCTCAGGTCATGATCCCAGGACTCTGGGATTAAGCCTGGCCTCAAGCTTGGCCTCAGGCTCCCTGCTCAGTTCAATGAGGAGTCTGCTTCTCCCTCTTTCTCTGCCTCCCCTTACCTCTCTCTCCGTCTCTGATGGATAAATAAAATCTTAAAAAAAAAAAAAGAAAAGAAGGGAATCCCTGGGTGGCTCAATAGTTTAGCACCTGCTGTCGGCCCAGGGTGTCATCCTGGAGTCCCAGGATTGAGTCCTACGTCAGGCTCCCTGCATGGAGCCTGCTTCTCCCTCTGCCTGTGTCTCTGCCTCTCTCTGTGTCTCTCATGAATAAATAAATAAAATCTTTAAAAAAAAAAAAAGGAAAAGAAAAGAAAAGAAAATGAACACTAAAGGCAACTTTGGAAGTGAAAAGTCATAACAAAAGGATAACATATGCTCCCCAGGGTTTGTTTGGAATAAAGAAGGGGACATCCCCTCCACGTGCTCTGTGAGAGTGCGGGTTCTAGCTTAACTGCTAGGTGCAGGCACAATGCAACTTTTTTTTTTTTTTTTTTTTTAATCACCATTTGCTTTTAAATAATGCTCTTTACTGTTTCTCCGTCTTGGTGCCACTGCTCTTCCAACAACACCATGGGGCTCTGAAGACCATTCTTTGGATACCACCGAGAGCCAAACACACACCGCCAAGTATATATATATATACTTGAGAGGGAGAGCATGAGTGGGGGGAGGAGCAGAGGGAGAGGAAGAAGCAGACTCCCCACTGAGCAGACTCCCAGACTTGAGGCTCCAGATTAGAACCCTGAGATCATGACCTGAGCCAAAGGCAGATGCTTAACAGACTGAGCCACCCAGGTGCCCCTAAGACTTATCCTTTCAATAAATTTACTCAATTCATTTAGCACGCTGCCAGCAAGTCTTTGGTAAGCTCCTGCGGTATGGCCAGTGGCAGTGCTTCCTACCAATGACATCTGAGATTACAGTCAAGTTTATACAAAATTTTGAAGCATAGACCATGTGCTTTTCCTTCCCTGCCAGTGGCTCACGCTCACCTTCTGGAAGAGCCTGATGTAGTCATGCTTGTCTGTGCTTCCCTGCCTCCTGTCAATTTCTGCTTTCAGAAATATCGCTATCATGTACTTGGATTACATGTTATTTACATGAAGTTATATGAAATTACATATTTGCCAAAACATTAAAAAACATCCAACTAATAGGGAGAAAAAAATGTCTAAGATTGTGTCTTTGTCTATTACATTGGTATGATGGAGGTGTTTTGAAACATAGTGGAGGTGGGGTGGAGTAAAGAATATTTCTGGCCCTTCCAGTGCATTTCCTGAAATCCACTGAACAATTTATTCCTTACTCTGCATATGTACAGGGTCTACCTATCCATATCCAGGACTCTCACATGTTATGGCTTCTTTCATGAGCTAAGTTTTTTTTTTTTTTTTAAGATTTTATTCATCCGTTCATGAGAGACACACACACACACACAGAGGCAGAGACACAGGCAGAGGGAGAAGCAGGCCCCATGCAGGGAGCCTGACCTGGGACTTGATCCCAGGTCCCCAGGATCACGCCCCAGGCTGAAACTGCTGAGCCTCTGGGGCTGCCCTTGTTTTTTATTTTTAAATATTTTATTTATTTATTCATGAGAGACACAGAGAGAGGCAGAGACATAGGCAGAGGGAGAAGCAGGCTCCATGCAGGGACCCTGATGTAGGATGTGATCCCAGGACCCCAGGAGCACATCCTGAGCTGAAGCCGACGCTCAACCACTGAGGCACCCAATGTGGCCCTCATGAGCTAAGTTTTAATGTGGTCAGGGAACAGAAGAACTACTGATATAAACCCTGACACAAAACGTAATATTTTGGATGTAGTATATTAGATTTCATAGCCAAGTTAGTGCATTCTCCAATGCTTTTGGAGCCACCAACTACTGCTCATGATAAACTGTTTTGTTCTTGCGTAATTTTTACTGTCACTCTACCCAGGATGACAATTCCACCCAGTAACATTGCTATTTTATAAAAATTGTTCTATAAAACAGTACTCTATACAATATTGTGCACAGTACTGTCCTCCTGGTTTCCAAGACTTGAATTGTCATTGACTCTTTTAGATTTGATGTTGAATTGTATTATATTCTCACATCTAATGTGGGAGAGTGAAATCATGATCATTAAATAAAAATTTAATAAAATAAAATAAAAATAAAATAAATTAATAAAATTTATTAAAAATAAAAATAAAAATTATTTTTTAAATTAAAATTAAATAAATTAAACTTAGACCTGCATTCTATAATCTACAATCTAACCTTCAGTGAAGATAATTTTAAATGAATGCAAATCAACAGAAGTTAATTTCACCTCTTCCAAGTCCAGGTGGTACAATGGCCAGTGGATCTCAATTTTCAGGGCACATGTTGCTTGAGTTGTCAGCACCTGTGAGTCGTGTGTGGTGGCCTCTGGCTTTGCAGTGACCCACATCAGGACACCGGTGGAAGGTGTTAGCCGTTGAAACACATTTAATCTGAGTTCCTGTGCTAAACTCAGATCCATGGGGTCTGATGGGTCAGCTGAACTTTGTTTTTTCAAAACAGTGTCCTTAATTGTAGTGTGTCTTTCCTCTGAGCAGTAGAAACTCCAGACATCCATAAATAGTTTCTTACATCAAATCCTTAGTTTTGAATTCTAGAGACATCTTTCCACATCAAAGTATGGGGCAGCATTAGCCATAGACCCAGAGCACTTAGACCCTACAGGGACTTCGTAGGAAGAGTAAGTGAGAGTTTAATACCCAGGGGTAGGGTGGAAGGTTGAAGAGAGGTCTGAGTGGCAGCCACAGCAGCTTCCTCCTCCGCATCAGTGGTCTCTGGACTCTGGCTTGGCTTCCCTTTGTGCTCAAAATTAACATTAACTGCTGCTCAGAGCACAGGTAACTTAGAAGGGACTTTTAGAAACTAGGAAGAGAGCAACTTGAATTTAGCTACTGGGCACATTTAAGATGCATTTCCCAATGCAGGAAATCATTGCCTTTTTTCTATTCAGAAACATGGCAAAAAATGATTTTAGGATATGAGTTTAAAAGACTACAACCATTCTTTTTCTGCATAGAATTAGGGAATGAGGGATTGGAACCTATAAATTTGGAGATGATGTGGGGCTGTGCGAAGATTACAGACACTGGAGTTCAACATGAGTGGGGCAGATGTGATTTATGCTCATGTGCTTTTTATGGTCATTTGCATTATCACAGAGGAGACCAGCTCTATTTCCTTGGTTATAAAATGATTACACTTCGGAGGTAGTAAAATTAAGTGCCTCTCTTTTCCATATTTGGATTATTAGTGCAAATTACATCTGTTCAATTTTGATGAAACAACTTTACCCCTAATTTTGGACAGATCCCCTAATACACCTGTGTGAAGGAAGCTCCAAAGCAGCAGTTCTCAAAGGAAAGCTCAAAGAAGTACATCTAACATCATAACCAAACACCAAGTTTTACCTACAAAAAACTTACACTTAATATACTTAACTAAGTATTATTCTATTTTCTATTTTACTCTCTTCAAATGCACTGAAGAGACATTGCCATGAGGCACTAACTTGATTTCATAGCCTACTAATAGTCCATGATACATAATTTGAACCCTCCAAAAGATGTTCTTTTCCTGACTCTACACTCTGTATTGATGGCTTGGGTTGAAACTCTTGGTTTAACCAAGTAGCCCTAGAGACTGTGTAGGGGCATGAGTAGCAGAGACTGGTCAACATGGGCTGCTTCTCTGTGAGTTCAACCACAGTTATGCACTTGGACTCGTAGTAAGAGACATTAAAGCCCTGCTGCCCCCTTTATACTCAAGAAAGTGTCTCTGCGCAACCTTTGATGATGAGCAGCAGGAGATAGCTGCTCTCCAGGGGAGCCCACGAGTGCCATGTGCATTTATGAGACAGTTACCTTGGCCATGCTACTTCTCCAAATGAGAAATGTTCTCTGCCTGCAGAAGTGAGTTACAACCTTTGCATGGTCATGTTCTTGCCCCGAGTCTGTCCATACACTAATATGGAGCAGTAGAAAGTCTCAACTCCATACTCTGCTGCCATCTCCACTGAAAACTTGAATTTTGGTCTTTTTTTTTTTTAATTTTGGTCTAATTGTTTGCAGTTTCCTTGCTACCTGCCCTTTGCCCTGCACTTTAGCTAGCTGGAATTGACCTCTGGAATGAGTGGACCTCCGACATTTTCTCTGATTACCCACACTTGGCCTCAGAGAATTTTATGTTGCTTTATGTGACCCTGTCTGCTCCATCACTGAATTTTTGGAATTATGCCAACATTAATTTCTTAGGCCATTGTTTAATTTTTATTTAGCATTGGGATAAAACATTTTACTCTGATGATAACACATAGCACTGCACAGGGGCCACAAGCCAGTGTTCTATGCTTTCTCCAAGAATTGCTATCATTAATAGTCTTCCTGCCAGCATGGATGCAAACATGCCCATGGATGCTTTGGCAACTGCAGGTGAGTCTCCCATACAGAGACTTGTTTTCACGATGTGGAGTCTCTCTTACACCATGACAACCACTGGCCCCGTGTGCATGTGTTTTACTAGATGGCAAGGAAAGGATGGTCCTTCGGGTCAATGCAGTGTTCTTTGAGAAAGTCTTCAGAAGTCTGCATGAATTTCAAACCCACGTGGTGGGATCCCTTATGCTGAAAATCCTAGATGATGTTTACCATGAGTCCGCACTGACTTTCATCAGGTTTGATGATGATAAAGAGGCCCTCGCTACTAGCCATGGTTCACTTCACCTGTTGTTGCTCCAACTCCAGCTGCTGCTTGGGCCCCACATGGTCCCCAGCACCCACCGGCTAGCATTGCTGGTCATCTCTGCTCCCAAAGGACAAGCAGTGACCCAGCTGCCAATACTGGGAAGTTGTACAGTTAATAGGTATTTGTCCTATCATTTCTGCCAAGAAAATAAGCATGAGCAATAAGTAATACTGTTGTAAGCTTTACTTAGGGCTCCTGTAAGAGCTCAACTGAGTATGTTTTCCTATATTACTGATGAAGTATGAGATTGATAGCCATCAGCAATGTCAAAGCAGCATTCTTGCTCTCAGGGACCATTTTTTGGTTGTTGTATATGATCATCTGCAAGAATGTGTATAGTTTTTGATTGTAGGAGGCAGGTAAGAGGTAATGGAATGATAAAGGGGGAAAACATTGGGTTAACTTTCATGCTTGTTAGAACAAGGACCATCATTATTGTCATCACCACCATCATCACCACCATCATCATCTTCAATAACTTACATTGATTGTCTCTCTATTATAGAAATTCAGTCTAATCAAAGATGAAATAAATGACTTTGAATGCCTCTGTAGCCCAAAAGTTTATAATGAATAAAATTCCCAAGTCCATTTTGGTTCATCTTACATTTTCAAGCCACCCAACACTACCACCAGTTTTTATTTTGATTAATGCCAGCACAAACAGACAAAACTCTTTTTATGGTTTGATTTTTTATATTTTACACTTTGGCTTGATGTCACATCTGTGGCATCTTCATCTCTGCTGTCCGCTTCACAGCACATGGGGATCCTCTTACAGTCTGTGGGGTTATCAGCCGAGTCCCTGGGGGCCCTGCTTCATTAGGCTCATGCTCCCTTGGGCAGCATTTTCTTCTGAAAATTTTACCCTGAAGTCACCTTTGCCCAGAGATGTGGCTGCTGTGGTTGCCTGTGTTTGTGAAGCCGTGTGACTATGAAGAGAGTCATTCAGGTCGAGCCCAGGGCCAAAAGACAAAAATACTTGTTGATCGGCATGGCACCAACTGTTTGCTATAAATGCAGACCTGAGTGTTGGGGCACATCTCTGGAGGCCCCTAATGGGGATGTGGATTTCCAAGAGGAGAAGAGGGACTGGGAAACTCTGATCCAGACTCGGTGGCTGGTTACTAGTCAGTATGGGAGCATTTCAGTACTCTGGTGTGCACTCCTGGTACGGCCTTCCTACCACCTACCAGCTGCATGGATCCACTTGGATCAAGCCCGTTGCAATCACTGCTTTGTTTCTGGCATCAATACAGGCAAGGACATTTTTCATGCCTAAGTATGCTAAATGCTAAACACCACTGCTGGGAGATATGTTAAGCCAATTCTGATTCCGGGATTAGTTTTTAGGTTTCCTCCCAAATGACATAGACTGATATGATTGTTATTTTTCTCAGCAGCGTCCAGGCTTAAGTGGGAGGGATGGACAACCAAAGAAAACATTGAAATCTTTGACCTGCCCTTTAACAAAGGTCTCACTGATGTGATATTGATTCTGGGTTAACAAGAAAAATCCACTTTCTTCTACTTTTTTGAGTCTCAGTTATCTCATTATTGAAATGAAGTCATGGTGGATCTTATCAGAATATTTTTTTTTTTCTGGTGAATTGCGGACTTCTTTTACTGAAAGGAGACTTGCAAAAATGGAAGCAATTCTTCTGAAGAGGTCCTATGTATGAATCAGTACTTAGACCCGGTGCCTGAAGGGACCGGTCTGGCCATAGGATCACTCATCCTTCCCGGAGTCGGGCCACCAGTACAGCCCCAGCGCGGGTGAGGACAGCCCTGCTGGCTCTGCTAACCCTCTCTCATCAGCCTTGTTGTAGTTACAAGCTGAGCAGGGCTCTCCCACAGCAGCAGCTGAGACTTTCTGGCCTGCGCTCTGTCTCCTGGCTGCTTGGCTTGGAAAGTGGCCACTGTCACTTCGTTTACCTATAACATCCATCCCAAGCTTGTGCAGCAGGGCAGGGGAAGGAGATCCTCAGGCACAGCCAGACAGGGCATTCAGGGCAGCACCTAGATCAGACCTTCAGGGGAAGAGAGGAAACATTTGAGTCTCATGTGAGATGTGTTTAGAGAATATCTATGCCTTTTGCTTCCTAGCACAGATTTTTCTTAGTGTTGCTTAATAATATCATTTAAACTTCCCACTTTGGGGAACTTTAAACGTCAAACATAACAAAGCTAGAGAGAATAGACTAATGGACCCCTGTGTGCCCATCACCTAGCTCTTGTTGTCAATGAACTAGGGCCAGTCTTGTTTTGCATAATATTCCTCACCTAGGCAAATACTCAAAATGAGGATATTTTCAAAAGAACTGATTTGATCTAGGGATGATTTGGTGGAGTGAATCTATCATAGTGAGAATCCATAAAGGTGTGTCGTTGAGTGAGGCTGTCATGTGAAGGAGGCCAAGAACATGTGCATTTGAGGACCACAAAAAGAACAAATTGTGGGTTAATGAAGATTTTAATATTCAAATAACAAGAACTTTCAAACAATGTCATTGGGTTGAGTAAGAGCATGAGGGGAAAATAAGAAGGAAGAACACAGCTGACTCTGGAAAAATAAAATGTTATTAAAAAAAACAAAACAAAACAGACAAAACATCCACAAGTGGTACAAACAAAAAGAGGGTGGAATTAAAAAGACATACATAGCCGCTGATGGATATGGACGTGGATATATTTGAGTGTAACGCATAACATCCAGCTAGAAGCCAGCAGGTAAAGATAAATTCTCAGGGAACAATAAATTTTAGTCCCATGGGCTGAAATCTGTAAACACTGACTGTTTTTTTTCTCCTGGAGGCTGGCCATGACCATAATCTCCAGGGAGAAATGTGTCCCCAAGCCAATTGGTCTCTTTTCTATGTGACATCCCATTGGGTATTTGGTTCGAATATTTCTGATTTTGTTGTTGTGGAATTGGTTTTTATTTTAGTTGGTGTGATGTTGATATTTTCAGAAAAAAAAAAAAAACCTTTTCTTAACGTAGAAGAAATTGCATTCTCTTGGGCATTTTTACTCTGTCTTCAGGATATGTCTTGAAACATATCCATAATTCGATGAACACTAAAGTCTCACTAATACCTTTATTCATTCAATAAATAGTCATTTATTGTCTATCACGTGTAAGATGCCAGTGGAGGCAGTGAGGTGTATGAGCCTCTTTGTCACCCGAGGGGGTTGCAGACAGCTCTGGGGGCAGGCAGCTGCCGGTCTAGGCAGTATGGGATCAGTGGTGCCCATCCCTACGGTGTTGGTGCTCAGGATGGGATGGTCCACTTGGCTGTGGTCGGTGGTGTCGGGGCACTGAGGCACATATACTGGGCATCTGGCAGAGGGGCAGCAGACAGTATGAGCCCACCTATGGAGGAGGACTCCTGAATCCAAATTCCAGCTCTGTATTTACTGATCATATGAATCTTGGACATGTTATCTTCTCTTTACTTTCCTTTCCTTATCTAGGATGCTCCCAGATGCGCCTGCCTCTGGGAGTGGTCGTGAGTGAGAGTGTGATGAGGCCCAAGGAAGTGATCACTGGTGTCATCACTCTGTTTTGGCCCAGTGGGACCAGTAGCCTTGTGACCAGGGGGACTCAGGACCAGCCTGTAGGTGCCCCGAGTCATGGCAGGGGAACACAGGCTACCAGGAAGCAGGGGGGGCGATGGCTGAGCTAAGTCCTCGAGAGCATGGGAAACACGGTTCAGAGAGGGAGGATGCTGGCTCCCATGAACCCGGCAGCAAGTGAAGACTGGTGGGTTCATGGAGTGGAGTACGTGGTCCTGAAGGAGTAAAGGAAGCAGGCAGGAAGCAGTGCTGTCCTGAAGGGACCTGGCATCTCCCTGTCAGGGACCAAAGAAACCTTGGCTTGCTGCATTTGAATCCCAGACTTGTGGACCTTGCAAGTCATCTGTTCTTCCTCTCACAGATGGAAAAGGTTGGAGAGGTGGAGTGCCAAACCCAAGGCCACACAGCTGGTTAGGAGGGAGGCCAGCACTTGAACCTGGTTTTCTGCCTCCTAGCTCCCAACCTTCTTCCTCAGTTGGTGGCTTTGTGTAGGTAATGAAATAATAGGCACACACGAAGCACCTAGCCCCTGCAAAGTAGCTGGCTGTTCCCTTCTGGACAAAGAAGGAAAGAATCCAGGCCGAGGGATAAATTGCTTCAGGGCTGTCATTGTGCATAGTGACTCAGGCTGTTACTTTATATCCAACCTTCTTGTAAGGTCAGGGAATGACAAGACATTATTCACTCTTTGATGTTTGCTAAGCAAATATAAAGTTTGCATGTTGGCCTGCACCCAGTTTTCAGTTTGAGAACTTTCCAGTTGCAGTTTTTGGAGTCGTGGATGAGGTTAAGAGATAGACAGCTGCGATAAGAAAGGGTATATCAGACGTATGCACAACGAACTGTGTTTTAATTGCATCGAAAAATGCTTTTGCCCTGATGTGTTTTGGTTAATGCCTTCCACGGCATTTGTAAAGAGGCTGTAAACAGAAACCCCATAATGGAGCAGTCTTTAAAATAGGTGTCTATTCTTGGTTGGAAGAACTTCAGAAGTGTGCTTCCTTATTAAAGAAAGACTGCGTGCTTTTCTGCTTTGAAGAAAATGACTGCAGATTTATGGAACTCATGACAATCAGAAGCCAGGCATTGGCACAGAGTTAAGACTGATTGGGAGGTTAAGTGACTTACATTAACATGGAAAGAAATGCCTCTTTTTGGAACACTGCTTTCTATTTATTTCTAGCAGATAATTTGACTTGCAGCAGTGTATCAAAGGCTTAGCCTGCTCCTTGTTTTGTTGGCTTGTATCCTTTCCGTTCTTTTCTACTTCAGGATGGAATTTTGAGTTGATCTAAACCTAAGAAATTACTAAACATGAAGCTAAGGAGAAATGTTGCCTGGCACTCTAATCCTTCTAGGGGGCAAGGAGGAAAGAAGTGAGGAGAGAGGGCTTCTTTCCTTAGGCTTCTTGGGCCATGACTCAGCCAAGAGAATGAGTGAGTTACTCACTTTCTCTTTGCCATAGTTTTCCCATTTGTGAAACAATTTTAATAATACCTGGGACTGTGGGCTGTGAAATAATTTTATCCCCTCAGGAAAAAAAAAAGAGCTATCAAACTATGACATGATTAAGTAATACATAGCTTTTGATTTATACTAATATGCCAAGTTTCTTGCAATATTTTTTTGGCCAGCTTTCTGAAAGAAATAATTTGATTTTCACAATTACATCGGCTGCCCAGCCCATGATGAATGAGCACAATGGCTATGTGACTCAACAGAACACAAATTCTTCTCCAGTGTGATGGTTCTTATTGTTCGAAGCAACTAAATATGTAGATGACTGTGTTCAGCTTCACTATTTTTTTTTCTTTTGTTTTCGGTCTTGTCTCATCAGATACGCATTCCAAGAAATTACCTTAAGATTTGTTTCACCATTAAAGCGACATTCCCAGCTGTGCTCCAATCAACTGGATAAAAGCAGAGAAGCCATCAGAAGTTGTTCCTGGTTGACTATCACCTTTCAAAGTATGTGTATGTGGGAAAAAGTCCTCATCCCTCTCCGACTATTGTTAAAAATAAGTAATGATGTATTATAAGATGCTTTTCATGCCAGAGGGTTCCGAAATGTTTTGCAACTGTGCATATAAACAGGAATTACTTCACCAGCCACTGAAATGTGGCCACCTCTTGGACAAAATGTGGCAGCTGTTTAATAATGCATAGCAACATTCCAAAACAGTCGAGGCTTGGAAATGAGGGGCAAACTTGCATCCAACTAAAATCACCTGGGAAATTTCCTGGGCTGAGTTGTGCTGTGTTGGGAAGGATCTTTTGTAACCACAAGAGGCCAGGACATTAGTTTTATGTCTCCCTAGGAAATTCAGCTCCATTCTGTTTAGTGCTGGCTCATGGTCACCTGCTAAATCATCCAGATCCCAGACCGCAAAATGATGGACATTCCTCTGAAGTGTGGCCAGTTTTCCACACTGGCTGATGGAAGAGGCTGGGCAGTGTGGAGAGGTGGCCTTGGATGAGGATCATGGTGACCTGACCCCTGCAACAATATTTGGAACTGTTAATGGCCCAGGGTGATAGAAGAGAAAGCTGTGACCAGTTCTTCCTGGTCACTATAAAATATGTTCTCTGACTTCAGAGATATTTACCACAAACTCATCAACATTGAGTCTACTCTGTGCTTCAGTGTACCAATGTGCCGTAGTATGTCAAAGAAGATCTAGAAGAGCCTCTTTTTGGATCACAATTTCATTAGCAAAAATAGCTTCTCCTTTAGGCAGAACAAGAACTCAATTTACAAGTGGATTAATCTTTTCCAGATAGGTTTAATTTAGGGAGAAGCCACACTCCTGACCACTTGTATTCCCTCATGCCTTTGTTTTCCCAGTTTAGTGTGATTATTTTTATGGCTAAAAGAGAGGGATGAACACTACATAGTAAAACCCATAGCAAAAGAGAGGCAGTGAGGGCAGTCTCACAGGAAATTACAGCTGTACACACATTCATGAAAAAAGAAGAAAGATCTCAAATGAATAACCTAGTTTTTAGGTTATTAGGTGATTCTTTGGAAAGATCAATAAAGTTGAGAAACTTTAGCTAGGTGAGTAAAAAGAGAGAGCAATAAAGAGAGAGAGAGAGAGAGAGCAAATAAGAGTGGCAGGGACTTGTTTCATTCTTAGGCACTGGATGGTACCAGGCTGGTCTCTTGATTCATCTGGAACTGAGAGCCTTTGTAGGATTCTCTTAGAAGATGGGGGGTGGTGGAGGGTCCAACGTCATTCCCGCAAGGCTGCATAATACAGGTCAGATAAGACAGTATGTATCACACCTCAGTTATTCTTCTATGAACAAAAAGGGAATCATAAACATCGAAGGCAATCTTACAGTGGAAGAGAGAAATCTGGAGCTGGGCTGGAGGGTGGAGGGTTTAGTAAAATCAGGAGGAACCGATGGTGGTGGGATGACCTTTAGAGAATGATTGTCTAACCAAACTCTTGGCTCACAGCTCTTGCTGGTGAATCCATTCCTTTCCTTGCCCTGAATCACTCCCTGGGACCAGCAGTCTTGTCTTCTCAAAAGCAGGCGTCAGGGCTGTTGTTCTAATTCACCATATCCTGGTGACAGTTCTGATTCTCCATGGAGAATTCCACTTTCCTAAATAGGTCCAAATTAAATATTGACTTTACTAATTTTAAGTCATTTTGCCCATAGACAAATGTGCTTTCCTAAGGTCATTTTGAAGAAATGTTTTTGCTCAATCATGAGGATGCTACTCTTACTATGTGAGATTTCATGGACATGAGCAAAAGACATGCCTGTAGCATCCCTCCCTGGTGGATGGACAAAGTCCTGGGCCCTGGAAACACTATCCTTGATCAACACTGAAGAAAGTGCTGGACTGTTATGGGTGTGTCAAATTGTGTCTGCTTTGTTAAGGTGATCCTCTTTCCTTCCTTGCAACATCGGATCCTTCTCTGAGTTCTGATGCTTTGTCTTGTCTTCCCCAGCCCTGATTGGGAAGAACAGCACTTCTCCCTGGGCCATTAGTAGAGACTCCTGATTTCTTTTTTTATTTAATCCCACCTGATCCAGTGCCAGAGACTTATTTCTACACAGGTGGCAAGGTAGTCCAGTTCCAGAAGGGCTCCCCACTGACCACAGAGTGGACACCAGAAGTCAGCCCCTGCCATTCGAGAAGCACTGCAGTCTAGGGAGGACCTACTTTTCTAGACTCCTGTCCTGATCTTCAACTCCCTCCTCAACACCATGTGACCAAGCCATGCAAGACTCGTGATTTCCTGAACTTGCTACCTTTTCCTTTTGTGTCTTCATGTGATCCCAGCTCTGACTGGTATCTTAGCTGCGGTTTCATGAGGGACACTGAGCCAGAGCCACCTGGCTAAGTTGTTTCTGGATTCCTGGCCCACAGCACTGGGATAAATGAATGTCATTGTTTTAAGCTGCTACTTGGGGGAAATTTGTCACAGGGCAATGGATTCCCCTCTCGGCCTGCTATTGTTATACATGAGAAGAAGGATACAAGCAACCACTCCCTTGTTGCTCAGAGTAGGCCAACCTGTGAGCACAACTGCTATGACAGAACAGCCCTCGCCACACTTGACAACATGAGCTTTGTGTTGACCTTCAACCAATGTGTACCTGCGTTCAACCGATGGGTATTTAGAGGTGCTGTGCTCTCATCAAATTTGGGGAATGGACAGATGCAAATGAAAAGAGATAGGACCTGCATGAGTCACGAGGTGGAGGAAGCAGAAGCAACTGCGGGCTTTGCTGAGCGAAATGCATCTGTAGTGTCTGAATGGCTTTTCTGCTTCTCTCTGTCAGAAAGGACAGCAGAGTGGAGAGAAGATGGGTATTTTGAGACAAGGGCGGCTATTTTGAAAGTCCTCACAAACAATAGAATGTGTTCATGTTTGTGTGGTTTGTGTGGTAGCCCAAGAGGCCAGGGCACTGAGAGGTCTGATGGGAGCCAAGGCTTGGGTTTTCCACCCAGCCATCTGACTACTGCCCTGTGTCAGTCTGTGAAGCCATCTCAGGAAGAACAACTGAGGAAGGCAGCGAAGCCCCGGAGTTTATAGCCTCTTGTCTGTGACCTGCAAGCCCACATGGGAACATGGTCCTCGGTGCACTGCATCATCTGTCTTCTCCCCCTGTTGCCCCTTTCCTGCCACCATTACCGGGGTCCTCAGGTCTGGCAGTTACTGGGTGCCTGCCCAGTATGTTCCCGGGGTTCACGCCTTTCCTGATCTATGAAGATGTGAGTACAGGAGGGAATCTTTACACACCTTCTCTAACACCTTACTCAACATGTTTTCTCACCTGGGAGCATTAATACTGTAAGCCTGTCCTCCATGGAAAGAGACGATTCTCAACAGTGTATAAAGAAATCTGGATTTTATTCTGAAGGTGATGTGAAGACCTCAGCAGATGGCATAACAGGATTATTGCTCTGGTATGCTAGTGGGGTGTGATTAGAGGGGGATGAGACTGGAACTTGGGTGGGGGGATCAATTAGGAAGTGTGATACAGTAATCCCTGGGAGGGATGCCCAGGGCCTGACCTAAAGCGCAGGCTGGAAGCAGGGGTACCTGGCAACTGCCTATGCTTCCTGTGCAAAGTGACTGAAGTTGTTGTGATTGGGATCTTCCTCTGCCATTTGGTGATTGTTTGTGAAATGCCCACATTGCAGGTGCTGTGCTGTGCTGGTGAGAACTGGTGCTGCTCAGGCCCTGGTTCTGCCCTCAAGGGGCTCACAGGGGCTTGCTGGGAGACATTCCTGCCAATGTGGGCAAAGCAAGCTCCCTTGAATGGTAATTATGCATTTCACGCAGGCTTAATAAGATAGTAGACATATGAAGTAAAAGCAGGATAATTACTTAAAATTGAGGCAAGACATTTCTTTATATCCTAGGTATTAATGGTTAGTGATAGTGTCTTTTAAGACCTTCTCTCTTTGAGTCATTTTTAATACACCAACCTTAGTCAAGGCAGGAAAAAAAAAAAAAAGGTTGCAATAGTAGTATCTTCTGTTCAACCAACCCACCTCAATGGTCTCTTCCAGAAATATTTTTTTTCCACAGTCAGCACAAGTACAGTAAGCACTTATGCAGTATTTTTTTTTTTTTAATATTCAGGACACTTTATACTTACTAATTACTAAACAACAAGTACCACAACTCCCCACCCCCAACCCCCTGGAAAAAGAAAAAAGAAAAGAAATAAAAGAATTTGTTTCATTTCTTGGATAGGAACACTTGATCTCTTTTTGTGTGAGTTTTATAGGATTTCCCTTCTTCAGCTTTGTTGTATGAGTATATATCATTTTTCTGGGTTGGACTGGCTGGGAAGGGAGGCTGAGGGAGCTGCTGGCATGGCTGGCATGGATGATAATGGATCTGTGGCAGGGAGGCAATCTCTCTTGACCTGGGCTAAGCTGAAGACCTGTGTGTGCTGGCACCCAGGCAGGCCTGTCCCCAAGCTCTGGGCCTGGTTTCCTGCTGTGAGCTGTGGCCTGGGGCAGGAGCTGAGCTGGGCTGGGCTCTCAGCCATGACTCAGCACCTCTCACAGGACCACCCCTGACCACAAACCAGGCTCAGTAATGGGTTGACTGACTGACTCAATAAAAAGATGAAAAACTTTCTCTTTCTGCATCCCTCTTGCAGGAGAGGCATGTGGGGGTGTGTGTGCTAAAAATTGCTGTTCTTATAATGGTAGGCATGACCATAATGATAACAGGAGTTCTTCAGGAGCCATAGTAAGGAAAGAGAAAGAACCAAGTACCCTCGTTTATCCCAGGGATTTTATGAAAGCTCTGGTTTGTAGGTCCTGCCTCTCCTCGGACACAGCTGCTCCTGGATGAGCACTAAAGGATCCCTAGAATTAGACTTCCAACCACTTTTCGGGACTCAGCTTCCATTAACTTTCTATAAGAGCCTCCTTCATCCGCTCCCCTTTCCCTTCCAGCTCTGAACCTTTGGCCACTTCACTCCCCAGGCTCACAACGCTCTTTCACTTCCTTCCTTATCCTTTGGAATCCTTCTACCACCTCATGGACTCTCCTGGTTATCACAGTGAATTCAAGCAAAGTATTTAGCATGAGACTTGGCCTATAGTATAAGCCTTGGCTCTCACTGGGCCCTGCAGTCATGGTAGTCGCGGAAAAGGCTCAGTCAGCAGGAATTCACACAGAATAATGAGCTGCTCAAATAAGAACTTCATTCTCACTCCTCCGCGCTCAGAATCATTTCTGTTGTTTCAGCATAGTCAGGTCTAAAGATGACTGACGAAGCTAGTCATTCCTTAGACGAAATGTATTTTGGTGATTCCTGGTTTGTTTTTTTAAGAAGTTTTTATTTTTTGAAGATTGCCCAGGCTTTAGAAATATTTTTCTTCATTGCGTTTCTGTGAGGCTTGAATTGGTGTGTGTGTGTGTCTTCACTCACTGTAAATCCCCAGATTCTTTGAGGTTCTGATGACGTGAGAGCCAGACTCCAATCGCCTCCCTGAGATCACAGTCTAAATGTGGGTTCTTGGAATTCTCTTTTTTTGGAGCTTAAAACTGAAGATCTCCAATGAAAGAAAACATAATTTTAAATTCTCTCAATGTGTTTTTATAGATATAGATTCTTTATGTAATTTGTAAATCGCTTTGATAGGTGTTATACATATTCTTAACTTTCAGGTCATCAGTCTAAATGTCATAGAGTGTCTTGTTACTTTTCTTCATTTTATGGGTGGGTAGGTGAGTATTTGGGTATAAAGGTGGTGAATTCAAAAGTAGAAGTTGCAAGTGATGAACATTTTCTTAAGTAGAAGTTGCAAGTGATGAACATTTTCTTAAGTAGAAGTTGCAAGTGATGAACATTTTCTTAAATTTGAGAAGGGGCTGAGTGAGCCAGGTTTAACAAAACCAGACTTGTTCTAACAACAACAACAACAAAAAAGCCTGTAGAAGACAGAGAAACCAGGTGGTAAGTTCTGGAAAGATGGGGAGAATACCCCCCAGTTCTAATATTTCTTTCCTCCTCCCTCTTCCTCTTCTTCTTCTTTTTCTTCTTCTTCTTCTTCTTTTTTTTTTTTTTTTTTCTGTTCTTGGTGAAGTGAAGGGAGAGGCAGCAAAGACCAAAATGGCTTGCTTCCTTTAGAAACACTGCTCATCCATCCAACTGACATCATGGGAGGAAATCTCCCTGCCTATTTTTGGGGTGGTAATTCAAACCTAAGTGTAAGAACTGAAACCCTCTTCCACTTTGTAAGGTCACCAAGAGCTATTGTGCAAATCACTAGCTCTCTGGAGGTTTTCAAGGAGTTGTTTGTCTTTCTAACAACAACCCCCATAAATCAGTCGTACCACTGGAGTGTCCTCAGCCATCAGAATTAAGTGTGAGCTTTCCCATCACTGGGAATCAATCAAAATCAACCAAGAGGATCAGATGGTAAGGTGGTGAAATCACAGTCGAAGTGGGGGCGAATAGAAAATCTGAGCCTGGGTGGGGCCTCTGGTTCCCCTTTGTGAATATACTCTCTCCACAGAAGCTGGGGGTGTGTTTTCACTTCCTATTATTTTAGTAGGTCATCATTCTGTGCGAGTGAGTGCTGACCTTCCCCAGTGTCATCACCAAAGTACCTCTGCATCAGGACACTGTGAACAGCTTTGGTTTTAGAAGAAGGATGCTGACTCTGATTTGTTTGTTTGTTAGGTTAAGCGTCATCTGACTTTCATGAGATGGTGACAGTGGATGGAAAGTGAAAAACTGAGATGCCTGGGTGGCTCAGTGGTTGAGCGTCTGCCTTTGGCTCAGGTCATGATCCCGGGGTCCTGGGACTGAGTTCCACATCGGGGCCCCCAGAGGGAGAAGCAGTCTTGCTTCTATGTCTCTGCCTTTCTCTCTCTCCCTGTCTCTCATGAAGAAATAAATAAAACCTTAAAAAAAAAAATAAAGAAAGTGAAAAACAGTTCAACAACTGGAGCTGCGTTTTCTAATAGGTGAGAGAGGGTGTGAAGGGGATTTATTTTCCTCAAATGAATGAATTAGTATCTTTGGCTGATTCTTTGGGGTGATGGAAATAAACTCAGGACACCCCTTCTTTATCTGGATAGAGCTACTGTTGTATGTCCATTATGAAAGATGAGCCATGGTCACCAATCTATTTCCACTTTACACTCATTTTCTTTGTGGTATTTCTTTCCTCTTTCTCAGTTTTTCAGTGAAAAAAAAAATGTTTCATTGGAGAGATGTATAAGAAAGTGTTATTATGACTAATTTTCTTTTTTTTCTGGTTCTACATCATGGAGAGCTATGATGTTTCTCATCGATGTTAAACTTTTTCCCTGAGGTTTTTGTACTGAGGCATTTATTCATTTGGAAAATGTTAGTGTAAAGTACAGGGACTTTGGAATCAAATCTGTTTCTCTCGTTATTAGCAGGGCAGGTTGGCTAGCCTTCCTGGTGCTCTTTCCTTCATCGATGAAGTGGGAAGAATAATTTCGATTGGGCAAAATCATTACGGGTTTAAAGAGTGTGTGTGTAGCCCCTGAAACAGCACCTGATGGGTTGTGGGCAGTCAGTGAGTGGAGCGGTGATGCTGATGCTCTAATGCTCGCAGCCAGAGCACTGGCAACAGTAGACACTACTGCATTGACTTTGTTACCACAGTAGTAATGCTACTGGTGTTACGCATACCTTTTTCTTTGCCCTTCACCATAACTCATTTGACTATTTTTATCCAGGAACAAAAGGGAGACACTGAGCTCTCCCTGCTTTTAAAGTGTAAACCGAGAGTCCTATGATTTTTAACATAGTTGAGGTGTTTTGTAAATGGAATACTTAAAATAAAGATTCCTTATGATTTGGGTCATGGAAATTCAATAATTCGTGGCTGCCTACAAGACACTGTGCTATAATATTCTTATTCAAATAGATTTAAAAGCTATTCCCTCTCTGACAGAGGTGAATCATTTGCAATGGCAATTATTATTGCTTCCAAAGAAATGACTGCATTGTTGCTGAAAATAATCAGGCTACATTTCTCAGTAAGTTGGTAAACAATGAAGGTCACCAGAAAATGTTAACAATGACGAGCTTTCAACACCCACATCATTTTAGTGTCTGGCATTTTCTTTCTGGTGACTTCACTGGCAATCTCTGTATCAGTGACATTTAACTTCTGTACCTAGTAGAGTAAGTTTTCCCAACCAGGTCTTACAACTCAAGCCCTGTACGTATTGATCACATAAAAGAAATCAGAACACCAGTTCCCTTATTCTCATTTTGAAGGTATAATAGTAAAAATGGTTTACATCATGGGTTATGGGCGAGGGTGAGCAATTACATTAGTGCACACTTGAGAATTGGGTCTTCTCTTTGATTGGGTCTTCTCAGATGGGAGGCATTTGTTCAGAATAGGAGACATTTAGCCTCTATCTAATCCTGGGAAATGGACGAGGATTTGAGTGGGAAGAAGACATAATGGGGAGCAGAAGCAGTTGCCCACCAGGCTTGGAAGGCTCCAGAAAGTTATGGGTGGAAGTGAGAACAAGGACTATAAATAAGCTAATTCTGAAAAGGGACAGGGAGTGCCTGCAAAGACTCCAGTGTGCAGTTACAAAGAGAATCACCAACTGATTTTAAGGCAGTGCACTTATGTTAGAAATTGGGCACAGTTTGGCTCTTTAGTGATAGAATAAGGCTGCTGGCAGGAGTGGGGGTGATAGTGCAGGAACTCATCCCTCCCTTACCATTTCCTACATCACCCCCTCCAGTGAGTTGGGGAAAGCTTTGGAGCACACTTTTATTATGGGAATAATTCAGGAACAAAATGAAACCAAAAGTGGCCCAAATTTCAGTTTAACAAAAAATGCAGTATTAAAGCCTTTTATGAAGAATTCTTTCTAAATCCTTTGAAATCTAATTCCTGGGGTTCAAATACTTCTTAGAGTTAATATATTAAGAATCTCTCTATTTTTCTAGTTTCAATATATTATTTAATATCAAAGTTCTAATAATATACTTTTAAATATTGGAAGGCAATCTTTCTATCTATCTATCATCTATCTATCTATCTATCTATCTATCTATCTATCTATCTATCATCATCATCATCATCATCTATCTATCATCTATTTGCTTTCACCATGAAGATTGCAATGTCCCTCATCTGTGCAGAATAAACTACAAAACAGTATCTAGAAGTGGTGATTCAGGGTAAACAGTGCTTTAAGAACAGGTTGTTGAACAAACTAGCTTCTCTCTTAACAGCTTTTCAAGGGCATGTGGTCCTAAGTATAAAGGTATGTGGCCAGTGAATTGTTGGAGATGAAAGCTGTGGATGGAGATCTGAAAATTTCATCCCTCTTGGACTATAGGAGCTCAACAGTGTCAGCTGGGATGGTTTTTCTGTGACAAATTTGAAATTTGAGCATGTGGGTACATGTCACTGATTTGAGCTCTTAATGAACATGTAAGATGGACATCTCACCAAAATTTTCCCTGTATTTGGAAGTAATTGGTAACATGATTCCATCCTAATTGACAGCATCAATCCCAAGACCATGTACACATAGTGACTGAATTGACTCCAGTCTCCAGTATTCTAGATGGTTCCTGTAGCTCAGGCTCATTTCTCACTTAAGTGTATTAAATTGAATGGACAAGTACAAAAAACCCATGTGGGCCTGATGTATCATAAACAGAGGCCTTCTTAAAGGATTCATTTTCTCAGTAAAGGAACAAGAAAAAAAGTTTCAATTCTGTTTCCTACCCCTAAATTACAGAATAGTGAATTGGAAATGGTCCTAGGCCTATAATCAGAAGCACTAGACCCGAGTCTCAGTTTTGGGAGGCAATACCAAGTGATTCTGCGGCCCACAGAAGATTGCTTAATCTGCTGGACCCTGGGTGCGTCCTGGGTGGTACCCGGCACGGTGCTGGCACTTTTACAAACATTATGTCATTTAGTGCTAACGCCACCAACTTCTTGCTTCCTTCTGCATAAACTAGACTTATGAAGAATAAGTTAAGATGTAAGATATATTTTTATAAGATAATAAAATAAGTGATGCTCTGTTTTGAGTGCTTTCTATATGCCAGGCACTTAACCTATATGATGTACATCAAGCACCTTCCAACTATCATCCTACTTAACCCTTAGAGTAACACTATGAAGTGGGTACTGATTGAGATGATAAACCTTAGGTCACAAAGCTAGGAGGTGATGGTCAATCCTGAGCTATACTTTGTCATCTTTTACCAGATCTATATTTAGCTTCTTGGAACTCTCTTGGAGGACATATTTTCTTTCTTGGAATGATGAAGTAAAGGCACAGTGAGTAATGAAGATATTAACATTTCTAATCATTCTTCAGGTTTGATACTTTTATAAATATTTCACAATTCTCTTTTTATGTGTACCACAGAAGCCTAATATAAACCTAGAATGTTCTAGAGATCATATTTGCATCTTATCAGGAGGCGACACCTTGCTTCTTCCCTCACTGCCTCAGCTGTTTACAGCCCTGCTCCCTAAGGCCCTGTGGGTCACTGTGACTGGCTCCAGAAATTTTTTTTTTCATTTTAACCCTATCATCAAAGGGACAAACTGATGAAATTCTTAGAGTCCACGTGTACACTTGCCGTGGTGCTGTACTCTCTTAAGTGAAGGCATGTTTCAGACTTTGGAAAAACCCTGTTCGCTCAGCTGCAATTCCATCAGATGTTCTGTTTTGATTTTCTTGCTGTTGCTGCTGTGCTGTTACTTTCCCTCCAAACACTGAGGTTAAGAGAGATAAACCTTCAAGAGTACGCTTCACTAAAGCATTTGGACTGTTCTGGCAGAAGAGAACCCACAAGTCCAAAAATGAATGGACCTCTCGAAACAGCACATAGCTTTGCCATGATCTCATTCTATCTCTTGTTCCACAAAAAGAACATATTCTCCAGAATATCTCTTATCAGAGATAGAGAGAAAAGACATAATCTGAGATGGCTAAAGTTTTAGGGTGACAGTAACATAGGATAAAGTTATTTAATAAGTGACTAAGGTACAAAAACTCAATAAAGTGATACACTTTATGTTCGTAGTCATAAAAAGTGTTTTTTCCTTTGTTGCACACACTGGCTGCTTATATAGCTTCCCAAACTTCAATTTCTGTTGTGACCCAAAGGATTTGTCTAACTTCTTTTCTCCCTTTCTTTAGCACTTCAAGGCCCAGCACAGACATTTCATATCAGAGAGCTTTCTACTGTGTTTCTTTCTACTGTGTTTCTTCTGCTGATGGAAGGGAGAGCAGGAGGCAGGATCTTCAATGGTACACAAAACGGTAGAGAAAGGTACAAAGGTACCTTCAAATGGTAGGAGGAAGGTGTGATGAAAGGAAACCAAAGAATAGCACATCTCCTCAGGCACTTAAAATTGAGTGGTGATGGGGGTCCTCTTGAGGTATGATCAGGGCTCCCCAAGAATGAGGGCAGAAGAAGCCAGTTACTGAGGAGAATGGGGGCCCAAGCTTCCAGGAACAGGACTGGAACTTAAGACTCACCATGAGTTCATTAGGCATGGAGAGTCCAAGCCAGGACAAGAGACCCTGAAGACCAGTAGATGTCACCAACACACATCTGAGGACCAACACACGGTCCGAGTGCAACTGGCCTCCCAAAATGAAGATATGCCAGTCATCTCCCATCCCTCACACTTGGGTACCAAATTAGGGGGTTGAGTAAGAGGGAGCAGCTGATAGGAATGGGGCCATTTTAATCTGAGAAAAGCTGGGTATTGCTTTAAAAGGAATGTTTCAATGATCTGATTTAAAGGCCAGGCTTCACATTTTCAGGCACAGTTGAGTTTAAATGCATAATGAGTGAAATTTTGCAGTTTCATCACACCTGTTGCTCCCAGATAGTGAGTCTGCAGATGGCATATCATCAGAGGAGGCTGAGTCCCTTTTGGGTCCATCCAAATCACACCATAGCACAGCCTTCTTTGCTATCTCTACCTAAGTGACCCAGACCCTGTGGCCTGTACAAAGCCTCCCTTGATAGTAAAACATCATATGTTAGATGAATCGGCATCTCAGAAATATGTTGGATAAACCAGAGGTCTAACCCAGAGACCTTTCTGAGTCGTCAGTAAATCCCGTTTGGTACACTAAATGTTTTCTGCAAATCCTCACATCCTCTCCTATGGCCTTATTTAGCTCCTTCCTTTGTTCCTCTGTCCCTTGGTCCCCACCAGTAATCATCTCAGACTTTATATGGAACATACCTGCTTTTCCAGTGTGGACTTCTTTTTGGAGGCTCTGAAATGAGAATGACTCACTGACATGAACATGTCTCAAACACTGGTGTTATGGCTCGGGCCACCTTCGGACTCCATGCCTTCAGTGGCTGTGCTGTCACTGTCTGACCCCAACACAAAGTTCAGCTCCTCTGAGCTCTGGAGTCAGGCCTTGTCAAACAACTGGAATTAGAGAGAAGTTCACTCTGCTCTTATTGGGCCCAGAATCGAGATCGGGATGAGATCCACAGATTTGGGCTCAGAACTAGTAAAGGTCTGAGCTGGTCAGCTGGGAAGGAAGGCCTGGGGCATGACCCCCTGTCTCATTCTATCCTGCTACTTACAGTCCCTGACATCACAATGTGGAGACAGCAATCAACAGTCGCTGTGCATGCCCTTAGTAGCTCTTAACAGACAGTCTGGGAAATACTGTTCCAGAAACACCGCTGCACTATGGAATTATTTTACACAGGTAACTTGTAGAACCAAAGTTTTTTTTTTTTTTTTAATGTCATAAAATTTCCATGACTTCAGCACCTGGGAAAGCCATAGAGGCCAACTGGGCATCCCATTAGACAGGTCTGAAGGAGAGCAGATGGAAATTCTGAGAGTCAAGTAAGAACAGATGGGAACTCTGCAGGTTAAACTTGAACTCGAATATTCCGAAGTTCACGTTGCTGAACATAAAACCCCATTAAGCATGTTCCAAGAAAGAGTTAAGCTGACAGGCTGCATGCTGCCCTCCCCCATTATGAATTCACAGTGCACTTAGCTGTCAACAATTCTGTGGCAGGGGGTAAAGAAGCACTTCCTTCCACACTGCCTGCTCATTGGCAAATGACAAAATTTTAAGCTGTACTTTCTCTTACCTGGGACTGAAGGAGGGTGGCTGTGCTATAAACAGGGAGAAAGGATTGGCCTCTTTTTCTTTTTTAGCCGGTTGTTTACCTCTCCCCTATAATTTTCCCCTTCTCCATTTAGACAGCGGTGCACCCAACGGAAGCCCTGCTGGCCAGGCAAGGCTGACCTGCACGCTGGCCTGTCAGAAGCCTCCTAGTGTTTTGAAACGATGTCAACTCATCCCACAAACGTCCCCTGTGTGAAAGAGGCCAAGCTGTCTGACACAGCCGTAGTTGGGGCAAGACGGAACTGGCATACGGTGTGCTGTTAACGGGCTGGATGGATCCACCACCTGCTGTTTCTTCTGATGGTAGAGAACTCTGCAAGACAGGACACAGCTCAGTTCTAAATTCATCCAAGTCCGGGCACCTGGGTGGCTCAGTCAGTTAAGTGTCTGCCTATGGCTCAGTCATGATCTCAGGGGCCTGGGTTCAAGTCCCCAGCTGGCTCCCCACTCAGTCAGCTTCTCCCTCTGCCCCACCCTCTCCCCTTGCTCATGCTTTCTCTCTCTCTCAAAAATAAATAAGTAAATAAATAAGTAAAATCTTTAACAAATAAATACACAAATAAATTCATCCCAGTCTTTTGTAAGGCACCTGAGTAACCCAAGGGAAGCTTTTCCTCTGGTGAAGGAGGCAGTTCCTTACCTTGGTGGTTTGCCTTTTGATGTCATACTAGGAGAGAGAATGTGTGGAGTGGTGGGAATCATAGCCTCTAACAGATGACGTTATGTTGTGTCTCCTCTGCGGGTGGTCCCAACACAACCTGTGTGGAATTCAACACTAGACTTCCCTAGGGGAAAGATGATATATATTTTTTTTGAGATTGAATAATCATATATATTGCTTTGTCATGTCCCTTTTACATTATGGCTTTAAAAAATATGCATGCCACTTGAATCTGTATTTGAGAATATTTACAAATATCCAAGGCCTTCTTCTTCCTTTTTTTTTAAACTCCATTTTTGCTGAGATATAATTCACATAACAGAAATTTCACCAATTTTAGGTATCCATAACACAACTGTATGCATAACCAATTTAAAAACATTTCTATCATTTGCACAACTCCCCCCTCAAACTCACTAGAAATTACTGTCTTTATCCTTTTGCCCCATATTCTGTGGAAATACAAGTCTACCTTTCCTCTGTATGGGTTTGCCTATTCTCATGATTTCATATAAATGAAATGATACATGCTCCTCTGTGATCATATATTTTCACTTAACATTATAGCTTCAAAGTTCATCTGTGTTGTAAGATATGTTAGTTCTTCATTCCAATTTATGGGCTAAATAATATTCCATTGTATGAAAATACCACATATTATTTATCCATTCGCCTTTTGGTGGACATTCGAGTTTCTACCTTTTGGATAATATTTCTGTGAAACTTTGTGTACACATTTTTCTAGGGACATACATTTTTGTTCTACTTCTGTGTATACCTAGGAATGGAATTACTGGCTTAGAAAGTAACTTTATAACTAACATTTCTTGGAACTGGTAAAATGTTTTTCAAATTGGCACCATTTTACATTCCCACTAGCAATGTTTATCAGTCCCAATCTCTTCACATCATGGTCAGTTTCATCTGTGTTTTTTTTTTTTTTTTTAATTATATTGGCCCTCGTGAGTGTAGAGTGATATCTCATATTTCCTTGAAACTAATGATTTTGAGCACAAAAGGTGATAATTATTTAGAGTCAGATAATAAAAAAAGTAAAAATTCATTCAGTTGCTTGAGGTTCTAAATATGGTTTTAAGAATGTGTGGGGTGTTACGCATATAGATACTTCCCAAGGAGTGACATTAAACATTTTAATGGCATGATGGCATAACCAACTATGATAGAGTCTAGTATGATGACACCAGCAGGTATCAGTGGGGCATCTGTGTTGCTGCTAAATCAGTCCACAGAGTTGTACTACTGCCTGAGTACTCGATTTAAAGGTGCAGTATTTTAGATAGTCTCTTTAGAGTCAGGATTGATCAAGGAGTCACTATTGATAAAATTAGTCACTGTTAGTAAAATAAAATAATAGAATAATGTCCAACCCTGAGTGCTTAGTAAATAGCAGCTGATACTCTGATACTATTCTGCATCCTTTAGACTTGAACATAGTAACTAAATGTTTCACTTTCCAATTAATTTTTCTATTTCTATGTTGATAAAACCTCCGTGTTTGAGATGTACCGAGCTTATTTTGAGCATTGAATGTATAATAACCAAGTATAAGTGTCAAGTTGAGGGTTGCTGGTAAAATACAGGATATGTACTTATTTTGACTTTTGGATAGATAACAGAAAGTTGTCTAATATATGTCACAAAGATTGCACAAGATATTACTAAAAACCTATCTGTTGTTTATCTGAAATTCAAATCCAATTGGATTTTTATTTGCTGAATATGGAAATTCCAGCCAGATTAGAAGAAGCAATGGTTAGTTTTGGAGTCATTGACATATTTTAGGAAGGCATGCCACTCAACATATAGAACGTTGTAGCATGGAAACCTGGGGTCAAGCAGTGAAGGGGTGTGCATCAGTATCGACCTGCAAGCTGAACCATGGTATTTTATATTCCACTATACTCTAGGGAGTCTGCATTATTTTCCTTTAAGTGATTTTATCTTATTTGTAGCTAAACAGTTTAGAACCAGGCAGGAGTTGTGGAGGCCATAAATGACTGGCTTCCGCAAGGTTTGAATGAAATACTCAAACCTCACAGTCTCATTGATGAGAGTAGTTCATGTTGCAGAGTTGGGGTTAAAATTCAGGCTATTTTTATTTCAGAATCCTTGCTCCAGATATCCAGGGATAGACATCTTAGAAACCTGAGACAAAATGACCACATAAGAGGTAGAAAATGAGTCTAGTTCACACCATGCTCTTTGAAAAATGGAGGATTTACAGCTTTTGTGATGGATATGATTATGTGGCTTTATAATTATCATTTTTAATTTTTCATATCTCTTTTATAATTTCAAGTAACAACTGGTTGGCCCAGGAAATACTGCAAGATGGAAAAGGTCCAAGACATGTTTACTAAAAATTTTTGTTAGAAGATATTTGCAACAATATTTGCCCCAAGGGCATGATTATTCAATTAGGCATTTCTCTTGATGTGTTCGGTACAAATGTCATTACTACTCACAGAAGATTTAACACATCAGTAAAAATAGCAAATAATTGGGTCTCTGAAAGAAAAATATTCTTTAATGTGCTTGCTTGGGTAGCTCTGTAGTCTGGCAGGGCGATAGTGGTTAAATATTTTATGGCCAGTGGACAATAGAGCATTTGAACATAGGCAGGCCCTCTTGAAGGCCTATGGAATAGGAATCTGGAATACCACCATCATTAGGGTCCTACAAAAGATCCTACTGACAGGTTGAGGGAAAAACCTAGAATAAAGAACATTTTATTAAAATTGAAAGAAAGATGGGGATCCCTGGGTGGCTCAGTGGTTTAGCACTTGCCTTTGGCCCAGGGCGTGATCCTGGAGTCCTGGAATCGAGTCCCGCATGGGGCTCCCGGCATGCCTGCTTCTCTCTATGCCTATATCTCTGCCTCTCTCTCTCCCTATGTCTATCATGAATGAATGAATGAATGAATGAATAAATAAATAAATAAATAAATAAATAAATAAATAAATAAATCTTTAAAAAAATAAAATTGAGAGAAGGAGGCTGACTTAGAACAAATAATGATTTTTAGCTTCAAGCTTTTAATATTCAGTATCATATCACAAATGTAATTGGTGTTCCCATGTTACAGTTTCTGGGAAAAGAATCACCAATCTGTAAAGTTTCAAAACATAACACACAAACTTCTACATCTAGAAGTCTAGCATATCGCCTTTCTCCATATGTCTAGAAACTCTTGATTTGATGGGGTTAGATATCTGAGGCCAAAGGACTTCACATTTTCTTTTGCTGCTCTTCTGTGCGTAGTGGGTTTTCAACAGTCATGTCTGGGAAAATGTGACCAACTGGGGATTCTGTTTCATTCACAGAAGCCAGCACTGGTTCCAGTAACTGCCCAAGCCAGAGTGGTTCTTCAAGGTAAAGGAAAGAAAAGAAAGAAACCCCTCAGTACTTGCTTTGGACCCCAGTGACCAGTTTTGCTATTCAAAGACTTGATCAGGAATTCTTTCATATATTTATTCCATGGGAATTAATCAAGCATCTACTATGCACAATGCCTGTGAGAGGCACTGTTAAATGATGAACAAAGCAGGCATTCAACCAGCCTCTCAGGAGTCTGTTATTTGTCAGGAAAGACTGATAATTATTGGTAAACAACAATGAAGAAGATAATTCAAGTTTTTAAAAAGTAGAACAGTAAAGAAAAACAAAAGTGTTCTACATTTGAGAGAATGAAAGGGAAATCTATTAAAATATGGTATTTAGTGAAGGCTTTCTAATGGGATTTCCATGATTTAAAATATTTCTGAAGGGTTTTGGATCCATCTCAACATTTGATATGTTCCCAGAATTTTCCCTTTGAAGCAGAACCTAACACTTTACTCAATGAAAAGTAAGTAAAATTTGGATATTTGATGAGGTCAAAATGTCATACAAACAGAAACCGTCAGTTTCAGATACACAGCAAAGCACCCCTTCATTTATAAAATTGCTGCTGGTGGTGACCATTATTAACATCTCACAAAGCATTTTTCACTTTCAACGCACTTTGAGCACCTCAGTGAGGTATCTTTTTAATTAATAGGAAGGAGAGGAATGATTCTAGGTCAAAGATGTTCAAGGTTAACATCATTTCTATGGTAGAGCTAGCTTGATAAACTATGCTCTCTCTTTCTCTCTCTATTTCTCTCTCTTTCAACTCTCCTTTATCCCTGATTCTGGCAGGCACTCCCCCACTCAGCTTAATTACCTTTGTTCCGCTGCAGAAATATTTTGCGTTTTTATTGATTACAGAACCCTAAACTTTGGAAAACTAAGCGTGCTCAATTGCTGGAAAACTATGGGTCTTCCCAGATGGGAGAAATGAAGAAGCTTCATTCTTCAAGTCAACTCCTTAGCTCAACTCCTCAGGATGGGTCTTAGGAAAGATGACACATTTCTTTCTAAACTCTGGAGAGCCCTTGAGGAACCTTCTGCAAAGTGATGAGTATTTGTGAGTTCCTTCAGTTTTTTTGTTTTTTGCTTTTTAAAAATCTTATTTATTTATTTGAGAGAACAAGAGAAAGAGAGAGCAGAGGGAGGGGCAGACAGAGAGAAGCTTAAGTAGACTCCCCGCTGAGCACAGAGCACAACATGGGGCTTAATCTCATGATCCAGAGATCATAACCTGAGCTGAAACCAACGGTTGGATGCTCAACCAACTGAGCCACCCAGGCATAGGGAATCCCTTCAGTTTTTGAGAGTGAGCACTTCATGTGAGTAATAGTTTTTCCAGTGCATTAAAGGCTTTTAAAATTTTCTTCTTCCTCTGTAGGCCAAATCAAAGAGCATTTTCCATATCTCAGGCTCTTGTTACCTCTGCTCATTAGGAAAAGCTATGTTTTCTTTGAATTCTGGTGATGATCCACATATCTAAACAATTTTGACAGTTTTCAGCTGCTGCAGCTTCTACAAGCCAAGAAAACTGAAACTCTTATAGGGCACCCTCCCACCTCTGCCAAACACACACACACACACACACACACACACACACACACACACACATACACAAATAAGCTGATATACTGAAAATCCCAAGGTTTTTCCCAGGCAAGGAGAGATCTCAGGTCATGGGCTGATTTTAAAATGTGAATGACTATAATTTGTAGTATATTGCATACAATGGGCAAAAGGTTTTATTTTTAAATCTTAAAATATCTTTTTTTCCCAACAAATTCAAAATAATTTCATTATTTCTCATATCACTGTAAGGTTAGTAGAACAAATACTATCATTTTTATTTCACAGTTGGGGAAACTTGCCCAGATAATGGTGGCTTCCTCTTGTCCTGTGGTTGACTACTGTGCCAAGACCTCTATTTGTAATCTAGTGGTGGTTTCCAGGAGAATTTGCTGCTTCTCTTAGAGTTAAGTTATACTTTTTTGGGGGAGACTCTCAAGTTCCCAAATTCTACATAATTTTAGAAAATTAGAACAAATATCTTACCAGGTCATTTATTGTTTTATAAAATAATTACATGATAATGACCTATTGAATTCTAAGCTTCTTGCTTTTGATTCTGCCGTAAAATCTAGCTGTTTCAAAGTTGGAGCATGCTCAATCTAAGGCTTCAGAGATAGCAATTCTTCAGAGTTTTATCATTGAGATCATTCTCCCATCGATAGGAAGTATTTGTAAGGGGAAAGACTTACTAGTGACTTGTGGATGTCTATAGCAGAAAATTTTTATGCTCTCTGCCCTATGAGATTTTACCTCAGTGTATAATTGATTCAGTGGATCAATGATCATGCTGATGAACAGCTGGTTTTTTCTTTCTCCCTCTGAATTAGTGATTCATGATTTACTTTGGTCTTGTGAAGACACATTCTCTGGTTGTGATGACATACACAAACTATTTGACTGAATTCAGTAAAAATAAAGGAAAATAACTCCTAAAGATGAACAGGACAGTTGAATTCCATCAAGTGCTTATTTTTATTTACATGATCACAGAGGGCTAGTTTGATTGTTTGGCTCTTTCAGATAGGCATCTCAATATCATAAAGAATGGTGATTTAATTATGAAAGTGGACCCTTGTGTTCCCATCTCCTTTTCCCTACAAAATGTGTTTGTCATGAAAGGAACTTAATTTTTAGCATGATTGAATTACCAAATGCTTAAAAGAAACATTTTCATCAGGATTTATCTCTCACAAAAAACATTCTGTTTCCTTAACACTGCAGTGGGTATTTCATTAGGTATCATAAACAGTTTACTTTACAATTTGAAAAGAAAAAAACGGTAACTTGCCCTTGCTCTGGAAGGGTTTTGTAGTTGTGGCTTTCTAGTGGCTATGGGCTGCTGAAGTCAAAGGTCATCGACTTTTCAGATGCTGAGAGTGAAGCTTTTGATTTCTGCTTCCTGGTTTGTGGATGAGATAAGGAAGGATGGAAGGAAGGGGTAGGTGGTGACTTGGAGCTGACAAAACTCTGCCTGAGGATATCTTGACTTCAAATTTTGCCAAAGATTTTTGTAATGCACATTTTGATTTTAAAAGCAAGGGCATTGTTTACTCATGGGGCGTATGAAGAAACAACTGGTGTGACAGGTATTTGGAAAATATTTGAAAAGCATGAGTGCATTGAGTATCTGGAAATTAAGGAGAGGAGACCCAGGAAGACTGCTTCTTTTACTATGTCTGCCTAAGAAATTATTCCACAAGTAAGTGGCTTAAAACAATCACAACATTTATTTTGCTCATGGATCTACAGTTTGGACAGGGCAGAGTAGCAATGGTCATCTCTGTTCCACCTGGTATCAATGTGGGTAGTTCAAAGAATGGACTGAAATCCTCTGAAGACACATTCACTCTCACAAGAAGTTGGAGAGTTGTCACAAATGGGGGGGGGCAGTTAAAAGATATGGTAGATGATCTAGAAGTGAAACATCCAGCTGTGGGTTCCAGAAGAGAACAAACAGAATGAACTGGAAAATTTCTAGAAGCTGAAGAAGGTCATGGTTCTTGAGATGCAAGGGGACTTGAAACCAACAAGATCAACAAAGCAAGATGCACAGCTAGACAGTCTAGTGAAATTACAAAGAAGTAATTTTAAGATTTTTCCACCAAGAAAAGTTAGATAACTGAAAACTAAAGAGAATCAGATGAACATCAGACTTCTCATCACTGATACCAGAGAATAGTGATGCTAACAATGAAGCAATATCTTCAAAGTAATTTGGTAAAACAATTCAAAATACAGAATTATCACATATCTATCACATACCTACTTTGTCATCTGAGTGTGAAGGCTAAATAAAAACAATTTTAGGTAATAAAAAGCCTTACAAAACTTACCAACTACAGATATTTTATAAAATAATTATTTCAGGAGATTTGCAAATGTGATATGAAAAATATGATGTAGGCTGTAAAAAAAAAAAAGGTGGCACACCAAGAAATCAGTCTAAGTTCCAGTTGAACTTAAATATTTGTTGGTAAATTGAGGGTAAAATTGATCAGTTCAACAACATTTAACAAGACAAGGAGGAGCACCTGGGTGGGTCAATGGTTGAGCATCTGCCTTTGGCTCATTTTGTGATTCTGGGGTCATGGGATGGAGTCCTGCATTGGACTCGCTGTGGCGAGCCTGCTTCTCCTTCTATGTCTCTGCCATTCTCTCTGTGTTTTTCACGAATAAATTAAAAGAAAATCTTTAAAAAATAATTAAAAAAATAAAAAGTCAAGGAAAAAAATAACAAGGAAACATGGTAGATAGAAAATAATATCCTTAACCTCCCAAGACTGTGGCAGAAAGGTGCTAGCATATAGTTAATCATCTAAATTTGAGCAAGTCCATTAAAAAGAACAAGGCATCCTGTATCATATATCTTTTATGACTTGTTTTACTTCATTTGATATTACGTTTTCAGCTTATGTCTTTGTTGATTGATAATAATAAAAATTGGGTTACTGAAATTAATTGCTCTAAGGAATACATTGTATGAGAAAATAACATTTTATCCATTCATTGCCCTCACTTAGAGGCAGTTATGCTTTAAAGTTTTTTTCACTGTTACAAGCAATAATTCAATAAATGCTTTTACAGATTTTTTTTGTGTTCACAAGGAGAGTTATTCTGGATAAAATCAGCCAATAGAATTAAGTCTCCAAAATGAGCATCTCTAATTTTCTGAGGCATGATCTGTTCCCCAAAGTGGTAAATAATTATTTAATTCATGTAAATGGGTATATTCAAATAAAAAATGTACAGAAGCATGCATAGGGATGATACATACACACTTCAGAACAGTTTGTATCTGTAAGGAGGGAAGGAAAAGGTAGAGGGGGGATCTTTGTGCTGAATCTGTAATATTTTTCTTTAAAGAGATCTAATACCAACATGATAAATTGTGTTAAAAAGCATTAACTTTTATAAGTGTTAACTGTTAAAAGTGGATGGAGGGCAGAGCATGTTTTATGCCATTTTCTCATCTTATTTGAAACAAAGGACCTGTATTATAAATTAAAATTGCCTATGTATTGGCCTGTATAAAAAAGGGTATGAGAGAAAAGTCTCAAGTCTAGCTGACTGTTGAGGATAAGTAACACCTTCTTAGGAGGTTAGCAGGGAAAGAGGAGCGTCCAGATTAAGAGGCTGTGTGAACCAGGGCAAGAAGGTGGGAAAGAGCAGGACATCTGCAGCTGTTGGTAAGAGATTGGTGGAAATTTAGATGCAAGGACTGGGTTTGGGACAGATGATTAGAGGTTCTGAAATTCTGGATTGAGATGCTAAATCTCTTGGATTTTATCTCATGGGCAGTGGGGAGCCACAGAAGTCTCAAAACAAAATAATCTGGGTTCTAGAAAGAGCAAAAGAAGCCATCTGAAGGATGAATGGAGCTGGAAAACATTTTAGGTAGGCAGGCACTTTAGAATGTGCAATGATGCAGGTTAGGGAGGATGAAGGACCTGAAGGAGCTGTGGTGGGTAGGACCGGACCTGGTGATGAGCTGAATATGAGGCATGGACACCACTAGAAATTCATGGAACAGTCCTCCTAGTTTTGATAATGGAGAAGGGTGGTGCTATTAATTAAGACAAGAAATACAGAGAAATGATGAAACTTTGGAGAAAAGAGAGTTTCACTTCTCTGACTTTTTATTTTTTAAATTTTTTTGAAAAATTTTGAAAAGTTCTTGAAAACTTTTGAGACTTCTTGAAATCTGAAATTTACACATGTGTCATTCAGGGATATCAGTCAGCAGTGGGAAAGACTTACGGTCATCGAATGCTCATGGCATGTGTTTCACATGCATTATTTTATTTATCTTGTGACAACTCATAGCACACGGGGTGTAACAGGTGCTTGGGTTAAGTGACATGTAAGGTTTGGGGCTCAAGAGCAGCTTTGTCTAACTCCCAAGGAAAGGGAACAGAACTAGCTAGTATGTGCTGGGTGCCCTCTAGGGTGTGATTGATATTAAGCATGACCCACTTACTTAATTCCCTAAGTAGCTTAGATTCTACTGCCATCCCCATTTTACAGATGAAAAGATTCTGACCTTCCATATATTATGTAAACTGTGGTCACTTAAGGTAGCTGAAGATGGTGTTCTGGCTAAAGTCACAGGCTCTGGGATCCTACTGCCTGGTTAAGCTGCAAACCTCTTGGTGTTCTTTGGGTCTTATGCCCCTCCTCTCAGCCTCAGTTGCTAACTGCACCTTCTCAGCAGTAATGGGGTCATACACATGCATAGCACACAGAAGAATGTTTAACATGGAGTGAGGTGCTCAATAAAAGTGCACTATCGCTAATTATTAAACACATTAGATGTTATCATCCTCTTATAGTGGCAACGCTATACCCATGTACCTCCAGCCAGGGAGTGGTGGAGCTCATACTGAAATGCAAATTCTCCAAACCCCCAATCCCGTAATTTTCTCTTATGTGTCTCTGCCTGCCTTTCTTTAAGACTTCCAGAAGTATCTGATGCATGTTGGAGAGTTTTCTCTCAAAGATGCATGGAACAAAACTGCGTTGGTGTTGGAGAGAGGAGGGATCTTCATTTATCTGGAAAACCCACCTATCAGCCACCTTACTCACCCATTCTGTGTACAATGAAAACATTACTGCTCTTGGATTGATTTAAACCACATGATTGCCCTCTGTTATTCTGCCCAGGATCTGCCATCGGCTGTAGAGAGTCATGTTTCTAAGTGGCCTCCCTCGGGCACCAAACGTTGGATCCGTGTCTCGAAAGCTGTGAAGTTGGACAGCCGTGAGAGAACACTCTCCTTTCTCTGGAGGAGAGAATGTCATTTTCAACACATTGCTGTACAATTTGTGAAAGAATAAAAAAGGCTTATGATTTTCCTGTGACATCGGATGGCAGCTGGAAGTTACCCTGGAAGAGCAGTAATGTGCCCTGACACTGCTTTGAGGATAATCTCCCCAAGAGGTATCAGACCACACATGTGAGGTTATTACACTCCAGTTAAATTCCTTCCTCCTTCCTTCTGTTTAAAAGCTCCGCTGTTTCTCTTTCATCCTCCAGAGGCTATCTTCCCTTTGTGATGTGGACTGTGGCCACTGCCCACTCCCGTTGCTCATGATAAGCCCGTTTCTCTTTCAGATTGCACCTCTCAGCTCCATATTGTGACAGTTGGCTTTACTTTCAGTTCAGAGGCAGCAAAACTCAACACTTGCCCAAGAGAAAATGCTAAGCATTATACGAGGCATCATACATTTACCTCTCTCACATAAAAGGCCAAGAAGAGCTGCCTTCCTCTCCCTAAATAACTGGAGAACGACAAAGAAAGCATTTACTCTTCTTTCTCTCTCTCATGTTTGCAACTCAAGGCTTAGATTTTGGTAGAGATTTATGCAGGTAAAATTCTTTTCCCTTGGACTCAATGGTGAAGAAATTACCTACTGAAAGCCTGTGCAAACATGACTATTTTCAGAATGTTCTATAGTAAAGAAAAGCGGCTTCATAATTTTAAAAGGGGGGGGGGTGATTCAGAGAACACAATCTTTCTGTGAAGTACACCCCCCTCCCCCAAACTGATTTCATTTAAGAATTGAATAGTTAAATTTACTGCTTTTCTGAATCCTGGCATCACCGTGATGTTACTTCTGGACCCACTGTCTGTGCCAACATTTCTCTGTGGTTTTTAGCCTTTTTTATCCACTCTTTTATGTTCCTAGGGGACCTCTCGAGCTGTCATGTATGGTTGACCTTGAACCAGTGCCCACGATGCTAATTTGTAACGACTAAGCTTTGCAGCACAGTTGGCTGATCCAAGGATTCTATGACATCCATATTTGCAGCCAGTGATTTTCAAGTACTTTGAGTTTCAGACTTATAACAATATAGTAAGTATCTTAAAAAATAATACAGATTATTGTGGCAATACTTTGACTATTTCCTGTTAACTATGTCTGACTATTTTAGGTTCTGTATTCAACATATTCATTCAACAAATAATTGAGCACAAATTGGCTCCAGAAGTGTGTTGGAGGCAGGATAGTGGGGATTGTTTTTCTTCCCACATGGAGCTTACAGTCTAATGGTGACCAAATAGCTCCTCGCATGAAGCATGGTCACAAGTGCTATGAAGGAGACACAAAAGGTGCTACAAGGGCATGTTGCTGGGGTGGATAGAATCTAAGAGGACATGTCTAGAGAGATCATCCTGAAGAAATGACACCAAGCTGAGATCTGAAGGGAACCTGAGAGTTCTTGGGTGGGGGAGGACATTTCAGGTTCAGGGAAGAACAGGAGAAAGGACTGGGGGTGAAGGAAAGTATGGCCAACTTGGGACCTAGAGGACAGGCTGGTGGGTGGAGGGCTGAGGAAAGAAAGGAGCAGCCACAGTAAACCAGATTGTTTAGAACCCTGATGACCTCTGGAAGGATTTTAAACTTCATCCTGAAGGCAAAAAGAAGCCTTCCCCTGGTCTCCTGAGACCTTCATGTTGGGGCCTCAGGTGCTCAATAAAAGAATACCAGACAACGGGATCCCTGGGTGGCGCAGCGGTTTGGCGCCTGCCTTTGGCCCAGGGCGCGATCCTGGAGACCCGGGATCGAATCCCACATCGGGCTCCCGGTGCATGGAGCCTGCTTCTCCCTCTGCCTGTGTCTCTGTGCCTCTCTCTCTCTGTGACTATCATAAATAAATAAAAAAAATTAAAAAAAAAAAAAAAAAAAAGAATACCAGACAACATGTCCTTCCTGGAAAACATCCTGCCAGTGGCAGAGCTGTAATGCAGGGCAAGTGTGTCCTTCTGGAAGTTTGCCCAGCAGAGGAAGGGTGGAGCTGAAGGGAGCTTTGGTGTCCTGAAGCCTTCAATCATTCCACGCACTCAGACTTCTCATCCACCTCTTCAAAAGCGCAGTTCTGGTCCTTTCAGTATGGGTATGTAAATGAGCAGGCTTATGCCACAGGGTCGTTCCCTGGGCTCATGGCTGCCTGTGTCTTGTTCCTCCTCTTGGTCACAGCCCTCCTGGGGTCCTGGTCTAGGAGTCTCCCAGGGGATCATTCTTGTTCTGGCTGGAAATGTATTAGTAACAGCAGACATTTGTCTTCTCCCCCTTCCTTCATTTCCCTTAACTTTTCCATCCTGTCTTTCATCTCTTTTTAGGTCATTATCCCCAAAACTCTTACAAGCTTTTTAGTTGAACAACCTTTTGTTGAGTATGTTTGACTGTGTATAAATGTGGGGGCCCCCAAAATATTATGAACCTAAGTCTAAGAGGTAGAAGTATATAATTTCCAGGAGAGAATGAAGGAGAAAATGGTTGTGATGGTGGGTTATACAAAGATTTCTTGAAGAAGTTCAAAAAGCCAAAAACAAAAGAAAAAATATCTATAAATTGAACTTCATAAAAATTAAAAGACAAAACAAAAGCTTTTGCTCTTCAAAAACCCTATTAAGAACATAACAAATGAGGCTAGAGACTGGGAGAAAATATCATAAAGCTTTTCTGACAAAGGACTTGTTTTGAAAAACATAAAAATAAAAAGAATATGAAGAATCTAGGGGGGAAATGAACAAAAGGTTGGAGCAAATTCTTTGCCAAAGAAGTGATGCTTTATATCATTAGCCATTAAGGGAATATACATGAAAATCACAATGAGATACCAACTTATACGAACTAGAATGGCTAAAAAGGAAAGACATTGACCATATCGATGGCTGGGGATGTGGAGCAACCAGAACTCTCATAAACAGCTGGTAGGAGTGTAAAACTGTATGTCCAATTTTGGAAAATGATTTGACAGTTCTGTGAAAAGTTAAACATATACCCACCATATGACCCAGTTATGCACTCCAGGGAGTTCTCCAAGAGAAATGAAAGGAAATGTCCACACTAAGATTTGTATGGGAGTGTTCACAGCAGCCTTATTTGTAGCAGCTAAATCTGCAGACAGCTACCATGTAGCCATCCAAGTCAACTGACATGTGCCACCATAAGGATTACATCCTAAAATGCCAGACCGAAAAGAAATGTGCATCATGTATGATTCCATATATAAAACTCTAGAAAATGCAAACAAATATGGATCTAGAGAATAGAAAGGAGATCAGTAATTTCCTGGGGACAGGAGTGGGGGTGGATAACAGAGGGCATGAGGGAACTTGTAAAGGCATAAGGGATGTTATCTTGAGTGTGATGACGATGTTATACATGCAAAATTCATCTAGTCAGACACTTAAATATGTGCAACTTCTCATACATTAATTCTACCTAAATGAAGAATGCTAGAAAGTATGGAAGCTCTCCTTGACTTCAAGAGTTTTCTGTTCTAGGGCACCTGGGTGGCTCAGTCAGTTAAGTGGCTGACTCTTGGTTTTAGCTCAGGTTGTGATCTCAGGCTCCTGAGATCCAGCCCCACCTCTTAGGCTCTGTGCTCAGCATAGTCTGCTTGTACCTTTTCGTCTTCCTCTGCTCCTCCCCCCTCTCAGGCTCTCCTGCGCTTTCTCTCTCTCTCTCTCTCTCTCAAATAAATAAATAAACACATAAATAAACTAAAAAGAAAAAAGTTTTCTGTTCTGATGGATCTGATTATTTTTGTTGACCTGATCTAGGAAGTAAGGTCTTTAGAATTATTTTAGCCTCTTGTGGGATCTCTAGGATGTCCTGAGATGACTATACTGTTTCTGGGACCATTCAGCGATACAAAATAATCAATAGACACCCATGAGTTCATGCTTTGGCCTTTAGGAATGAGCAAGGCCTCAGTGGGCCTATAGGGAGAAGTGAGTTGAAAGGTATCTCACCAAAAATAACAATGAAACTCAGTTAAGTCGAATCATGTCAAATATTATGCTAGGTTTTCTGCATGCATTTCATTTTCACAATGACCTTGTGGTTTTGATCCTTGTTTTGTAGCAAGAAAATGGAATCAGGGAAGATAAACCACTTGCTCTTCAAACCTCATTCAGACACGTGAGGTTTGCCTCTTTGAGGCTTGTGGTAAGTACTCGACTTCACAAGCTATTTTTCCTATGACGATGAAATTCATCTGTTACAGATCTTTGTGCAGTGTTAGCATTGCAGATGCTGAAGATGATGGCCAGCTCATCAGCGTATCTTGAACAAAAGACATTAAATGATTTCATCAGCCAAGAGAAGAAACCACTCCAGGGTGATGAGCTCATGGCCATTGACTTCCAATTTATTTTTAAAATTGATATATAGTAAAGTTCATTTTTTTTTGGTGTATAGTTGTGATGATTAATTTTATGTGTCAACCTAACTGGATCATAGGGTGCCCAGAATTTGGCTAACCATTAATTTCTGGGTGTTCTGTGAAGGTATTTCCAAATGAAATTAACCTTTAAATTGGTGAATTTGGTAAAGCAGATTACCTTCCTCAATGTGAGTGGGCATCATCCAGTCCCTTGAGGGTACAAGTAGAACAAAAAAATTGAGGAAGGAAGAATTCTGTCCTTCATGCTTGAATACTTGGGCTAAGATATCCATCTTTTCCTGTTCTCAGCATTCCTGGTTCTCAAATCTTTGGACTCAGGCTGAATTAATCCCTGCCATTTTGGATCTCCAGCTTGTGGGTGGTAGATCATGGGCCTTCTCAGCCTTCATAATTGCATGAACCAATTCCTATAAGAAAATTTTCATATACATGCAATATATATGTAACAACTCTATTAGTTTTGACAAATTTACAGAGGTGTGTAACCACCATGAGTCAAAAGAGAGGACAATTCTCTCACCCCTTAAATTCCTTTATATATGCTTTTAGGAAGCCATTTCTCCCATCCCAAACCCCTAGCGATCTCTGACTTATTCTTTATTCCTATAATTTTATATTTTCTCAAATGTCATATAGATGGAGTCATAGAGCATCTAGCCTTTCAGTCTGGCTTTTTTCTCCTAGACTAAAGGCATTTGAAATTCATCAAAGTGGTTGTGACTTCACTATTTGTTCCTTTTCATTGCTGAGTATTCTGTTGCAGGCAGGATCCACGGCACACCTATCTACTCCCCAGCGGAGGCACAGATGGTTTGTTTCTGGTTTGGGGTGATTATGAATATAGCTGCTGTAAACATTGGCATACAGGTTTTTGTGTGAACAGGGATTTTCATGTACTTGGAAAAAATATCTGGGAGGCCCCTCCCAGAACCCTGATACTCTGTCTATTTTTTTCCAGCTTTTTTCTGTTTTATTTCTATTAATCTATCCTCAAGTTCACCCTTTTCTCTGTCATTTCCATTCTGCCATTAAACCCAGCCTATGAGTTGTTTATTCAAATATTTTATTTTTTAGTTTGGAATTTTCCTTTTTTAAAAAAAAATATAATTTCTACTTCCTTCTGAGGTTTTCTATTTTTTTCCTCATTTCAAGACTATGCATTTTTACCTCATGGAGATGATTATAACAGCTGCTTTAACACCTTTGTCTGATAATTCCAACATCTGGGCATCTGTTGATTGTTTTTTGTTTTCACTGATTTTTTTTTTCCCTGCTAGGAATTTGTCAGCTTTTTCTGTTTTTTTGGATGCTGAATGATTTTGGAGCACTTCCTGGGCATTTGAATATTGTGCTGTGAGACTCTGGTTACTTATATCTTTTGGAGATTGTTGATTATTTATTTTAGCAGGCAATCAGCCCCTTTCAGTTGAGACCACAAGTTTTGTCTCACCTTCCTTGGGCTTTGGTTCAAACACTGGTTCAGTTTGCAAAACCTTTTCTGTGGTATTTGGGTTTACCCCATGCCGGCTCCCCTCAGGGGTTAGTCTGGGATCTGGGTGGTGGCTTGTATTGTACTTGGCTTTTAAAGCATTTGCTATGCATTGAGGAGTCTGCTCTGTGTGCATATGGCTTGGAGGAGCCTGGGGTAGCTGTTGGATCATGCACAGGATTTGGAGATGCTTTTATTTATTTTATTATTTTTATTATTTTTAAAAGATTTTATTTATTTATTCATGAGAGATACAGAAAGAGAAAGGCAGAGACACAGCATAGGGAGAAGCAGGCTCCCCCTGGGGAGCTTGATGGGGGACTCGATCCCAGGACCCTGGCATCATGACCTGAGCCAAAGGCAGATGCTCAAGAGTGAGCCACCCAGGTTCTCTTTGGGGACACTTTTAATAGCCCTTCCCTCCCAGGGGTTTCTCCACACTCTTGGACTTTCAGGGTGTTTTGTCAGTTTATGTCCAGAAATTCCAGTTCCCTTCAAATCTTTTGCCTTGTCCTTCCTCAGATTGAGTTGTCTCAGGCTGCCCTCAGCACAGTGAAGAAAGAAAGGAAAAAGGAAAAAAAAAGTAATGAGCATTTTCCCCAAGTTCTTCAAACCATAGGGATCTCTTTTCCTGTTTCCCCTGCCCAGAGACATGGGTTTTTCTCTTTGTATTTCGGGATGGCTGTCCCAGCATGCATGGCCACTGGGAAGTACAACTCTCAGAGGGACAACTGGCCTGGGGGCTGGGCCTGGAGAGGAGAGAGAAGCAAAGGAAATGTCCACCTGCCCCCACCCTCCCTAAGCCGGCACCCAGGTGCCAAGAAGGTTCGGATAGATGCTGATATTTTTTCAAGGAACCTTATAATCTGAGTAGAAAGAATTTTGTCAAGGGCCGCTAGATTTCAAAAGCAAGGAGGTAGAGAATTTGATGAGTATGAACACAGATTAGGGCAGCATAGGAGGTATGTGAAGAGTACATACAAAATACATAGGGTAAGACCTCCACTTATGTAAAAAAAAGCATCTTTATAGCACTTTTTTGAGCAAGAACTTCTGAGACATATTATTTTCATGCAGTTCAAATCTCCATTGTCAGAAACAAAAATTTTTTCCTCTACTTCAGAGAAATCAGGTCAAGATCAAAGCCACACAGGTGAAGTCCAGGACCTGCTGGAGTTAAGACTGAGCCATTTGGAGAAGTGTGTAGAACTCCCAGCTCACTCTCCATCTCATTATGGGAAAGAGAGGGAGGCGGAATGAGGAACGGAAAGCAGAAGGGGCCACAAAAATCCACTCGTTTCAAATGGGAAGAAAAGTCAGAATGCCAAGAGAAAGGGTCAAAAGTAAAATATTTAAATTATTTTACTGGTAGTTTATGGATGCCAGCACCACCTGTGAATAGTCAGATAGTTGGATCAAAGTGTTTTGTTAAAATGTGTTTGGATGGCAAATTTGTGCACTCCATGGTGCAGAATTTTCATCCTTAGTTATTTGGATAGTTTCCCCAATTGCCATCCCTCTCCCCCTTTTTTAATGTAGAGAGCTCAATCAGAATTTATACTGTCTTGTCATTGTGGTTAACAGTACTGAAAAGTATTTATTTATTTATTTATTTATTTATTTATTTATTTATTTTCTGAAAAGTATTCATTAAGCCAATAAAAAAATCAGTTTTTCACCTCCCTTTTCTGTGGAAAAGGGAATCAAAAATTGATAGGTTAAGTGGTAGAAGATGCACCTACAATTGGATAATAAACACCAGATTACTAAGACTACATGAATTACATATTTAATGTGTGCGCAGGCCGAGGCCAAATTCAGAACACTTTCAGAGTGGGTTAAATGCTTCACGAGTAAATGTGGTAGAGTTAAAATAATTGACATCTTTCAAACAGTCTGGGGAGAAAGCCAAAGGAAATGGGCTTTTAGGAGCTTGCATGATAGAAGTAAGGAAGTAAAGATGTAGCATTTAGCTTCTCCATGAGTGATGACCAGATAGAACTGGACTGGCTGGATGAATGGAATGGGAGAACTGAAGTTTGTTGGGATAACCTAGTGTTGGGTTCTGAATTCGATGTCAAAGCCACCAGATAGATGCCATAGAAAGTCCCACAAAATGTCACAGAGAAGGTGTGCCTAGGTGATGGGTGATGGGTTAGGAGCATCCCTGAAAAATTAGACATCTCAAGTCCTCTATAGGAGCTTAACTGTGGGAGTAAATAGCATTGGACTTACCTGTTTCCTCGAGGGTGTTTTCGATTCCTTGGGACAGGTTTCGATGGATGAGTGAGGAAAGCCTGTGAACAGGATTAAGTGTCAGATTCAGAAACTGTATGTACTTTTTTGACTCATCCAAAAAATATGTGCCATGCTGCCCTTACTGATTGTTAGGTCAGAGTTCTTTCACTTTCTCCATGTCACAAGGAACAATCAAGATGGAAAATGGACAGCAGTTGTGTAATACGTGCAATATCATAATGATAGTAAATAGAGACACATGTGATAGAATGAACTCCTGGGTAATCAATTTAGGTAAAATTTTTAGATATAGAGTGGAATCAGTTTCACCCAAGTATGTGTTTCCTTTTACCTATGGAACAAAATCATTTGGGTTTGAAATTCTGATAAGCTTTGATGGATATCTTTTTATTTTAAAGATTTTATTTATTTATTTGACAGAGAGAGAGAGAGACAGAGAGAGAGAGAGAGAGATAACACAAGTAGACAGAGTGGTAGGCAGAGGGAGAGGAAGAAGCAGGCTCCCTGATGAGCAGAGAGCCCAATGTGTGGATGTGTGGCTTGATCCCAGGACCCTGAGATCATGACCCGGCCAGAAGGCAAATGCTGACTGAGCCACCCAGGTGTCCCTGATGGGTAATATTGAACAACAGAACCAGAAGACAGAAGGGCTTGAGGGTCAGGGCATTTTACATACGACTCGTAAACCTTGGGCATTTCAGAAACAATATGCGAAGATGTCTTCCCAAGAGCTTTACGGCACGATTCACAGCTTTCAACATCTTTGGCTGAGATTTGACACTAGGAATTGAATTCAAGCAAGTTGAGTCGATGTGGGTTTTACAGAGAAGGAGTAAGGGAGAACATAGCCCTAAGCACTTAAATACTCAAGCACTGTGTTGTCAGAAAAATGAGTATTTGGCTGTCTTTGATAATTATAGATTTCTAATGATCTGTTCAACTAAAGCATTTCTTTAAGAAACACTTATCAAGCACCTGGGCTGTACAAGATTCTGTTTGGGTATTGATAGAAGAGGAAGTTGATTAGATGATTTTAAAAACATTTCTTTGAGATTCCTTTTTTGCCATATGTAATGACTTGATCTCACGAATAAAAGGCTGCCATCCTTATATCCTCATTCATTAATGTAGAGGTTTATAAACTTTCTTGATTTGCAGCACCTTAGTGTCTTAGTAGTTTTGTTCTTTTTTTTTTCAGAACACATTCCTGAACCAAAAGAAATACCCAACAGTTCTGTTTGTTAAGTAGTTCAGTCCAAATAATGTAATAAATATTTATGTCCTGAAAGTAGCCATTTGCCAAATGCTGCCCATAAATCAAAAGAAATAATAACATTTTTACTTCACTCTTAAATAGCCATGGCCAGTTGCTAATGGGATGGGCTTGCCTGCTGGGCACTGCCACAACCATTCAGACCTCAGACTCATATTGGACTCTGCCATTCTATACACTGATTTTCATACTGTGCTTGTTTTTTCATCACACCAACAGTAGAAATCCAGCTCTACAGAGCTGTGACATTATTGAAAGACATGTGGTATTGTTTAATGCCGAAACTGTGAACTACCTTAAGCATGTGGTTTGTGCAGCATCCAACCAGGCCTGTACGATTGCTGTTTGCCTTAGGTTGGTACACTGTGCCCTCCACCCATCCCTTTGGTCAGGAGAAGGCACGAGACTAGCCCGGATTCAAGGGGCTGGGTCAAAGATTCCACCTGTGGATGGGAAGCAGCAAAGAATTGGAAACATCTGTCCAGCATGACAGCTAAGTCAGTTTTATTCCATATTTCTTTTCTTTTCTGTTCATCAGCTCTGGGAGGTTGGGTGGGATCCATTTGTCAGACAGAGGGGTGGACTGAAGATTCATTCAGAGGTGAAGGGAGCATTATAACCCTATGAGCCCAGCAAGGAAGAAAAGGGCAGAGAATGCCCATATAAACATTTATTGCAATAAATAATTAGAACTTAAATTTCCTGGTTGTATAAAAGTTATAACCCATGTGCTTCACTTCTCTGCAAAGTCCCGTTGTATACCTAAGTGTTGTTTTCTAACATAAGACAGTTTCCTAGCATATAAATCAGCAGGGCTTTTCTGCTTCAATAACAGAAAATCGAATTAGAGTGACTTCAATAAATAGAAGCTTTTCTCACCAAACAAGCAGACCAGAGGTAAGTGGCTGCTGGCGTTTGTTCAGCAGCTTAGTGACATCAAGGCCAATGATGATTTCATTTTTCTGGTCTTTTTTTCTCACGGTTGCCAGGTCGCTGCTGCATATTCAGCCACCATGTCAGCAGAAAGAGGAGCTAGAGTAAGGGAAAGAGCAAGGGATTTAATCAGCAAAGCAAAAGCTTCTCAGGGACACAGGGAGGCTACTGCTAATGTCTCAACAGCCGGAATTTTTTTTTTTAATTTTTTTTTTTGTTAATTTCTATTTATTTATGATAGTCACACAGAGAGAGAGAGAAGCAGAGACATAGGCAGAGGGAGAAGCAGGCTCCATGCACCGGGGGCCCGACGTGGGATTCGATCCCGGGTCTCCAGGATCACGCCCCGGGCCAAAGGCAGGCGCCAAACCGCTGCGCCACCCAGGGATCCCTCAACAGCCGGAATTTTAACCCAGAACCCATCGCAGTTAGGATGTAGCTTTGAAGGAAGGGAGCTGTGAATGGAAGTTGGGTGTGACGGGCGTCTCCCTAGGCCCCCATGATCCCACCTCCTCCTGCTCATACCTATGTGCAGGTCTTTTCTTTTAGGGTGTGTTATACCTAGAGCCTCACCTCTAATGGGAAGACTATAGCACGAGGAATGACATGTCACTTCCAAGATTAGGTTTCATGGAGCTGACTTCTGTCTTGCTTCTCTTGCGTTCTCTTGCTCTCCATTTGGATTGCTTGACTTGGAGTGACCAGTTGCCACATGGTGAGGGAAGCTTGGACAAGGCCCACAGGAGTGAGCACGGGCATGGAGCTAGAACATGTGAGGGGCCAGGACAGGACCTTCCAACCCCAGTGGAGCCCCAGGATGACTGCAGTGCTGGCCGACAGCTTGACTGCCTCCTCCTGAAAAGATGTGAGCCAGACACTCAGGTCAGCCACATTTGATGCCTGCATACAAAAGCTGTTTACCATTTTAAGTGGCTACCTCCTAAGCTGAAGTGCTACTTTGCACTAGATAATGAATACCTTGGTTCAATCAATTAGCCACGTCAGTGACACCTATGTGTGATAATATTAACAACAACAAGGAAAAAACTCCCAAACTTCTTGATGAGAAGCATATTGAGGGTATCTTGAAAGCTGAAGTAAATTAAGTACACAAACCCTCCCTGCCTTCAAAGATAGTTATCTCTTCAAGGGTTCTTGATTAATATGGCATCATATAAATTTTTATGCAGATTATGCTGCTATCACCTAGTAGAAATGCTTCTTTAAATGTTTCATAGGCATGTTGTCTACTTCTCAGGCCAACCATCCATGTTCAGATTTTGATTTCTGTATGTGTAAGTCTCTGAGTCTTCAGGACACCTTTCACAGGCAGAAAGTTACTCTGACCATCTTCTGGTTGTGAGATTTTTGTAATGATATGTGATACCTTTCTTTTTTAGCACGGTTTAGTTTTCTAACATCCCAGTGACTGCAGTTCTTTTTAAAATTAGTTAGTTTTTTTATTTGAGTGTAGTGAAACAGAATGTTACATTACTTTAAGGTGTACAACATGTACTCCTCATGTTACAGATGCTGCTTCAGCCTCAGAATACTATGTATCTCAATTTCTTTCAAAGTTCTCTATGGTGTAGGCCAATCTTAAATATCAAAAGTAGGTTCATTTTTCTCCAATATACATGGAGCAGGCTGATTACCTTCTTCTGTCTAAATATGCTCTCTCATTCTTGCTTTCGGGTCTTTGATCTTTTTATACCATCATGTAAATTTTCCCCGCACATCCCCCCCCTCCACACTCCCTACCATGAATAGAAAAATTAACATTATTCAAAATAAAAAATGTTCCAGAACTCAACAATTTTTTTTAAATCTTAGTTCCAGAAATATTTACTCATTCCTACAGCATACCAGACATTTAGCACCTACAGCATCCCAGATATTTCCTATGTGTACTCTACAAATTATAACAACTTATATAACAAACTTTAGCAATGACAAAGGCATTATTCTATCCACTGTACAAATGAAAACAGTGAGGTGTATAGAGGTTAAATAAAATGCCTAAAATCACAGCGAGTGAGCAAAGATCGGAACTCAGGTGGTCTGAATCCCAAATCCTTGCTCTTCCCTCAAAACAATACTTCCTCCTTTTAGATATGGAGATGTGTTAATACCTTCCTCAAAATAAACCAAAATTGAGAATTAATTACCTCTGTCCTTTCCTTTTAATCCTTGAGCAAATCCTTTGCACTTAGGATCAAAAGTAGTTGCAATGATTCTCTTGTTGGACTTCTGCCTTCGTTACTTTAAGAACCTTTTATTATTGGCTTCAGAGTCCCTTGTAAGGTGCTCCTTGAATTAATCTTTGGCATACCTAATTTCTAGTTTGAATTCGGCATTTTAGCCTGTGTGGGTTTCACTGTTTACACTTGGGTAATTTTTTTTCTTCTAAAATCATCAGCCTTTTTGTTAATTGAAATCTTAAACTAACGCATCGTCATCTCATCAGTGATTTCCTGTCAGCATCTCTTTTGCATGCTCTAGAAGAATCTAATAATATTAAATATTATTTAAATAGAATTTTATTAATGCTTAGAAAAGTCTATTCAAAAATTATAAGAGAACCAGGCTTGAGTTGTGAATTGCATGGCTTTCTTACTGCAGAGGAAGCCACTGAATTGTAATAAACAGGACGACCAGTTTGGTTGAGATGTGTGTCTTTGTGCCTAGACACAATGTCAGTCCCATTATGTACTGCATCTCATTAATTGAGAAAGGAGAAAGTTAAGGGAATGCCATATTTTCAAGTAGGCCATGGGAGCTGATGCTAGGGAAATGGAATAGAAACATTTCATCTCTCCAGAATTGGATTAAGAATATTAAGAAATTTGACTATTAAATTACCCAAACACCTGGAAATTTTCATTCTGAGATGCTTGGCAAGCAGAGGCTCAGAAAAGGCAAAGCGCTGAGAAGGATTCTGACAAAGTCCTAAGCTAGTCAAGTGGATACTGCAAAGCACAAAGCACTTTGAGGGAGCTCCAGGGAAATGTGTGGTAATATGACATTAAGAAAGCATTACAGCTCCATTTTGTTTACATTGAAATATACTTTTAAAAATTAATTGACTGGGCGCCTGAGTGGCTCAGTCAGTTAAGTGTTTGCCTTTGGCTCAGGTCATGATCCAAGGGTCCTGGAATCAGTCCAGCATTGGGCTCCCCGCTTAGCGGAGCCTGCTTTCCCCTCTCCCACTCTCCCTGTTTGTGCTCTCTCTCTCTCTCTCTCTCATAAATAAATAAAATCTTTAAAAGAATTAATTGACAATTATCCCAAGGAAGGGATGGAGTTGAGGGTTATAAAAAGAATTAGTTAATTGAGGGCCTACCATGAGCAGTCAATACATAATGCACATTACCAAGACAAAGTATGAGGTGCTTATGAAGCTGGAGGGTGTGGGTTGCCTGGGTAGACATGTGGCTGCAACCTATAGCAGCCACACAAACATGAGTGAGTCTCTGAACCCTTCTTCATCATAGTTTCCTCATCTGTAAAAGGGAATAATAATAGACCATGCCTAATCAGGCTATCACAAAGATCAAATGAGTTAATAAGTGTAAGGTCTTGAAAGCAGCTCCCAACACAGAGTGAGTACTCAACAAAATTAGCTATTATTGACGATTAATTGTGGGGCACAAGCATAATAGACTCTTGAGTTAGAAGCAATCTTAAATATCTTTTGCTTAGCTCTCTACCTGTGCTTTTACCTAGTTTTTTTTTTTTTCTGACCTCATTTTGAGGTTTCTTTAAAACACAAACACACACACACAAACAAACAAAAAACCTCTTTGCTCTATAGCAGTAGAAAACTTACCATTACACACAGAAAAGTTATAGCTTCCAGGTGACTTAAAGGCTAGAAAAATACTTTCTTAGATTGAGTAAAATCTATATTCAATAGCTTCATTTATCCTTCTTTTTTCAATCCACCGAAGGCACATTCAATTTCTAATGACTCTTTCAGATTTGGCCATGATATGTTCCCTAAAATTTTTCTTCAGACTGATCATTCTTATTCTTTCAAAACTTTCTTCACAGGTCATCTGGTTTTGAAACCTTAAAAAAAATGGCCACTATTCACTTTCCATCTTGTTGGCATACCTTTTAAAGCCTATTTTTTCAGAGCTGAATACAACTCTCCAGAATGACCTCTACTGATAAGGTCAGAGCAACCTATGGATGTCACTGTAAAATATGTTGCTTAAGACTTTGAGGATTGTTTGACCACTAGAAAATATTGACCCTTGTCAAAGTTATTGGTAATTTCAATCTCTTAAGTTTTTTTATGATTAATCTTGTCTCCATGCTCCTGTATTTGTAAAATTTGTTTTATTCCCATCTACATCCTTCCTTTCTTCTTTCTTTCTTTCCTCCCTCCCTCTTCCCTTCCTTCCTTCCTTCCTTCCTTCCTTCCTTCCTCCTCCCTCCCTCCCTCCCTCCCTCCCTCCCTTCCTTCCTTCCTTCCTTCCTTCCTTCCTTCCTTCCTTCCTTCCTTCCTTCCTTTTTTCTATTTCTTTTTTGCTGAAGCTAAGTGCTGGTCAGGATTTATCTCTATTATATTCCATCTGGTACAATTTAACTCCTTTCTCCATACTGCTAAGATAATTTGGGATTCTGTTTCTGATATCCTTTCTGTTTGTTATTCTTATCCATAATTTGCAAGTTTGATTATGTGTTTCCTACAGAAGAGCAAACTATCACAGGCTGCTGACTCACTTCTTTGAGTCTAGTCCAGCATGCAGTAGGTACAGGTGAGAGGGAGCCCAATGGTTCTGCCAAGTAACAATAGAAACTTGACAAAAACGAAGCCCTGGTATGAGAGAGATAAAAATCAGCCCAAAGTAGTTTTCACTGAGGCAAAATAGTTTCAGCAGGTACATTTTAAATTTCTCTGGGTAGACAGCTGCCTACCCATCAGCACTGTAAAATGGAAAGGACAGCTGGGGAGAAGACCGGTGTCAGAGTGTACAGGAGTGCTATCAGGCTCGGGCTAATTCATAATTCTATGCAATTTCCTCCACCCTCACCTCTCTACTCCCTGTGGGCTGGGCAACTATGGACGCTAAAGAGATGATGCTGAAATAGAGTGGAGTCAGCATGAACATTTAGATTGAAACACAGGAGGCTCTCCTTCCTGGAGAATTCCTTCCTTCTCAAAGTCATCAGAAGTGCATCGGCTGGAGCCTGGAATTTATCTCCTTCCTCCAGGTACACATTACCTTAAGAGATGCCTAACACCCTCAGGAAATACATGCTCACAGGAGATAATAATGAAATAGTTTAGGATTAAAATCTCTGTAAAAAAAGACAACAAATAGAACAAACTTAGTTATTAAGCAGAATTAAGAAATCAGAAAGAACAAGAACAGAAACTAAGGATAATGAGTACCTTAAAAGAGATAAGAGATTATATGAGGAACATGAAGCAAGAATAAAAAAAGAATTAGAAAATGAGTCATTTAGAGTCACTGAGTATAAACATATAATGGTTGAAATAAAGCACATGGTAGATGAATCAAATGGAAGAATGTGAATAAGGCATAAAAATGAATTAATTGGCTGGGATATTTTGTCAAGGAATCCTTTCAGTAGGCATCACGACAGGACAGAGAAAGGCAAAACATAAAAGGATTGCTAAAAAAAATGAAGAATAGACATAAAAATGCCATAATATAATAGAGGTCATGAAAGTGAGAAAAAAATGAAATTATAGAAACAGATTATTTCCTACTGTAACAGAAGTCTGGAAGACCTCAAGTTGTAAATACTGTTAGAACGCCGTAAACTAAGAAAAAACGCACACTTAGATACATTGTAATGAAGTGTGAGACTATCAAAGACAATAAGTAGTTTTTAAAAACTTCCAGAGATAAAAAGCAACACTTGTAGTAGAAAGGAAACAAGGATCAGATTCATATCAAAGTTCTGTGAGAAAGGCAACGTTAAAGTGTTTAAAATGTTAAAAAACTTTAACATCTAATTAGAGTTCTATATTAAATAAACTATCAATTTAAATGCACAGTCTTAGATAAGCAAGGCTTCAGAAATTTTACCAACTACCCTTTTTAAGAATCTTCCTTGAGGAAACACTTAAAAAAAAAAAAAAAGTAGGTCCCTGAAGGCACTATTAGATGGGAAGTAAAGTTAAGATTACTGTTAAAATTAAAACAAAAACAAAAACAAAAACCAAAACCAAAACCAACGCAATCTTAAAAAGGGAGGGGGCGGGTACCTGGGTGACTCATGGTTGAGCATCTGTCTTGGGCTCAGGTGGTGATCCTGGAGTTCCGGGATCGACTCCCACAACGGGCTCACTACAGGGAGCCTGTTTCTCCCTCTGCCTGTGTCTCTCATGAATAAATAAATAAAATCTTTTTAAAAATCCAAAGTTATAATGATTTTTGAAACAATATCAACATGGCTGGGTGAGTAGAAGGAGTGGAAGAGTCAAGTGGGGACTGGAGCTATTATGTTACCACTTCATCAAGGAATGGGGTGGAAGGTGGAGCTTTAGTTATGGAGAAGCCTAAGAAACTGATAGGAGAAAATGAGCAAAATATGACAAATAATGAAATAAGAACGAAGATGGCTAGGAATCAAAAGGTAAAAATGTACAGATTGGATAAACAAAATTTAATACTTATACAAAAAACAGTAAAGTTAGAGGGATAGAAAAAGATGATGAGATCAGTACAAAGTAAAGGAAATATATATTAATAAAAAGCAATCATTTTTAAGAAAGGATAATAAGGGATCCCTGGGTGGCGCAGTGGTTTAGCGCCTGCCTTTGGCCCAGGGCGCGATCCTGGAGATCCGGGATCGAATCCCACTTCAGGCTCCCGGTGCATGGAGCCTGCTTCTCCCTCTGCCTGTGTCTCTGCCTCTCTCTCTCTCACTGTGTGCCTATCATAAAAAAAAAAAAAAGGATAATAAATATGTATATGTGTGCATTAAAAAATTACCTTGGGGAAATAAACAACTGAAGGAACTATGGGGAGAAATAGATGAATCAACAATTAGGAATGGATATATCAATTGGAAAAAATTAACAGGTGGTGGAGTTGAATGCATAATCGGTATAAATTACTTTCGTCAAATAGAGAACATACCTTCTCAAACCTCAACAATTTTTAGAGAAACATGATCACACATAATATAAACTCTGATTACACAAGTAGGAGAATAAGGAATCAATAACAAAAATAGCTGAGAAGTCTCATATGTTGGCAACTTGAGAAAATCTGAATACTTGAGGAAGAAATTATAAGGGAAATTTCAGGATAGAACAAATAGCACAGCTGTGACACAGGTAGTGCAGTTCTTAGAAGGAGATTTATAGCTTTAAATACATTTTCCTCAGAAAATAAGGAATAATAAAAACACATTCAATCAGCCTATACTCATGTTTTCATTCAAGTCATGGGTGACAATGTTGAAGGGGACTGAACCAAGACCAAGGGTCATAAGACTTCAAAGACCTCCCTCTGTTAAATCAATTTATTAATTGATAATCCTGGAGCAGGTATTCCATCATGACACAAAAACATTAAAACTCAGGCAATAGGGGTACCTAGGTGGCTCAGGAGTTGAGCATCTGCCTTTGGCCCACGTTGTGATCCTGGGCTTCTGGGATGGAGTCTCACATCGGGCTCCCTATAGGGAGCCTGCCTCTCCCTCCGCCTATGTCTCTGTCTCTCTCTCTTATGAACAAATAAATAAAATCTTAAAAAAAAACAACTCAAGCAATAATTCTTCTTATGACATAGTAAGGCATCATTGGTATCATTCTGTCAAGTGACCCTTAAATACAGATTTGTGCTATCTATAGCATTCTCTTTTATGTTCCAGGCAATTTTCAAAATAAAGGAGAAGGAGGAGCAAGAAAAGGAGAGGAAGAAAGGTGAGGAGAATTTCTAGGAAATGGTTATTTTGAATGCTTCCTGACTCCCAATGAATATCTCTTTATTTTAAAATTATTGAGCATTATTTATTTACTAATTTGTTCAAAATATTTCCTAAGCTGAACATCAAATTTATCAGCTTCTATAGTTCGTAGTACCGACTATCTCTCTTTTTGAACATTGCAACTGTTACCCATCCCCAGTCTGGCTTTCCTTATGTTTTCTACAATTCTTCTAAATTTCACAATTGAAAATCTCTGTGGCAGGTAGTAAGGTGCAAGCTAGGAGCACGGGTGAGAGTCACTGAAAATTAATCACACTAGACTCCTAAGATGATGATGCCTTTGGATAATTAGTTATGATCATGATAGGAAGAAAATCTGGGAACTATTTTTTTTCTTTCTTGATCCTGAAAGCTCAGTGATCAAGAAAGCCAATGGACAAGATCAAGATGTATGTTGGAAATTTAACCTGTTCAAGTAGAAAATAACTTTTTATGTTTTTTTTTGTTTTGTTTTGTTTTTTTACTTTTTATGTTTAATAAAACATTGTTCTTACTCTGCACATGTGATCATCTATTCCCATCGCTCATTGTCCTGTGTGTTCCCAACCAAGGGATATTTTCTTTCATTTATTGCATGAGCCCATATAAGATTGCTGAAGTTTAAACTTTTTGAAGATATGAAATGACAATGGTAGTGTAACAGCATATACAAGGCATTGGGCATCCATCCAGTAGAGAACAAAAACAAAACAAAACAAAACAAAAAAACAAAAAACAAAAAACTCTGCTCTTAGGACACTTACCTTGTACACAGACAGGGACAACACGGTGGAAGAAAGTCTCCTAAGCCTAGGAAGTTTAGAGTGAATATATTGTTCAAACTCAGAGGGGAAGCCTGGGTGGCTTAGAGGCTGAGTGTCTGCCTTTGGCCCAAGGTGTGATCCTGGAGTCCCGGGATCAAGTCCCACATCAGGCTCCCTGCATGTGGCCTGCTTCTTCCTCTGCCTGTGTCTCTGCCTCTCTCTGTGTGTGTCTCTCATAAATAAATAAAATCTTAAAAAAAAACCCAAACAAACCTGGATATTTTTGAGAGTAAGTTTGGGGGCACTACTAATAGTATGTTGGGACAATAGGACTGTTGAGGGTAAACCAGGATGTGTGGTCTCCCAACTTAGAGAGGATAGAATAGGTTTGTATAATAAGCCATGACAACAGATGGTACCATTTCTTGGAACCTACATGTGCTAAGCACCCTAACAAGCACTGGGCACATCATTTCTTTTACAGTCCTGTGAGATGGATTATTGAAGCTTTTAGAGGTTCCCAAGTTGTTAGCACAGGAGTGAGATTTGAACCCATTGAAATCCAAAGCCAGTGCTGGTAATCAGTGTGCCTCTCATCGTGGCTGTAAGTGTGTGCCGTAAGTCCCCTAAGTGAGAGATTCTCTAGAAGCTTGAAAGAAGAAGCTTCAGGACATTTAGGGAAACTGATATTTTATATTTTACAGGATGACTAGTCATCTTCTAAAAGGCATTATACCAAAACCAAACCAATCTCTGTTTTGTGGCACTCAACAGAGTCAACTGAAATAATGTGAACAAGATGAAAATGTGAATAAGCCCAAGAAGGGATGAAAGCCATGGAGGCTGGGTTGGTGACAAATGACTCTGTGAGGTCAGGGACATTTACAGAGACCGTACAATTTTTTTGTGTCCATGTCATGAACAGTGGCCATTATACCTTTTCATGTAGCTTTGGCCACTACCATTAGTCTTAGAACAGGATAGTCTTATTAGTCTTAACCCGTATTTTTAATGTTTGCACATTTTTGATAAGCAACCAGTTTCTAAAAGATGTTGACAGACTCAGAGGATTGAAATAATTTCATTACACTACTTTCCAATTGTCCACCTGTCAGCCCTCACATCATTTGTCCAGGGCACTTGCTATATACTATGAACTCTTTGGGGCTAATGATGTAAAAAGAATTTGAACTTTCAACAGTAAATAATCTGCTAGATAGCGGCAGCTGGCTGGATAGAAACCATCTCTGGTGCCATGAACATCTTCCATCCTGCCAAACATTTTTGTCCTGTGGCACACCATCCAGAACTCACTTTATATCCTGGAAACGTTCCCTGACTAAGCACTTTTGGTCCCAATATTCTTATCTCTCATGTGGCAAATGTGTTTCCCTACTAATGTGTGTTTATATGTACATATGTATAAAAATGAGGATTTGGCAAGAAATGGAAATGGACTTATATAGATAGACTGCCTTTGTTAGTGCTAATATTTATCCATCCATCTTGCCTCACTCTGGATTACTGGGACTCTGTATGTAGAGACAATCCCTATCTCAAACTATAAACAACATCTTAGCACTTATTATATAGTGTGATGGAGCTAACAGTACCTCAATAAATGCTCCCAGAACATTATGACTTTCCAATCTCTGTTTTGTGGCACTCAACATAGAGTCAACTGAAATAATTGTACTGCATTTGCAATGAAGCACTCAGAAAAAGGGATGAGTTGGAATGCATGCTATGACACAGTTTTATACAGCAAGGTACATGTCACTGTAACTTTTCTCTTTGCTAAATTTAAAATGGCCCCAAGAGGTGATTTCACTAGGTCACAAAACTCTTCTTTCTTTTTAAATAAATACAGTTTCTTTTCCAGTAGATAAGAAAGGAAATATATTGGCTTCAGGTTATGTGAGGTGAGGAAATCGGGGGAGGCTATCCTATTTGAAAGGATAAGAATGTGCACAATGAAAATAGTTAGAGAGCCCAGGTTCTGGTTGGCACCACTTTTATCTAGTGTATGATAGCAGGAAACTGGGTGAATTAAAATCTTTTTCAGGTGGATTGGAAAGGTGCATTCTCATTACTTCCCTCAGATCATTGGAGGTTCTATTTATTTTCTGGATTTTTCCACTTGCTACTTATTTCTAGTTTCCAAGTTTTTCCTCCCTAGGTGGTGGTCAGTAACCAAGGAATTCCTTAACTCTGGCAAGTGGAATTATTTTTTGAATTATCAATATCATAATTGTTATTACAACTTTAAAGATATTCCTTTCCAGATACTTTGACTATTACAACAGGGCCCCTCATTGTTAAAACTCGTGACTTTGGGTTTCAATCCCAAATAAGATATTAGGTCAGTTGACTCAGAAGGAGAACTCCTCCTGGAGTCTTTAGTGACTGTAGGGGAAATAAGATAGAACAAAAGAAAAAAAAAAAAAAACTCAACAAGTCCATAACCATAGAAGAACCCTCCAATGTCTTGTGTTGGTATTTCAATGTAGCATAAAGTTAAGTTATAGTTGTTAAAATCCAATTGCATTGCCAGGTGTGGTTAATACCCTACCTATCTATGAGGTTGGAGAAGTTTCCCTCAGTGGAAAAGTTCGTAATCATATTTAGCTACTCCACCATTCAGCCCTTGAGTAATTATTTTGTAAGCACACACATATCATCATCATCCTCATTTCTCTAGTACTTATTAACTTGTGGCATGACAATAATAATTTGAAAATCTTTGCAGTCTTATGTAATGACTAATCTAGGATCTGAAGATATTTCTAATTAGTATTTTCCATGAACCTTTTAAAAAAGAGAAATTTGACTACTTTCTTTATCTACAGCCCTGCAGCTGCATCAATTCCTTTTTTGAGAAGTGAATGCTGAGTTCATTTAGATCTCCTGGAAAAATAGATCTTTCATGGGCAAAGCTAACATCCCATCATTGACATTGCGAAAACCCATTAAATTTCAGATTTCAAGGAAGGAAGTATATTCTTTTTATTGCATATATAAGTGGGAAAACTAATCTTTTTTAAATTAAGATTTATTTATTTATTTTACGGAGAATGAGAGAGAGAGAAAGAGGGAGACAGAGAGACAGACAGAGGGCACAAGCAGGCAGAGGGAGAGGGACAAGCAGGCTCCCCGCCAAGCAGAAATCCCAATGTAGGGCTCAATCGCAGGACCCTGGGAATCATGACCTGAGCTTAACTGACTGAGCCACCCAGGCACCCTGAGAACTAATCTTATAGAGTTTTTAAAAATAATTTTCCTATTTTAGGCATCCTTTGGGACTACATATTCTCTTATATGAGTTCTAAATCTAGTATTATTCAAAATATTGCAATAATACAATTTTTCATGTATGTTGGATTAGTGGGTATGGCATTAACTTCACCACTTTGGTAGGTATGGAATAATAAGACCGATTACCCTGAGATATGCCTCATTATTCTAAGTTAGTTGTTTTAAGCATCTTTCCTCCCAGGGAGACTGGGGTTTAGGGTCCTGAAGTCTAGCATACGATTCCCCTACCTGGCCCAGCTCTCTGAAACAGAAGCTGTGTTTGTCTTTTTTGTCATCAGCATGATTTAGTACTGCGACCTCAGTCAAGGTGTGGTCTTGCCAGACAGTAAACATATAAAAAGAATATAACTTCCTTCAGGCAGTAAAAGAGATTAGTTGAAGGAAGTTGGTGGTGACCAGGATAGAGCTGGAGACTGAAATCAAAAAATTTGTTTGCAAAGGTCTAGAAACAATCTACTGTTTTCATTATAAGAGGGCTCAACATGCAGTTCTATGGTCCTGGGAAAATCATTTTGGGTGCATATGGGGCTCCAGGTTCTCCATTTTACTCCTCATCTGTTAGAGATACAAAACTTTTCTCTTCATAGGTGAGTAGATTTCCAATTCCTAGAAGGAATTGAATAAGTAAATTAAGAATTGAATAAGTAAAACTACCTTTAGAAATTCATATATTTATCTTGAGTGTAAGGACGATTTGCCACCATTGAGAGAATCTATGTTTCTGGTATCCAAAGTGTATGTAATACTTCAGAGAATTTGATATTCAGAGCATTTGACCAATGTATCTTATGTTGAAAATTTTAAGAGTGTGGTTTAACAATGGATTCTAGACTTGATATTGAAATGCATGAAAGAATAGAACTAAGTTCTAAAGCACTGGTTATAAATTGCTTATAAGATTTCTAAGTTGAAGGACACTGGGCTGGCTCAGTTGGAAAAGTATGCGACTCTTGCTTTTGAGTTTGAGCCCCACATTGGGTGTAGAAATTGTTAAAGAAATTAAAAAAAATAAATAAACCTAAAAAAAAAGGTTTGTAAATGGAACTTAAAGCTTATGGAATATTGGGGCTTTGCATTTATAAATTTACAAATTTGCATATTAGTTTTAAAAAATATAGTGACTATAAATCATGGTCTCTGTAAACAAAAAGCCCCCCTCTAACATCTAAACACTCATGGTGATGCTTTGTGCTGGTGCAGATATATAAGTCCTGTCTGTTTAGAAAATGCTGCCTTCCTTCTCCTAGCCCTGCCGTGTCATCTTCTTTGGAAGCCTTTCCTGATATACCTGTACCAGGTAGAGCCAACCACTCCCTCCCACAGGTCCAACTTCACCCTGCCTCTAATGACTTAGTTTTTGAACTGTATTATTACAATTCTTTATTGTAATACTTCTACTACTTCTACTACTCATGCTACCCAGAAGTAAAGTATTTATTTATATTCCTACCTCTGCTACCTACCAAAGTTCATGTTTTGTTTTCGTCATTGTGCTAGGCTCTCTAAGGTGTTATACGGACTCTCTGAAATGTTCTAGAGTATTGTTCTACAGCCCAGGGAGCTTCACATTTTAATTCAGGAGCTAAGCCAGCTCTGTATGAAGCACCCTTGAACAAGAGTACTGTCTAGTTCCTGGAGGCTTTTATTTGCTAGCTCAGAGTGGGTCCCAGAAATCCATATGTGTGAGGAATTGCCAGAGGATTACAATGTGCAGCCAGGTTGGCTATTGTGGGATTAGAGGACAGAGGTTATAATTGGGGAAATTAGTTTAAAGGCACTAGATTATTTAAAATTGATATTCAAAAGCCTGACTTAGTATAAAGGTAACGAATAGAGCAAGAAAATGATTGTTGTTTTGAGTGCAGAGCTATCACCTGCACTAACAACCTAATTTAGTGCCTCTCCTAATGGGTATCAAGGCCCATGAGTACCTGAACACAGTGGAAACCCTGGCTTCAGTAGAGAAAATGAATGCAAGTCTTCCTTTCTCTGCACTGGGAAAATGTCTAGAAAACTAACAAGGAGCCTGGGGTGAGGGCCAGAAAGCAGCAGATCCTGGAAAGACCTTGGCTCAGAGAACTGCAAGGATCTTTGTGTCAACCACAGCTCCTTGGATTGTATGGAGTCCCCTTGTTCTCCATGAGACCAAGAGAGAGCTGCACAGGTGGGAATGGGTCCTCACTGTCCTGAGTCAGATGAGGGACCTCAGCAAAGACAGGCAGATTTTTTGTTTTTACATATGTGACTTAAAGGGGGCCTTTACCTTTCATTCCCTGTGAGGATACGGCCTTTGCTCCACCCTCTGTCCTCCACTGAAGCACATTTCTGTCCACACAGAAGTCCCTCTGAATATCAGGGAGGGCAAGATTGGGCAGAAGTAGTACATTCCAAGCCTAGAGGGGAAAAAAAGTGATGGAAGAGATATTTAAGATAAAATATTAAATTAAAAAGACTACTTAACTAACTATACCTGAAGACATGATTTCCTAACTAAACAACTGAGGAATTACAGATGAGGTGGTTACACTTGAGACTCTAAGAGCTAGAATCTGGTCAAGTGGACAAAATATCTCAAAACAGAACATAATTATAAAGAGACAGAAATAATGAGGAAAAAAAGAATTTTTGTGGGGAAAACTGTCCGCCTTTAAGAATGAAACACTACATCTTTGTGTGGTAAATATTGGGTAGCTTGTTTTCAAAAAAACAGAAAATTATGACAGATAACTATTAACAGAATAAAAAAGTTATGGTAAGATTTACAAATTAATTAAAGGAAAAAGAAGAATTAGCAATGATCAAACTAACAAAACCAAGGAAATTTTCTTCTAAAAACTGTAACCATAATTTGAAACATTTACATTTATATGTGTGTGTATATATGTATATATATGTACATATATACATATACAAGTATATTAGCCAGTATTGTATATGCAAATAAACGGGATCCTCTCATTAAAGATGATGTTTGTTGTGTTATAATATATACACACTTACCACTCTTTATAATAATCACACTTAAATGAATACAGAAAACTTGAAAATAAGGGTGAGAATAGAATAATTTAAAAAGGCAATAGAAAACAAAATAAAGGGATGCCTGGGTGGCTCAGTGGTTGAGCGTTTGCCTTTGGCTCAGGGCATGATCCCAGAGTCCCAGGATCAAGTCCCACATCAGGCTCCCTGCATGGAGCCTGCTTCTCCCTCTGCCTGTGTCTCTGCCTCTCTATCTCTGTGTCTCTCATGAATAGATAAATAGATCTTTAAAAAAGAAATCAAAATAAAACTAACAAAACACCTACCAAAACACCCTGAAAAGTAGAAAATGGGAAAGGCAATATATGAATATATAATTAATAGTATTGTATATTCAAATAATGATTTTGCATCAGATTAAGTATTGATGAGAACAGAGGAATATTTAGTAATCATAAAAGGAAAGCATAATAATTTCATACCTCTATGGTCAAAAACATAGCATCTAAGTACACAAAACCAAAACCATGCAGGATTTTAAATATATATATATATATATATATATATATATATATATATATATTTATTTATTTATGAAAGGAAATTTTGATATATGTTTTTCAAAGATGGGCAGATCCAGCAGACAAACAATAAGCAAGGCTTGGAGTCATTGAATAATATAATCAATAAACAAAAAATAGATGTGAACACAATCTTACATCTTCCAAATAGAAGCTGCAGTTTCTTGGTATGACTTTCACACAGAAAAGAGTTCATTATTTAGCCACGAAGAAAAACTTAATAAATAGATATTTTCAGACCACAGGTCTTTTGAGAAATTACCAAAAACACCTCACTCCTTGAATTTCAGAAAACATTCCCATAAAATCTTTGGCTCAATAGAATAAAAAGGGAAATCTAGGTAGCAATAAGAATAAAACTTTATACCAAATGTGATAGGGCAGACACAGCTGACCTCAAAACATCTTATAGCTTAGATTATTTTGTTATTAAGGAATGAATAAATACTAACAATAAAGGAAGTAAGGGAAAAAAAAACCAAAGAGACTAGAAAGAGAGAATGATCAAAAATCAAAGCTGAATTTAATGGAATAAAAAATGCACAACAAGGGGCACCTGAGCAGCTCAGTTGGTTAAATGTCTGCCTTTGGCTCAGGTCGTGAAGCCTGGGTCCTGGGATCGAGCCCCAAACTGGGCTCTACAGTCAGCTAGGGGGTCTGCTTCTCCTTCTCACTCTGCCCCTGCTTCCCACTCATGCTCGCTCTCTCTCTCTCAAATAAGTAAATAAAATCTTTAAAAAAATGCACAACAAAAAGTTCCAGATAGGATAATTTAACTCAGAATTTTTTTTCCTGAAAGATCAATAAAATGCAACTTCCAAAGGATCTTGATTCATGAAAAATGAAAGGTCAAAAGCAAAAACTGGACACACTTTGACAGACCATTTGTTATACATTCTCAGTTTGAATAGATGAACTAAAAAGAGGGAACCAAAATGAAGTGCATTTCCTGGCCTAAGAGTTAGTAGATGCTAGACTGAGGGAGGGCATTTAAAATAGGAGATAGAGGAATTCTGCTACTGATAAGCATCCTTCTTAAAGACTTTTTTTAAATCTTATATATGATAATTTATTGACAAATGCTAAATTTTAAAGTATCTTTAAACTTGAAAAATGGGGGAGCCAATTTATTTGTTTATAGTTATGACATTTGGTATAATAGTTATTGGTGTGTTTCACATTCAAGGTGTTGAATATAACCTGGGCAATCCATGATGGAATGTGATTAATGTCATTCATAACCCACATTTTAATAATTTCCTTTTATTGTGTGTTTACATTTGGAAATATTGCTGTATTGGGAGAGAAGACTAGTATCAATCAAAATAGACAGCTGTAAAATGTTTAGCAGTATGATGAAGAATTACATACATGGATTTCTCCGATTTTAAACAATGGTAACAACATAACTTGAAACTAGATAAATGTGCATCTTAGCAGAGTTCAAAGAAGCACTTTGAAGATGTTTCTATGAGAAACAAGAATGACTTTGCGTAATTGGAAATAGAATTTAGGAAAAGAGTTGAAAAGTCTTGATTCCAGTATTTTCCATGCTTTTACACCTCTTTTATGAAATACTCCACAAAGTTGTCATTACATGAGAAAATGAAACAAAAAAATATTAAAAAGTTTTTTAAAAAACATAGATATATATACAGTAATAAATTTTTTTATCCATAGTATTATGACATTCACCATCTTATTTGATCTTTTTAAAAATACTGGAAGCATAGAGGGTGTACTTTTCCTTATTGTATACATGAGATCTAAGATTCAAATACAGATCTTCGTCCACTTACAATGGGGTGTTGTCCCAATAAACTCATCATAAGATATTGTAAGTCAAAAAGTGCATATAATACACCTAACCTACCAAACATCATGGATTAGCCGAGTCTACCTTAAGCTTGCTCAGGTTACATTTGTCTACTGTTAGGAAAAATCATTGGAATACAAAGCCTGTTGTATAAGAAAATGTTGAACAATTCATGTAATGTATGGATACTGTACTGAAGCAACAAACAGAATGGCTATCTGGGGACAGAATGGTTGTCAGTGTGTCAGCTGTTGACCCTTATGGTCGCATGGCTGATTAGGAGCTGCTGCCACCACCCAGTTTTATGAGAGAGCATCGTACTGGCTATTGCTAGCCTTGGAAAAGATCCAAATTTGAAATTCCAGGTATGGTTTCTACTGAATGCATATTGCTTTCACATCATTGTACAGTAAAAAAAAAAAAAATGTAAGTTGAACCATTATAAATGAAGGACTGTCTGTGAAATGAGTTGATAAAGATACTTTGGCAAATGGATGGCACCTGAAGATTCTAGACCAGCAGTCCCCTCCTGATACAGTGCTCTGCAGGAGAAGGCGGGGAATAAAGGCTGATTTTATTTAATCTCATTCCATCTATTGATCTCTAATCTGTTAGCTTTTAGCATTTTATGTATAAATAGATCTTGGTCATCTTAAGGGCAGGTGAAATAGTCTCCAGAATGATGATTGAGGAGTGTGTATATGTGTGTGTGTGTGTGTGTGTGTGTGCGTTAAAGAGCCTTTTTATATAGCATAGCATAGCTGGGAGAAATCCAAGCCAAATAAAGTGAAAGTTGAAGGTGTAAGGACATGTTTCCTTACTGTTCTGGGCAGTAGCCTCAATTTCCACAGAATGACGTGGGGCCCTTCTCATCTGAGTCATTCGAAACTGCCCTAGACAAAACACTCAGAGTCCCAGCCTAGGCAATAAGCTTGCATTGGCAAGAGGTAGGACTAACCTATTTCTCCAATTCTTATTTTGACATTACAGTGAATATACAATCTTTATTTTAAACACACACACACACATACACACACAATTGTTACATTATTTTTCCATGTGGCTAAGGAGTCACTGTTCACTACTTTCATCTGGCCTTCATTAATGAGGTAGTTCAATTAGATAAATTACGTGTTGCTAAGTTTCTGATCTTTAAAGCTTCTCTAACTTATGCTTTCTGCATATGTGTTTTGAGGATAAGGATACAGCTTTTCTCCCAAGTATTTCAAGAAGGGGCAAGTTTACTTCAAGAGAGATTTTTTTTGAGAAATTTTTATATTAGATATTATATTAGATATTTATAATTAGATTAATTAATTAGATTTTATATTAGATATTTCCAATTCCTAGTTGGATTTCTAGCAGCTCTTAAGGATGGTCACTAAGTTCTTGCTGTCAGATTCACAACTCTATTATTTAAAATTATTTCTTACTTTTGTGTTAAAATTCAATTTATCATTTTAAAATGTATGGTTCATTATTATTTGAATGCACAATTCAATGGCACTTAGTGTATTTACAATGTGCAGCCACCAGCTCTCTCTAATACACCCTGGGCACACTAAACAATAACTTAACTCTTCCTTTCCCCCAACCCTTTGGTTTATGTCCTTATGGATTTGCCTAGTCTGGATATATCATGTGTGATAGATAATTTTATATGTCAATTTCACTGGGCCACAAGGAACCCAGTTATTTACTTAAGCATTATCTTAGGTGTTTCTGTGAGGGTAGTGGATGAGGTTAACATTTAAATTAGTAGAATGTATAAAGCAGATTGCTCTTCCTAATGTGGGTTGGCCTCATCTGATTCGTTGAAGGCCTAAAGAGACCAAAAACTGACTTCTTCCTGTCTGATGGTCTTCGAACTGGGACCTTGACATTTTTCCTCCTTTTGGACTTGAACTGAAACATTAGCTCTTCTTGGTCTGGAGCCTAACAGACTTTGGATTGAAATTAAACTTGGCTCTCCTGAGTGTCCAGCTTCCTGATTCATCTGCAAATCTTGCCAGCCTCCAAAATCTCATGAGCCATTTTTTTTCATAATAAATCTTGTTTTCTGTGTATATCTCCTATTGAAACTATTTCTCTCGGGAACCCTGATTAATATAACATATAATGGGAATCATATAATGTGAGGCCTTTTGTATCTGGCTTTTTATTTTTATTTTTTTAAAGATTTTTTTATTCATGAGAGACAGAGAGAGAGAGAGGGAGAGAGGCAGAGACATAGGCAGAGAGAGGAGAAGCAGGTAACATGCAGGAAGCCGGAAGTGGGACTTGATCCCAGTATTCCGGGATCACACCCTGAGCCAAAGGCAGACACTCCACCGCTGAGCCACGCAGGCATCCCAATGTCTGACTTTTTTTACTTAGCATAATGTGTTTGAGGTTCATCTAAGGGTAATATGTATCAGTAGTCTGTTCCTTTTCATAGCTGAATATTATCCCATTGTATGTATTCACCACAATTTATTTATCCATTCATCCATTGAAGAATATTGGGGTTGTTTCAAACTTTTGGCTACTATGAATAATGCTGCTATTTTTGTGTACAATTTTAAGTATGGGCATAGGTTTAATTTCCCTTGGGTATATACCTAAAAGTGGAATTGTTGGGTCATATGTTAATTTTATGTTTAAATGTTTGAATAATCACTAACATGTTTTCCACAGTGGCTACACAATTTTACATTGTGAGCTGCAATGTGTGAGGGTTCCTATTTCTCCACATCTTTGCCAAAATTGTGATTTTCCATTTTCTTCATTAAAGTCAACCTAGTGGGGGGGCACCTGTGGCCCAGTTGGTTAAGCATCTGCCAGATATCCTTGTCTTAGGGCAGATATAGATCTGCCTTCAGCTCAGGTCATGATCCTGAGGTCCTGGGATTGAGCCCTGCATCAAGCTCCCTGCTCAGCGAAGAGGCTGCTTCTCCCTTTCCCTCTGCCTTTCTCCCCTGCTCATGCTTTCTCTAGCACTCTTTCTCTCTCACATGCATAAATAAAATCTTTAAAAATAAAAATAAAACCAACCAAGTGGATGTAAAGTGGTATCTCATTGCGGTTTTGATTTGTGTTTCCTTAACAATAAATGATGCTGAATATCTTTTTGTGTGATTGTTGGTTATTTGTAAAGATTCAGTTTTAGATATGTTTATTCAATTCCTTTGCTCCATTAAAAATATTTTATTTATGTATTTGACATAGAAAAGAGCACAACAGGGGGAGCAGCACAGGAAGAAGGAGAGGGAAAATCCGGCTCCCCATTGAGCAAAGAGCCTGATGCAGGGCTTGATCCCAAGGCAGACACGTAACCAACCAAGAAATCCAGACAACTTCCTTTTGCTCCATTTTAAATTATGTTATTTGTTGCTGTGCTGTATGTGTTCTTTATGTATTCTGTATACTAGCCCTGCATCAGATATCTTGTTTGTCAATATTTCCCCTTTCTGTAGATTTCCTTTTTATTTTTATTAATAACATAATTTGTAGCACAGAATTCTTAATTTAATGAAGTCCAGTTTCTCTATTTTCTGTTGTTCATGCTTGTGGAGTCATACTAAGAATTCGTTGCCAAATGTGAAGTCATGAAGATATTCTCCTACATTTTCTTCTAAGAGTTTTATAGTTTTAGCTCTTATATTTAAGTCAAAATGGTTTGAGTTAATTTTTGTATCTGGTATTTTCTATATGACAGAGGTCTCACTTCACAGTCTGAATGTAGTTATTCAATTGTCCTAGCACCATCTGTTGAAGGGTGCTTTACCCATTAAGTGATCTTGGCACCATTGTTGAAAATCAGTGGCTATGGGTATTTGCACGTTTTTCTGAACTCTTAGGTCTATTTATTCTCCATATGTCTGTTCTAATAACAGTACCACATTATTCTGATTACTATAGCTTTATAGTAAGTTTTGAAATTGGAAAGTATGAGTTATATTACTTTATTTTCCTTTTCAAAATTGTTTTGGCTATTTGTGGCCATTTGTGATTCTATATGGATTTGAGAATCAGGTTTTCCATTCCTGCAAAGAAGGCCATTGGAATTTTAATAGGGATTGCATTGAATCTATAGATTGCCTTGGACACTATAACTATTTTAGCAATAACTATTGCCATATTAACAATATTAGATCTTCTAGTCCATAAACATAAGTCTTTCAGTGTGTTTAGGTTTTCTTTAGCTTCTGTCAGCACTATGTTCTGATTTTCGGTAAACAAGTCTTTCATCTGCTTGGTTAAATTTATTCTTAGGATGCTATTGTTAATGGAATTGTTTTATTAATTTGCTTTCTGGATTGTTTATTTCTGGTGTATACAGCCATAAATCTGTTTGTGTGTTTATCTTATATTCTGCAATTTTGCTAACTTCGTTTCTTTTCTTTAGCCTTTTTTTGTGTGTGTGTGTGTGTGGACTCTGGAATTTTCTGTATACAAGATTGTGTCATCTGTGAATAGGATTAGTTTTACTTTATATTTTCCAATTTAGATGTCTTTCATTTTTTTCTTGCCTCATTTCTCTGGCCAGAGCTTCTGGTACCATCATGAATACCAATGGTGAAAGCAGATATCCTTGTCTTAGGGCAGAAATTTTAGGTCTATTGCCATTCAGTATGATGCTAGCTGATTCTTTTTCCTCAATGTCCTAATATCATGTGAAGGAGTTCTTTTCTATTTCTAGTGTGGTGAGTGTTTCTGTCATGAGAATGTATTGAATATTGTCAAATGCTTTTTTTTGTATCTGCTGAGATGATCCACTTTTGCATTCCTAGAATGAATTTAGAAAGTATTTTTCTATATTATATATTCTAAAATTATTTCTTCAAATATTTTGCCTTTCTGTCTCTCTTTTCCTTCTGGGACCTCCATCATGCATGTGTTTGAGAGTAGGCCATGGAACCTTCTAGTGTTGTCTTTTTTTTTTTTTTTCTGCTCTTTAGATTGGGAAATTTCATTTTCAATCAAATTGTCTTTAAGTTCACCCATTCTTTCTTCTGCCTGTCTGAATCTGCTGTTGAACACTTCTAGTAATTTAAAAAATATTTTAGCTGTTATTTTCAGCTACAGAATTTTTACTTTGTTCTTTTTTATAATTCCTATCTTTGTATTGATATTACTGATTCATTCATTCATGTTTGTCTTCAGATTGTACAAATCTCTTGTCTTTTACTGACTCATTTATATATTGTTATCCTGACTTAATTTATTCTTTGTTCGTAGTTTCTTTCAGTTCTTTGAGCATATCTAAGACAGTTGATTTCATGCCATTGTCTAGTAAGTCTAATGTTTGTGATGATTTTGTAAATTTCTCTTTTTTCCTATGAATGGGCCATACTTTTCTGCTTCTCTGTATGCTTTGTAATTGTTTTGTTAAGATGCAGAAGTCTGAATATTATGATGTGGTTACTCTAGAAATCAGATTTATCTCCTCTGTAGACGTTGCTGTCGTTATTTGATGAAAGCTGGAGATGTCTCTTTTTTTAGTGACTTTTCCAATCTGTTATTACAAAAACTATATTCTTTGTCATATGTGGTCACTTGAGTGTCTGTTGTGTTATCACCGCAGTTAGTCAATGACCTCACAGAGATTTCCCTAAGTGTCTAGGTCCAATAAGAATGAAAATCTTAAAAATGCTGTTTTTAAATTTTCTCTGACCAGTATGATTGGAGAATACACTTCAGTCTGCATGGCTTGATATATCAAGCCATCAAAAGCAATGGTCAGAATGGCTAATCTCTATTTTTGGAATACAAAGTGCTTATTGCCCAAACTGGCACTGGCTAACCACACAAGGATCATGGGTAGCATTCCTGCCTCCCATAGGGCTTGAGGATGGGGGATGTTGTCACCAAGTGAAACACAAACATACACCCCCAGACACACACACACACACACACACACACACACAACAATGAAAATTTTCAGCTTCTTTCTACCTCAAACACTCCCCTGGATATTACAAGTGTTTGTCTAGACTACAGCATTCCACAGTTGTTCCAGATTGTTCTTGCTAGCTCAAAAGTTTTTTTGATGGAAAGACCAATTCCTGAAGCTTCTTATTCAGGAAGCTTTTTCTTTTTTCTTTTTTCTTTTTTTTTTTTTTTTTTGTGATGTAACTCCTCCTTTGCTGCTTCTGTTCTTCTCTTGATAAAGAAGAATTCAAAGCAATATTTAGACAACTTAGCCAAAATCACTGTGTAAAGTCTTGGTAGAAATGACTCATTCGCTAATTTTCCTACTTTGTCGCTATGAACCATAGAATAATAAGTGGGCATCTGGAAAATATATCAGAATTTTAAAACAGCCAATGTGGATAAGCCATTCCTCTGCATTCTGGAACCTCCTGGGGACAGTAGAGAAATATGGTGTTTTTGAGGGCTATTGTGAGCGGTGTGTTTGTTTTTATAATTAGTTATATTAATTCCAGAAGAAAAGATCATTATTTAAGACATTACACATTGTAAAAAGAAAGGAAAATTTAAAATTATTATTATTGTGGGAAACAACCTCATATCCATGAGTAATCAGTTTGGGATAAATTTATAGTATGAGCTGTATGCCATTATGAAATATCTTTTAGAACAGCTCAACCAAGGTATCTTAGAAGCTTGGGAAAGTACAAGTAATGACTTAGTATGAGGCTTTTCTTTTCCAAAGCAATGCTTTTCTTTCCTGGGGCACATGTCCAACTCAGCAAGCTTCTTGAGAGGAGGAGGTAATATCATACAAATGAAATTATAATTGTCTTTAGTAAAACACACCTACTTCTTGGAACTTCCAATTCTTTGGAAATGACTACCAAAAATGGATATTCAGTTTTTCCTAAATTTTTAGTAAGGGAAATATTAACAAAACATATATTTCTACTATGTAATGCTAATAGCTCTCCACAATGTAAACTGCTTTATTTTTAAATTTTATTAGCAGTTCCTGATCTAGGCCTAATAGAAAATGAATTTTAAAAGTCTCATCAGAGAGGGGAATTTATAGATCACTGAGTCAAACTCTTTGTTTTTTTTTTTTTAAATCTTTTTTTTATTTTTATTTATGATAGTCACACAGAGAGAGAGAGAGAGAGAGAGAGAGAGAGTGGCAGAGACACAGGCAGAGGGAGAAGCAGGCTCCATGCACCGGGAGCCCGCCATGGGATTCGATCCCGGGTCTCCAGGATCGTGCCCTGGGCCAAAGGCAGGCGCTAAACCGCTGCACCACCCAGGGATCCCAAACTCTTTGGTTTTATAATGAGACCTAAAAATGCTAATTGAGCAAGAATCCAATTTTGTGTTTTGTTTAGTAAGAACAATTTGCTTCCAAGGCCATTCTGATTTTAATTATAAAGTTTATTGTATATTTTAATATATCAAAATCATGAGTGTTTTCTATAAAATTTCTATAAATTGTAATTTACTCCTAAATTTAGTTTTTTTTTCTTCCCGACCAATTTGGATATATATTTAGATCTTAAAAACTTGCTTAGATCCACAATAAATGTGGTGATTATAATCTGAAAATAGTAACAGTAATAAGCATAGAAAAAGTAAAAGAATAATGTCAGACAGGTTTTGCTGGCAGATGAGAGGTGATTTTTGAATATTTGACATAATATAGAGTCTCACTGTGTACAAACAACCTGATAATTTTGTTAAAATTTCATAACCTAGTCAGCATTTTAGAGGAAAGACATTTTGATAAAAGCCACATTGTATAGCCTTTAGCTTCTGTATTCATTAACTCTTTTGAGAAGCAAATGTTTCATGTAAGGAGGAATGTTTCTGAGGCAGTTATGCATTTCACATGTATGTCTCAATGAATCCTGTGGTGTGAAACATTTTATGCAACTTGACAAAAATTATATTCACTATAGTCAAAAATATTAAAATATAAAAACTCATTTCAGGTATGTATAGATAGTTGTCTACTCAGTTCTGTGCCATTTGGAATGTTCACAAAATTTTATGAATTGGAGAACTTTGGTGGCTCAGTGGTTGAGCACCAGCCTTCGGCTCAGGGTGTGATCCTGGGGTCCTGGGATCAAGTTCCGCATTGGGCTCCTGGGAGGAGCCTGTTTCTCCCTCTGCCTATGTCTCTGCCTCTCTCTCTCTCTGTGTGTGTCTCTCATGAATAAATAAATAAAATCTTTAAGAAAATTTGTGAAGAGATAATTATACAGATGCAAACATACACGTATAAATGTACAGGATGTGTATGTCTGTGTATACAAACACATATGTTTATATTTTACATTTCCTTTTCACAGTATGAGGGAAATAGAAACTTTACTTAAAGCAAACCATGGCTTTTGATATCTCTTTAAAGATTTTGCTGGCCAGAGTGCCATGAACATCTGCTACATGCTGAATAGTTCTGATGGTGTTAACTGAGAAGGGGGAATCATTTCACTGGAAACTATAATTCTCAGCTTCAATACTAACTTTCTAGCTATTGCAAATGTATTTCGTTGTCACTTTAAATATTCTGGGTGATAGGCAGGCTCAGCAATAACAGATTTGTAGAGTGTACTGCAGTTCATTCTCTGAGAGCTTCTATCTTTTTCTTTTGAGAGAAGAATAGGAGTCCTAACCTTACTCTAGGAGGTGTCAACATTTTATTTGGGTTTGCATCATCTTGGAAACCTTTTTCTCTCTCTTTGTTTTGTAATTTCTTTGTGAATTTCCTCTTTTTTTGCATGTTGATGTTCAAGATGGAAGCCAGAGGCTGGCCCCAGAAGCCTCAGTGGGATCTGTGCTCAGGAATGTGCACAGCTGTGGGCACCTGGGCAGCTACATGGAGAGGATTTTGCAGTTGCTCAGTTTGTGATACAATGAACACACGAAATATTCCAGTCAGAAACTAAGATCGCTTTAATGAAAATTTATAGGGGGAAGGAAAACAAGTGAGAGTAGATTATTAATCCAATTAAAACCAGGGGGAACTTTGTTCCTTATCTTCAAATAGTTGTTTCTAAGCACACCATAGTGTGACTTTTTCCTTTGCTCTAACGTGGCATAAGGATGCATTTTCGATTTGTGTGCACCATGAGGTGCCAGAGATTACTGAGGTAGTTTGTGGAATGCATGTTTCTCCAAGCTTCGTAGGTTCACTTTGGAGCAATTTTGCTGGAAAATTGAAGATCCTAAAGGAGCTCTTGAGGTCTCTTCTTAGAACTTTTATGAAGTGATAAGTGAGTTTCAATAAAGAGTCAAACTGGAATGGGGACTCGTGACAAGTGGTGGAGGAATGGGTACTAGAGGAAAATCTTCTTCTCTCTAGCTGTTTCCTTTTCTCCTTTGTCTTAGCTCTCTTTTGTTTCTTTTTTACATTTTCTTTTCTTTTCCTTTCTTTTCTTTCGCTATCTTTTCTCCTCTCACATTTTGGAGTGTAGCCTGTTTCTCCCATCTACGGGTCCACTGACCCCTTTCCCAAAGCATTTGTGTTACATGTATGAATTCATTACTTTTAGAGATCAACCCTAAATTCTAATATAAGTTGAATGTGAACAAGAGAAAGATGCTGAAATTGTGCTTTAAAAAAGAACAATGTTTTCTATTTCATCAGAGAATCTGGCAATTGTTATGAATTGTGGAACAATAGGATTTATGAAGTGGTTTCACAAAGGCAAAGCAAGCCCAGAGCCAGGATCCAGAGCTAAGGAGGAATAGGTGTTGGGGAACTTTCATGACCTCATCTCCTCTGCCCTGGAGTCAGAATAGTCACTGACCTGCAGCTCTGAGAGTGTTTCACAAGAGGGGGGTGTGGGTCTGGATGGGCAATTTTGCAGGGGGTCACACAGGTGAGGAATTGGGAACTGTTGATCTATGAGCCTTGGGAAGGATGCACAAGTGAGGTGAGAGGCTTGAAGCAAATCTTCACGAGCAAGCTAGTCGTCATGATGGATGAGCCATTTTACTTGGTTCCTGTCTTATTTTCCTGGACCAAGTAACTTTGCCATTTTTGCTTGTGGTCAGTATTGTTCATCACAGGGACATGAAAGGATTTTGGACTTACTTTTCAGCCTGTGTCACCTTGCATGGGTGCGCATCAATGTGGTATATCACAGTTATCATACTTACAGTACATGCCTTTTCCTTAAGACTGAAAAATTAATCGCACATTATCTCTTTATCATGATAAATATGTTGCCTGGCAGCAATTTTAAGTCAAATTTTAAGGTTAGTGTGTAATATAACGATAAGACAAAACAAAACAATCTCAAAAGCCTCTCCCATTCCCACCTCTTAACAGAGCACTATGATCGCGGGGTTACACAGATGGCCGGAAAAATCTCAGCACTTCGTGGTTCCTGGAACATGAAGCTGGCAGGATTTAATAGTAAGAATAAAATTTTGTAATGGAGGTGAATGGACCACACTGATTATTTCTGCAAGAATATATTCTGCCTAATGTTGTGGTTTACCCTATTGTGGAAGACTCGGCTGACTTCTGCTGATCTCAGAAATTAGTAGGTATATTCACACTCGTTTTCTTGAAATTTGTGTGTCATTGCACACATTTTTCCAGATTTTATAAACTCTGATAAACCATATCATTTGCTCAGGAATAAATATAGAAAGACCATTCAGTTAACTAATGATACTTATCAAATGCTTATTTGGCAGGGCACTGCCAAATACAAGATTCCTTGTATAACGACAAAGAGAATTTGTGGTTTCTGAGAGCCAGCACGCCAGATTTAGTGTTCTAGGGCAAAGAAACTAGATATAAGCAAAATAGGTTAATAACTTTGTTTCTGCATTCAGATTTATTTTCTCTTGACAGACTGAGGCCTGTCCTGAGAAGTATCAGTAGCATGATGAGCTGGTCTAGGATCACATAATATGAAGAGCAGTTGGAAGAATTAGGCATTTTTAGCCTGGGGAAGAGAAGACATAATGAGGACAAGATAGTTGTCTTTAAACATTTGAGAAGCTGTCAGATGGGAAAGGATTAGACTGGTTCTGTGAAACTCCAGAGGGCATAAATATGGTGGATGTTTCAAGGAAGCAGGTTGGGATTGAAAAGAAATTTTGAACAGTTTGAGTTATACAAACAAGGGATGAGTTCTAAAACACCGCAGAGTGTGTTCACAGAAAGAATTTCTGCCCCAATTAATTCATGGACACGTGGATTAGATAGCTTTAAAGGTACCTTCCAACTCTAAGATTCTTTGATTCTTGGATATGAAAATTCCATTGACATAGAGTCAGCTCTGTTTACCATAGTCACAATAGCACACTTAAAGATGTCCTGATGTCCAGACTTGAACATGGCCTACAAGGACACCGGAGAAGCAACCTCTAACAATCTCTACCCTTCTCCAGTCAAACTCTCCTCCTCATTCTCCGATGGGCTGCCTTTCTGCTGCTTCTAGACTTTTCTTTTTAGCTCACAGTCATCACACATGCTTGTCTTTCAGCCTAGAATCCCCTCCCTTCACTCTTTCTCAGTTAATTCTGTACATCTCCATCTAAATGTTTCCTTCTTCCAGGGAAGCCTTTGCCCACCAGGTTCATTTCCTCTGTTAAAAGCCTGCATGGCACTATGCACTCCCCTTTTGCAATGGTCCTCCCTCTATTTAAGAACTATTTGTTTACTGTCTGCCTTTCCTACAGGACTTGGGGTGGGGACATGTCCCTGGTTCATGGCTTTATCATCAGTATCTTGGCACAGTTCTGAGCACATTTTCCAAAAATATTCACTAGATGATTGTTATACTTGTGGATTTAAAAGTGCTCGGGTATATTGATATCAGATTTACTTTTAAAGTTTCCAGAAATCATCACTGTGTGTATCTATGAGGGAGCTGTGACAATTTAGGAATTGGAAAGCTTTTGAATATTTTTAAGAGCTGTATATCTTCACAGTGTTGCAAAACTTCTTTCCTGTGGCAATACTTTTAGAGTTCTTGGAGAAGCTCTCCCCCCATATCACTCCAATGGTCCACCTAAAGGGAACAAAAAACCATGGTCAGATTTGCCTGATTTGGGGACAGAGTGAGCCTAAAAGGGGAAGAAGTGTTAATAGTGAGGAAAGATGATAAAGAGGAAAGGCCAGACGTAGCTTTGCCTATAATTATACCTGGTTTGCTCGTCAGTGATGTGAGAATTTATGATTTTTTTTTAAAGTTTGTATTTACTTATTCATGAGACACACTGAGAGAGGCAGAGGGAGAAGCAGGCTCCCTGCAGGGAGCCTGATTTGGGACTCCATCCCAGGACCCTGGAATCACTACCTAAGCCAAACCACTGAACCACCCAGGCACCCAAGAATTTACAATTAAAATGCCTTCTCCTCTCCCACCTCACCACAAGCTCTAAAGACCTCAGAGCCGAACACACAGGACAATGCTGAGCTGTGACATCCAGGAGAGAAATTGAGAGTACTTTATTGTAAAACAGTACTATTTACCGTTTTTGTTTTCTATAAACCTGTTCTTCACTATCCCTGCTGCTTTTGCCTAAGGAAAGTTAGTTTTCTGTCTCACAGGCATTTAGTCTGTTGACAGTTTTTCACATCAGTTGGCAGGGAAGAGCACTGGTCAGTTTTCATGGTGGAGCCTGGATTCATGGTTACCGTCTATAGTTCATTATGAGCTGTTTCCCTGAACTTGTTTGGTGGTTTTGAGATCATATTGAAAAGAGATGCTATTCATTCAAACTGATGGGATTACATGAAGCCATTTGTCTCCTCCTGCCCATCCATCCCATTTGCTTTTGCTACCAGAAAATAACCCAATCTTGTGTTATGAACTATCCTGACAGAAACATAAGCCCTTCTTTGGTAGGCAATTTAACAGATTCATGTATGACACTGTTAGAGTTAACTGCCTACAGAGGCCCTTAGAAGTTGTTTTATTCAGAGAAGAGATGGTAATAATGGTTATGAGCCCTTTTGCAGCAATTGCCATGGTCCTAGGAATATCAGCCCTAAATTGTTGCTTTAGTAGTGACAATGGAAAGAAGAGAAAAGCATCTGAGCCACTGTGTCTGATGCCTAAATGGTGACTTGATCCATTTTCAGTAGGGAGTGGGGTTTGAGTTATTTTTTCCAGAACTGAAGATGTGTCTATGATGAGTCATCCTTGCTCTCAGCTGGTTTTGTTCAAGTCAACAAGCATTTCCTGAGAAATTTAGAGGAATACTACAATGAGTAAGAATCTTACACCAAAGCTCTTCTGGGCCTGTGGACCTCGTTGCATTTTCTGGGGACACAGCGATTGGATGTGTGACCTTATTCCCATTAGCAAGATGCTCAGGTCACTGGAACCAACAAGTGTGTGGTTCTAGGTCACATAATAGAACAACGAAGTCCTGTGGTTGTTTTTTTTATCATAAAGTAGCAACTGGAATATTGGAGGGGAGCTTCCCAATGAAGTCCTGGTTGGCCGGGAATTGACCAGAATGTGACCAAGGTAGATGTTGCATAGAAGCTCAGATGGACCATCACAGTCTAAGCAGGAGCTTTGCTAAACAACTCTGGATCTTATGGTTGGAAGAACAGTGTGGTAAAGTCAGACAAGAAGAATAGATAAAAACTGACCAGTGAGAAGATGGTTAAAATAATTGTCCTTGAAAGAATAAGAAATAACCCTGAATCAGTCTTGGCTGGCAGGCCCTTCCCTGGTGTGACCTCAGCTTGCCGGGGGCACTGCGCATGGTCGCTCTAATCCCTAGGGTGGCTCTTTCCAAACTGCTGCGTGTCCGTGTGTGCATTCCTGCAGAAGCCTGCAGCCGCACGTGAATACAGAATCCTTGTCTCCGGGACTGTCAGGCTGTCACATTTGATGAGTCTTAGATTTGAAAAGGAAAAAAGAAACAAAACACTCACATCAAACCAATATGCGGTAGCCAGAGCTGAGAAAGAAAATAGGCCACACTGCTGGACCTCTCTCTCTCTCTCTTTCCCTCTGCAAAAAAAGCAAAAGTCACATGAATTCAAATTTGGAACAAGCCTGCATCCTCCGCAATGCCTGCCTCTCTGAAAGCCTTGGGTGTCCGTGGCTCTGCTGCATTGCTGGGTCTGGCAAAGACAGAAGGAGGTGATTCAGGACAAATTGAAGCAGTGCGGGGAAACCTGGCACTAAATTTAGCAAGAAATCTTGTAATCCTGCGGCTGGCTGAGTCCGTTGCTGGGTAGGATCTGTCCACACAGAGCCTTATGCAGCCCTCAAGGACAACTGATGGAGCACTGGCAGAGAGCCACATGGTCCTGGAAAAGGCTTTCTAATCTCCTATTCTTCTTTTCTAAAACTCATGCACTTTTTAAGTTTTTTTTAAAGGCTGGAAAGATTCCTTTGCTATTGGCCTTCCATTACCTAATTAAAATAAGAACAGCGTGTGAGAAAACTGTTAACATATAAGAAGAAAGTCACTCTCCTCTTGGGCAAGTTGGACTTCCAAACCTTGTAAGATGTTCCCCTGGAGGGTGACTCACACCCTCAGAAATACCACTCCCAAGCACTTCAGAGGGAACAACATTTAGTGTGTCAAAGAAAGGACGTGCAAGAAGGGGGAGAATTTTCCACAAAAGTACAGCTTCCTGCCAGAGAGCACACGTGAGGCCTGGACATTTGGGCATAAACAACTCACATGTCGGAAAGGGTGAGAACGATACAGAGAAGACTATTGAGAGGACTGAAGAAACCCACAGATTTTTCAGAATGTGGCAAAAGTCTTCCGTGGTCATCCTACCTGAAGCAAAAGTATTTATGTGGATTTTTATTATGTTAAGCCAAATGGGCCCTTCCCCTTTCAAGAAATAAGGCTTAAAAATATATGTGGACAAAAAACTGGAATCCTGATTTTTCATGTAGTTCTATTACCTGAATGTTTTACATTTTATTTTCTCCATATTTATGTGTAAACAATTTTATGACTTATCTCTCCACCTCAGGGGGCTCTGTGACAATTAAGAAGCTAAGGCTACAGTTCTGTCCTCCATCTACCACAGAGGGTTTCGAAGGCACCCTCTCACGGAGGAGTGGTGAAGGGTTCTCTGTGGGGAGGAAACTGGATTAGTCTGATGTGGACTGAGGCCATTCAGTCTCCGTGAGATAACCAGGGTCAGTGGTCAAGAGCCAAGGGCAGAGTGGAAACAAGCCTGTTCCCCCTTCAGCCTTCCTGTAATGATTTCACACTCTTGACCATAGAGACATTTTTAGGGTTATGTCTTTGGAGTTTCCCACTCCATCCTCACATCTGTCTCTGTTTCAGCTTGACTTCAGTAGAATTCCCTTGGTGTCATTCTTCGCTGACCTCGTTCCCTCACTTCCTGGCTCTTGCTGCTCCCCCATCAGTCCTGTGCTCCATGGTGATGATGTCCTTGCTTCTATAGCCTCAGCTGCTGCCAAAGGGTCTCAGTTCCCCACCTTTAGCTTAGATTTTCTGCTAGAACTCCAAGGCTTGATGAAAAATATGCCAACCTGGAAGCCTTGTATGTACCCCTGAACCAATATTTCCCAAATCAAACATATTCACTGATGTGCTTATTAACAAGCTGCCACATGCCAGATCCTGTGCTAGAAATCAATAGCCAAGCCAACCAATAACATACTCAATGATAAAGCAGCTTTAGGATCATTTTTAGAGGTATGGGCTTTGGAGAGGGAAAGGCTGGGTTTTGTCACTTTTTAAATGTTTTTTTTTTTTTTTTTTCACTTTTAAAACTGTATGAACTTAGGTGAGTTATAGAACTTCTCAGGATCTCAATCTCAATTTATTCATTGTAAAAAGGGGATAATAATGTTACCATCTTGAAGGGCCATTGCAAGAATTAAATGTGATAATGTTTGAAAGGTACATAAGCAATGCATGGTATGTAGCTGAGATCAGTAAATATTAGTGGTTAGGAAAGAGATGTTAAAAAAAAAAAAGTATAGGGACAGCTAACAATTCCTTAGTGGATCAGGGATGACTTCATAGTGGTAGAGGGGTTGAGATCATCCCTCAAAGCTGACAAGCAGGGTGGGAGAGGGGAGTGGTTTTCCATTCCCCCATTTGTGAAGGCAATGGAGAGTGAAATAGCATGTGACATTTGTTGAATCTTAAGCAGTGTGTACCAAGAGCAAGGAATTTGTGGGGATTAATGAAGAGAGATGAAGGTAGAATGTGTGCAGGCATCATATTATGAAGTGTCTTGTGTGTTAAGCTAAAGAATCTCAACTTTATCCTGAAAGCTATGGAGGAATTGAAAGAATTTCAACAGGAAAATGACATGATTGGATTTGTATTTCAGAGAGAACACATTGGCAACTGTGTGAAGTAGGGATTGGAACCGTGCCAGGCTTGAGGCAAGGAGACTAGTTAGGAGGCAGTTGTGGTAATCCAGGCAAGAAGTGATGAGGGCCTGGATTAAGGTAATGGCTTTGGGGATAGAGAGAATGGCATGGAGATGAGTCGATATTAAGGAGGTAGAATCTGTAGGACTTGGTAGCTCAATGTGAAGTCTAAATTAGAAAAAAAAGATCTGGGATGCCTGCCAAACTTCTGCTGTGGGCAAGTGGATGGATGGTAGCATCATTCAATAAGATGATGGAAGCTTGAAAGAGGAAAACATTTTGATATTGGATCCAGTTTGAGACCTAATGATTTTTTTGATTAGATTAATTTAAGAATTGATGCTAATGGAAGTCTGGGATTTTCTTCCAGACGTAAGGAGCCAAATTCCAGGGGATGGTAAGTTGTTCAGTGTGTTCAGGTGAAGAATCAGATGTCAAGTGAAAAGAGCCAAAGGCAAAGACCAAGCAGAAAAAAGGACATTTAGGAAGGAAGATGACAAATCAGTGATGTAGTTAGATGGACAAGTCATGGAGCTCAGAAGAGAGAATCAGGAAACGTTAGCATCAGTAGGGTGGATGAGGGAGTGATTCATATGGTCACAGACACAAACACATCAAGTTAGGCAAGAGGAAACTAAACTCTTGATTGGGAAATGTGGAGGTCATTAATGAACTTGGGGAGAGCAATTTCATGGGAGTTGTGAAAGGAATGTCTTAATACAATTCAGTTGAAAAGAATGGTGAGTTGAAGGAAGGAAGTGAGAAAGGGTAGATCTCCAATATATTCTACTGAGTTAAGCTTTATCATGAAAAAAGGAAAAGAGGAGATAATGGAGTTTAGAAAGGGATTTGAGTCTCAAGAAAGCAGGGTTCTATTTATTTTTGGAGCAAATGTAGAACACTGTGTACGTGTGTGTGTGTGTGTGTGTGTGTGTGTGTTGAGAAGAAAGCCAATAGAAACAGAAAGATAGAAGACAGAGAATGGATGAGTAATAGAGCACTACCCTTGAAGCAATGGGAAAGGATGGGTTGCAGAGCATGAGTGATGGATGGCACAGGTTCTGGAAAGAAGGGTTAATTTCTCCACTTAGAACAAGAGAAAACGAGGAAAGACCAGTGCACATATAAATTCATTTTAACAGTGGAAGGAAAGAGTCCTTGCTTGATACACTATATTTGTTTCTGTTAATCAGGGGTGAGTTCATCCATTGAGAATACAGAGGAGGTAGGCTTAAAGTTAGATATAGCACTGTAAGTAGCTTTTGGGAGGGATGGAATTGGGAAATGCCTAATTTTGTTGGATGTTTACTGTATTCTAGTTATAACTTTAATTGTTGTAAATATATTCAGTTTTTTTATTATCACCTCTATGGCAGATACAATAATTATCTTTATTTTAGAGATGGAGAAACTGAGACACATATTTTTTTAAATGCTTTGACAATTATCTTGATAGAGAAGAGCTTTAACTCAACATTTTAACTCTGCAGACCATTGTTTTACAAACTAATGTATATAGAGAATACTAATATTTCATTTATTCACTCAGCAAATATTAACCAAATAATTTCTATGTGCCCAGATTTGTTTGAGTCATATAAGATACATTGATAAACAAAGTAGTCAAGATGCTTACGTTCGTATTTAATGATGAGAGACTGGCAAGAAATAAAACAGAAAAACTATAGCTTATAGTAGATGATGAGTAGAAAAAAAGGAAAGCATATAACAGGGCGAGGGGCTGGAGAGGTATGTTGTGAATACAGGTAGGGGAAGAACCCACTTGAGATGATAACATTTGAGCAAAGACTTGGAGTGGGGAAGGGGTTAGCCATGTAGCTAGTGGAGAGAACATTTCAATCCCCAAGGCATGACTGCAGTTGACATACTCGAGAAACAAGGAGGATAGTATGGCAAGTGTTTCTTAGCAAGGTGGAGATGGGGAGGAGTAGGAGGAGAGGTCAAAGAAGATGCTACGGGGGAGGCAGATCATGCAGGAGCTTTGGCTTTTACTCTGAATAAAATTGGAGCATTGTAGGTTTTGAGCAGAGAAGTGACATATGAACATTCTTAGGCATTAAAAAATAACTCTGTTGATGTGTTGTGAATAGATAGAAGCAGGGTGAATGAAGAAGCAGGGAGACCAGAAAGGAGACCGTGGCTGTCATGAAGGTGATTGGAGATAGTAGCTGGGAACGAATTAGTGGTATTAGAAATAGCGAGAAGTGGTTGGACTATGGATAAATTTAAGAGAAAATCCAACAGAATTTCCTGATGTACTGTAGGTAGAGTGTAGTAAAGGAGAGATACACAAAGATAAATCTTGAGAGTTTTTGGCTTGCATAATTATAAACGGAGTTGATGTAACTGAAATGTGGAAGAACAGGTGTAGGTTTAGGGGAGGATCAGTTGTGACAATATTCCCAATTGTGTAAGTTTTCTTCCTCAGCATTCAGCATGCCTTATAGATAGAAGAGTAGAATGGGAGAGTTTGACAGATCAAATATTAGGGATTTACAAAGTAAGCTCGAAGGAAAGACCAAGGCTAAGAGATTCTAGAGTAAAATAAGACTCAAGAAATATGGAAGTAATACAAGTGATGGAAGCAATAGACCGTGGATTCTAATTTTCAAAGAAAAGTAAATTAAACCTCAAAGATGATAGTAGTGTCACCAGATACACAAGGGTCTATGATGGGCATTTTCATAGAGTATCTGTGTCCCCACATGAGGTTGTGGGGAGGGGGGCGAGTTTTAAGTGTGGTGAAGAAAAATTGCAAAATGCCTGGGTCAAAGAATATAGGCTTTGAACTGGTTGAAGATTAGAAATCTTGAGAATAAGGAAGTGAATGAATTGGAATGACAGGTTGTGTGAGTAAAGCAAGGTATTAAGTTTGAAATTTCAGAACAGGATGGGTTCTGGGTAATGGCCAGCTTTAGGGTATAGCCATTGATGCAGCTGCTGAAGTGAAGTGGAGGCAGGCAGATGAAACTACAGTCAAATGAATATGTTGGATGGATTGATCACTCAGTTTTTAACTTTATTGAGATATAACTGATATACTATAAAATGCAAATATTAAAATGTGAAATTGGATGACTTTTGACCTTGTAACGATCACCACAATCAAGATAATGAACATATTATCCTCAAAAGTTTCTGGATGCCTTTTTGCAATCCCTTACTCTTTCCTACTCCACTCTGCCCACCCCATTCCTAAACAACCCTTGGCCTGCTTCTGGCACTACAGGTTAGTTTATATGTTCTAGAATTTTGCATAAATGGAATCATACAATGTGTATTCTTTTTAAAAAAAATATTTATTTTAGAGAAACAGAGAGAGTTGGGTGAGGAGAAGAGGGAGTGGGAGAGAGAGAATTCTCAAGGAGGCTTTCCACTGAGTGCACCACTCACTAGGAGCTTGATCTCACAACCCTGAGATCATGATCTGAGCCAAAATCAGGAGTCGGTCACTCAATCGACTGAGCCACTCAGGTACCCACAAATATTCTTTTGTTATTGCTGTTTGGTTTCTTTGACTCAGCATAATTATGATTATTTTCTTAAAGATTTTATTTATTTATTCATGAGAGACAGAGAGAAAGGCAGAGTCACAGGCAGAGGGGAGAAGCAGGCTCCATGCAGGGAGCCCATGTGGGACTTGATCCTAGGACTCCAGGATCATGCCTTGAGCCAAAGGCAGACGCTCAACCATTGAACCACCCAGGGATCCCACAGTATAATTATTGTAAAGGTTACTTGTATTGTTGAAAGTGTCAATGGTTTTAATTCTTTTTTGTTGTTGGGTAGTATTCCAAACAACTGATCATTTTGATTATTATAGAGTTGCTATAAATATCTATATACAAGTCTTTGTGTGGACATATGTTTTCCTTTCTCTTGGATAAATACCAAGGAGTTGAATTGCTGAGTCATATGGTAGGCGCACACTTCACTAATTAAGAGACTACTGAATTGACTTTCAAAGTCAGAGTGGGTTGGACCATTTCACTTTCTCACCAGCAGTGTATGTGAGTTCCAGTTGCTGTACATCTTCACTGACACTTGGTATGGATAATCTTTAATTTCATCAGTTCTAATTGCTGTACAATGGCATCTCTTGGTTTAAATTAGCATTCCCTTGGTCCCAGATAATATTGAGCATCTTTTCATATTTTTTTTTTTTTTTGCTATTCATATATCTTTTTGGATAGGTGGCCAAATATTTTTTGTCATTTTTTTTGTTGAGTTGTTTGTCTTATTAAGTATAAGAGTTTTAGAATTATTCTTTATACAAGTCCTTTGTCAGATATATGTTTGCAAACATATCACCCAGTCTGTGATTTTGTTCTTCATATTCTTCACAATGTCTTTGGAAGAATAAAAGTGTACAATTTGGAGGAAGTCTAATTTATGGATTTTTATTTTATTGTTGTGATTTTTTTTGTCCTATTTAGGAAATCTTAAACCCAAAGATACTACGATTTTTCTCTGATATGTTCTAGAAGGTTTGCTGTTTTAGCCTTCCACATGGTCTAGGATTCATTTGTATATGTTATGAGGTAAGTGGTAAGTTGGGTTTTGTTTTGTTTTGTTTTGTTTTTACATATGGCTGTCCACTTTCTAACAGAATTTGTTGAAAATATTTTTCCTTCCTTATTGAATTTCCTTCCTTATTGAATATATTTCCTTCCTTTGAGAACTTTTTTGAAAATTAATTGGTCATAAATATGGGAGTCTACTTCTGGGCTCTGTGTATATTGTCATTTACATATCTGCCCACCCATGTGGCAAGACCATGTTGTCTTGATAATAAGTAGATATAAAATAAATCTTCTTATCATGTACTATAAGTGTTCCAACAGTATTCTTTTTCAAAATCAATTTGACTACTATAAGTTATTTACATTTTCACATAAGTTTTTGAATCAGCTTGCCAATTTCTACAAAATCCTGCTGAAATTTTGATTGGAAAAGCCTTTCCCCTATGGGTTAATTTATGGGAGATTGAGTTTTAATAATTGGGTCTTATGAACTTTGAAAATGGTATTTTTTTTCTTTATTTAGTTCTTTAATTTCTCTTATCAATGTTGTATAGTTTTCAGTGAGCAAGTCTTGCACATTGTTTGATTTACTCCTACACATTTCATATTTTTCTATATAAATATTTTTCTACAAATATAAGATTATTAAAAATTTGACTCTTAATAATATTGCTTTTTATCTTAGGCTTTATTCTTATAACAGTTTTAGATTGACAGAAAATTAAACAGTTTTAGATTGACAGAGTTCCCATATACTCACCATATATATGCAGTTTATCCCATTACTAACATCTTACGCTAGTATGGTGCAATTATTATAATTAAAGAAGCAATATTTGTATAATAATATAATAATGATGTACGTTCTTATTAACTGAAGTCCGTAGTTTATTTAGATTTTAACTGATACCCTCTTTCTGTTTCAGGATCTCATCCAGAAAACTACAAAGCATTTAGTTATGTTGTCTCCTTAAGCTCTGCTTGGGTGTCACATTCCTCAGACTTTCTTTGTTTTTGAGGACCTTGACAGTTTTGAGAAGTAATGTTAGACATATTATAGGATATCCATCTACTGGAACTTGTTTGATATTTTTCTCATGTTTAGACTAGGGCTCTGTGTTTTTAGGAGGAAGATCACAGGGATAAAGAGCCATTGCCATCACATCATATCAAGAGTACATACTGTCAACATGATTTATGAAAGTTAATGTTGACCTCGATCATCTGGTTGAAGTAGTGTCTGTCAGTTTTCTCCACTGATATATATATATATATAATCAAATAAAAGTTACTCTTTTATTTCCCGTCTGTACTATATTCATTGGAAAGAAGTCATTATGCACAGCATACCCTGTAAGAGCAGGAAGTTATACTCCTCCCCCTTTTACAGTGGAGTAGATGCATGATTGATTTGGAATTCTTCTACAAAGGAGATCTGTCTCTTCTTCATTTATTAATTTATTCTTTAATTTACTTATATGAGCATGGACTGAGGGATATTTATTCTATTCTTTGGGTTATGATCTGATACTAATTTATTTATTTTGTTGGTTGAATTGGTAGGCATGCAAGATTGTGTGATTCCAGTTCTATAACATTCTGAGAAGAGGCAAGATTGTAGACAGTTAAGGAGGTCAGGGACTGCTTAGGAGACTGCAGAGGGAGGAATAAGTGAAGTGCAGGATATTTTAGGACAGTGAAACCGTTCTTTATGATACTGTTATGGTGGACATATGACATTAGGCATTTATAAAAATCTGTAGAACTTTACAACACAAAGAGTGAACCTGAATGTCTGCAGACCTAAAAGTCATTTAGGAGGTCAGGGGATTCAAGGAAAGACTGAAATTGACAAGAGAATCTGACTATATTACAGATGTAGGAAATAATCTCAGGGAAGCAAATGGGAAATGGTGCTGATCTAAGTGACTCTGAAAATGAATGGAACCCATAAGACTGGGGCAAAGAAGCTGTGTGTATTATCATAAATACATCTATGTCTTTGCTCCATCAGATGAGATGGCCTAAAAGAAATGCCACCCCAATAGCAACAAGCATACCTACTACCCAAATCTTGGTTTCTACTATCATTTTTTACTTAAAAGAAAACGGGGCTCCTTAGAAAAATGGCTGATTCTGGAACTGGGGCATGAAATCACAAAGAGCCTGATATATCTTATTGTGTGGGAAAGTAAGTGATCAGAAACAGAAAAATAAAAAAAACCCCACAGTGTTGGAGGTATGTCAAAGAGGCACAGGAGAGCCAACAGTAAGAGGTTCTAATGAGCAAAACTGGAACAATTATACCTGGGCATTTTCTTTTCTAAGTAGGGAGAAACCCTGCTCTTCCCTACTGTGTTTCTCACTAGTGAGTCTCCTGTGCTGTTCATATAGGACATTTCACTTCTGATGCCCTGGTCACCAAACATGTGGAGGTCTTCCCCCACAACAAGCAATTCTTTGTGACACCAGCTAGGTGTCCTACCATTCAACTCAATTCTGAAGCTATCTGTCTAGAGACAGTGTGAGATCCCCCAGGCTGAGGACAGGGTCCCATACATAAAACTGCCTCATGCCTCCTTCAGATGCCAGTTGCAAGCCCAGGTATTACCTTATGAAAAGATTTCAATCTAAAAGGGAACCAGGGATCCCTGGGTGGCGCAGCGGTTTGGTGCCTGCCTTTGGCCCAGGGCGCGATCCTGGAGACCCGGGATCGAATCCCACATCGGGCTCCCGGTGCATGGAGCCTGCTTCTCCCTCTGCCTGTGTCTCTGCCTCTCTCTCTCTCTCTCTCTCTCTCTCTTTGTGACTATCATAAATAAATTAAAAAAAAAATTTAAAAGGGAACCAGAAGATATGAAATGGAGAATGTCAGGCATGTACCCTCAGAAGAATAGAACTTAAGAAGTGAGAGACCGATTTTCCATAAATGCCAGAATTATAGACCAAGGCTTATCTTCTGACCAATGAACATCTGCCAAGAATTTCTCCATCTCCTTCAGCTGATGAGCTTACTGCTTGGGATCAGGCTGGATTTCCCCCTCTTTGCTCTCTTTGCCCATAAATACAGCCCACCCCAAATGCTGAAAGGATTTGCCTGCAGCATGTGGCAGCATGTATTTCTAAAATTGCAATTCCATTGCTATTCTCAAATAAAGTCAGTTTTTGGTAATTTGATTTTGCCTCAGTTTACCTCCTTTTTTTTAGGTTGACAGTCTGTGCTTCTGACCAATCGGCTATACGTTGGAGGTTCCCACGATCCTCTTCCTTGGACTTCTAGACACCAGTCGCAAAACCTAGTTGTTGCCTGCACTTGTGACCCATTGTCCGTAAATCAGAAGCTCCCATGACCTTCTCCTTAAATTTGGTTAATTTGCAAAAGCAGCTGACAGGACTTGGAGAAACATTTTACTTACTAGACCACCTGTTTTTATAAAAATATATAACTCAGAAACAGCCAGATGGGAGAGCTGCATAGGGCAAGGTGTAGGGAAAAGGTGTGGAGCTTCCATGCCTTCTATGGGCACACCACTCTCCTGGAACACCCACATGATCACCAACCTGGAAGTTTTCCAAAGCCTGACCTCTTGGGTTTTAATGGAAGCTTTATTACATAGTCTTGATGGATTAAATCATTGACCATTGGTGATGTATTCAGCCCCTTCCTGGAGGTTGGGGGATGGGCCTGAAAGTTCTCACTCACTAATCATATGGTTCATTTTCCTGGCAACCCACCTCCATTCTTAGGTGGGGGACAAAAGTCACCTCAGAACAAGAGACACTTTTGTCACTGTCAGCACTTAGGAAACTCCAAGTGTTTGGGGAGCTGTTCTTGAGGAACCATGGATGAAGACCGAATACATGTGAGAAATACATTTTAATCATCTAAAAGACCAAATATATGTACTTCTGTAATAAATCATAATATTGCAATAATTCTTTTTCTGTCTGTACAAATGAATACAGTCACATGCCACTTCTGATGTAAAGTCCTGCCTGAACCCCTAGGGAGTTGATTGCTTTCTACTTTGGGACTCACACAGAACCTGGCTTCTACCTTTATTACAGTACTTAACATACTACATTGTTTTTATACATTTTAAGTTCTGTAACAATACTGTGAGCATCTGAGAACAGAACTGCTTTTACTGAAAACTCTTTCCCTTTGTACCTGTAGCCCCAGAGCGTTGCTATTTAACAGTAATTATCCTTATTATTCTTCCCTTTTCTAATACTTATGCTCTGCCAGACACATGTGAATACTCAAAAGTTCATTGAAAGAAAAAAAAAATTAAGTTCCAGACGTAAAACATGCTCCAAAGCCAGTCAGTAAAATGCTGAAATATTTTAATGGTATAAACCTAATGCTGATGGTGACATATAGAAAAGAATCCCATTTATTTTCAGTGACATTTTAAATGAATAACCTGGCAGACTTTATCAGTAAGGCAGCTACAGATTTCTGACCTTTGAACCCCCCAGGGCTGGGAAGAGCAGAGAAGGTGGCACTGAGACTTTATCACTCGTCTGGGCCACCCGAGATATGAGCTAGGTGTGTATATTGCTCTGTAAACGTGCTGACATTACACCAGACATTCAGGTTGCTTCAGTGACCCTGACTTGGCTCTGCGGCCAGCCTCACTCATCCCATTTTTAATCTGTCTTCTTCTATCTCAGGGTGGAGGAGAAAACAGAAGAAGGCATTTTGTATAATTGTTATTGATTGGAAAGGCCTAAAATAAGTTGCACCATCTCAAGCCTGTGGAATGAATCAGGGTAGGGGGAACGGACAAAAGGAATCTCTTTTTTGAAGTTTCTATGAAATCATAACTGAAAGGGAGATTTGAGGACTCTTTTAGTCTCCTTTATTGTGAGTCAGAAATTTTAGAGACCCTTAACCATTTCAACTCTCAAATAAAGATGCCCATTGTAAAATTTATATCCCAACCAAGGATCATGGCCATGTTTCTAGAACATTCTTCACTGTATATAAGATCTTTTGGGGCAGCCCGGGTGGCTCAGCGATTTAGCGCTGCCGTCAGCCCAGGGCCTGATCCTGGAGACCCGGGATGGAGTCCCACATCAGGCTCCCTGCCTGGAGTCTGCTTCTCCCTCTACCTGTGTCTCTGCCCCTCTCTTTCTGTGTGTGTGTGTGTGTGTGTCTCGTGAATAAATAAATAAAATCTTTTTTTTTTTTTAAAAAAAAAGATCCTTTGAGATCTTGTTGTTTTCATTGGGAATGCTTTACAGCAGCCTGAAGGAATCCTACGAAAACCCTTACAAAGCACAAAACACACCCGGGGTATCAGTAATACTTATCAGCTACTTTAGTGAGAACTTTCTCTCTAGTGTAGTGGACCAGACATGAAAACCCATCAGCTAATTGCAATGAATTGCCTGAGCAGTGTTATTTTTGTTTTAAGAAACCACTACCCTGGTCTGAGTGAACGAGACTATTCCTTCTTGAAAAATTATAATTATCATTTAGTAAACCCATTTTCCAATCCTACTTATTGTTTTCCTTGCCTTAAAACTTCAGATATATGTAATTACTTTTGAAGATAACACAGTGTTATAAAAAATTATTTTGCAAGTATTCTCACTTATAATTATTTCAATATTCCCATGAGGTAGATAATTAAAGTATAATAAGACAAAATTTTTAAAGATTTTATTTGTTTATTTATTTATTTATTTATTTATTTATTTATTTGAGAGAGAGTGAGAGCATGAGTAGTGGGGAGGGGCAGAGGGAAAGGGAGAAGCAGGGAGCCGATGTAAGGCTTGATCCTAGGACCCCAAGAGATCCTGACCTGTGCTGAAGGCAGATGCTTAACTGACTGAGCCATCCAGGTGCCCCTCTAATAAGACCCATTTTTAAGGTCACACATTTGTTAGGGCTACAGTGAAAGGTGGAACCTCAGCTCCCTGACCCTAAACCAGAATTGCTCCAGGATTGCAGACGATTGGACACAACGTGTGCTAAGGACTTTTCATATATTAATGTATAATTGTGAGGTGTTACCATGACATCAGTTTTACATATTGAGGGGATCAAGGCTTAAAGAGATAAGGCGATATTCTCCAGGTACTGTAGAACAAGTTTATACCTGGACATGATTGATTCCAAACTTTGAGCTATGTTGTAACACCTATGCAGCTTGGCCAGAGCAGGTGGTGTCACTGTATTGGGCTGTTCAGGCAATGCCCTGCGCAAAAGTGCCTGACTTTTGGGATCAGCTCCAGGCTTACTGGCTGCACTGATGCAGGCTTGCACCATGGCAAGAGGCAGCATCATCAGGGAGGAATATCTTAAATTGTAATGTCCAACGGGGGACACTTTTTTCTTCTCGGTTTGTTGGAGGGGTGCCTTTTCGGCTCCATTCAAAGGTGCCATATGTGCCTGCTGCAAGCCTGCCAGGATCACTCACATACATTAGTACCTTGGGATCATTACTTTTGCTGTCTTAGCCAACCCACCTGTAGAATGGGCCTGGGTTATAGCCAGAGCTTAGGAGGGAGGCATTCCAAAGTCAGTTTATAACTCTGCAGCTACTTCATGGGGTGGGAGGGGGAGACAAAAGCTATATTCACTGGAGATAGTGTTATCTCTTCACTGCAGCCAGGTAGAGTGCAATATGTAGGTCTGAGATTGTGCACTTTTATAAAGAAACTTCAGAGCTCATTGAAAATATTATCAGTTACCAACTTGCTACTGATAAAAAAAGACTATAATATTTACTAAGCAGTTAAAGTATCAGGCTACAAACTGTGAACTTTCCTAATACTGATATTTGATGTTTCTGGTGAAACTCAATTCAGTGCTTGAGATGATACCTGGAAAGTCCATAAAACTTCAAAGATCTATAAACAAGTCAATTTAACTACCTCAAATATCCCGACATGCCGCTTGTACTTCAGCTTTTCCACATGTTTACTGAGAAATAAAACTCAAACCACACTCGGGGGTTTGAAGCCGTGTGGGTATGTGAGTTGGGGAATTCTGAGCTTCTCACGGGGATGTAGAATCTTTGGGTCCCTGGTTTACCCAGGGAGAGGTTAGCCTTGTAAGTTCGGACTTCTTTGCAGTCAAGGTAATACGAATGGAGGAGGTTTTTCGGCCAGGAACTTGACAAGTGCCATTTAAACGGAATATAATGATGGGTCTGACTGGTTCAATGTCAAGAAAAGTCAGGGAACTCAGTAGCTAACTTGGCTACACTGTGCATTTGCATTGGACTGGTAAACTTAACGCCTATTGCAGGAATGGAAAATGCTACTGACACATGAGTTATGGTTGCTGTGAAAGCCATAACTTTGAATTTATTGACTTTGGTGTCTTTAAGGTTTTACTTGTTGTGCTAGCATGTTCAGTGCAGGTATGCAGAGTAGAATTCATGTCGCATTTTCAGACGAAGACCGATTCCACTTTAAACTTTTTTTCCCCCTAACAGGTTCTCTGGAGCTACAGAAAGCTGTCAGAGACTTCAACTCCAGTTCAGTCACTCCATTTCCATTGGCTTGAGTTAGAAAATACATCAGTCCTGTGTCCAACTCACAAAACTTAGACCCAAAAGGAAAAATAAATTCCTTGTGAGGTCATCCCTCTCGTCTGAACACTATCTGGTAGACTCCTTGAGCCACTAAAATGGCAAAGATCTTGGATGTCTGCCCAGCTGTCGGAGAGAATGGAAGAGACAGGAAAGTGGCTAGGAGCGGTGGCGCACCAGAACACGGAGCCTGAACAGGAAAACAGGAGATGGAACAGCGCTGCATATTGATTATAGCTACTTACATGGTGAGGCGAAGAAAAGCAAGTCTGTGTGTGTGTGTGTGTGTGTGTGTATGTGTGTGCGCGCGTGTGCGGGTTTTGGGGGAGGGTAGGGGAGTGCTAACGAAAACCTTTCAGACAAGAATAAAATGCTTATTCGCTTCTTTACAGGTGTTCAGTCCAAAAGAGTGCCAGAAAATCCAGGAACATAGCTGGTTGCTTTTTGTCTTGAAAGGCCAAACAAAAAGCAAAGGAGTAGAAAAAGTAGAGGCTGAGATGATGGTAAGCTATATTTGGTAAAGTGATCTGGGTGTGAGTATGTGTCTGCAAATTCTAGCTTGTTCCTCAGTGTCGACACTTCCTCAGTCTGCATTCACAGCCAGCAGTCTGATTACTGACCTTTATAGAAAGAAGTCTGCTGAGATGGGGAAATTTCAGCAGTTCACTAGCAAGCGCGAGGCTGAGTGGACCCTTCTTTCTGCAGTTTTCCTTTTTCAAACAGACTAGTTACTTATCTGAAGGGAGTTAAGAGGTCCAGCAAATCTTGAATCCTCATCCTGTGAGCTTGAGATGCATTTTCCAAGAAGGTTCTTCTTAGGCATTTGGAATATTGATAACATACCGCCATGTTTCTTTGATTTTATTCTTTCATTTTTCTAAAAAGCAATCTGATACATTTGTATTTCTCTCTGGATAAGATCATGTAAAATTATTTTATGCTGCCTGACAGGCTGCATTGTTAACCCTCATAGGATGTAGTATGTGTCAAGGAATGTATTACATACAGCACACATTTATTGGACACAGTGTAGTCTCTTAAAACATGGGTAAAAGCTGCTGTAAGCATCAAAATATCTCTGTTCTTACAAGAGCAGTGGATATTGGGTTACTGCCTGTTGGTTTGAGAGATACAGTTTAAACATTTACTTTACATAATGATACATATAAAATAGAGCCCATTTTGGATCACCTTTGATCTGTAAGTGGTACCAAAAGGAATAGATTTTACCAGGAACTCACCTAATCTCTACCAAGTGGGTTAGTTATTCACATATTTTTATAAAAGGTAAATATGTTGTTCATTGCCTGAGGTTAAAATAAGTTTCCATAAAGGTGTTTTAATGTAAGTTTTCTTTTTTTAAGCTTTTTCTGACTCGCTACGGTCTTCTGTACCTGCACAATTTCTCTCTAACCCGTTTCAGCTAAATACCTAATTGAAGCTGATGTCCACCAGGGAGCATTAATGAACCCGTGGATCAAGGTTCCACAGGCACTTCCATTATCAGAGTAAAATCTTTGTTGGTTTAAGTTAGATCCTGTACATTACAGGAGCCACAATATGGTAGGGTTGGCTGAGTCTCTATTTCTAATTTTTCTTTGCTGAGAACTCTCATAAAAATTCATATCTTTGGGAAGAAAACCCAATAATTCCCAGGTCTGAATTATGTTTTGGATAAGTTCCTGGGAGCACAAGCATTTTTCTGACTATATTTAGTGAGGAGAATTAGGCTGTTAATGGCTTATTTAAAAACTGTATGCTATACAGATATTTAAGAATTATCTAAATCTAAACATTTTACATATACATAGCTGAAATCATATGTATAATGCTAAAACATTTATATATTCATATATCCATGTGTCTGAAAGAGGTGGCCTTTTAAGAAAAATATCTAATTTAGTCATTTAGAGAGACTAGTCATGCTCTTGAGCAGTCTACAGAAAGAGGGGACATGAAAGCCTTGTAGAAAGATGAAATAAAAGTTGAAAGAACCTAAGTGCATTTTTAGAAATAAGTAGGTCTAATATGCAAATACGTAAGTGGTTTGCATTGCCTTGATGTAAAGCCTTTTGTAGGTTCAAACCTTCAGTGACTTTAGCTTTTTACACAATAGAAATCAAATAAAAGTTCCCAATTCCATCTCATGGAGACATAACCAAGGTGCATAAAAAACACATTTCTTACCCGGACCATGAGATCAGTATTGCTTTGTGGCTTGTATGTTTAGTCACTTTATGTGGATAGACAGGGTTTCCATATGCAGAGAAACAGGACTACTTCCACAAATGTGCATTTCACTGAGCGTTCCTAAGGCCATGAGTATGATCACATTCACCTTTCTCTGGGATATTTACAATGTGGCCATGCATCCGTGTTAAATTAGATTTGAGAATTTTCTGCCAGTATAACAAGTCTTAAAATCTAGGATGCTAATACATATATATTTTTTAAATTTCCGATTGATTTTAGATATTGGTGCAGGCTTTTTATTGCTAGGATACTTCACTCTATTGTTTTTTGAATGCCTTCTATGCAGATGTAATTGTTTTCATTAAATATGTTAGAAATGATATATTACACGGCCTTATAAAATTGGCATGAAGTAAATCCTTGCTTGGGGAAAGTATGTCATATACCCATACAAATAGAGAAAAGTTTTAGACATTTGCAACACCTACCGGGTCTATGAGGAATTCTGTTTAAGTACTATTTTGTAACATTGACTTTAGCTTCTTTTCAGTAAATGATATTGGATTTACTGATTCCTGCAGTCCAGTGAGGAGCTGGCCTTGTAGACATCAAATCATGGTTCTGTGTAGAAGACCTCTTAATGAATCAGATTTTCAATAAGTGCCAGATTGCAAAGGACAAAAATCAACTACAGAAATTTAACTACTGAATTGCATTGATCACTTTGATGCTTGTTCAAACAAATATTAACAAAAGAAAATACTTGAGGTATTAAATAATGGAATTTACAAAGGATTCTTAATAATTCAGACATTTTCCCAAAATTCGTTTCTGTATTTTTTTTTTTTTTTTTTTTTAAGGCATTTATAATATTTATTTCTTCCATTCTTTAATTGTCACAACAGGGCACATTGGGACAGTCAGTGTGACTTTTTTTTTTTTTTTATTGGTGTTCAATTTACTAACATACAGAATAATACCCAGTGCCCGTCACCCATTCACTCCCACCCCCCGCCCTCCTCCCCTTCTACCACCCCTAGTTCGTTTCCCAGAGTTAGCAGTCTTTACGTTCTGTCTCCCTTTCTGATATTTCCCACACATTTCTTCTCCCTTCCCTTATTTTCCCTTTCACTATTATTTATATTCCCCAAATGAATGAGAACATATAATGTTTGTCCTTCTCCGACTGACTTACTTCACTCAGCATAATACCCTCCAGTTCCATCCACGTTGAAGCAAATGGTGGGTATTTGTCATTTCTAATAGCTGAGTAATATTCCATTGTATACATAAACCACATCTTCTTTATCCATTCATCTTTCGTTGGACACCGAGGCTCCTTCCACAGTTTGGCTATAGTGGCCATTGCTGCTAGAAACATCGGGGTGCAGGTGTCCCGGCGTTTCATTGCATTTGTATCTTTGGGGTAAATCCCCAACAGTGCAATTGCTGGGTCGTAGGGCAGGTATATTTTTAACTGTTTGAGGAACCTCCACACAGTTTTCCTGTATTTTGAATGGCATCCAGCAGGTACTCAAAGTTTTTGTTGACCTGATTATCTGCCTTCTGCAGATTACATATTACATACATGCCTTTGCGGCCGTTCTCCATGTGGCTGCACATTGGCAGCATGAGGGAGATCTCATGACTACAGATTCTGAATTCACAGATCTGAGGTTGGGCTTGCTCACTGCATGGTTTTGAAAGTGCCCCAAGAGATGCAAATATGCAGACAGGAGTTAAGAGCCATTACTCTACTACTGCATTTGTTGACTTTTTATTTTTTTATTTTTTTTACTGTTTCTTCAATACAGCAGTCAGCATTTTGGAGAGAGGGCACTGCCAAGGAATATATATATTGCATGTCCCTAGAGAGGACCAGGGAAGCATGTGCACTGCAATGGCTGGTATCTCAAAGGAAGAGATGGTGGCTTGGGAACCCATATCATGGCTTAAAGGAATTGAGGATCACCCTAGATCTAACCGTTGTCAAAGAACACCTCATGCAAAAAGCTTGAAGATCTTTTTTTTTTTTTTTTTTTTTAGCTTCTAACCCAAACAAGTTTAGGTGAGAACATTACCAAAGCATAGGTGTCTACCAAACTAAACCAGGCAAGTCGAAATTTATCTAGGATTATATACTTTGTAATAGGCAGTTTGTTTTTGTTTTTGTTTTGATTTGTTTTTGTTTGTTTTTATAGATTTGAACTATATTGAGAGGTTAAGTTAGTGACCTAGGCTAAAATAGTTATTATGTGGCCTAGTTGGTGTTTAGCGGGTGATTCGGTGATGGAAATGCAAAGCAAATGCCAACTCTGCAGGTCTGCGTGGTCTTTCCATCACAGAAAGGGGACAGCAGAGACTGTCATAGGGTTCTCTCCTAACCAACCACAAATTCATATTTCAAAAAGAATTCTCTGAGGCACAACTATGTGAGCGCTTGTTTATCAGCCTAGAAAGCTGTTTCTTTTAATAACAACTGAATTAAAATATTTGTTCAGTTATAATTTTTCTCCACAAAAGTTTTCATAATTGACAGTAGGTTAGCCCTTAGAAAATACTCAACCTTTAACAAATACTTCAGCACTATGTAAGCAAAAGATAAGGAAGAAGAGTAATTTTGTGTCCAAAAATTAAAATAAATGTGCTTGCTTGCTTTGTGCCGACTGAGCCTGAAAATACCAGGTTGTGGGATTTGTGCTGTGCTCTCTGGAGTGTTTCATATTTTGACACAGTTAGATATCTTTTCTTCCTCCTTCTGGTTGGTCTTCAACTGTAAATTTTTCCTTATCCTGTCCTAGATATGTTTAGTTTTTTCTTTCTTTTTAAAAGATTTTATTTATTTATTTGAGGAAAAAGAACACACACAAAGGGAGAGGCAGAGGGAGAGAGAGAGAGAGCCCTCAGAAGACCTGGAACTGAGCTCAGAGCCCCATTGGAGGGAGCTCGATCCCAGGACCCTGAGATCATGACCTGAGTCGGGATTGAGGCCAGATGCCTAACCTACTGAGCCACCCAGGCACCCCATGTTTTGTCTTTCTATTGTCTTCAGTTTACTTGTGGTTTGTGTATAATTCACTTGAGTCTCTTGGTACCTTTTGGATATATTTTAAAACCTAAGGTAGCCATAAATTCAATTTTCAGTCGTATGTTGGTTTATAATTGATAGTTCATCACCTTGCATACTGACCTACTCTTGTTCTTTGGTTTCTAGGAGAAAAAGACTATCCCTGAGCTTCTTTGCAGCTTGGCACCATCTCGTTCTGACACCTGAGGGATTACTTTGTTTCCACATCAATATCAGCTTGTCTGTGAAAACTCTTGCTCTAATTTCCAGTTATATTTACTTTATGTGCTATAGATTTTAGCTCATCTTCTTACTTGGTATTAATTACTTGATCAATTAATGATCATTTATTAACCATATAGAAGGAAACCATCCTGAATCAGATGCTCATAAAGGTGAAAACCACGAGTCTAATATTTTAGTGATGTCTGGTAAGAAAGCCCTGAGACATTGAACACTCCCTTTGATGAGACACCCAACCAACCAGGTCCCTGTACACAGAAGAAGGCAAAGAACTTGAATCTTTCATGTTAACAATGGCTTCTGTTGCTAAACAACACTGTACATCCTACCAAGTTGAGTACAACTCCATGGAGTATGATCTCAAGCAGTTACCCTGAATGAATGAGAACAGTACACGAGTGCTTATCTGTCCACAACCACCCCAGGGCCCAGCCTTATCACCCCTTCTTCCAGGCCAATGCCCAGAAAGGCCAGTGTAGACTTCTCTGTGAGAAAAGCCAGAGGAAATCAGTCAGCATGACCATTTGGCCCAGATGGGAAAATGAAATGGCTCAGAAGACTTGTTAAGATCCTTCTTAGCTGGGGAGGGATTTGGGAAAGGAGGGTATCAATTCCCAGGCCTGTCTTCCTCACCCTTCTCAGCCACATTAGTGAAGAGAACTTTGAAAAAGCACGAAGAGAGGCTGGGCCTCTCCAAGGAGGAGATCCACACTGCCTGAGGTATCGAGGCTCCTTGGAGGAACAGAGTCAAGTAAAGGATGAGTAAATGGAGGTTTTATTATTTTTTATATTTATTATTTTTTTAAAGATTTTGGGATCCCTGGGTGGCTCAGTGGTTTGGCGCCTGCCTTTAGCCCAGGGCGTGATCCTGGAGTCCTGGGATCGAGTCCCACATCGGGCTCCCGGCATGGAGCCTGCTTCTTCCATTCCATATCTTGTGAATGGATAAAAAAGATCTTTTTTCTAAAGATTTTATTTATCCATTCATGAGAGATACACAGAGAGATAGAGAGGCAGAGACATAGGCAGAGGGAGAAGCAAGCTCCCTGTGAAGAGCCTGATGCGGGACTTGATCCCAGGACCCCTGAACCAAAGGCAGACGCTCAACCACTGAGTCACCCAGGTTCCTCTAAATGAAGGATATGAAAGACTCGCCAGGCTTTCTGCTTCTTTGTGAGACTTTGTTCTTCTTCATCTAAATGCTGCATGCCTGAGAGAAAGAGAGAGAGGGAGAAGAAAGAGAGAGAGAGAAGAGATTGGGGGTGATGGAGAGGCATACTGTGAAGAAGGGCAGGTGCAGGGAAAGAAATCTTCTGTTCCCTCTGCATAGGCTCCCATGAATTCCAGTCCATGCTGCTTTCTGGACAGAGCCACTGAGAGGACAAAGTTTTGTCCCTCACTTCGTTGCCCCCTTTCTTTTTTTTTTTTTTTTTTTTTAATATCGTAGACTTCTTTGTCAATCCTGTGAAGCCTAAGGACCCTCTCACAGAACAATGCTTTTAAACACATAAAATAAGTTACAGAGGATGACAATGGACATCTAGTATATTGAAATAGACTTCTACCCATGGATCGCTAGGAGCATCGGGGCCAGATTGAGAATCCGTCAGGGTCCCCGCAGGAGATATGTGGCACACTCAGGTTAAGTTAATTTGAAGGCTAGTTAATAAAGAGATATTTTCAAAGCAAGGGTAGGGTAGGGAGGCCACGAAGGGTTGCAAAGTACATGGTTCCAGAAATTGCAAGGCTATATTAATGGCAGAGACAAAGGGAGGAGGGTGGGCAGTGTGTAGTGAGGCACATATTGAGAAGAGTGCTTCAGCCATGGGAATGGGCCACCACCGAGGAAGCCAGAGCATAGGTACCTGACCTTATTCCTCCTGACCCCCAGCTCGGGCCCCCAGAGATGCTATACATTCAGCTGACTTAAAAAAGAAAAAAAAAAGGTAAATTGATTTAGGCCTCAGCAATTGTCCTGTGTGTCCTAGAGTCAGAGACTCCAGGTCCTTCATCTCCCACTTGGCCCTCGTCCTGTGTCTTGTGTTCCATTAACCAGGAGCATCATCAAAAGGTAGCTTATGGAAGCAGGTAAAGTACCATGCTCCGATGACATTGGTAAAATATTCACTTACCATAACCCAGTCTTTATTTTTGCTAGTGAATATTGAAAAATACTTTAAAACATATGTGGTATTAGAGTAATTGATTCCGCCCCCCCTCCTCCTTGCTAGAATAATTTTTCTTTTGTGATTGATGTAAAAAACAACACTCACTGATAGATTTCTCAGGAAATCTCATTATTTGTAGGTTAGCTGGCTCAGGACGTCATCTGTCTGTGCTGAAGGAGAAATCCTTTACACGTTTCATCTTGAGAAACGGTTAAATTCACCAAATTCTTTGGGAGCAGCGCTTTGGTCTTTGAAAATGTAGGTGGAGTACTTAGGAACTATTTGAAAAGCTATTTGTTCCAAAGGTTCATACTGTCATTCTACATATTACACAAGACTCTTTAAAGAGGAAAAGAAGAAAAGAACGATGATTATCAGCCGGGGAGCGTGGTGGAGAACGTACTCCCAGGGCCCTGAGGCCTTGCCTTTCGCAGTAACAGAACAGTAAGGAAGAGGCCCGAAGTGCGATGGTCTGTGCAGAGAGGCTGTGCGCCCAGCACCCTTGTGAAGGGAGGTGTGAAGGGAGAGCCACCCAGACATGGAAATCCCTTGCTGGGGGACTCAGCCTTGGCCGCGGAGAAATGATCTGCACCCGGGTGTACCAGGAGTTCCCAGAACTGCGCCCCTGGGTGTTCCCCTCCTCTCTTTCCATGGCTGGCTGGCTGGGTCTGTTTGGGTGTATGTCTGCATGTGTCATAATGTTCTGTTTTAAAACACAGCAAAGTTCAAGAAGTTTTGCTTCCTTAAAAGCAAGCTTGGTGCCTAGAGATGAAATCCTGAGCTGCTGTCCACAGGGTTTTGTTTTGTTTTGTGTTTAGAGTACAAAGCAGCTCTCTAACTGATCTTCCCAAACCAATGGGAGGATGCTAAATTTTCGTCTGACACTGGCATCCCTAAATGCCAGATTGCTACCACCATTGTTTTCTGGCCTTATGTCCCTTTCATGAAGATCCTAACATGGCAGGTGACTTGGTGGCTGCAGAGGGTATTTGCAGATGGGTTTTTTGCAAAATAGTCCCATTTATTTATTTATTTATTTAATTTTTTTTAAGGCAGTGATTCTTTGCAGAAGAATTTTTTTTCTTTTTTTAATGAATTCTCAGAGGGCGAACAGAGATGAAAAGGGAGGAACAGCTGGATATTTCTGCTAGTGTCTTGACCAGAGCAGCCCTAAAATGTTCTGTTTATTAACACGGGAGGGAACGGTTTGTGTAAGGTTGACGTTGGACTTACGGAGCCCGGTCACTCCTCCCGGAGCGTCTGCATGAATTAGGAAAGGCTGCCAGGTGCCCATCTGTTAGCAATACAAGCCCAGCCACAAACACAACTGTCGTGACAACCACACCGAGTTAGTCTTTCAAATAAAACTTGTTAAAAGCTACTGCCCTCCAGCCTCCACCCAGTGCAGTTAACGGCATGAAATCCCCCTGTAACTAGTATTTATTTTCTTAGGCGTGCCTCACTGGTGCAGCTGTGCCATGCCAGCCTTTGATTTAAAATAACCCCACCAAGATGAGCGTTTACAGTCCCCGGAAGGTCAGGATGTGTTTCTGGTGATGTCTGAAAGCAGGGTCACACCTGACCTTTCTCAAGTTGGTGGTGCTGCATCCGGGGCCCTCTGGTCTCATCTACCTGCCAGGGTCTTCAGTCTGGGAGCTGATAGGCCAGTTGATTTCTTCCAGATGATGGCCAACCATACAGACTAGAATATTTGGGCATAAAGATTAGAGGAGAGCTATTAGCGTGAGGGGTGGAAGGACTCACCTCAAGCCGGTGCCCCTCCCCAGGCCCCCTGGTTTTTCCATTTTGATGAACTTGGGTGGCAAAGGCAAGTTTGGGCTTATTTCAGCTCACCTGTGAAATGTGAATTGAGAATGGAATCGAAGCTCTAAGAAAAAGAGTTCACTGGCACTGGATTTCCTGTAGTGTGCATTTTCTTTCAACTTTTATATTTGAAATTTTAAGACATCAAGTGGACTGGTGACCCCTTGGTATGACTCTTTTATCTAAGAGCCATTTAATGCTCTCAATATGCTTTCTAAGGAGCTGGTACTTTTAGAAGACCCGCCCATAGTAGACACCTATACTGAGGGTAGGTTGGTAAAATGGGCACTCTGCTTAAAGAAAAAAATAATGGCTAGGGTAGGAGAAGTGAAATGATGATGAAACACATTGTGCATTTCTGAACTCTTTGTACCTTTTGAAAATGAAAAAGAGAAGAGTCTTCTTTGAGTGTTAGAAGAACACCAAGAGGCCATGCCTGTATCTGAACAATGTGCTCAGTACCAAGCCCTTAGGAAAACAATTCTGCCTCTAATACTCTAAGACAATTAGTGCTTTTGAAATACCAGATTCCACCTTCTACACAGCCCAGTACACACAATATTTATGGAATGAATGGGTGGGTAAGTGAGAGATGAGGAGTATGAAGACAGCGTGAAAAAAGACACTTTATAAAAGAATAAATAAAAAATCAACATGTGTCAACATTGTACATAATGTACTAAGTAATGAGGAAAACAGTAAGATATTATTACACCTGGTCAAAAGGGAACTCAGGAATCACACATTTAAAGCAGACCAGCAATGCTGACGTGGATGGACCAATGACGGAAACTGGCGAAACTGGCCCGTAGCCACGGGGCGATGATCAATTGTCCTTCCATGGGACACAGTACACACTTCTTTTCTTTCTTTTTTTCTTTTTTTGAGATTTTATTTATCTATTCATTAGAGACAGACAGACAGAGAGAGAGAGAGAGAGAGAGAGAGAGAGGCGGAGACACAGGCAGAGGGAGAAGCAGGCTCCATGCAGGAGCCCGATGTGGGACTCGATCCCGGGACACCAGGATCACGCCCTGGGCTGAAGGCAGGCGCTCAACTGTTGAGCCCCCCCGGGGATCCCCCCACAGTACACACTTCTGTGGCAAAATTCTTCTCCTAGCTCCTGCTTTCTATGAATTAACTTGTATCTCTTCAGAGCCCTAAAATACCCTTGTCAACGGGAAACAAAGTCGCGCATCCTATAGAATCAAACAATTCTTGGAGTCCCAGCATTCAGCTGAAGGCTACCAACAATCTCTCAGACCCATTTCAAATTCCTTTCCTAGACCAGCTGACACATATGTGGTACTTATGTGCCAGACACACTTCTGGATTAGATGCTTTCCATGATAATTCATTCCGATCTCAACAGCTCTGGGCGGCAGGTACTTTCTACAACCCTATCTCTACAGAGAGAAACTAAGAACCTGGCCGCAAGTCATAGAGCAAGTAGAGGCAGGACTTAGATCCAGCCGCTCAACTCCATGACCCCAGGCTCCTCCTGAGCCTGCAGACCTGCCTGATGATGAATATAGTCAGGGGGATGGATGTCCCAGCCTGGAAGAGAGGCCACTGTTCCCGCTGGTCTTGAGGTCACATGAGGAAGCATGGGTGGGGGTGCGTAGGGCATTTGAGGTGCTACCTTTGGAGTAGAGATGAGTGCATTGTGTTTCTTGTCCCTTTGCTTACTCATCAAATCTGCAATTGCACAGCACTTTTATCTCGTCACGATTTATGTGTCTGTAGACTCAGACGCCCTTGGCACTAGATTCTGTGAAACAGCTTCGTGGCAGGTTGAGTGGAATCGAGTCATCACAGCTAGATCTCTGCCTGTTACAAGTTCAAGTAGCAAGTGAATTGGGATCAAATGTAGGTCAAATAGATTTGCTTCAGGACATACCCTTCTGTTTGCTTGGGTCGGCTTGAGTTAGAAAGGCTCCTAAGAAGCCACCTGCCCACCTGCTGCGGCACCAGGGGTGTGCTTGGCAGCACTCTCACATGGCACCTTGACTCTTTATCCTCAGGGGAACAGGCCTAGTTTTGTAAAGTGGAGTGTGGCAAACACAGAGCGCTGCGAACTCCCAGACTGGCAAAAAGTCTGTCCTGTTCATTATCTCCCCCTGTTTTACTGCTTCGTATTAAAAAAAGAAAGTCCAGGAAACATTTAGTACAGCCATAGAGCTGTGTCCCAGGAGCTATAAAACTTCCCCATCCTTGGCCTTCTGCAATCTGTCATCCTCACTCCCCTTGAAACCGGGAGGATTAGCCCTGCGGAGGTCAGCTACGCACTGTGCCATGCATGTGCAAGTGAAGTACAGAGGTTCAAGGACAAGAAAAGGGACTGCGGAGCTCCCCGCCCTGGTGGCCACCGCCTGCCCTGAGCCACACTTCAGTGGTGCCCTGGAAAGAGAAATCAGAGCAGGTTCTCCCTCACTCAGCAAGGATTCTCTTTGCTTGAAGTAAAACCAGAGTAAAGACAGCAAGGCACTTACAATTTTGGAGAAGTGTGAATTTTGGGGGGAGCTGGGTTGTTCTTTTTTTAAATGAGCTTTGGTCCTTTATGTGTAAGTAGAGTTTGAGCAGCAGCCGGTGTTTTAGATGATTCTTCCCAGAGAAAAACGAAACAAAGCAATGTAATGATAATCGAAATAATTAAGTCTGTTTCATTTTTTAAAAAATTGCTGTCTCTGAAAATTTCCCTCAGGGAGACTTGGTGAGGGAAGGGCATTGGGCCACACTTTATCCGCACAGGACAGTGTCAGAAGGGAAGGGCCATGGGGGCGGGGATGGGATGATGATGGTTTATTTGTTGATACACAAGTGCTGGTGTGGCAGCCCTGGCGGGTTATGGGCATCTCTTCCCCCCTCTCTGGCTCGCTGGCCATGGTGGGGGTACTAATGTCGTGGTAACTGGCAAACACTACAAATCAGGGCTTTCCCCCCACCCTGCCTGAGGGTCCTAGGTGTTTGTTTACTAGCAGATCTCTTAACACACCCCAAGTGGCCAGAGCAGTGCTTGGCAATAGCTGGTGCCCAATAGATACTGGTTGAAGGAATAAATGAAGAAGACTTCGCTCTAGTAAACTAAATAGTATCCTCAAGGTATCTAAGTTTAGAATTTTATCTTGAATTTTCTTTGCCATATAACTTAACTTATTGTTTTGTAGGCTATATTTAAGTTGCTTTTCACACTATGCTTCTTTTAGTCTCCATACAAAGTCTCTTTCGCAAAGTGAGAATTTTCCTCATCTTACAGAGAGGGCGTGAAGATTCAGAGGTGAAGAGTAGCAAAACGAAGGTCGCGGGGTTCCTAAGGGGCAGAGTTCACACTGAAACCCAGGTCTGGGGCACCAGGATGGCTCAGTGGTTGAGCGTTTGCCTTTGGCTCAGGTCATAATCCCAGGGTCCTGGGATCGAGTCCCGTCTTCTCCCTCTGCCCGTGTCTCTACCTCTCTCTGTGTGCCTCTCTGAATAAATAATAAAATATTAGGGAAAAAAAAGGAAAAAAGAAACCCAGGTCTCGCTGATTTCAAAGCTGCTGCTTGGCCATGAGACAAGAAAGTCTCATGGGAACTTAAAGCAGACCTGTGTCTTATAGCCGGAGGAGAAAGCATTAAGGCCGCTGACTGCAGGAGCATCCTGAGGGCTCCACTGCCCTTCCTCAGTTGTGATGTTACTTAAAGAGCAGAACCAACGAAATGCCACCTCTACCCATCTGCCCTTACTCCCTGAGAGAGAGAAGAGCAGACACCTATTACTGGGCCTGACAGCAGTCCATGCACTTGAGACCCAGGGCAGTAAAATTTAGCCACCTGTTTCCCCAACGCTGTCGTGACCAACGGAGCATGAATGTGTTGGCTGAACAGAGGAGACACAGTGCTAGAAAGAGCTACAATATTCGATCTCAAGCATAAAGAGGGCTACCTCTGAATGTGAGTATTTACTTGCTAAAAGACGTCGGCATCCTCCAGAGTGGCCTCTGGGGTTTGAGGCTTTGGGATGCCTACTGTGCCCGCGTCGGCTGGTAGAGGGTTTGTAGAGGAAGGGGTGAAGCTGGTCTCAGCTCTTTGAGCATCTCTAGTGAAAAGGCTGAGATAACAAAATAGTGAGCTCACCCCCCATCAGCCCACCCACCTGTACCTGGTGGCACTCTGCTCTCAGGGATAGGAGGGCAGCCGTGTGCGCATCACTCTCTCTCTTCTTCATGGATGCTCCCCTTCTGGGCCCTTTACCTGCCCACTCTGTGCACACAGAAAGGAGAATAATAAGGGGGGGCACGTGATACTGCAGAACAATGGCTGGTTCTGCCAAGCCCACATTTTATATGAAAGAGGGAAATAATATGGCTGTCACTGTACGATCAAAAATGCTCGTGGGGAAATACAATAATGTGAAATGTGCCTATTCAGCTGCATTGAATGCATCTGAGCTAAAATTAGGATTGGAGGCAATCAATCCTAACCATATTGCTATAGTCTGCTTTGAATAAGATTCACAGACGTTCAGAAAGAAACCCTGTAGTGCCACTTTCCTGAAATTTTGGTGCCTTCATCAAAAGGATATCTGCTATTTCCTCTCCCTAAAAGTTGATCCTTTCTAAAACTCCATTTTAGAGGTTACGGGCTTTGAGATTTGTCCTGCAGCCTGCAGCCTCCACTCTGAGGCATGAGGCTCACTAGGGCTCACCAGGTAGAGCAGACGATTGCTGAGGAGGCATCGGGAATAATCTGTGGGTGTCCTCTGTGATCCTCTGTGAGGGTGCAGCAAATGTGGCCATTTCAGTCCTAAAAGCCCTGAATCTAGGAAATCTTTGCAGACAATATGTTTGAGAAAGATAATGCCGTGACTCCACAATGAGCTCTTAAAATCAATAGAATATAAATAGAGCTGAGAGGGAAATCAAGTCCCATGTCTTGGGCCCAAATTGCCCAGCCCAGTGGGATAGGAAGGATGGAGTGGGGCCTGTTTGTACAGCATCTCATGGGCTGGGTTTGGGGTTTTGAGATCAGTCTAGGGCAACGGTGAGGCTCAGCAAGTGGGTGGCGGGGAATGTGACACGCTTGTAGTTGCATTTCCAAAGTTTTTTTTTTCTGGCTAGAGAGCAGGTCTGAAGAGGCTGGGATAATGGCCTGTGCTGGCGACATCGGGAGGGTCCGGGACAAATGTCGTGGTAGCCCGAGAAAGCCTGAAGGTTGTGGCATTGAAAGATAGTTAATGGAATGAATGCATTTTTAGGAGGAACAATTGGCAGAGGAATGATTTGGATGCAGGGGTGAGGGAGAAGGAGTTGCGAGGCTGACCCTTGGGCTTCTGCTAGGCTGACTTAAACACCGCAGCCTGTGGGACCCCAGACGACACCCACGGTTGACGCTGGGGTGAGAGGCTGGACCACAAGGTCAGCCTGGTTCATGCTCAGTCTGGAGCTACTGTGGTCCCCTGGTGACCCCACAGGGAGGGCTGGGCTGCAGGTGTAACCCCACCCTCGTCTGGGCTGGGTGCGGGGAGACTTCCAGCCTGGGTAGGGAAAGATGTGGAGGGGGCCTGGCACTTCACGTGTTAGGAACTTTAGCATCCAACATCCAGGTGGAAGGTGGTGGACCTGGAAGTGGCGCAGGAAAGGAGAGGCCGGGGAGGGGGAAGGAGGGGAGGGGGGGCTCCTCTCACAGAGACTATGGAGAGCTGCCCGGGGCAGAGGCAGGACTGCAGGTCCCCCAGCTGGCAGCTCAGGGGGCTCGGCCACACCCAGCTTACTGGCCACCTGAGCGAGAATTGTTTCATTACAGCAGCAGGGGCACAGCACACGCTGGAGGGGGAGGCGGGAAAACGAAGGCCACAAACAGAGAAAGTCCTTTAAAAGAGGTTGGCTGAAGAAGGGGGGCAGTGAGAAACGGGTGGGGGGGGGAGAGAGAGAGAGAGAGAGAGAGAGAGAGAGAGAGACATCAAGAGGAAGAAGCAAACCAGACGGGGAAGAGCAGATCATTGGGAGGAAGTTCAGACACAGAAGGGTGGGGGCATAGACGGGCTCCAGGACACAGGCACGTGATTATCTGAGCTGGGAAGAGAAACGGCTTTCCTTGAGTGACAGGAGGAAAAGCAGACTGGAACAGGGTGTAGATGGAGCCGGAATTCTCAGCTGGGCGTCTGGAGAGGTGGGAGTTCCCATACGATGGCTCCAAGTTTTCTCTAACACAGGAGTCAGGTGGCCGTTGCTAATAAGCATAGCCAGGGAAGGAGGAGCCGGCGGTGGATGGAAAGACCCCGGTGCAGACTGGACAGTGGGCTGCTGACCACACAAATGTCAGACTAGAATATCTGCTTAAGATGGCAAACTCTTCCTATCTCTGCTTTAGAGTCTTATCTGTGTTGATGAAAAAAAAAAAGCATTCTTTTGCAAGTATAGCTATGGCAGGAACAGGAGAAGGTACTGTATTAGTTGGCTAGAGCTGCCATCACAAAATTCCTCAGCCTGGGTGGCGTATCACACAAGACAAATTTATTTCTCACAGCTCTGAAGGCTGGAGGTACAAGATCAAGATGTGGGCAAGTTTGGTTTTCATGAAGCCTCTCCTTGGCTCACAGGCAGCTGCCCTCTTCTGTGTCCTCACATGGCCCTTCCACTGTGGTGCCCGTCCTTGGTGGCTCCCTCTTCTTAGAAGGACACCCGTCACCTTGGATTAGGGTCCACCCGTATGACCTCATTTAGCCTGAATTACCTCCTGAAAGACCAGATCTCCGAATAAAGTCATATTAGGGGTTAGAACTTCAACATATGAATCTTGGGAACACAGTTCAGTCCATAATGGGTGGATAAAGATGGATTTTCTTTAAAAAGTGGCAATGCTTTACTTGTTATTGTTAAACTTTTCTTTATAGGCTCCAGGCAAGCGCTTGCTTTTTTTTTTAACGTTCTATTATAGCTTTCGTGCCTCAAGTCTGATGGGCACTTTGTACTTTATTTACAACTTTTTTTCCCACCTAATGTAATATCAAATACTTTATGGAAATTTTCTATGCCTTATCTTTAGTCCAAAAAGAAGTTTGAGGGGAGACAAGGCAACTGAAATTCATCCAATTCTTTTTCCAAGTAGACTCAAGGAAAGACATTGTTTTTCCTGCTTTTCTAAGAGTTCTCTTGAGCAAGTTGCTCTGAAATACTTTTAAAAGGAGCTGAATTAAAATTTTTTACAACTAGTCTTCCAGTAAAGATAGGTTTTTTAAAAAAGAAGTACTGATTTTTTTTTTTTTTTTTTACTATAAGTGCAATAGTTTCACAAGTATTTATCTGAGGAACTTTTCAAAAAATTTACTTCTTCATTAAAGACTCTGACAGAGTAAATACAATGAGTTTTTTAAAGGTTACATTTGGATTTTTTTTCCTCAATTCATCCCTCTTTAAAAATTTTGATATGATTATGACTTTATGAATATGTGTCAAATATTACCCACTTTACTCTTCATATTCAGAGATAAAACTACTGATAGCTTGTTATCTGATGTATCACTTCAGGTTAGGTTTGGCTGGGAGTTCCAAAGACCTGAAAAAAACGTAGCTAACACCAGATAGGGAAATTTTATTTCCTCATGTTAATCAGCCCAAAGAAAGGATGTCCAGGACTGTGAGATGCTGCTGCAGCCACAGGGAACCTACGCTTTTTCCAAGTCTCTGCTTTGATTAAAAAAAAAAAAAAAAGCCTTCTCATAGTCTAAGGTGGCTGCAAGAACTCCAGCCATCTCATCTGAGTTCCAATCAAATGTGAATGAGGGATGGGTCTTCTCCTTTAAAGAGCACTTCTGGAAGTTCCACCTGCTTCCAGTGAAATTTCACTGGTCAGAACTTGCAGCTTGTCTCGAATAACTTCAGAGCTCTGTTGCTAAGGAAGATGGGAAGAACAGACGCCAGTGGTCACAGAGACCGCCAGCCTGCTTGCCCATGCCCCATGTGCCACAGTGCCCAGGGGGGCATTGAATTGCAGGGGCTGTGGCCTCTATTCTCCTGCAGATAGGCCTGGACTGTACAAGAGCAATAATAAATAATAAATCCAGAAAGCATGCGAGCAGTGCTTTGCCAGTTTGTGAAACATTTTCACACGTGCTACCTCAGTCCTTGCAATGCTGTTCGGAAGTGAACATGATCCCAGGGACCTGATCCTCATAATTATTTTGTAAATGATCTGAAACAATGTAACCCATCAAAGCTGAGGCTCCTATGCCAGGCTCTGATGTGCAGCTCCATGTGTCGTCTGCCTGACCAGGCCTCCTTGATGTGCCCTATTGTACCCCTGCAACCGCTGGGCCATCTTGCAGGGACCCGGGGCCAGCCTGCACCTGTCACTGTGCCTCACCCTCCCATGTGCAAGCCCCACAAACAGGATTGTCCTCCACTCCCGTTGCTGGGATCCATTCACCTGCCCTCTCCCGCTGGTACAGTAGCTGAGTGTTTTCCACGCGCTTCTTCGCTGTTCTCAACTCCCTTTGGAATGATCTAGAATGCAAACCCAGGCACGCTACTTGCCTCCTCAGCAACCTTCTCGGGTTCCTCTTGCCTTCAGGATCACTGCAGCTTCTGTGACAAATCCAGCCCTCCACAACTGGAGGTCCCAGGCCCTTAGTCTCACTGGCAATTTTCTCACTGTGGGGTTTCCAGGAGGTTGGGTGATGTCCGTTGACCTGACCTTGCCCCCACGGAGAAGCCCCTGGCCCAACAAAGCCCAGTGCGGTGCCCTGACTGAGTGCCCAGCTCTGTGCTGCATTTTTTTGTATCTTATCCTCCCCAGCTAAACAGCTAAACCTTGAGGGGAATGTCTTAAACTCATCTTTTTATGCTGATGCTTTGACACCGCTCCTACAGGGGCTGTGCCTCCCAGGACTAGCCAATGCCCAGAGATGGCTAAGACCATCTAATACTCCAACCAGCCCCCTGAGAGCCTGCACCCCCCCACCTCCTTTATCAAGCTGTTACCCTCTGGGCCCCGTTCCCCTGCCCTAATGACAACAGCTCAGATGACCCAGGACAGCTCTGTGCCCCAGAATCCACGGAGATTACTCAAGCTAGTCAGCTTGAGCCTGCTTACCTGTTCCTTCCACAGAGATGGCAGCAAGTCTCTCACCCACACTTCCCCCCACGTCCCATGCCCCCTCTGCGACCCTGGTGCTTCCCTGTGAGGCTCCACGTGTCATGGCATGCCCCCTCTGCTTGTGAGTAGGAAATTATCTTTGCAGTGGCAGTCGTCTGTCTGTCTGTTGGCCACATCATACCTGGATGAAAATAAACCTACCTTTTCAGGGATCCCTGGGTGGCTCAGCAGTAAGCACCTGCCTTCATTCTGGGGTCCTGGTATGGAGTCCCGCATCGGGCTCCCTGCGTGGAGCCTGCTTCTCCCTCTGCCTGTGTCTCTGCCTCTCTCTTTCTCTGTGTCTCATGAATTAAATAAATAAAATCTGTAAAAAATAAATATAAAAAATAAAACCTACCTTTTAAACTGGGAGAGGCCTTTGTCTCATCCACCACTTCAACCTAATGCCCATGAGGTGCTGCACATAGTCGGTGCTTTGTATTGGCTGGCTAAGGTGGGATAAAGAAGGAGAGCGGTAAGTTCAGTGGAGAACATCCAGGGAGGGTTCCTTAAGGGGTGACGTCTGAGCAGGGCTGGAAGGAGAAGCAGGATTTCACCTGGTACAGGTGAGCAGGCCAGGCATTCAAATCAGGTCGAGAGCTGCTGCCTCACCTGTGGTGCTCCCTTAGTGGTCTCCGCATCCTTGATGCCTGGGCTTCCAATCACCTCCCCAGAGGGCTCCCCTGATGGTTCAAACCATGTAAAGGTGCCTAGTCATATGCGTTTTCTTTTTTCCTTTTTTTTTTTTAAGAGTTTATTCATTTATTTGAGAGAGAGAGAGAGAGAACTTGCACACATGAGTGGGGTGAGGAGCAGAGGGAGAAGCAGACTCCCACCGAGCTGGGAGCCCCATATGGGGCTCAATCCTGGAACTCTGGGATCATGACCTGCGCTGAAGGCAGACACTTAACCAAGTGAGCCACCCAGGCACCCGCCACATGGATTTTCATGGCACTCTGTCACTCCCCTCTTAGGACCAAGAACAATTTATGATTGTTTTTTATTTTTTATTTTTTTTATTTATGATAGTCACACAGAGAGGGAGAGAGAGAGGCAGAGACATAGGCAGAGGGAGAAGCAGGCTCCATGCACCGGGAGCCCAATGTGAGACTCGATCCCGGGTCTCCAGGATCGTGTCCTGGGCCAAAGGCAGGCGCCAAACCGCTGCACCACCCAGGGATCCCCAATTTATGATTTTATATTTACTTGTGTGAGTTGACGGCTGCCTGCCTTTGCTAGATTGTTAGCTCAAGGAGAGGAAGGGCTCTCTCTTTGTTCACTATTGGTATCTCTTTCCTTAACAGGATACTTCTTTTAGTAAAGGCTCAACACTTATTTGTTGGGTAGAGGAAAGCATGGGTGAATCCAGAAAAGAGAGCATTTTGGAAAGGCTGAAACATGTGGTACGAAGTGGGACATGCTAGTGGAGGGAGCCTGGGCCTGGCCAGGTGGCTGCTCAGGTTTCCATTCCTGGCCTTCTACAGCCAAAAGGTAGGACAGTCAGAGAAGGTGAACTCAAACCCAGGGTAGAGGTAACAGCACCTGGGAAACAGGGTGGGAGACGCCTCCGGGAGTGTGTTTCCACAGCTCATGCTGCATGGTGGGAAGCTGAGCTTGAATCCCTTCAGAATATCTGCCCAGCTCCCCCATGCTGGTCTCAACTCCATGGCCATGAACGATCTAGAGCCTGCACGGGTGACCCCATCTCCGAATCCCGGCACCTGCCCCTTTCTAGCTCACAGCCATTTCCCACTAGCCCTCTTTTTCTTTTTTCTTTCTTGTTTTTTTTTTTTTTTTTTTTTTTCCCAGGGAAGAAAAAGCTAGTGCTTTCCAAGAAAAGTGCAGCACATTCAAGAAAAACACATACAAGCAAAATGTAGAGCCATTTTTTTATGACGGCTCATTTGCAAAGCTAAATTGTCAGACTCTTTTAATAGAATCCATCATATGTATGCATATCGCTACATAAAGCTCCTGCGTTATTAGGTTTTACGCATGGACACTAGAAAAGGAGAGAATATGATTCTGATTTCTCTATTTGTGATTTAAAAAAATAATGGCAAAGGAAACAAAGGGCAGAGTCTTCAGTTCTTAAGTCCCTAATTAAGCGCACACACACACACACACACACACACACACACCCAGGGTGCACATCAATCCACCATTCTCGGGATGAAGAAAGGCCAGCAAGTCACAGTTTCTCTTTGCTAACAATTCCGTGTTATCTCTTAACTGGGATGGATTTAATAACTGGGAGACTGAGAGCCATTGAGATTTGATGACCCTTCAGTGGCCTCAAGTTATAGGACAAAAACTCGTGAGGAAATACCTTCTGGGGACTTTGCTTTGGTGATTTCCGTAAATGACTCCACTTTAAATTGCTGGGATTGTGTAGCCTCCTACAATTACTGGTGTTCTAATTTCCTGGGACTAATTTTAGAGGGTGGAAGATTTTAATCATGGAAAGGAATTGTTTCCATTGTTCAGACTAACTTCAGAAGCCGAGTTGAAAGCAGGCGCCCGAACAAGCCCCCCGAAAATTCCACAGGGACTGGGCGGGCCGGGCCTGTCTACTGCCTGAAAGAGAAAACCCTCCACGAGCCAGGGCCTCTCCGATTCTCCCACTGAACTTCTGAGTCTCATTTAACTTTCTTTGTGTCACCAAGACGCCGTGGTGCGGCCTCTGAGGATTTAGTGAAGACCCTCAGAGAGAGTTTATATGCGTCATTCATCCTCAGGGAAATTTCTAGAGATGGAAGAGGCCCCTGGTACCTCCTTGTGACTTAGGAGGCTGACCTTCGGTATTCCCGTCGACAGAAAGGCCTTGAGGGGACATGGGGGGTTGTGGGGAGAAGGGAGCAGGGCCTTGTAAGGAGAGGGTGGCTCCCCTCTCTGGCTGTCCCCCTGGCTTAGAGCTTTGTTTACGTTTTCCCCTCTGTGTCACACTCCTCTGAGCAAGAGATGAGGGGAGAAGCTGGCCGGGCTGTCCATGAAGTGGCCTCCCCATTAGGGACTATTAAAGGGCTCTTCCCTGACACACCTGGATATCCACTTCAAAGTCGGGCCTGCCCACAATGGAACCTGTCAAGCCCTGTGGACTTCCTGTGCCCTCTGCATGACCTCTTCAGAGGTAATTTCCTTCCTCCAGTCCTGCTGGTGTAGACCCCACCCCCCAGCCCCCCACCAATATGCACTAAGTTTGATTTAGGCTTTATGGAAAAACAACTATCCCATTAATGATTGTCCCCTGCTAAAGGTGTGCAGGGCATATAAAGTAGGGGGACCAGATCACTGGCATCTCGTGGCTCCCTTGCCTACTTGGACTGCGCAGCCTTCCCGTGTGGAACATTAGAGCTGGACGGAACCTCTCCATCTCATCCTCCTTGAGACATTCCTCAGGCTGCCTTCCTACCAGCAGGTCACCTGTCTCTCCTTTGAAGCTTCTAAGGAACACCTGCTTTGGAAGAAAACAGCTCAATAAATTTGTTGCACATACAAGGTAAAAAGACAATCCACGCCCAGAAAGCACCCTTAGTCGAATGTACGGTGAGTGGGAAACTGAGGAAGGACACCAGTAGTGTGGATTCTTAACGCGTCTAGTAGTGCTTTGCTTTCTTCCTGTTTCTCTCCTCCCATGAGGAAAGTTTATTTGGACCATCTGAAAAGAAGCCACATTACAATCCGTCGGCTTAGTGTAGCCTGGGGAGTCTATTCTGTTGGGATAGCTCTGGTACCCGAACCTCAGCTTTTGAGGAAATGTTAGAGGTTTCTCCAGTCAAGGACCCCACCTAATTCAAGCCCATGTTCTCCTGCAAATCATCGGACCCTGTCATTCAGTTGTTGCTTGAATGCTCCCAGTTACGGGCAGATCACTATCTCAATAGGCCACAGATTCCCTTGTGGAGCAGCTCTGTCATTAGAAATAAAAAGAAAAGGAAATCAAAGTGGGCCAAAGAAAGAAGAGAAGGAGGGAGGAGGAGTAGGAAACATTGATACTTGGTCAAATTCAGCTTCCTGCAATATTTAGCTATTCCACATGGTTTCCCATTTGAGCAGCACAGAACCAGCTGACACCTCCATAGGCTTGATAATAACGCCCCCTCTTTGTTCCTCTGCACTGAACATCTCAAGTCCTTCACTTATTCATGAAATGGCATTGCTTTCAGCCTCTCGCCATTCCAATTCCTTTCTTATAGACTAACGGTTGTTAAAATTTTCTTTGCAAGTGTATTTCCTCAGTTGCATATAGCACCCCAAAATAAAAATTATTTACATTTATCTTCATCTAAAAAATTAAAAAATAAATAAAAGTCTATTCCCTCTCATTGAGTGTGGTGCCCTGAAGTGGGTATATGACAACACGGTTCCTTCTCTCCATCTGGACACCATACGTGTGGGTCTTCAGCTCAAGGCGGCATTAGCATTTTTAGTGGTTACGTCACACTAGTAACTTATATTGAGTTTGTGGTCATCTCAAAGCTCTGCTCAAATATCGGAAACTCATCAGGTAGGGGAGTCAGGACTGGAGAAAAAAACATGCATTGTGTCTGTGCTGGAGATTCAGACCTGCAGGCGTGTCAGGTAAAATTAGGGCAGCTGACATTGAAGTCTCGGCCCCAGGAGAGGATCAGCAGGCAGGAGGGCCCCCCAACAGTAGGGCCTGAGGGCTGAGAGGAGCGGGGTTCATGGTTGCAGTGTTCTGAGACCCTTTCAGATCCAGCCCCCTTTGGATAGGTGTTACTCTGGGAAAGGAAAGAGCTGCATTAAAACCAAGAGCCTGGTTTTTGATGCCTGGGTGGCTCAGCGGTTGAGCATCTGCCTTTGGCCCTGGGCGGGATCCTGGAGTCCCGGGATCCAGCCCCATATCGGGCTCCCTGCATGGAGCCTGCTTCTCCCTCTGCCTGTGTCTCTGCCTCTCTCTCTCTCTCTCTCTCTCTCTCTCTCTGTGTGTGTGTCTCGCATGAATAAATAAATACAATCTTTAAAATAAATAAAATATAATAAAACCAAGAGCTCTACACACAGGTGACTCCAACAGGCCTGCAGTGGACCCTCAAACACAGAGAACATAGTCCCAGGCCTGTTGTGAGGGCAAAGCAGTAGTTTGCTGGACTTGGTGTCACTGGGCTGTGTCAAAAGCCACAGTGGAGCAGAGAACAAGCAGGTGTGGGTAGAGTGGCAGGGACGGAGCAGCTGCCTAGAGGAGCAGAGTGGACTTGGAGGGAATTCCGGAGGAGGCAGCTGTCCTGGAGTGTGCTAGAAGGTGTCGAGCCACGACTGCAGGGAGCAGAGTCGGAGTAGGATCTGGTAGTGTCCGTGGCCTGGGCACAGGCCACTGTTTCAGTGTAACTGTGGGTGTTAGGGCTGGTGGTCTGATGGGAACAGCACAGTTAGGGCCTGGGACTGAGCAAGGTTGGTGGTACGGGTAACGGCCCACAGGGATGTGGTAGCAGATAGAAGTGTCTCTGACTCCCAGGAAGACGCCTAAAAGATGAAGGGGCCTCAGAGCCAGCAAACACGAGGCCCTGCAAATGGCAGAGGAGAGCTGTTGGCTCTGCAGGTGTGACTTCCGAAACGTATAGGCCTGGAGGTGGAGGTGCTTTCTAGGCAGAAATTTTATTTCTTTTTATTTTATTTGTTTTTATTTGTTTTTATTTTTTTATTTTTTTTTAAAGTTTTTTAAAGATTTTTATTTATTTATTCATGAGGCACAGAGAGAGAGAGAGAGGCAGAGACACAGGCAGAGGGAGAAGCAGGCTCCACGCAGGGAGCCTGATGTGGGACTCGAACCCGGGTCCTCCAGGATCACGCCCTGGGCCAAAGGCAGGTGCCAAACCGCTGAGCCACCTGGGCTGCCCTTGTTTTTATTTTTTAAAAGATTTGATTGATTGATTTGAGAGAGAGAGAGAGAGAGAGAGAACAAGCAAGGGCAGAGGGAGAGGGGGGAGGGAGAAGCAGACTTCCCGCTGAGAGGAGCCCAATGTAGGGTTCCACACAGGACTCCATCCCAGGGCCCCGAGATCATGACCTGAGCCGAAGACAGATGTTTAACTTGACTGAGACACCCAGGCACCCCCAGAAATGTTTTAAACTCACCACTTAGACATTGGTTTTTATGGAAGATTTGTGGTAAGAAGTACTAGAGCCAGAGAGCCATTTCATGCTGTGACTTCTCGAGCCTGGTCACATCCAGGACGGCAGACCTCTTGGTGCTTTTGCTCATTGACCAGCTCTCAGCGGATGCTGAACTCCAGCTGATGGCACAGCCTGGACCCCAACACCCTGGAAGAGAAAGGAGACCCTCCAAGAAGGCTTGGAGAACAGAACTGGTTGGTAGCCAGGCCAGAACGTAGAGGGACACTTCTACAGAGGAAACCAGGGTAGGCTTTTCCTGGCTCAAACCTTAAGGGTTTGAGAATCAGGCCATTTTTACAAGTTACATTTGAGACTTAGTCCTGTTGTTTCCAAATTGCTTAACTCAACTTTCATAAGCATATTAATTGGGGAGGATTCTTTGGGAGATTTTCTGGTTCATCCTTTGACATTCTAATCTATAAAATCAGGCAGGAGATAGGATCACTGAAAAGGTATCTATGATAATTTATTTTTTATTTTATTTAAAGATTTTATTCATTTATTCATGAGAGACAGAGAGAGAGAAAGAGATTGGCAGGGACACAGGCAGAGGGAGAAACAGGCTCCATGCAAAGGAGCCCGATGTGGGACTGGATCCTGGGACTCCAGGATCCCGGCCCTGGGCCGAAGGCAGGCGCTAAACTGCTGAGCCACCCGGGGATTCCCTGTCTATGATAATTTAGATGTCCCTTTGGAAACCCATTTGAATCATCAAACTATTTTTTTTCTTTCTTAATAAAAATGCACAGACATGCTGAAACAGTGATTTTACAAATATATCAAGTTGAGATCTGTTTTAAGATATGTAAAACGTTTCTACGTAACTTCTTCCAGAAAGGATTTCTTATGTATAAGCTAGAGACTCGCTCTTTTTTCTAATTTGCCTCTTATTTTGTGCTCAATTTAGTATCCGTTTTACCTCTGTTATTTTTGCATTTATTGGATTGCAACTGTCTTAATGAGATTTAAATGAAAAATCCTGAAGTACCCAGTCTAGGCGTCATATTGAGCCCACATGGCTCGCTAAAGCAGGTACCGTACCAGCAGGGCTCCCTCGTTGTCACAGCTGTGAGTAGCCTCCTAATTGCTTGTGACATGGGGCTGCCTTTTGATCTTGACCATGTTCTCCTAATTATTTAATCTTTGACAACATGAAAACATGTTTAACCACATACCATGAATAAAGATCCAGCCTGACTTTCCTCCCGAGGCCTGGTTGAGACTGCACATTCTGAGCACTCACAGCGGCAAAGGCAAAAAAAGGTTTATGTCCTGTACTCCCTTGCAAGGGAACCTGGGGGTGGGGGTGGGGGTGGGGAGACCCCTACACTCCAGACTTCTGCTGATACATTTCCTGTTGGTTCTGAGTCACTCCGGAAGCTGTCCCATTCTCAAGCAGCCTTATCAGGTTGGTAGTGACAGTGGTTCTGGCCTAGGGAAGGGAGAGAGCTCAGTCTAGACAAAGAAATGAGGAATGGATTCTGCTGTGTTACACTTGATGCTGTGCTCATCATTTCTCCTTGGCAAAATTTACATTTTATTTTATTTAGGACCCACGTCTGTTTCTTTCCATTGACTCTAGGCCACTTGCTGATAGGCCCTTACTACTTTACGTATTTATCTCCTGTGCTTGGTAAATATTCACTGAGTGAATGACGAATGAATGAATGAACAGTGCTGTAAATCAATGAGTGAATGTGAAGTTATGTTTGTCTTTGAGGACTTAGTTAATGGCATAAGTATAACTGCTGAGGCCTCCGAGTGAGAAATTCAGAAGAAAATCTGCATCTTTTCTTAATTGCAGCAAAAATATATTCACATGAAGATTTCCCACCTGGATCTGAGCAATATAGCCCCATGTTCTGTAACTGACCAATGGTCTCCAAACTTCTTGCTGTGGAGTCCAGTGTAAGTCACCAAAGTCCAGGATTGATGTTCCTTAATAAATTATCACCTTTATTTACTTATGCTGGAGATTTTTGTCTCAGTTCCTAGACTATGGCTGTTGGCTAGCAGAAATGTTTACTGGGACGACGAGTTGCCCACATATTTTATTTAATACCTGTGCCTCTGAGTTCCTTTAGAGGGCTGTCCAATGTTGTGAGAGCCTCCACTAAATCCCAACCAGAGCAGTTAGCACTGCTCCATGATGTAGGCCCTGTTGGAATTTTTGACATCGGGTCAGCAATCTCTCACATCTGGGGTTGCTAAATGTTTTCCATAAAGAGCAAGGTAATAAATAATTTGGGCTCTGTGAGCCTTGTGGGTCTCTATCACAGTTGCCTTACTCTGCCCTTGTAGTGCAAAAGCTGACACAGACAGGACCTAAACAAGTGGGGATGGCTGTGTGCCCACAAATCTGAAATTTGAATTTCTTGCAATCCTCATGTCAGCAGATAACAGTACACTTTTGACTTTTTTCCCTGTGGATGTCAGAATGAAGACAGTAAGCGCCATGACTGGAGGTAACCATTTTTCCTGAAAGGAAAACACCATCATTCATTGTGAACTTCCTTTCAGTTGGCTTCAGGTAAACTTTTAACAGTTCTTATGGCTGCTCCTGGCTTTAGCGTTTTGCATTTGTCTGTGTTGCCCTGAGTCTATCAGGCTCTTCCACAGGCTTGAGCCACAACTATGAGGTCCCAGTGTCCTCTCTGCACAAGACCTATTTCATCCGGTGCCACATTTTCTGTGTAAGAAAACATCGTGACCATCATGCCTACTGGTTTGGCTGCAGGAAGGAGAAGCCTTTCAACTGGGAAAGAAGGCATTTATAGGTATCTATACCACTGAGAGGGGAACAGGAGCTCTCAGAGAGGAATGACCTGGGGCAGAGCCAGCCGCCAGTCTGGACAGGATTCTCTTTGACCTCCTTGGACTTCTCTACACACATGGGTTTCTCCAGCCTCTGTATGGGGTCTCAGGTGTCCTATTCTTAGTAAGAAGGGGAAGGATAAAAATAGGTTCTTCTTTCTTCCCCTGACAGCATTTTTCTAACTATGGATGAGTGAATTCAGCAATTCACACATTCTGAGGCCTTTTAGCCTTAGTCTCTACATAAAAGTCTAGATGCTACAGCTCCTTGAGATTTCTAAAAGACCAATCCTTGGGAATTTAGTCCTTGTTTTCTTTCTTTCTTTCTTTTTTTTTTTTTTAAGATGTTAATGTTTAAGGCAATTTTAGATTCACAGCAAAATTGAAGAGAGGTACAGAGATTTCCTTTTACCCTCCATTTACCCACATGCCCAGCTTCCCCCACAACCAACACCCCCCATCAGAATAGTACATTTGTTACAGCTGATGAAGCTGCATTAACACATCATCACCTGAAGTCCAAAGGTTACCTAGGGTTCACTCCCAGTGTTGAACATTCTACGGGGTTAGACAAATGTATAATGACATACACCCATCATTATAGAATCATACAAAGTACTTTTACTGCCATAAAATCCTCTCTGCTCCATCTATTTATTTTTCACTCCCTCCTGAACCCTGGAAACCACTCACCTTTATACTTTCTCCATAGTTTTGCCTTTTCCAGAATGTCATATAGTTGGAATTGAACAATATGTGTAGCTTTTTCAGATTGGCTTCTTTCACTCAGTAACAGGTATTTAAGTTTCCTTCATGTCTTTTCATGACCCGATAACTCATTTCTTATTAGTATTGAATAATATTCCATTGTATGGATGTACTATACTTTATTTATACGTTCAGCTGCTAAAGGAAACCTTGGTTGCTTCCAAGTTTGGGCCATAATAAATTAAGCTCCTATAAACATTCACGTGGAGCTTTCTTTGGGGACAGAGGTTTCAGTTCCTATGCATAAATACTAATGAATGCAATTGCTGGATCCTATGGTAAGAGTAGGTTGACTTTTGTATGAAACTGCTAAACTGTCTTCCAAAGTGCTGTGCCATCTACATTCCACCTGCAATGAATGAAAGTCCCTGTTGCTCCACATTCTCAGTGGCATTCAGTGTTATCGGTCATTTGGATTTTAGCTATTTCTGTAGGCAGATAGTAGTATCTCGTTTTGATTTGCGTTTCCCTGATGACATATTCCCTGGAGTAGCTTTTCATATGCTTATTTGCCATCTGTATATCTTCTTTGGTGCGGTGTCTATTAAGGGTCTTTGGCCCATTTTTTTATGTCAGTTTGTTTCTTGTTGAATTTTTAGAGCTTTTTGTATATTTTGGATAATGGTCCCTTGTCAGATGTGTCTTTTGCAAATATTTTCTCTCAGGCTATGGCCTGTCTTCTCATTGTCTTGATGTTGTCTTTTGCAGCACAGAAGTTAATTTTAATGAAGTCCAGCTTTTGAATTACATCTTTTATGGATCATGTAAGTTTTCTCCTACATCATCTTCCAGGAGGTTTATCATTCTGAATTTTACATGATCCATTTTGACTTAGTTTTTGTGAAGAGCATAATATCTGTGTCTAGATTACTGTGTTTGCATGTGGCTGCCTACTTGTTCCAGTGCCATTTGTTGAAAAGATGGTCTTTGCTCCAATGTGTGGTCTTTGCTCCTTTGTCAAAGACCAATTTTGAATGTATTTGTGTGGGTCTACTTCTGGGCTCTCTCTTCTGTTCCGTCAATCTATTTGTACTGTTACCAATACCACACTGTCTTGATTACTGTAAATTTATAGTAACTCTCAAAATTGGGTAGCATCCATCCTCCAACTATTCTCTTCCTTCAATATTATGTCCCCTATTTATTTTTTTGACTTACCTTTGAAATGAAAAGAGACACTGAGAAAATATGATTTTGAATCATCAGAAATCAACTTCATCCTGGAATATTTTAATTCCAGGAAAATTTTTCTGGAACTCATTCCAGAAGTGGACAAAGAAATTGAGTAAGGTTGAGGAAAGACTTATGTACATTTTTTTTCTCAATAAGTCCTGTGTTCCAACTCCCATTTGTCACACAGAGCCACATTATCTGTTACTTATTCTTGAAAATCAGGAATGATGCATTCACATATAGATGGAAAGTTATTTTCTTAGAAATTCAAGGAGCAAAATCAGCTGTCAATAAGCTTTTAGAAGGAAAGCAAAGGATTTGCTAAGAATGTGAGTGTGATAGAACATTTCTAGTAATATTTGAGACACTATTTGCCACACCTGTTCTAACTAAATAGAACATTCTATAAAGCATTTGGAAAAAGCAACTTCATCCTGCCCACATCTTTTGTGTTATCACAGAACTACAGAATGCAAACATACTCATATCATTATGGACACATGTGTCAAATTGATCACACTCCAAAATCTCTATGATCAAAAAGTTCTCAAGTAATTTTAGTCCTTGACATAATCCACTTCTCAGTTTCAAGACCTTTTTAAACTGTTTCCACGAATGCCGACTTAAAGTCACCCATGTGTGCAGAATGAAGAATGGAATGAGAAACATCACATAGCATCAGAATGCAGAAGGGTCTCTCATTTCAAAACAAAACCAATATTTGGGTTTGCCTTGCCTGCACAACTGTATTTTTGCACAAATGTCTTGGTTTCAGGCACATGGTTCTTTTATTCAAAGGTTAAGAGTAGGGGCCAGGGTCTGTTCTGATTTTACGGTTCAATTTTCAAAAATTTGTAAGCTGTAAGAACGAGTTCATTCTAACTTCTTTAAACAGTTTCCATACAGGGTTCCTTACTCCCATCACTGTAGAAAAATTGACTTCATGGTGGTTTGTTCTAGGTTGGCATCACCTAGGACTGGGTAAGTGGGTCCCGTCCTGCTCAATCCAAGCATCCATAATCCAAATAAGACACAGAAAAATACAGGGTGGCTCACCCTCCTGTGCCAGGACTGTGTGTCTCCATGTTAATGAATTCCCTCTCTCATGTGTCTCCCTCCTTTAGGCACCCCTCTCATTGGAGACTGTGTCAGATAGAAAGTCTAAGCAATACTTCAAAGAAGTGAGTTTTGAGAAGAATTAAAAGGCAACTACACAAAGCAAACATTTCTGGTCATCCCTGCAAAGGAAAAATTCTGGAATGCTGGGGGTATAGTCATACAAAGTCTGAAGATAATGGTGTCGAAGACATGGGCAGACAGGGGGATAAAATGTGTGGGGAAAAGTAAGGTCCTCACTCTCCACACTTTCAGAATCTAGACAAGTAAACTGGCTGTCAGAAGCCACCAGATGCAAGAAAAAGGTGGCAGGGAGTCTTGCAACAATCTCAAGAGCATTTTGCCCCAATTCAAGGGATTAAATGGTGAATGCACAGGCCTTTGCAACCCCAGACCCAAGCAGTGGTTGGGAGCTGGGTGGGTCTCAGTGACGGAACACAAGTGCACAGACAGATTGTGAGAACTCCCTGTAGTGAACAAAGGGCTATAAATAGGGTTAGATGGTAGAGTCACTGCTGAATCTTGGCAAAGATGTCTCGAGATCACAATCAGAGCATGGGGGCACCCAACCAGCAAAGGGAAGAGGGATGAAGTAACACTTCAAATGATGCAGAAAGTGGGCAGTGACTCATTATCCATTCACTTATTCACTTCTCTTAACAAAACAACAACAAAAATAGATGGTGGTTTTGAGTCATGTGCTGCCTGCTTTTATAATTGATATTCCTGATAATCAGGGAATCATCTCTCTGAGCTGCTGTCAAGATAGAATCAAAATGGCAAAAGGGATCTCAGGATTATAACCTATACTTTGCTAGGCTGTAGTCACTCCTTGCTTTCGGGAACGTTGAAGAAGGAAAAGAATTTCCTTCCTGCAGACACTGTGTGTATGGCCCCATGGGACCCTGGGGATGCTGCGCTGACACAGCTGCCCCACCGTAGAGGAAACTCTTCTTCTGCACGTACAGGGGGAAGGGGCACACTGCGAGAGTGTCTGAAGCCCTGATGGCTCTCCGATGTCACGTGGCCTGGGATGACTTCTACGAGGCCACAGAACATAATGTCTGAACACCCAGACATGTACGTTGGGTGCTTTTACATCCCAAAGAGCCCGGAAGTCATGATGGAAAATACATTTCTCATTTTGTTAAAAAAACTAAGAACTTGGGACGCCTGGGTGGCTCAGCAGTTGAGCATCGCCTTGGGCTCAGGTCGTGATCCCAGGATCTGGGATCGAGTCGCACACCTGGCTCCCTGCATGGAGCCTGCTTCTCCCTCTGCCTAGGTCTCTGCCTCTCTTTCTGTGTGTCTCCCATGAATAATTAAATCAATCTCAAATAAATAAATAAATAAATAAATAAATAAATAAATAAATAAATAAATAAGAACTTAGTGCGGTTCCTCTGTCACATCAAACCTGGATTACGCTAAGCACCTGTTCCCTAGGTGACAAAGGTACGACGGCCATCAATCAGGAAACGGGGTGCAGACCAGACTCTGAGAGAACTACAGATCCTCAGATGAGAGCATCACCTGTGATGTGACTAGAAATGGCTTTGAAGCTGCAGGACCTGCGGGCTTGTGGATGGCATCATGGGGCCCCACGCTCCTTCACCAAACTCCCCGCTCGCCCCCTCTTTCCTCCACTCTGTCCCCCTAGTGCTCCTTCCACTTCCTACCGGTCAGTGCCTTGGAGACCAGGGGCCGGACACAGAACCCCAGCCCGTGATTTCTTCCCCACCCCGTTGTACTGATTTTTCTCAACGCGGGGCTGGAGACCACCTTGAGGGGTGACAGGGTAATTCAATTTCCAATCCCATTTCATTCTGGGTCTCCGTGTAGAGACTGCCCACAAGGCACCAATTAGGGGAAACAAGAGGCCGGAGCAAGAGAGAAGTTTGCTACTGTATTGCATGTGTGTGTTTTGACATTTAGTTTGAACTTCAACCTGGCCTGTGCTCCTTTGGGAGCTTTTAAAAAGAAATAAACTTCGTCTCATTACCATTGGATACAATGATGGGGGAAATGGGCTGGAAAAATCCTGAATCTTTTCTGAGCCCTATTTTGCGCCTACAAAGAGAAGGGCAAATTCTTTACTGCTGTGCCATTCAGCTATTATGTTTAACAATCTAATTAGAAAGGCCGGGTAGCCTATTCCCATTGTAAAGGCTAAGACAGTGCGCACAAGCAAATCCAATTAGACAGCTGTCCTTTACAGATCGAGCTGCCCTCCGGCCAGGTTCTAATGAACGACCCGCCACCCCAGCCCCTCCCCGCAGCCCCCAGGACATGGGTTTTGTCCCTAAACTGGGCCAGATGACAGTGGCGGTGCATCCGGGGCTCCCGGCCGGCGGGCGCGCGCAGGGTTACCTGCTCCGGGGGCCGGGGCCGGGGCCTTCGCGGGGCGCCCCTCGCCCGAGATGCCAAGGCCCCGCCCCGCCCCGGGCGCCCATCTCCTTCTAGAAGGACGGTGCTGCCCTCCGCCTTCCCGCAGGTCAGCCTCGCGCTAACAGGTGGCAATAAATCAGAACCGTGGCTTTCACTTTTATGAATGTTACTTTCTGCGCACCAGGGACTTATTTAACTTGAAACAGACCAAAAACGATTCGTGGAGCCGCATGCTTGCCGTGCCTTTGTTTTTCCCCACGTATGGCTTGAATTAAGGCGCCCTGTGTTGAGCAGATTGCTCACTGCAAGTTCGTCGTCTGTTTAGCGTTTGGCATGTCCCGTAAGGCAGTTGCGGTTATTCACAAGTCTATTAATTAGAAGGCGAACCGGTGCGGGAACTGCTACGTGGGCCTGCGAGGGTGCGGCCCCTGCGAATGGAAAGATCCGTTCAAACCGGGGCGGGGAGACCCTCTGGGCTCCCGCTCAGCATCCGATGGGCCAGCATCGCTGGGACTCGGCGCGGGGGAAAATGCTCTTGTCATCGCTGCGTCCAAAAGGAGGAGTCTTATGACAAAAATTAGAGCAACGTTGTCTGAGTCGATAGGATTGAGGTTGTGTCCAGGTTTCCATTTTTAAGGCTCTGTTGTCATCGGGCAATGACTCATTGAAAAACATCCACCTTGTGTTGAAATCAGGCCTTATCCGAGCAGAAATCACAAAGGATCTTTAACTTCTTTTTTTTTTATTATTTTTTTATTTATTTATGATAGTCACACAGAGAGAGAGAGGGAGGCAGAGACATAGGCAGAGGGAGAAGCAGGCTCCATGCACCGGGAGCCCGATGTGGGATTAGATCCCGGGTCTCCAGGATCGCGCCCCGGGCCAAAGGCAGGCGCTAAACCGCTGCGCCACCCAGGGATCCTGGATCTTTAACTTCTGGAAGAAGAGAAAGAACACGCTCCATCAGCAAGATAGGTGCTCATGGACACTACCCTTATTTTCCTCAGTACTTTAGGGACCAAAGTATCTCTCATGACACTCTGTTTGTTCCCAAAGCCACGTCGCAAGAACTCCGGAACCGGTTTGTTTTATGTGTGAGGAACCAAGTGAGTAAGTAGTTTTGTAAACATCCCCCAAAGAATTCCACCACCTACTCATACCAGAAGTAGGGATTATTGGATAATAATCATTCACTTGCTTGCGAGGTATCAATTCTGTTTTAACCAGGAAGAATTAGATTTTGAGACCATCCCATTAAGCAACTGTTATAAAATTTAAATTTGGTTAATATTTTGCGAAAATGGCATTTTGCTTTTGCAAAGATGTTTTATGTTGGACCGTTCTGGAAACTGATCGATTGCTTACCAGCTGATGTGTCTATAAGATGGATTTCTGGATTTCTTGGCGTATCAGACTGATTTCACTGGCTAGAACTGGATGCCTTTACTGTGGTTTGCAGGGTTAGGATGTGAATTCAGGGCTGAGATACAAGCAGTATTCTTTTTTTTAAAAAAGATTTTATTTGTTTATTCATGAGAGACACACAGAGAGAGAGAGAGAGAGGCAGAGACACAGGCAGAGGGAGAAGCAGGCCCCATGCAGGGAGACCGATGTGGGACTCCATCCCAGGTCTCCAGGATCATGCCCTGGGCTGAAGGCGGGGCTAAACCGCTGAACCCCCCCGGGCCGCCCCCACTGACAGCATTCTTGCAGAAACACAGGCACAAGATCGAAGCCCACTGCAGAGAACAATCACAAATCATTGATACCTCAATGGCAAATCAGCTGGCAAAATGTACACTTGGCTTGGTAGAAATTTTCAGAGCATCTCTTCTGTGTAACTAAAGAAAAGAATGTGTACAGAAACAGGCTTACTTATCGGACACTTCCAGGGACTTATCATCTAATTGGGGAGCTAGACACTTAAACATATAAACAATTAGAGTAGCCAGCATTATACCTATGGGGAATGGAGAGCACGTTGTGTACCGTTTGACATGACAAAGGACAATGTCTTTATCAAAGTTTTAGAATGATTTTTCAATAAATAAAGCGATGTACCGCATGTTCATCAAATTAGAAATGTCACGAAATTTAAGATGTCGTTTTATACTGGGTGAATGAATACAGATCTAAGGGCAGAATGACAAGTTGGAATAATGATTTTAATAGGATAAAATTCAATGGGAACAAAAACAAAGACACAAACTTATATCCTAGAATACAAATATTTAATTACTGAGTGGGGAAAATATTTTACAGCAGCTTTGGAAAAGACTGTAGGCTAAATGAGTCAAGAGTGAAGGAGAAGAGGACAGACATTTATTGAGCAGCTGCTGTGTCCCAGCAACTGTGGTAGGAACTCTATCAAGTTTTCTCAGTCTTCCCAGCAATATGGGTGCATCTTGAGCATCTTGCATAGTGTGAGCATTGTATATGCATCTTCTGTTTGATTTTCACGACCATCTTGCAGGGAGGATGCCACCTTCATTTTACAGATGGGATTACTAAGGCTCAGAGAGGAGAAGTCACTTGGCCAAGGTTGCACAGGTAGCAAATTAGGATGAGAAATGGAATGTGCCACGAAGTCTCTTTATTTATTTATTATTTTATTTTACTTCATTTTACTTATTTTTATCATATCATCTGTCTTTCCAGCATGCGATGTAACTTCATTCATAGGCATGTAGTATCCAGAGTAAGGGAGAGAGCAGTTCTCTTCTGTTAGAAGAAGGTTGTATTATAACAGCAAGTACATGGATTGTGGTATGGGGTGGCCTGGGTTTCCAATGAAGGTCTGTCACTTATGAGCTAGAGGCGTTGGTCAAAGTATTAAAATAACAACAATAACAACAATCTTGGGACTCCAAGATTGGCTCAGTGGTTGAGAGTCTGCCTTCGGCTCAGGTCATGATCTCGGGGACCTGGGATGGAGTCTTGCATCAGGCTCCCTGCAGGGAGCCTGCTTCTGCCTCTGGCTATGTCTCTGCTTCTCTCTGTCTCTCAAGAATAAATAAATCTTTAAATAAATCTTTAAAACAAAACACAACTATATCTCTGTGCCTCCATTTCCCTATCTCTAAAGTGAGGATAAGTATAGTACCTTGTTGAGACAATTCAATAAGTTATTTTTCAAAAATTATTTTTACTGAGATGTAACTGACACTCATGATCTCATTTTCCGATGTAGGACATAATGATTTGATACTCTTATGGCAAAGTGATCAACACAATAAGTCCAGTTAACATCTATCACCACGTAGAGTTACCATTTTTTTTCTTGTAATGCAAACTTCCAAGATTTACTCTCTTAGCAACTTTAGATGTATGAGAGTGTTATTAACTGTAGTCACCATGCTGTATATTATATCACCATGGCTTACTTATTTTAGAACTGGAAGTTTGTGCTGCTTGACTACCTTCACCGTTTTGCCTCTCCCTCATCCCTGTCTCTGGCAACCACCATTCTGTTCTCTGTATCTATGAGTTCAGTTTCTTCTTTTAGACTCCACATAGAAGTACAGTATTTGTCTTTCTCTGTCTGACTTATGGTAAGATTTCATTCTTTTTTTATGATTGAGTGATACACACACACACGCACATGTATATTTGTGTATATATATACATTTGACATATCTTCTTTATCCATTACCCATCGATAGACACGTGGGTTGTTTCCATACCTTGGCTCTTATAAATAATACTACCATGAACATAGGAGTACACGTATCTTTTTGAGTTAGTGTTTTTGTTTTCTTTAGATAGATATCCAGATGTGGAATTGCTGAGTCATATGGTAGTTCTATTTTTAATTTCTTGAGAAACTTCTATACCATTTTACACTGTGGCTGCACCAATCTGTGTTCTCACCAACGGTGCACAAGCGTTCCCTTTCCTCCTCACCCTCGCCAACATTAATTATTTCTTGTCTCTTTGGTAATAGCCATTCTAACATGTGTGAGGTGATTTCCTGTGGTGGTTTTGATTTGCATTTCCCTGATGATGAGTGACATTGATGTTCATGTACCTATTGGCCTCTGTATGAAAAACATCTATTCAGTTCCTCTGTACCTTTTTAAATTGGATTGTGTTTTGTTTGCTATGGAGTTTATTATTATTATTATTATTATTTTTAATAATAAATTTATTTTTTACTGGTGTTCAATTTGCCAACTTACAGAATAACACCCAGTGCTCATCCCGTCAAGTGCCCCCCTCAGTGCCCGTCACCCATTCACCTCCACCACCCGCCCTCCTCCCCTTCCACCACCCCTAGTTCGTTTCCCAGTTAGGAGTCTTTTCATTTCCCAGAGTTAGGAGTCTTGCTACTGAGTTATAGGAGTTCTTTATATATTTTGCGTATTAACTCTTTATCAGATGTGTGATTTGTAAATGTTTTCCCCCATTCAGTAAGCTGCCTTAACATTTTTTGATGGTTTCCTTTGGTGTGCAGAAGGTTTTAGTTTGGTGTCGTCCAACTGGTTGACTTCTGCTTTATTGGCCTTGCTTTTGGTGTCGTTTGAAAAATCATCACAAAGACTGAGGTCAAGAAACTTACTACCCCCTGTTTTCTTCTAGATTTTATGACACCAGGTTTTACATTCAAGGTTTTCATCCATTTTGAGTTAATTATTGTGTTTGGTGTAGGAATGTGGTCCAGTTTCATTTCATTTCACTTCTAATTTTTTAAAAAAAATTTTCTTTAAATTCAATTCACCAACATATAGTATGTCACTAGTTTCAGATGTAGTGTTCAGTAATTCATCATTTGCATATGGCACCCAGTGCTCATCCAGTTTCATTTTAATAAGTTATTTTATGGAAAGCTCTTAGAACAGTTTCTGGCGCATCTTAAGGGCTGTGTGTACATTGCTCTGCTATTGCTCTGCTCACATCAGGTCTAAGTCATGAGCCACCACTTCAAGGAGCACACTGGCAAATAATTTGTCTCATTAAGGCTTCCCCAGAAGTGATGATAGAACTGGAAACACCTTCCACGCAGTACTTCAGCAAGATCTGAAGGTGCTTGCTCTATATGATGAGAGCCATCTAAAAATATTTAAACTAATTTTGTTCTAAGTTTAGCCCTAAAAAAAGAGTAATAGAAGAAAAGGAGGAGTTCTTTGTTTGGTAATCACTAAGTCATGACAACATTTGACTCTAGGGGCCCCAAGGACTTCCACCCTTGCTTGGGAGGTACTGTTGAGGCCATTTCCTTAGGGTCTTCTATATGCTGGCACTGTGCTCTTACATCACATGCATCCCTGCTGTCAGTGTCCTGTGCACAATGATGCAATGATGGCGTTCTTATTCTTCATCACACTGATGAGGGTCCCGAGTTGTGGAAGGGTGAAGTAACTTTCCTCACAGCATATTCCTTTGTTAAAAATATGTATTGAGTGTCTATGATGTTCCAAGCATTGTTCTGAACTCTTGAACAGAGTAGGCCCAAACTCACTGCCCTGATGAGGCTGGAATCCTCTATGGCCACCAGCGATGGAACCAGGGGCACTGCCTGACCTTGAGACCTCACACAAGGGGAACAAATGAACTGAATGAAACTACAAGTGCAAGGACTAGACCTTCAAACTATCTGACATTTCTTCTTCAACCAATTTGATCCTACATTTAACTAATTTATTAATTACTAGTTACTTTATATACTATATATTATTTTACTCTCAGAGCAAATGTTCTAGGTAAGAATTACTCCATTTCTCAGATAAAGAAACATGCTCAGACACTGGGGGCTGAAACTGTACCTGGGAACTCCAGTCCAGCACTGTTTAAGTTATAAAATGACTGCCCTCCAAGAAGACATGGAGGCAGGGGGCGGGGAGTGTGACATCCTCTATTGTAATCCCTCTACTAAAAATTAGAGTTATCTCTTGGCATAAGAACTATTCAAACTTAGCCTACCACTCTTGATACCTTTTGGTGCAGAAGCACATGAGAGACTAAGCCAGCTCAGTGGTCCTCAACACTAGAACTACAGAAGATGGTCCTAGAGCTGGGGCCTCAGCACTGGTTTTAGAACTCACCATATTAAGAACCAGAGTTATGAGGAACATTATAGATTCTGAGGGATGATATAGAGAGATTTCAGTTGCTGTGAGTGTGGGTGTGATAGGGACAGACATAGGTATATGGTTTTCTAGGACCTTTATAGTCACCCCAACCCCTGGTATACCTGTCATTCTGCAAAGTGCAATGGTGCCCCCTCTTCTCATGAGTAACTACAGAAAAATATTATGCTGGGAACTTTCCTCTGAACTCCTGCTTCCTTTGCAGTCCCAGGTGGGAGAAATGGCAGAGAAAAAAAGCAGGAATTTAGGCCGAATAGGGTCCCTTTGGTAATAGGGATCCTACAGCTTGACATTGAGAGGATGCTTAGAGACAGCCCACCTTTAGGAAATTTGTTTCATTCATGGTATCTCAGATTCCTTAAAGAGTCATGTTTCTGCTCTTACCTCCAGAAAGTACCATCTTGTGAGGCCTCTTTTCCTTGCTGTATCTTCACTGTCTATCACAGGTGACTCTACCCGCCCCACATAAGGTACTGAAGTTGAGGAACATTCTTGCCACACTGATAGATGGGATAGGATGGGAGGAGTTACCTCAGAGGCTTAGGAAATAATTCTTTTATAGGGCCTCTTTTGTGAGTGCACACCCTAAGAAAAATCTCTCAAGGGGTGGAGCTCATTAGACGGTGCAAAAATGCATATGCTCAGGTACATGATCACTCTGAGTTATGCAGCAGCAGGTGGGAGGTCTTGGAGGGGATATGTGGGACATTTTATAGCACACTGGAGCATGAGATGAAGCAGCACAAGATCTTTCATGTGTCCAGGAGCCTCATGTTAGGCAGATAGCAGGAACTCAGAGCACCGCAAGTCTGTGCTGGGACACTTGGTTCTCCTCTTGGGATACACAAATTCAAGCTTTCTATGGGATTCCTTTTACAACTCAGTGAATGCACTTGTTTGGTATGGCTTTCTTTAGCCTCCAGGGATCTCTAAAAGACATTCCTCAGGAGCAGAAAGTTTCTTTCCTTTTAAAGTTTTAATCTCAGTCTTTGCTCCTGGTGCCCTGTGAAATAATCCCTCTTCCCTCAACAGTAACTACATCCTCTAAAGACTTGTAGGAAGAGAGCCCGTAGCCTCTTCCCTCTCGGTTCACTCTTCTGTCTGCTTCCAAACTAATGTTTAGCCAAGTTAGACACATTTATTTTACTTTCTTAAATAGCTGATTCTTTTTAATTAATCTCGGGACTCATCTCTACTCCAACTGCCTTCTGTTGATAATAGTGTAGCATTTTAAAATAAGCTAATTTGCACATGTAGACGTAGTTATAAAATCCACAAGTTATAATGAGGATATATATACACTTTCACATCTATATGCAGCACCTTCTGGAAAATGCCACTTCTAGACTCCACCCAACCCTGTCTACTCACATCATAGGATGACAGAATGGCAAACATTTTTAAGGCCCTTGTCACACATTCTTAATCTATGCCTGGAGACAGCCGCACAGACACAGTGTTTAAATGTTGGCTCTTGTTATACAAATTGTTTGCATGAAAATGATCACAGAAATTACTTATATAGGAAAGAAAAAAATACTTTTAGTTTGGAAAATCTTAATAGAACAAAAATGAATGACTATTTCTCATATCCACATAGGAACTTTCCATTAGATATTCTTACAGGAATGATTTCAGGATATTCAAGTAAGTGCAACCAAACTAAACACAGATTATCTGATAACTAATTTCCACAGGGGAGTTTGGAAAAGAATTACAAATATATACACATATGACTGTAGAATTGGGGGGAAATGCCATTGTGGAGACTACTGTGGTCTACGGCATCTGTATTGGCCTGTGAAAATACAGAGAGAAAGCCGCACACTCTCAAAGGCTGCCTGGGCATCCCCATCACCACGAGCACTCAGGCATCTGCCCCATAAAGACTTTGAACGTGTCTCTCGCTAGCACCATGTTGACTGGAGAACCACTCCAGTTAACATGAAATGAAATTACATTGAAGCACTGAAGGGAGAAGAGCATCTAAAATAACATCCGAGTAAAAAGGCCAAGAAGACTGGTCCTTATCTCAGGTACGCACACATGGGCATTATCTCATGCAGTTCACAAATGGCTGTTTGGGCCCTAGGATTAAGGCCTAAAAGAATTCCTTCTTATAATGAGAGAGAGTGCCAGGATTTTTCTTGCCTCCTGAAATAAGTTAATTCCCTGAATTAAGAAATAATGAAGAAGAGAGAGGCTGGCCAGGAGCCTAAGGATCGGACAGGTGCCTATTTTAAAGGAGTCTGAAGGGCAAAGAGGCAACTGTGCACGAAGGAATGAGTCGGCCTCCATTTGTTACACCAATCTTTTTATTAACAGACTCAGGTAGGGACGTAGCTGGGCTGGGGTAAGGAATGCATGCAGATTACAAAAGCAATATTTTGGAGATCTGCTTTAGATATTCTTTCTGCTAAGGTGTTAGGAGTAACATTAAGGATGAGGTTAACCTTTTGCGAGCCACCTTCTAAATAGATGGCCATAGACACCAAGGGTTTTTTGTTTTTTTTTTTTAAGATTTTATTTATTTAATTTTTTTTTTTTTTTTTTTTTTTTTTTTTTTATGATAGGCACACAGTGAGAGAGAGAGAGGCAGAGACACAGGCAGAGGGAGAAGCAGGCTCCATGCACCGGGAGCCCGACGTGGGATTCGATCCCGGGTCTCCAGGATCGCGCCCTGGGCCAAAGGCAGGCGCCAAACCGCTCGCCACACAGGGATCCCGATTTTATTTATTTATTCATGAGAGACACAAAGAGAGGCAGAGACACAGGCAGAGGGAGAAGCAGGCTCCCTGCAGGGAGCCCTATGAGGGACTTGATCCCAGGACTCCCAGATCATGATCTGAGCCAAAGGCAGACACTCAACCACTGAGCCACCCATGTGACTGGACACCAAGGGCTTTTATCCCACAGATGAATTGGGCTCTCTTTTAAAACCAATCACCCTAAATGACTCCTTCACCTTGCTAGGAGCCAGGGGGGCAGGGGCAGCTAGTCTTATTTGGCCCACTCTACCATGAAGGGATTCTGACTTACAAGCATGACTCTCCATGCAGCAGCAGGTGGACACCGATTCCCTGGGGTGAGTCCATCTCTTATATGGGAGATGGTGCCATCATACCACCTCCTGAAACATGGCCTGGCATGGAGCAAGTGCTCTGCAAATATTGGGGAATGAGTCAATGACTTAATAAACAATGTTCAGACTCCTTCTGACCTGGGCCTTTACCCAGAAGCCTGAACATACATCTCACCAGATGATACTTCAATAGGCTTGTTTCAATCCTCCCTTATTCCAACCCATTTCTGAAATTTCTGACCTGTGTGTGCTGTTTGTATAGGATGTAGGGAAAAGATAAGCCACAAAAGTCTTATTTCTTGGCTTGAGAAAAGTCTGCAATACTATCTCATTCTACTCCCACTCCAGCTGAAGTCACTATATCCCAGAACATTTCTGGAACCCCAGGGAAGTATCTGTGTTGCAAAACTTAGGACTAGTCCACATGGAGGTGCTACGGACTAAATAGAAGAATGTTAGTACCTCCTCCTGAGAATTGAAGTCCTAACTTGAATGTGATGCATGTGAAGGGGGCTCTGGGAGGCAATTAGGCTTAGATGTGGTTATGAGAGCAGGGCCTTCACAATGTAATTAATACCCTGGTAAGAAGAGGAAGAGACATGAACTCCCCCTCTCCCCAAGGACCGCACACCGAGTAGGTAGCTGTCTGCAGTGTAGGCAGGGATCCTCAACAGACACCAGATCTCCCAGTACCTTGTGATCAGGATCCAGCCTCCAGAGAGAAATATCTGTCATTTCAGCCACTCTGTCTATGGTATTCGGTTAGAGCAGCCCAAGCGGAGTATGGCAGGAAGCAGGGACAGGGTGCAGAGAAGGCTGTGCCGTCCCTTCAGCCCGCAGTTGGCTCTCAGCTCCAGGGATGACAGGTGCAACAGTCTTCAGCCTGTACCAGATGCTCCCCAAACTCCGAGCCCTCCCTTCTATTTTAGAGCAGTGTGTCTCAGGTTTAACGTACACATGTATCACCCGGGGATCTTGTTAACGTGCGGGTTCTTCTCCAGTAAAGTCTGAGATGGAGCCCTGGTTCTGCACATCTGACAATTCCCCAGGCGATACTGATGCTGCCGGACCTCGGGTTACACTGGAACTGCAGCAGATAGAAGCGGGTGGAAGACAAAGCCGGCCTCTGTTGTAGTTCTGATGTCAGCTCACAGCCCCATCGCCTTGCGAGGATTTCCCCAGCAACTTGATGGTGAAAACTGAGGACTTCAGTTATCGACACCCATTGAAACTGCCTGGAATATAGCCCTTTGAGGGTGCTGGCTTCTCAGTGAAACTTGCAAATTAGTAGATAATATACCATGTAATTGTCTCGACTAATCTGCCATTATACTTACACACACACACACACACACACACACACACGCACCGAGTCAACTGTTAAGAAGCTCCATGATTGGAGCTTCAGTGATACCTCACACAGTACACACACCTGTGCAGGTAAGTCCCCCCCCCCCCAACGCCCCTTGGCCCCCCTTTGGAGGACAGACCTGGCTTATCAAAGAACAACGACTACTTTTAAAAAGCCTAGCAATTTGCAAGGCTGTTAAGCACTTGCCAATATAACATATGAATATCCAGTTTATTTAAAAGAATACACATGGTATCTTTGTCTAATTACATTTTGGATCGGTTAAATTATTTTGATATTACTCTTAATGGGAGGCTTTGGTGAAAAGAAATAATCGCAAGCAAATAAACAATGAAACAAAGACACAGTGGATTCCACTCACTGCAAATTATTAGCCATCAGCATTTTGAGGAAGGTGTTCCTTGCATGCGCTGAAGGAGAGCTTTACCGTGAACTTAAACTGAATTCTGTCTCATGAACATGGACAGCAGGAGTGTTGAGAAGAAACCCAAGAAACAATTTCCAGACAAAATTGACCCACCGGCCAGAGCCTGTTCCTGCTTGGCTGGAACCCGTACCTGCTTGGCACTGGCCCGTCCAGATGCAGCTCCCCTTCACCAGCCTCTGATTACCCAAAGTGTCCTGATTTCTCCTGCTCCAGCATTGAAGTAATTTCAGAAACATTCTGAAGTCAATTGCCAGATATCGCCTGAGCCCTCGAGTGAGCAAAAGTCAATAATAAGTGTTGTGTATTGAGCACTCACCACGTGTAGGGTTTAGGTTGAGATAACCGGTAGAACTGCCACAATGGTAGGAAAGAGAACCACAGTGCCATTAGGGGACTGGCAGAGGGTCCTCATGACAAACGAAATGTGCTAGAGATCTAAACCACCCACCACCAGGACAGGAATCTCAGGTAAGCAGCAGGGGCTTATTAAAACCTTCAATATTGCCTTTCCAAAGTGCAGGCTCACACACAGACTCTGCTTTCAAATGTCATTATGATGAACCATCACTTGAAAATCTCCATGATTTTGACAAAATTGGAACAAGTGATATAAAAATAAAAGGTCAGAAAAGCCCTGTATGACAGAACTTAGCTGGCCTGGTATAGATTTCTTCAAAGGCCTCTTTTGCTTACCACTAAAGCCAAGATGATGTGTCAAAGTTGTTTAAGATAGGGATCAGTTTTAATGAATGCGACCTCAGCTTTCCAAGGTGTTTAGGTCTGGGAACACTTAAAGTACATCTGTTATTATTTTGGTTGTGCTGAATTTCTTATTTTACATGGTTTCATTTCAAGAGGGGCTGTTTGAGGGAATACAGAGGTAAACTCCTATCTTCGTATTCTGGTTTAATTTTTTAGGATTCATTATTTCTATAGTTTGTGCTGTCTGATATTTTGTTTGTTTTTAGCAGTAATTTTACACTGAAATTTTACTTTGAAATTTACATCTCTGCCCTTTATGATAAAACCCAGGGCCAGATTGTCTCTCAATGGCTTACTTCATATTAGGTTTACCGTCCTATCAACCACACATTAAGAAAATCTATTATCTACGTGTGATTTTTGTACTAGTTCCTTTAGAGAATTTACAGGGATCTGGCCCTGTCACTTGGGAACTTACAGTTAGAAAGTGATAGGAAGGAAAAGGAATCACACTACCATTAAACATGTTTGTAGGCTAAATCAACAATGGAGGATCAATCAAGGCTTGATATGCAGGCAGAAATGGTGCTTATCTCCTTTGCCTCTGCTCTTCCCCACTCTCACCTATTTCTACTACTCATCTATGTGCCCTTCTCTCCCCGTCTGTCCATCCATCCATCCATCCATCCATCCATCCATCCATCTTTTTTTATATAACTTCTACCCATCTATCTGTATAAAGAGGACCAAAGAATAGGAAAAAGTTGGGTTTTGTAATATGTGATATGCCTTCAAACCTCAGATGTTGATATTGTTTTGTCAGATCATGATCAAAATAGTCTCAATATCAATCTTTAATAATAACTGAGCAGGTTTTCTTGCTAGGTACTGTACGACAACCTTATTAGTTAACTGAAGGATTAGTGAAGAAAAAAAATAGCATAACTATACCGTTAACTTGAGTATCAACAGGGGTTTTGATATTAATATTGGTTTGTTTAGCCTTACCAAACAAATTATGAAAACCCTTCACCCCGATTTGGTTAAGGAATTAGACTTCCTTCTAATTTGGTCGAGGCTATGCTTCTTGGGTGGTCTAATGTCTGCTCAAATTGTTTTCCTCCCACTGGTATATTACTTTCTTGTTTCAATGCTGCTATCACTCTTTTTGGGAGATCTTTAATTTCTCTAGGTTCACTTGAAATCCAAATCTTTATCTATACTGTACCTTTTGGAAATGGATTTTTCCTCTAACACATGCTTGTAAATACCTGATGTTAATTATTTGGTATGTGGTCATAGAGTCTTACTGCTCCTTGTTACTGACCTCCCCTTCTAGCTGTGTGTGTATTGTAAGCAGCCTTGAACCTCTGCATTTTACTCTCTATGTCTTTATTGTTCTAAGAAGCAGAAGAGGGACTATATCTCTCCCTTTTCTCAGATACTTTTTGATCTCAAGAGTCACTTCTCAAATGGTGTCTAGTCCTCTCTTGGATACAAACACTGACATGAAGGAACCCCATGTTAATAAGGTCAAATAGCCCTAGTGATAACATGAGCTTGGATGGCCATTATTTCTGATTCATTCCCTGGGTCCTGTGGTACAGACTTTCTTCAGTTTAAAAGTGACTTACTCTGTTAAAGAGCTGTTTGAAAAGTTCCCTCAGTTCTCCTGAGTCCTACCTAGTGTTGGCACAAGTCTTTGGGTTTGCTTCAAGAGATGCCCTGCTTCTAGCTTTGGCAGGTGTCTGCACTCAGGCCTGGCTGTGCGCATTGTCATCCATGAATAGTTACTGGTTGGCCCATTTGGCTCCCTGCTGCAATCCCTCTTCTGTTGTCTTTCTCTTGCCTTGAGATGGTTCCCTGTGAACCAAATTCTCTGGGATTCAAAAGAGACATGGATGGGAACTGGACACTAATTTATCCCAGTGTTTTATATATGAAGGTTTCATTTTTGATTTGAGCCATTTCTCAAAATAGTCTCTTACTGAACTATGTGGGAAAATCCAAATACATAATCATGTTCGAATGGATCAAATGGACCCACTTCCTTCTATTTGAAAATTGATAGCCAATGTAGGAGAAAACAACAACTCTGAACTCAAAAGCTCCTCTAACTGTGTGACTCAGGGCAAAGTCCTCAAGCTTGCCAGACCTCTGTTACTCATGTGGTAAGTGGAGATGACACCACTTTCTGCCTTTTAATGAGGTGCTGTCAGGCTAAAAAACACTTTCATACTATTTAAAAATGTGAGCCCATTCTAAATTTTATTTGTTAAAGCATTCAATTACATTTTCTCTCTGGGATTGGTTATAACCCATGTGCTAAATTTTGAAAGTAATTGTCTACTTTACTAAGTGTGTTATTCAGGCTAATGCTTCACTCATATACTTGTCATTTTTAAATGAGTTGAAACTATTTTATTCAGAATGAAATGACCAGTTATAACATGCCATCTTAGTTTCTAAATTTTTTCCTAAAATTATCTGCAAAGCATGACCTTATTCAGGTTCAAACATACAAAAAGAGCAACAGTGAACAAACAAACCTTTGCGATCAAACTGTCACTTTCCATCACACACTTTTGGTGCTTGCTCATAATTGTTATTGAAATATCCATATTGAAAAATGTAGTTTTTAAAATAACTGTAAGCTAGCATCCTCCCCCCCAAAAAATATTTGGGCCTGATGAAAGCTTTTCTGATTGAAAAAAATATTATTTCCTTTATTCTCTATGTAAAAAATGCAACTTTCAATGGCAGAATAATTAACCCACATTCCTTGTGAACACAAAACCCTTGCATGGATATGATGCTTTCAGCTTACAGTAGGTGTCCTTTTGCTTGATGTTCACAGCAGCTGTGAGAGGAAGCTAGGTTTGTTTTTTTATTCTCATTTTATAGATGAGGATACTGAGGTTTGTATAAACTCACTCAAAGTTATACAGTGAAGTGGAGGGAACTCAGGACTAGAACCCAAAGATCTACCTTCAGATCTAATATTCCTTTTCTTATAGCTCCAAGGGGAAACATCTTATAAAATTTCCTTGTAGTCTGCTACCTAGAATTCTTCAGGGCCTGAAGAATTCAGATTCTTCAGATTCAGCCTGATTTCTGGGCATATGTTGAATTATTTCACATTATACAGAGACTAAACTATCATGACTTAATCTTTTGAAGGTCTGTATCAGATTCTGGACTAATTCTGTCTGACTGCTTTTACTAACGCTTAGTTTGGGCCACTCTTTATAGAACCTTAAGACACTGAATTACGTATTTTAGTGGTACAGGAAAAGGTTTGTTCCGGAGGATCTGTTCAATTTAACAACTAAGGATTAGAGTGTGGTAATTTATGCTTTGGTACTTAGAAAGTTTATTTTCTGTCCTGGTTTACTCCCTTTTACAGCTAGCCACCGGAGTGTTTGGGGGAGCCATGTGGGTATTTTGGGGTTGCAGGTTGGCCCTCACTCTATAGACGCTGGGCCAACTGTAGGAAGTGCATCATTCACTGCAGCTTCAACATGGTTGTTTTCTAGTCATAAAAAGCTAAAGGCTTTTGAATACTTGGTTATTTTTATTACTTAGCTTCAGAATCCTCACCAGGCATCATTATGGTTCATACAAACACATGCTTTTATGAAATGCTTACTCACACAAACTTTTGGACAAGGCTATTAATGAGCGTATGTGATTTCCATGAGGGCATTGCTATGTCTTCAACTGGCATTTCCTCACAGCCGTGAAACAGTCTGAAATAACTATTGCTTTTCTTTTCTGTGTGTATGGTCATTGTGGAAAAAGGATGTGCTGACACTAGAATATAATTATTCGTCTCCTGGGCTGCCTAAAATGTGGTCAGCCAGCCTTCTTTAGATTCCCAGCGCATATTCCACAGGCTGTGGTATTTTATTTCTGAATGGACCAGCGTTTGTTTTTGTTGAATTATGCAATTCATTTTCATTACACATTCAAATATGTTTCTTATTTGCCAGCTGATTGTCTTCATTCACAGCACATTTTCTTTATTCCCTCTCCCAAATTCTATCTCAATTTTCTCCTTCCCTGAAGCTCTCCACATGAAATCGGTGGGATCTTACATGGGCGGATACCAACCAGTGCAGCCATATCCTTTGAACCACTCCATCAGAGCCAGCAAACCTGCTTGCAGTTGGGAATGGCTTTAAAAGAGTTAGCTTTGGGCTGGGGGTGTGGAGGGGGGCACTTTCCAATTACTGTTTCTCATCAACCTGACCACCCTAAGCCATTAAGCCACTGTAATAGTTTTGCTAATTTGATTTCCTGCACATAAACAACCTTTGCTGTGCTTTGAAGTTCTCAAGAAAGGTATGAGGAGTTTCAAATTGCAATAATTCAACTCCAAGCATAAGGCTAATTCATCTTTTTTTTTTTTTAATAAATCAGTAAAACAGAAGTTAATTAAAGTGTAAACAATGGGCAGCATTGTGGCTGAGAGTCTCAGAAAAGGAACCTTTGAAATTCTTTGTGTAATGGATATTACCTGATTACACTCAGAGCAGGGTGGAGTTTAGGAAAAGATCACATTACTGAGCTCTTTCTCTTCTTCCCTTTAACTGGTAAAAAAAAAAGAGACAGAAAACCAACAACAACAGATGCTTTTATTTTTTTACTCACTGAGCCAGCTGGGAGCTTCCTAAACCCCAGCTTGCTCAGGGAGGCCCTGACATTGCCAGCCCTGGGTAGAGGGCAAACTCCAAGGGGAGCCCACACTGAGGGGCCTCTGCATGGCGGTGGCGGGGGGCGGGGGTGGCAACAGAGAGGGCAGGTTCCACTGCATTGCCCGTGGAGAGGATGTCACTGCAGTGTGATTAACACCAGGCCAGGTTACGCAAAGGACACGGACTCCCCTCCACACTGATGCCACGGGGCTTGGGGTCTGTGCAGGGGCAGGCTTGAACAGGGACCCTCCTCCCCCCCTCAAACTGGAGGCTGAGAGAGGTGCAAGGCGGGGGTGGTGTGGAGGGGTGGTGATGTGGCTAAAAATAGCCCAAGCACCAGAGTGTTTTCTGTTTTTTGATCTCGAGAGGATAGAGAGAAGAGATGTGCTGGGAGGTGAGGCACAAATTCTAGCACTCCTGGCAACTGGGCTCGTTTTCTTTGCAGATCAAGTGGTGGAAGGGGATGACATGTTTTGTTTCAGAAGTAAAATTCCAGGGAGTCATAAAGTGATGTTGCATATCGTCACCTATCACACTACACTTAATAAGTGAACACACTCATCGGTGGTAGCTCTGGACCACTCCACAGAGCCGATTGCCTGTGCGCGCATGTGTCTGGGTGTGTGCGCACATGTAAGCACATGCCTACGTCTACACGCATGTGTGCATGTGCGGATCTGTAGTTGGGAGCTGTAAGTAGGGAGCAGAGAGGAGACTAGAACTGAGACAAGCAGAGGAGTAGGTTGGTCCCCCATGTGGAGTGTGTTAAGAGGTTCCAAGAAGTCTCCATTGCCAAACAATCCATTCCAGATTGCCCCCCAAAATTTTAATTTCACTTTTCACTGACAGAATGCCTATCATTAATGATTTAATTTTATAGATAATAAGATTCCCTTTTCACAGGCAGGCATTCCTCTTAAATGTCTACATGCCATTGATATCTTAGAATCAATTAGTCTAATGGAAAGATTTCTATATAAGAGCAAGCTAAAATGTCAGCTTAATGGAGAAAATAAGGGAGCGTAGTTTTTAAAACATACAGATACCGGTCAGGATGGGAGCCTAGGATAAGGGCTTTGGGGAACAGCAGGGGAAAAGCTGTAGTAAGTGTTCTAAGAATGAAATAGGGCAATTTGGAGGAAGGACATTGCTTATCTACTAGTTTTGTCAAGGGCCGATCCTGGATATTGACAATGGGGCCCAGGAAGGATTCCCAGATTGATGGCTGGCCTGGGAGGCAGATGCCTACCACATAGATGAGAAGAGATACCTTCCCCCCGGGGCCTTCAACTACTTGGAACCAGGGTTGAATGTCATGGAGCTGACAGGATTATCTGCAGATTTGCTGAAGTAACCAGGGCCCCCTCTGGCAGTGTGTCGCTGTGTCCCAGAAGAGCCCCAGCAGAACCAGTACATCCCAAGCCTGGAGGACCACCTGCCAACTCTTCTTCGTCAAACATTGGACTCCAGCATTCTCCGGCTGTGAGATTCATGGACTTTTACATTTAAAAGTGACTTTTTAAAAATACAATTGACCCTTGAACAATACAGGTTTGAAGTATGCATGTCCTCTTTTGCTTGAATTGTTTTCGAGAAATACAGTACAATACTACAAATGTATGTTCTCTTTCTTATGATTTTCTTGATACCATTTTTTCTCTAGCTTGCTTTATTAAGAGAATGTAGTATGGAATACACATAACATAGAAAATATGTGTTAATCGACTGTTTATGCTGTTGGCAAGGCTCCCAGTCGACAATGAGCTATTAGTAAATTTGGGGGGAGTCAAAAGTTACACATGGATTTTCAACTGCGTGGGGGGTTGGCACCCCTAAACCCCTTGTTGTTCAAGGGTCAACTGCATTTTGAACTTTAGGAACTTATCTATGGATCTAAAAGCTTATCCATAAAAGCAACTGTTTTTTGAAAAATTTATCCTTAGAGTCGAAATTTACTGCAGCTGGAAGAAGGTAGAACCACATAACTAAAGGCCTGTTATGTCCCAAGTATGCTACAAATTGTATTTTACTTAATTTAATCGTTACAATAACTCTGTCAAGTAAAGATTATCAGTCTCATTATATAGATGAGGAAAATGAATTTCATTTTTTAAATTTTTTTTAAAGATTATTTATTTATTTATTCATGAGAGAGAGAGGCAGAGACACAGGCAGAGGGAGAAGGCAGGCTCCATGCAGGGAGCCTGATGTGGGACTCGATCCTGGGTCTCCAGGATCACACTCTGGGCTGAAGGCCGTGCTAAACCGCTGAGCCACCCGGGCTGCCCAGGAAAATGAATTTCAGAGCTAGTCTTTTGTATTTGAATGTAAGATAAAGTCAGTAGGATCTGAGCGAGGGTCTAGGGGACTGTACACATCCACTTACTTCTGTCATCTATTCCCTTACTGAGAAACACTGTTCACTTATTTATGGGCCATCTTTTAGGTTCTGCTGTATCTACAATAATAGCTTTCATGTAACTGGAACATTATTATGAAGATTCATTGCTGTATGGCACTTAAAGGCTCCAGTGGGATCCATCAATGTCCCTCATTGAGTAAGCAGAGTCTTGAATTAGGAAAGTTTGCATCTCCCTTTGAGAATCATAGAATTTTAGAGCCGAATGTAACGGGGAGGTATCTAATTCTATTCCTTCATCCACATATGAGAGACCCAAGATTAAAAGAGGGGCAGGAGACATACTTAAGGTCACACAGCATCACAGTGTCAGTGTGACGGTGGCCTTCCTTTTCTGGGCTTTTTTTGCCTCACTGGAACTGCTTAACTCAGCGATCTCTCCTGAGCATTGGATTAGAGAACCTTTAGCCTCCTCCTCCATAGAATGAACCCAGGCACTCATTAGCACGGGCCTCCAGGCCTCCAGGGCTCCCAGGGCTGCCCCCACAGCCTTTGGGCTGCCTCCTCCATCCCACCTTCCCAGTCTCTGAAACAGAAGATAAAACAAAAGAAGGAAAAACAGTCTGTGGGTTTGGAATTTAAATAAACAGGGAGGTTAACCAAAAGGCTGGTTTCAATAGATTGGAGGCAAAAGGGATTCCTACAGCTGGAGGCAATTAAATAAAACTAAAAAAGGATTCTCACACTCAAACTACTAGACAAGTTCCAGAGACCAAAGGAGGCTTTTGTTGAAGTGAACAAACCCTCACTTTGGCCCCAAACTAACAGGAGCAGCCTTTGTCAACATACCTTTTAGGGTGAAGGTTTGCATTTTTTTTTTTTCCTGGTTGCCTCTCTAGTTACTACAATGATGATAGTTCTTAGAGAATACAAACCTCTGACGAGGATCAAATGAGGCCACATCCCAGCAATACAAGGTTGGAACGTGCCTTAAGGTCAGTTGGTAAAGGTTAAATAGTTGGCTTTCCCCCAACATGAAAAGAAGCCAAAGAACCCTGATTGGTAGTATTTAACCAGTTTCCATGGTGAAAATACTCCACCATGGCTGATCTGAAGCTATTACCATGAAATTACTAGTCCACTGGTTGTCCAGTTGGGAAGGAGAACTAACGATCACCTCTTGGGCATAGGGCCAGCTCCATAGCTGGCCTCTGAGTGTGATGGACAATTCTTACCTCTCCTAGCAGAGAGGGAAAAATTGGTCATCAACCTGTACATGTGGTCATAACTCAAACTCTATCCATCCATCTGTCTATCTATCTACCTCCCTACCTCATTACCCTGGGTTATAAAATTCATTGTGAAACCAGATCATCAATGGGGCACTTTCCAATTCTGATGTTTTGTGATTGTATTCACGATATGCTATTGCACACTCTGTTCCTGGCTTAACCTAGGGAGTTTGCTATATTTTTAATGGTGTCCAGGCCTTTCTTTGTCTTCAGAGCATTCATCACCTCTGAACTCCTAGTTATTGTTCTTGTGTGTTTTCCTCAGAAGCTGAGCTCCTGAGGCCAGAGGCTTTGTTTGTTTGGCTCACTGCTCTCCCCCAGCACATGTGACAGTGCCTGGCTCTTGGTAAGTGCCCGGTACATGTGTGCTGAATGTCTGACTCTTCCTTATGCATTTAGAGAAGTCGAGGCTTTAAGAAATGAAGTGATTTTGCTGAGATCACATAGCAACCTGTGGCAGAAGTTAATATAGAACCTTTCAATTCAGGGCTCTTCCCTCAATCATTCTTTGGCTCATCTCACAAAGTCTAAAGGCCTAAAAAGGTCATGTGTGTTTTAAGACTGCCATTTGCAACCTGTAGAGATTAATGGAATAAAGAGAGCTGTGTTCTGCTTGGGCTGCTCTGCCACTCTCATGCCTTCATGTCACACTCCTTTCCAGCTTCGAATTTTCCTCTCTTCCGGAAAGGTGAGCAATGCTGGCTTGCTTTATGGATCAGATTAATTTATGGTCTGTGCATATCTCAGTAGAAGTAGAACCATGGGGGCATCTCTATCATTTCTACTCTGGGGACCCTTCTCTTTAGGGCCCACCATCATCAAAAGACCTGCCTTTTGTTCCAGCCCCCTGTTGACATCAGCAAATACTGGTATCAGGTCCTAGATTGAGTGCTGGAGGTATAAAGATGAGTAACACAAGGCCCCTCATCTTCAGGAACAGTCTCCTTGTGGGACTGACAGAGGGTTAATGACAGCATGCTGTGGTCAACTGTAATGACATAGGAAATTTCCAAAGCATGGGAACCCAGAAGAGGGCAACTCTAACATAGAGAGTGTTAGAAGGCCCTCCAAAAAAGACTAACTGGGGTACTTCCTAAACTGTCTCCTTAGTAGTTCTCTCATCTCCAAGATGATTTGTCGTTGTGAAAATGAAGGGCTCCAATCATCTACAGAAGGTTCTACACAAGAGAAAATGTGAGGCTCTGTAGGAAGGCTCTTGTTATTATATCCCTCTTCCAGATACTGTGGAGGATATCAGGTTCCACATGATGACTTGTAGGCACATCCTAGAGCTATGTCAAGAGACAGTGGCTCCAGGACGCCTGGGTGGCTCAGCGGTTGGCTCAGGGCTTGATCCTGGAGTCCTGGGATGGAGGCCCACATCAGGCTCTCTGCATGGAGCTTGCTTGTCCCTCTGCCTATGTCTCTGCCTCTCTCTCTCTCTCTGTGTCTCTCATGAATAAATAAATAAAATCTTTAAAAGAAAAATAAAAAAATTAAAAAAAAAAAAAGAGAGACAGTGGCTCTGATTTAACTCCAGCAGTGACTCCTTGGTTGTATCCAGAGCAGAAAATTGGCAGTGACTCATTAAAACAGCTCAGCTTAATTAAGAAAGTTACTGGTTAGAAATCCAACAGACTGAATCTGCAAAACCCTTCGGTCACCAAGAAATTACTTTACACGTGGAATTGTTGTAAAGTTACTGATTTTACAAATTACTGAAGGTCTGCAGGTCCCAGGCTTTCAAGGAATGAGGACTGGCAACCTCACTGTAGGTCAGAGTAGATTTTAATTAGACGGTAGAGTCAAGCATTAAACATCTTGAGAAATTGTCACTGAGTAGCTTATTTTCTGGATTGCTTTTGGTTCTTTGAACTACAATGCGAATACACACACACAAACACACACACACACAGTCAAAGTCAGTGAAACTCAAAGCGGTCTTGTGTTTTGGGCGTCATAAGTCATTTTAGGTAATGGTGTGGTAGGGAAAATGTTTCTTGTCTCAGCGTGCTGGTAATGGATGGAAGCTGAGCCATGTGATGGCTGCCCTGCCTTTTACCTGTTGACAATTGAAAGAGAATGAACACATCAACATTTACTTATCTGACTTAATGAATGTTATCATGTGGAAAAGGTAAATCAGTAATGGCTGAGATCAAACATACCAATCTCCTTTTGAACACACAATGCCCTCATTTATATAAATCTTAGCCATTTGACGGTTCCCCCACTTGAACACATGCGCTGCCAGCCCGGCTGAGAGGCCTTCCCATCTGAGCGTGCTGGCTCCCCAACTGCAGCGACTTCCCAGTGTGAGGAGACCGAGGAGCCTACGCCTACAGTTCCAGTGGTTTCCTAATTAACGTGTTAATTGAGAAGTAGAGCAGACCAGGGGTTATTTAAAGTTTTGAGTTCCTGCCCCTCCTCCTCCTCCACTGCCCCCAAGCCTCCTTTAAAAGGAAGGTAGGAGTGGCCTACTGGTGACCCCCGGGCGAGTGAGGTCTGCAGCAAGGACAGATTGCCATCTACTTCATTAGGCAGCTCTGTCTTGTTCTCACACCTTCAGTGCTAACATTGCTTTCCCTTGAGGCTATGTTTCTGTGTGAAGTTGTGAACTGTTTTAAAGAGAGGAGTTTCCAGCTTTCACAGAGCTCCCACTAGCTGGTCCCCTGCACCGGGGGCTCCTTCATTTACACCTTCCTTTTCTGTCTGTGCCCTTTTTGTTTCCCAGGTCGGCCCTCTGTCATGTAAAAGTGATTGCCCTCAGTGGGGGGACAAAGGGGCCCAGGGAGGCCTCACTGAGAAAAGCCACTAGGTGAGGCCCCCAGCCAGCCCCACCCCACCCCAGGCCTGTCCAGCCTCCGGACACACACAGTTCCCCAGCCTGGGCTCCTCTCAGGAGCCCCTCTTCTGGTTAAGATGGTCTTGGGCAGTAGGTGGCTCTGTTTTTCATTTGGTATTGATTCTCGCTCTTAAAATATCTCTGGACACCTCTCTCTGCTTTTCTCTAGAAAGCACATTCTGACTGCCCTGGGAGTTGGCCTCACTGCAAGATCCTCAATTTAGGCATTTGAATGCATTTTAAAAAAAATCGGTGTCGGCAAATTATTTAGCCTTAATCTCCTCGGGCTGTAACAAACACTGAGCTTGGATTGTGATAGCTGAGGTACTCTGGGTTCCTTTTATCTTTGAATACAGGAAACTTGATACATTTCAGAAAGCAAAATGGTGATTTAGGGTTTTCTCTGTTTCCAAGACAAGAGCTCAAGAAAAAAAAATGTGTGTGGGGAAGGGGCCCGGGGCCGGAGCACACACTCTTCTGGTTTGATCCATCTGTGATTTCAATTTTCTTATACTTCTGTGGTCCTCAACTATCTGTCACTGCCCTGTGGGCCAAAGCTTTGAAATGCTTTAAAACAAACAAAAAAAGATTTAATGCCTTCAAGTTAAAGGAGATCTGGAAGGCTACCTGATGGGCCTTCCTGCCAGCTTGGAGTCAAAGCCACACCTGAGTCTGTACTTCACTCTATTCCCAGCAAAAGTAGGAGCCCTGGGAGCTGTCCTGCTTTATTGAAGCCCCTTAGGGGTGACTCCACCCTCTCAGTGCCTTCTCAAAGGATTTCAAGGTTTAAAAACAGAATCTCTAAATTAAAATGCAGATTTGGGGTCAAATTCCAGAGATTCCTATCAATAGGTGTGTGGTAAGGCCCAAGGATCTCTTATAAACCAATTCTAAGTTCAGCGGCCACACTGGGGGACTGGATAAAGAATGTTCTCATAAATGTCTGAACACTTAAAATGAGGACTCATTTATAGATTTTATTACACTGTATTTCGAGTTCTAGCATTTGAAAAATGAATGCAGGGAATAGTGAATACGTATATGCATCTATCTGTCTATCTATCTATCTATACACATCATTCTCTTTGGAAGAAACTTGAGTTAAATGATAGTGACTTTGTTGAAAAGTCAACCTCAGAGCTTGGAAGTTCTCTCGGCACCTCTAAATGTGTGGTGCGGATCTAGGAGGTTTAAGACACTGTTGGTACTTTTCTATATTTCGTTGTCTGGTAGTAGCCTTTTGATAAGCCCTCTTTGAGGAGGAAGGCCAATGACTGACGTGGGGATAACACATAAGTTGGGGCATTGTCACTTCCTAGCTACTTTTTTGGGTACTCTATCCATTGTAGGATACATAAGACCCCTCCCTGCAGTACCTTCATACTCTTGTTCCCCCAAGTGCCATGCCCTCAAAGACTGTCCTGTCTTTATACGTGGAGGGCCCTTTTTCTCGGACACTTAGGCTCTCCTTTGTCCATCTGATAGTTCTGGTAAGCTGTGTTTTCCCCTCTCCTGTGGGGCAGCCCCCTTCCCAGAGCTACTGCTCTTTGGACATTCCAGTAACACCTTCTTCTCTCTCTGCCCTCAACAGACCTAGGTGCCAATGGCTTCCCACCATTAGTGTCCCTAGGTCCTGCACAGTATATCATGTCTCTTGACCCCTTGTATGTCAGTGTTTCTTTTCTTTCTAAGAACAAGAACAACGATATTATCAAATTTAAGAAGTTTAATATTTATTTATATTTTTTTATCTAAGAGTGCTTGGATGGCTCAGTTGGTTAGACATCCAACCCTTGGTTTTGACTCAGTATCCTAGGAATTGAGCCCCCAAGTTGGGCTCCACGCTTAGCATGGAGCCCGCTCAGGATTCTCTCTCTCCCTGTCCCTTCCTCTCTGCCCCTCCCCCAGCTTGCCTGCACATGTGCTCTCTCTCTCAAATCAAATCTTATAAAAGAATAATATTTTAGTTTATGTCTCCTATACTAATTTCATTATGTCTTAATAATGCCTTTTGTAATATTTTCTCCCAATATACAACCTAGCTCAAGACTATGCACTAAATTTATTGTTTTGGTACTACATAGCTTATGATTATCCATGAAGAATGGTTCTTTTTTTTTTTAAGATTTTTATTTATTTATTTGAGAGAGAGAGAGAGAGAGAGCATGAACAGAGTTGGAGGGTGGTGGAGGGCAGAGGGGGAGGGAGAAGCAGACTCTGCACTGAGCACAGAGCCCAATGAGATTCTCTATCCCAAGACCCAGAGATCACAACCTGAGTGGAAGGCAGATGCTTAACCAACTGAGCCACCCAGGCACCCCAGAATGGTTTTTTTTGGATGTTATTTACCAACAATTAAATAATAGTGAACTTTATTTATTAATGTAAATAATTGGGTTAATAGATAAAATTTTGTTGGTTTTATATTTTCCTCTCACAAGCTTCTGTGGAATCTTTGACCTTGGATATAATATTATCAGGACTTCATTCTGTGCACATGTTTGAGTTCTGCTATTGCCAATGAGATTTTATATTAAACTGAGCCAATCTTGATTCTTCTGGGAAGCCTTTGAGTTTAAACCTTTCCTCCAGAATATTGGGGCTTGCTCTGAAATGTTGCCTGTGTTTTCTGGCTTACTGCTCTTTGGATTTAAACATTTTTCCCTCAAGAAAGACGAAGAGATTGCCCCCTCTGGAGGGAGCCTTCATCTTGCCTGAGCATCATTTAAGAAATGGGGCTTGGCTCTCCCTGACAATATACTTGACTCAAGTGATGTTGTCAGTTTCTCACCTGAGCAGTAAATCTGAGCCATTCTTTGGCAAAGGTAAAGGTTGTTCTTTAAAATAGATGAAGTTTCTCCCTTATTTAGTTCCTCTAGTTTTGCTTTATTTACGTCTGTTTTATTATTAGTTTTGATGTTTATTTAAAAAAATTCAGAGTAGACAAAATAGATCTTAATAAACCATCCATTCAATAAATACATTGCAAGGCTGTTTATAAAATCTGTACCACTTATCACTCACTTCATACCCCCTATGGCTCCCTCTGTAATGCAGGAGTTTTGTTCCCAAGTCCTTTCATCTGTTATTAGCCCTCCCCTCTTACTTGTGGAGCTCCTGGTCTCTGGACATCCTTTTAGGGAAGCTTCATCCCATGAGGCAGCTGGGCAGGCTGATGAGGGGAGAAGAAGGCGGAGTTGAGGAAGGGAAGGTTTGGGTTTCCTTTCAGCTCCACCACGAGCACTAGATCAAGTCCTTTACTCTCTTTGAACCTCCATTTTCTTTTTTATTAAAATAAAAATAAAAATAATTGCCGATTAACACTTCAGTGGGTATTGGAGGGGGGAGAGGAGAAGGCATCAGATGAGATACTCCCAAAGGAGGGAACTTGAAAACCATTCAATTGAGCTTTGTGTCTCCATTTGCTAGTAAAGACAGTTGTCAGTCACAACGTCACAACAAAATCAAAATTTTGATTTTATTGGCTATGTGGTAATTGATTTGAATAAAAGGTTTTTTTTTTTTTTATATTTAATCATGGAGTACTTCACCTAGATATAAATTGTATATTATCTAGCAGATAAACTTGAGTGTTTGAACTACATTGCCACTATTAGTGTCAGCATGTATGAAGTCTATATCTAATTTGAGACTGTTTCTCTTCTTTGAAAGCGTTTTTCCCTTTTTTGTCACAGATCTTTCTCTGGTGTTGCTCAGTAATGCGCTGTATTTATTTATTATTTTGAACTTTTGGCTTCCTTCATCCATTTCTCTAACCTCCCATACTCTGTCTCTGGCAAGAACCAATCTGTTCTCTGTGTCTATTTTGTTTGTTTGTTTGCTGTTTGGTTTTTTAATTTATTTTTGTTTTGTTTTTTCCTTAAGATTTAACATAGAAGAAAGATAGCAGTATTTATCTTTCACTGTCTGACTTATTGTACTTAGCATATTGCCCTCAAGGTCCATCCATGTTGTTACATATGGTAAGATTTTATACAGCAGAACAGCAGAACAATATTTTATACAGCAGAACAATATTCCATTGTGTATATATATCACTTCTTTATCCATTTACCCCACTGATGGGCACTTAGGTTGTTTTCATGTCTTGGCTATTGTAAATCATGCTATAATGAACCTGAGGTGCATATATCTTTTCAAGAGTATTTTCATTTCCTTCAGATAAATACCCATAAGTGAAATTGCTGGATCCATATGGTAATCTTATTTTTAATCTTTGAGAAATCTCCATACTGTTTTCCACAGTGACTGCACCAATTTACATTTTCAAGAGTTCATGAGGGTTCCCCTTTCTCTACAACCACACTAACAGCTATTATTTCTTGTCTTTTTGATAATAGTCTTTCTAATACTTGTAAGGTGATGGCTTAATGTGGTTTTAATTTGCATTTTCCAGGGATCCCTGGGTGGCGCAGCGGTTTGGCGCCTGCCTTTGGCCCAGGGCGCGATCCTGGAGACCCGGGATCGAATCCCACGTCGGGCTCCCGGTGCATGGAGCCTGCTTCTCCCTCTGCCTGTGTCTCTGCCTCTCTCTCTCTCTCTGACTATCATAAATAAATAAATAAAAAAAATTAAAAAAAAAAAATTTGCATTTTCCAAATGATTAATAATGTCAAGCATGCATTTATGTACCTGTTGTTCATCTGCATGTCTTCTTTGGAGAATTATCTATTCAGATCCTCTGCCAGTTTTGAATCAAATCATTTGTTTGTTTGTTTGTTTGTTTTTGCTATTGAGTTGTGAGTTTTTTACACATTTTGGATATTAATCCTTTGTCAGATATATAATTTGCAAATATTTTCTCCCACCGACTCTGTTGCTTTTTCCTTTTCTTAATGGTTTCCTTTGCTGTGCAGAAACTTTTTTTTAGTGTGGTGTAGTTCCACTTATTTGTTTTTGCTTTTCTTGCTCATGCTTTTGATGTCAGATTAAGAGAAATCATTGCCAAGACCCATGTCAAGGAGCTTACTACCTGTGTTTTCTTTTAGGAGTTCTGTGTTTCTAGATCGTATGTTCAAGTCTGTAATCCATTTTAAGTTAATTTTTGTTTCTGGTGTAAAACAGTGGTTGAGTTTTATTCTTTTGTGTATGGCCATCCAGTTTTCCCATCACCATTAATTGAAAAGATTGTCCTTTTCCTGTTGTATACTTTTGGCTCTTTTGTTATGTTAGTTGACCATATATATGTGGCTTTATTTCTGGACTCCATTCTGTTCCATTGATCTATGTATCTGTTTTTATGCCAACACCACATTGTTTTAATTATCATAGCTCTTAATATAGTTTCAAATCAGGGTTCATGATGCCTCTACCTTTGTTTTTTCTCAAGATAGTTTTGACTATTGTGTGTGTGTGTGTGTGTGTGTGTGTGTGTGTATGTGGTTCCATATATATGTTAGGATTATTTGTTGTATTTCTTTGAAAAATGCCATTGAAATTTTGATAGGGATTGTGCTGAATCTGTAGATTGTTTTGGGTAGTATGGACATTTTAACAATATTGATTTTTAACAATATTGATTCATGTAATCCATTAGTACAGAATATCTTTCCATTTATTTGTGTCATCTTCAGTTTCTTTCATTACTGTCTTATAGTTTTCAATATACAGATCTTTCACCTCCTTGGTTAAATTTATTCCTGTGTATTTTATTCTTTTTAATGTAATTATAAATGAGATTCAAAATTTCCTTTCTAATGGTTTGATGTTGGTGTATAGAAACACAACAGATTTCTGTGTATTATTTTGTAGTTTGCAACTCATTTTGTGACATCATGTGTATTACTTTTGACTCATTTATGGTCTGAGATGGAGCTGAACTGATTTGAGACTTGTGACTAGAGTGCCTAGATTTGTATCTGCATAATTGTATGTATTATTTGAGCTATTTCTTGTACCTTAAGACATAGAAATGAAGGGTACATTTTATTCTCTGTGGCTTAGGTCATATGTGCAGATTCTTAATCTCTGTCCCTGATCTTTACAACACTCTGTAAGCATATACCAAAAAAATGTAACCAAAGACCTTTATGGTCTAGGAATTTCATTTCTTTCATTGTGTCATACTAGAACCTATAATCACAAAACATCTTTTAAATCACTAACTTCTGAATTAAGAATTTACTGTGAAGTTGAATTCTAAGTCCCACTCACATAAAACAAACAATCTTATAAATGACACTTGAATTTTATTTCTTACATTTACTTCTAACTTTTGAATTATAGTCATAGCCTTGCTAAATAAATAATATACATCCATAAATATGTAATGTAATTAACATGAGTTTCAATTTCTTGAAAACACTTGGAGACATAGGCATCTTTGGGATGGTTCCACAGACCATTCAAGTCATCATTTTCAGTCAAGATTATTGGACTTGGTCTTTTTTATACAATGCATTGAGGCTAAAGATTCAGACACTTGAACTTCTCTGATCACAAAGTTCAGTCAGTGCTTTCCTTCCCATAACTTTTATCTAAACATGATATGATACCTGGGAAGATTTTAGAATCATTTTATCACTCTGCATGTAGGAGCAGCAGGCATTTTTAGACTACTTCCTTTTCTTTCTTATGGCAGACATTGATTCTTCTATGCTAAAGGGTATGAATAAGTCAATAGGATCCTATGCAAATAACTGCCTTCTTACCTTCATATATTTTTCAAAACCTATCTTCACCTTTAGAGCAAATCAAATGTGGTGGAGATTCATGATTTTCCCAAACACTTATGTTTTTATTAGATTTTTTGTCTCCTCAATCTGGAAAAGTAGAAATAACAAGGAAACAGCCATTGTTCGTTCTTCACATATTCATTTTATGTTAATTTTGGGGCAGTGTTGTGCACAGTTTTGAGGAAATAAGGATGAATAAAGTATGAATAAAGTGTTCCTGCCTTTAAGGACCTTATTGCCTAACAGAGAGAAAGTTATCTAACTGGTGTCTGATAAGGACTCAAATGAGGTTAAAAAAAGAAGGAAGTAAAAACAAAGGTTACAACAAGCATTAAAATGAATACAAATTATGTCAAGGTAAATTGTGATTTACATGTATGTCATGATTGTTGAATTATATGAAGTAAGGGCTACAGAAACTTTATTTGATAAGTGTAAGCATTGGCTTATTTCAGAAGTCACTGGGACATTATATATAATAATAATGTTAATGCTAATAGTAATAAGGATAAAATTAATAGTTTAGATAGATATAAGATGTTTTATGGATACATCACATTTGATCCTAGAAATAAAACCATATGTCAGGAAAATAATAGAGCGTTGTGGTTCATAAAAGACATGTGGGATTAGACTTCCCAGGCTCAAATCCTGTCTCTATCTTAATTACCCACGTGACCATATGCAAATTACCTGGCTCCAAGTCTCTCTTTTTCTATGAGGACAACATTGATGACTTATTCACAGGATAGTTGTGAGAAAATTGAATTAATTCATTTAGTACTGTATTATTTTTTTTAAACAGGTGGGAAAACCCTGGTTTAGATAGCTTATGTAACTTTCCAAATAATATAGGCAAGGTTAGCAGCAGAACTAAGTTTCAACCCAGAAAGACTTCAAGCCTGTGTTTTTGTTTTTTTTTTTACACAGTATTGGACATATTTTAACAATGGTCATTATATATTTATGATGTAGTTACATATTATATAAATCTTAAAAACTTCTAACCTCATCCACCATGACATCCATGAATAAAAGTTGATTTTGCTTCTTCTTTTTTAGATTACAACTTTATTTGTGTGAACTTCTTATGTATCTAATAAGTTTAGCTTTTTTTTTAAGATTTTATTTTTTTAATTTTTATTTATTTATGATAGTCACAGAGAGAGAGAGAGAGGCAGAGACACAGGCAGAGGGAGAAGCAGGCTCCATGCACCAGGAGCCTGACATGGGATTCGATCCCTGGTCTCCAGGATCGCGCCCTGGGCCAAAGGCAGGCGCCAAACCGCTGCGCCACCCAGGGATACCATGTATCTAATAAGTTTAGCTTTAATTAAATGACATAATTTTATGTGGTATTACATAGTTGGCATGTCTAAATCATCCCATTAGCCGATATCAGATTAGATTTGGAAAACTTTATGTTATGATTGAGATGTGTAAACACTGATCTACTCAGACATAGAATTCCCTTTCCTACCAGTCATATAAGTGATGCTATCTTTAGTTTTATTAGTCTTGGAACAATTTGGAGAATGTGATATTACAGTTGAATAGTGAAACTAATATTTGAGTAATGCTGACACAGCAAAACCAAAATAAAAACAAAAAGTCTTTCTGTTATTCTCTTTGATGTCATCATTAAAAGGAGCATATTAATAAAAGAGGACTTGGCAGCCAGGGTAAAATGGCAAGGTTGACAGCCACAGGAGGTATGCTTCATGCTGCAAACTTTACAAAATGGAATTGCTGCCATATATGCCTCATTTTTCTTGGAATTCTGTTCTTTCTTTTTAATATACAACCTCATAATACCAAACCAAAGCATTAAGGTACTAAGGATTTCTGATAAGCCTTAGGGAAAGGAATCAGATTTATGTTTCACCACATGCCACCTTAGCCTACTTCCATGATAGAAGGTAGAGATTAATTTTCAGACATTCTTTTTCTGTTTATTTTAGTTTATTTATTATTATTATTTTGTGATAGCTCAATCCATGAATAAGGGAGGGTGAATGTAACTCAAAGATCTATTGAATGAATGAATGAATGAATAAATAAATAAATAAATAAATAAATACATAACCTGTGTTACATTTTTTCATATGGTAGTAGATAGAAACTTCTACCAGCTATATGAAACATGAAGGATTCTAGATCATATAAAGGCAGTATTTATAAATGCACACCATGGTCTTCTCTTTGCATCTCTTTATCATTTATATTGCTGAAGCAGAAGAGAGATTATGAACATGCTATTTATGGTTACCAAATCCACATCAACTGGAGAAGGTATATTAACATTGGTTTTCTGTTTTCAGTTTCACTGATTTCTGCTCTTTACTATTTTTGTCTTTCTTTGAGTTCACTTTGCTTTTCACTTTCTAGGTCTTGAAATAGGGGTTTATTTACTTGAAACCTTTTATTCTTACAAATACAAGCATTTAATATTATAAAGTTTCCTCTCAGCACCGCTTTAGCTATGCCTCACAAATTTTTATTTTCATTTACTTCACTATGTTTTTAAATTTCACATGAGACTTCCTCTGTGATCCATAGATTACCGGGAAGTTGTCGTTTAATTTCTAAGTGTTTGGAGGTTTTCCCTTTATCTTTCTGTTACTGATTTTTAGTTTGGTTCCCTGTAATCATAAAGCACACTGTATGAATTCAGTTTTTAAAAATTTGTTGAGGTTTGATGGCCCAGGTTATAGCCTATTTTGATGTATGTTCTATGAGTGCTTGTAAAGAATGTGTCTATGTAGAGAGTTCTATAAATGTTGATCAGATCCTATTGGTTGATTTGTTGCTGAGTTTTGTTTCCTTTTTTTCTTTAAGGTGGGGAAAGGCAGAACAAGAGGGAGAAATTTAAGCAGGCTTCATTCATAGCTCATGAACCTGATGTGGGGCTTGATCTCACAACCCTGAGATCATGACCTGAACCAAAATCAAGAATTGGAGGATTAACTGACTGAGCCACACAGGCATATTGCTCAGTTTTAATAGGTTTTTGATGATTTTTTCTCCAGTTCTATCAGCTGCTGAGAGTGGAATGTCAAAATCCCCAAGTCTAATTGTGAGTTTGTCTATTTTTTTGGTTCTATAGTGTTTGCTTCACCTATTTTAATCTGTTGTTTAGTACATGCAAATTTAGTATTTTTATGACTTGATAGGTTAACCCTTTTTTCATTTGTAGTATTCCACTCTGTCTCTAGTAAATCACTACTCCTGCTTTCTTTTGATTAATAGTTGCCTGACCTACTTTTCTCATTGTTTTACTTTCAATCTATCCATATCATTATATTGAGTTGAGCTTCTCATAGACAAAATATGGTCAGTCATGCTTTCAAATCCACTCTGCCAGTCTCTGTGGCATTTTTGAATTGTCATTTTTGAATCATTTACATTTAATATAATTATTGGTTCATTAGGCTTAAGTCTGTTATTTTATTTTTGTTTCCTATTTGTTCCTACTCTTCATAGCTTCTCTGTTTCTTTCATGCCTTCTTCCTGTGGGTTACCTGAACATGTTTTTAAAATTCTATTTTCATTTGTCTTTTGCGTTTCTGAGTATATATCTTTGTATATCTTTTTTTTAGTAGTTACTCTACAATTATAAATATTTTCTCTACATATGTTTAGAACCATGTCTAAGTGTCATAATTTTTCTTCACTGTTCAAACATGATTTAGAAACTCAAGAGAAATAAACTTGTATTTGCCCATGTTTTTACCCTTTCTCTTGTTTTCTTTTTTTCTCTTTTCCCTGATGTTCCAAGATTTCCAAGAGAAAAGATTCTCATTTTATTATATCTTTTCTGTTTAGAGAACTTCCTTTAGACATTTCTTCAAAGTAGATCTGCTGGTGATAATTCTATTAAGTTTTCTTCATCTGAGAATTTTTTGATTTCCCATTCACTCCTGAAACATATTCTTCACTGGGGATGGAATTTACAGCTCTTCTCTTTTAGCACTTAAAAAATGTTTTACTTCCTTCTGGACTCCATGATTTCTGATGAAAAATCTACTGTCATTCAAATTATTTTCTCCATAGATAATGCATTATTTCTCTTTTGCTTTTTAAGGATATTTTGTCTTCGATTTTCAGAACGTTGACGATATCGTGTCTTGGAGTGGATTTTTTTGGATTTATCCCACTCAGGTTCTTTTAGATTCTTGAATCTATAGATTTATAGGCTTTTGTCAAATTTGGAAAGCTGCAGCCATTACTTCATTGAATACTGTTTAAAACTTCACCTTCTTTCCCCCTTCCTTCTAAGTTTCCAATAATAAGAATATTAAATATTTTGTTGTAGTCCTATAGATCCCTGAGGCTCTGTTCATTTTCTTCAGTCAGTTATCTCTCTCTTCTTAGGATTGGATAGTTTATGTTGTTCTATCTTCCAGTTCATTGATTTTTCCCTCTACTTTCTTAATTTTGTTAGTGAGTTCACCAATGAGTTTTTATTTCTGCTGGCTTCCTCTGATATCTCTCTGGCAGTAAAATGGGAAATTGATTGCCCATTTTCTTGGCCTCCGTTGATGCCCAATGGAGGTTGGTAAGAGCTCCCTTTTAACTGCTGGAAAATGATGGGAGTTCTGGTTCCTCCCCAAAATCCCTGTTTATACCTCCCTGGAAGGAAGAGATAAGAGTGCTTTATCAGTGCTCCCCACATGACCTCCACTGATACTAGAGAGGTGGTCTCAACCATCACTGAATAATCATGATAGACCTGACTCTCATGAGGCTTCTGTGATATCATCACAGCTGGGAACTAAGGAGTTCCTCATTTCTACTGGGTCAGGGTGGAAGTCTGGGTCCCCCACAAGGTCTCCACTGACCCTACTATCAGGAGCCTCATTACCATTTGGCAGGTATGAAACCCCTAGCCTTCTATTCACCTTTTCCCCTCCAGTAGTGGGGATTAAGGTGCCTCATTTTAGCCTAGATTAAGTGAAAATTTAGGTTCCCCACTCCATCTTTTCTAGCATGGGGAAGAGTAGGGCCATGGTTTCTATTTTAGCTGTAGTAAAACAGTATTATCTAAAAGTTTTCTGTCTTGCTAAGCTGCTGTTTAACTGATTCTTTGGCTAGAAAGTGGTCTTTTCTTGAGGCTTAATTTTGTCTGTACATATTAGCATTTTGGGGTTGCCAGCTACTCCAGCTCCAGTGTAAGATATATAAAGAAAAAAACAAATCAGGCCAAAAATAAACTCTAAAAACTCACTGCGATGCTATTCCTCTGGTTCCACAGTCCCTAGTCAGTGTGACTTCTCCACTTTTTATGGACTTCTTAAATTTATTTTGTATATACTATCCAGGTTTTTAGTTGTACTTAGCAGGAAGAACAAGAAATATTATTATTCTGTCTGTCTGGAAGTAGAAGTCTGGCTTATTGATTTTTAATCATTGAGGACAGGTTTTTTTGGTGAATTGTCAATTCTATATTGGTGTATCACATAAGACACCCCACCAGGTAAGGCAACATTAGTACAGCAGCTTCTATGGGTCCTGCACATCTCAGTGATTGGCTTCATATCCTGATACAGCAACTGGATAGGGTCTGTGTGATCAGAATATCACTTTATACTGAGGCCATAAGTGTGGCTTTTGCTTATTTTACTGTGACAGCAAACTTTATTTAATCAGAATAAAATAATTACATATTATTTTAATAATAACTTGTATTATTTGGAAATTTAAGTGTAATTATGTACATCATACTAAATATAATAAAACTAGGTTCAAATATTAACTGCTAATTCAGTCTCACAAGGAGTTGGTGAAATCCTTAAGAAAATTGTCTCTACTCTAATTCCAGTATGTGTTTATCTTCTTTCACTGTCCTTGCTCTATTAAATGTGTGCTCCATATTATTCCTGTCCATTATATGCTAGTAATAAATAATAATGATTGTGATGATAATAATGGTAATAGTAGAGAATTAGTAGCTAACACCCATATATTTGTTTCTATATAAATCAAGTAATTTAATCACAAAAATCTATTACTATTAGTTACTATTATTATGCCCTTCATACAGATAAGAAATTAATTAACAGGGATATGAAATCACTTCCTCGGTAAGTGGCATAGCTGGGATTTGAACTAAGGCAAATGTGGTCACTTTCCTGTTTCAAAGAATTTAGTGAAAATTGCAGAAAACTTACTAATTCTTTCAATCGGCAATTACTTCAAGTTCAAACTTGAAGCACAATCTTTACCGCTAACTACATTTCTAAAGTGGCTTTGATTTCTTCAAAGTGTCAGTCACCAATGATTAATTATCCTAAAAGTGGCTTCTCTATTCAGATGATGCTGTTGGGAGACACTCCTCCATGGGTTTCTCATGCCCATACTTGTCTTGCTGTGTATCCCAAGAATGCAAGTCCCAGAAGTCCCTGACTGCTCTTTATTTGGGCCATTTCTCAGGGTTTTGTTTGCATTGAGAAAAACTTTGAGGGATGAGATACCATCTCTCCTAAAAGCAAAAGATGGGGGCAGGCTTGCTCCTGTCATTACTGTAAAAACAGTGACTTTCCCGAAATTAGGGATTTCTTTCCTCTAATGCAACTCATAGGTATCATCTGTTCCTCCATGTTCTTGTGGGACTTGGGCTTGGGTAGTTGGTGCAGCTATGCTGACATGTGGGCTACTGCTTTTGCTGTGAGTAAAGCACTGTTTGTCTTTGATCCAAGAGTTGTGTATCTTCTGGAACATCAGTGGAACTGGCTGGCTAACCAGCTTGCTGCCTTGCAGGTAGATAGAGTGAAATTCCAGAACCTTTACTTTTGACAGTGATGCAGATCCACTCTTGCTTCCTAACCCGAGTGCTCTGAGAGATAGCCCACACTTCAGTGACTAGGATTTAAACTCTGCTTTCTTTTTTTTTTCTTTTCTTTTCTTTTTCTTTTTTTTTTTTTGGCAAGAAGGGTAAATCAAAAATTGAGCAAGCAGAAAAGAATTCCTTCATCATTTAGGAGCATGAACTTTCTGATTCTTCCTGTGTGACATTATTGGAAATTCTCTGTAATTATAATAGCTTAACATTTTACCAGCTCATCATTCCCTGCATATAGCCACATAGACCAAATTGATCAATTGTTAACTTGTTATCTTATAATGCTATTTCCATCTAAGTACTTTAGAGAAAATTCTAGCAGATACAGGCTGACATGTGTTTTTTTGGTCAAGCCAAAAAAATATAAGTAAGTGGAGCAATATAATGAAAATAAATGATTTTCTAGTTGAGAGAAGATCCAGGAAATGAATTTTAAAAATGAGGTGAAATAAATACTCATTTTGAAAGTTATTACTTTCCACACAATGAAGGTAATAATTGCTTTTATTTGATGTAAATTTGTATTTTGCCCCTTAAATTTGAGCTATCTCTATAGTCAAAAAAGTTGATGGATTCCTCACCTGCATGTGACAAAATCCTAACTGGGCTCACCTAAGTTAGGGTCTCTGTACAATACATTTAACATTAAATATCAGACACAATAACAATAGTGAGATATGAGGACATAGCCTGTATCTGAGCCATGATGCAAGGTCTATGCAAAACACATAGCTAATATTTTATAGATAATGACAAATAGGAGTAGACTTGAAGTGGCAAAGTGTTTGTTGTCTTAAAAGAGGCAATTAAAAGAAACTTAAACAGCAGAAATAATCTAATGACAGCCTAAATAAGGTTTGGAAATGTTGGTTTATATTAGTAAGTAGCAACACTCCTCTCTCATTGTTGTGCCTTCTAGTAATCACACACACACACACACACACACACACACACACACACACACTGTGTGTGGAGAAACTGTCAAAGTTCAAAGGAGAGAAAGGAGAAGCTGTCTTCTGGCAACTTAAGTCCATGTTGTGTGTCCTTCCAGACAAAGTGGTAATGAAAACAGGAATGGGGTTTAATGATTTTTAGTTTAAAGTTTTCTTCCTCAGTTTCCTCTTTTTTAATAGATATTTGATAAAGTAGCTCATTTCCTTGAGGCAGAGCACTATGGAGAAGGAGATGCATTTGAGTATCTTAGTGTTCTATTTGCACCTCCTTTCTGTTCTTTGTTTTTCCTGGCCATCCCATTTTCTAAACACACCTGTCCATGCTGTTTTGTTTTGTTTTTTTGGTCTATATTTTGCTAAATATGCCTTCTATTTTATTTTTTTAAATATGCCTTTTAAATATCATCTTTATTTATTTTCATTTTTTTTCTCCAGTTTTTGTCTTTGTTTGCCTGATTTTCTGGGCAGTGGGCCCAGTCTCGTTTATATTTTTGTGTGTGTGTGTCAATACTCTTTTCAAAACAATTCCTCTTTATAATTATTATTCTCATTCACTTATTTTCTCATCAGTGAATTGAGTGATGTGTAAAAGGGACCTCCCAGCTGATCCTTAAGGGTGAATATTTCCTTCTGTGTCTTTAAAAATATTCTTTTATGATGTTGGAAGATGGGGCTTAATGCTTTCCTTACACTTTTGGCTGCTGAGTAAAGTGACATTTGTTTTGACCAATGTTCACTTCATTTTCTTTCTTCTTACTGAATCAGGTAGGAATTGTGCACATGTCTCTGTGTTTGTATGCCTGAGTGTAGTGTAGTTGCTTAAAATTCACTGTGTGCGTTTGGTGTGTTTGTGTGCCTGTGGGTTTGGGTGGCTGAGTGCAATGCATTGTAGATGCATAGAATGCTCCACTGCGCTTTGGCATGTTTATTTTGGAATGTCATTTCCAATCAAATCTAACATTTATAACTGGCCTCCCTTCATGGCTTTCTGGGCCACAGTTTAAATGCCCAAGAATAAACATGTCAGCTCTAAATGGAAGATTATGGCAGCAACCAAGACAGATTGCCATCTCATCAGCTGCTTAAAAATTAAAATTTCCTTCTGTGGTTAGACTTACTTACAGCTGTGTCTATGGGCTGTGAAGAAAGCAGATATTTAGTAGAGTGAATGGGATGGAGGCTGTGAGATGTTAAAAATACACAAGATACCTTGTCTGTCAGTAACAAATAGCCACAGAAAATACCAAGCTGCATCATCCTGCTTTTAAAGAAATTTCTCCCAAACCACCATAACCTAGTGATTCAACTATCTAAGAAGATAGTGGGATATGTATTATATAGATATTAAAGAGTCATATATTCATGTGTAAGTGCATACATTTTAAAAGTGTCAATGTCCAGTTTCAGAAAGAAGTGTCATTTAAGTGTCATTTTCTATTTGAAAGTAGAGTTTTGTTTTTTGGTTTTTTTTTTTTTTTTTTTTTGCTTTGTTTTTTACAAATAACTATACCCAATTTACTGAAACATTCTCTGGATTTTTCAAGTAAAATAGCAGTGTCTGGAGTAATTTGCCAGTGCCTTTAGTAAGTATGAGCTTAACACATTTCTCATATTAAGAAGTCAGTGGACACTGTCAACTGACCAACTAAGTGTCTCCCTGAGTTGCGGTAACATTGCCAAATAAATGCAATGAAATATTACTTCATTGATGATGGCATATTGTGATTCTATCAGGGGCTTCACTTATGAATCATTACTCATCATGGTGCTTTCCTTGATTATTACAATGTATATTGATTCCTACCCTTTACGTAGCCAGTTGAGGGAGTCTGAGAAAAGATGTTTCACAAGCAATTCAAATGGATTCCTTATCATACGATGCTGGTCTTACTGTTATCTTAAGTTTGGACTTTATCAGTGAAATTAAAGAATTTTCTGGATCCTCTGACAAATAATAAGGTAGGAATTTATTCCTTTAAAAATCAAGCTATGGCATAGAGGGTAGTGATGGTGTTCAGATCAATGCATGATATATTCATGAATGTTTCATCATGTTCCCAAGCTTTAATCTGAGAGACCAGCAGACTAGCAGCTGTTGACCTAGAAAAGGTGGATCAATGCTCATGTCCATTGCCTGTATTAGTTTCCTTATCTTTGCAAGTTGGATCCTATTGGGTTTCAAATCCAGCTGCCTTTAATAGACTGGACACTTAGAGCAATGGCACATGCAGGAGTTACTAGGTATTGCTTCCCTCTGTTTTTGCTCAAAAACAGGTAACAGGGATGGAGATGCACCAAGACTGATGCATACAACTCAAATAAGGAAAAGAATAAAACCCATAGCAATTACAAGAAGTCAATAATTTTTTCAAGAAGCATTTAGTTTGTTAAATGATTGTTTAAGAAAAAGTTGCTTCCATTATTAAGTCTGAATTTAGGTTTAGATGAATAGTAGGACATTGTATCTATTTTTTCTTTAATATATTGTTTATGTTCATTCAAACAAAATGAAGTAAAGCATTAGAATTTTATATGTATCACTCAGTCCTTAACTTATCTTTATCTGAATATTACAAAAGAAAAATTTTGGTGGATATGAATAGGATCTAAGTCATTTGCAGAATTGATCTAGTTCTCATTTTTTGTTTTACTTTTATATAACCTAGGACATGACATTTATACAACCTCAGGACATGACTCAGCAAAATAAAAATAGAAGACATTATTATTTAATACATATCGCATGCTTGATAGTAAAAACTACATGTATCAAAATTGGTTGAGAGATATTGATAGGATTTAAGAGTCCTCTATCTTAATCTCAACTGTCATGAGTTGGACCAAGTTGATGTTGCTCTACCTACAAAATTGAGACTCTGATTTCTATAGTCTCTACAGCTCTAAAATGTTAAAGTTTACTGTTCTGTTTTCTTTAAATTGGAGTATCAGTAATGTATTTACAGGTAATTTTTACTTTTTTTTTTCCCTGTGGCAGCTATATGTATAGAAATCTTTTTTGTTCCATGTTTACTTAAAAAATAAAATTTGTCAGTGGTTATCTAATGACATATATCTGACAACTCCCTGGTTATGGTAAATTTTACACATACTGATGTTACTTTGAGAAAACTGATTTGCATTCCCACTCCCTTCCCAGGAGAATGTTCTTTCTATCTCAGTAATGTCCAGCAAATGAAATCAAGACATGGGTCAGTTGGTGAGCACAAGTGGGATTATAAAGAAAATTGGCCTGGAACAGCCCAAATTCACAAATAAGCCATGCCATGCGTGGTATTTTATTTATCAGGAATCTTAATAAACACTTCCATCATAATTCTTTTCAAAGTAGTCTTGGCACAGCCTGGGTCTCTTCCTTCTTACAGGCTTTATAACTGACTCTGCAAGCACAAACTGACATAGCAGAGACTACTGGAGGGATTTATCCAGTTCGGTGACCCTGCGTACCCACCCTTGGGACCCAGATTGAGAGCCAGTAGAACCTTTACTGGTGAAAGTGGCTTAGCTGTCTCACTAATGTCTTTAACACAAGATAGTCTGACATTCATTGTTCTGAGGCCTTCTTTAACCTTAAGTGGCACCTGAAAATAAGTTCTAGACATCAGAGAGGATTAGGGAGGGGATTTTGGATTCCTGATGTTTCTTAGCAGTGCACAAAGAGCACTGTGTTCCCGTTATTCCTATTTAACATTCATTGAGTGCTTATTTTGAATGCCAGGTGCGTTGGCAGGTGTACTGTATTCAGAGGGAAGTACAGGGGTAGTGGTTCTTTCTCCTCAGAGAAAACATGCGTGAGGGCAGCTCTTAGTATGGAAACTAGTGGATTTGAGTACATCTGACCAGGGGGTTCCTAATAGTGGAAGAGAAGTAGGTAAGTCCTTGACTTGGTCTATTCTGGGTTCCATAATAAGATACCACAAACTGGGGAGCTTATATATGACAGAGAAGTATTTCTTGTATCTGGAGACTGAGAAGCCCAAGATCAAGGCACCATTATGGTCACATTCTTATGAGACCTCTTTTCCTCGTTCCTACCTAGCTTCTTCTCTCCATGTCCTCACATAGTGGAAGGGGCAAGGGATCCCTCTGGAGCACTAATTCCATTCATGGGGGCTCTACTATCATTACCTAAGGACCTCCCAAAGGTTCCACCTCCTGACACCATCATCTTTGGATGAATTTGGGCATGAGAAACTCATAAACAGTCAAACCATAGCAATCATCAACCATAGCTGCATACTTAATACCAAGACACATTCAAGGGTGTACAAAGTATTATGAAATTCATTTGAATTTATGAGAAAGAATTTTGTTTTCTACAAAAGCAATTTTTTTTAAATCTAAATTTGCAGTCTGTGCTGCAAACTGTCTCACAGTTGTTTGTTCACTCCATGTGCCAATACTCTATTAGTTTTTTTGACTTCATCCATCAAGGACTAAGAAAAACAGTGTGAGGATCAATCTGTCCTTGGGAGCTGACCCAAATGATGATGAAAGAATGGTTCTTAGAGGAATATAACTAATCATAAAACCTGAACAAATTTTATTTATCATAGAGTCAGGTTGTTGACATACTGCCTACATCCAAATTAAAATCAGAGAAAATAGCAATAGATCATTGCAATGACAAAAAGTCGCATAAAACTTGGGGCAAAGTACTGAAAATCCTATTATGAAACATTTAGTAATCACATTAAATCTTTCCCTTCTTTCTAATTTAAAACTATTGTCTATCTATGTTCTATCACCCAAAAACTCCATTAGAACATTCTACCTAGATCTTACTCCTTGACTCTGCAGATAACCTAGCATATAGAGATAAAGTTATACAAAAGATATGAACCAGTTCAACTTCCTCCCTTCTTCATTACAGATCTGGCTACTCAGCAAACCTCTTCAGGCTCTATGTTTCTTGTCCAAATCAATCTTTTCTCAGGGCCCCTCATCCACAATTCTTTTGTTTCATTATTATGTACCTGAAAATTTTTGCCTTCTTTACCAATTTCCTCAACCTATGCATATTGGCCAAATAGGCTCTTCTCAGAGAAACTCTTGCCTGGGCTTGAATCATACTCTAATTACTGCTTCCTTTCCTTTTCCTTTTCATTCACTGTCATTCATTTACTCAACAGAAGTTTTTGAGCATCTATTAGGTGCTAGGCACCATGCTAATCTTTTTAGCTCTATCATAACAATAAGCTTTCTCATATTAAAAAAGGACATATGTTTTAAATTAGGAATATATACAAATGTATAAAGAATAAAGAGTCACAAGTAATCCTACTCACACATTAAACACTGCTAATACTCTGTGTATAGCCAATCATTTAAATATATAGCTGCATATTGATAATGATGTACTTTAGATATAGATATAGAATGTAATGTATATTGTAGATACTACTATCTTTTAAAAACTTTCTATTATGAAAATTTTTTCATGCTCTGGAATAGTCTTTGAAAGTACAATTTGTTATAGTTATACAGTGTTCTATGTGACCTGGATAGCTAGCTGATGACCAAAGATTCACACTCTTATTCTATTCTATAAAGTTAGTCAGGGACATGGTTACCCAGCCAAGATTATGTTTCATAATCAACCTTCATTAAGGTAGGTCCATGTGGCTAGATTTCATTAACAGTGGTATATATTACTTCTGAGCCAAAGTAAGGACAGTATTTCTTCTACAAGCTCCATGACTTCCCTCATTTATTAACTGGATATCAATGTCCAAGGTCACTTTAGAAGCTATATATTAAAGATTGGCAGAGCCCCTATCAAACTAGGGCCATTAAGGACTGCACAGAGTAGATCACCATCCTGCCTACTCCTACAGACAGCTGGATTTCACATAGTGAGAAATAAAATTTTATAGGATTAAGCCATTGAGATATGGGATTTATCTGTTATATTAGTTAGCATTACTTTAATATAGAAAATAGTCCCTTAAAGTCGATGCTGCCACAATGAAAATCTTAAAATATGTGACATTACTTTAAGGATTAGGCAGGAGATACTAGAAAACCTAACAATGATGGTTGGGAAGATGAAGGGGAAAGTTATGGGTGATAAGCCATTTGGTTATTTTTTTTTTTTTTTTTTTTTTTGCAAGAATGTTTAAGGGCAATCAATTTGCCTGTAGCTCTAAGAGAAGAGGTGGAAAAGTAGAACATTGGTAAGGTATGTTGGTAAAAATCAGATTGTGTTAGTTTTCTATGGCTGCCAGAAACTGAGCACTTAAAACAACAGAAATTTATTCTTTTATAATTCTGAAGCTTGACAGTCCAAAATCAAGGTGTTGGCAGGGTCATGCTCCCTTGAAGACTCTAGGGAAGAATCTTCTATGCCTCTTCCCAGCTTCTGGTGTTTGTCAATGCTCCTTCACATTCCTTGGTTCTAGCTGTGTCATTCCAGTCTTGCCTGTATCTTCACATGGCCATTTTCCCTCTGTGCATGTGTCTTTGTCTCCAAATCTCTCTCTTTATAAGGATACCAGTCACTGGATTCCAGTGTCATCCAGTATCCATTTATGTTAACCTGATTATCTCTGTAAACACCCTGACCTCAAAAAAGTTACATTTATAGGTACCAGGGGTTTGCGCTTCAACATACATTATTGGGGGACACAAATGAACCCACAAAATGGACATTGAAAAATTATAGAAGATTGGGCAAAATACATGTTTATAGGCAAAAATGAAAGGGGATAAAAATAATCTGGATGTTTACAGTCCTACAGGTTAGAAATGGTAAGGTTTTGCTCCATTAGGTCATTTGGAAAGCCAGACTATAACCTTCAACATATGGCTTCCAAGGGTACTAGGTGAGGCGGATACATTCTACATGTAAGAATAGACATGTGCACTGATACTTGGCCAGAAATTGGCTGTGGCAGAGATGACTAGATGCCCATGAGAGATCAGGTTCCCTTTGCATAATATAAAACTGTGGCTGGGAAGGAATCCTGATATAGGAATGGAAGGGATGTATTTTACTTCTACCTGGTCAATGAGTGGGTAGGTTTTCTCCATTCTCTCTTTCTTCCTCCATCTTATCATTAGATGTCCAAATTCAGGATGACTTTGGATTCAACATTTTGAATAGGGTAGAGCCTCTGTCAGTTTGGATCCCTTAATTAGATGGAGAAATAGATATATTTTGTTAAGCCACTGAGGTTTCAGAGTTTATCTGTAATGGCAATAGAAAATTTACCCTAGTCACCATTTGAGATACTTCTTAATTTATTGCATTTCTTGAAGCATCCTCAATGCTTAGATATTTTGAGTGATTTTAGGTTTCCAATGTTAACATTATATTTATCTGTGATGTTTTATATTTAACCCTGCTTATTTCTTTAGGATATAGTCCTAAATGTGAAATTTGGGGATTATGAGAGGTTGTCAATATCTGTTGCTTTCCAGAAAGAATATTTCAGTTTATTATTTCTATCATAATTATATGATAGTACCATATTTTTACACCATTGCCATCTACTGTACAAAAATTTGCCAAATTGACAGAAGAAAAAAAATCATAACCAAACTTTTGAAGTGCAGCCTGTGTGTGATTTCATCACTGTGTCAGCTTCCATTCACTTCCAAACCTATTACAATCTGACTTCCACCCCATTAAGCAAATGAAAATGCACTTCTTGATAGTCTCTAATGACTTTCTAGTTATCAAATCGAATGGATGTATTTAATTCCTTGTCTTACTTTAACTGTTTGCAGCACTTTGAAAAAATTGAACAGATGCCTTTTCTCCCTTGTTACTCCCTCCCCCCCCCCCCCACCTTGGCTTCTGGTTTTGTCATTTTGTGATGATGATGATGATGATGGTGATGATGGTGATGGTAATGGTGACAGTGGTCATGATGATGAGTCAATACTTGTGTCCATTCATTCTATGTTCCTTTTCTGAATCTTCTTTCTTTGCCTAGAACTCGCATGTTGGGATTGTTTGGTATTCTTTTCTTGTTCTTTGCCTTCCTGTTTTCTAACTCCCCTCCATACTTCCAAACCTCCTTCTTATATGCTAAAGGCTTTCATATCTCTGCCATCAGCTGGAACTCTTACAGACAGGCTGCTGCAGAATATTCCCCACCTGGATACCCCATTGGGACTCCAAACTAAACAGAACTGAATTCATTATCTCTACCTCCTCCAAACCTATGCTTTTGTGTGTGTGTGTGCGTGTGCATGTGCAAGTTGCTTGCCATATTGTTCACTCCTCCCCTGGACTGTTGGGAGTCATTCAATCTTAAATATTCACGTTCAAGTTTTGTTGAGTTTCCAATATTCTTCATCTATATGATATGATCCAAGTTTAGGTACTCATTACTTGGAGCATAAACTTCCTTTTGGGTTTACCCTTCTTTCAGTTCTCCACATTGTCTCATGACCCCATTCTCTGACTAGTCTTGTAGTGATCCTTCTAAAACATAGCATTATAATTCATTGCCCATATTGATAAAATTCTATTCTCTGCCATTAGCATATAATATCTAGGTGTATAGCTTCATCCCCACAATACATAGCACACACTATCCAGAAACATAGAGTTATTAAGTTTTCCCTGTTCATATGATGTTTCATAGTATTGCATATGCTTTTTTCTTTGGATGGAAGTCTATTATTATGATGATTATTTGTTATTTTTTGCAAACTTATCCAACAAAACTCACACACTAGTCATTTGCATTGCGAAGTCTTCTTTGACATGAAACTTTCTTCTGTATTTCTTCTGTTCTCTGTGCTATGATGCTTCTATTATTGACTCTATCACACTGTATTATTATGTTTTTAAACCTGCTTGCCATTTTGCCTTTCTCACTAGACTCCAAGCAAGGAACTTGTGTTCAAAGTACAAAGCACAGTTCTGGCATATAGTTAGTAGCTATACATATTTGTTGAAATAACAAGTACTCAACCCAAGAAAGATGAAATGATCAATACTCTGATACAGATAACTTTCTTTCCATAAAATTCTCATAAATTTTTGTGAATCCATTTTTTTTAAGATTTTAAAATTTATTTATTCATGAGAGACACAGCGAGAGAGGCAGAGACATAGGCAGAAAGAGAGAAGCAGACTCCCTGTGGAGAGCCCAATGTGGAACTTGATCCTAGGACCCCAGGATCATGCCCTGAGCTGAAGGCAGATGCTCAACCACTAAGCCACCCAGGTATCCCATGAATCTGTTTTTCCCCCCAATTCTTAAACCAGATTAATCTATTAGGAAATGCATGTGTAAAGAGAAAGTAGAACCAGTTCAGTCAATTTTACTGTCATTTAATCATTGTAATCTCTCCATTCAGGTACTGTGGGAGGTAAAGAGAATATAATGATGATCATCACACAGTAGACCAGCATGACAGCATTTATGGAAGAAACTGAGTCACAGAGAGTTTTTTTTTTTTTTTTTTTTTTAATTAACTTATCTCACTCACCTATCTGGTAAGTAATTAAGCCAGGACTAGAACTTGAGCTGTCATATTCTAGAGCTTTGCTCTTACTTGCTGCACTACCCTACCATACATGTGAAAAAAAAGATGGTGGGAATTGTACTTAGAAGGCTGTCAGGATCTAAAGTAGAATTTGGGATTGGAGATGAGACAGCAGCAGCAGCAAAAGAGAAACAGAACTGTGAGATCTCTTTGAGCCATGATTGAAAGAGGATGGTGACTGCTATTGAGGCTATGTGGTAGCCAACTTCTGATATGGCTCTCAGTGATTCCCCATCTCCTGGCATTCACACCCCTATGTTTTCCCCTGCACTTGGTTTCACGCTGGACCTATTGAGTTACATCAAACGATAGACTAGGGGAAAGAGATCCTTTAACTTCTAAATTAGGTCATAAAAGCCTGTGCCTTCTACCTTGCTGGTACTCCCTCACTCCCCTATGCTTGCTGTAGTGGAGAAAGACCCTGGTAGAGAGCTAAAAGTGGCCTCAGGCCATCAGCCTGCAAGGGCTGGAATTCTGCTTATAAGCTATTGAGACTGCTTGGAAAGTGATTCTGCCTCAGCTGAAGTCTGAGATGACTGTGGCCTTGACTGACACTTTGATCACAACCTTGTGAGGAGCCCTGAACAGGGGACCCAGCTAAGCCATGCCCAGATTCCTGACCACAAAAACTGTGAGATGAGAAATGTGTGTTTAAATTATCACACAGCAATAGATAACTAATACATAGAATAAGAAAACAACAAATATTTTATACTCACATTTCTAAATTTGAGCTTTTGAAATTTGTGACTATTGATGAGGGACATTCTTAGTGATGATATAGGTATGTTATCATAGGTGTGTTAGAATATATTTCAACTTCTATTGGTGTATTTGATGTGCCAGAAGGATTTTTCTTAAACACACTTATTTATTCCTGGTATGTCTAACTATATGAAAATTATAAATGCATATTTGAATCATCAAGAAATTATATGAATTTTGATTAATCATGAAGTAATTAGAATATGTGGTTAAATTAAACCTCAATTAATGGTACACAGCTATAAATAATCAAGGCAATGTCCCTTGACCTTACCTTATATTAACATTTCCTGTGCACAAAAATGACCCAGATTCCTTGAGAAATATACAACATTGGTGCTTCCGATGAAAATTTATGTCACAGTTTTACATATGCAACATGGCAAATGGCTGCAGTTCCCAGTACACTGGCTAATTGTGTCTGTATGTGACTTAATTTAAGTAGCTGTCTTGTTTAATTCATTACCTTAATACTTTCACCTCCCTCTCAATATTTTAAATTACCTCCAGGATGAAATAGAATGTTCTAATTCTAAGGATAGAAAAACAGTACTTCTGAGCAATTTTTCAGTTACAGTTCAATAATTTTGATAGCTGGTGTTTCATTTGCCTCATCTAGCAGAGTGGATATAGACATTCTCATGGCTCAGAGAGAATCACTGAGGTACTAAATACCACCCATAGGACAAAGACAGGCATCATTAAGAAGGGCAAGTATCATGGCACATTTTATTGTGAGCTATGGCTGCATGATGAAGTTTGGTTTCCCAACAGACATAAATCACATTCACAGATTAAACTCATTTTCTATGGCCTAAAGGAGCTTTTCTAGATTCAGTCATTAAATTTTTAGTTTAATCATTTTCATATGTGGAAAAAATGATGTTTTCTACAGAGATGTAATGGTTATCCCTACTCCGGAGAAATTTACTGCATTATATTGCTGGGGCTTAATAGAGATTTAGGTTTCATGTGGGGAATATACTGAAGATAAAATTTAATGGTGCATTGAACCACAAAGGTGGGTTGTCATCATAAGTCATGTGAAAAAGCTGGAAGTGATGAGACTTGCTATCTTCTCAGTGAAAGAAAAATATGCAAAACCAAATTTAAAATAATACTTTCTACCATAATTTTTTATTTCTATGTACTTTTGCCTGTCACCAAGTATCACAGAAGATCATTTCATTCATTCTGAGATGTGTTGCCTATCAGTCTGTATTTAACACCAAAAGATGGTAACAATCAAATGATGTCTTATTAACCTAGGATTTAAAATTATGCTTTTCCCCTTTTGGTACTTTATAATATAAAATATAAGCAGATGGATTTAAATGATTCAGTGGGTTTTCCCTAAGATTTAATTCTCAAAATGAATCTCCAGACATCCTGAACATCTCCATAAAAGCATATTCTTTTCTCATTTTGACACCTAACATTAACTGGTTTTTCTATACAGTGACTTTTGCTCAGTACCTTTTGTGTCTATTCCCCCCATAAAAAGTTTTCAGTTCTGTTTTTATTCCTTCAGATGCTTTCCAGGCAATTATTTAGAACAGGGCTATCAAATCGAACTTCCTTGATGATAAAAGTATTCTATATCTGTCATATGTAGCTACTTGTTACCACTTGTGACTAGTGCAATTGCAGAATGCAGTTTTAAAATTAAAATTTAATTAGTTAAAATTTAAAGTCACATGTGACTAATGTATTAGATAGTGCAGTGTAGATAGTCAAGTGCTAATACATGCTTATTTTAAATATATTGTTCCTCTCAGTATAAAATATATTGCATTCTCTTTGCATTTTATTTATTTATTTATTTTATTTCATTTTATTGAGGGCTTATGATGTGCCAGGCACTGTGCAGTGTTCATCAACGTAGATGCTTTTTTATTTATATAATTTTAAAATTTATTTCTGAACTCTAATTGGCTACTCAGCCTTGTAGGAAATGATTTTTGACATCAGAGTGAACTGAAGATGACTTTTCTTGGAATTTTCACATGAAATACCAAGACTCAGCAATGTGTCTTTGGCAGCTGGGGTGTGGTGCTGAGTTGCCTCCTTCACAGCCAGGTGTGGCTATGCTCTAGGTGCAGAGTCAGTGGGACTTGTACCTGTGATTCAATGGAAAACGTTACTAAGAGGACAGCTCTGTCCTGCCCTTTTTTTTTTTAATCTTTTCCCAAACTTCCCTTTGAGATTTTACATTAAAGAAGAGAAATTTTCTTCTAGTGGAGTAAGAATCTCATATTGTAATGCCAATGGTATTTTCACAGATTCTCTGAAATCCAAATCCCAAATTCCTACATACAAAAAGACACTGTTGAAAGCAATTTACTTGAAAGTATTCAGGTATTATAATAACAACTACGTAAATTTTTTAGAACATTTCTGCCTGATTGGATTAAGATCAAATTTATTAAAATATGTCTGAACCAATTAAATAAATTGTGATATAATGTAAAGTACAAAACACCCACCAATGATAATAATTTCTATCAACATTTCACATCTGCAGTTAACTTGAAGCAGATGCTATAAGACATGGCCCATTGTTTTATATTTGCATGTGACAACATGTTTTGATGTTTGCTTTTTAATTGTAACATCATGTAATGCAGCTTTTTAAAAGTACATGTGTGGTAAGTGTCAAAGCATCAGTTAAAATTTTATTTCCAAAACTCTTTGTAGCATTTCCAATGATCCTATCTTTTTCTATACAGTTGACAGGGATCAACGGATTTGGGTTTCTGAGAATGGGGTTACGGATTCCATACCATAGTTAATGGACACATGCGTACATTTTGCTTGTGCTATTTCCTGCAGACTGGATGACGAATCAAAATTGCCTTTTTATTATTTTTTTGCATAGAGAACTTCTCTATAATTCATAGGAGGTGACTGGTGGCAGTCTAGCCTTTCAGTGATGCTCCTGTGATTGACAGATGAGACGATGAGCTCTGATAAATGCTGGACCACAGTCACCTTAAAGAACGCTCTAAGTAGGAGGATTGGGAGCATCCCCAACTTTTCTTTTCCACTGAGCATAGAGGTAGAGGAGATGGAAGCTTTTTGAAATCCCTTCTATTAAGAAAGGTGCTTATTCTCACTAAGATGTATCTGAGTAAAATTGATTAAAATATAATGACTCAAACTGGAATTGAATGAGAGGCATAGGAGGGAGCATGAAAGCACAAACATTTTATTAATATAGTTTTAAAAGTTTATTAAATAAAGTAAATATTTGCACAGAAACCATGATTCAGTAGCAGAAGTGAAAATAAGATAAAGAAACAGATAGACATCAGTTCTGATGCCTGGTGGCCCCACGTTTCTAGACTTTCTAGAAACATTTTCAGGTAATATGCCCAGGTGTGCCAGAATACAGATGTCCCTCCCTCTTAGCATCTCTGCTTCTCCCTTTCCTGCTATTGTTTCTTCATTCAGCCCTATGAGGCTTTTACTATACATTGTTTTTTATTAGGAACCCTATATGAGGGTTTATATTCTTTCCTACTCACTCTTCCATCTGGGTCAGCAGGCCGCTAGTGTTGTACCGGGCTTCCAGAAGCCTTACATAGGCCCCAGCCTTCAGACCTAGTCATAGCATTTGGCAAAGAATGGACAGAGAACTAAAGATAAAGTTTAGTCACAAGCAGAGTAAAGACTCAAGCATATGGTCCAGAGCCAAAGGTTCTGGGTGAATAGTTAAAACCAGTTTCCAGGGATCCCTGGGTGGCACAGCGGTTTGGTGCCTGCCCTTGGCCTGGGGCGCGATCCTGGAGACCCGGGATCGAATCCCACGTCGGGCTCCCGGTGCATGGAGCCTGCTTCTCCCTCTGCCTGTGTCTCTGCCTCTCTGTCTCTCTCTGTGTGGCTATCATGAATAAATAAATAAAATCTTTAAAAAAAAAAAAAACAGTTTCCAGCAAAGAGATTACAAGTAGGGACTGAAGAACAGCAGGAGACATTAATTGAGAGTATGGAAGGAGTGCGAAGTAGATGATGCATTCCAAGGATATGATTTACTTCTATACTGTCTCTGTAGCCTCTCAAGGGCATCTGAGATGGTTTAGAAAATAAGAAGAGACCAAATTATATAATAAATGGTTTCTATCACCAAGAAACTTTAGGTGTGCAAACATCTTGCTTCTTGCTAAGGATAAATCATCACATGTTAAAAAGATAATGACTAGATAGGGTCTAGTTGATATAGAAATGATTATTAAGCCATGGGGCCTACTTTCTTTCTAGAGCATGACTATCACTACTCCATGCCCACATGTTGTTGTTTTTTCTTCTTATTTCTTTCACAGAGGCAACTCCTGCATCACTTATTGAATTGCTCTGTGGTTGATCCATTTGGAGTATTTTCAAAGCATAAATCATAGTTTGGATGGTGCTATGGTTTGGTTCTTCCAGCCTTCTTAACAAAGGAATCTGACTGGCTTAGCAACAATCCATTCATGTGTACTGGCTTCTGCTATTATGGCAGCTGAAACACACACACACACACACACACACACACATACACACATGCACACACACACAGATTGTTGCCCTGTTGTAGAGATCTGACCATCAGCTTGTAAGATAAACTGATTCCAAATTCTGAACTATGCCTCAGGAATATAGGAAAGGAGTCTTCATCACCACAAGGGAGCTCATTAACAATGTGGAGGAGAGGATCTTCTGGTATAAATTATGCCTTTTATAAAGATTCTCCAGGTTATTTTTATAGCCTGTAAGGACAGTTAGAAACTAGTTGGTAGTTAAAGATCAAACTAGAGAAGGAAAATATACCCTGTTTTGCACATGCAAAATTAAAACTACCAGATTCTACCAAATACATGTGTGCTTCTTATGTAAAGATAGGTCTTATGTGTGTATGTGTGTGTATCATATATTTTTGGCTTTCTTTCTCTAGCAATAACAAAGATATAGAGAATGATGCCAAAGAGAATTTTCTGTTTTTAATTTTCTTGTTGTTAATTGAAGTGTATTTTAAAAGAGTTTTCAAATACAATGGCATGTGTGGTGGATAAAAATGGATTCTTTCTGGATTACTCACTTTAGGTTCCAGGTTTTGACATTGTTCTGCTAATTGTATTAGTTGCTAACTATTGAGGGTGAAAGCCTCTTTAAAATTCTTAACAGTATGGACTCTATTCTTAGAAAAATGTATGTACACATACTTGAAAAATTGACTCACTAGGATGTATAAACCTGGATCCCAACCACAGAACCATCTAGGTTGGGTCTGTGGTTCTCAGCTTGGTCTCCAGACTAGCAGCATCAGCATCACTTGGGAACTTATTAGGAAGGCAGGTTCTTGGGTCCTATCCCAGACACATTCAATCAGAAACTAGGGGTGGCCCTGGATATCTTGTTTCAATGGGTGATACTGATGTATCTTCAAGGATTGCTGTTGAAGGGCAATCTGGTGTTAGGAATGGAGCAGTGTCTATTTCTTAACTGAGCCAATGCTCTTAGAGTGCAGACCTCTTGCCTTATTTTTGGGCTGTCACCTCAAATGGATGAGAAGAGAACATAAGTTTTTGGGTGGATTGAAAGAAAGCTACACCTTTCCTTTGACATCACTGTAGACTATTGGGAATCAACTTCTGCTCCGTACAGAATGATGATCAGACTTAACATTCCTCATCTGTTTCTTGTATCCAGCATAGTGCCAACCTCAAACAAACTCTTAAATATACTTAACGAATTTTGCCATTGTATAGGTATATGTACATGCATTCATAAACTCCATTTAGCAAAAAAAACTATACTTAAAAGGATAGATTGTTTGAAAAGTGTTGAGATATATACCAAACATTAAAAGACCTCTTGAAATATCATCTAAATGATAACTAATATCCTACGAGTCATCTGGTATTTATATTTGGGGGCATCTTGAGAGTTTGTGACTGCTGATTTCCAAAGAAATACTTTTGGTAGAGTGAGAAAAGCATAGGAATTAAAATCTGAAGAGCTTGGCTTGAGCCAGCTCCATGCATTACAGTAGTCATGCAAACTTGTACAATTTGCTTTACTTCCTTGAACCTCAATTTCCTTAATCTATAAAATGGAGCTGGTATTATCTACCACATAGAAATATTAGGAGGACCACACTTACTATACTCGCACATGGTATGTATTGCTCAACAACTATGTCTGCTTCATATTTCCCCATCTAGAGTGTTCCTTCTTTCTTTTCCCCTTTCTCTGCCCCTAGCCCAATATATCAATTCTACTTATGCAAGGACTTGGTCCAGAATAATCTTCCCAATATGGCTATTGAGTCAGCTTGGCATAATGCAATGTTTAAGGGATATTCCTATTAGTATATCTTTAAAAGAAAATGAAGACTGAACATCTGTTTATTGACTTTCTAGATTAAAAATAATTCTAGATTAAAAACCTCCTATAGAGGTAGGGGTTTTGACTTTTCACATCCTGATATAACTGTAAACATTATAAAAGGCAGAATCTGAGACTTTTGTGTTACTCTCATTTTGTAGAGAAACGAGGATTAACTTATGCATCCATCAGACATCATCTTTTAGTTGGAGTTGAAACTTTAGATCATTTAAGTATTTTGCTTCTATGAGACCCCTTTTTGAAAATGGCTTTTGGATGGAACAAGGGAGAGGGTACCTGGATGACTTTTAGAATGCTTTCAAACATGGCTCTGAAACCCTAAGGTAATGGGCTTTCTACTCAGTACATGTTCCACAGGGGCCATCAACATTGTTCAGACCAAAGACTTATTTAAAAATGCAGAATCTCAGGCCCATCATTAAAACTACAAAACAAAAATCTGCATTTTAACAAAATCCTCATGTGACTTGCACTCATATTAAAATTGAAGAAGCACTGATCTGGCATTTGCTTTTGACATGGGGTGAGCTCATTGTATTAGTTTGCCTTCTTGTGATAAATTAAAGAGAATTTTCCTGGGCTGTTTGAGTGAACCTTCCCTTTAATGGAAGGAAGGAAAAACCAAATGTTATTGAATACTTCCTATAACCTCTCAATGTACCCAAAATTTGACCTCAGGTCTAAGATCTTTTCATTTAGACTTATTCCTTAAGGTATATAAAGAGGCAAGAGTTTAGAATTCAAAAAACCTAGAAGATATACCCCTAAGCAAGAGTGTGAAACAGGGAGTTGGTTTATGGTGTCTCTACATCACCTTCTCGTGTACCCTCTTTCCCGTCCTGTAACCACATGCTCTTCCTTCTCATGTTTCATTCTTATCTGACATTTCCCTGAGCGCTGACAGTAGCATATTGACTAATGGAGTTGCCTTTGGTAGAGATTTTTATTACACCCTTTTAAAAATGAGGTCCCCAATATCTTAAAACCCAAAAGAATGAAAGTGTCACTGTGAGATTCTAGGAATCATAATGGATTGAGCGTTGGGGGTAAATATCCCTGTCTTGAACACACTAGGAAGGTGTTTCTTGATTTGTAAAGCCTGTTTAAAACTCAAGAACTGTACTTTGTGTCAGAAATGTAGGGGAGGGCTGCCATATTCATGACACTTGGAGTCGATTTTCTTCTTGGGTATACCATCTTGTAAGATTTCCAGGAGCAGAAAGCTAGAGAGTACCCAAATTTATAATGTAGCTGGTGCCCCCTGCTGGAATAGGGTTGCTTAAATTTCCATCTCTTGGGGCATCTGTGCCAGCAGCCCTGTTAAGATACAGTTTGCCAACATAGCCTACAGGTATCTGGGTAAGTCATTTAATTAACCTCTCTGCTTCAGTTCTCTGACATGTAAGAGTGGGGTAACAATAGCAGCCAATCCTAAATTTCTTGTTGAAAGGTAGAATTAATTAGGGATGACAGTAAAATACTTAATGAAACCTAGCGATAAATGTTTGAACATGCCTCCAGTATTCCTATGGCAGGAAAATGGCAATGTGATATGTATTATTATTAAACCTAATGTTGCTAATTTTATTTGATTATTAATTCTCACCACTTTGAAAGTTGAAATGCATATATGCACATCACACATCCTAATTGATATTATGTAAGCTAAAGATTTGGATTGATAGTGTGCTCTAGTGGATAGCTGTGGGTGAAGAAAGTCCTTCCAAATGAAAAGCAGAATAACTGAAGCCAGTAAGTACATCTATGTACAACAGGCACACTACTTTGGAAATATTTTCTTTTTTTTATTGAAGTATAGTTGAAATACAGCATCATATTAGTTTTAGGTTTACAACATAGCAATTTGAAGTTTATATACATTGCAAAATGATCACTGTAGTAAGCCTAGTTGCCAATAGTTACCATATACAATTGATGCAATATTATTGACTATATTCCCTGTGCTCTATTGTCTGGCATGAAAATCTCTTTTGATTTGTATTCTTTACATGATAAGGGGTCTTGTCCCTGTATAATAATGAGAGTACCATTAGAGTCCTAAAGAATGAATTCCACTTATAGAAGAAAGGGGGTATGAAATTGAAAATGACCACCCTGACAGGAGAAAGAGTCCCTCTGTTTCTGATCAAGTAGCTCATGAGAAAAAGAAAAGAGGATGAGTTAGAGTGAAAAGTTCAATAAGAGTGCTCACTTTTCCATTCTTGAATTAGAACCCCATTGGGGAGAGAGGGAGGTTTGCAGATGAAAGTGGGGCAAATATCTAGGAACTTCCTGGTAGGGGTGGCTCTAGCTGGGAGGCTTCCTGACTCTAGGAGAAGCTGTGCTGATGTTTACATTCAGCTTAGTGCATTATCAACAGAACATTGAGGCAAAAGAGACAGGTCTTCTGATTCCTATTGTCTATGTGTGGTGTGCTAAAGATTTTTAAAAACCTGCAGAAAATGGTGAAGGAGTGAATGAGCTTAGGTTTGAGACCAAAGGTAGGTTACTAAATCTTTAGTGCATGGTGTAGGTAGCTGGGACTATCAGTCTCAGTAAGGAGAGCCATGACAGAGCTCAGTGTCATAGAATCAGGCACGTCACAGTGATTGTGGACCAAAGGACTAGACTAGATCACTCACCCATAGCAGAGACTTGAGAAAGTTGTAATTTTTGTACAGTCTTGTTCTCTGGCCACTCATGCCACAGCAAGAATATAAAAAGTCCACCCAAAATACCCAGCTGTTGTCTAGAAGAGGAGTAGGAGGAGATATTGAACACTGAGGATTTACCTTGAAAGAGTATTTAAATTACTGGATCAGAATAAATTCAGCAGACTGAGAGATATCATCTCATACCTGTTAGAATGGCTATTGTCAAAATGACAAATAACAAGTGTTGACAAGGATGTGGAGAAAAGGAAACCTTGTGCACTGCTGGTGGAGAGGTAATTGGTAGAGTCACTATGGAAAACAGTATGCCATTTCCTCAAAAAATAAAAAATAGAACAACCCAGAAATAGTTCTGGGTATTTATCTGAAGAAAATGAAAAAATAATGAAAAATTTTGAAAAAATATGTGTACCCCCACGTTTATTGCAGCCTTATTTAATACCTAAGACATTGAGGCAACCTAAGTGTGTATGGATGAATGAAAGGATAAAGATATGCTGTACATATGAAATGAAATTTTGTTCAGCCATTAAAAATAATGTAATCTTTCAATTTGCAACAATGTGAATGGACCTTGATGCTAAATAAAATAAGTAAGAGAAAGACAAATACAGTATGGTGTCATCTATATATGTAATCTAAAAACAAAACAAAACTAAAAAATAGAAATCAAACTCATAGATATAGTGGACAGATTGGTGGTTGCCAGAGGTAGGGGTTGAGGTTGAGTGAAACGGGTAAAGGTAGTCAAAAGGTTCAAACTTCCAGTTATAAAATAAGACATAGGGGTTTAACATACAGTATGGTGGCTATAGTTAATAATATTGTATTGTATATTTGAAAGTTGCAAGAGAGTAGATCTTAAAAGTTCTTACCATAAGAAAAAAATTTTAAGTATGATGGGTGTTAACTAAACTTACAGTGATTATTTTACAATATCTACAAATACTAAATCATTATGCTGCATGTCTGAAACTAATACAAGTTTATATGCCAATTACATCTAAATAAGAAAAAAAATAAGAGAGGGGATCAGAATGTCTGCTATGACTATTAACATTCTTCTGGAGATGTAAGCCAATGCAATCTAGTAAGAGAATGAAATTAAAGAAATTAAAATTGAGAAAAAGGGAGGCACACTTTTATTTATAGATAGATTGAATGATACCTATCTAGACAAATCCTACAGAATTAACTGAAATACTTTAGAACAATAGGTAGGGGCATTTAGAACCAATATGTAGAATATATAGAGAATCTACACAGGAAAAGAAGACATAACTTCTAATATCATTGCAAAAGGTAAACTATCTTGCAGTAAAATTAATAAGAAATGTGCTGAGAGCAGCAAGATTTTATTTCTGGACCTTCTAATCTGTTTAATTGATGTCTTTGATAAGACTTGTGCCACTTTGGATGAGCACTGCTGTTATTCTGTATGTTGGCAATTGAACACCAATAAAAAAAAAAGACTTGTGCCACTTTTATTGATTATAGATTCACAATATATTTTAAAATTAGTAAACCTGATCCTGTCTAGATTTCCATCAATAAGAGGATGACTTTGTTTATCTATACTATCTACCATTCTTCATTCATAGAAACCAACTTGAATTTTTTAAAAATGATACAATAAAATTATTTCTTATATATTCAGTGAAATAAACAAGGTGCAGAAAGTTTTGAGCAGTTGTGCAAAAGCAGGCATAAAATGTACATACATATTTAGAATGAATAGGATATCTCTGGAATGATTTGTAAAAAATCGATAACATTGGTTTCCTCTGGGGAAGGAAACTCAAAGGAGACAGGGACAAGAGGAAGACCTACTGTTGTAAACAGTTCTATTTCTTTGGATTTACAAACCATATGAATATGTTACTTATTTAAAAATTAAATTTAACTGAAATATGATGAGAGTCTCTACATATGAATCCTTAAATGTAATTTTTTTCTGTATTAAAAACTTTTAATTCATTAGGCTTCTGTAGGTATTGCTTTGCTGTTTTACCTTGTTCCCTGCCTGACAACCCCCAGAGAAAATGACATAAACATTTTAAGCACTCAGACAATAACTTTCTATAATACTCTATTACATTTTATTTTAGGAAATTAAATTTTGTACAATGATTCTGGCTTTGCCTTAGTTGAATTATACACATCTATATTTACAATGTACAACATATAAGTTTATCGTTTTTCAGTAAAGCAAAGAAAGTTATTGTGTGTCATCTTGTCCTTAATCAGAAATACCATCTTTTACCAACTGATTTGTCTGAATGAAGACATCCAATTCAATGTACATCTCATACCTTCCTGCTCTGCATTCTCATCCTTGTCTTCTGCTCTGTGAATCTTAGGTAAATATAATATTGCAGCATCTTTTGCACCATGTTAGATTTTATACAATTGCTTTTCATGGTATAGTCCTACAAAATCTCAGAACTCACCCCTGTATCATTTGCATTATGTTTCACCTGTGGTTGTGAAAAATCTGAGGGCAAAGTTAGCTCTCTTGAATTTATGAGCTACATATCATGATATTTTATTCTGTGATTTTTTTCAAATGCCATTGGAATACAATATATTCTTTTAATTAATAAGATTGATATTATTCTCATGACACACTATGTGATATCTGCAAAGGGAAGTTGATATCACAATGCCTAAAACATTTGTTGAAGCTTTGTCCAACTAACAAGGAAATGTGGATGGTCTTTCTTTCTGACCAGTTTCAAATAGCCTGCTAAACCCTCAGGTGCTCTGTTGTCTTGACCTATACCCTTAATTTACATGTAACTTTTATCTAGGAAAAGGATATTTAAACTTTAAGAGTTGTGATTTGTTATCGTATCCTTTCTGTTTCCTATTGTATCCATTGTTCCTGTCTACTTCTCCATTCCCCATCCACACCTCCATACTTGGGGGGATCCAGGTTTTGTTGTGCCCTCTTTAAGGACAATAACACAAAGATATAGAGTCAGTATAAAAGCAGATATTTGGTAAAAGAGACAGAAATAAAACCCCAAATCACACATTTTAAAAACTACAAAAATCATCAAATCCAGAAAAATATGATTTATTAATTGCCTAGCATGACCTTACAACATTTTTTCCTGCTAATTTTCTGACTTCTTGTCCTTTGACCTGTCATATAGCAACTAATTGAAAAACCAGTTTCCATAGAGGAAATAGAAAAACAAATATTCAGTCTTTTTTCTAATGGTTGATTGAGATAAATTGGAATAGTTACTTTGAGTTTCACAACACATCACTAGTAACATGTAAACTTTTAGGATTATTGTCAAATTTGAGTCACCTGCTGTGGACTTTCTTTCATATCTGAGCTGTAAGAGTTCAAGTCATGTAATCATGAAAGTGGGATATAATAATTTTTCACTATATTTGTCAATGTCAGCAAGAAATTTAAATCTTTTTCCAAACATTCATAGGATTTAATCTTGTATTAAGTTAGGATTATAATCATGTTATAGTCTTCCAAAAAGCTATTCATCATTTCTTTCTGAAATTTGTTTCCTTAATTGAACTGAAGCTTTTTGGCAGGATCTAAATTGATACAATTTGCTTCTTAAAGTCAGAATAATTTCTGTTGATCTCATTGCTAATCGTTGTCACTTTTGTTTTGCCTTTCCTTATTTTTTCTGATTTACTCTCAGTTCTTTAATAATAAAGATGACAAATGAAGGTACCAGGATGACTCATAAAAAACACAATTCAGATTATATATCCTCTCTTTAAGATCCTTTATTGCTTCCTGTTTTAATTAGCATGAAGTTGGAAGCACGTGGCCCTGCCTTCCTCTCACCTCACCTCTGACCATAACTTCTCCCTATTCCAGCCCCTTGGACTCCCTTTCTGGCCTTGGATGTGCTGAGCTTTCTCTTTTATCACAATGGCACACCTGCTCTTGCCTATTCCTGGGACATGGTTCTTAGAGCTTTATGTCCAGTGTTCTTTTTCATCTTTGGGCATCTGTTGAGTGAACTTTTCTTGGTTACTCTTTCTTCCTTTCTTCTTCTTTTTTCTTTCTTTCTTTCTTTCTTTCTTTCTTTCTTTCTTTCTTTCTTTCTTTCTTCTTCTTTCCTTCCTTCTTTCTTTCTTTCTTTCTTTCTTTCTTTCTTTCTTTCTTTCTTTCTTTCTCTCTCTCTCTCTCTTTCTTTCTCCCTCTCTTTCTTTCTTTCTTTCTTTCTTTCTTTCTTTCTTTCTTTCTTTCTTTCTTTCTTTCTCTTTCTTTCTAGATTTTATTTATTTATAAGAGACACATACAGAGAGAGAAAGAGACATAGGAAGAGAAAGAAGCAGGCTCTATTCAGGGAGCCCGATGTGGGACTCAATCCTGGGACTCCAGGATCACGCCCTGAGCTGAAGGCAGAAGCTCAACCACTGAGCCACCCAGGTATCCCTTGGTCACTCTTTCTAAAGAAACCATTGCTTCCCATCATTTTGTTAGACACTTTATGATTTTATGCTAACACTAATGGAAGAACCTCTAAACTTCTCTTACTCATCTACTCTTTTGATTATGTGCTTGGCTGTTAATCATCTGTCACCCTGGCTGGACAGCCAATTTTTTGAAGACAAAGACCCTGTCTACTCATAGTTTCTACTCAAGACCATGTACAAGCCTGGAACGGGATAGGCAACCAGTGAGTAGTTGCTGAATGGGTGTGTATGACATGAAGGATATTTCAGCCCAAGAAAAATTGAATAATACTTCACACAGAAAGCTTTTAGAAATTTACATTGAATATTAGTTTTTTGAACGTTCTGAGGCTTTCAAAAATACAATAATCTGTGTTACTTTAAGAGTTTCATAATTTTTTTTAACAACAGAAGTTTTTTTTTTTTTCTTTTTGAAATGTAGTACCAATCAATATGTTCATGCAAGCAAGCAAGCCTTGGAAATGTTCACGCAAGCCTTGATAATTACAGAATTTCTAACACTCAAAGAACTCTATACTATCCCATGAAACAACAAGGTAAGGGCTTAAGGGAAATAAGCATTGGATAATAGTTCCTTCATAACCCTTACTTATCCATTCTTTCATTCAACAAGCATTTCCTGAGTGCCAACTGTATACTACAATGATATAATGCCCCAGAAACACAATGATTGGCATGACAGTCACATGTCTGCTCTAGTAAAGTCTAAGCAGATATGATAATGGTGTGAGAAGCACTTTGCTCCACCGGAGTAAGTTGAAGGAGCCCTTAACCCAGTGTTGGGGGTCTGGGAAGGCTTCCCTGATAAAGTGTCATCTAAGCCAAGACCTGTAGGATAAGTAGACTTTTGACAAAGGGAGATCTAGAGGAGAGCCCATCAAGCATTGAAAATAGTATGTGCCCAGGGCTGGAGGCAAGAAGCCCCAGAGCATTTGATGGGGATTGGGAAAAGCCCACTATGTTTGAGCACAGAGTGTGAGGGAAAAGTGGTAAGGGACAAAAACAGAGAGGTAAGCGATAGCCAGTTTTGCTCACACAGAAGTGACCTGAAATCATTGATTTATTTACTGGCCTACTAACCCGAATGACAATTTATTTTGACTTAGTATTTCTGGGGCTTACCATATCACTGGGCACTTAGTAAAATGTGGTAAAGTTGTGTGAAATGGATGAAGTAAAACAACTTGAAGACCAGAGGACTCTTTCGTTGACATTGCCAGGGGAGGAAATAGCTGCTATTGGGTGCACTGTGGTCAATTACTAGTTCATTTACTACTTGCTAGCAAGCAACTTTCTGTGGGTACCGGGAAAACAAATCAGAGAAATGATAGTAATTGCAGGCCTTTCTGATGGAGAAACTGGCCAGAGTTACACTTTCAGGAAAGGGAGCAGCCATCTCTGACACAGTTGGGAATATCTTTCTAGTGTTTGAGTAATTCCAAGTGTCAGAGTCATTTAACGTTTTAGAGTGTGCAATGTAAAACAAGTGGTAAATTGGCGGAGGGGAGTCTAGGGGAGGAAAAGGTAGATGCTGCAGACTTGTTTCCACTAGTCAGTGGCCAATAAATGATGTCTAGACTCTGTCCCTTGCTCCCATCTGGAGAGTTCTGCTGTTCTTACATAATAAATGAATCGAAGGCAAACAGTTATTGGGAGAAACAGCAGGATCTTCACATTTTGCGTCCCTTATGTTATGTTGCCAACAGGAAGGCAACTATTCTAAGTGAGCCAATGAACACTTTATGAAAACTGCTTTAATCCCAGACTTTCTTACCTTCCTGACTAGCCAAGTCATTTCGGGGTAGCTCGACATTTCTTATTTTGGCCTGGGTCCAGGGCTTTCTTATACCCTGCAAATTCATATGAAGAATATTATATAAACTTTCTATGACTACTTTCTTCAGAGCTTGAAACAAAAGAAATACTTCAACATTTTATTATCTCTTTAGGGTGATTATGTCTGTGTAAGTGATTAGACTTTTCTAAGGGGAAGAAAAATACAGATTTTGTGGGAGAGAGGGGATGGTAAAGAAAGAGCTTGTTTCTTGTGAAATTGATTCTATGAATAAATAAAGTAAGAACGATGGTTTTGAAGAGAACATCTGACTTCCTCCCCTGCCTTTGACAGCTCCTTACCATTTGGGTAAATCACTCCTTTTTCTGTTTTATAAAGTTTTCTTTGTTGGCCAACTTCTTGCCTAAAACAATAAAAGCTCTCGTTATTTCCTGAGTTCTTCATAGGAGAAAGAGCATTGTCGAAGTGTAAAAGCATTGGGAACTGGGTTCTTCAAACTGGTCAGGAATGGAGGCTCCTAGAATTTTCCAGTGTTCTTTGAGTCCCCTAGACCCATATCTTCTGCATCTTTGCATGGATGGAAAGAGGGAAGCCATAGGAGGTGCTGAGAATTGTTTTTGAGTAGGTGGGGCCCTGGCTCAGTTACTGTGCACCTATGGTTGACCCTGGGCTCTCAAATTCTGTCAGATGACTGCCTCTCCTTATACATCTATAACTCTGTTTATAGGTATAGGCATGTTGCTATTTTGTTTGTGGGCACGTGACATAATTTGATGGGGCCTGACAGAAAAGCATAAAGCCCTTGTTCACTTTTGTCTGAGTCACGTAGCAGTGGCACTCACAACCCAATACCATATGGCTTTGCATCTAATTTGTATGTTTCTATGTTTGTTTTATGCTGGCATTTCCTGTAGTGAGTCTAGAACAGGAAAGCAGCTGTTACTCAGACTTAACTCATCATCCAAATTCTAGGTCTTTATGCTGTTGCTGGGTTTTTGTTTTTGTTTTCTGACATCTCTAAGTTTAACTATTTGAGGTGAGCATATTAACACTCTTAGAGATATATTTTATATAATTGCCTCCAAAATCTTAGTGTTTAATAAAGTTAACGATTATAATGATATTAAAATATGTCAAGACCTTGAGAGCAAGGGGAGTGTTTCATTCATTACTGAATTCTTAACGTTTAGGATGAAAACTTGTATTAGGATGAAAACTTAATAAAAAGTTCTGGTTGCTGTTGTTGTTCAATCTGACTTAACATAGATTTGACCCTGAGACAAGGATTCAAATACATGTAGTTTTGTTTTGTTTTGTGTTTTTTGGGGGGGTTGGGTAGGGTAATGATAAGAGGAACAGGGAAGTGACATAGGGAAGGGAAGACAGCCAATAAAGTATACATTATTCAGTCTATTAACTGAACTTAATAGTGGGAGCTTAATCCCAGAGAAACTCTGGGATGTATTACAAAACATATGCCTCAGAATCTTCCCACCCAAGATGCAGCAGAGCCAGTATAATTAAACATCAACTTCTGAAAATTGATTAACACCTGGGGTTTCCATTCCTTTTACTTCCTGCCTCCCTTGCTGTGATCAGAGTGGCTTTCCTGGTCAGGAACTGAATGTCCCCTGGCACAAAGATGCACACAGAAGTAGTGGAAAATCCACAGCCACCCTGACATTCCAAGGGTTGTTGTACACAGGACCCTGACAGTTAATGATATTGATGATATTGTTGTCACAGTCATTTCAGTATATAAAAATAAATTATATTTTCATAAAGTCCAATTATCTTTTTTTCCTCTCATATTTTTTGGTGTCGTATCTATGAATCCATTGCCAAATCCAGGTCATAAACATTTTCCTCCTCTTTCTTCTAAGAATTTCATGATTTTAGCTCTTATATTTAGGTTATTGATTGATTTAGAGTTAAATTTAGTACACAGTATCAGATCAGTGTACAAATTCATTCTTTTGCGTGTGGGTATTCAGTTGTCTTAGTATCACTGCTTGAGGAGATTCTTCTTTTCCCATGGAATGGCTTTGGTGCCCTTGTCAAAACTCAGTTGGCCATTGATGTTTGGTTGATTTCTGGACTCTCAATTCTATCCATTGTTCTTAATATCACCCTTATACCAGTGCTACATTGCTTTGATCACTACAGCCTTGTAGCAAGTTTTGAGATAGGAAAGTGTGAGTCTTCCACCTTTATTCTTCCTTTTTAAGATTGTTTTGTCTATTTGGGATCCCTTGTAATTCCATATGAATCTGATGAATGTATTTATCATTTCTGAAAAAAAGACTGGAATTCCAATAAGTTTTACATTAAATCTATCGATCACTTTGGGCAGTATTGCTATCTGAACAATAGTTAAGCATTCTACTCCATGAACATGGGATGTTTTTTATTTATTAACATCTTCTTCAGTTTCTTTCAGCAATGTTTTGCAGTTTTCACTGCACATGTCATTTTTTGGTTAAATTTATTCATAGGCACTTTATTCTTTGAATACTATTTATTATAAATAGAATTGTTAATTTCCTTTGTGGATGATTATTACTGATTCATAGAAACACTGGTGTTTGTGTGTTGAACTTGTGCCCTGCAATTTGCTAAATCATTTGTTAGTTCTAATTTTTGTGTGGCTTTGGGATTTTCTATATATGGAATCATATCATTGTGAACAAAGACAGTTTTACTTCTTCCTTTCCAATTTGGACACATTTTATTTATTTATTTATTTAGCCTAATTTATCTGGATAGAACTTCTAGTGCAATGTTAAATAGTAATGATGAAAACAGGGATCCTTGTCTTGATCCTGATATTAGGGGAAAGCTGCCTGTCTTCCACTGCTAAGTATAGCGGTGGTGGATTCGTCATAAATATTTTTATCATGTTTATCTAGTGCTAGTTTCTGAATGTATATTATGATAGGATGTTGATTTTGTGAAGTACTTTTTCTGCCTTTATATCAAATGAAATGATCATGTGATATTTTTCCTTCATTCTATTATTATGCTAAGTAGACAAAAGGGTATAGATTATATGGTTCTATTTATATGAAATATTGAGAATAGGTAAAGTTATAGAAATAGTAAGCAGATTGGTGGCTACTGGGAGCTAGGAGTCAAGGGAAAGAGAAGTAAGAGCTTGATGGAAACAGGGTTTTATTCTGGAGCAATGAAGATTCTTTAAAACTAGATGGAGGTGGTGGTTGAGCAACGCTGTGAATGCACTGAATGCTGTGAACCTCATCTGTTCATCAAAAGCTAGCTGTTCAATGCATCTCTGCTGTGTAAGAAAGGGTATTTGATCTTCTTTGCTGAAATCCACTGGAGAAATCAAGGAAGAGGGTTAATTACCAAACTGGTTTTAGTGTCCAATGGTGTTGTGCCCAACATCAAATTCCTGGATCTTTTTACATGAGAGACCATATTCTGTGAAGCCCTGGGACTTGAAAGCAATTCTCCGTGCTCATCACTGAGGGAAGAATGATGCTTTCAATGAATCGAGCTCAGTGATTGGAATCATGTTTTTGGCTTCCAACTTGACAGAAATACTTTTAATAACTTTTTAATATTTTATCTTGGCATTACGGATTCCTAGTTCCCATTAATTCAATATTTCCTCCTCTTTGAATGTTTGGCTGAGTTAAGGATTTCAGGTTTTTATCAGACCCCTAATTTGCTCTTCTAGCTGAAGAGCGATGGCCAAGTAACACTGTAGTCATCACCCCTATTAATAGTCTGCATAGAATTTTATACTTGAATTGAGGCTTTGACATGTATACTTGTGTATTTATTTATATTATATATAAACATTACAGAATATTTAGAAAACACAGAAATGAATTATAGGAGAAAATTAGAATTAGTCATTATCCAGAGACAACAGCTGTTAGCTTTAAAGAATTTTAATTCATGGGGCACCTGGGTGGTTCAGTCAGTTAAGCATCTGACTCTTGATTTAGACTCAGATCATGATTTCAGGGTCATGAAATGGAGCCCCACGTCAGGTTCCATGCTGGAGGCAGCTTAAAACTCTCTCTCTTCTTTTGCCTCTGCCCCTCCCCCCGTCCCCTGCTCTCTGTCGCTCTAAAAAAAATTTCATTCACCATTTTATATACACATAATTATGCATTTGACATACATATACATTATAAACTTGAACCCATGCTATCTGTATAATTTTATGTTTCACTTTTTATGTAAAAGATATTGTAAAGCTTTTGCACATCATTAGATAATTGCCATTTTATTGGCTTCCTCTTAACTTTAATTTCTGTCTTTGTATATGTAAAATACATTTTGTTTCCTTATATCTCCTCTAGGGATGTACAAAGTCCACAATAGGCTTCCTTTTTTTTTTTTTAAAGATTTTATTTATTTATTCATGAGAGAGACACAGAGAGAGAGAGAGAGAGAGAGAGAGAGAGAGAGGCAGAGACACAGGTGGAGGGAGAAGCAGGCTCCACGCAGAGAGACTGATGTGGGACTCCATCCAGGGTCTCCAGGATCATGCCCTGGGCTGCAGGCGGTGCTAAACCGCTGCGCCACCAGGGCTGCCCCACAATAGGCTTCTCTTTGTGCCAGTAGTCAGCTTTAAGTTTTCAAGAGTATTCTCAATAACTTGTATATTGCCAATCATAAAACATGTCACTTTGTGTTCTTTCTATGTCGGAAAACTAAACAAACACACCTTTGCTTCCATGATCTATCTTCTGTAAATGTCATTTAAAATCTAGAATTTTAGGGGAACCTTGATGGCTCAGTGGTTGAGCGTCTGTCTTCAGCTCAGGTCATGATCCTGGGGTCCCAGGATCGAGCCCCGCATCGGGCTCCCCACATGGAACCTGCTTCTCCCTCTGCCTGTGTCTCTGCCTATCTCTGTGTGTCTCTCATGAATAAATAAAATCTTTAACAAAACAAAATAAAATCTAGAATTTTAGGTAAAACATATTTCAATGGAATTATTTTTCATTTTTAGATTATCCTCTTTAAGAACAATTAATGACATATGTTTTGTACCAACATTTATCCCTATGTTATTCGATGTCATGTTATTTTGATTTTTAGATGTTCAGCACTGGTCCATATCCTCATTTTGAAATGTTTCTTTGTCACCTGAAGTGCATCTTCGATTCATTTTTACTGACAGATTTATTTTAATTAATAGACTTTATTTTTTTATTTTTTTTATTTTTTTTATTTTATTTTTTTAATTTTTATTTATTTATGATAGTCACAGAGAGAGAGAGAGAGAGAGAGAGAGAGAGAGAAAGGGGCAGAGATACAGGCAAAGGGAGAAGCAGGCTCCATGCACCGGGATCCCGATGTGGGATTCGATCCTGGGTCTCCAGGATCGCGCCCTGGGCCAAAGGCAGGCGCCAAACCGCTGCGCCACCCAGGGATCCCTAGACTTTATTTTTTTAAAGTGGTTTTAGGTTAGCAGAAAAATTGACTAAGAAGTATTAAGGGCTTCACTTACCTCCCTGTCCACACATGAACAACCTCCCCTGCTATCAACAGCCAGCATCAGAGGGGTACGTTTGTTACAATCAATTAACCTGTATTGACACATCATAATCAGCCAAAGCCTATAGTTTATATTAGGGTTTACCCTTGGGGTTGTATATTCTATGGGTGTGAAAAGTATGTAATGGCATGTATTCACCATTATAGTATCACTTCACACCTCCCCGCCCCAAATCTGCTGTGCTTTGCCTATTCATCCCTCCCTCTCTCTTAAACCTATGGAAAGTAATAATCTTTTTGCTGTCTCTACAGTTTTACCTTTTCTAGCAGAGTGTCACATAGTTGGAATCATGTAGTATAAGTAGACTTTTCAGATTGTTCTTTTGCTTAGTAATATGCATTCAAGATTCTTCCATGACACTTTATGTCTTGATGGCTCGTTTCTTTTAGTGCTGAATAATATTCTCTTGTATGGGTGTACCCCAATTTATCTGCTCACTTACTGAAGGACATCTTGATCACTTTTACATTTTGAAAATATGAATAAAACTGCTATAAAACATCCATAGGCAGGTTTTTGTATGAACATACATTTTCAATTCATTTAGGTAAATACCAAGAAATACAATTGCTGGATCACATGGAAAAAATATATTTGATGTTGTAAGAAACTGCCAAACTGTCCTCCAAAGTATCTGTAACACTTGCATTTGGGTGTTCCTGTTGCTCTACAACCTTGTCAGCATTTAATGTTATCAGTATGCCTTGTCAGCATTTACTGTTATATCAGTATGCTAGATTCTGGCAATTTTAATAGGTATGTAGTAGTATCTTGTTGTTTTGATTTGCATTTTTTCTGATGACATATGATGAGGAGCATCTTCTCACATGTTCATTTACCACCCATATATCTCCTTTGGTGAGGAGTCTGTTAAGGTCTTTATTGGCCCATTTTTAATTCACTTTTTTTTTTTAAATTTTTAAATTTTTAAGTAATCTCTATAGTCAACATGGAGCTTGAACTCACAACCCTGAGATCAAGTCACATGCTCTTCTGACCAAGCCAGTCAGGTGCCCCAGATTTTTTTTGTTATTACAGAATTTTAAGAGTTCTTTGTATAGTTTGGATAATAGTCCTTTATCAGATACATCTTTGGCAAAATTTTCCTTGAGGGTGTGGTTGGTGTTCTCATTCTCTTGACATTATCTTCTACAGAGCAAAAGTTTGTAATTTGATTGAGATCTAGTTTATCAATTATACCATAGATTGTGTCTTTGTTGTATTTAGAAAGTCATAACCATAACTAAAGTTGTCAAAGTTTTCTCCTATGTTATCTTCCAGGGATATTATGGGTTTGTATTTTATGTTTAGTTCTGGATTTATTTTGAGTTATTTTTTGTGATGGATAAAAGGTTTGTGCCTAGATCTTTTTTTTCCCTTTTTATTATGCTTTGTGATTTTGTTGTTGTTGTTGAGAAGTGATCATTATCTACTGGTCAAAATGAATTGCAGTTAATAGGCCTTTAGGAATGCGGTGATGAAGGGGCCGGGACGGGGGTGGGGGGGGGGTGGGGGGGGGGGAGAGGAAGTGTTCTATTATCCCATGATCACATCTCCATCTTTTGGTGAGCCTGTGCCCCTGGACTGTGAAATTCATGCATTATTTTATGTGTTTTCTCCCCCTTAGATGGGATGGGGTAGCTAGAGGGAGTTGGAGTTGGGTGTTTCATTTAATCTATGTAGGTTAGATACAACCTCAGTCTGTCAGGGGGTAGTAAAGTAGTTTCTTCCCGGGGAATATTTTGTTGAGAAGAATTGAGTGCTCTGTGTATTTCAAAATGGTTCCTTTTCCTTTCCTTCTGCTGGAAACAAGAGATTCCCGCTGATATTCACTGTGGAGAACTGATAGAGCTCCCAGAGGTAGCTCTAACAAAAGTGTGGGGGTTCCCCCGGAGATTTTATTTCTCCAGGTTGTCTGTACTGCACCTCCAGAATGTCATCAATTACAGTTGAGTTTTTCTGCACCTGATACTTGTTCCCATGGAGTTTTATTCTCTGAATGTCTTGGGTACGTTGTGATTTTCTGTAACTACTTGTGTCCTCTTTACTTTTCGGAACAGTAATTTTCCCTGTGACTTCACTTATCTTACAGATCTAAGAATCTTTGTTGATTTTCCAGTTTATTTAGCTTCTTGTTATTAAGATAGAGTGAAAATGTCTTAGCTTTTTACATGTTGTGCTAGAAATAGTATCTGTGTTATATATATTTTAAGCTAAGTTACTTGGTGTCTTCAAGTTCAGAACTGTATGTCTTTTTGCTGGATTGAAACTTTTATAATGATGTGATATTTTTTTCATCTTGGATTATATTTTTTACTTAAAGGGCTATTTGTCTAATAGTAATACAGTTAAACAGTTTTCTTAAGATTAGTATTTGCTGGAATATATCCATTTTCTAACTCTCGAACTTTCTGTATATCTGTATTTTAACTGTCTCCAGCATATAATAATATAACATGTCCATTCTGTCTAAATTTATCTCTTCCCTAAATAATTTAGTCCTTTTATATTTTTTATGGTTACTCTTATATTTGGATAAATTTTTACTAATTTAATGTTTAATTTCAATTTTACACACTCTTCTGTATTTTTCCTCTTGTCTTTATTTGAATTGACTGAATATATTTTTACACTCATATCCCTTCTGTTTATATTTTTTGTAAGTTTTAAATGTTAATAGTCTCACCATGAATAGTTAACAAAATCTAAAGGTAAATGTTATAGTTCGTATCAAATAATGAAATACATAACAATGCCTTAAATTATATAACTTTTGAGTCAATACTATTTTTTGTCTAAAATTTGAGATTTCGGGCAGCCCAGGTGGCTCAGCAGTTTAGTGCCACCTTCAGCCCAGGGCTTGATCCTGGAGTCCGGGAATCCAGTCCCACGTCGGGCTCCCTGCATGAAGCCTGCTTCTCCCTCTGCCTGGGTCCCTGCCTCTCTCTCTGTCTCTCATGAATAAATAAAATCTTAAAAATAAATAAATAAATAAATAAATAAATAAAACAGAATTTGAGATTTCATTATTAAAAAAATAAAACATCAAAATTGGATAAAGATTTAATTGTATACACCCAATATTGCATTATATATATTAACTGATATGTTTAATGTTTTAATTATGTAGTACTTCCTTTTTATTTTAGATTATCCTGTGAGGTGTATTTTTCTCCTTCCTGAAATATATACGTAATAGTTTTTTTGGTGATAATTCATTGGTAGAGAACATTTTTCTCCCTGCCAAACAATTCATATTTTATCTTGTTTTTTTTTGTTTTTTTTTATCTTTCAAATATAGTTTTGCTAATCATGTAATTTGATACTGGCAGTTATTTTCTCTCAGTAAAGATATCTTCTTGTTCCCTGATTTACATTTTTGCTTTTGGGAAATTTGCTGCTGGTCTCATGATCATCCATTTGTAGAGCATATGACAACTTTCTGATGTTTTTGAGGTATTTCCTTTTTCTGTGATGTTATGATGTTTTATTATGATATTGTGTCTTCTTATTGTGAAGTAAATCTGTTCTTTCTTTCTTTCTTTCTTTCTTTCTTTCTTCTTTCTTTCTTTCTTTCTTTCTTCTTTCTTCATGTTGTTTCTTGTTACTGTTTATGGTCTGGAGCATTCTCAAATAATAACTCTAATAATTCATTTTCTGTTTTCTATTAATTCTTCTGGAACTCTGATGAGAATTTTTTGTTTGTCTCTGATGAGAGTCACTTTGTTTTCCATATCCAAACATTTCCCTGTTATATTTCACATTTTTTGGTATCACATTCTGAGGAGTGTTTTCAAAATATTTTTCAGTTCAGCATTTCTTCAGCCCTGTCTAATCTGTTGAAAGGCATGATACATTTGAATTTTTAAACTCTATTGTGCATTGGTTTTCTTCAAGCTATATTTTTTCAGATTTGATTATTTTAGTATTATCTAACTCCTTGCTCAGTTTTTTTTTTATCTCTCTTGCCTATCCTTAAACATACTTTGGATTTATATTTCATAATTCTAATATTGGCAGTCTATGTTAGTCTAATTCAACTTTACATTGCTTTTGCTGGGTGTCACTCAACTGAATTTTGTCCTAATTTGTTTTATGATTTTTATTTTTTAATTTTTTAAGATTTTATTTTTTTATTCACGAGAGACACACAGAGATAGGCAGAGACATAGGCAGAGGGAGAAGCAGGTTCCCCGGGGGAAGCCTGAAATGGGACTTGATCCCAGGACCTGGGGATCATGACCTGAGCTGAAGGCAAATGCTCAACCACTGAGCCACCCAGGTGCCCCTGTTTTATGACTTTTTAAAAAAGTATTACCAGTGTATGATTCTTGAAACTTTATCTGTGAAAATTGAGGTCTGGATTTCATAGAATTTTTTCTGTCATTCAACTGGGAATATCACCAACCTGGGACAATCCACAAGTAAATATTCTCCTTGAGTTTTTGGAGGTCACAGAAATGATATATATTCTAACCCTAAACACAGATATGCTGCCTTTTGACTGTAAATATTAATGGAGATCACTTATGGTTTTCCTAATTACCCATGCCCTCTCTTATCACCTTGATCTTCATCAGTTCTGCTTTTTCTTTTCCAAGTCTAGGAAATGATCTTGGGAATGCTTTTTCATATCTACCAGCTCTAGTTTCAGATTAGTTAAGGTGCCTTCAGGCTGGTGCAGTATGTTTATCTTAGCTGTCTTGACACTATATTTCAATCATCTGAAACCTTCCTAAGAGAAAACACTGTGTTTTTCCATCTTTGTATCTCAGGGCTGAGCATAGTTTTTGACACATACTAGACATGTAATAAATCTTTGTTGAATAAATGACTAAGTGCACTTCAAAGCAATAAAAATAAAAGTATAATACTCCCCTCTTTGCTGATAACTTGGTCTTAGCATCATGTTTCAGGCCTAATTGTAAAGGATAATTGAATGTATTTACCAGTTCTTATCTTCAGAAAGAGTTAAGAACAAATTACTGCTCAAACCATAGTAGTTGACATAGGCAGAGACTTTTCAGTATTACTGAAGTGGGTAATAATAAACAATGTATTCAACAAACTCAGTCATCCAGTTATGAGGGTGATGCGATGTGCAGTTTAACCATCCCAGGGCCTTTGTCTGCAAGTAGTTCTTTCTAAAAGACAAAGTTAATGTCAGTAGAAAAGAACAATTAGTAACTACTCAAAACTTCCCTAACCTTGACTCTCATTCCTCTTCTCTAGCACAAAATTTGGGGGTTTCAGGGAGGTAGCCTGTTGTTGCAATTGAGCAAAACTAAAATGATCATTTTGGGGAGCTATGTTTTTTTGCTTATTGGTGTTTTTGCTGCATAAATCCTTAAAATCTTTAAAATGTGGTCAAGCAACTTTCCTTGATTTACATTAGTTTGCCACCTACAACCTTGGCATCTCAAGCTTTGTCTATTCTTTAGATAATACAAAATACTTACACTCCAGTCACTTCTCAGATTTTCAACTTTTGCCAAAAATCCAACTAAGAAAATGGACATTCAAAGGAAAAAGTATGGGCCATGTTAACTATTTATTCTTTTAGATTCTCAAATCTCTACGTCTGTATCAATTAGAGTATCAGAAAGTTGCTTACCTAGAGTTTATTACCTTGGATGTCCCCAGAAAAACCTTTACAGAACTAGTGTTCACAATCTATTTGCCTCTTAATTGAAAGTCAGTATAAGAAAGGAACACAGAGAATTTGTTGTTGTAGTTGAAGCCAGAGTTTAGTCTAAACCTATGTAATAAATTGCTTCCTGTTACTTTAAGTGATGTTTATTGAATGCTTATTGTGCCAAGAAAAGTGTATGTTTTCTAGAACTATAAGTATCATTTATTGGATAACTCAGCTATGTTGTGCTGCAAACTTCCTTCTTTACTTTTGCTGCCAGAAAGCTTAAAAAGAACTTTGGGGATCAACTGCAGTGATTTTCTTTAACCTAGCATTTCTGGTGCAATTCTCTCTACTCCACTTTTTTCAGGCCCTCCCAATCTTCACTCTCTTTCTTGGATCTTATTATTTTACCTTTGTTCATGTGGTATTATTTAGTTTTCAACATTTATATTTAGTGACTTAAATATAGACAAGGTTGTATATAATAAATAGTGGTGCAGCAGCATAGCACCTTTATTATTTATCAACCAGAAGTCCAGGACATTATTAAAAGTCTTAAAGATCATGGTAAAATACATCAAGTATTTCTGGCTTAAATGAAGTTAATACCAAATGGAAACTAGAATACTTGGGCTCTAAAATTCAAACTCCTAACAGTGAAGCTATTTTTAAAGGGTTTGGCTGTTTTTCCTCAGTTCTATTATATCACGGAAGCAGATGAAGCAGCTTCACTGAAATGACACTTGTAGTTACCTAGAGCATGACAAAAGCCATCGTTCTCTGCTACCATCTCCAGTCCAGTAAAAACACTCAGAAATTAAACTTTTTAAAACATTAACTAATTTTTGTCAGTGGGCCATGATGGTAGAATGGATGACTTGAATTTCTATAGCATGTTAAGCTAAAGTAAGACCTCTTAATATTAATACAAGAGTTTTTAATAAAGGCTCATTTGAATCTGATCTGCTACCAAATAAGATATGAAGATGATTTATTGAAATAAAATTTAAGTGATTTTGAAACAGTAACAATGGGCATATGGAATTTCAACACAGTAAAAAAGGGAGTGGATATTTTAGAGAAAGATAAGAAATATACTACCTGATAATCATGTAGACTATGTAGCATATGTGGGCCATTCACACAATTATGTCACTCAGTTGTCATAATCTTATGAAGTGGTTAGGGTGAGAATTATTACCTAAGATTCTGAGGCTTGGAGAAATCAATTCCAATTCTAAAATCTTTGACACAGCAGGTAAAATAAGTAAACCAGATTTATTTGTATCATCATATATAATTAAAATAACAATTAATGATTAATAATAGCAAATAACAATGAATGCAAACATACTTCAGAAATAATTATTGTAATTGGGGAGGGTAGACAGGGCCTGAGATGGAGAATTGTTATTTTTATATTATCTCATTAAAAAATAAAACAAAATAAATATGGAGAAAGCAAACATTTCTTTAGCTGGGTTTGTATGTGTCTGATGTGATATTTTCTTGATATTTGAAATATTTATTTCAAATAATTAAACTTTTGATTAAAAATTTTCTGTGTCTTTGTAATTTCATGATTTATCCAGGGTCACATGACAGTAAGGGGTTCTAGATTGGTGTCCCCCTAAAGAATATGTCCATTCAGAACATCAAAATGTGATTGTATTTGGAATAACCTCCTTTCCAGATATAATTAAGGTAAAGATCTCAAAATGAAACCATTGTGGACTAAAGCAGGTCCTAAAACCCATGGCAAATGTCCTAAAAAGAGACAGAAAAGAAAAAGACACAGAGTCATAGGAAAGAGGCCACATGAAGATGGAAGCAGAGGTTGGAGTGATGTGTCTACAAGCCAAGTGATACCTGGAGTCACCAAAAGCTGGAAGAGGCAAGGAAAGATCCACATCTTGCCTTGGCAGAGAAAGCACTGTCCTGTCAAAACCTTGCTTTAGGACTTGGCCCCAGATCTGTGTGACGATAAATTTCTGTTGTTTTAAGCCACTGAGTTCATGGTAATTTGTTATGGCAGTGCTAGGAAACGAATGCGTGGGGAAATATAAGACTCTAACTATATTTCCAGACTGTAGTACATCTTACATTTAATTCTAGAGAAATTCTAGAAAGGCAAAGTAGCATAGATTCTGGCCTGCAAACCTTGTCATATTGTGGGTCATGTGTAGGTACTTGGAGCCATTTTTAAATACACAGGAAGCAGTGTGTTTCCAACAGCAGCAAAGATAGAGGATTTCTTGGAAGATGTTAAGGAAAAGAGTGTTCTTCTTTTCTATTTAAAGATTTCCAGAAAAATTGCCAGATTTCTCTGTTATGATCCTTTACCATTTGTGGGACTGATACGGAAACTGAATGCAAGTTGCCAGGTGAATTCTACACTTGAGTAAACTCTCTCCTGGGAGGAAGATGACATATGGGACCATTTGGAGGTTCAATGTGGACCCATTGTCATATTGAACAATAAACTTAGCATGAGGTCAGTGCTTCAGCTTTGGGGAGTATGATTCCAGATCCTGAGAATGTGGAAAGTAGCTGGAGATAAAGCAGGAAAATCTGTAGGTCGGTTGACTTTGCTGACCTTTCACCTGGCAGAGAGCACTGGAGTTAGCCGGTGGCTGAGCACTCCAACCTCTCCACCCCTTGCTGCTGAGCAGGACAGGACAGGAGCCATGCATGTCCTTGGCCGCTGCCTGGGCAGGGCTGAGCCTCAGCTGGCACTGGCAGAGAGGCTTGTCTTGTGCTTCCCCACTTTCTTGGCAGGAAAACCAGAGAAAAACATCAGTTTTGGAACAGGTTGTGCACTGGCATAGTGCAGCTCACTGCTGTGTAAACGGCAAATCATTTTTCCATCTGTGTATGAAGCTTGCATATGTACTGCAGGTTGGTGGGTGTAACCAATCTAGCCTTGCTCTCTGGTCTTGGTTTCACAAGTAATTGATGTTTTTGAGGATGCTTCAAGTCACTCATCAAACCTCTGATACTTTATTTGACTGAGCTAATGTTTCTACTTTTTCATTTCCTTTCCTCCCTCCCTCCTTCCCTCCTTCCTCTCTCCTTTCCTTTCCTTCCTTCCTTCCTTCCTTCCTTCCTTCCTTCCTTCCTTCCTTCCTTCCTTCCTTCCTTCCTTCCTTCCTTCCTTCCTTTTTTCTTCCTTTTCCTCCTTGTTCTGCTTCTCCTCCTTTTTTCACTTAGTGATAGGTCATAAGTGAATTTGAAGGAGGCAATTGGGAAGCCATGGATTTGAGAGGTTCTCAAAGCATCTTAGGTTAAACTTCTTTAAAAAAATACAAGAGGGATCTCTGGGTGGCGCAGCGGTTTGGCGCTTGCCTTTGGCCCAGGGCGTGATCCTGGAGACCCGGGATCGAATTCCACATCGGGCTCCCGGTGCATGGAGCCTGCTTCTCCCTCTGCCTATGTCTCTGCCTCTCTCTCTCTCTCTCTCTCTCTCTCTTTGTATGACTATCATAAATTAAATTAAAAAAATTTAAAAAAGATTCCAAGAGATTTTAATATTCCTGTAAGCAATGGACACTAGGAAGCATGGAGTAAGACAGTTTGATTCAGGCATGAGTAAGTTTACTGGGGATCTACAGTAGGAGTTGTGCCCTGCCAGAGACTCCAGGGGGTCAGAACATCTGTGTCGTTTTATGAGCATGAGTTTGCAGCACTTTCACCTGACACTTGACCTGGACTAAGGACAAGATAGGTTTCTTGTTTTCAAAAACAGAGTACTACTGAGGAGACAAGGGAATTTTTCAAAGAGAAAATGATAGAACAAGACAAAATGTGTAGTAAAGATGTTAGAGGACAGGAGAGAATAGCTTGAGTGAGGGTCTTTTGTATTAGAAATGTTTCCTGAAACTGAATCTTGCGTATGAATAGAATGTGGTTACTTATGGAGGATGATGAAGAACATGACAGTTCTAAGGAAGAACATAAACAAAGGGAAATGGTATTCTGAGGAAAGTGCAGAGTGTGGATTGGCCAAGGCACAGACCTCATGCTGGAGGATGACAGGAAAGATGCTTGAATAAGTAGATTTAAAAAAGATAATACACCTTTGTCATTTCTTTGTCCTTTGTCTAGTCTAGGTGAGGTGATTGTCTCATTCTTTAACTAAATGTGGCCAAAGACCAGGCCATGTGAACAGGCTGTGACAACCACATGTCTCTTTATTTGTGGATACATATTCTGCCTTGATGGGAATCCCATACCAACGTACAATCCAGCTGCAATTGGATTGCCCAGTAATATTTTTACCTGTCTCTCTTTGATCCCTGTGGAAGCTTCCATCGCTGTAAACATATCCTCATATTTCTCCTCCACTTTCAGCACTGGAGCTCCTTATTAGCCCACTTCTCCACTTCCAGAAAATAGCACCTTTTATTTTCTTTTGTCCTGTCTCTAGAGAGGAAGTACCAATTCTCTTCGCCATACCTACCTCCTTTTTGGGAATTCATTTTTCTTACTTCTTTCAGAGAATGGCATTTTTAGTAATCTTCACACCCACCACAAAATCACTTCATTCATTTCTTCCTTTTGGATGATTTTTTCCATAAGTTTTTCAAGCTTTTCCAAATTTTGAAACAAAACTTCACTTATCAGTGAAATCAGCTGGAAGAATGCTATAGATAGAAAGTTGCTTTTTTGTACAAGCTTTCTCTTAAAAATTTTGTTTTTTCAATGTACTTCTAAAATTTTCAAAGAAAATTATTTACTCCAATTATTTCAGATGGGTTTTTGGGTGTGTGTTGTTGTTGTTGGTGTTGGTGGTGGTTTTTTAGCTTCTGCTCTACAAGACAATAGAAACTATTCCTTCAAATGTCACCAAGGACCTCCTCTTGTTACTTTGAATACTTAACCATTTCCTTTGAGCTATATTTCTAGTTATTTCCTATTTTTTCTCTCTCAATCTCTGAATCTCCATTTTCCTTCATCATGGGCCCTTTTCCTTTTCCTTTATCTTGGGTCCTCTTCCTTTTCCCTCTTTCCAGTTGACTAGAGCATTGTCTTTGTGTGTGTGTCTATCTACTGATTCATCCATGTCCCTTTAGTGAGGATCCTCCGGTGCATGACCTCTGTCTTCCTTTTCCCGTCCCTCCCTTTTCTTCAGTTCACTCCTGTTTTTTTATTAATAATTAATTAATTTAAAAACATTTGATTTAAATTCAATTTGCCAACATATAGTATAACACCAAACAATCCAGTCATGAAATGGGCAGAAGACATAAACAGACATTTCTCCAAAGAAGACCTGCACATGGCCAACAAGCACATGAAAAAATGCTCATCACTTGCCATCAGGGAAATACAAATCAAAACTTTCCCTCCTGTTTTAACTCACTTTCCCCTTTCCCCAGACTTGGCCTTTCAGGGAAGTAGGTCCCAAACTGTCCCCTTTACTTCCCCAGACATGACAGTGTCTTCTCTTCACTGCTCCATTCCTGTCAATATGGAGTGGAAACATCTGTAAATTCCCTTTATTCTTTAAATTCTATTAATCATCAACTCCTGGTCTGGAAAAATAGTTTGTATCTTCTTTATATTTCTGCTGCCCCTCTCTGCATCTGTTTCTCTTAAAATAGTTTTATTGAGATATAATTCACATATCATACAATTCACCCATCTAAAGTGTACAGTTCGGGATCCCTGGGTGGCGCAGCGGTTTGGCGCCTGCCTTTGGCCCAGGGCAGTAGATCCGGGATCGAATCCCACATCGGGCTTCCGGTGCATGGAGCCTGCTTCTCCCTCTGCCTGTGTCTCTGCCTCTCTCTCTTTCTCTCTCTGTGACTATCATAAATAAATAAACATTTAAAAAAAATTAAAAAAAAGTGTACAGTTCAATAGTTTTTGGTATATCACCTCATTAATTTTCAAAATTGTGCTAAAATAGATATAGTGTAAAATTTCCCATTTTAACAATTTTTAAAAGTGTATAACTAAGTGGTATTAATTATATTTGTGATGTTGTGCAACCATCACCATTATTTATTTCCAAAATGTTTTCACAATCTCACACAGAAACCCTAACAATGAAGTGATGACACTCCCATTTTTCTGTCATCTCAGTCCCTGGTAACTATACTCTACTCTCTGTCTCTGTGAATTTTCCTATCCTTAGGAACATAATATAAAGAAAATAATAAATATTTGTCCTGTTTGCCTGATTTATTTCAATTAGCATAGTGTTTTCAAGGTTTATCCATGTCATAACTTGTGTTAGAATTTCCTTCATTTTTATAGCTGAATATTCCATTGTATGGATATAACACATTTTTTTTTATCGATCCACCTGTTGAGGATACTTGGGTTGTTCCATCTTCAGGCTATCGTAAATAATGCTGCAATGAACATTGGTGTACAAGTGTCCATTCAAGTACTTGCTTTCAATTCCTTTGGGTATACACTTAGGAGGGGAATTGCTGGGTCATGTGACATTCTATGTTTGGCATTTTAAGGAACAGCCAAACTGTTTTTCATAGCCGGAGCAACATTTTACATTCTCAGAAGCAATATATAAGGGTTCCAGCTTCTCCACATCTTCACCAGCAGATGCGGAGAAGTTGAGACAACTTCTCCTTCTCTTACTCCCCCTTCTCTTCCTCCCCATTTCCCGTCCTTCCTCTTCTTCTTCCTTCTCTTTTTCTCCTCCTTCTTGTTTTTGTTCTTTTCTTGTCCTTCTTCTCATTCTCCTCTTCCTCTTCCTCCTCATTCTAGTAGTTATCAACTGGTATTTTTTTTCTGTCTTATTCTGTCCTAACTGATCTTCTTGTTGTCATATTTCTTCTTTAATATGTCCAGCACACTAATTCCCTTACCTACAAAAGTTTCTCTGTCTAAATATCTGTTTCAGTGACTCCTTATTGACTCTTGAAAAAAGCCTAGATTCTACTTGCTTATAAAAGGTGCCATTTTGGGACACCTGGTGGCTCAGTGGTTGAGCATCTGCCTTCGGCTCAGGGAGTGATCTTGGAGTTGAGACTTTGATGGTTAAAGTAAGAGGGATGCCTGGGTGGCTTAGCGGTTGAGCATCTGCCTTCGGCTCAGGGCATGATCCTGGTCTGGGGATCGAGTCTTGCATCAGTCTCCCTGCGGGGAGTCTGCTTCTCCTTCTGCCTGTGTCTCTGCCTCTTTCTCTGTGTCTCTCATGAATAGATTAATGAAATCTTAAAAAATAAATAAATAAATGATTATACCATGGTACTAGTCTCATGGTATAATATACAATCTTTGGTTTAGTTCTATGTCTATAGCTCCTTTGGTATAATCTTGCCTTATCCCGTGAACCCTGTGCCTCATGCTACACATCCAGAACATTACAATTTTTTTTTTGTTTTAATCCGATGGTGATTTTAGTGCCACTAACGAAAACATTCTTCTGCTTGTATATTGACTTCCCATTCATAGAGACCTCCTTCAACCCTGTGTGGCTCTTCACTGCTCCCTCATCCTGGCAGCCTGATACTGTTCTGCTGTGATTGGCCTAGCCTCAGTATTGAGTCCTATATTCTGTCTATTTTGCTCTGAAGTTACTTTTCTCATTAATCCAGAAGGGTAACCTTCTTTCATCTCTCCAGTTGTTTCAAGAGAGCAGATATCTTCAGCAAGTCATCCAGTTATGATGGCTTGCCTCCCACCCACCCCCGACTGAAGGGAACTGGTCAGGAAAAATAAAAGAAAACATGAAGGAAAAATGCAATAAGAATAATCTATGGTTTATAATTTTTATCTTTTCTCCCTTGATCTTTTTAAAAGTCTTTGTCTTATTTAGGTGATAAGCCCAAAGGATCTAAGCAACTCTGTTTTCTATATTCAGAGCAGGTCCAAGTATGCTGTCAGCATTTAATTATTAACGCATGAAAACAATAAAAACAATACCAGCAACAACAAGCAGATACCACCATCTGCTACTGCTTCAGGGCTAAAAGGGGTACATTTTCAAGGCCAGCTGTTTTGGAGGTGCTTTACTTTTTCCATTTGCTTTCCATTTGAGGGCCCAGGGGCCCAGGAACGTTTTTAGAATTTGTTTCCCTACCAAAATGCTATAATTTCCACATCATCATCTTATGGCTCTAATATTCTAATTTCTGTCATTTAAAAAAATTCTGCTTGAATATTTTCTAGCTTTTCCCATATCCTTTTTGCCCACTGGAGATTAGAGCTGACAAAAGTGCCAGATGCATTTGCATCAGGCTGCGTAAAGCAGAGTCACGGCTTCCGTGGTCCCCATGTGAGTGACCCACCTCAGAAACCCAAGATAGGTCCTGCCTCTGTCAGCACACTGGAAGGCAAAGAGAAGAGAGCTCTAGATTCCTGGATTCTAAGTTATTAACATCTGCTCACTCAGAGTCCTTCATACCAAGCAAGGATGTCTTTCTTTTGATACTCTCATTAGTGATCAAGTTGCATTTGCTTTCCCCCCACTTGATCTGATGTTTAGTGAGTGATCCCCTGAGATTCAAGACATTCACTAAGACTTCTTCCAGCCAGAACTGGAAGCCAGTTGGTGACGCATTTTCTACCTTTACTGTTTTAACAGATACTAAATGAATAATTGAAATATCTTTCCAAGGATATCTATTTTCTAGAAAGGTGAATGTTATATAGTAAAATGTGTTTTCTATGAATTAAACTCTATCCCTTATAATGTTACTAAAACTTTCAGAAGTAAACTTTTCTTCCCTGTACATGAAAATTCTATAGTGTAGCTTATTTTGATCCCTCAATATAAGGCTTGTGAGATAGACCTGCCATAGATATTTCATAATTTTTTTTCACTATGAAATGTGAAACCCTCTTAAAATTCATAGCTGAACATAATTCCTAGATGCAGTTCATATTTGGGGGATACTATTTTACCTGTGATACAATTAAAATCAATGGAATGGTAAACTTGTTATTATAGGTTTTCCTCCAGAACTGCTGATAAATTGAATAGTTCACGAGGCTATTCCAAGCTTGTATTGCTCCCTAAATTTCTTCCTCTCATCATAGCCCTAGTTGCCCCAATACACTCTGCGAACATTATTTAGCCTTCAACTTGAGCCAGAAGATAGAGACCATTAGGTGAAAACTCAATTTTTATCCTTTCACGTTACATTTTATACATATGTCTATTTACACGTAAGTATTTATCTTCTGCTTCTCAGAATGGAGCCACAGCCCCATTTCTTTTTATTGGAATCCCTCCTCTTTTACTTTAGTCATACAAGAGCTTGGGCATGGAGTCACCTAGTCTTCCATTTGAACTCTAGGGCTATTTACTAGTTGCCTTCTGTTGAAATAATTGCTTCATGCCTCTGAGCCTATTTTTCCATCTGGGATAGAGATGGGGTAATATGTATTAGCCAATAATAGACACTCAAAAAATAATTCTCATTTCCATAACTTCCAGGGCCTTTATCTCTCAAGCATCATTAATTTCTTGGATATATGCCTTCTCTCTCTTCATTGGCTTCTTTGTCAGTGAACAAAATTTCGACTTCTGAAAAATAGAACTTCAAAATGGACCCTTTCTCTTATGTTTCTCTTTTAGGCCACACTGATATTTCTTTTTCTTTTTTTTCTGATTTGCTGCTGTGTTTCTTGAAATCATATATTCACTGTGCCACTACTCACATTCATTTACCCCTTAACCACAACCCCTGCTTTCCTTCACTGCTTTACCAAAGGCCTCTAGTGGTCTCCTGTCAGTTCTCATACTGTCAAGAGTGTATGAAGCTTTTTACCATATTGAAAAACCTCTCCTAAAAATTCTAATGTGGTTTCTGAATCTGAACCATTTCCTTTCCTAGCCCTCTAGACTCTTTTGGTGTCCTCCCTTAAGTATGCTTTTTCTGATCACCTATTAAATTAAGCTGTCCCTAACATTCTTTCCTGCAACATATGTTATCTTTGTACACTCCTTGGAAGATATTTTCCTCCATGCCTTCAAATTTATGGAGAGTACTCACTCATCTGCACCTGATACAGAAATGTTAGCAGATGAATCTTCTGAAAAAAAATGTGACTATGTTCCTTCGTATTTTTTCAATTCTCTTGATTCATTCTAAGGTTTAACTAGATATCTTTAAGCCAACTGTTTCCCTTCCAAAAAAAAAAAATCAATTTGCCAAAATGACAAGTGTTATCATGCTGACCAGAACAAAAGCCATAAATTTGGAGAAAAGTGGTGACATTCCATTATAATACCTGATCTCTATTGACCTTTCCTAAATATAGAATACCTTGGAGAATTAAAGAACTCTTTCTGTGAGAACCTTTTCAAAAATATATATACCAAGAATCCAGATTTTAGGTTTTTTAAAAATAACGTATCTTTCAAATAATGACCTGACCACTATATGAATCAAAGCATTTATGAAAAACATCCTAGAGTAAAGTCTTAAAATGTATTCAATTGCAAGGTTTTTCTAACATTGAGAGATTTGTGTCACTTAAGTAAAGTATGTGAATTAGAGTTCAGAATTGTCTAGTTTTAATTCAAGGTGAACTATGTTATGTGCACTGCCAAAAAAACTACTCATCCATGTTAAAAGATCATAACAGTTGAAATAAAACCTGGATACAGTGGCATTATGTTTACTCTGTAGCAATCCTTTGATGTGATTTGAAAATCATCTCATGTACCAAAGACTAGGAAATATATTACTTCTAATGTTCAAAGCAATTGTTTGAGCAATGATTTTTTTATTCAATTACTAGGAAATCGAAATATAAATTCATTCATGGAGAGTGACAAGTTTTTTCTTTTAAAGATATGGAGAAAATAGTGTTAAAATACACAAAATTTGAAGTTAAGGCAAAAGATTGAGAACATGTTCTAGAATATTGTCTAACATTGTATTCAAAGATTATTTAATTCTTTAGAAGAATGTACCTTTGATTAAATTACCATTTACCATTTTCTAAGTCCTAGACTGTAAAGTTACATGTTACTTTGTAAATTCTTTTCAATAAAGATGTACATAATTTCTGTCCTAGTACAGGAAATATAAGGCTAAATGGTACAATTTTATTGTCCTGTACAACACTGACCAATTTTGTATCTAACTTATCAATTTTATTCCAGCATACTTTTCTTTCAGGAACAATTATATTTAATTTATCTAATTCTTCATTGAACCAGCTTTAGCATGCTGGTGGTTGATTCCCCCATTAATAATAAGTTAAACAACTTTTTTTGACATGTACCTCATTTATATTCACATAAAAGTCATGTTATTCAGGTTTAAAAACACTATACTTTGACAATATCACTTAAAATGAATGACAAATGTCTTCAAACACAATTACTCTGGGTTCTTTTTTTTTTTAATTATTTTATTTTATTTACTTATGATAGGCACACAGTGAGAGAGAGAGAGAGAGAGGCAGAGACACAGGCAGAGGGAGAAGCAGGCTCCATGCACCGGGAGCCCGACGTGGGATTCGATCCCGGGTCTCCAGGATCGCGCCCTGGGCCAAAGGCAGGCGCTAAACCGCTGTGCCACCCAGGGATCCCCTACTCTGGGTTCTAAAATATCTTTAGGTTACATATAATGATATGACACTAAAGGTAGTGAGTCATAATTCTACATACAGTATTAGATCTGGCAGTAGCATTATTAACATACAAAGTATGCCTTCCTCATTTTTATAGATTAAAAACAAAACACAGCAAAACAAATACTTTATCTTCATATGTATAATTTTTTTCTACAATGTCATGAAGCAAATAATTAAGGACTCAGGACTCTAACCTCTACATCTGAGGTTGTACTTTCTTTAATAATTAACTTCACTTATTAATGCATTTAAACACATTCTATTTTATTTTGATTACAGTCTTGAAACAATGTTAAGCCCTGGGGAAACTAAACTAAGGTACATAAGACTACCTTTAAGAAATTTACTGCCTAGATTGGGGCATAGATACATAAACCAAAATTTATAGTACATAGTGTGGTAAATACTTTTGAAGAAGTGTGATGAGAACATATTCATCAGCCTTGAGGGTCAGGAAAGACATCTGGAGAAAGTGAGTCATGAGTTGAATCTTGAAGGCATAGTAGAAGTACAGACCAACAAGAAACGTGTCTGTCTGTCTGTCTGTCTATCTATCTGGATATGTAATGCAAAGTCATAGAAGTGATACTCTGTGTCTATAACCCAGGGGCAGCTGGCAAAAGTCAGGAGTGAAAAAATAAGATGTGAAATATATAAAACCAATTTGGCTCCTACAAAAGGGGCAGTATGTAGTTATTCCATTGTATGTTGATTTCTAAAATCAAATAAAGCAACGAAATTTTAAAAGTGCATAGGTAAATGTACAGACTTTGGAAACAACCCTTCTACTCCAACACATGTAGAAATAAGAGTTCTAGGGATCCCTGGGTGGCGCAGCGGTTTAGCGCCTGCCTTTGGCCCAGGGCGTGATCCTGGTAGACCCGGGATCGAATCCCACGTCGGGCTCCCGGTGCTTGGAGCCTGCTTCTCCCTCTGCCTATGTCTCTGCCTCTCTCTCTCTCTCTGTGACTATCATAAAAAAATAAAAAAATAAAAAAAATAAAGATTTAAAAAAAAAAGAAATAAGAGTTCTAAAATATATAAAAAGAAAATATATGATAAAAAAAGACATAGTCACATTTAATACATAGAAAATGATCCTCATGAACTGGGTGGAGTAGAAAAATAAGGAAGAAAATTGGAGTGTGAATTAGTGAATGAGGTTTTGGCCATGGTCAGCTTTATTCCACACCTTGAAGCAGTCAGGGCACTGTGAGGCTCCTGTTGATGTGTGAGTGAGACCATAATGCTCCCTGCAGAAGAGATAGGACTACAGCAAGGCTTACTAGATGAACTATGAATAAAAAGAGTGAGGACTGAAATCACAGAAATCAGACATATTAAGTGTGACATTACTACTTATTCCACAGAAATGGAAAATATTATGGGTATTATGAACAATTATGAATCAACAAATTGAACAACCTAGATGAAATAGACAAATTCATAGAGACAGAAAACCTACTAAATCACAAAGAAATAGAATATTTGCATATATCTATTATTAGTAAGCAGATTAATTAAATCAGTAATCAAAAATCTCCTGACAAAGAAAAGTCCTGAACCAGATGTCTTCATTGGTAAATTCTACCAAATTTTGAAAGAATTAATACTAACACTAATACTAATTAATACTTCTCAACCTTTAAAAAAAATGAAGAGGAGGGAACACTTTCTAATTCATTCTATGAGGCCAGCATTACCTTGATACCAAAGCCAGCAAGAAACACAAGACTCAAGAAAATAAAATTACAGACCAATGTTCTTTGTAAACACTGGTGCAAAAATCCTCAACAAGGACAGCCTGGTAGCTCAGCGGTTTAGCGCCGCCTTCGGCCCAGGGCGTGATTCTGGAGACCGGGGATCAAGTCCCACATCTTGCATGGGGCCCACTTCTCCCTCTGCCTGTGTCTCTGCCTCTCTGTCTCCCTCTATGTCTCTCATGAATAATAAAAAAAATATCCTCAACAAAATACTAGCAAATCAAATTCAGAGTATATACCCAAAAGAACTCAAAGAGTTCCAAAATGATATTTGTACATCCATTTTTGTAGCAGCATTATTTATAATAGCTAAAACGTGGAAGTAACCCAACTGTCCCTTGATGGATGAATGGATCAGCAAAATGTGGTATATACATACAATGGAACATTATTCACTTTTTAAGAAAAAAGGAAATTCTGCAATGTGTTACAAGGAATGTATTCCAGTTTGCAGTGGAGATTTTTCTCAATTCTTTCCAGCACCCTGGGAAGGACTGCTACAAACCTATGTTTCCCATCCTTTCCTTTGCCCATTGGGACATCTTCTTGTGCTTACTATTTCCTCTACCATTGTATACCAGATAGTAGAAGGGCAGATCTTTCACATAACAGGAGCTATCTGAGGAGCTACATCTGCGTATGTTGAAGAAGACTGAGTGTTCCCAAGAGATCCTGACATCTGGGTTCAATGTAGCACCTGAATGAGAGGTCAGTTGAGTGTATTCTAGGGATGGAAAGAGGGATCCATATGGATATTTGTATGTCCAGAGTTATGGAATCTGGAAAGACTGATAGGTCACAGAATTTCTTCTTGTTTTCATATTATTACAGGTTTTAGCTAGCTGAACTAACAAGCTGTCAGATAAGGCTGCATTTCTTGTTTTTCTTACATGTGGGTGGGCCATGTAACTAGTTTCTGACCATTGATATACGAACAGGAGTGATGCATGGAATGAAAGGTTATGCTTTAAAAAGAAAGGATATTGTCCCCATTCCTTTTCTTTTTCCATTTGCTACTGTCTGGAATGTTGACTTGCAGCTGGATCTGGAAAAAGTTCTTAGACCATGAAATGGAGGGTACTTGATAAAGGGATCTGAGAAACAAAACACACACCTAAGATCCCTACACAAGTACAGCTTGTACTTATGGTACAAGCTTAGACTATTAGTGAGAGAAATCAACTTGTACTGTGTTTAAGCTCTTTTTATTTTGGATCCTGCTACAATAACTAGAAAAAAATCAACAGAGAGAAAATGCAGAAAAGTAATATATAGACACATATCACTTATAAACTTAAATGCAAAAATCCCAAATAAGCTTTTATTGTAGTAAACTCATTAGAATCTTTTTTTTTTTAACTCATTAGAATCTAAACAATCAATAAACTCTGTCAGGTAGAGTTTATTCTAAAAAAGGTGACATTCCAAAATATTATGATAATATACCCCATCAAAAGACCAAAAGATAGAGTACACATAACACAACAATACAAAATAATGTGATGCAATTCAACAGCAATTCAAGATTTTTGGGGAAAATCTAGCAAACTAGAAAAGGAAATTTGAAATTTCCTTGATTTATATATAAAAAAATTTATACTGAGCTTTACATATTGTAACAAAACTTTAGAAGCAATATCTAAGTAAAAGTCAGAAAGGCTATCACAATTTCTGCCCAACATTATACCCAAGATTTTATCCAGTGCAGTAAGACAAAAGGAGATATAAGAATAACAAAAGATGTTTCTAGCAGCAATGTCCACAATAGCCAAACTGTGGAAGGAACCTCGGTGTCCATCGAAAGATGAATGGATAAAGAAGATGTGGTTTATGTATACAATGGAATATTACTCAGCTATTAGAAATGACAAATACTCACCATTTGCTTCAACGTGGATGGAACTGGAGGGTATTATGCTGAGTGAAGTAAGTCAATCGGAGAAGGACAAACAGTGTATGTTCTCATTCATTTGGGGAATATAAATAATAGTGAAAGGGAATATAAGGGAAGGGAGAAGAAATGTTTGGAAAATATCAGAAAGGGAGACAGAACATAAAGACTCCTAACTCTGGGAAACAAACTAGGGGTGGTGGAAGGGGAGGAGAGCGGGGGGTGAGGGTGAATGGGTGATGGGCACTGAGGGGGGCACTTGACGGGATGAGCACTGGGTGTTATTCTGTATGTTGGTAAATTGAGCACCAATAAAAAATAAATTTATTAAAAAAATAACAAAAGAAAGAACTATGAAGTCGCAGATGTCATTGAAAATGACACAGAAAATCAAAAAGACTATGTGCAAAATTAAGATAGAGAGTTAAAGTTGAGGCATAAAAATGATCAAATGTGTTTCTGTACATTAGTAATAAATAATTAGAAAATAACATTTTAAAAACATAAGATTCCAAAAATATGTAAGAACCTTACAAAAAGATGTAATAAAATATGACCGAGAACTCCATAGGGAAATTTGCAACCCTTAGGCAAGGAAAGAGAAAATCCTCTGAAAACAAGTAAGTGATATGCCATACTCAAAGATGAAATGATCAGTATGTTAAAGATTTTAATTATCTGCCCAAATAATTCAGGAATTTAAGCAATTCTATTCTAACACCAATAGAATTTTTATGGAACTTAATGATCAACTCCTGGATGATTGACTAGACAAAAATAAAACTGAAAAATTTGGGGGTGGGGAGGTTTATGGAAATGAAGACTTCTTACCAAACCATAACAATTAGTATAATATGGTAATGTCCCAAGAAAGACATAAAGATCAATCCAACCAAAACAGGAAGCCTAGAAGAAAGACACAGTTATAGAAGGAAATTTAACATATGGCAGAACTGGCATTACAATCAGAGAAGAAAAACAGGCCATTTACTAAATGGTGCATTTATAATTATTCACATTTTAAAATAAATGTAGACTTTCACTTCAGGCCATTAGAGAGTAACAAGCATCTCTAATTAACTTCTTGCTATAAAACAAGGAAACTAGAAAATTTTACAAAATACAGAAGAAACTATTTTGAGGCATCAGCCAACAGGCAGGGTGTACCTGTAATCTCTGAGAAGGGAATCAACTGAGGTGAGCCATTTCCAGACTGCAGTGCTGGCAGGGCATCCCGCCCAGCCCCAGGATCTCACTGAGCTGAGGAGGCAGACATAGGCATCAAGGGAGGCCAAGGCAGGTAAAATCTGTGGAGACAATGGCTGAGGAGGAAAATTATAAAGAAAAAGCATTTGAGAAATCTATACAGGGGTCCTCATATAAATCACTGCATGCATAGTGTGAAAACTCATAAGCCAAACTGAAAACTACTTCCACAGAAAGAACTGCCAGGGAGCAGTACAGTGAGCAACCCTTAGAGCTCCCCCAGGGCAGATGATGTGCAGCCCTGCCAGCCAGAGGCAAGGCTGTACTGAATACCCAAAGCATTAGGATGAGACCACAGGAAAGGAATACCCTAGAAGTGAGAATAACAAAGCCCTAAAATAAAGGCGGCTCTAGACGAACCCTGAAAGAGCTTGGTTAACACTTGTTTATAAGTAGCTGGTGCTGAGATGCAGCAGACATGGCAGCACTGTGGGTACCACCAAGTTTCAGTATAGACAACTAGTCAGTGCAGTGATCCCAGACATTTTGGGGAAACTGAGTCAAAATTGATGTCCATGCTGTGCCAACAGCTTTTTAAGAGGCAGAGAGAGGAATGACATATTTACCCAAAGTGAAGGAAAGAAGGATGGAAAGAAGGAAGGAAGGAAGGAAGGAAGGAAGGAAGGAAGGAAGGAAGGAAAAAAAAAGAAAAGAAAGAAAAGAAATAAGAAAAGAAAGAAAAAGAAAGAAGAAAGAAAGAAAGAAAGAAAGAAAGAAAGAAAGAAAGAAAGAAAAAGAAAAAGAAAAAGAAGGAAAGAAAGATGAGGCAAGCAAGCTGCTGCTTTTATCATGTAAAGCCTAGGTGCTGCTGGCATCAGGCTAGTCGTTTTCTTGACTATACCATTTCCACTTATCAAGCAAGTCTTGTTGGGCTCTTTCTACTTTGTTAATCATTGAGTCTGGGTGGGCTTGACCCAAATGGGGATCTCAGGCTGGAGAGTTACATGGCCTCCATGAGCAGGTGCTCAGTTTCAACAATTTTTTTCCAAAGGAGTGCATCTGTTAGCCATGTCAGGATGAGGTTGAGTCCCAAGCCCCAAAAGGTGCCTGCCAATTGGCCAGAGGTATCAATTGACAATATCAGTCCCATAGACTTGTGGCTCAAAGGACTCATCAGGGCTGTGCAACTCCAAGGACACTAGCACTTCTCTATACAAGGACTCTCCAATCAGAACAATTACCTCTGGCACTGGCAAACACTCTCGGTGCAGACATGAAGAATATCAATACCAATTATACATTCAGCAATAGAAGTCCAAACAATAATTCGTTATATACGTGCCAAAGGTTCCACGCACAAGGTTATTAACCTTCCCTTCCCCAATATTAACTCTGCCCAAACACCATCAAGAGAACCTCTCTTAGATCCTTACCTCACCCAGCTTCAACACAAGGCGGGGCAGAAGGAGAGAGAGAAGCAGACTCCCTGCTGAGCAGGAAGCCCATCCATGGCTCTATCCCAGGACCCTGGAATCATGACCTGAGTCCAAGGCAAACGCTTAACTGACTGAGCCATCCATGTGTCCCCTGGGTCAGTTTCTCATTGTATAGGGAGTCACTGTCATCATCACTGTAAGCCTACTCTAGAACAGTACCAGGCAATGCCTTATTTATTATCTTCCACAGTGTTTTGTCTGTCGTGGGGCCATAGCCCCAAGCAGTAGTCAGAACCTGGAAAGATCCCCATCTCCTAGTGGATCTAAGTTTGGCAAGATAGCAGGAAGGGCTGAGCTAGAAGACAACTCACATGTTTACACTGTTTAACAAGCTCCCTACCCAAGTGAACCAGCCCGGATTTTGATGTTTTGCCTGTTTGCTACGCAAGGTATTTGTGTATTTTCCTCTTTTACTTTTATTGTATCTCTATAGCTCTTGTTTGAAATGGGACAAAACCTTAGGCTCTTTTCCCCCAAGGGCAAATCTTGGTTATAGCTACTACAATGGAGTGGATCTGAGCCAGTCTGTCACACTGGTGATGAATTCCTTCTACTTGGAAGAAAATTAGTAGCAAAAGGGCAACCATTCAGATGCTGTCTTTTCACTACTTTCTGGTACTTAGCCTGCAATCACCACTCTGATTCCCCCTACCGGCAATAATGTATAGGGCCACTCACTGCCCACTTAACCACAACATCAGACATAGTTCTCCAGAGAAATTAAACCAGGATATCTATTATCTATCTATCTATCTATCTATCTATCTATCTATCTATCTATCCATCTATCTATCATCTATCTATCATCTATCCTATATCATTTCTCTTTCTTATATGTATATATATAAAATGTGTGTCTATACATATGAACATACATATGCATGTATGTATGAAAGAGTGAAAGATTGATTGGATTGATTTGATTATAGGGAATGGGGGTAGGAAGTCTGAAATATGCAGACAAGATTGAAATATGCAATCTTGAGGCAAAATTCCCCTTCCCTGAGGACCTTAGTCTTTCTTTGCTCTTAAGGCCTTCACCTGGTTGGGCGAAATCCATCCACATTATAGAGGATAATCTGCTTTACTTAAAGTCTACCAATTGTAAAGGTTAATCATACCTAAAAATTACATTCCACAGCAGCATCTCGGATGGTGTTTTTGCCAAACTTACTGGGCACCAGAGCCTAGCTTACTTGACACATTATGAAATTCACCATCACAACCATACAATTTGGTCAAAATGTTTGCTACCAGTTCCTATGAACTTCTCCCAAATCCTATTAGTAGATCCTCAAGGTCCCCATACTCCCTCTTACAGAAAGCTACATTTGTGTCATCCCATTTGTTTATAATATGTGAACCTTTTTACATACTATGAGATAATGTTTGCTAATAATTCATTAATGATTTGTATGTATGTTTATTAAAGATTTTGCCCTGTAATTTCCTTTCTTCTAAGTCTCCTGCTAGGTTTTGGAATCAAGGCTGTGCTGACCTATTACCATGAGTTGATAAATGTTGCTCTTTCTCTTTTGTGAAAGATTTGGTGGAAAACTGAGATTATTTTTCTATTTAATGTTTGAAAAATCTGTCAGTGAAGCCACCAGGGCCTGCTGTTGTACTGACAAAAAATATCTGAATTACCAATTGAATTTCTTTATTAGGTATAATTATTATTTTTTTGTGTCACTGTTATTAAATTGAGGTTTTTAAAGAACAATTTCCATTTTATTCAAACTTTCAAAATTTTTTTACATAAAGTATTATCCTTCTAATATATGAAGGATATTATTATTATTAGAAGGATAGCTTTTATTTTTCATTCTTGAGATTGGTAATTTCTGTTTACTCTCTTTTTTATTTGGTCAGTCTAATAGGGTTTATTAATTTAATTGCTCTTTCACAGAGCAATCTATGTTGAATTTCTATCTATGTTGAATTTCTTTACCATATGTTGCTTTTCTATTATTTCTATGCTCTGTTATTATTTCCCTCATTTTACTTTTACTTGCTTAAATTTGCCCAAATTTCTCAAAGTAGTTTTTTGAGCAAATATCATCATGGATAAAGAAGCTGCTTCATAATGGCAAAGGGATCAGTTGGTCAAGGGGACATATCATCACAATTCCATACCTAAAAACATGAAGTGATAAAAACAGAGGCCCAAATCCATGTAGCTATACCTGATGGAACTGAAAAGAGAAATAGAAAAATCCATAATTGCAGTGTAATATTTCAATATCCTTTTAACTATGGGTATAATAATTGACAGAAATTAGCAGAGACATAGAAGACTATAAATACGTGCTAAACACATTTGAACTAATTCACATTTATAAAACATTCCACCTAACAAACAGAAGAATACACACTACTTTCAGGTGAACATGAAATATTTACCAAATGGACTATATTCTCAGTCATAAAACAAGTCTGAGTAAATTTGAAAGGATACAACTCATATAAAGCACATTCTCTGAAAATAATGTAATTAATTAGAAATCAACAACAAAGATCTCTAGAAAATTCACAAATATTTTGAAACTAAATAATTAACTGATATATAATCAATGGTTCAAAACAGAAATCAAAAGGGGAAACTAGGAAGAAATGAAATGAAAATGAAGCAAAAACTATGAAATTTTGTGGGATATCTAGGAAGAACTTAGAGGGAAATTCACAGCACTGAAAACTTAAGTTAAAGATGATGAAATTTCTCTACTAGGGGCACCAGGGTGGTCCCGTGGTTGAGTATCTGCCTTTGGCTCAGGATGTGAACCCTGGGGATCATGGGATAGAGTCCTGCATCAGGCTCCCTGTAGGGAGCCTGCTGCTCCCTCTGCCTGTGTCTCTGCTTTTCTCTCCGTGTCTCTCATGAATAAACAAATAAAATCTTTTTTTTTTTTTTTTTTAAAGAAATTTCTCTCCTCAATGACCCAAGTAGAAACTTGGGGCTAGAAGTCTCAAGTCTCTTCTCTACTAAATGACCCTAAATGACTAGAAGAAAAGAGAACACAGTCCCAAACAATGCAGAAGAAAGAAAATAAAATAGACCAGAGAAAAATTAATTAAAAGAAAACAAAGCAAGCATAAAACAAATCAATGAAACTAAAAATTCATTCTTTGTAAAGATTAATAAAATTGACACACTGATAGAAGATACAAATTGCTACTTCCATTTCTCCGCAAACTCCCAGCCCTAGCAAGAATTAATCTACTTTTTATCTCTATAGATTGCCTTATTCTGACGACTTCATACAATGGAATTATAAAATATGGTCTTTGGTGATTCTTTGTTGATAGAAATTTGGGTTGTTTCCATTTTGGGGCTATTATGAAAAAAATACTACTGTGAATATTTATGTACCAGTTTTAATGTGAACATATATTTTTACACATTTTTATTTCTTTTTAAAAATATTTTATTTATTTATTCATGACAGACACACAGAGAGAGAGAGAGAGAGAGAGAGAGAGAGAGAGACAGGCAGAGGGAGAAGCAGGCTCCATGCAGGGAGCCAGACATGGAACTCGATCCAGGGTCTCCAGGATCACACCCCATGCCGAAGGCGGCACTAAACCACTGGGCCACTGGGGCTGCCCACATTTTTATTTCTCTTGGATATTTACCAAGGAACGGAATTTCTTGGTCTTATGGCAACTCTATGTTTAACATTTTGAAGACCAGTCATAGCGTTTCCAATGTGGCTACCCCTTTAAATCTCCACTAGCAATTTATGAAGGTTCAAAGTACCCCATATCCTCATCAACATTTGTTCTTTCCAGTCTTTTTTATTTTGCTTATCCTACTTTGTATGAAGTGGTATCATATTGTGCTTTTGGTTTGTGTCTCTAATGCTTAATAATGATGAGCATCTTTCTTATGCTTATCTGCCAGTTGTATATCTTATTTGCAGAAGTATTTATTCAAAATTTTTCCTCATTTAAAAAAAATGGGTTATTGTCTTATTATTGACTTGTGAAAGTTCTTTACATATTCATATTCTGGATACAAGTCTTTTATTAGATATATGGTTTGCAAATATTTTCTCCCATTCTGTGATTATCCTTTCACTTTCCTGATGATGTCTTTTGAATCAGAAAACTTTTAAATATAATATTGTGTATGCGTGTGTGTTTAACAGATTAGAAAATTGAGAAGTAAAATCTTAATTTAATGGTCAATTGACCTTTAAAAGGTGTCAACTTTAATTCAGTGGAGAAAAGATACTCTGCAATAAATGCTGCTGAAAAATTGGATATTCCATATGCAGAAATATGAACTTAGACCCTCAAACCATAAGCAACAATTTCATTAAGTTGTGTCATTATTCTATATGTAAGTGCTAAAGCTATAAAATGTTTAGAAGTAAACATTAGAGAATATCTTTTTAATCTTGGGTTAAGATTTTTTAGACATGAAACTAAAAGCACAACACATTAAAAACAATGCATTGAGCTTCATAAATATTTAAAGCTTTTTTCTCCAAATACACCATTGACAAAATGAAAAGACAAGCCACCCACAAGAAAATAGTTGGAAATATTCTTATAAATAACTTGTGTACAGACATAAAAAATCTTGTGACTCACTAATAATATGAAGAAAAACAACCTAAATAAAAAGTCAGCAAAAGATTTGAATAGACATTTAACCAAGGAATATGAATAGATAATAAAAATTATTTATGAACAGCTAATAAGAAAATGAAAAGATAATAAACATTTTCATTACTGAAATGCAATTAAACCCCAAATTCCATACCATTACATACACACCAATATATGTACAATCCAAAAATATGACAATAACAGATGTTGGTAATGATGTCAATAAATTGAAACCCACCTGCATTACTGATGGGAAAGTATAATGGTAAAAGAACTATGGAACACAGTTTGGCAGATTTTGAAACAAATACTATTTTCCATATAGTCCAAAAACTTCATTCCAAGAGTCTACCCAAAAGAAATGAAGACTTATGTCTAGACAAAGACTTGTATGCAAAAGTTCATAGAAGCACTTTTCATAAGAGCCAAAAACTGAGAATAATGCAAGTATCTATCAAATTGTACATTGAAACAAACCATGATATTTCCATAAAGTGAAATACTATTTAGCAATAAAAAATAAACTACTGGTACATGCAACAATACAGATAACTGTCAAAAATATTGTGTTAGAAAAAAAATTGTGTTAGGTGAAAGAAATCAGTCAAAAAAAGATGACATATTGAATGATTCTATTCATAAGAAATTTTAGAAAAGGTCCATCTATAGAGACAGAGAATAGAATCAGAGTTGCTTGGGACCTGGGGGCAGAAATGGGAATTGATTGCAAACCAGCACAAAGGAATGTTTCGTAGTGATGGAAGAATTCTAAAATTGAATTGCTGTGTTGATGGCATAACTGTATAAATTTAATATAAATCATTAAACTGTATGCTTCAATGGGTTAATTTTTTGCCATTTAAATAAAGTTGTTAAAATTTTTATCTTGTCCCTTCAAAAATTTAGCAAAATTGGAGAAAGTGTATCTACTAACCATAAGACTCATAAAATGTTTCATATTAAATTTAGAAAATTGGGAGAAAGGAACTTTGTACTTTTGAATGGTATTTTAAAAAAATATTTTATTTATTTATTCATGAGAGGCACAGAGAGAGAGAGGCAGAGACACAGGCAGAGGGAGAAGCAGGCTCCATGCAGGGAGCCTAATGCAGGACTCAATTCCGGGTCTCCAGGATCACGCCCTGGGCTGAAGGCGGCACTAAACCGCTGGGCCACCCTGGCTGCCCCTTTTGAATGGTATTTAACAAAAAGATGGACTGTCAAAAAAAAGTTGTACATTAATCATGAGCTTCAGATGATGTAACTAATTGAAAACCAGTAAAATACCATTAGTTTCTTTTTATTGAGTCTCTTTCTTTTGGCTGCATCACACACTTTTCTCATCATATGGAAAACTGGAAAAGTAATTTACAACCTAATGAACTCAAGTCCCAATTTCTTCCATCACTTAAAGAAGTCTTGCTGTTTTCAATAAGCATTGCCATACTTAGAGACAAGCATATTTGCTAAGTAATAATGTAGATATTATACTCTTTTTGGCATATTAAATGCTATTTCAATATATAATAAAAGGGCAAAAACACATTTAATTGAGCAATGTAGATGCTATTTGTTTTAAAGCAATCTGAAATTTTTAGATGTAAAATAATTTATTCATAGCTTCATAACTAGTCAATGGCAGATCCAGATCTAGAACATTCCAGACAGGTATTTCACAACAATTTCCATTATTTGGCTTTGATTGGGTACGATGTTTCATGAGTTCATTGTTTTGTAAAATGTAGGCAATGACCCATTTACAGGTTGTGGGATCAGCTTGAGGAAGAATGAAATAGAATATTAAAAGAGAACATGATATGAATCACAGTAAACACATATTGTGGTAAAGAGTATTATTCTTCCAGAATTCTTCCTTCCCTTTCCATTTTTACTGTGACTTGGCCTTTGAGTTTGGCTCAGCTGTGCAATTTGCTGTGACAATTTGAATGTAGACAGAAGTGGCAGTACACAGTTCTGTGAAGAGGCTTTAAGAGTATCTTGTGTCACAACACATGCTCTTAGGCACCTGTACAATCTCACAAAAGAAGACTCTGGTCCAAGAATGGGAGATTGGTGAAATGAGCCTGATTCAAACTCTTAACCTGGAGCTTGACCCAGCAGATCCTGTCCAATCCCACTAGAGTTACAGCTGATGCACAAAATTATGTTTGAGAAAGAAGTAATTGTTAATGCAGACTGTTGCATATGGGATCGTTATGCAGCATTATTATAGCAAAACTGTTTAATATCCAAGTTTTAGTATTATATCAAAACTTTTTTTCCCATTTACATGTATGTTTGTATACTTAAGGAATTGGGTCATTCCAATAATTTTGACATAAAATATATTTTATTATGAGTGGTCCAAAATTTGAAAACTATTTTTTAATCTACTGATAAGTAAAACTCTTTTTAAGGATAGGAAAATATATATTTCCTTGTGGGAGTTAACAGCTGTGTTTTACATCACGTTATACCTGGTGGTCAAATTTCATAATTTTTCCTTCCAAAATATCTACACTAGAAGTATAGTCAGGAAGGGGTAAAAGGAAGTGTCTGCTGAAGCTGGAGCAACTGGGTATCATCAACAGTCAAGAGCCTGCAGGAGAAGAAAGCATTCAAGGAGGTCATAAACCCTTTCTCTTCTTTCCTATTGAGGAGGTACCTGGGGAAGCTACTGTGGTTTGTTTCAAGCACAGGCAAGGAATGCATAGGAATGGTATCTCCTGATGAAGTGTGGCCATAACAGGCATCTGAGGTAGGAGTGTTCCAGAAATTGAATCACAGAACCAGTGTGGTAGTGATAAATAAGAAACATCTTTAAGCTGCAGGATGTGGGGAGGGAGATTTTATTCTTGTTTTGATTTTTTTAAGCTCTATAGACAATACTATTCTGTGAGAACTTCTTTTCGGCATAATATTTAAAACCAATATAGGTAAGGTAAATTATTTAGACTGTAGGAATGGCCCAGTGATACCTGCTAGGTTTCTCCTGCCTGCACAGATCTTTGAGTAGATAGCTCAACCCAAAACTAGAAGTTGTTAGAAAAATTGAAGTGATCCTTTGTATACAGAGATAATAGGTTTTAAAGAAGAATTTAATTAAGAATTTTTTAAATTTCTGGGGTAGGTCAGAAGAAAACAGGATTTGCCTAATGTATCAGGTCTTATGATCTGATTCTGGGAACCCTAGGTATCAAATAGCTAAAATGAATGAGATAAAGTAAATATAAAAATGCTTACAATCTGATTATGTGTGATCACATGATCAATTTGAGCTGAAATGAAATGAATTCCATATAACTATTAATGTAAAAATTAAATAGAGAACTTAACAAAATTCCAGAGAGAAGTGAGATTTTGGTTTTAATCTGAAATGTCAATTTGCCAGAAGAAGAGGTGAAATCACGGTGAAGTTTCTTTCCTACCTAAGTGACTTTCATCCTTGACTGCATAAAACAAGCACTTCCACTGCCCAGGCCTTACCCCAGGCCCAAGAATCAAAATCTCTGGGCGTGGGACTTTTAGTGATTTTTTTTAGAGGACTGAAGTTGAGAATCACTGCTTTAAACATTTTCAATAAACTTACTAGAAATATTTTACCATTTCTTTGGAAAGTAGAAGTAATTCAAAAAATGATATGAAAGTGGTAGACTTTTCCCTTAGTGAGGCTGAGAGGATTATTAGAACTGTAGTTTTAAGCTAAATTTTTGAGAAATTTGGATATTTTGTTCAATATCTTACTGTTGACAAAACATATTTCTGAAATTGCATGGGGCCTGGGGCTAGAGCATTTCCCAAACATAGTGGGATCTTCTAGATTTAATAACTCCAATTCAGACTGAAAGAACACTGGATCTTATCAGTGGCCTGAGTTCTTTGGTATAGAAAATAACAAATTGTTAATAAGCATGAAAATAACAATAAACGCCAAGTCTTATTGCTTGAATCATTTTGGAAGCACATCATCTCAAGCTAGACTATATACATATACATATTGAGGGAAGGGAGGTTGATGTTTTATGGCTATTAGAGGAATAATTTTTAGCACATTTCCTATTAAGGCTGTCTGTAACATTTGTCATATTTTCAAATAATATATTACCATAAAATTTATTTTTATAGAATCACTATGAGCTCTGGTTATTAACAAGGAGGACTCTTGTGTCCCACTTGTATCTGGCCCAATACCTGGCCCATTGTAAATGTTTAATAAGTATCTGCTGACAAAGGAATAAAGCCACACCATGGATTTTAATTTATTAAATGTTCTTCTAAATTATTTTTACAAATTAAAGAAGAGTTCTCTTGCATATGGGCATCTCTTCCTCTTTCTCCAATATAAATAGTAAATGGAATAAGTAGGAACAATTTATGTTTCAAACATAAATTACCTATGCAAAATAAATCCTATTGATAATAGACATTTCTTATCTATTTACTGTCTGATTTGTATACAGAGGCCCCATCCCTTCTAGTTAGTAAGCAGAATCACTAGTGAGTCTTGCAATAAAACTGATGTGGAGACATGCCATTGTTAAAATTGAAGCTTACCCCAATTGTTACAGCTCAAGGCAAAAGAAAAATGAGGGATCCCTGGGTGGCGCAGCGGTTTAGCGCCTGCCTTTGGTCCAGGGTGCGATCCTGGAGACCTGGAATCGAATCCCACGTCGGGCTCCCGGTGCATGGAGCCTGCTTCTCCCTCTGCCTGTGTCTCTGCCTCTCTCTCTTTCTCTGTGTGACTATCATAAATAAATAAAAATTAAAAAAAAAAGAAAAATGAGATATTGACCCTGAATAGCCAGGCGAATATTGAAAAAAAAAAAAAAATGCCGGGGGCATCACAGTGCCGGATTTCAAGTTGTACTACAAAGCTGTGATCATCAAGACAGTGTGGTGCTGGCACAAAAACAGACACATAGATCAATAGAACAGAATAGAGAACCCAGAAATGGGCCCCCAACTCTATGGTCAGCTAATATTCGACAAAGCAAGAAAGACTATCCACTGGAAAAAGGACAGTCTCTTCAATAAATGGTGCTGGAAAATTGGACAGCCACATGCAGAAGAAAGAAACTGGACCATTCTCTTACACCATACACAAAGATAAACTCAAAATAGATTAAAGATCTAAATGTGAGACAAGAATCCATTAAAATCCTAGAGGAGAACACAGTCGACACCCTTTTTGAACTTGGCCACAGCAACTTCTTGCAAGATACATCTATGAAGGCAAGGGAAACAAAAGCAAAAATGAAATATTGGGATTTAAGATAAAAAGCTTCTGCACAGCAAAAGAAACAGTCAACGAAACTAAAAGACAACCTAAAGAATGGGAGAAGATATTTGCAAATGACCTATCAGGTAAAGGGCTAGTATCCAAGATCTATAAAGAACTTATTAAATTCAACAGCAAAGAAACAAACAATCAAATCATGAAATGAGCAAAAGACATGAACAGAAATTTCACCAAAGAAGACATACACATGGCCAACAAGCACATGAGAAAATTCTCCCCATCACTTGCCATCAGGGAAATACAAATCAAAACCACAATGAGATACCACCTCCCACCAGTGAGAATGGGGAAAATTAACAAGACAGGAAAGGGGAACCTTCTTGCACTGTTGGTAGGAATGTGAACTGGTGCAGCCACTCTGGAAAACTGTGTGGGGGTTCCTCAAATAGTTAAAAATAGATCTACCCTATGACTCAGCAATTGCACTGCTGGGGATTTACCCCAAAGATACAGATGCAGTGAAACACTGGGACACCTGTACCCCGATGTTTATAGCAGCAATGTCCACAATAGCCAAACTGTGGAAGGAGCCTCGGTGTCCATCGAAAGATGAATGGATAAAGAAGCTGTGGTCTATGTATACAATGGAATATTACTCAGCCATTAGAAACGACAAATACCCACCATTTGCTTCGTCGTGGATGGAACTGGAGGGTATTATGCTGAGTGAAATAAGTCAATCGGAGAAGGACAATCATTATATGGTCTCATTCATTCGAATATAAAAAATAGTGAAAGGGAATAAAGGGGAAAGGAGAGAAAATGAATGGGAAATATCAGCGAGGGTGACAGACATGAGAGACTCCTAACTCTGGGAAATGAACAAGGAGTAGTGGAAAGGGGAGGTGGGTGGAGGGATGGGGTGACTGGGTGACTGGGTGACTGGGTGACTGGGCACTGAGGGGGGCACTTGATGGGATGAGCACTGGGTGTTATGCTATATGTTGGCAAATCGAACTCCAATAAAAAAATATACAAAAAAAAAAAAAAAAAAAAAGAAGAAGAAGAATGTTATCTTGTTAACCCCAGGCAAAATTTACCTCCATAGTATTACAGTTTATTGTAATTCTCATGTTCATTTACAAAAACCTCAAAAACATCTATAAAATGAATATGCATGCATTTTGCTTTCTACCATGACCAATGTCTATTAACCTAAATGAAAATATGTTCTCTGCTAAATATACAGATTTTTTTTAGCAAACCCTGTTTTATTCCAAATACAGCTTTATGTGTTAATGTTATATTAATTCAAAATTTTAAGTAGCAGAAATTGTTTTATAATCAGATAAGAATAGATCTCTTTATAAGAAATAATGAGGGAAAATTAGAAAAAGCAAAGAACAAAGACAAGGGAAAAAGAGAGGAGTAGATAAGCACATCAAATCAAAACCCTAATGATTAGTGATGGAAGATGAAAGATACATCCAAACAATATGCAACTAGTAACTCTCTTTGGCTGATATCATAGGTATCATTAATGCAAAAGACAAAGAAAGAACAACAGGTTCCTAATTCCCATTATTCATACTAATTTGAGTAAGTCCATGAACTGACTTCCAAAGATCTGCTGTTCTAGGTCTCTTACTTAGCCTTGTGGTGTCTATGAGGAAGCTGGAATCCAGAGCTTATTGTACAGTGTTTATATTTTGCTTTGTTTCATTTTGCTTTGCTTTGCTTTGTTTTCTTTGTTTCATTTATTTTGAAGGGGAGGGCTGGAGAGGTTTTCTAAGAACTCTGGTTGGATGGAAATCATATTTATATTATGAGACACTATTTGCTCCATGTAAGTAATGCATAGATGCCAGATGAGATAGGGGTAATTCACTGAAATGTCCTCTTCACCCCGATTTTTTTCCCTGAATAGTGGTCCTGGGGAGGACAAAAACAAGTTCTAGGTGAGAACATACGTTCTTGCTACTGTGTTCATGAAAGCTTTTCTGGAACGAGTGGTTCATGTTCTGTCTCACTGGCGGCCAGAATTGGTGTGTGTATCTTCCATGCGTTTTCCACCAGGAGGAGGAATGCCTTTTAAGTCCAAATAGCACTGTTCTGGAGATCAGAGAAATTGTTTGCTTTTTCAGCACTCTGCACAAAGCTTCTCAGGGCATTTCATCAGAGCAGCCTGGCACTGCCAATTTTAGCTGACTGGATCCTCCCTTGCTTGACAAAGCTTTTTAACACCTCTGGTTTTAAATCCAGATGTGTTTTTCCACAAACACCTGTACTGTAATGAGAGCATTTTTTCCGTAACCATTTAATAGTCAATGCTGAGAACATGTGAACTAAGATAGATACTGTATTAAGTGGAGAGGTTTATATGACTCTGACTTTGAATCACCCTTTCACGTGATTGATCTATTTGTGATCTCTGCTCTTTTGTGGACCAGGATTTATGGAGAACAAGAGTTTTAACACCAGAAAACAATACTTCTGTATTTTTCTTCAAATATGTGACTTGGAAGCAGGTTATAGGGTGTGACCATAAGTAGTTCTGATTATTTAAGATGACTACTAAAATAAAGGCTGCATGAGGCACTTTATAAATGATTCTAACACCTCTTGATAATGGTAGAAGTGATAATTGGGGAATAAAAAAGCAACTTTTGGGGACTCACAGTGAAAAAAAGTTATGAACACCACATCTGGTTCAGTAGGCTTGTCTCATTACAGTAACAAGATATTGAAGGTTTGCTTTTTTCCAAAGTCCTTTGAATTACTCCAGGCTTACTTGTTTTTTAAGATGTGGTTCTATTACAATATTCATAATGTCCCAGCTTCATCCATCTCACTGTGTCTTACCTCTGAATTCATTTCTTACTGTATAGAGTGTTCACTTACTGTATAGCAGTTAGTCTTACTATATAGTATTCTTACTGTATAGCAGTTAGTCTTATTTTGTCTCGTGAATTTATTTTGTATTAGATGTCTGGCATTGTGAGTTAACTCCTCCCTACCCACCAAGCATTTAAGTCTCTTCATTTGAATCAGAAATGAAGTCTTTGGGATGCCTGGGTGGCTTAGCGGTTGAGCATCTGCCTTCAGCCCAGGACATGATCCTGAGGTCCCAGGATCGATACCCATAATGGGCTCCCTGCATGGAGCCTACTTCTCTCTCTGCCTGTGTCTCTGCCTCTTTCTCTGTGTCTCTCATGAATAAATAAATAAAATCTTAAAAAAAAAAAAGAAATGAAGTCTTTTTGAGGAGAAAATCTGTCTTAATAATTCTAAATAACCTTAGTAGTACTTTGCACATGGAAGGATTTTTATCATTTTTTTAAAAGTTACTGATTTGGATAAAAATTAATCATTTGCTGAACATCTTGCAGATGTATCTTAAAGGAATCACTTTATTAGCCATTGAGGACATGATAGTTGTTATTTTCAGAATGTGAGAAGTGGACTATGTGTGGAACCAGAAATCACACACAAGTTATGAAGTTCTTTAATTTAGAGGATGACTATCTGAACAAAAGTGTTCAGTAAATACAGCTTATGAATAATCATAGGAAATCAAAGCTACCATTGTTTTCACAGTATAGGGTATACAGAAGTCCACTAAAGGTATTAAAACATACTCAAGAAACTTGTTCTTACAGCTCATTCTCAATGGATTCCATTGATCTATTGCTGAGACATACACACATATATATCATATATATGTAAGTCACTACAAAAAGTAGTGCTCCCTCTCTGGACCCCTGCAGAGCCTTTGTTTACAATTTTAATAACTGATTACATCAATTCAACTTATTTTATCATTGCATTATCAAATTGTATCAAATGCAACTTGATTTTTACTTTTATGAATTTAACACAAATACTCTATTTGAAAGAGGACCTAGTTGTCACCTTAACTAGCTCAATCTGTACTTTCTGATTAAATTCTTATTTGCAACTTATCTTTTAAGTCAGGCAAAGACCCAGCAGGCAAGCATCCCCTGATGGGAGCCAAAACTACCTGCTCTAGACTAAGGACCACCCCGATACCAGCAAGACCCTGAATGATCGACCTCAGGACATTGATAAACCTGATCTTTTCTGCTCTGCTGCATGTACCCACGTATCTTCATCTCATTTTCTCCTTATATACACCTGGAAGTACTTTTGGCACTTTGGAGACAGCCTTTGGGACGCAAGCCCACTATCTTCCTGGTGCTGGCCTCACTGAAATAAATCCCTTTCTTATTTTGCCACCACTCCTCTCTCTGCCTTTGGATTTTGTTAGCGGTGAGTGGCCAAAACTCATCTGTTTGGGACCTGTGGAGCCAGGTGCTCTTGTACCCTTGGGCCCCAGTAACATATTTAATGTTTAATCTAATATTTTTCAGGTGCCACTAAAAGCACTTCCAAGCAATTACAATTTATTCAGTTTCCAAATAGTATTTTTCACTCACAAAGACAAAGGTATTCAATAAATTCTTAAATAAAATATAATTGTATTATTTTGTAAGTTAGTGATAAATATTCTTGGCATTCACACCATTTATATATAGTTAACCTGATTAAAAAGTATATACTCTATTTCCTAGAGTAGTTTTAAGTTTACAACAAAATTAAGAAGATTCAGAGATTTCTTTTTTTTTTTTTATGATAGTCACAGAGAGAGAGAGAGAGAGGCAGAGACACAGGCAGAGGGAGAAGCAGGCTCCATGCACCGGGAGCCCGACGTGGGATTCGATCCCTGGTCTCCAGGATCGCGCCCTGGGCCAAAGGCAGGCGCCAAACCGCTGCGCCACCCAGGGATCCCCCAGAGATTTCTTATAAACTGCCTGCACCCATACATGCAGAGCCTCCCCATTATCAGAATGCTGTATTTTTTTTTTTTTTTTTTTTTTACAAAGGATGATCCTACATTGACGTATCATAATAATCCAAGGAACATGGTTTTCCTTGGGGTTCAGTTTGGTGCTGTACATTCTATATATATCTGGTTATTTTTGATATTATCTGTCATTTCATAATTCTCTTAACAAAATATTTGAAAATGATCTATTTCTGATATAATAAGAATTTTTATAATATGACAAACAAAACGTTTTACCACAGTTGCTGGTTTATTTACATGAATTCAGTAGTCCTCAGATATGAATGATTTGGTAAAGATAAATGATATGCAATAACAGTCACATTTTTACTTGAGCTTGCATAATTTCCACCATTCCAGAGTTCTCAAAAAGCAAAAGAAAAAAAAAAGAGAGAGAGAGAAATGGGGTTAAAAAAAAGGTAACCCCTCCAGGGAATTTCTTTAGTGTACAAGTCACATACATATCTTCATCTCAAAGGCACTCATCAGGAACAGGATGTCACTCTTAACTGTAGATTTAGATGGGGATAGCAACTAAAATAATACCTAGTCACAGTTGTCAATTTATAATGTAATTATTTAATCTTCTAAAGGTTTTGAAATAACTGAATTATATGTTATAATGCTTTCACTGTCTAAAAATAAGTGAATATATTTAAAAATAAGAGAAATGTGAGTCAATAAAAAGTAGCCAGAAAGAAGTTACAGGTTTAATTTTATGGGAGAGAGTTCCAACACTAGGATCACAAAAATGATTTTTTCAAATCAAACAATTTGTTGTGCCTTTTTTGATTGTTGTTAATCAATAATATTCTATGAATCAGCTGTACATTCTAAAGTACCTCCCTGTTGCTTTCCGAACTCATAAGTATAACAAGTATAACACCAGGAGACTCACTCTTTTCTTCTCTTAATCTTAATTAAACCTTAGAAATAAAATCGAGTCAATGGCCAAATAGGAAGCCGATGAAAAGAGCACCTATGTAGAAAAGTAGCAGTGAAAACATTTTCTTTTTTAAAAGTTTTTTAATTAATTAATTAATTAATTAATTAAAACATTTTCATCTGTAATTGAACAATGTAAAATTACTACCTTAAAATCTATGCCATCTGCTTACCAAATAATTTTCTTTTCTTCCTGGGTGCATAGCCAAATTAGATTTTGGGTCTCCTTGTAGTGAAGTGTGACCACGTGACTGAACATTGGCCAGTGAGTGTGGGTAATCACCCTGTTTGCCACTGTCTAGGCTGGACTCTCCTTCCTCAGGTTCTCAGTTTGCCCCTTGGATGGCCAGATGCTGAAGTTCTAGTGGAGGACTCCAGAACTCCCAAGTCAGGGATGGCAGAGCCATAGAGGGAAGCAGCCTGAATGCCTGAGTCATTTCATAGTAAAAACTGTCCATAAACACTACTCAAACTAAATAATCTACACTAGATGTTTGTGAAGAAAAAATAAACTATTACAATGTTAAGCTACTGTGATGTTGGGTTTGTTACGGGGGTAAGTCAATACAAAGGTAGTAATTTCTTTTTGGTATCTTTAAAAAAATTTTTATTTATTTATTCATGAGAGACACACACAGAGAGAGAGGCCGAGATACAGGCAGAGGGAGAAGCAGGCTCCACACAGGGCACCCAGTGTGCGACTCGATCCTGGGACTCTGGGATCACGCCCTGAGCCGAAGGCAGATGGCTCAACCGCTGAGCCACCTAGACATCCCTCTTTTTGGTATCTTGAAATACTCACAAGAATGGATCAACTTTAGAAAGAAACTAGATATATGTATCTCAAATGGCATGAATGAATTGGGGAGAAATGTATATGTATGTTTATTTTTATTTAATACAAGCCTGCTAGTCTTACAGATTTTCTTATGAAATTGTTCTTCAACTTTGAAAATGCTTAGCTTATAAAATGAGACAGGTTTTGGCTTGACACTCAAGTTAAATCTTAGCTATTTCTAAACACTGCTAAATCAGAGTGGCAATAGAGTGCAAAATAGGAACCCTAGTTGGGTTATCTGATCAATTATTTTCAAGGAAGTAGTCTGTGCACTGGTGTAGGATTATACCCAATTACCAAATGATGAAAAGGGACTGCTTCCCTTCTCTCTAATTCTATGTCTGCCACAATTTCAGACTATCCTGGCAGTGGCATTGTGGCCACTTGAATTAATGAAAACATTCTAATAAAGCTCTCAAACATTCCAGCATCTGTCACCTATATCTGTAACAATTGTAGCAGAATCCAGTAGATAAGAAGCTGCCCAAATCACATCGTGTTTTATAGCAAATAAGATTTGATGTATTTTTCATTTTTAACTACTTAATTCCTAAAATATTTTGTGGTGGCAAATATGTCTAGGGAAATCCTCTTGTATGGGATACTAGTGATTAGCTCACATGGCTGGGGCTATATCGATGTGGGGGGTATGGTTCATCTCAAGAAGTACAGGGTAAGGTTATTTAAACGTAGGCTTGGGTTTCCTAATAGCAAAACCAGGACTCCTTAGGGAGGGGTTTCTGTGACATATGGTCCCTGAATCCATCAGGGCAGCTTTGACTGAGGGGAAATTTCTGGTTGAAATGAATAGCTCCTAGGTGGATAATGAATGCAGCTGCTGTGGTCTTTTTTGTCTTGGTGGTTGAGGCTCCTCATTCAATGGCTAGGAGTGTAAAACCTGCTGGCCTGGCCACTGTTAGCCTTCAGTGGAGATGTATCATGTTACTGCCTGCCTGGGGCCTTCTACAGAGGTCTTATAGCCAAAGTTGTTATAATCCAATTAGAAGTTAAGGGTTTCATCTCCTTTTCCTTCTGTCTCTTGTTTAAATTACTAAATTGTTTCCTTTAAAATATGTTTTTGTATGTAATATACAAAATTGTATGTAGCATACAATTTCCCCCTTCATAATTTAACGAGATAGGTCTCATTTACAATAATTATACATTACCCTATTGTTTACCTTAGCATATCTTTTCTTATTGGTTAGATTATAATTCTTTTAGACAAGGAACTACTGTGTGCATATATATATTGTACTCCAGGGCCTTGTAAAAATTTGATGATAAATTAATAATTAGTATAGATTCTAATATTGGAGTTCAGACAGCAGAAATAATTTAAAAGTTTCCAATTTTAAAGAAATAAATAATTTATTTCATCTATTGTATATGAATTTAATACACAGTTTTAAAATGAGACTAAATATGTTTGATCAGAGCTTAAGGAGAATGGTGCTAGATATTTGGTAGCTTGATAATCATTCTCTAAGTCTGATTTTCTTTATTTTCTTAAATGCTTTATAGAGAATTTATATTTGAAAAAAAATTCTTGCTTACATTTAGTTTGAGGAAGATTCAATAGACTCTGAGGGTCAAATCTAGGAGTAAGGAAATGACATTGAAAAGAACGTGTATGTTTTGGAAGCCTATTTCTAAGGTAGATATATGCTTTGTACATAGTAGCCTTCTTTTTAGGTAAGGACAATATTATTTAGAAGTGTGACTGTTAATGTTTAAAATATTCAGTCTGAATAAGACTTATCTTATGTCTTATACTAGTTTTGCTTTTCTGATGAAATCAGCAAAAACTTCTGTAACCATCCTTTGAATACTCCTGAACAAATTGTCCTATACTTGCCCACTTATTTTCCTGTGGTTATACATCTTTTTTGCTGTCATTATTCCATATTGAAAAATTGTTCCCTAAAATTAAGATTTTTAAAATCTGCTAGATTTTCTAAAATCCCTGCAAGGATTTTAGAAATTATTAATGAAGAAATAGGAGAAGAGTTTCCCCTATCAAAAAAAAATGTTTAAAGTCCACTTGAAATTTCAAGTAGCTTAAGGACTCCCACTTGACTCAACCATTTAAAACACACTCTTCTCTGAGTGAATCATAACTGTACACCATATGTCTTTGCCATTCCTCTCAGTAGGATGACAGTTCCCAGATCTGGCAAATTCTTTGCATGTAGGGGTAACGGAAGCATGATCCATCAACTTTTAAAGAATAAACATGAGTCTGAGGGTTTGAGTAAAGAGCATCCTTAAAAATCTTAATTAAATGGAGAAAATAATTTTATACTTATTTTGAAACATCCTGATGCAACTTCAACATGAACTTTTCCTTAATTGCTTTAGAGTGTGCATGCATGTGTGAATAAAGGCATACTTTAAGGTACTCTTAAAACTAACTAGAACTTCTACCAGAGCAGGATATAGGATAATTTTATTTTATTTATTTATTTATTTATTTATTTATTTTTTATTTTTTATTTTTTTTATTTTAGTTTTTTAGGATAATTTTAAAAAGCAACAAGTGACTATAATTATTATGGTGATCATTTTATCAATATATACAAATATTGAGTCATCATGTATACATAAAACTAATGTTATATGTCAATTATACTTCACTTTTTTTTAAAAAAGAAGCAATAAGTAGTGTCTCCTATATCCAAAAGCTTCTTAAGCTTTTAACTCATGGATTTTTAACTCATTAATATTTAAGTTTTTGTGATTTCTCCTTCAACAAAGACATATCAGATAGTGACAAGTTGTTTATCCTGCTATGAAAAACAGTAAAATGTTAATTATCAACATCATTTTTAAACACATTGGATAAAGAAGATGTGGTTTATGTATACAATGGAATATTACTCAGCCATTAGAAACGACAAATACCCACCATTTGCTTCCACGTGGATGGAACTGGAGGGTATTATGCTGAGTGAAATAAGTCAATTGGAGAAGAACAAACATAATATGGTCTCATTCATTTGGGGAATGTAAATAATAGTGAAAGGGAAAAGAGGGGAAGGGAGAAGAAATGGGTAGGAAATATCAGAAAGGGAGACAGAACATGGAAGTCTCCTAACTCTGGGAAACGAACTAGGAATGGTGGAAGGGGAGGAGGGCGGGGTGGGGGGGTGGGGGTGATTGGGTGGCGGGCACTGAGGGGGGCACTTGACGGGATGAGCACTGGGTGTTATTCTGTATGTTGGCAAATTGAACACCAATAAAAAATAAATTTATTATTATTAAAAAAAAAGAAACACATTGGAGATATGTGAAAACAAAGAGGACTAAGTTGATAAAAGTTTCAGAGAAGGGAGAGCCCTTCCTATGTGAGCTGAGATTGGCTATCTTTTTTCCTCTGGAGACATTTGTTGATTCTGTAATTGCACTGAGGATTAGGCTTGTCGTAAACACTAGGGTCTATTAGGGCAAAAAGAAATCAGTGGAGCCTCTGACAATCACACATGCTGGTATTGACCAAAATATAGAGAAGCTCCAAACACATGACCAGTTTTTCCTGTGAGGCATTTGCTGAGTTTGAGACAAAGTGAGATAGAGTCTGAGGCAGAAAGTCTCAGGAGGCATTTCTGGGTGGCTCAGTAGTTGAGCGCCTGCCTTCGGCCCAGGGCATGATCCTGGAGTCCCAGGATTGAGTCCTACATCAGGCTCCCTGAGTGGAGCCTGCTTCTCCCTGTGCCTATGTCTCTGCCTCTCTATGTCTCTCATGAATAAATAAATAAAATTTGAAAGAAAGAAAGAAGAAAAGAAAGAAAGAAAGAAAGAGAAAGAAAGAAGAAAGAAAGAAAGAAAGAAAGAAAGAAGAAAGAAAGAAAGAAAGAAAAAAGAAAGAAAGAAAGAAAGAAAGAAAGAAAGAAAGAAAGAAAGAAAGAAAGAAAGAAAAAGTCAGAAAGTCTCAGGAGTGAAACTCCTAAGGTCTGTCAGTGCTTAAGAGACAAAATCACTCCATAGGAAAGTGTCTGTAACAAGTACAAGTTAAGTTTCTCCTAAGACAGTTGGCCATATTTCAAATCTGTGTGGGGCAGACTATTAAACAATTAAGGCTAAAGCTCCAAAGAGCAGAAATTTCATGGAGAAATAAAGAGGCTCTTAAACAACAACAACAACAACAACAACAACAACAACAAAAAAAACCCTAGAGGGCTGGTCTCAACTATGGGACTGAGCTGGAAAGGAAACGTGATAGATCTTGGACTTTAGACATTGGAAAAGAGTGGAAAGAATCTAAGTAAGCCATCCCCAACTCCCTTAAAGTCCTGATTGAATTGCGATCAACTTTACATTATCTACCTAAAAGAGGAAAAAGTGAACTCTCTCAAGGGAAATAACATCATTTTAAGTCTGTTTAGTTATACACAAAGTCCAAGATAAAAAAAAATTTACACATACAAAGGGCCAAGAACATGTGACTGATAAGAGAAAAAGCAGACATTAGAAGCACACATACAATGAGGTAAATAAATGTGATTGATAATCAAAAGTAAAACTGGACTTAAAGACAGATGATCCAAATTAGTATATAAAACCTTTATAAATATTTTAAAGAAAATAAACGAAAAATTTAAAATATAATGGATTTCAATGTGGAATTAAAGTTTCTAAAAAAGAATTAAATAGATATTTTATTTTATTTTATTGTAGATTTTAATTTATTTATGATAGTCACAGAGAGAGAGAGAGAGAGGCAGAGACATAGGCAGAGGGAGAAGCAGGCTCCATGCACCGGGAGCCCGATGTGGGATTCGATCCCGGGTCTCCAGGATCGCGCCCTGGGCCAAAGGCAGGTGCTAAACCGCTGCACCACCCAGGGATCCCTAAATAGATATTTTAGAATTGAAATACAATGTCTAAAATTAAAGAAAATAAATTGCTGAAAATACAATTTTAAGATCAAAATTTAAAAGGAAATATTCAAAGGAGCCCCGGTGACTCAGCAGTTTAGCACCGCCTTCAGCCCAGGGTGTGATCCTGGAAACCCAAGATCGAGTCCCACGGCAGGCTCCCTGCATGGAACCTGCTTCTCCCTCTGTCTGTGTCTCTGCCTCTCTCACCTTCTGTGTCTCTCATGAATAAATAAATAAATAATATTAAAAAAAGGGAAATATTCAGAATGAAACATAGAGAAGTAAAAAGATAAATAAATAAATAAATAATATTAAAAAAAGGAAATATTCAGAATGAAACATAGAGAAGTAAAAAGATGAAAAATAGAAAAGAGAGGGTAAAATTATAATAAGGCACTTTAATTGTGCTTAAAATAATTTAATAAAAATGTCAGGAAGAAAACAAATGAAAAGGAGAATATTTGAAATAATAATGCCTGAAATTGTTCTTGAAATGTTTAATACATCTTTTTTTAATTTTTATTTATTTATGATAGTCACACAGAGAGAGAGAAAAGCAGAGACATAGGCAGAGGGAGAAGCAGGCTCCATGCACCGGGAGCCCGATGTGGGATTCGATCCAGGGTCTCCAGGATCATGCCCTGGGCCAAAGGCAGATGCTAAACCGCTGCACCACCCAGGGATCCCTGTTTAATGCATTAATTCACATACATGAAAAGCCCAAAATGATAAAAGTAAAGAAAGTCAAACTTATATAAAATTGTTGAATCACTATATTTTACACTGGAAACTAATGTAAAAGTATACATTAATTACATTAGAATTGAAAAAAATAATTAATCATAAAAAAGAAGGAAATTTAAAGTTAGACATAGTGAAACTGGAGAAAACCAAGTTAATAAAAAACTCATAACCAGCTGAGGGAAAGAAGAAATATAACATTTACAGAAACAAACTTAAAACTCTATAACAGGGGCAGCCCAGGTGGCTTAGCGGTTTAACACTGCCTTCAGCCCAGGGTGTGATCCTGGAGACCTGGTATCGAGTCCCACGTCGGGTTCCCTACAGGAGCTTGCTTCTCTCTCTGCCTGTGTCTCTGCCTCTCTCTCTTTCTCTCTGTGTCTCTTGTGAATAAATAAAGAAAATCTTAAAACAACAACAAAATTTCTTTAACAATCAAAACTATCTTCACCAATAAAAGGTAACTAAGGACTTTTTGACAAATAAAATTTATGAGAGAGCTAGCAGATGCATGCTGAAGAAAATTTTCAAAGTTTTTCTTCAGGCAGAAGGAAAAACAATTCTTTTGATTGATTGATTGATTCACAGGAGACACACAGAGAGAGGCATAGACATGGGCAGAGGGAGAAGCAGACTCCCTGCGGGGAGCCTAATATGGGACTTGAGGACCCCAGGATCAAGACCTGAGCCAAAGGCAGTTGCTCTACCACTGAGCCACCCAGGCACCCCAGAAAAAAAAATTATTGATGAAAGGTAAGGTACAGAAAATATGAAGATCAGTGAAATGGTTTTTATGTATGTAAAAGAAACACTGATTATTTAAATATTTAAATCAAATATACACAAAAATAGCAATTAAATGTATTTGATGGCAAAGATATTTTAAATATTCTACAGTCCTTACAGTACTTGGTGAAAGTAATTATGAATATTTGATTTTGATAAGTCATGTACAAATGCCATAATATCTAAGACAATCATTAAAAGAACATAACAATAAAGGCACAGCATAGGGAATATAGTCAATGGTATTCTAATAGCTTTAAGTGATGAAGCTACATTTGCAGTGAGCATAGCACACCATATACAGAAGTTGAATCACTATGTTGTACACCTGAAACTAATAACTAATGTAACACTGTATGTCAATTATACTCGTCAAAAAAAATTTAAGAAAGGAAAAATAGCAGAACAAGAGGATAAAACAAGTTAATAAATATTCTGTTTATTTTTTCAATGTGAAAGTGGACAAAAGGAAGAGGAAAAGTACTCAAAACTGGTGATGTAAATAGAAAGCATATAGTATTATGGTAAATTTAAGATCAAAGAGAGAGAGAGAGAGAGATGCCCATTGTAAAAGACAAAAGATTGTCACAATAAATGGGTTTTAAATGCTTAACTGTATGATAAACATATGATAATATCACCTAAAATATAATGCTAGAAAGGTTAAAAATAAATAGTTAGGAAATATACACTATGCAAATATTACCAAAAGGGCTTGCATAGTGGTTGTTCTAACGGATTAGTCTTTAATGCCATAAGCATTATTAGAGGCAAAAAGTGCATTTACATATTGTAAAAGTTGCATATTCATATGCTCTTAAAAACATTACAATCTATAAAACAAAATTAATAGAAGTTCAGGACAGAAACCACAATTATAATGGGAGATTTTAGTAGATCTCTCTCAAGCACATAATAAAAAATGGTAAAGAGGGAACAGATTTTAACATTATTATTAAAATTAACTTACTGGCCATTTATAATCTCATGTACTAAAGTGTGTAATACACATTTTTTTTCTAAGCACACCCAATATATTTTTTTAAAAAAATGGCTGTCTTATGTCTTTTGTGTGCTAAATTCCCTCCAAATTTCACAAAATTGAAATCATATAGACTATATTCTTTGATCATGATTTAAGTACACTAGAAATTAATAGCAAAAAGATAATTAGAAAACACCCATATTGCTCTAAAATGAGAAATGTACTATTAAATAACTCATATATCAGAAGAGATTGACAGATTGAGGATCTCCACTGGTCTTCTCCCCAGTGAAACTTGTGAAAACAATTTTTAAAAAAGAACTAACATTTAGTCTCTGGAAATTTTACTAAGGGTGGATAACAAATGAAGGAACTTTTATGTAAGAATGTCTACAAAATTCAGTAAGAAAGGTAAGAATCAATGGCATTCAAACCAAGACTGCCCCCTCCCTCCATGTTTTCAGCTTAGTGAGGTGGGGATTCTACTCCAGACTTCTGTAGCCAATTCCCTCTTCCCAGCTCTCAGAAGGGGCTTTCTTCCCAGAAGGAGTAGGATTCCAGTGGTTTTCAGCCTGTCTCTAGCTGTCTGTTGTGTAGTCCTGGGTGAGTGTCATTGGGAAGTGGAAGACCCCCTCCTTGACTTTTCCACTTAACTTCTACAGCCTCCACTCCTACAGCCTCCACTCATAGAATGGTGGCTCTGTCCTGGGTGTAATGTGCAGAGAGTACTGCATCCCTGATCACCATTTCTCAAGCCCATGAGGTAGTAGGTGTCTGCAGGAGTGGCAAGCAGAGAGGATCCCAGAGAAGGTGCAGAAAAACTATTCAAATAAATAATGATTTAGAATTTCCTCAATTTTTGAAAGTCAATAAGCTACACATTCAGGAAGCTCATAGAACTCCACATAAGATAAACACAAAGAAGCCTATCAACAAGTGACAAAACTGGGATCCCTGGGTGGCGCAGTGGTTTAGCACCTGCCTTTGGCCCAGGGCGCGATCCTGGAGACCCAGGATCGAATCCCACGTCGGGCTCCCGGTGCATGGAGCCTGCTTCTCCCTCTGCCTATGTCTCTGCCTCTCTCTCTCTCTCTGTGACTATCGTAAAAAAAAAAAAAAAAAAAAAAAAAAAAGTGACAAAACTGACAGTCAAAAACAAGGAAGAAATCTTGGAAGCAGCAAGAGAAAAATGAATTATTACTTACAAGGGAACACAAATAAGATTAATGGCTGACTTCTCAGCAGAAACAGTGGATTCAGAATACAGTTGGATAACATATTCAAAGTGTTCAAAGAAAAACAACTGTCAACCATGAATTCTATACCCAGCAAAATTATTTTTCTAAAAAGAAGTGGAAAATAAAGCCTTTCCCAGTTAAATGAATATTGCAGGAATTTATTGCTAGGAGACCTACCTTACAAGTAATACTAAAGGAAATTCTGCAGGGTCAGAGCAAGTAACCAGGGACATTAACTCAAATCCACATGAAAAAACAAAAAGCACCAGTAAATTCATTATGTAATTATTAAACACAACAGAAATGCACATTTTTCCTTCTTCTCTTTATTTTTAAAAGCATTATATACTATAATATGTATGTAATGTGTTATTGAGCCCATAACATATAGAAATATAGTATACATGTAACATTTTCTAATAACTTTTGAAAGGAGGTATACACTAGTTTTGGGCTAAGGAAATAACTATAGATGATAAAGTCATAATTATTATAATGTATTGTTTAATTTATAACATTAATAGATAAATTAACAGATAAAAAATGGAAAAGGGAATAAATCTATATAGAAGCAACATTTTTATATAACACTAGAGTTATGCTAGTATAAATCAGAAACTGATTTGGAAAATTAAGATGTATATGACAAACCTGAAACTACTACTAAAAATAACTTTTAATATAGTTTAAAGCCAATAAAGAAATTAAAATTCTACATTAGAAAAGTACTAAATGCAAAAAAATGTAAAGGAGGAATATAGAAACAAAAGATAAAGATATACAGATAATAAAATGATGAGCAGAAATTTAACTATATTAATAATATTAAATAATAATATTAAATATATTAAATATTAATGATAAATATTGTTTAATCATATCAGAAAAACATACATTGTCAAAACAAATAAAAAAGAAAAGAAAAAAAAAAAAAAAAAGAAAAGAAAAGCAATCATGATCCAACTATATGCTGTCTTCAGGAGACCTAGTTCAGATTCAAAGATACAAAAACAAATAGAAAGTAAAAGCCTAAGAAACAACATACCCTGCAAACAGCAACCACAAGAAATATGAAGTGGCTTTACTTATATCAAACACAACGGGCTTTAAAACAAAACAAAATAAAATATAGTAGTTAAATAGGGATACTTTATTTTTTTAAAGATTTTATTTATTTATTTATTCATAGAGACACACACACACACACAGAGGCAGAGACACAGGCAGAGGGAGAAGCAGGCTCCATGTAGGGAGCCAGACGTGGGACTCGATCCTGGGTCTCCAGGATCACACCCTGGGCTGCAGGCAGCGCCAAACTGCTGTGCCACGAGGCTGCCCGGGATACTTTATAATAAAATAGTCAATACGTTAAAGTGATATAACATTTATAAATATATAAACACCTAATAACACCAAAATTGACAGAACTGTAGTAAGAAATAGATAATTCAACAATAATAGTAGGAGCCTCAATAACCTGCTTTCATAATGAATGAGACAATTAGATAGAAGTCAATCAGGAAATAAAAGACTTAAAAAATACCATGAGCCAACTAGACCTAACAAACATTTGTAGTACACTCCACCTGACAATAGTAGAATACACATTCGTCTCAGTACATGTGGAACTTTCTCCAGCATAGAAAGCATCCTAGGCCATAAGATAAACCTCAATAAGTTTAGGATGATAAAATTAACTATTGACCACAATGAAATGAAATTAGAAATCAGTAGCAAGGAAAAACTTGGGAAACATTAATATGTGGAAATTAAACAATATGCTTCTAAAGGGTCAAAAAAGGCATGAAAATAAAAATTAGAAAATATTTTAAGATAAATACAAATGAAAACACAATATAACAAGAATTCTCAGAATTAGCCAAAACTGTGTAGAAGGAAATCTATAGCTGCAAATATCTATATTAAAAAGAGAAGAAGGATCTCAAATCAATTTTCCAGCATTTTATCAGTGAAAAAATAAAAGCAAACTAAAGCTCAAATAAGCAGAAGGAATAAAATAATCAAGAGTAGAATAGTTATTAATAAAAAAGAGAATAGAAAAACTCTATTGTTTTTCTACTGATAATCAGTTTATTGATAATTTATTGGTAACCAATGAAACCAAGAGCTAGTTCTTTGAAAAGATCGACAAAAGATAAACCTTCAGCTAGACTAACCAAGAGAGAAGAGAAAAGTCTCAATTTTTAGAAGTAGAAATGAAACCAGAGACATCACTACTGATCTTACTAAAAAAAAAAAAAAAAGAAAAGAAAAAGAAATAAAAGTAACACTAATGCTAACAGATTGGATAACCTAGATGAAATGGTCAAATTCTTAGAAAGACACAAGGTACTGAATTTGACTCAAGAAAAAATAGACAATTCAACTAGACTTATAATATATAAAGGTTAAAGTAATAATGAAGACTATACATGAAGAAAAACCCAGGCCAGATGGCTTCACCATTGAATTCGACCAAACATTTAAAGAACAAAGCCAATACTACTCTGATACCAAAATCAGGCAAAAAATAGCACAAGAAAAGAAAACTACCAAACAATATATTTTATGAATATAGATACAAAAATCCTCAACAAAATATAAGGAAACCAAATACTGTAACAAATAAAAAATATACATTATGACCAAGTGGGATTTATCTGAGGTATACGAGATTCAAATAACACCCAATATAAAACATCATAACAGTAGAACAAAAAAACAAAATCACATGATCATTTAAAAATATTCAGGAAATGCAGGTGACAAAACCCAGCCCCCTTTCAACAAAATAGAAACAGAAGGGAACTTCCTCAACCAGATAAAAAAGTGCATTGATGGAAAGAAAGCCCACAGTCAACATCATCCTTAGTGATGCAAAACAGAATGCTTTCCTTCTAAGATCAGGTTAAGACAAGGATGTCTGCTCTGATCACTTCCATTCAAAATAATGTATGCTTCCTATCACATGGACTGTCTAGAACAGGGAACTCTCTACAGTCAGAAAGTAAATTGCTAGTTGCTTAGGGCTAGAGGTATATTTGTGACAGTATTGCTACAGGGTATAGGGTTTCTCCTCAGGGTGATAAAAATGCTCTAAAATTGAGTGTGCTATTTGTTGCACATATCTGTGTAAATCTCACTGAACTGTACATTTTAAGTGGATGAATTGTATGTATACGTAATTTATATACATATTCATAAAACTATTAAGGGGTATCTGGGTGGCTCAGTGGTTGAGTGTCTGCCTTCATCTCAGGTCGTGATTCCAGGGTCTGGGATTGAGTTCCACATCAGGTTCCCTGCAGAGAGCCTGCTTCTCCTTCTCCTTGTGTCTCTGCCTCTCTCTCTGTGTGTCTCTTATGGATAAATAAATAATATCTTTAAAAAACTGTTAAAAAATTAATAACCCATGTGTCAAGTGACATCATAATAAAAATTAAAGTACTGTTTTAACTAAAATGACTAAATTTTAATTAAAATTAACTATGATTATCCAAAATAACAAAATTACTACATAGTTAAATGTATAGAAAATAACTAAAGAGGATTTTTAAGTAACATTTAAGTAGATATGAGAAAAGATTATAAACTGATTTTTCTTTCACTTTTTTTTTTTTTTTTTTTTTTTTTTTAGAGTGGGGTGAGGAGCAGAGGGAGGGGAATATTGAGGGAGGGAGAATATTAAGCAGGTTCCAAGCCCAGCCCAGTGCAGGTTTGGTCTCACAACCTAAGATGAAATCAAGAGTTGGATGCCTAATCAACTGAGCCACTCAGTGCCCTTTTTCTTTTATTTTTTAAATGAGGGACTACATACATATAGAAAGTATATAGAGTGGACTATTCTTCATCATATGGCTAGGTGAGTTTTTAAATATGTATTGTCTCATAAACATAACATGACCAGAATATAAAATATTTATTTACTACAGAAAGTCCTTTTGCTTCTTTTCAATCAAAATCCATGTCTGCAGAAGTAATAATATTTTGGTCTCTACCACCATCAATTAATTTGTTTGTTCTTGACCTTTCTAGAAATGAACTTTTCATTATGTATTGTCTCAGTTAGGATTCAACCAGAGAAACAGACTCAGGGTGTTGTCAGAATTCAGTTTCTCCTGCCTGTAGGACTAAGGTCCCCCCTTCCTGGCTGCTGGCTTAAAAAGAAGCACTTGCATTACATCCGCAACAACCCCTCAAAGCAGTCCCAGATTAGCGTTTGACTGGATAATGCCGAGGGGGTGTGGGGAGCTTGGGAGCAAGCATCTCTAGAATTCTCCCTAGGAAAAATCACATTTTCAAAGAATTTTTTTAAAAAAGGTACAACTATTAAGTTTTCACCACAAGATCTCTAAAGGTAATGATCTCCAGGAAAAAGGAAAACTAAACCCAGTTGAGAGCCTGGAGTTACAAGAAAAATGGATGAACAAAGAAACAGAGAAACAAGAGTAAATTTAAATAAGCATGGACCAAATAAAACAATAAAAGAATAATAACATTAACTGATAAAGGTAATAAATATAGTGAAAGTGAATTAATGGATAAAACTAATAAGTAAGATAGTAGTGAAGAGATGCAAAGCATTTTAAAAACTTTGCTTAGGAGGAAGATAGAGGTATTAATTATCTTCGGGCTTAGGAAATTGATGATGCATGTTAAAAAAATTAAAGATGATAATGGAATTCAAATATATAACTTCTCTCAAAATAATTATAATAGTAATATAAGACTTCAATAAATCCAAAAGAAGGTAGGAATAGAGCTGAAAGAACCTAGAAATAAAAGATTTAAAAAAAGAGCATAAAAAATGTGTGTAAAAATCATCACTAATGTATAAAGAATCTCAATAAATGTATGTGGACCCAAGTCCCAAGCCAGAAGACAAAAATTTATCTTAGTAGGTTTATAAAAATGCATCTCTATGCTGTTTTCAAGAGAGCCACTTAAAAAAAGAAACTAACAATGTGTGGTGGTGGTTACACTGATCTATGAATGTATTAATAACGACAGATTATTGATAGAATTGTATTACAAAAGAAGGCAATTTTACTGTATGATCATTTAAGCATAAAATAAAAAAAATTAAAAGGACCAAAAAAAAAAAAAAGAAAAAGAGAGAGAGAGAGAGAAAGAGAGAGATAATGAAAAGGCATAAATAAAAAGGAAAAGAGCCCGAATTATATATCAGAAAATACAAAGTAGCTTATATAACCATATTAATATTAGATAACAATATTTATTTATTTATTTATTTATTTATTTATTTATTTATTTATTTATTTATTTATTTATTATTCAGAGAGAGGGGCAGAGACACAGGCAGAGGGAGAAGCAGGCTCCATGAAGGAAGCCCGACGTGGGACTCGATCCTGGGACCCCAAGATCACACCCTAGGCTGCAGGCGGTGCTAAAGCGCTGCACCATCCGGGCTGCCCTAGATAACAATCTTTAATGAAAAATTATGCCATGAAAGATTTAAAAGTCATTGTGTAATGGTAAACCATCATAAATCATCCCAGTTTAAATCACCAGGAAATTTTCACATATGACCCTAGAATGCACATCATTACACAGCTTAAAAATACATAAAATAAAATAGAATTAAGGAGATATTTTTAAAAAATCCACCCTACAGCTGGCATACAGAGGCAGACCAAAATTAGGAAGGATTAGGAATATTTATATTACACGATTAACAAGCTTTAGCTTATGTAAATGTGCAAAATACTTGAAAAAATCGTTAGAAAAATTCAGGATAGTGGTTACATCTGAGAAGATGTTAATGGAACCTCATCGATAGGTTTTATTTCTTAAGTCAGTGCTGATTAAGCAGGGGTTTTATCAGTCTATTCTCTGTCTCTCTCTTTCTCAGGTTTGTTCTATTATATGGCAGATATTTGCAAATTTATATAGTGGTGTCTGTTATACGGCAGATACTTGCAAATTTATATAGTTTAATTTTATTCTTTTGGTATCTGGGTCTTGTGGGGAGCATAATAATTTACTCTTTAATAATTTTAGAGACTTTTAGTCTTTCATATGATTATGAAATTTCTAGAATTGGAAAATCTCTGAAGTATCATATGGTTATATGCATCTACACATGTATTAATATTGACAGTATTGATGGGACAGTATGACCCAAAGTAGTCAATTTTATTGTACAATTAAACATAGAATAAAAACTAAACTAAAAGTAAAAGGATCAAAATTATATGCCAGAAAATACAAAAACAGCTTAGATAGCCATATTAACACTTAATTCTATTAAAAGGGGATATTAACAGGATTAAGGACAGATTGTGAAATATCTGTTTCAAATACATATTTCAGATATTTCATAATCTAATGAAATATTAAAGGTCCCTAAAACTATTAAATGAATAAATTATTATATCTTTCATAAAACCTAGTAACCATAGGCATAATATCAAGCTCTGTAATTTTTCAAATATTTGTATATAAGACATGAATGAACAAAATGATGAACCAAATTAAAAAACTGAGAGAAAATATTATCTGAGAAAGAAAACTTTGCCTATTCATTATAAGTAAAGATCTTAGACACAAGATAATAAAATATAGCTAATGTGAATGTGTGTTCAGTGTTTACTTTGTTCTCCTATTTTGAATACATATTATTTCATCCGAATTCCAATCCTACCAGATGAATATTTCTTATATCCCTGTCTTCCTTCCAGAGGAGCAACTGGAGGTTAAGAAAGACAAAGCAGGATGTCTGCGTGGCTCAGTCGTTAAGCGTCTGCCTTCTGCCCAGGGCATGATCCTGTGGTCCCACATCGGGTTCACCGCAGGGAGCCTGCTTCTCTCTCTGCCTGTGTCTGGGCCTCTCTTTCTGTGTCTCTCATGAATAAATAAATAAAAATCTTTAAAATAAAAAAATAAATAAGACAGATTGAGCAAAGTCATGAAAGTAGCAAGGAACAGAAGTTGACTTCAAACCCTATAATTCTGATTTCAGGGGCCATGCAGGGTTAAGACCTCTATACTATATGTCCTTGGCGGGGGGGGGGGGGGGGGGGGGGGGGGTGGAGGAGGAACAATGCAATTCAAATTTAAAACCATAACAAAACAAAAAAATGGTACAAGAAACTATATACAGGAAATGTATATAGGAAATAAGCATATGTCACATGCTCAAACTCACTAGCAAAGAAAATGCATATTAAAAGAAAAAATATGCATTTTTATTTACTAGACTTTTAAAACAAGTCACTTTAGATGTCCAGTGTAGGTGACACTAAGGGGAAATAGATACTTTCAAGTACTTTTGATGAGAGTTTGCCATAGTCTTTTTGGAGTGCAATCTGGCACTGTTTATGAAAATATAAAAAGAATTAGCTCTTTACCTCATCAAACTATTAGCAAAGATTCGGGAAAAATAATTTTAGGTGGATAGTTATTGCTCTTTAAATTGTGCAATATTCCCCCTCTAGTTGGGGATACAACACAGGCAAAGTAACTTAATTGGTGGGAAGAGGGAGTAAAAGAATACTTTGGAAGGTATAAAATTCAAAGAAGCCTACTTCACAGCTTTGAGGACCCTGCAGAATCACATAACCTTCCTCCAAATGCTATTAAAATAGCCATATGGAGACTGATGAACTCTCCATGCATGCCTGCTTTCAAGAATTTCTAGAAACATATCTGCCTTACAATCAACGTTTTCCCCTTAGGAGACGTATTTGCCTAGCCTTTGGTGGGGAGTGTGGGGGATGGGGGTAAGGGTAAATAATTATAGATACTAATCAAAACTCTTGATAATGATTTCCTAAGAGAAGTTTTCAATTTATATGCACATCTTAGCCACCATTATTTACTATAATTCTAGTCTCTTTAGAGGCACCACTGTGTAGATTAAAATCTGGTAGAGGTACTAATGATGTTAGGTCAGAGTGGTGACACAGTGACTTCACCTTGGAAATCTAGATCATCTTTACATTATTCAACATCTTTATACTGCTGTTTGTGTAGACAGATGACACCTGTGTCCTGAATAGGTAAGCAGGATGGAAGTTTTTCTCTAGTACAGGTGATGTTTGCTTTGATTTGCCCCCTATTACTAGTTCCTAATGACCATGCACACAAATATGAGATTGCTGGCTGCAGCCAGCTGCCATCTGTGGCTATGTGGCTGCACACGTCTGACATATGCAGATGTGGTTTGCACACAAGGCTCTGGTCTCATAATTCTACTCTCCCATCAGTTGAACCAGCCAACAAGAAATAACCTGTTTGAGCCAAACATCCAGAAATTTTTCATTGTGAGAGAGCACTTTCCCGAAGGAGGAACCACAGATACTCTTAAATACAAATAAAGAGAAAATAAAATTTGAGCTGTCAAATTTCATATAAGCTTTCTCAGAAGGAAAATGGACTTTAAGTCTTATTTTAGGAGATGTATTATGAGACCACAAAATAGGCGAAATTGGATTATCACAAAGTTTTGTTGATTCTAGTAATTTGAGTAGAGCTCCAGATTTAAATCTTTTATTCTGAATTGTGCTTTATAATCACAGGTAGAAAAACAAAGTGATTTTGACAAACCAGTTCTTAATTTGGAAGCCTTTTTTTTTATCATGTATGGTTCTTGCCAGGCTCTTTTTGAATGTTAGAAAGTTTAACAGACAGATAGCAAAAGCACAGCAGAATGTGTGGGGGAGTGCTGTTTTCCAGGTGAAACTCTACCCTATAGGGGTAAAGTCTGTGATACTGTGAGTTTTTCATGGAATTTTCTAATGATGAACATGTTTTTCATTCTCAAAAATGTAGTTACTTAGCAGGAATTTCCCCCTTAATTACAGTGTAAAAGCATGCTATTTCCTGATAGTACTGCAGATAGAACTGTTGGCATGCTAATACACTGCAGCTCTCTGCCAGATGCCTACACAATAACAAATGAATTGTAATGACAGAAGGATTACATTATTTTATATTTTGTAGAACTACAAGGTGAGCTGAGAATGTCAGGTAACGTGGTAATTACGTTTAAGGTAACTTGATAATTAAAAAAAACTACTGAGTAATCTGCTGAAACATGCAGTTATTATATGGCTACATGTCCCTTTCCATTACGTTAGCACCAAATTATGGGTTGGAGTTCCTATAGCTATCTTTTTGCTCTCTCAACAAAAGATGGGACAGTTGAAATGCTCAAGAGGAGGGTGAGGAGTTTTTTTTTTTTTTTTTCCTTACTACAGTCGACAAGAGAATGAAAGTTTCAAGCACAATATAACATATAATCTCTTTCAAGTTTCTTAAGCCAACATTGAAGCAGAGCAACAAGGCTTTCTTGGAAGACTATTTTTCTCATTTGGAAGCTGGCTTCATATTCTGCTGATGGAAGAAGAAAACAAGAGAAAATGTCATTCAAGTCACTCTTTGTAATGGCCATCTGGGACTTCATCTGAATGGCTGCAGGAATAAAATTCTCTGGCCTTTCCATGTGATTCCAGTTAAATTGGAGCATGTAGTCACAATGGGCACTTAGGGTGTTTCTAAGTCATGAAGAGACATAAGTTGAGGTTATTGTAAAATGTGATCGTACATGTTAAGAGAGTGATTTATAATTGTATTTGGGAAGGTTGATTCAAATGAATAAATATATGTCATCAATGATACCATGATTGGTTGCTGGGAAATGATGCAGAAGGGCAGGCAAGTGAAGTCCCTGGTAAGGATTTGTGTTTTATTATGCCAGGGCAGGAAGGAGTGTAAACTATAAGCACTGCACAAATGCTTGGTACCACTATTGCTGTCGTTTCTATAGTATCAATGTATTGGAAATATTGGGCCATCTGTTCAGAAGAGAATTTCTGATTAGAATGAAGTACGACAGGAAGCTTATGAGAGAAAAAGGTAAATCAACGTGGAGGATTTACATCAAGAGAATTAAGAAACACAACTGAGGAATGAGTAAACCAGAGGGCAAGAGCCATGATTTTGGGAAAAGTAGAAAGGAATAATCAAATCATACTGCTAGGTCCATGTTTTCAGAGTTTTCTGTTGCTCACTAATGGTTTCTGATTTTCTGTGAAGTTGTCCTTTGATAGTTTGAGAAAAGAAAGAAAGAATTGAAATTATTTTGCATTTATACATCTCACAGATTTAAAAGATCAGATTAATTACAATTTTCAGAAGTATCTTATGTATTTCTCAAGTCATTATGTCCAAAAGTTATCTACATACTAAAACACTGGTTTATTCATGTCTCTTGGGCCAACATTTGGCCAACAGGGAATTGGGTAGATGTGCTTACCAATAACTTCCTGGGATTTCCCTGCCTTTGTTTATAGTTATTACACTGTCATTTTCATTGTTACTAGTGCAGTGTATTTTTGCCCCAACTTTAGTAATATGAATCAATGGCTCAAAATTGGTCATTGTAGCATAAAGCTTTTTTTTTTTTTTTTTTTTTTTTTTTTATAAAGCTTTTTCTAAGCAACTTTTTTGGAATATCTATTTCTTGCCAGCTACTCCCCCTCTCCCCCGCCAGAGATGTGACAGTGAGGGGGACAGAGCAGGTGCCTCCAATCAGACATTCTAGATCCATGATGGAAAGAGACAGACAATAAGTTGCAAACAAACAAACAATGGAAAAAGTCAGCTGGTAGTATGGGTCATGAGAAAATACAAAATGCTTTCATTTGTGGTTATGCATTTAATGAACTTAATGCATTCAAGTTTTTAAGTTGATGGGCTATGGTAGGATGAGTGGTCAAGAGGGCTACTCTGAGAAAAAGAACTGCAGTCTGGATAAGGAATCAGCAATAGTAAAGTCCAGGGAAAATCCTAGCCAGCAGAGTAAATGGCAAGAGTGAGGGCTCAGAGGTAGGATCAAGGAAATTCTACCACTTGGAATTAGGCTGCAAGTATCAATAATGAAGAGGACTCTAGCAGAAATCAGAATGTGAATCTTTATTTAAATCTGTGAGTGAGGGGATCCCTGGGTGGCGCAGTGGTTTAGTGTCTCTCTTAGGCCCAGGGCATGATCCTGGAGACCCAGACTGAGTCCCACATCAGGCTCCCTGCATGGAGCCTGCTTCTCCCTCTGCCTGTGTCTCTGCTTCTCTCTCTGTATGTGTCTCTCATGAATAAATAAATAAAATCTTTAAAAAAAAAACCTTTAAAAAATAATAAATAAATCTGTGAGTGAGAGGCTTTGAAAAAACTTTTTTTTTAAAGAAAGGAAAAGTGCAAATAAAAAAAGCAACATTCTGAAGTGTGTTTTTAAGTGGATTATTTACTTCTAGATTCCAGTGTGTTTTCTATTTTGAAGAGGGTACCATAATATTTAATCATTAATTTAAAATATTTATTAATTTACTATGAAATGAGTTTATTACATTGGACTTAAAATGTCTATTAAAACCACTTTTAAAACTAAGTATCTTCCCTTAAAAAACTTCGCATATTACATACATTGAATGAAACAGAATAGAAATTTGCTAAATATCTATTGAAATACTTACTAATTATAATGATCCAAAAACTAAAAACAGCATGATTGGAATGACTATTCTTGGTACATATTCATGTTTCTTACAGTGTTATAAATGTACCTCTTTATTGCTGATGTATTTCTGATGAATGCACTTACTTTTACAGTGATATTGCCTCTCATCTGCTACATTTCCTTTGTGGCTAAGAACTCTGAAATTGCTGACTCTTCAACTAATTCTTCTCTGTAGACCATCTGCATGGTTGAGAAGATGCTCTCCTATGAGTGATGAGATGCCTAAAAACTCGGCACAAGTTCTGCTTAAAAAAGACTATTTTAAGTCCTTTTATTTTAAACACAAGTAATTTGCTCACATATCTTCACAGATTCTGTATTTTTGCTTCAGAATGCCTCCATCCAACAAAAATTTTTGTGTGACAAAAATTCATCAAATAAATTATCTTTGGTTATTACCTTTTTGGATGTCTTGCCAAGTTTAGGTTTTCAATGTTGTAGATCTTCTCAATTTTATTCCATTCCAAATAAGGAGCACATCATTGGCTGATTAAAAATATGACCCCTCATCAAAAAAGTTATCAAGTAAAAATATTCTAAAGTAGAATTTTAGAATTCAAAATCTGTGGATTGTATATATTCTTTGAGCTCTTAATCATGTAATTTAGTTAGTTTCCCCCTTCCTCTGGGGGGAATATATTTAAACATCTCCTTTTTATTAGTTTTCTTTTCAAGAATTACAACTTTCTAAGTTTAACATGTTGAAATTTTAGATAATCCATTGAAAATTTTTGATGAACTATTTCCAAGTGATTTTGCCAAAAATGCAACAGAAACCTAAAGAGATCACACTGATCATGATGAGCACTAACTAATATATGGAAATGTTGAATCACTATATTGTACACCTGAAAATATCATAATACCATGTGTTAACTATATTGGAATTAAAATAAAAATTAAACAAAAGAAATCTAAAGACATCTTTTTTAAAAAAAATGTAATGCCCTAAGAAAAATTGATTAATCTAAAAGAAATTGTCTAACAGTGGAAACTTTTCTAAAATCTAGTTAATGACTGGAGGCAAAAAAGAAGTATGTGATATATTCTTCACCATGTAGCTGAGTCTGCATGTGTTAGGGTGAACTACACGATTAGTTCTCTGAATCAACTTCCATAAAGAATTATCTTGCAAGGTAAGAGTAAAAAATATGCTAATTTGAAGCATACATACAGACTTGTATTGCTAAAGCTCAAAAGTAATTGTAGAAATTATTTAGAACTTTAATTAAAAAATGATTTTAGGGGTAGAAGTGTTCCATCATTGGTATTGTTTAGGATGGCCCAGTTATGATGGTAATAAGGAATTGCTTGGGGGTGACTGAATTGTTTTCAATTTGCGGTGGATAATGCAATTCTTTGTTGTTGGTACCGGGGCAGACTGCTCCCACTGCCCAATCTGTAGTCCACACTGCCTCAATCAATTCCAAGTGTATGTTCTATAGTTTTCTTAATGTAACAATAACATTGGTTTAACTATAAAACAATACAACAATGTTTGCATCTCTATGACTCTCCTTTCCCTACACATAATTTATCTTTAAAAGTAAACTTTTTAATTAGATTTACAATAACATTTGCCAAAAATGTTTGAATTTTTATCTTTGACATAATGAATATAAAACCTTAGTGTAATTCTACAAATTAGGGAAAATAGAATCATTGATGAAATTTACTTAACTGATTTCCTATTTAAATCACCAAATGATACTGATATGGCACTTGCATAATTTATACAGTTATTGTGCTAATAGAGTCAACAAGGGAAACAACCATCAGTTAACATTCTGCACATTTGCAAAAATTATTTTAGAAAATTAATTAAGGAGACAAGCTATTTGGTCTAAATGACAAATCTATTATTTTTATAAAATAATATGTAAACACAACAGTATATGATGAATTGTCATTTTTGAGCAAAGCCTTTGTAAAAGTAGCTTTTCTATTATTTTTGAAGTTGATGCTGATGCATTGCCAGGAGTTTCGTGTCTTTGGCCATTTCTGTGAATATTGATATTACCACTGCTCCCATAGCAAATGGTATGTGTTAATGAATACCTAGTGCAAATTCATTTTCATATTTCTGAGAAATCAAAATTAAGTTCTTTTAAAACAATAATTATGCATTTACTCTCTCTCTCTCTTTTTAGCTCATTACTGTCAAATGAGTTTATTGCAAGACATCAAAGCATAACCAAATAATAAAATAAATACATTCATGCCTATAGTTTCCTCTGCCCTTGTGTGGTCCTCTCCCACATTGAATCTGGACTTGCTCTGTGTTTTGCTTTAACCAACAGAAAGTGGTGAAAGTGATGCTATGCTATGTCAATATAAATTACATAAAATTATATTTTATGTAATCCTTTATTATTTTTAATTATTAATTTATTATTTTATTACTATTTTATTATTTTTTTATTGGAGTTCAATTTGCCAACATATAGCCTAACACCCAGTACTCATCTCAAGTGTCCCCCTCAGTGCCTGTCACCCAGTTACCCCAACCCCCGCCCACCTCCCTTTCCACTACCCCTTGTTTGTTTTCCAGAGTTAGGTGCCTCTCATGTTTTGTCACCCTCACTGATATTTTCATTCATTTTCTCTCCTTTTCCCTATAATCCCTTTCACTATTTTTTTATATTCCCCATATGAGTGAACCCATATAATGTTTGTCCTTCTCTGACTTACTTCACTCAACATAATACCCTCCAGTTCCATCCATGTCGAAGCAAATGGTGGGTATTTGTCATTTCTAATGGCTGAGGAATATTCCATTGTGTACATAGACCACACCTTCTTTATCCATTCATCTTTCGATGGACACTGAGGCTCCTTCTACAGTTTGGCTATCATGGACATTGCTTCTATAAACATTGGGGTGCAGGTGTCCTGGCATTTCACTGCATCTGTATCTTTGGGGTAAATCCCCAGCAGTGCAATTGCTGGGTCGTAGGGCAGTTCTATTTTTAACTCTTTGAGGAACCTCTACACAGTTTTCCAGAGTGGCTGTACCAGTTCACTTTCCCACCAACAGTGCACGAGGGTTCCCCTTTCTCCACATCCTCTCCAACATTTGTGTTTCCTGTCTTGTTAATTGTCACCATTCTCACTGGTGTGAGGTGGTATCTCATTGTGGTTTTGATTTGTATTCCCCTGATGGCAAGTGATGTGGAGCATTTTCTCATGTGCTTATTGGCCATGTCTGTGTCTTCTTTGGTGAAACTTCTGTTCATGTCTTTTGCTCATCTCATGATTGGATTGTTTCTTTGCTGTTGAGTTTAATAAGTTCTTTATAGATCTTGGATATTGGGACTTAATCAAAATAAAAAGTTTCTGCACAGCAAAAGAAACAGTCAACAAAACTAAAAGACAACCTACAGAATGGGAGAAGATATTTGCAAATGACATATCAGATAAAGGGCTACTATTAAAGCGTAATTCTTGATCAGTCTTGGCAGCATTCTCTGCTGCCCTATTGGTCTGCCTTTCTAGAAAGAAAAGCTGTGTGGAGACTCCTGGGAGAAGGGAACACCACATGGAGAGAGAGGTCATATGTAGGAGCACAGAGGCTCTGGACCTGTGAGTGGGATATCCATCTTTGCTATTGCAACTTCCATTCATTTACATGTAATCATGTAAGATAGCAGAAGAGAGATGAGCAGAAGAACCACAAGCTATACCTCAGCCAACCCACATAATAATGGGATAGAATAAAATTGTCACTGTTTTAAACAATTAAGGTTTGGGATAGTTTGTTATGCAGCATTAGATTACTAAAACAGAAATTGGTACTCAAATTGGGGTTAGCATAACAAAAATCTAAAATACATGGTATTGGTGTAGGGATTGGCTGGCAGGTAGAAGTTGGAAGAGGCTTGATGAAACTCTTATTAAAAGCTATAAAAGGGGACCATGGGTGGCTCAGTCTGTTAAGTGTTTGCCTTCTGCTCAAGCCATGATCCCAGAGTCCTGGGATAGAGCCCTGCATCAGGTTCCTTGCTCAGCAGTGAGCCTGCTTCTCCCTCTCCCGCTCCCCTGCTTGTGCTCTCTCTCAAATAAATAAATAAAATCTTTTTTTAAAAAAGCTAGAAAAACAGGAAAGATAGGCGGGAAGAGGCAGTGGTTTTACACTGTGGTGGGAAGTTTGAAAATAGTGTCACCTCTGCTAATATGGAAGACAGAAATTACTTTAATGAAACTGGATATCAAGTTAAGTTTTCCAGACTAAGTCTCCTTCTAGGCTTCTATTAGCTGCTTATAATAAAATATGGAAGTAGATAGATGAGTAGAAGGAGCTGTTTCATTTCAAGCAAAATTTAGAGAGAATATGAAGTAGCTGAGATTTGCTGTTTAAAAATAAAACGTTATCCTTAGTATTCCTTAGCAGATGATACTCAAAGTAAGAAATAGGCTCAGGACCATGACCAAATCTTGAGTGCTGTCAGTTAGGTATGGTTTTAACGTCAAAACCTCACAGGTGTAGCTCTAAGAAACATTCTAAGACCTCAGAATTATTTCAAATGATGCTCACTAAACAAAATGACTTCTAAGAACATGACCAACATCCTAGGGGATTGGCTCAGAGCAGTCTAATGTAGAGAGAAGCTCGTCTTGAAGACATATAGGACTATGTCTTTTGTCTTTGAAATGGATTTATAATTTGATGCATAGGAAACCCACAAAAGACAACGTAATTTCTTGGATTGCAAGGGACAGAGTTCACTGAAAATGAACAGGACTCTGAATCCTCAGACTTTGGTGTGCAGGAAATCGGGGTGCATTGAGGGTCATCCTCATAGAAAAGCACTGAGATGAAGATGTGTGAGAGGAAATGCCATCTTGGATGGTTTGGCCCCAGCCTCTGTCTGAACACAGGATCAGGAGGTCAGGAGAGGCCCTAAACAAGTGCAGCTGATAAACCACCCAGGGCTAGCATTGCTTGGCATTCATATCTCATCATCTTATTTATTACACAAGACTCTCACATACTACCAAAAGAGACCATGGCAGAAACTGAAACATGAAATAATTTCTAAAAGCTGAAATGGACAGGATGCCACAACAAGTACAAAGTTAAACCATCTTAGGAAAAATATATGGTCACACTGGTTATACATTTCCACGTCTGATAGGATGAAGTAATATTTTCACACCATTTTCAAAGATATGGTCACACTGGTTATACATTTCCACATCTGACAGGATGAAGTAATATTTTCACACCATTTCAAAAATTTTTAGTAGACAAGAATCATTTCAGAACAAAAATTATGCTTTTTAAATATATTTTTTAAATTATTGGAGACAGTAAAACTACAGGAGTATCAGTTTTAAGTGCAAAACTAGGCACATGTCATTTTTTTGAGAAATATATAAAACCATACATGAAGCTAAAATCAAATATATTCAGAGAAAAGGAAAAAAGAAAATGAAAAACAAGAGGAACTATTGATGATGAAATTCCTTATCAAATGATTATGTTGGATATCCACAGTAGCAATGATTTATAATAAGGACTAATAACTGAAAATTACTATGGTGTATGAATACTACCACATGTTTTGCTTTAAAATGAATTATAAAACTACTAACATGGAATAAAAAATAGCTCAATCTATGCAAGGCACATATATGGGGGAAAGTTCTTTACTACTTTTTGTTAGATAAATCACTTCTAATCTTCTTACTAAGGATGCTTTCCAATTGGGTGATAACTGTTTCGTGAGCCGCATCATATACTGTACATCATGACCAGGATAGTGATATATGAAGTAAGCATGAATAAAAACATGCATTTGAATGATAGTCTATATCTTGGTTTATCCTAACAGAAAAGTTTGGAGTAACTTGCTTGGCTTTGATTTAGTATCAAAGGAAATGAAAAAAACACTGACTTTTGGGCTTTACTCCCTAAAGTGAGAAGTTGTTAGCCTTGTCTTACAACAGGAAGAAGCTAGACAAACTGAAAAATCAATGACTTATCTTAGATGTCACAGAACTGAGGTCACAGGGCAAATTTTTATCTCCAAGTCTGGAGGGCCAGGCATGCCCAGAGAAATACAGCACTTGAGATTTGCTTTCCTGGAACAGAGGACCACATATGCCACAAGCCAGTAGGAGCACTTTGCTAGTAATCTGACTGCAAGCTAAATGCAGACTAGCATGTTAACAAAAAGCTCCTAGAGGCCACAGTTATAGAAGGGCCCAAGATATCCAGGCTTTTCTGCCAGGAACCCTACCCAGATCCTCTTGGGAAAGATCTGAGAGAGCTCCCCACATACCCTGGCCAGGGGTAGGATGAATCACCCTCCCTCCCCAAGACTTCCCTCTAACAAAGCCATAACACCTGGGGAGAAGAGATTTCATCGGAGTAAAACTGAAACCTTCCAACTCACTCCAGCTTAATCTGGCCTTCCTGTCTCATTGAAGGAAAAATAAATAAATACAAGCATCAGCCAACTGGGAATAGGGCTTTGAGGTAATAGGTTAGAGAGTTGTAGTGGGGAACAGATGGGGGGGAAGGGTGAGGGAGAGTCATGCCTCTGGAAGAAATTCACACATACTTGGAAGACCACTCCTCTGAGACACAGGCCTACTCAAATACTGAGACTTCACTAGAAGATCAGAGAATACCCCTCACCCCCTTGACACCCCACAATTATACTAATAAGCCTCCAGTAATAACAATGGATTAGAGCTGAAAGAACTATCAGACATAGACTCTCCCTAAGGAATAGTACAAAGGGAAGTTCCAAAGCCGGCGGGGGGTGGGGGTGGGGGGAGAAAACTAGGACATTAGAGGAACCTGAAGCCCCTGGTCCCAATAAATACAACAAACATTAAACATGGCCCAAATCTTTGCCATATTAACATAAATCCTCACATTAAAAGTCTATTTACCTCATATCTATTACTTTTTGCAGCACATCTGCTTTCAAAAAGCAAGCAAGCAAGAGAAAAAACATGACAAGGAATGCCAAAGGCAAGAGAAACACAGTCTGAAGAGACAGAGCAATGACCAGAGCAAAACTCAGATATGACACAGATGTTGGAAGTATCACAAAGCAAATTTAAAATAAGTTAATATTTTAATGGAAATGGACTAATGGAAAAAGTAAACAACATGCAAGAGCAGATGGGTAATGTCAGCAGGAAGGTGGAAATATGAGAAAAAATCAAAAGGAAATGCTAGAAATTAAAAAAAATAGTAACAGAAATTATTAGTGCCTTCAAGGGGGCTCATCAGTAGATTAAATATAACCATGAAAGAATCAGCAGGTTTGAAAATAGATCAACAGAAACTTCCAGGGGATCCCTGGTTGGCTCAGCGGTTTGGCGCCTGCCTTTGGCCCAGGGCACGATCCTGGAGTCCCGGGATCGAGTCCCACGTCGGGCTCCCGGCATGGAGCCTGCTTCTCCCTCTCTCTCTCTGCCTGTGTCTCTGCCTCTCTCTATGTCTATCATAAATAAATAAAATCTTAAAAAACAAAAATAAAACAAAACAAAACAAAACCTCAGAAACTTCCAAAACTCACACACAAAAATAAAAGTAAAAAAGAGCATCCAAGAACTGTGTGGCAGTATCAAATGTAACATATGTATATTTGGAAAAAGAAAGAACAAGGAAGAAGAGACATTTGAAGAAACTATGGCTATGAAGTTTCCAAGATAGATGGCAGATACCAAACTATCATTCCCAAAACCTCAGAGCCCTTTCAAGCAGGATAAATACAAAACAACAAACATAACACAGCTAGACGTGTATATACAAATTGCAATCTTAAAGTAAATCAGAGGGGAAACAAACCTTATCTACAGAGTGAACATGCTGAATTTAGTCAAATTATGTCCAATTTATTGGAAATGAAATATAGGAAATTAAACCTACTGGATAAGGAACTTGAGCTACAGCTCAAAGGACTTGCCACCAAGTTTTGAGGACATTTTGAAATATTGCAATTCAAATAATCTAATGCATAATAGAATATTAAATTAATAATGTATTATTTTAAATTCTTAATGGTTATGATTTTTAAGAATTTACCTGTTTTGTTGATCTAAAGTTTTATTTTTTTTATTTTTTTATTTTTTTATTTTATTTTATTTTATTTTTTGATCTAAAGTTTTAGAGGTATTATAGTTTTTATGTATTTTGGATTTTTTAAGGAATACTTAGGAACAAGTGTTTGACAGTGTCTTCCTACAGAGTTGCAACTGATTAACTCATACCTAAAGAACATTTCAAGAGAAAGAGTCCTTAATAGCAATTCTATTGCTGGTTATATTCAGGTGAATCTATGACCTCAGTGAAGAGTTATTATTTAGCTTGCACAAAATGAAAGAAATTTCTCTTAGCATTGAGTATACCAAAGAGTAGAATGCTGGATTAAAATAATGATCAGGGATATAGTTCTGCATTTGACTTCCAATTGTATATTTACTAATGAAGGGGAGAGTCAGGCTGTCCAGCTGTTCTTGTGTGCGTTGGATGAGACGGGAGGGCAAAGAGCATCTTGGATTTTTAGCTGCTCATAAACTTGAAAACTGAACATGATGCCATTTCTTTTAAATATAGTCTTTAGCTGTCAGTTCTAGATCGGGGAAGATCTTCTAGCCCTGTTTTTCAGCCCTGGTCAGACACTGGGACACACTGTTCATTTCTAGGTAGCACTGTTTCAAAGGGCTGTTTATAAAATCAGTGAAGGATCTGGAAATTAAAAATACCATGGGTGGGAACACTTAATAAAACTTCATAAAATATTTAGCCAGGGTAAAAGAAGGCTCATGGTGGACATTGTGAATGTCTTTTAAGTATCTCAAGTTCTGTCATGTGGAATGTGTAGTAGGTTTGTTTAGTTTTGCTCCTGGAAGGTAGAACTGTAAACAATTGTCAAAAATTGCAAAAGATGGCTGGCTGGCTTGATGTGAAATGAATGTTTCCAACCATTAGTGCTGAGTAACTACTCCAGAATAGAGTAGAAGGTATTCCTCTTGAGTAGGAGTTTGGAACCATGGAATTTTCTTCTTATTCTGAGCAAGTGGTTTGAAATTATCTCTGCTTAGCAGTATAAGCAAAATTTTGTAGTAAATTTGCTGTTAAATAAAAATTCCTGTAGTTACAAACTAAAAATAGTGACTCTTTGCTTCTTCACGTGGGTTCAAATCAGTGTGGTTAATTGTGATATTTCCACATGTGTTGAAATAGGTCATGATCTTTAAGGTTTATAATATTTTCTTTTTAGAGTGACTACCTAAAAACAAAATAATCTGATGTGAGGCAATTTTTTATTAAAATCCACCATTTGGGGGCAGCTCAGGTGGCTCAGGGGTTTAGCGCCACCTTCAGCCCAGGGCGAGATCTCAGAGACCTGGGATCAAGTCCCATGTCGGGCTCCCTGCATGGAGCCTGCTTCTCCCTCTGTGTCTCTGCCTCTCTCTCTCTCTCTCTCTCTCTGTTTTTTCTCTCTCTCTCTCTCATGAATAAATAAATGAAATCCTTAAAACAATGAAATAAAATCCACCATTTTGAATAAACATGCTGACATTTCTTTGAAGTATTAAAGCATAAAAAGTTTACCCATGAACTTATGAAAGTGGTAACCACAACATTGTTTGCTCACAGAAACGGGAGTCAAGGTAATTGTCAGGTGGAATTATTCCCACTGTTTGCCATATGACCGGAAATTTGAAGAAATTTTCTAGAAAAAAGAAATGAAAATGTAATGAATTTGAAAGACTGTCTTTCAGATGAAGTAAATAAAGGAATTGTAACATGGTGTGACATGTGTGTCAGCACAAAGTGATTTCTGCTTCCAGTCACTTCCTCTGAGTCCTAGCCAAACTTGGAGAACTCCCTGTGGAGTGATTAGGGAAAGAAATATCCCTGGTGTCATGTAGGGTGTAGGCTTGAGCCTAAAGGATATAACTAAGGGTTGTCCTTGAGTACATTTAGCTAACCATGGTGGGAGAAAAGGCATGCCCCAGATAGTAGAGTTGATCCCAGTTGAGGAAAAGAGACAAGGACAAATGTGGAGATGATACTATAAAATAAGAGGAAGATGAAATATTGAGAAGTGTGGCCTTTGACCTGGGAATTCAATAAAATGAGCATGGCAGCTGGGGGAAGGGCAGCCCCGTGCTTATGGAGCAGTGACCCAAGTTAGCCAGTCCTGGAGTGGATCTAGTTTCTAGAGAAAGAAGCTCAAGGGTGAACAAAAATCCTGATCCTTAATTATGTTGACTTCAAATACTTTATGGGGTCAAAGTAAATAGTCCTTGGAAGCCCATTAAATTTGGCTTGATCTTCCTATTCCTTTTTACCCAAATTCATTCTCCTAAGTGGGAAGGTGGGAGGAAACCAACACTCTCTAGTGCAGTCCCTTCCCTTTTGTCTCACGCCCTCTCTCACCTCTCCCTTCCCAGTCAGCATCTTGTGTATGCTGTTACTTCTTCCTTCCTGGTTGTCTTCATTCTTATCAAAATCTGGTTAGGCAGAGTCCTTTCATTCTTTCTCCTAGTTTAGGACATGTGGAACCTAAGCAGGCAGCTCTTCAAGGCACAGTATGAAGGGGAAGGCCATGGATATAATTTTCATCTGGTCAAAGAAGGAGTGGAGCAGTTGATGGGGGTATGCTCACATATTGCTCTAATGGAAATCTTTGTACATGCTGCCTGATTGACATACCAGATTCTGGACCAGACGACGTGAGTTCAGTGTCCCAGACTCTCCATTAACTAGTGCGTGTCCAGGTCTAACCACTCAGGAGCCAGATCCCCTCACTTATCTGTAAAGATTATTGTATAATGACAAAGTCCTCAAATGATCGTGTGAGTTAAATGAGATATCAGAACTGAAACTTACTTTGTGAACAATGAAACACAGGTGGTGGTTATTTTTTTAAAAAACTGCTTTGCTTCAAATCACTGTCCATTTCAATGTTCTCTTCTAGTACCCAGTGTACCCTATTATCTGTGATTTCTCATTATTTTCCTTTCGGAGTATGTGAGGACAGCTGCAAAATAATGAAATTTCAAAGTAAAAGAATAGGCAATAAAGAAGGTAAAAGCATCAAAAATATCAGGATGAAGCCAAGAGATTTGAGGTCAACATAGTATATTAAGCAGGTAAAGAGTATGTAAGAAGTAGGTGGGCATCACCCATCTACTCATTATTTATCCAACAAACTGTAACTAAATGCTGATTAAAAGCCAGGCACTCAAAAAAAAAAAAAAAAAAAAAAAAAAAAAGCCAGGCACTCTGTGGAAAGAGGGAGGATATCCTTACTACTCCCTATTTTCCACCAGGAGGGACTTCAATTTGAGTAACTTAGAACCTCTCTCTTTCTCCCACTAACACAGTACCTTACCAGATTGCCTGAGGCAAATTTTCCTCCTCTTCTCTTTTCACTTTACTCTCCTTTTGGGAAGAGCTATGACTAGCTGGGCAAGTTCAATCCAGAGGAACAGTATTAACCCGCTCAGCTAACAGACCTAGAGTCATGCTCTTTAACTTAAATTTTATTAGAACTAAAGGTTATATTTTAGTCTCCATTTGTCAAACTCACATGGTTCTCCAAAAGTGCATGGGGAGAGAAGAGTGATTTTATTATCTAGCCCTCACACTGCAACAGGTACTATGCTAAATGACTAGGCCATAATCTGTTCTTAAAATAATTTCCAATAGGAGGATAAAAGAGTGAACACGAAGTGAATTTTTAAAAATGAATCAGCAATCTTGGGTTGTGAATCTCAAGTTTACCATTTACTAGCCATGTGTTTTGGGGTAAAGTTAGATTAATCTCTTTGAGATTCAATTTCCTTTTTTGTAGAAAGAGAGTAATAACGCTGCCTCATAGGAATGGTATAAGATCAAAGATAAAATTGATGTGAAAAAGTTTTGCAAATTCTAGTGCTAAATAGACCTTGTCCAAGATTGTCTCCCTTATATCAACCTCCCCCACGCTCATCTACCCCCACCAGCCCCCTATCTAGTTAGCATACCACAGTATTTTTCTTGTCCCCCAAACATGGATTGGGTCCATAGTCCTGAAATGCAATTCCTAAATTTGAAATTACCAACAACTGATGCCAGTCCTAGATTTCATTTATACGCTGTTATGTTTGCTATCCTCAGGCTGTGTTGTTCTGCTTACCATTGACTATGTCCTGCCTAGATTTCTGCCTAGAGCTAATTGCCATATTTCCCTCACCATGTGCTTTCCAAATCTTCCTGAACATATGCCTATAGATGTAAATACGCCAATATATAATAATATCCAAAAGGTAGAATGTTGTCTTTCTTTTCCTTCTTTTCTTTTTCTATAGGTGATATATGATGGTTGAATACAACCTCGGTAGTACGAGTTAGCTCCAAATAAAAATTCGTGACCTTAAAACCTTATAATCCAAGTCACTCTTGGTAAAAGCAGCTGAAAGTTCCATTTATAGAACTTATTTAGAGATTTTCCAGATAGTAAGGGTTGAACAGAAACACCAAAGACTGCCCCAGAATAGCAACTAGGGCATTTCCTTTGACAGCTGCAGGAGATCTAGTGGAACTTTAAATCAGTCTCAAAACTGAATTGAGGCTCTGAAACTTGACTAGCTTGCTAACAATAGTATATGGTGCTGAGTAATTGCTAAGGGGGGAAAAACACATAAAAAAGAAAAAAAATAATACAGCATGTTCCTCATATTATTTGATGGTACCTTGAGTCGGTAGAGGAAAAACTCGCCAGAAAATACACAGTATTACACATATCATCTCCCATCTAGTTAAAAAAATAGTGATTCTATTATGAAAGTGATGCAAGTGTAGATATGTTTTAGACTGGAACTGCCATTTCTCTGAGACTATTTTGAATAAAGATACTCGTGGCCCAGTTCATGAGGTCAGTTATTCCACCTTTAAGGTATAATTTGGCTCCAACATCATGTCTCCTTTGTATTGTTAGCAGAGTGTGGGCTGCTATTATTGATGACAGAATGATAACAATCTCTGAGATCTAATGTGGAAAGAGATTCCGTCCTTGACCTTGGTAATATACGCCAAGTTTTATCAATCCTTGGTGCCAAGGTTTCCAGCCAATTCCTTTGGTTTGTCCTCAGGCAAGATGGAAGCTGGCTAAATCCCACCCTCAGAGAGGAGGCCTGTGATCCCAGAGCAGATTTCCAGAGATATACATGGGCTCCACCAAGTGGAGGAGCTGCTTGGGCAGCATCTCTAAAACTTACAGTATCTGGGGGGTGTTGGTTTGGGAATATGAGGCTGTATGCAGAATTGTTGTTAAAAACAGAATCCAATGTTAATGTTTCTGGGTTTTCCAGGTCTTTGATGTGGGGTACAGATGGCCCTGGATTCACTTAATTTTCGAAATATGACAAGAAGAAAATACAGGGACATGTTTGTGATTCTGGGCTATCGAAAGCCTTCTGAAGAAGGTTTAACACTCAAACTATTTCAATGTCAGACAACTTATGATTGGGAAAAATACAAGTCACATTGAAACTTAAGAGGTACCTGAGAATAAAATATTTGCAACACATAGGGTCCATATCTAGATATACAAACAGCTACTAAAATTCAACGAGATAAAAATACTCAATAGAAAAAAGGTGATAAGATATGAACAGATAGCAATTCATAAAATAAAAATATTTAATGTAAGAAGGCATAAAGACAGCGGTTATATCATTAGACAGAAGCAAACTAACATCATTTTTATCTGTCGCAGTTCCCTAGCAAATAAATAAAATGTAACCACCCAGCTTATCAGGGAGATGGAGAAATAGAGTATAAGACAGGGTTGGCAGGGCTGTATTTTGGCACAACTTCTTTGGAAGGTCATTTGGACGTATTTAACAAGACAAACAATGAACAGATGCTATGATTCAGCAATTTCAGTTTTTGACAGTGATCCCCAGAAATGCTTACTCACACATATAATGATACATAAATAAGGGGTCCAATCCATATCCTCTGTAAGGACAAATGGAAACAATCCAAGTCATAACAGCATATTTTCTAAATTATCACAGCATATCGATACACCGTTTTATTATGCAGCTATTAGAGAGGGCCATGCCAATTTCTCACTGTAAATTTTTAAGGTGAAAAAGAAGTTATATAGCAATAGGATACTGTGCTTGCAAAATAAATTCTGTGTGCATGTATATCTGCATGTAAGACCAAAAAAAGTTGAAATAATATCCACTAAACTTCTAATTATGGTAACCTTGATTAGTGGATTAGATGGAACATACCTCTCTCTCTCACTCACCTCTCTCTGTCTCCCCCTCTCTCTCAGAATATACTTAAAATATGAGATATTTTTATACTTTCTTGTGTTTCTCCAATATGCAATAAATTCACCTCAAATATATGAAACATTATTTAAAGGTTTCAAATTATGGGTTTTTAAAAATTGTGTTCTAGAATTATAATGGAATAGAAAAAGAATCTTAATAATGAAGTTTCCAATTTCAGGATGTGCATTAAATATTAACAACCATGAAGATAAATAGGGATTTCCACTGTCATTGTATCATACATCATTTCTATAGAATCTATATATCATAAAGTAACCCAGATGTTGTGTTATGAGACATTTCAAAGAAAATATTCTGGAATCAGAAAAATCAAATTAAAAGTTAGAAGATTCTTGGTGAGTAAAACTTTTCATTTTGAATAACAACGATAATGTTTTTGGCATGACCTTGTTAAGAACCTTTAAAAACGTGTCAAAGATGTTCTTCTGTCCCTCTTAAGTTTTAAACAAGTAGGGAAACAAAACCTCAGAGTTTATCAGTTCAGAAGAAACTGCTTATGTACTTCTGCTTTATTTCGTTTAAAGTCGAGGAAATGGAGGTGGAGGACTTCTCAAAGAGGGCATAACCTAACACCTCATTTTGCAAATGAGAAATCTGAAGTCGAGAAACAGGAAATAATCACCAAGAATCACACTCCTTGTTGGAACTCCTCCAGAATAGAATCCTGCCTGAAGCCAGAGTCACGAAGAATGGGAATAGTCATTGGCCTCCCTGCTCTCGTGAGACAGAGTAGGGCAGTAAGAATAGAGGGAAATGAATTAAAGAGGTAAGGATGCATGACATGATGTGTCGTGTTAAAGGCGTGCTAGGTTTAGGGGTGCGTGTGTGTCATATGAGATTAAGAAAGAAACTCTCCTGTGCTGGGAAAATTTGAGTGACACCCAAAAGGCTACATGGCAACCAGGGAGGCAGCTATCTCCAGCAGAAGAAATAGAACAGATCCATAGCTAATATCTGAACATATCAGAGACATGAGTAACATCTATGAAGACAATTGCAATAGGAAATTTTTAGAGAGTGCTTGATGTGTGCCCACCATAATTCTCTGTGCTTTTTCTCTTAATTTTCCTAAACTGGTAGTTATATAGGCAGTTAACCATGTCAAAATTAATGCCATGTAACAGACACCCACAAAATTTCATCAGCATATAGCAGCAAACATTTCTTCAGCTTCTCAGTGTTTGGGGAAGGCTGTTCTTGGTGGGCTTGCTGCACTGTCTGAAAATCTGCTGATCTAGCTTGAACTCAGCTGAGATTTCTTTGCTCTGCTTCTCTCTCTCTCTCTTTTAAAGATTGTGTTTATTTATTTGAGAGATAGTGAAAGAAAGCACAAGCAGGGAGGTGGGTGGTGAGGCAGAAGAGGGAAAAGCAGGTTCCCTGCAGAGCAGGGAGCCTGATGTGGGGCTTAATCCAGGACCCCAGGATCATGATCTGAGCTGAAGGCAGATGCTTAACCATCGGAGCGACCCAGGCATCCTTCTGTGTCTCTCTTCTTTTTCTAGCAGGTTAGCTCCATCATGTTCTCCTGCTGATGGCAGACATGCACCATAGGAAGCTCAGTTGTAGGGAACTTTCCAGCCTTTAGTCACTCATCCTCATTGACTGGAAAAAAAAAGTCACAGAGACAAATGCAAGTCAAAGGGATATGTAAACCACTCTGACCCATGGAAGGAAGTGGGGATACAATAAGTTATTTCTGAACCAGTAATCTGAATGTCCGTAGGCTGGTACTTCTGCTGTCTCCATAATATAGATTATTTATAACTATTTGCTCAAGGACACAGAAGTAATAAACAGATGAAACAATTTCAAAACCAGAGAGATTAAGGGTCCCTGAGATACACATGGTGAGCACTCTTACTGGGACATCACCATTGTGGAACAGCTCAGCTGGAACAAAATTGTTATTGTGCAAAAAGTTATTGCAAAACAGATTGAACTCAAGTAAGGGCATCTGTGTATTTTTGAGGGGTCTGATACTGCGTAAAATTGGATGGTCAGTTTGTACTGAGAAAAATAGAATTCAACTGAAATTAGGTTGATATTTAGTTGCACACAGAGAAGGGTTCTTTCTGTATTGTCAGAAGCTGCACCAAGGAAGATCCTTCTGTGACTCTCTTTTCTTTTTCTTGATGTGTGCCCACCATAATTCTCTGTGCTTAGAGTTACGCAATACAATATTTAGAGTGTGTAGAGTACAATATTCTTTTTTTTAGAGATCTTATATATTTATTTTTTTAAGACTTTATTTATTCATGAGAGACACACACAGAGAGAGGCAGAGATATAGGAAGAGAGAGAAAGATAAGGCTCCATGCCTGCTTCTCTCTCTGTCTCAGGCACCCCGATGTGGGACTTGATCCTGGGACTCCAGATCACGCCCTGGGCCAAAGGCAGGCGCTCAACCACTGAGCCACCCAGGCATCCCAATGTATTTATTTACTTTAAAGAGCTTAAGCGAGCAGGGGAAGGGGCGGAGGGAGAGAGAGAGAGAATCTTGAGTAGACTGCGTGCTGAGCGAAGAGCCCCACACAGGGCTTGAACTCACAACCCTGAGATCATTATCTAAGCTGAAACCAAGAGTTTGATGCTAACCGACTGAGTCATCCAGGTACCCCTAGATACAATAAGTAATTTAATTAATCATAAAGTTATTATTAATTTAATAAAATGTAATAAGTAAAAATTTAATAAAATTTAATTAAAAATTAAAGTCCATAAAAAAAATAAAAAAAAATTAAAGTCCATTAACTTAGGGGACATGTAATAAATGGACTTTGTACAAAATCCCATGGGTTCTAAACAGAAAAGAGTGAAATAATCCTCCCACCACCCATAACCTCAGACACCCAGTTTTTCTCCCTGAGATCGGCCACCATTGGTGTCTAGGTCTGTCTTAGACATTTTCAGGAATGTTTTATGCATATGCAAACACATTTGGAGACATGTTCCTCCTTTATTATAGATGGTGAATTCCTATAGTTCTGAACCTTTATTTTGTTCCCTTTCTGGAGCTTCAAGTTTATTCTAAAGCTGCTGCCTCTTCCTTTCTAATGGAGGCATAAAATACCATTTACAGATAGACCGTTTTTCCTTTCTTTAGTAAGTCCCCTATTGATGAATATTTAGCTTGTTTCCAATCTTCTGATGTTTAAAAAAATACTGCTGTGATTTTTCTTGGGTCAATGTTATGAGGAATATCTCAGTAGCACAAATTCCTGGAAGTAGAATCTTCTGGTCACTGAAAATGTGCATTTTGAATTTTAGGAGCTGTCTTCCAAGTATACTTCACAGCCTGTGTTTTTCTCTTCTTATTGATAGTGAAAGGAGGGCTCCCTTGTCTTTGTATTATCAATTTTTTTTTGAGTTTTGCTAATCTGAGAGTAACATTAGGTTACAGTTCTAATTTGTATTTCTTATCTTCCGAGGGAAGTTAATAATCTTTTTATATCTTTGAGCCATTTGTATTTCTCTTTTTTGTAATCTCTCTGTTATGTTGTTTTTCTCTTGGGTTTTGCTTGTTTAAAAAACAATTTAGAGGAGCTTTTTCATGAAGGAAATAAAAGCCATATCTTGTCTCACCACATTTTTGGTATAGTTAATACTTCATTAATGGCATTGTGTCATACAGATTTTTTTTTAATGTTTTCAATGGCTTCTGGATTTGTGTTATGTTTATAAAAGCTTCCCTTTCCAAGATTATAAAAAATTCTTTCATGATTTATTTTAGCACTTTTATGGTTCATGTTTAAGTGCTTAAAGGTTCATCTGGAATTTATTTTGATGAGGGAGTGACACGGCCAATACCATTTATTGAATAAGCCAGCTTTTCTCCACTGGTATTAAATGTCCCCTTTATCAATTACAAGTCATTACTTGCTATTTAGTTCTGGTTCTGGATTCTTTATTTTTCTCTGTTTGAGAATATATTAATTTCTGTAGCTTTGCAATATAGTTTGCTATCTGGCGGGTAGTCTCCTCATTTTCTCTAGAATTTTCCTGGCAGTTACTGTGCACAGTGAGGTTCTTCTCTACAAGCTGCCCTTCTGAATTGTTGCCTGAACATCCAAGTTGCTACAAACCTCTGTGGTTTAAAAATACTACACCCTACTCCTAATAAAGCAGTATCGGGGGGGGGGAACCTTTTATGTTTGAATAAAAAGGCTCATATAGAGAGGAATAATGGGAACAGAATCTGAGGTGCCCACAGCAGTCTGAGGGACACAGGTCCGAAAGGCTCACTGGGTTGGACTCATACTGGACATTCAGTGGCCATCTGGATTATTGGAGACTTGATTTTCTTCACTGAGATCCTGGGAAGTGAGAAAAATACAGGCTGAAGCCCAACTATTCACTGCTACATGCTTGAAGAATATTCCCTGTCCTGTGTAGGAAAAAAAAGAGAGAATTGAAATTTGGGAGCTATCTAATTTAATCCATATTTATATTCATAATTCATGTAAGAACTCATTTGTTCACAAAATAGAGTTTTCCCAAGATGAATATATTAGCATACAAATAAGGTTTATAATTAAAAAGGACTTGAACTTTCTGTCATGGGTCATTCTGCTGATGAGTATTTTGAAAAAAGAGAATTTTTCCACATTGTGCACACAAATGTTCTTTGCTTTATTGTCATTTTCTCTTATTTAAAAAAGAAGAAAAAATTAACTCACACCGTTCCTGGTAAAGGAGTCTGATAGGTCTACCCTTACTCTCTTTTAGTGGTGTGTTACAACTTCCAAAGTTAGGCAGTTCATCTTCATTGAACGCATACTTTTCCTGTTCTTCCTATACTACAATCATTTTATTCAGCTTGCCTTACAGCTGCTAGGAAATATTTTACTGTCATGCAAATAAAATCATATCCAACTTAAATTTATATTCTAGTGGATGTAAGGGATTGTGTGAGGCCCTTTCATATATTTGGTATCAATGAACATTATGTAAAATTATGTGATATAAATACCAAGACTCTCAAGACGGAAAAAACTGAGTCTCACAGAGAGTAACCGTATTTCCCAAACTCCAATAATTGGGAGTTAATGCAGCGTCAAGAAATTTCAAAAAAAAAAAAAAAAAAAAAAAAGGAATTTCAGGAGATTCTGAGCACATCATTATGAAGCTCTACATGAGTTGTACCTTTATTGGCCTCTGACTCACCTCACGCCACTTTCCTCCTTCCAAGCTAAGCTCTAACAGTTTCACTTCTGTTTCTGTTTCTCCCACTCTTTCTCACTGTATGGACTTTACCTGAACCCTCCCCACCTCCAGCCTGATATGCTTTTCCCAACAATATGCTCATGTGTGGGCTCTTCTTGTCCCTTCTGTTCCACCATAAATATTACCACCTCCAAGAGTTCTTTCCAGTCTAGGGCAGCCAGCCAGCCAGTCTCCTATCCCCTTAGTTCACATCTCAGCAGAGCCCTGGGAAACATCCACCGCACTCCCTTCCCATTCCATTGTTTGTTCTCAGTTCCCGCTCATGGAAATATAATCTGCATAAGAGCACAGACACTGCCTTATTCCCTGATGGGTCCTAGCACCTACATCGTCTAGAAGGTATCCAATAAGGATTTGATGGATGACTACATGGCTTTCTCTAACTTGGGACAGAGCTAAATATAGGGGAGGGTCAGGGTAATAGAAAAACATAAAGCCTGGTCTTTGCCCTCAGAACTTGTAATCCAGCACCTGGCATATCTTTATGCAGAAAAGGCATATGGGACTAGAATTAGATTAAGACTGTGTGGTTAGATTTAACAGCTACTAAAAATAAGTATCAATATATAAATTTGGGTGTTAGCAGATCCATTCCAGATCTTTAAACTCATTTTACATGTAGACATAAACTTACAACATGCTGTCTTTAAAAATGCCACTTATCAAGAAGTTAACTATAAAGTAAGTTTGGAAGAATGCTGTGCTCACACTTTAAAGCTAGTCTTGATGCAGAAAAACATGAATTAGTGAGATGCCTAGAAGAAGCCTTAAAGAGTTCTGACAGAGACAGAGATACAGAGAGAAAGGGAGAGAGAGAGACAGAGAGAGAGAGAGAGCAAAAGAACAGATGCCAGAGATTTCAGGGAGGTAGAGCCATAACCCCCTTGAAAATAGGGATTCCTAGGTGTACTTCTGATTGTGTACTTGCTTCCTACCTTATCATTGGGAATCTTTCCGTTGCCACAGACAACAAACACACATCTGTTGAGTGAGAGGCTATCGGATTTCATCTAAAGGAGATGGCATGATCAGAGCATCAATTCCAAACAGAATTTGTGTTAGCCATATTAAGTGCTGGTACTCTCCAGAGCCAGCGGAACCTGTTATGCGGGTAGCTCTACAGACCTGCAAATGTTCCATTAGTCATTTGCTTTCCTTAGAGTGAGGTGATGGTACTAAAGTTGTATTTTTATAACCATAACATGAATCCAAAGGCCATTGTGAAATTCTCAAGATCATAATATATTTTGTTAATCAACATTTCAGGAAAAATGTAGAAGAGCAGTATTTTTCACTAAATATTTCACTAACCTTCTGTAAGGATATTTTGCCATTAGAATATGACTGTTGGGTCTACACATTTCTGTGGGTTTTTTAGGTTTTAAAAATTTAATTTTCCCCAATTATTATAATCATGAAAAACAGAAACAATCACTATATCTTGGCCTTTTTGTATATTTAAAAATCATTATGTCTATATTGCTTATTGGGTATTGCATACTGATATCAAATAAATTAGTACATAAATGTTCACAGTTTCCTAATGAATGCAGAATATTATTCCACGCAGGAGGAGATATAATTTGCTTAACTATTTTATTGATATTGGACACAAATTTCCATTCTCTCCCTTTTGTGTTTTAGATCTTTTGTGAGATAAATACTATTGTGTAGTAAATTCAAATTTTGATTGCAGATTATGCTCTCATATTCCCAAGAGTCAAAAAGGTAAGAAAAATGTAAGTTTCTTGATATTTATTTTCAGAATGTTTTCAAAAGTTTGTGAAAACCATTGCCTCTGGAATATACAAAATAAGATTCTTATTTCATCACTCACCTATCAGCATTTAATAATATCTTTAAACTACAACTTTTAGTTTCACAAGTGGGAAAAAAAAAACCAAGTTTCCTCCTGAATTTGAATATCTTTGCTTACATAGTGAGGTAAAATATTTTCAGTATGTGTTTGGACTTTTTCCTCTTTTGTTGGGTGTTACTTGTTCTCTTGAAGATATGGTATCAGTGCTGCTGTTATTATAGTAAATAGTTCTATTTCTATCATTGGTCTCTAACAAATTAAAAGTCTTAGGTCTTTAAAGTTTCAGGAGGCTGAATCATTCAAACCTTTGAGAGTACCTAGTAACAAAGAAAGAAATGAACTATGTGATTTCACATTATTAGCTCAGTTATACTTAGGCAAAATCTTACAACTCCTTTTTTTTTAAGGGAGAAGTATTCAAAGATTTGAAATCATTTGTCCACAGTAAGACATTTAATAATTAACATAATTAGAAATTTAAGACTTTGTTATTTCAAAACCTCACACTATCCTCTGAGGTACTCATCGATGAGCGCCAGTCACTAGTGAGAGGCAGCCTCTGCGGGAATGTGAGCTTTCGTAGCCATCACTGAAGTTTCCTGCCCACAAATTCCAATATATGAATTTTCATAGAATCACCCAGAACTGTGCACCAGAGCAAAACACATAGCCACAGGTTGCTTTACTTTTCCCTGGAGAGGCCTGTTGGACTTACCAGCAAAGACATTTTTCTATTACCATTCTGAACCTAACATGCTTCTTAGCAGAGAAGCTCATGTATAAGGTTTTGTTCTCCTTCAGTCCCTTTAGATCTGTCTCTAAGTGCAGGATGCCATCTCCTGCTGATCTGGGCTTTTCAAACTGGCATTTGCTGCACATGTTTCGAATGTATGTGGTATTTGAAAAATGATCCTTCGTCTGGACAAGCTTTGGAGAGAGCTCATTTCACAGGCTGCACACAAAGCTAGGGATGTAACATAGACTTGAGAGACATAGGAAGACAGCAGATGGCCTTGGGTAGCTGATATGATGGAACTGGCCAATGGGTGTTTTCCAAAGCTGACTTAGCTTTTGCCCTACCCTGCTTGGGCCACCCCTCGACATCCTCCAACTGATTGAACAATTTGCCCTACTTATAACTTCATGAGTCTGAGTTGTAGACATTTGTGAAATTTAAACATTTCACAATTAACTTCATGTCAAAGCCCTCCAACGTTTATAAGGTTATCAGACAAAACATTTTTGTCTGACCTCTTCACACTAACATTTTTCTGGAAGTCCTGATTTTGAAATGGAAAATATTATTTCAAGAGTACCAAGTTCATTTCTCTCAGAGCAGTATGAATGGTTCTCAGGGGCCATGCACCCCAAGACTGATAAATGAAACACATAGAGAAGGATGGTACATGATAGAAAGCACTCTTTCTCTTACCTGTCATTCATATTTAACACCCCTTTTCCTGCATTATCTTAAGATCTGGCTTGAATGGGAACTCTTCTGTCTTGGCTAAGGCAACCTTACCGGATTGTTTATTTATCACCTTTATTGATAGATATGGAGGGGAGACTGGGAAATAATGCTAATAAAAAGATTCTGGGAAATTTCTTTAAAACACAATTTTAATATTCTCTAAATCTCTTCCATCCTTCTTTCTCTCATTCGCTTCTTCACTCCTTCCTTCGAATTCCTCACTTCATAGGTGTTTGTGTAGGATGCGAAAACATGCAACTTACATCTGCCGGTGATAGTGTTCTGGTTGGCCAATATAATGGGTGATATTATCAGTCAATGAACAAGCAAGAATATTATTTTTCTTATAAAGGATTTTATTTATTTATTCACGAGAGACACACACACAGAGGCAGAGACCTAGGCAGAAAGAGAAGCAGGCTCCATGCAGGGAACCCGATGTGGGACTCAATCCCAGGACTCCAGGATCATGCCCTGGGCCAAAGGCAGGTGCTCAACTGCTGAGCCACCCAGGTGTTCCATAAACAAGCAAGAATATTTTTAACAAGCGGGGCCTGAATTAGGTGACGATTGGGAGGCCGATTCTTTCAGTACAGGAATAGATCCCATCTTTATTTAGAATGTGGACATTTGGTTCATTATGAATTTTTTGCATTAATTTTCATCGTTTAAAATTGTATTAAAATACCTACCTTGATTACTGCATTTATTGACATCACTTGAATCTTGTGCTATAGGTGAATGCGTTACTTGCCTGACCTTGGGAATCTCCAGAAACCAATGCAATAGATGAGAAATTAAGAAAATCTCCACTCAGAAATTGAACTTACAAGCCATTTGTAAAAAGCTACCAGAGACAAAGATAAAACCCAAAATCTATGAATGCCACCTAGGTCATGGAGAAGTGGCAAGAGGAAGCGCTTTAGCAAAATAATTATATGTATGTTAATTTGCTATTATTTAACAAGTTATGTGCTTTTAAATGAGAAAGTACTATTTATTTTGAAGTTATAGATTAAATTATTTTTCCATTTAAGAGATTCTTTTGAGACGTGGGATTTATGAAGTTTTGCCTAAACATCTTTCTCCCTATGTATTGTCTTTTGGTATTTTCTGATTGTCTTGTTACTTTTCAGAATCCTTAGCTTCTTTTAGTCACATTTGTTTCAGGAATATATGTGATTTTTCCAAAGTGTTTTTTGTGTAAGCTGTGTGAAGTTTGGGGAATAAATAATATGATTCCTATCTATTCTGCTTAGTTAGTTATCAGTTTTCTCTGTGTATTTTTATAACTCTTCACAGTAGGTTTAGTTGGTGGTATGATTACCAGGCTGGGGGGTGGAGGGGTGGTTAAATAGTTTCATTACCAGGCACACATCACACTAAACCTAACACGACGTACCTGCTATCACAATTGCAAACATCTGAAAGGAGGGGTTTCTTGAGGCAGAAGTTGCTCTGTAGCTGGTGTTTGCTTTATTTCAGAGTTTCTGTAATCTCTATTCAAGTGCGTCTCTGGGAAAGAAGATATTCACATAATTAGAGCAACTGGTTTCTCAGCCTCTGACCCCTAACAATCTCTAATACGCTTACATTTATTCTGCACTTTTCTGCTGATGAGTGGAGAGAAAGTCCAGTATAATTAAATCTCCTCGTGATCCCCAGGGCTAGGAAAACAGGAACAGAGAGTCCTTCTGAACAAAGAAATAAAGACCTAGATGAGTTTGTGCTTCTTTTCATGCAACAACTCAAGGTATCTTTCTTCAGGATCTATGCATGGGATAGTTTCCCCACCATTCCACATTTCACTTAACCAAGTTCCACTTCAAAATCTGCAGAAGAGTCTGAACTGCCTTCCTACCAGAGGAGTATGCCTCTGCCTTTGATCAAGCTCCATCATTAGAGCAGCTAAAGCCGGGATGAAATAAGGTGAGTAGATGAGAGATCGAAAGCAGTGTCGAGGTTTTGGGTGAAGGAAGGGAAAAGAACAGCAGCTCTGAAGCAAAAATCCATACCAGGGCCTGGGGTTTACACATCCCAGGTCCCTCTCTCGTGGCCCAGCCAAGAATGTTCACAGAGTCTGTCTCCATTCATCACACATGCCCTGGCAGCTCCACTTTGAGCCTCAGATCACAAATGCATATCACCTCCTCATGCAGCAACATCTGCATCCGCCTGGGTCTTCCCCGGCAGTGGGCACATCCATCACCCCCGGGAGGTGCGTTAGTCAGAGCAGCTGTTGCAAGCGCGCTGCACAGAAGGACCGCGGGGCCTGCTGGCTCCTTTGCCAGCCTGGTCTGCTTTGTGGTAATAAACCTAAGGAATGTCTAAACCTGGAGTTGTCAAAAAGAAGAAGGTTGTTTTTGCTGGAATGTCTGTGGTTTTATTCCCTTTCCCCAAGATCCCCATTTCAGAAGCTTTAACTTTTATAGGTATTTTTTTAAAACAATAAAACGGGGAGTTTCTAAACATGGTTCTAAGATGTAGAACCCCCCGAGAAGTCTAGATTTGGTTCACCCAGAAAATCCAAGTGAAATGCCTTGAACTTAATCTGAACTTCTCTCTCCCCACCCCCATCCCCACCACAATTGCAGCATTTTCCACTCATAACATCACTACATTGTAACTTTGCTCTCTGGCAACTGTGTCATTGGTGATTAGTAAAACACTCTGAAACAATGACATCATGTCTATAAAATAATCACAAAAAATGCTAAATATTAATGACTAAGTCTCAGAATGGAATTTGAGCAACACTAGTGGTGGCTAGGTTCACTTTATACATTCTGATTTTGTGAAATTTAAATAGATTTGATTTCTACCTCCCGACACCCCTTGCCTAATTTCGGCTGTGCCCTCATTTCTCCACTTTGCTGGCCCCTTCTCTTTCCTGAGGAGTTTGCAATAAGAAGACCTGTTAAGTTTCAAAATCACCCAATTTGCCCTCTGATCTTTGTTGGAAGCTTTTCTTCATTTTCAACCAGAAGCACAGCTCTGTAGATCCAGGTACCGCTTGAGCTTCCAGACACTTCACAGTTCACAAGCAGTGGTAGAGCTATGGAAATTTTAAAGCACACACATTGTCCAGATGAATGCAAATAAAAATCTGTCTTTCCTTCTTGGAGAGTGGAAACCCAGAATATGGATCACAAAAGCAGTGGAATGTTAGAAGCTCACAAAGCAATGGAATGTAAGAATCGGAATTCAGTCCAACACCTTCGCTGATGGTCTTGAACATTTTTAAAACACAGTAGGCTTTTAAGCTTAAGCCAGGGTGGATTGTAAAGGAAATACCAACCATGTGGTGAAACATCCCAAATGCCCTGCACCGTTTAGTAAGTCATTGGCTCTGTGAACTCATTATTGATGCTAGATCTGCCATTAATTTTAAAGTCTGTGTTTTGGGGAAAATTCATGAACACAATTATAAAGTAAACATTGAGAACATTTTGCCATTGTTATGATACTTATATGTTCATGATGCTACTTTCTCACTATTAGGACAGTAAGCACTTTGACAGTTATTTCTTCCCTTCCCTTCCCTTCCCTTCCCTTCCCTTCCCTTCCCTTCCCTTCCCTTCCCTTCCCTTCCTTTCCTTCCATACCCCTTCCTTCCCTTTCCCTTCCCTTCTCTTTCTCTTCCCTCCCTTTCCCTTTCCTTCTGCTTCCCCTCCCTACCTTTTCCTTCTATTCCCTTCCTTTACCCTCCATTTCACTTCCCCTCCCCTTCCCCTTCCCTCGTTTCTTTTAAGAAGTGGTTTAGCATTCGTATTCTAGTCCAGTAAGTTTTAGAGTGTGATGGGAAGCCCAAATTTACTTATCCAGTAAATTTCTAAAAGATAAGGACTCTTCTGATGCCCCATCCTATTTCCCATGCAGAGTAGATGTTTAGTAAGTATTTGTTGGAGTGAATGAATGAGGGGTGCCTGGGTTGCTCAGCTGGCTTTGTGTTCCACTTGGATTCAGCTCAGGTGGTCATCTCAGGGTCAAGGGATCCAGTCCCATGTTGGGCTCTGCACTCAGCCTGGAGTCTGCTTAAGATTCTCTCCCTCTCTCTCTGCTCTTGCCCCCCTGCTCGCATGCCCTCGCTCTCTCTCTCTCAAATAAATAAATCTTAAAAAAAAAAAAAAGAATGAATGAGTGAGTGAATGAATAACGAAGACATGCATACTGTTTTTTATAGCATTTTATTTGGGGGTAAAAACCCAAAGCTTGAAAAGTACTATCATTTTTGCCATTCTTCACCTCTGGAATGCTTTTATACGCTAGCTAGAAATGCTTAGGCTGGCTGTAAGTTCAGCAAACTCTCTGATGTGATTTCCTAACATTGAGTACCAGTACCAAAGCCTGAAGCAGCCTCTTACTCCACTGAGTGTGCTGGGTGCCATCAGTGACTCCTGTTACAGAGATCCCTGAGAACGTGGTGATTTTAGGGAGGCTGATAGATTCTGAGCCTCCAAATTAAGCACCTAGAGAGACCCAAACTGGGTTGCTCCCTTAACGGGACTTCTCTGTGCACTAGCCCATTCAGCCCTAGGAACTTTCTGTGAACTTCATAGCTGACCTCTTTCTTTGCTTCCACTTAATCAGATCACATGTGACCTTTGGGAACATAGCACTTGGAAGTCGAAAAGACTACATGAAAGGATAAAAAAACACTTTTTGGGTACACTGCCTTCGGAGGCATATTAAAATCCCTTTGAATGCTGGTTTTTTTTTTCCTCATTGAAAATATCAAGTCTGTTTTCTATATAAACAGGCATTTCTTTTATCTTGGTGATATTGTTTTACATTCCAACCTTATGGCCTAAATATTTTATTTGTCTCAAAATCATTTTTTTTAACATGGGCTGATTATTTGAAACAATTTCGCTCATGTTGGAAAAGAATTGTTAGTGACCTTTCTTTCAACTGAGGAGGAAAACAAACATACAAATAGTATTTTTCTCCTGTATTATTTGCAATGGTTAGTCATACATACTTTCTCTGGGTTAGCATAACCTGCAATTGAAAGAGATGTGTGAAAATGACTTTTTTGAGTATATACCCCCATATAGCATTTGCATGAAGACTCTTGCCTAGCTCACCATCTTGAGGGAAAAAAATAATTTCAGGTTTTGGAAACTAAGAAAATGACTATATTAACTTCAAATCTTAAATGAAAGTGAATCAGATAAAAGCATGAGAGGGAATATATATATATATATGACTTTATTTATTTGAAAGAGAGAGAGACAGAGCATGAGCAGGCCAGAGGAGGCAGAGGGAGAGGGAGAAGCCGACTCCCACTGAGCAGGGAGCCCCACCTTAGCCCCATCCTAAGATCAGAGAATCATGACCTGAGCTGAAGGCGGTCACCTCACCAAGTGGGCCGTGCAGGTGCCCCATGAGAGGGATTATGAACCGAAGAGGATCCATATCTGTGAACTGGGTTTACTGTTCCATGGTGAAATTGCAAAGCAGGCACGACATCTGTCTTTGTCGTCCCTGGGGTTCTAAATATCTTGTCTTGTCCCTGTCTTGCTTCTTGCCCCTTTACTGCGTCCCCATGATCCCATTCTCTAGGGATGCCCTCTCATATCTTGGCCAATTATAATATACAGCAGAGGTTGGCAAGCTTTTAGGCCAAGATAGACTGCACTGCTATCGAGGTGGCTCTTCCTCTCCCCACTTCTGCTTGGAGTATTTTACTGGTAGAGTCTACACCTTCCTGAATACAATGCCTCACCATGAATCCACTTCTGCTCTCAGTTGCTCCTGTAAGCTGAAAGCTTGAATGGATAAGAGAAGAAAAGTGCCGGTGGAGGTGGAAGGATTTCGGCAGCTTGGAGGCTTCATCGCAATCCCTCTGTGCCAGATTCACAATCCACAGCACGGGGGCAATCTTAGGGCGTCTCTTATATTTCTAAAACGGGGGGGGGGGGGCGAGGGGGCTGACTGCCTACATTCTGGCAGCCAGATTTTACTCTTTTTTGACAGCTGGAGGCTTTAGCACTGTCTATCTTCTGCTTATTCGGAATTTCTCCTAGGTTGTGGAATAAGTTTAATTGCTGGCCCTCGTTTTTGGTCAGTGGCGTTAGAAATATATACTTACTCTGTCTTTCCAGCTACACTGCTGAGAAGTAGAGAGAGGAGCTGTTAATCACATTTAGAATATAATCCCAGGTCGTATTTCTTGCTCGTGGCATGCCTTCCTGTGCTAAAAGTGGCCCAGACCTGGGGACAGTGGACGTCTGCGATTGCACCCTCGCCCACAGCAGGTGCTCGTGGGACAGTATCTGCCCAGCAGACCGTATGGTCTTTCCAGAACTTGAATCGCACCATATAACGGTAGTTCTGCAAATAGAAATGGAATAATAACAATACATTTTAAATGAAGAATTAGCTATGAGCTATTCAGATGTTGCCACAGTGATGTCATTTACCTCAACATTTGGAGAGTTTATAAAAACTGTATTTGAAAAGCAGTTTTGGGACAACTGGGTGGCTCAACGATTGAGCGTCTGCCTTCAGCTCAGGTCATGATCCTGGGGTTCTGGGATTGAGTCCCACATTGGGCTCCCCGGAGGGAGCCTGATTCTCCTTCTGTGTGTCTCTCATGAATAAATAAATAAAATATTTAAAAAAGAAAAAGAAAAACAATTTTATCCTCTAAATGGCATGTTCTTAAATAAAGCTACCATAATCCAACTTTTATCATTAGATACTCAGAAACTCTGAGTAGATGTTGAATGTTCATGGCAGATTAAGAGGAAAGGGAATCCTTTGGAAGACTGACTGGTAGTAGAATCCGGACCTTGCTGAGCCAGACCCTTTCACCAGGAAAACTCGGTGCACTGGTCAACTTATTTCGAGATGACACCTAAATTTGGTTGTAGACATTTAAGGTGAGGAACAGAAGCACAATGTAAAGACACTTATCTGAGCTCACAGGTTAGTATCAGAGACTGGACTAGGCCCCAGGTGAATTGGGTACCTATCCAGTTTTCCTTTCCCATCCACGGCATCTAAATTTGGCACATGCATCTCTTGTATAATTCACTGAAGGCCCTTTGTCTCATACGTCCTCACATGTCCTCACAGAGCCAAGCACAGAGCCTTGGCCATGATGATAGCCCAAACAATATTTGCTGAGGAAGGTAGATCTACCAGAAGTGTTTCCTGACCTCCAGCATCTCATACTCCTTTGTTTGCTCTTGTACCTGTGTCAAGGCAAGACATGATGTCTCTTGATTATCCCCCCACAATTTTCTCCACAATACAAGCTGTCAAGGTCAATTATGTGTCACTTAGGTGTTTTAATCTTAGTACAGAAATGTTATTTTTCTTGCCAGCCTGGAAGAATTTCACAAGAATTTCAGAGACTGACTAAATGATTGCAGAATTTCTGCATTTCTGCCAAATTGCATTGAATAATAACAACAAAAATAAATAGCATTAGTCCAAAAGTCATGCAGGAGCAGGTTCAGGCAGAGAACAAAGCATGACATGTGTGAATTGGCCAACTAACATGGTTCTCACAACACCGGCTCTATTGTCAGCAATGATAAAACCTGAGAAAAGGCCTTGGCAAGTATACTGTACATTTATTTGTTTTTGAGCTTTGATAATAGGTTGGCTGTGATGTGATCTTTATTACACCGTGCAATGTAAAATGCAGCTTGTTTTTAAAAGCCATTGCCAGTGACTGACAGATATTTATTTCAATGGCATCCAGTGATCTGAACGTCTCATGTCATTCTGTACTTGCTCACTTTTCCATGAATAACTTACCATGTAAAGAGACGTGTTTGGACTTAGTTGAACTCATTATATAACTCCAGGTTAGTGAGGGATGTCTTGGAAGGCTAGGGAAGAACTGTTGTGTCTCTAAGACAATTAACTGCGTTTCCGCTCTTGACTTAACTCTCACCGTATGAGACAGCCAAAGCACTTCATTTAGCCAGAAATATCCAACAGACCAGCATCCACAAGTTTGTTCTGAGGCATTTTTGCTTAAGGTCAACCAATTATAATGGCTTCTCTGGTTGTAGGGGGTTTTATGTATTATTTTGTTTGTAAAATGAGAAGTATGCAGACCTCCAGTTTTGTAAAAACATACAGGGCTAAACATATCAAAGTCAGAATCCCAGATTGCTTATGAACTATTTCTTCACTGAATTTCCCCCCCTGGAGAGTCAGGGAAGTTACCTTTTTGAAGCATTTTAATGGAAAGCCTCTCGGGAAAATCAAGAGTAATGGGTCATTTCCAATTTGATGGGTTTTCATTTAATTAGGTCACATTAATCTTTAAAATTTAGTTTATATTATTGCACTGAGGGGTTACAAATTGATAAGGAAGAGAGAAAAGGCAGTTATCAGAAGAAAAATGCATTATCTAGGAGGAGCACAGTAGTGGGCGAAGGGAGGCTGAGTGAGGCATGGTCCAGTGACATTGAAAGAATGGAGAAGATTGAGTCATTTGTCCTGTTTGTATTTCTTCAGATAACAGGAAGCTCTATTCCAGTGATTCAAGACTAGTAGCCATGTCCTCTTAGGCTAGCAAGTATTTAAAAAAATTTGAACTGGAATGCATTTAGGTGGACCATGCTCCTTCTAGTGCCCCAAGCTCTTATCCAATAGCCTTATGTCTAGGTCCTGAAAACCCTTGAGCTGGGGAACTCAAATCTACCAGACTCGATCTGTGTGTAGAGCTCTCCTGCTCCATGTGGCGCTGGGGTTTCAGACAGTCCAGTGAATACCCCATTAAAATTTTTGAAAATTAAGGTTAGTCTATAAAAAGTGGATCGATGTCCGGGAATCATTCTAAACTTCTGCAGGTCAGAGAAGGAATTAGCAAGTCCACAACTGTGTTCACCTCCAAGGCTGTGGTCCTTGATCACAGACCTTCCACAGTTAAGCCACATTTCTTCTGCTTCCTTCGCACCTTTCAACAGATGTCTTTTTTGTCCACCTTTCATCAAACCCAGTTTTCCCTCAGCCTTTTCTCTTCCCTGTCGCAAATATTTACTATGATATAAATGTGTTTTTTAAATGACAAAATATAAGCAAAGTTTCAAGTCAATTCTATTTTTAAAAATTTCCTAAAGTTTAGTGGGTACTCACCAACTAGAAATACTCATTGCCCTGTATTTCAAGATCATACATTTTTCTTAAAGATTTTATTTATTCATGAGAGACACAGAGAGAGAGAGGCAGAGACACAGGCAGAGGGAGAAGCAGGCTCCCTGCATGCAGCCTGATGTGGGACTTGATCCCGGGACTCCAGGATTATAACCTGAGCGAAAAGCAGATGCTTAACCCCTGAACCACCCAGGTGCCCTCAAGATTGTATGTTTATATGCACACCACACCCATATTCACAAATAAACTTCATTGGGGCAGGATCCATGTGTCTGGTTCATTTTTAAAAATTTCTATCACCTAGTTCTAGAGCTCAATAGGCAAGTTATATTTGTTGAATGAATGAATACACAAAACCCTCTTAATGCTCAAAATCCCACTTTTAGTGTTTCTTTTGGTTTACAGCTTTTATTTACTTTTTTTAAGATAGAAAATTATTCTAAGAGTGATAATATTTGAGCTCTATAATTTTCCTAGAACTTCTTAGTGATGAAGGATTGAGTTTGGAGGACGTTACACATTTGAACAACAGAAGTAAGGGGACACTGAAGGGGTAAGAATGAAAAGCAGTAAAGAGAAGAATGGAGAAAGCCAATCTTGCAATTCCAAAAAATATCTATTTCATCTCAGGGTGACCTTGATATAGCTCCAGCTCACTATAGATACTCCATTTATTTTGAATGAATTCATGAGGAAATGAAAATGTAAATGAATATGCATATATAACAAAGCATGATTGATCTCTCTGGAGTCATTACAGCCCATTTACCTAGTCATGGAACAAAAGAAGCCTCCTGTCATGGCCAGATCGCCTCTAAAGTAACAAAAACTGCCACTTTATTTCTTTTGAAGAGAAAACAGGATCCAGCCATATGCTGTGAAGACAGACTTGTCTGATCCACCATGCTTCAGAGTCACTCCCAGCTTGAGTGTGTGTGTGTGTGTGTGCCTTTTGAAAAAGATTGCTTCTTCTTTGCTTTAATTTCTATAGCATGCCAATCTATGTTTTTCTAAGGGATAGACAATTGAGCTTTTGTTTTATTATAAAATGAAATTCACTGGTTTCTTTCAGATATTTTCTAATATTGAGGTTTTGTAAAACAGCAGCTTTATTTAGATATAATTTGCATACCATATAATCCACCCACTTAACCATTCAATGGTTTTTAGATATATTTGCAGAACTATATAATTATCAACATAGTCAACTTTTAGAACATTCCTGGCACCACGAAAAGAAATCCCAGTCCCTTAGCACTTAATTACTCCTTCTTTGCCCCCAAATTCTCTAGGCCCAGGCAACCAGTGACTTACTTTTTGTCTCTACAGATTTGGGTATAATTTTATACAAACTATATAATTCGTATAATTCCATATAAATGGAATCATACTACATGTGGTCTTTTCTGATTGGTTTACTTAGCATAATGTTTACAAAGTATCCATGTTGTAGCATGTACCCATACTTCATTTATTTTTAATGAGAAAATACCATCTCATTGTATGGACATGTCACATTTGTTTTTCCATTCATCAGTAATGAACATTTGGATGGTTTCTACTTTTTGACTATTATGAATATAGCTGTTGTAAATATACATTAAAGTTTTTTGCATGGATTTATGTTATATTTCTCTTGGGTTCACCAAAGAGTGGCAGTGATGGGTTGTATGGAAACCCTATGTTTAACATTTGGGGAATGTTTTCTAAAGCGACTGTACCACTTTGCATTCCTTTTTTTTTTTTTAATTTTATTTATTTTTTAAAATTTATTTTATTTATTTATTTATTTATTTATTTATTTATTTATTTATTTACCACTTTGCATTCCTATCAGCAATGTATGAGTGCTGAGATTTCTCGCATCCTCACCAGTGCTTTTTATTATCTTTTAGTGATATCTTTTGTGGTTTTGAATTGAAAATTCCTGAGGCTGAGCTGCTTTTCTTATTTGCTTATTCATCACTTGTGTATTTTCTTTGAAGAGATGTTTATTCAGATCCTTTGCCCACTTTTGAATGGGGTTATCTGGTGTTTTGTCGTTGTTGTTGTTATTGAGTTGTAAGAATTCTTTTTATATTCAAAACCTCTTAATATAACATATATATGACGTGCAAATATTATCTTCCATTCTTGAGAATGTGCTGGTTTTTCTCTTTCTCAGTGATATCTTTGAAACACCAAGTTTTTAATTTTGTTGAAGTATAATTTATTTTCTGTTTGTATGTTTGTGCTTTTGGTGTCATATCTAAGAAACTACCACCTAATCTAAGGTCACAAAAATTTATTTCTATATTTTTTCTAAAATTTCTATAGTTTTAGCTCTTACATTCAGGTCTTTAATTCATTTTTGAATTTTTATATGTGGTATGAGGCAGGAGTTCACATTTTTTTTTTCTATATGAACATTTAGTTTCCCAGTATCATTTGTTGCATTATTTTTTTTAAAGATATTATTTATTTATTTGAGAAACAGTGAGAGAGAGAGAGAGAGAGAGAGTATGAGTTGGGGTGGGGGGGGCAAAGGGAGGAGAAAGAGAAGCAGACTCCCTGGTGAATAGGGATTCCCAATGCCAGGCTCAATCCCAGGATCCTGGGATCATGACTTGAGCTGAAGGCAGACACTTAATGGACTGAGCCACCCAGATGCCCCCATTTGTTGCATTATTGTTCACTATTATTGAATTGTCTTGGCAACATTGTCAAAAAAACAAATTTACCAAAATGTGGAAGTTTATTTCTGTTTCATACATTTGGGGTTCTATTGTTAGGTGTATATAGTTGCTATGACTTCTTGATAGATTATTCCTTTAATAATTATATAATGCTCTTCATTATCTCTTACAGCAATTTTTGTTTAAATTTTATTTTTTTCATTGTTAATATAATCACTCCAGATCTTCTTTTGGCTATTGTCTGAATAAAATATTTCTTTCCATCTTTTTATATCAACTTATGTCTTTAAATCTAAAGTGAATTTCTTCTACACAGAATATAGTTTGATCATTTAAAATATTCATTCTATTAATCTCTGCTTGTTAAATGAAGAGCTTAATCCATTTACATTTAATATAGTTACTAAAAAGGGGCTCTGAACTTCTGTCACTTTGCTCCTTATTTTCCCCAAGAAAATATCCCTAGATATTTTCTTGTATGCTATTTTAAGTCTTTTGTGTCATTTTTTACCATAAGTTTTGAGTTATTTTCTTAGTAATAACATCTCAATTATATTATTCCAGTTGAAATTAATAACAATTTAGGTTCTTTTTTTAAGATTTTATTTATTTATTCATGAGACACACACACACACACACAGAGGCAGAGGCAGAGACATAGGCAGAAGGAGAAACAGGCTCCCTGTGGGGAGCCCAATGTGGGACTCTATCTCAGGCCTCTTGGATCACGCCCTGAGCCAAAGGCAGACGTTCAACCACTGAGCCACCCAGGCGCCCCATAACAATTAAGTTTCAATAGTATACTAAAGCTTTACTATTATAAATAGCTCTGTTTCCATAGTTATGCTATTGTTATAAATCTGTATTCATTGTGTACCCAATTTAGATTTATAATTATTGGTTTATTCAATTGTCTTTTAAATCATTTAGGAAAAAAGATAAGTAATATATCAAAATACATTAATACTTAATTTTATATTTACCCATGTAATTACCCTCGCTGGTACTCTATTTACTCATGTGAATTAGAATTATTTTCTAGTGTCCTTTCATTTCCACCAAAAGAACTTCCTTTAGCATTTCTCCTAGAGCAGCAATAAACTCTCTTGGTGATCATGCCATGTCTCTGTATAAATCTTTTTGATAGCTTCTCATTGCTCTTAGAAGAGTAACAAAAATCCTTAATATAACATAGAAATGCTTTAATGTTCTGATTTCTGCTCATTTCTCTTGTCCCATCTGAACCTGCTCTTTCCCTCACTATCTGAGTTATACTGGCATGTTTTCAATCCTCCTAATCCAACATGATCCTTTCCAACATAAGGTCTTTGCACATGCTTTCCTCTACCTGAAAAGTTCTCTCCTTCTCATGTCACAAAACAAATAAAAAAAGCTCTTTATCTAGTTAATGCCTATTACATCTTCAGATCTTGGCTTAAATACCTCCTCTTTAGGAAAGCCTTGTGGATAACCAGTCGAAGTCAGCTTCCTCTGCCATCTGTCTATGGAGCACAACTTCCCTTTTCTTTAGAGTCCTTATGATACTTTTAAGTTGCATGTTCTTTAATTAAAGTAATTATTTGATTAAGAATGTATACATTATTCATTATTCAGTACACTGTAAGCTTTAAAGATTTATTTATTTATTTATTCATGAGAGACACAGAGAGGGAGGCAGAGACATAGGCAGAGAGAGAAGCAGGATCTCCACAGGGAGCCTGATGCGGGACTGGATCCCAGGCCCCTGGGATCACGACCTGAGCCAAAGGCAGACGCTCAACTGCTGAGTCACCCAGGTGCCTCCACTGTAAGCTTTTTAAGAGGAAGCCCTGCTTTGTATTTGCTGGCTGTTGTTTTCGCTCTGTCTAGTACAATATGTACCACGTACTCAAATTTTTGCTTATTGAAGCAATTAATGAAAGAATAACCTGCCAAGAAGGTTTATGTATTATGTCATTCAATCATCCATCATTTGAGGTAAGTAATATCCTCTCCAAGTTAAAGTTGGGAAAAATACAGTTTATAAAGATTAAATAGCTTGTCCAAATTAAAACAACTACTCCTGTAGAGTCAGGATTCAAAGCTAGGTCTCTCTTACGACAAACCTATACTTTCAATCGAACTGTCACACTACTTTAATCTATTCAGGGTGAATCTGTACTCTATTTAAGGAAAGCTCTTAGTAGAAATAGCTAATATAGCAAAGAGGAGATGACTGTGATTCATGAGGGAAATGCAGGATGAACCATGAAGGGGATGTCACAAACCCACTCAGGGTGATAGCAAGCTTTAGAAATAAGGTAAGGCTATGAACCATTTTCCAAACTTCTCAGTGAAGGAAAGAAATGGCTCAAAGGTTGGTGGAAGACATTAATGAGAAGGGGAAAGAAGTGTTAGAGATAAATAGTACAAATCCCTAAATAGAGTGGTTTAGGAAGTACATGCAGGCTGATCTGAGTGAGGTGCCAGGAAATAAAGAACATTATAGAAATTGACTGACAAAGAGAAATTGGAGCCCTAATGAATTTTGGCCTATTTGATGTCACTAGTTGCAGAGTAGTAGACAGAGGACTTGGCTCATTTGTCTTGGGGATGATGAGAGGCCTGAGTTTATTTGTCCTGTGAAGGTACAACTTCAGGACCTTTAGTATGATAACATAGCCTGGATGGTAGTGAGCCAGAAGGCACACACACATACAAGTAATTAGAAGATATGACAATTGGGGTGGCCACAATCCTACAAACATTTTAAGTGTATTTAAATCCAAACTATGTCTATGTAATGCACAGAATTTCCAACAATTTATTTTTCCTATTGTTAGGATGTGCATTCTCTTAAGAAACTGGAAGGTAGGGGATCCCTGGGTGGCGCAGCGGTTTAGCGCCTGCCTTTGGCCCAGGGCGCGATCCTGGAGACCCCGGATCGAATCCCACGTCGGGCTCCCGGTGCATGGAGCCTGCTTCTCCCTCTGCCTGTGTCTCTGCCTCTCTCTCTCTCTCTCTCTGTGTGACTATCATAAATAAATAAAAATTTAAAAAATACTTTAAAAAAAAAGAAACTGGAAGGTAGTGAGATTAGTGAAAGTTGATTTTTGTAAATACCTGTGTGGAAATAATGGGAACTGAAGAAAATAGAATGACATCTCCAAGACAAATGGCCAGTTAGAGATGTATTTGTTAAGCCAGGAGGAAGAGCCTGGTAAAGAAGAATTCAGGAAGCTAGGAGTGTGGTGACAAGGAAAGCCAAGACAGGGAGCAGCTGACTAAGAGAAAATTAAAGAGTGAAGGGTTTAGTACAACTGATTCAAGTTTTGTGGAAAAAGATGATAACTGACAAATTCTTTCATTTGTTTATTAAATCCTTTTTTAATGGAGGATACACTTTCCTAATTGTATCCATATTTCAAAATGTGATTTGGAATCCAATACAATTTTTATAGCCATTTTCATCCCTCACATGCAATTAAACAATTTAGCTCAATCCTTGGTATGAAACATTCCAATTTATTCTACTATCAAATATAAAACAAACAACAAAAACCATCCACTGCCCTCCTCCCCCAAAGGAAATTTCTAGTGGAATTTTTCATCGTAGACATCTACTCTGTATCCTATCAGTGAGAAGATTAAAGATAATGGGGTATTGTTTGGAAAAACATTATGTTCCCCAGTTAACTTTATGATATTTAAAATTTTAAAGATTGTATTTGGTCACTGTGTGTGTTGTGTGTAGTGGATAATTTCTGTTTATACTCTCCCCTTTCAAAGAATAAAGAAAGGTAATAACAATCATAAGACATTGGAGGAAAATACAATTCAGTTTGATTCAATCCCTATGACCTATAATATAGCACACAGGGTCATAGAATGGAAAAAATAAACCATTTCCCACTCCCACAATAATTTGAAAATAAATTCTCCTATAACTAGGTAAACTTGAAGAATATCTAGCCCTGTAGGTCTATAATCAGAAGAATGGGTTCTAGAATAGTTTAAAATTGAGATCATGTCTACAAATCCAAAGCATCAAATACTGTTGTCAGGAATATAGTGGTAAAAGCAAATATATATTATATATATATATATATATATATATATATATATATATATATATATATTCCCAGTTCTCTTTACTGATCATGGCAGCCAACTATAAATTCTCTGGTCCCTTTCCTGCCTGTTCATTTTCCCCAACATACTGCATTTTAATACCGTAAGAACTTGTTCCATTTAAGCTCTAATTCTAGGCATAGTCCTTTGTCATTCTCAAATCTCATGATGTGATGAATACTACACCATTGAAAAGATCCTCATTAAGGGATAATAGTTCTACTCTTGAATTTGTAGAGGAAATTATTATAAACATATTTGAATATGACTTGAATGAGGTTTGAGGCATGAAGTTTTAACTTTATACTTAATTCAAATAGCTTTTACACACATATAGCAAGTGTTTTTGAACTGCAAAAAAAGGCATTCCTGAAAGATAGTGCTAGGTTAGCTAATTTTTACTAAGATAAAAACATGAGACTGGAAACAACATTTAAGACATCATCAAAAATAAGTATTTGTTTTTTTCAGTCTAAAAGGTTACACGGCTTAAGTATGCTTTCCCATTTAAGCAGTAATTAATAACAGTTTGTTATTTATTAGACCATGTCAAATGGAAAATTAGGGGAAAAATAAACAGTATTCATGCAAATTATTTGAAATGGTAAAGTGATGCATTTCTTGCATTTTCCATCAAGATTTTATTATCAGTTTCCATTATCTGTAGTTGACTTGTTCAGACTCAGACTCTAAGCTCAATGGTCTAAATTTGTTGACCATCAGTCCTACTCTAGTGTTGCAAGACTTCTTGACACTACACTAGAATGTGGATACCAGATGTTAAAAATGAATTGAAGAATTAACTTAATTGATCCTTAATAATAGCCACAGTGTATTTAATAACTCTTGATAAATGGGCCTCAGTCCTTCCTTCATGTGTAATGAAGAGTTACTATGCCAGAACTGTAGGTGATATTAACCGGTAAGCTGTCCCAGGTCTTCACTTCATCTACACCAACTGTAAGCAATCTACATATTCAGATTAATTAATGAGCTCTGGAATCACATTATCTTCCCCCGTGCTCCAGCCTTGTTCTCTGTGCTGAGGCTGGAGTGAAACACTGGAAGCTTTTGAACATGCCATACATCCTCTGATCTTTCTCTATGGTACTCCCTCTGCCCCATAATGTCCTACTCCTTTTTTTTTTTTTTTTCACACTGCTCTTTGTTTTTGTTTGTTTGGTTGGTTGGTTGGGTTTGCCTTTTTTTTTTTTTCCTTTCTCACACTGCTCTTTGATTCCTCCCATTTCCTGTCTCCACTCTTCCTAATTTCCCATCTTTCATCTGTGCTCTCAGAGCCTATATTATGACAAAATCCTACCCTATGCCCCCAGATGTTCTCAGAATTTTCCCTCCATCCCTTAAAGAAATCCAGGATCTACCCTGATTTTTTTTTTCTTTCATGCTGCCCTTTGAAGTCAATGTTTCCTGATCTACTCAAGGGCCAGGAGAGGGAATGGCATTCTGAGCTCTTCAATGCCACTTGTGAAAGAACTGTTCTTCTGTCTCTATGTAAAACTGCATTCTAAATTAATACTACCTGACTTTTCCTGTCTTTCATCCTTCGTATTGTCACAAAGCTGTCCACCTTTAGTCATGCTGCTACAATTAAGACATAAGCTCAAGACATTAGCACCTAGGCCATAATAATCTTCTATAGCCCATGTTGTACCACCAAACTGGCTGGTTTCAATATTCCTATGGCCAAAGTGGCCAAGAGGTCAGCATCTAGGTCCTTGAGCATCATCAGGATTCTTGATCTTCACCTTTGCCTTCTTTCAACCTCCTAAACTCTTTGATGCTTATATCATAAAACTTAAACTCTTCTATGACTATTTCCTATCCATCTGTCTCATATTCTGATGTTCACTCTAATTGCTCATTGTCCTTTTCAGGCCTCCAGTTTCTATATCTTTCAATTATCCCTACTCTATCGATATATTATTATATACTTAAACTACCTCATTCCCTTCCTTCTTAGTGTGTGATGATTTATTAGTTGCATATAACACCTAATGTTCATCACATTATGTGTCCTCCTTAATGCTTATCACCAAATTACCCCTTCCCCCACCCATCTCCCCACCATCAACCCTTAGTTTGTTTCCTATGGTTGAGTCTCATGGTTTTTCCTCCTCTCTCCTGATGACTTCCCATTCAGTTTTCCCTCCCTTACCCTATGATCCTCTGTGCTGTTTCTTATATTCCACATGTGAGTGAAGCCATATAATTGTTTTTCTCTGACTTATTTCACTCAGAAAATACCCTCCAGTTCCATCCATGTCAATGTAAATGTTAAGTATTCGTTCTTTCTGATGGCTGAGTAATATTCCATTGTATGTATTATATACCACATCTTCTTTATCCATTCATATGTCAATGGACATCTCAGCTCTTTCCACAGTTTGGCTACTGTGGACATGCTATTATGAACATTGGGGTGCAGGTGCCCCTTCAGGTCACTACATTTGTATCTTTGGTGCAAATATTCAGTCGTGCAATTACTGAATCATAAGGTAGCTCTATTTTTAACTTCTAGGGGAACCTCCATACTGTTTTCAAGAGTGGCTCAACCAGCTTGCATTCCCACCAACAGTGTGGGAGGGTTCCTCTTTCTCTGCATTCTCACCAATGTTTGTTGTTTCCGGTCTTGTTAACTTTAGCCATTCTGTCTGGTGTAAGGTGGAATCTCACCGTGATTTTGATTTGCATTTCCCTGATGGCAAGTGATATGAAACATTTTTTCATGTGTCTATTGGCCATTTGTATGTCTTCTTTAGAGAAATGTCTGTTCATGCCTTCTGCCTATTTCTTGACTGGATTATTTGTTTTTTGGGTGTTGAGCTTGATAAATTCTTTATAGATTTTGGATGCTAGAGCTTTATCCAATCTATCATTTGCAAATATCTTTTCCCATTCCATAAGTTGCCTTTTAGTTTTGTTGATTATTTTCCTTTTCTGTGCAGAAGATTTCTATTTTGATGAAGCCCCAATAATTCATTTTTGCTGTTGTTTCCCTTGTCTTTATAGGCGTGTCTTCCACAAAGTTGCTGTGGCTGAGTTCAAAGAAGTTGTTGCCTATGTTCTCTAGGATTTTGATAGATTCCAGTCTCACATTTAGATCTTCCCCCTATTTTGAATTTATTTTTGGGTGTGGTATAAGAAAGTGGTCCAGTTTCATTCTTCTGCATGTGGCTGTCCAATTTTTCTAACACCACTTGTTTAAGAGACTGTCTTTTTTCCATTAGATATTCTTCCCTGCTTTGTCAAAGATTATTTTACCATAAAGTTGAGGGTCCATTTCTGGGTTCTCTATTCTGTTCCATTGATCAACGTGTCTGTTTTTGTGCCAGTACCATACTGTCTTGATGATTACAGCTTTGTAATATAGCTTGAAGTTGGCATTGTGATGCCCCTAGCTTTGGTTTTCTTTTTCAACATTCCTCTGGCTATTCAGGGTCTTTTCTGATTCCATACAATTTTTGAAAGATTTTTAAAAAGATTTTATTCATTTATTCATGAGAAACACACAGAGACAGAGAGAGAGAGAGGCAAAGACATAAGCAGAGGGAGAAGCAGGCTCCCTGCAGGGAGCCCGATGGAGGACTCAATCCTAGGACCCCAAGATCATGCCCTGAGCCAAAGGCAGACACTCAAACCCTGAATCACCAGATGTCTCTGATTCTATACAACGTTAGGATTATTCATTCCAACTCCGAGGAAAATGTCAATGGTATAATGATAGGGATTGCATTGAATGTGTAGAGTGCTCTGGGTAGCATAGACATTTTAACAATATTTAATCTTCTAATCCATGAACATGGAATGCTTTTCCATGTCTTTGTGTCTTCCTCAATTTAATTCATAAGTATTCTATAGGTTTTAGAGTATAGATAATTTACCTTTTTGATTAGGTTTATTCCTATGTATCTTATAGTTTTTGGTGCAATTGTAAATGGGATCTATTCCTTAATTTCTCTTTCTTCTATATCATTAGTGTATAGAAGTATAACTGAGTTCTATGCATTGATTTTATATCCTGACACATTGCTGAATTGCTGTATGGATTCTATCAATTTTGGAGTGGAGTCTTTGGGTTTTCCACACAAAGTATCATTTTATCTGAGAAGAGTGAGAATTTGACTAAATACAGCATCCTTTCTCAATTAAAACTCTCCAAAGTACAGGGACAGAGGGAACATACCTCAATATCATAAGAGCCATCTACAAAAGGCCCACAGTGAATATCATTCTCAATAAGGAAAAACTGAGAACTTTTCCCCACAGGTGAGGAACATGATAGGGATGCCCACTCCTACCACTTTTGTTCAATATAGTACTAGAAATTCTAGCCTCAACAATCAGACAACAAAAAGAAATAAAAGGCACTTTAAAAAAATACATTGATGATTTATAAATGTTCAAATTGGGTTAAAGTTTATGGAGATGGAATATTGTACAACAGTTAATCTGAGATTGATACTAATGGATTCAAATCCTGACCCCAACTGTTATGAGCCTGTTGGATTTGGGGCAAGTCACTTGCAGTAGTTCTCTGCCTTTAACATGGGAATTATAATAGTACCTGTATCATAGGATGATTGTTAGGAGTAGATCAAGTTAGTTAACACATGTAAAGTGTTTTTAAGGGCATCTGGTGTAAAGTGAATTGCTATATCAGTGTTAGCTATTATTATCCACATGTGGAAGCTATGCAAGCTGGTTGAAGATCAGGCTTAGAATTCAAAATAGTCTTGATAAACTATCATACTTTTCATCAGGAGACAATATAGTTTGCTTGCTGGAATTCATTATAATAAATATCTGTGATGAGCTGCATAACATTGCTTTGTGATGGAGATCTTGCTCTTTGGGGGACTGAATCATGTTGAAGCCTGTCTTCTAGTATTTGAAGTTGCCCTCCTTGATTTGGAAGCAGGAATAAAGGCTATTGCCAAAGTAATTCCATATAGACATGTATCCTCTTCCAAACAAGTGTAAAGTTTCTTTTAGAAAAGCATAAGGGTTATAATCCACATGACATAATTTTCAAGATACTATGTTAGCACCCCAGTAAGCCAGGAAATCAATCTTCCAGCCACCACAACCCTCTAGGAAACATCTGTTGGACCATTTGCCATGAGAAAGAATGAAAGTAGGCCTAGGCCCCTGGCTTAGCAGGGGAGTTCCATCTGGAAGGGTTGATGGAGGCAGCCTGTGAGCTTGGGAATGGTAGCTCTCTCCAGGCTTTTGACACCATAGAAGGGACACAGAAGGCGGTTTGGACAATGGTAGGGTCTTATATTGACCAGTCCTCCAAATTATCCAACTACTGGAAATAGTTATTGTTTAAAACCTATTAAGCTAATGCCCTACCCCACGTTTTTTGAACTCTGGAAGACCTAGGGTTGTCCATTGAACATGCAGTGTTTTACAAAATTTGATCTCAATTATTTATAGTCTAATAATTGATCTTCTAAGTTAAAATTGGACATACTCAGCAGTCAGGTACATGAAGCAATGCTAGATTTTGAAGTGTGTGATAAATAAAGAAAACTAAAGATGGATTCAACTTGACCTTGGAAGTGAGTAACTCACAAAAAGGGGAGGGGTCCTGGGAACCAAAAGAGACAGCTTGACAGCAGACAGAAAACGATTTAGCACTCAGACAGAGAAGAAAATTGAGATCCATAACTATGGCCAAAAGATACAACCCAGAAGAAATGCTTCGAAATGAGAGCTACAGGACAGGCTGGATTACATAGACTTTTCCCATCACAAGATGTAAGCTAATCTACTTTGCTAAAAACAAACACATTTTACCCCTGAGAGTGTATTAAGTGCTCAGAAAAGGGTCTGGGACTTAATTTGTAAGACACATTTCATCAGATATTTAGAATTTTCGCTGTAGAATTCCTGGTCTCTAGTGTTTTTTATTTTCTGATTCCTGAGAGATAATCAGAACCATATTCACTCAGTGAGCAAGTTGCAGCCTAATATTTTCCTAATCCTTATATTACTCAATAAGTAAACTCTCATATATCAAGATTTTTTTTCTAAATAAAGGCTTCAAGGAATTTAACAACAAACCACCCCACAATACTATTTTTATAAATTTTTTAAAATGGTTTAAACAAGCTAGGAAATCCTTTATCCATTGCCCTTGTGAAATGGAAGTGATAACAATTGCACCTGTTTTTCTGAAATGGGACTTATTATGTTTTCAACTTTAAAACTCTGAAGAACATATTAATTGTTCAGTAAGACTTTATTGAGTGCTGACTGTGTAGCCAACCATTGTGTTGATATAACATAGTATATCTATACCTTGTTTAGTCTTATAGATCATTTGCACATTTAAAACAGACACAAAGAAAAAGAATTGTACATTCACAATATTGTTTTAAATAACTTTACAGAAAATACATTTTTCTCTGCTCCACAATCAGAAGACACAGTGATTAGAATTATAGTTAACTGTGAATCAGCTATTTGATTGCTTGGCTAATAGTGACTCAAGTATTAAAATATTTTGAGGAAGTAAATCAGAATATCTGATAGGCCTGTGGTTAAAAGATGATAAACATTGGAGATAGATTAGTGGATAAATGAAGTAATGTTAATTTGAGTCATATTTAAAATGAAATAATATACATGTCATTTAAAACTACAAGACAAAAAAAAAATAAAAAATAAAACTACAAGACATACAACCTACTACACGGAGCTTTATCTCAAAGGACTGTTGTTGAAACCTTAGAAGAGAGCTCAAATAGAATGGGGAATTTGGGAAGTTGCTTGTTTCTCTAATTTTTAAGTCATTCCTCTTCATCAATACTGTTATTTTTAGAAATCCTTTCTTTTTGGTGCCTTTTTCTTGGTTCATCTCTTTCCTCTCCATTCTTCCTTCTACTGTCAAGGTCAAGCAAGCCCTCACACTTGAGAAGTGCAGGAGCTTTCAAACTCCTCAGTCACCCTCTAAGCCATACTCACAGGCTTACCTAAAGCCTGATATAACCACATCATTTTCTTGCTTATAATCTCTTGGTAGTTTTCTAGAACCCAGTGATTGAATCTATGCTGGCCCAAAAACACAGGCATCTCTCCCAAATTGGAGCTAAGACTGAAATATAAGACAAGGATAATGAACAAAGAAGTTAGGGCTAGGAAGATGGGTACGTTGAAGACCTGAATACGAAACTAAGATATCTGACTCAATTTGATAGGTGACAGGCACCTATCAGAGAAATTTTATGTCAGTGGTGTGCTTTAGGCAAATCCATTTCACTGTGGTATTTAGCATGAATTGAAAGAGAAAGCACTTGGAGGCTTATTGGGCAAAAATCCAATGACTTAGCTATTGGAATGATTTTATGTAAATAAATAGTGAAGTCCCAAATCAGGGTGATGGCAGTGAAGATGAAAAAGGGGGAAGAGGTGTCAGTGGAGTTGTTGTAGATGGACAGCAGAGAATTGGGGAAGAAAGAGAAATATAGAATCAAGCATATGTGGTCATTGCTTATAGTAATTTTTCATTGCTTAGTTTTATCGGTAAAGACTTAGAAGTATCTGTTTAGTTTTAGGATAAAAGGGATTATTATATTGATTTTCAAATGGGTCACGTAGAATAAAGAGAAGTGTTCAGCAACACACTGGCCAGTCAGAGAGCTCTGGCTGCTAACTTCTGTGACCTCTTTGCAGCCCTGTCCTATGACCCATTTGACATCTTCTAAAGAAGTGCCAGCAATATCATTCCTTATGAGAAAGTTCTTACTGTCTAATGTCTGCCTACTATGATGTTAAAATAGTAGTGTTAGCCGAGAAAAGGCAAAGAATTCTCATGCACTTGCCATTGTGGGCTGCGGGGTTTCCACATTACAACAATTACCCATGATCAGGACAGATGGACCTTAGCAATCTCAAATCCCCTTGCTTTGAGGTGGACACTGCAGGTAGTCTTATCAGCTGCACATTCCTGTGCTGTATTTGCATAAATTCCCAGAGGACAATTTCCCAGGCCACTGCCCTATCCCATGTTTCTACTAGTGCAATAAATATCATAAATAAAGTCCACAGCACATTTAGTTAGTTTGCTGGGTTTTTAAGGGCTTTCAGCTGGGAGAGGACCTGTGACCCTTGTACAGCTGTTCATGTGTTATTTCTAGCTGGATGTGAAGCACTGAGTTCCAGAAATCTCAGAAGACTGCCTCTCCCCTTCACCTACCCCCCCCACCCCCAACCCTTCACCCCCACTCTCCCAGCTTTGACTACACTCACATCCACCTACTGCTTCACATCACAGAAAGTGAGCCACTTTCTTTTACAGGCAGAGAGGATCTGCTGGTTGGGATGAGCAACCCAAACTTTCCAACTGTTTCCACTCACAGCCCAAATGTACTTTGCTGGGTTCACAATTTAGCAGCCAGTCCCTAAGGCACTTAATGGAAATGAGTAAGTTGGGAGAAAAGAAAGACTGGCCGATTCTGGCTTTCTAGCTCCCTCTCTCATTTTAGATTCAAAGAAACACCATGCATGTGGTGGCTGGATAAGGTCAGGCGCCAAGCCCAATGGCACTTGCGGTAGAGGAGGCCATTCTCTGGAACTCTTAAAGGCCAAAATGCTGTTTTTAGAAGGAAAAATACTTCCAGGATGATACCGTGGCCTTTAACTTAATTAGTCAATTAAAGAAAGAAAGTCTCTCAAAAGAGTCATGCAAATAAAAGGAAGCTGCCCAAGGCTGCTTCCAGGGAAAGAAAAGAACCTTTTGCAATGTGGAGGCCAGAGGTGTGGGTGTCATGTTTTCCAAGGAGGATAGTGAAGCTTACAAAAATTCCTAAGAGTTTTTTGATGGGCTTCTGCTTTGGGATCTGCAGGCAGGTTCCCCAATCATGGACCCTGAGAAAGCAGAACTTGCTGAAGGAGCTTGATCCACAGAAGAGGTTAATGAGGTGCCTAGATTCGCTCTGCAGATTCTTGGTGAGGGGAGCTGTGAATTCTAAGGGGAAGGAACTCTCATTGACTGATTTCACATAGAATGTGAAATCTTAGAGACATATATGTTCTCTAGAAAGACATTAACTAGCCTTCCCCTTGGCATTCATTTTCCCCTAACTACCAAGACATTTGTTTGTGAAATAGCAATAATACCTCTAGTATCTTCAGAAACATTGGTATCCTATAATTAATATATTTAAGCATATCTGCCCCATGCTAGTAAATGCACATGCACACTTGTTAATAAATGAATTCATATTGTCCTTAAATACATGGTTGTGACATTAATTGAGACATTATACTTATAATGTAGATACAGGTTTTTAAAAGATTTTTTAAATACTGAGAACCTGATGAATTTATTAGAAGTTATCTGGTCCAGGCTAAATCATGGGAATAAAGGACACAGCATAAGGAATATAGTCAATGATATTGTAATGATATTGCATGGTAATAGAAGGTAGCTGCACTTGCAGTGAACATGGCATAATACATAAAATTATCCAGTAACTATGCTGTACACCTGAAACTAATGTAACATTGTATGTCAGCTATACTCAAATTTAAAAAAAAGAAAGAAAGAAAAAAAGAAAAAGAAAGAAAGAAAGAAAGAAAGAAAGAAAGAAAGAAGAAAGAAAGAAAGAAGAAAGAAAGAAAGAAAGAAGAAAGAAGAAAGAAAGAAAGAAAGAAAGAAAGAAAGAAAGAAAGAAAGAAAGAAAGAGAAAGAAAGAAAGAAAGAAAAAAAGAAAGAGGGGATCCCTGGGTGGCTCAGCGGTTTAGCGCCTGTCTTTGGTCCAGGGTGTGATCCTGGAGTCCCAGGATGGAGCCTGCTTCTCCCTCTGTCTGTGTCCCTGCCTCTCTCTCTGTCTCTGTCTCTCATGAATAAATAAATAAAATCTTAAAAAAAAAAAAAAAGAAAGAAAGAGAAAGAAAGGAGTTACTGGGTTCCAAAACTAAGTGGAAGCAGAGACCCAAGAAATCAAGCTGAGTCCTGAAAGAGCCTTAACCTGAGGGCAATTACTGATACAAGTGAATCCAATGTTTTGTTGTGAGGGTCCCTGGAGGTAGTGAAAATATGGATCAAGAGCCAGAGGCTATCAGTCTGACAAGAAAGCTGACTCTTTAAAGGGAGGATTCTCCCAAAGCTAAGGTCAGGTAAAAGATGAACTAAATCTAACCAGACCCTGATTCCACCTGTAGGGGATATTCCAGGAGGGTGCCTTGGTACCAGCAGTGAGGAGAAGGGTGAGGAGAAGCTGGGAAAAGCTGCACTGAAGTCTACTCAATGTTCATGCTCACATCATCTTGACCCAAGGTATTTTGGAAAAGATGAAAATAGTGATGGCTAGAAGAGCACGCAAGCCAGGGGAATGCATGAATGTGCATTGTTTTAAGGTCCTTGTATTTTCCCTTGTATTATTATCTGGTTGAAGATGAAAAGAAAATTTTCTATTTTGTCAGATTTGCATATTTTAATTTTTAAGATAGCAAATAATAGGAAAGAGAAACACTTTTGTATGTGTAGGGAGAAAAACACATAAGTACAAAAAGCAATTAGGAAAAGTGGTCGAAAAAGGTGAGAAAGACATAAAATTGGAGAGAAATACAGAAACCAGAAAGTATGACAATGTATTTAAACATAATTATTTCATTCAATGCAATGTGGTAATTACATTCACTGTAAAGAAACTAAGTACTTCAAGACAGATATTTTTAGAGTGTGTTTTTAAAAATTCAATTATATACTTATAGGAGACACATCAAAAATATACTTAAATTATAAGGATGCAGACAAAGATGGAGAAAAATATACCTTACAAAACCAATTTTATAGATGTAATAGAATATCATATATAATACATTAGTTTGCTGCTATAATAATATACATTGATATCAACTGTATTAATATCAGACAAATAGAACTTATAGTGAAAGGTATTTCTAGAGATGAACATCACTTTATAATGATAAATGGTTCCATGTGCTAGAAGAGAACACTGTTTATATCACACATTATAACCTACCCTGAAAATACAGATGTAAAATCTCTTGTCCACAATGATGAAATCAACAAAGCCTTGAAAACTGAAAGCCTTGCATGTTTGCTGCCAAGACTTGAGCTGACTTGACAAGATATCATTTATAGTCTTTATTTATCCACTGTGGTGGCTTTGTTTTAGAATATTAATGTGCTTTAATACAGGGTACTGTTCTTCTTCTGCTTTAAGTGGTACATAATGTATAGTATATACTTTGTTTTCGAAACTGAGTTTTCCTCCAAGACCGAGAGACAGAGTTAGAGAGGGGGAAGGGGGAGAGAAAGACTGCAAGAAGAAACAAAGAAAAAATTCACAATCATAGTCATAGTGCAGATTTTTAACTCATCTTCCTGAGTAATTGATAGAATCTACAGATAGAATTATGATTAACAATCTTAGCCAAATAGGCATAGAAATGGTACCATGTCCAACTATTTGCCAAAAAAAATTATTTTAAATGCACATGGACCATTTTTTAAAAAGCTGGCTATATACTGCACATAAATAAAATCTCAACAAATTTCAGGAGATTGAAAACATACCAAACATGCTTTAAAACGCAAATATAGGCTATAAAATTATAAAGAAAGAGAAAAAGAAAAAGAAACTATCAGAATTTGAGCTGGTGGCTCAGATGCTAGAAAGGTATTTGTGTTTGGAAAGAAATACCCAAATATTGGTAAAAACAAAACACAAACAAACAAATAAACAAAAACGAGAAAGCATGGCCTGTATCCCAGGATTTTTATGCTCTAAAAGATAAGACATAAAAGAAACACTGATTATATCTGTGTTAGGTGTTTGGTTGAATTGATAACATAACATGTAGTAGTATATGTTAATAGGAGATTGTGGCATACAAATCACTTAGAAGCAACTTTTGATTATAAGATACCACTGTGTATAGTTGGTGACTACCCAGTAGTGAATCGAAAAACATTTATTAACACTTAGTATGTTTATAGTTCTGCACGAGATTCTTTGAGATAACATAAGATAGAAGTCATTTCCTTAAGAAACTTACACTTAAGACAGATTTCCTTAAGAAACTTAAGAGGGGATAGACATCAAAAGATAACCAAACAATGAATGCAGTCATAAATGCTGTTTAATAAATGATGCAGCCCCTACTCTTTCCTGGAAGAGTGAGGCACAATTGATCACTTGGGCAAAACTAATAGAGACAGAGTGGTTTAAGGAGAGCTAGAACTTTCACTGGATACTGGGAACAGGAGAATTTGCACAGATAGAAATGAAATAGCAAAGGACAGGCCACATTGGCAAAAATAACTTGTGAGCAAATGGCGGGAAACAGAAACTTGAAAGGTCTCCTTGGTGTAGGAATTCATGCTAGGAGTAATAAAGAAAGAAAATAAATTGTTGACTTGACTTTTAGGTCAGTTACATAAATATATAATTTTTAAGGACTGGAGAATAATGTAGATTGATATAGATGTGGCATTATCTCCTAGGAATGATTAATATCCTTTTCAGGTGCATAGTTCTATAAATACGAACAAAAAAGCAAATAAATAAAGCATCTAATAATTCAATTTTTCTAATTTCTGCTTCACATGAAGGAAATATTAGTAACCCAGCATTTTGCAACCTTCTAGGTATTTCTAGAACCAGGCAACAAATTATAGAGAGTTGTGTAACTCTTCTGAAAGTTACCCTTTGCATCATTATATTAGTATTTATGGGATTAGTATTAATTAGCAAAAGTAAACAGAAGGAAAACTAAAATCACAGCTTTGAAGACTACTCCTAACCAAAACACAAAGAGAGAGAGAGAAATAACTGAATTCCCCTTTGTTTATTTCTTATGAATCCTGTGAGGTTGCCAACACTTAATAGCCATGTGGTGTTTAGAACTCATTCAGCTTCCCCGAAACACAATTTTCCCACAGACTTTTTCACGTCTCTGTGTATAGATTGCCCCATTTCAAATTCTGCCTCTATCCCTTGTTAGCCATGTGACCAAGAGTGTGTTTGCTCTCCTGCAAAATGGAAATCGTAATACCACCTTCTTCATAGTATTTTTAAACAAGTAAATAGTGCTCAGTATATATTAAGTGCCATTTACATTTTAGCCTTTGCCCTTATGAAGATTAAGGGCGGGGAGGGGGGGGTGGATTATGGATAACACCTAACAGAATTGTTGTAAGTAGGATATAATATATACACCCAGCAAAGCAAGTTTGTTTATCTTTTAGTTAACTGTCAGGACAACCAAGAGATTTTTGTAGTTATGAAAAATCCCCAAACTGAGAGTGGCTTAAATAACAATGTTTATTTCTGGCTCATGACCTAGGACCAAGCTGAGTTAGTGGTGATCCGGAGGAACTCTGCCCCACCTGGTGGCCCCTTAGTATGAGGATGCTGACATCGCGGCATGAGGTTTCGGTTGAAGGTTGAACATAGTACAAAGAGCCCAACAGATGCTCAACAGCTCAAAAATATTGCTCTGCCCACATTTCCTTAGCCAAAGTAAGTTACGTGATGGAGGGCCCCCAGCATCAGGGGTATTGGGAAACACCATTTGCCAGAAGTGGTCGAGCGGGGTGAGGTGAGGAGAGTGGAAATATTTGTGATAACTAGGAATATCTTCCATAATTATCACAGAGGCTATTGGCCAGATTCACTAAAATCTCACAGCTGATTTTCTTACTTAATCATAATAAAATACAACTCATGAGTTCTTGAGGTAGCTTTTCCAAATTGCAATCAACTGGTAAACATTGGGAGATATGCTGGTACTTTTGTAACTTTGAGATAAGCGGTTGTACCAAGTGAGTCAAGGGTGCCATATCCATATGACTACCTGAATTCCTTACTCACTCTCTGTTATAGTCAAATGTGGAAATCACACATTCAAGGTAAGAATCCCACTTATGGAGACATGAGTTAATAGAAAGTTTGGAATCAGATTTCACTAATTCAAAATTCACATCTGCCAGTTAATAATGGTGGCTCTAGGTATCTATTTTCCTCTCCCTGAATGAATTTCTACATTGGAGGTAGCAGATACCTGACACATAGAATGTTAGGATGATAAAGTGATTTGGTCTTTGTAAAGTGCTTAGTAAACTGTCCCAGTGGCGGCACAATATATGTTACCTGTTACTACTACCATGATGAAGCAAGTGAAAATAGAAAATTCATCCTTTTTAGAGATTTCTTTCTCATGTAAGAAATAGAAAATGGTATGATCAAATGATGCTCTGGGATTTGAAGATACTGGGTCTGCAAAGATAAATCATTTCATAAATAATATAGTATAGTCAGTCACCTGCTAGAAAGACCCAGTGGGATTAGGAACAGAGGAAGGGAGCATTACTAACAAATGTGTATGCATGTATGGATATGTGTGTATATATTCCCATATAAAATTAATTGACACGCAAAAAAATAAATAAAATGAATTGACACAAAGAATATATTACTTATAAAATGAAAATAACTTTAGTGTTATAAAAGTTAACGGCATGCTGTAGATAATGGATGATCAAAAGTGGAAAGAATTTTTCAGAATAGGCATCATGGTATACTTTTTACTTGACAATTGATAGAAAATTGTATAATCTCGCTTATGTTATTTGCTTAGCAATTACTTCTTAAAAATCTTTTGGGGGAACAACATGTGAGACTTAGTAAAGTTGCAATAAGGAAATAGGAGAAGTTGAAAAAACATAAGTAGGTAATCTACTCAGGATCAAATATAATTTTGGAGCCCACTTTGTATAGATGAAAATCCATGAAAACTCATTTCATGCTTCTGTAAAATTGCTTTCAATTATTTTCAGGGATTAGTAAACATTGGGGAAGTTGAATAGAACAGCCTGGTGCAACAAAGATTTAACAGGATGGCTAAAATTGGCCTTTAAAATGAATACTGCATTTTTAAATTAAGAAATTGGACAAAGTCCTACTGAGGCTTATCTGGGTTTGGCTTTGAGCCTGCAAAAGTACTTATTATGGTCAACGTCTGCTACTGAAACATTTATTACAGCTGGATGGAGACAGACTTGGTCAAGGAGAAAGGTGCTTCTAATTGCATTCACATATGATGTCTCTGCTTTTCACTATATTTCAATTCAAAATAATCTTTCACAGTAAGCTGGATTTCTCATCCCCTTGCCCATTTGAAATTTTTTAAGCAAAATTTTTAGGGAGGAGGTGTAGAGCTTGATTAAACTTAGGAAAGGGACATTTTAAGGTACCAACTCTCAGCTCAAGAAATATATCAGACATTACTCATACCACAATTACTCCTAATGTTCCACCCCTCTTGCTACCCCCAAAATAACCACTATCATGATTTATAACATGATACATTAATTTTACCTGTTTTATAGCTTTGTAGAAATTTAATTATATATATATATATATAATTATATATTTTTGACATTATATTTTGCAATCCAAACATGGCTTTATGTGTAATGATGGTTTGTTCATGCTTATTCCTGTATATTTCATCTCATGAATATACCACAGTTTATTTGTTCAATCTAATATTCATGGGCATTGGGACTCCAGGTCGGATTTGTTGTGCATAGTGCCAGGATGAATTCCTAAGTACCTTTTAATGAACATCTGCATGTCTCTCCATTCTTGATCACACAGAACATATTGTAGAACTGAAATTTGTGGGTCATGAGGTATACCTATGTTCAGACCGAGCAGATGCCATCAGTTTTCCAAAGAGATCTTAACAATGTACACTCTTGCCAAGCAGAGTATGAAGTATGATGAGTTACTGTTACTTAAATCCTTGCCAACACTTGGTATTCTCTTGTTTTTTCTTTCATTTTAACCATGTAAATCCTTCAGCTTTCTTTTTCTTTCTCAAAACTGCCTTGACTATCCTTTGCTTTTGCATGTACAGCTAACTTAACATTAGTTTGCAAATTTTCACAAAAATCTGCTGAGATACAGATGGGAATTGTATTAAATCTATATACCAATTCGAAAAGAATTAACATCCTCACAATAATGAACCTTCACATTCATAAATGTGGTATATCTTTCCACATATTTTTAGGTCTTTTAAAAGCACTCTTAGTAATGTTTTCTTATTTTCAGTACAATTCCTGTACATCTTTTATTAGATTATTTCTAATAATTCTTTTTATACTAACCAATATTTTAAAATTTCATTTTCTGTTTGTTCCTAATACATATAAATACCATTGATTTTTTTTTTGCCTTTCGTCCTGTGACTTTGCTGACTCCCTTACCAATTTTAATATTTTATCTAGAGATTTTTGAGGGAGTCTAAATATATACAACCATCTTAACTCTGAATAATGTGTTTTTATACTTCCTTTTAAACCTTTTTTAAATAATTTTCCCTATTACATCATATGTCCTGTAACATGATAAATAGAAGTGGTAGCAAGTGAAATCCTTGTCTTGTTCTTATTTTCAGGAAGAAAGCTTTCTTCACTATTTGGAATTCTTCACCATTTGAAATTCACCATTTAATGTAGTGCTTTTATTGTTGTTTTGTTGTTGTTGTATTAGGTATTCTTTATTAAATCTAAGAAATTTCCTTCTAATCTTAGTTTGTTAAAAGCTTTTGTGGAGTGCATCTATTAAATTCCATCAAATGTGTTATTCAGTCAATACTGGGATTATCTGGTGATTTTCACTTTGTTCTCTGATAAGATGGTGAATTACAATGATTAACCCAGTGTATAAACAGTTTTGCTCTTCTGGTATAAACTCTACTATGGTTGCAATGGATTTTCCTTTTCTTAATATTGCTGAATTTGTTTTGCTGACATTTTAAGGTTTTCACTTCCATTTTCAAGAGTGTGTTGGCCTATAATTCTCTTTTCTTATGTTTCTGTTTTGGAGTTTTGTATCAAGATCAAGCTAGCCTTTAAAATACATTTATAAGTATTATTTTCAATTTTCTCAAAGAATTTGAGTAAGACTGACATTGGTCCTTAAAAAAAAAATGAGAGGAGTCACTAGTAAAACTTTCTGTTCCAGGAGTTGTTTTTCCTTTTTCCATTTCATCATTGATTCAGTTTTTCTAGGAATATTCAGATTTTTAAAATTTCTTCTTGAACCTTTTTGATTGGTTGTACTTTTAAAGGAATTTGTCCATTTTCTCTAAAATGTTTTTATAGTCTTTTAAATATTTATAGAATCTATAGGGATGTCTTCTTTCTTACTCCTGGAAATTATTTCTTTGTCTTTTCCCTCTTTTATTAACCGATAACTTTCACTATTTTATCATTCATTTATAAAGCCATTATTTGGCAGTGCTGATTTTCTCCATTATACATTTGTTTTTCACTTGATTGATTTCTTCTCTGAGTTATATTATTTCTTTCCTTTTACTTTGGAAATGATTTAACATTCTCTAAGTTCTTCAAATGGGAACTTTAAATTATTGATTTTCCTCTTTTATACTATATTCCTGCACAACTCTATATTTCCCTGTTGGTAGGTACTGCTTTATCTGTATCCCACATATTTTGATATTATGTCATCAGTGGAAAGTAAGATTTAACTTCCAATTTGAATTCTATCGTGACATAAAAGCCTTTGGAAAGTTTCTTCCTTACTCTCTAAGTAGTGGAGTTATTATATTTTTTATTTTATTATTAATTCCTGCCTTAGTTACAATGTGAGGAGAGAGCATACTTTGAATTATTTTAATCTTGTGAAACATTAATATTTGCTTTGTGATTCAGCATATGATCAATTTTGGTAATACATGTGCTGTTGAAAGAAGCTTTATTCCATTGCTGTTAGTTGTATTTTCTACGAATAACATCAGACTAAGCTTATTAATGTTGTCTAGTCTTTTTAGTCTGTCACTAATTGACAGAAGTGTGTGAAACTCTCCCAGTGTGGTTTTTTGCCTATTTCCTTACATTTCAATCTATCCATACTTCATATTTATTTTGTATTTCATTTAATTTATATCACTTATTATTTTGTGTATGATTTATATTTTATATACTTAAAATATTAATTTATACATGGATATATATAATTACATTTTACTGTTAATCATAATAAAATGTCTGTATTTATGCTCTCTTAATACTTTTTTTTCTTTAAATCTGCTTCGCCTGATATTGTATCAGCACGAGTCTTCCTTTAGTTGATGGTTATGCAGTACATCCTTTCTCCTTTACTTTCAAACTGCTGTGTGCTTCTATTATGGTGATTATTCAATAAGCAAATATACAAGTTAGCTTTTGTTTTTTCTTATCCGTTCTAAAAATCTTGGACTTTAAATTGTCAGACTTAGCCCATTCACCTGTATCTAATTACTGGTATATTTGGGTTCACGTCATTTTACTTTTCATTTTCCTGTTTGACCTCTCTTTTTATCAGCTGGTAGAATTTAATACCTTTACCTTCCTCAGACCTTTTCACATTATTATTTTGTATTTTAACTTCTATTTTTTTAAACAACATAAAACATTATTATTTTATCATTTTTAAGGGTAGATGTTTATACTTATCCACAATATAATCAATATACTTGATTACTCATTATTTTTTCTATCTCCATGTTTCCATTCAGGGACATTTGTCTTCCTCCTAAAAAATCATTTTAGTATTTGATACAGGTCTATACTCTCCATTTTTGTTTCTCTGAAAAATGTCTTTATTTTGCCTCTATTTTGAAAGATTTTTTTGTTGGATGTAGAATCCAACTTTAGAAGTCATTTTATTTCAACACTTAAGGATACTGGCAGTTTTTAAATACTGAAAGGAAAGTCTTATTGTAGTTTATTGTTTGCTTCTTTGAAGAAATTGTGTCTTTATTTTGGCTGTTTTAAAAGTTTTTCTACTCTGTCTTCTTTGGTTTTCAGTACTTTACTGAGACCTGCCTTAGTGTATCTTCCTTTTATTTATTCTGTTTACATTCCCTCCACTTCTTGAATCTATAAGTTGATGTCATTAATGACTTTGGGAACATTCTTAATATTTATCTCTACAGATGCTGCTGCTGCTGCTGCTGCTGTTGTTATTTGTCTTATCACCTTCTGAATCACTAGGTCTATTTCTTTTGTTTAAGTTTTCTCTTATATTCGGTCACATGGCTCCCTTTCTCAGATTTTCTAGAAAATATTTTATTGAATACAAAATAATGTGTTAAAACTTTTAGTCTCCTGATGATTTTTTTTTTCTTCAGAGAATATTCACTCTTTTCTCTGCAACATAGTTTGAGTAGGGGATGATTATTTTTACCTAACTCAATTAGAGATTAAGCTGACTCCCAACTGGCTTGCAGTCTTGTAAGGTTTCTCCTACTTCTGACTTGATCTTGTTCTTGGGCTTCGAAGGGTGACAATTTTCCAAAGAGTGAAAGGGTACACTTTTGAAATGGGAAAAAAAGAGTAACCTTACAATGGAAAGAAACTTGACAAAAGTGATCAAGGTCATCTATAGTAATAAGTCATACTGATAGTATACACTCTTGATATGATAATATGGGAGGCACTTCACCTCTGTGGCCTTCCTCTCCAAAACACATGACCTGGGTCTAATTATAAGAAAAATATCAGATGTTTTGCATTAGAGGGACATCCTACAAAATACTTGACCAATACTCCCTTAAACTGTCAATGAAATCAAGACCAAGAAATGTCTGAGAAACTGTCAGAATCTAGAATCAAGATAACTAAATATTAATATAGAAACCTGGGTGAGATTTTAGAAAAGAAAAAAAATAGGAAAAACTAAGGAAATCTGAATAAAGTATGACTTTCGTTAGTGAATATGGGTGAGTATTGTTTCATTACTTGTGCCAAACATATTATAGTATGTCTGATATTAGCAATAGGTTAACAATACGGGAAACTGTGTGTGAGGTGCATAGGAACCCTCTGTATTAGCTTTGCAATTCTTTTTGTGAACTGAAAGCTAAAATAAAAAGTTTATTTAAAAAATAGTTTATGGGAATCTGTGTGGCTCAGCAGTTGAGCGTCTGCCTTTGGCTCAGGACATGATCCCCAAGTCCCGAGATTGAGTCCCACGTTGGGCTTCCTGCATGTGGCCTGCTTCTCCCTCTGCCTGTGTCTCTGCCTCTGTGTGTGTGTGTCTATCATGAATAAATAAATAAAATCTTTAAAAAATAGTTTAGCTTCTTATATCTTTTGAAGGAGGAAGTTCAAAGATAAAATGATGACATATCATGCTTCTTTTCCCTGTTACTAATACACAGAGCCTGGCATAAATTATCACAGAGCTAGTTGCCAGGCTTAAGTGAATTTTTCATTACCTGTTGACTTAATATTTTGCTACTCATAGGCAAATATGAATAGTTGATGTGCACTGAAAATTTACCACACCAAAGGCAAACGTAATCAATTATATTTGCACTTAAAAATTTAATGCATAGGAACACCTAGGTGGCTCAGCAGTTAAGCATCTGCCTTCAGCTCAGGTCGTGATCCTGGAGTCCCGGGATCAAGTTCACATTGAGCTCCCTGCGTGGAGCCTGCTTCTCCCTCTGCCTGTGTCTCTGCCTCTCTCTCTCTCTATCTCTCACGAATAAATAGAATCTTTAAAAAAATAATGAATAATTTTACCAAATATGCTTCATACACTTAGTATGTGGGCAATTTAATAACAGTGATAATACATAGGTTGAGAGAAAATTTTTGAAACTAAGTACACAGATATTTTTAATTAAGTCCTAACTACATGTTAGTAGTTTGGTAATTTCTCCTTTCACATAGAATCCCTTCATAGTGGGACACCTGGGTGGCTCAGTGCTTGAGTGTCTGCCTTTGGCTCAGGCCGTGATCCCAAGGTCCTGGGATCAAGTCCCACATCAGGCTCCCTGTGGGGAGCCTATCTGTGTCTCTGCCTCTCTCTGTGTGTGGCTCTCATTAATAAATAAATAAAATCTTAAAAAAAGAATCCTTTCATAGTATAACTTTTGATAAATGGAATGCATCAGTATATTTTTATAAAATCCTTTGCTTTGCTTTGTCTTTACAAATGTATATTATGCTTCAATAATAAAATCTAGTATTTGCCTGGTTTTACATTTGTTTACTAGGACAATGTTGCTTTTAAATAATCATTCATCTGGCAATTTTGTAACTCTGGAAACTTTAACACTCATGTTCTTAGTCTAAACACTTACATTAATCATCCTAAGTTACTTCCTTGTCCAGTTAATTTTTATTCATTTTTACAATTTTAAAATATCTCATTTCATAAAAGACCATAAAACTATTTAAAGTTAATGTTTACATTAAAAAACAAGGACAATATTAATAATTTTCACCTCATGGGCACACTGCATGAAGGAGACCGAGCTAACCTAGGGCTTCCTTTCCTGTGTGGGCAGTTATTTTTCTCTAGACTGTCCTGTCATTCTGCCTCCTTACAGTTTAACCTTAAGATGTCATCAAATTAAATTTCTGTGCAGTGTGAATAACTCAATTTATCAAAATCTAGTCATTGGGAAAACCAACTCAGCACCTGGAATGTAGTCATTAATTTAAACCTCTCCAGATAATATCTTTATTGCCAGGTCACATCCCTTCATCTTTTGTGGGCCACTTACAGAATGATTTACTAAAGGACCTTGAGGCAGTGTTTTTTTTTTTTTTTTTTGTCCTCCAGAAAAAGAATCCTAAAAAAGATTCCCCTGAGAGCACCAGACACCAAGATGTTGACATGTTATGCCTCCAAGCAGTGTAATTTAATACGAAGGGGAAACGCCCAGTGTTGGGTTCTGACCATCAATATTTCTGAAAAAAAAAAAAAAATACAGCCTCTACAACGAAACAGCTTACTCACTTAATTTAGGTTATCAAAGTAAGTAAAAGAATGGGGTAAGCAATTATGCAGCCTCTACCATCTTACACCGGAAATAGAAATAACCCAGATTCAAAATAACTCGCAGGCTCATCAGTCAATCAAGTGAGGACAGTACTGAGGGAAAGATCTAAATATCTCAGTCACAACAAAGACAAGTATTTCCAGGGAGAGCATTGTGGATAAAAACTGCAGCTGCAAACCTAGGCTTGAGCAGGCTTCAGATGGGGTATTGGGAGGACAGAAGACGGAGGCAAAACACAACCTGCAGCCCAGCTCTCCAGTGAGACAGGAAGGCAATGTGGGCCATTTTTAGGTACCACAGTCAGGCAGGGAATCTCGGGGCATCAAGGTGCTATGACTGCACCTTTGAATAAATGCATACTTGTGTTAGTATCCTGCATGTACACAATTGGTTTTTCTCCTTGAAATAGAAAATAAAGCAATGGTAAGTGATGGGGCCAGCAGGGGAGGACAGGAATCCATCCCAGGGTCTCAGAGCACAAGCCATGAGGCTGCCTAGTGGAACTGTGAGCATCCGTGAAGGGTGCATTACCTAAGGTAATTTTTAAAATTGGGAAACAACAGATTCCACTTCACTTTAAAGTAAAATCATATTACAAAACAATTCTGGTACATAAAAAATGTAATATGAATATTGATATTTGCCATTTGAATCAAAGAGTTTGATAGCAAAACATGACATGACTGCATATGCCATCAGTCACTCTGACACAGGAGCAGTTCTGGAGGAAGACGCAGAGGGGCAGAATGAAAAGGCCATGATGCTCCTTTCATTGGCACTCCTGTACCATGAATGGTTGGCCGCAGGAGGAGTCAGAAGCATGGCACTGATCTGACCCCAACGCATTACCTATGACAGGCCAGCTCCTCTGTTTTCTCAAATGCCCATAAGTGAACTAGCTCTACGGCTGAGAAACCCTAGTTTGGGACCACTCCCATCCTCCTAAGACTGTGGTGAATAAGTTTCTGAAGGTATTTATAAGTTATAGCTATATTTTAAGTACCATGTGCCAGAGTACTCTATTAATGACATACCATCACTTAGATATAACAGGGCAGCAGATTATTGGCTCACTTGTTCATTTACTTATTTATCGGATGTCTATTGCTGAATTACAATGTGTCAGGCATTTTAGAAAACAGGACATATGCTTAAAGTCTGCCTTCCATGTATTATAAAGCAAACATAAGAAGAGATCAGTAGGGATCCCTGGGTGGTGCAGAGGTTTGGCGCCTGCCTTTGGCCCAGGGCGTGATCCTGGAGACCCGTCGGGCTCCCGGTGCATGGAGCCTGCTTCTCCCTCTGCCTGTGTCTCTGCCTCTCTCTCTCTCTCTCTCTCTGTGTGTGACTATCATAAATAAATAAAAATTTTAAAAAAAGAAGATATCAGTAGAATATAGCTGCCATTTGCATGGAGATCCATGGAAGTCACCAGACAATCCAGTTTAAAAGTTAGGACAAAAAGTTCATAAGGCAAATCCTCCTTGAAGACATGTCAATTGAGCAAAATCTTAACTGTTTCAATTCATGAAACTACTGAGAACCAGTTTAAATGCCTCTGTAGTTTTCTTTGCAAAGTCAGGTGTGGGTTCTGAGTAGTAGAAATATTTTACAGTTATCAGTTCATTGGCCCACATGCTTTTTACTGCCATATCATTCCCTGTAGGATAGAGGAAATATGATAGCTCTTAAGGACATACAATGGAAAAAGTAATAAAAAGTAACTCTGAAAATGTATGTATCTAAGTATATTTTCTTTGCTCTGTCAGCTAAAAGGGGATAGAAGCAACGATACCCCAGTAGCAATGAGCACACCTAGTGCCCAGATCCTGGCTTCTAATACCATTTTCCCATCAAAGGAACCTGAGTCCTTTGTGGAAATAGCCGATTCTCTATGGCTGAGGCAGGAAATATTGAAGGTAAGCCAGGGGTATCTTGTGGTGTAAGTAAAGAATTGCTTAAAATAAAAACAAAACAAAAGTTCCCCTGCCAGTGATGGACGTATGTCCAAAAGAGACAGAATCCAACTGAAAGGCCTCCAACGACCAAATCAGGGGCAATTTTAGCAACTAAAAACACAGTATTATACTGTAATTCAAATTTTAGAGTAGATAGCGATATGGATTAATGATTGATTGAATAAACAAATAAGTGGAAGAGAAGAGATAAATCTGTCCTGAGTAGTTTCATATAATTTATGCAAGCACTCTGCCTCACCCCTTAAGCGTAGGTTGTGCGTGGTGACATCACTCCAGGAAGTACAGTGAGAAGGGGCTGGGGAAAGTACCTGCAGGGGAGAAATTTGACAAACATGACCTCTACCAGGTGTTAAAATCAACATCAGTAGTGATGAATCATGTTGATACCACACATGCATCATTGAGATGATGGGAATAGAAGGGCTCTTTACCTCTGTGGTCTTCCTCCAAAAACCCAGAATGTCAGTCTCACCATGAGAAAATCATCATAAAAACACAAATTGAGAGGCATTCTACAAAGTACTTGACCAGTACTCCTCAAAACTGTCAAGGTCATCAAAAACAAAGCAAGCCTGAGAAATTGTCACAGGCCAGAGGAGCCTAAGACATGCGCACTAAATGTAATATGGTTTCCTGAGTGGAATTCTGGAGCAGAAAAAGGACATCGGGTAAAAAAAAATTAAGAAAATCTGAATAAGGTAAGGGCTTTATTCATTAATAATTTACTATTGGTTAATTAGAGTTTATTAATAATGTATTAGCATTGGCTCATTGATTGCAACAAATAGAACATAATAATAGAAGATGTTAACAATAAGGGAAAGTGAGGATGGGATATATGGGAACATTTTATATCTTTGCAACTACTTTTGTAAATCTGTAACTGCCCTTAAATAAAATATTTATTTAAAAAGGGATATAAATGTATGGTTCCTTTCCAGTTGACTCTGTGGTGTCCCCTCCATCACAAAGCTGAGAAGGACAGGATGTTTTAGGTGGCAAGAGAAAAGGATAGTAAAAGCTCTTCTCTCAGGGCACCTGGGTGGCTTAGTTGGTTAAGCATCTGCCTTCAACTCAGGTCATGATCCCAGACTCCTGGGATCGAGCCCTGCATCAGGCTCCCGGCTTGGTGGGGAGTCTGCTTCTCCCGCTGCCCTTGCCCCCTGCTTATGCTCTCTTTCTCTCTCTGAACTAAATAAATAAAAATTTAAAAAAAAGTTCTCCTCTCTACAAGGGCCCATTTTTCTTTTTGTGAGAGGCAAGAGGAACAGTGGTACCCCTGTCTGACAGGTCCTTAAACTCTGGCAAGAGAAGTGGATATTCAGAAGAGGCAAAGAGTCAGAAGAGGACTGAATAAGTCCTCAAGACCTAGGATGGCTGGTTACTGTAATGATTACACAGAAATTACTTTCCATCTAGAATCAAATATATATACACTTACAAAAGAAAGAATGATCTTTTTAAGTGAGACTTATTTTTAAAGCACCCTTTGCTCTGTATGAGTACACAGTGACGACATATTTATAGTCATAAAAATACAGCAAAAGTAAGAGAGACATATCATCTTTTGTCCACACTTAGACAAACAATGAACATTTAGAAAATTTTAGGTTGCTCCTCTCAAGTACCAACACCACCATCTATACAAGCTGCGGCAACCCAAGGCTGAACCCGAAAATGGAACCTCTCTGAGTCAGGGTCTCTGCCCACTGAACCAGCCTGAAGGTTAGCCAAGGTCAAGGAGCAGCTGCAGGGAATGAATCACCGGCTTCCTCCTCTCCAGAAGAGGCATCCAGCCGGGTGCAATGCCAGCAACACCGTCTGATTTTACCCTGTGGACCTCCTATCCAGCCTCCAGCTGCGTTGCGTGTGCCAGCTCCTGCCTGAGTTCACCCTTTGACATAAAGTTTCATTTTTGTTCTGGCAAATTAACCTCATCGGGCCTGATTCCTGTACTCTCTGTTTCTAAGCAGTACTGAGGCCTGTTATGATGGTCTCTTTTTCCCAAGTAGACCCAGGCACTTTTCAGGATGCTGGACAGATCCACAGGGCCTGGAAGGCAAGTGTCCATATTCAAGGGATAATTGCTTGGGAAGCCAGTCATTATTACCGAACTCTGGAGGGTTGGGGGTACATGGGCTTTGGCAGAGAGAAATTAGAATCATCCAGAGTGCTTTCTCATACTTCCTCCACATACTCCTGGAAATAATGCTATCCTCTCTCCCTGGCGGGGGTGTGCAGCCTCCCACAAGAAACCACTGTGGATGTGAGTCACTGTCACTGGTGAGAACAGAGTGCTGGGCCCAGGTAACCAGCACTGGGCCACATGCACGGGTGCAGCATTGTGAAATATTACAGATCTTCCATAATGAATGGCAGCCGGTCACTGTTCCATGGCTGTGTGACCAGATGTCCCACCCCCAGGCCCTGTATCCCCCAGTCCTCAGCAGGATTCCTAAATATGATATACCATTAAAGATAGATTCAAGGTGATTTTTAAAAAAAATGTTACTTATTGAAAAGAAGAAGAAGAAAGTAACCATAATAAGAGAGGTATTGATAGCCAAGTGAATAAATACAAATCTGATACTTCAGTCAGGCCAATCCTTTCTCTCCACTCATGTATTCATTTGAGGATCACTTGCTAATCATCTACTGTACTCTATAGGGAGAGTTTGGGAATGTGATGAATGCACGCTAATGATAAATGCCGCAACAGGTGTGCATGCACTGTTTAGTGTATAGGGCAAACATTCCCTACTCTTACAAGGGTGGTCGAAAGCAGGCTTTCACAGGAAATGACTCAGGGTACAGGTTGCAACAGAGCAGTCCACTGGCAATGGAGGTTATAGAGAATGAGGGTGGAAAGCAAGAAGGAAAGAGGAACAGCCTTCCCAGCAAAAAGAGCAGCATATACACAGTAGGGGGTAGGAAGCATGTGGGGCTTGGGCAAGGGTGTTGGGGAAGGAAGGGGAGAGCAGGACTAAGAGATAAACTCAGAAATATCAGATCATGAATGCCTCCTAGTCGTGCTAGACTAGGATATTATACTGAGGGAGATAGTTACAGAAGAAAGGAAGTAGTGGAAAGGGCTGATTAGCTTTGGGTTGTGCCATGCTTCCTTCAGTGGCTGTGAAGAAGATTGATCTGAGGAAGGTGAGAGACTGAGAGGTTTCCCTTCTGCGTGGGGTGACATACTAGGAAGGGTCTTCATGTGGTGGTTAAAAACAGGGACTCTGAAGCCCAATTGACTTGCTTTGAGTTAACACCTTGTGTGATCTGGATTATGTTACTACACTTCTCCATGCTTCTGCTTTTCCAGTCTGTAAAATAGGAAAATCATAGCATCTATTCCATAGGGTTGTAGGGCACCCGTTCATGAGGGCACCACTTGCATGACACAATCACCACCCAAAGGCCCCATTTCTTAGCACCATCACACATTCGTTAGGATTTCAACATATGAATTGGAGGTCAGGGGGCCACAAAAATTCAGTCTAAATAGCAGGAGGCAGATCCAATTTAGAGATAATGGGAAGGTTGTTTGTTAAATCTTTTCCATATTCCTTTGGAAAGATGAGCAGGGAGTAACATTAACACACCTGACAAACATCCCTCAGTAATGATTTTGCAAATTGTTGTCACTGCAACACACAACGTCATTACCTCATCCTGGACCAAGGTAAAACTGGTCTCATCCCTTGCACTGCAGCAGAAATTTTCCTAAATCTGACATCTGATGTTATCGCCCCTCTAGTTTAAGCAAAACATATTTTCTATGACTCTCATTACCTTAAACCAATGCTTCACAGTGCCCATCACTCTCTGGCTCAAACCCACTGGCCCCAGAGATTCAGCGAATCTTCCATTCAATGGCTACTTCTGTACATCTTCAATTTCAGCAACACTGAACAACTAGCTGTTCCCAGAAAATCCCACGTTTTACCACATCTCCCTGTCTTGGTCCAGCATGTTGCTTTTGCCTGAGGATGCCGGTCTTTGCCTTTTGGTTTACTCAACCTAAGTTTCACTTCATCTCTGAAAACTTGTACATTTCTTCGCTTCCTCTCTGGGCTCCCTTAGCAAAATTAAGGCTAACATTATTTTGTCCTGTAATATTTATTTAACCACTCTTTTCTCCCACTACCATGAGCTTCTTGAGGGTAGAGGGTAAGTCTGCCCATTCTGTGGTGCCCAGCCAGAACAGATGGTCAGCGCATGCTTGTGGAATAAATGAAGTAGTCTGTGAAGATTGATATTTTGCTCTGCCACCACCTCTGGGCTTTTTTATAAAATCAAAGTGAACAGACAATAATCAGACCTCATCATCCTGTGTAACAAAACAACTTAAAATTTTCTCATAGAAGCTTTCTGAACCTCTGACATAGTTCTGTTCTTCTGGTCTCCAACAATTTTTGAACTCTCCAAAGGCCAGTGTTAAGGTCACAGACCAGTCTGTTGGTATGGTCACCATGTGGTGTCTGCCATGTTTACCCTCTCCCACACCAGTTTCCATTGGAGCTTCATGAGTGCCACCACTGATGATGCCCTTCAGGCCTTGTGACATCCAAGAGCCAAATGTATCAAGGCACCAATGGTACAGCCTCGGAGCAGAGGTGGCATGGCCCCTGTGACCCTCTTCTAGGGTTTATTACTCATGCCTCATGGCAGATCTCCTTCTGTTCAGAATCTCACAAAACCTCTTATAAAAATAGTCTTTGGCTTCTGACTCTTATTCTTTACTCCCAATCCAAAGTTTAATGCAAAATCACGAGTTCTTGTCTGTTCTAGTATAGTTCATCTTTTGACTCCAAAACCTGTGTTCTACCCACCACCACCTAGCGGTTTATAAATCCACAAAGGTGAGGATGCATGAATATTCCCACATGCCAACATGATTTTTGTTTATTTTTATTACTTTTTTATTTAAATTCAATTTGGGGCAGCCCGGGTGGTTCAGTGGTTTAGCGCTCCCTTTGCCCCAGGGCTTGATCCTGGAGACCCAGGATCAAGTCCCACATCGGGCTCCCTGCATGGAGCCTGCCTATGTCTCTGCCTCTCTCTGTGTGTGTCTCTTATGAATAAATAAATAAAATATTTAAAAAAATAAATTCAATTTGCCAACGTATAGTATAACACCCTTTGCTCATCCCGTCAAGTGCCCTCCTCAGTGCCTGTCACCCAGTTACCCCATCCCCTCAGCCACCTCTCCTTCTGCAACTTTTTGTTTCCCAGAGTTAGGAGTCTCTCATGGTTTGTCTTCCTCTCTAATTTTTCCTACTCAGTTTCCCTCCTTTCCCTTATAATCCCTTTCACTATTTCTTATATTCCATGTATGAGCGAAACCATATGATGATTGTCCTCCTCTGATTGATTTCACTCAGCATGTTTGTTTAGCCTGAGAACATCTTGGGTAATCAAAAACAAAATTATATACTTGTTTGAGAGAGTCTATGTGGATTGTCTATCCACAAACTGTAGGCATGATGGTGGCTTTCTCATACATACAGTTTCTCTCTGTAGAATACACAGCTGTAGAATAAATCCTGGGCATCGCCGGTTCCTAATACATTTTGCCAAATTCTTCTCTCTAGTGATTTATATTCCTAACAATCAACTCAACCTCCTTCTACCCCATACCCTGCCAAAATTGTAATGTAGCAAACTTTTTGAATTTTTTAATATGATAGGTTAAAAATGGTGTCTTGTGTTATTAGTATGAATTTCTCTTAATATGGCTGAGGTTATGCATATTTTGTGATTTTTAAGAAGTGTTTGTATTTTACACATATATTTTCCTTATGGACTTGGATGAGTCTTCATGTGGTAAAGGGACTTAGTCCTTGTGATATGAGTTACAAATATTTTTCCTACTTTATTATTGGTTTTTGACATAGGGCTTTTTTTTTTTCAATTAGCAATAATTGTACCTTGGGTAAACCTCATTGGAGGGAGGGTTTGTGCTTATTTAAAAATCATTAAATATATTTATGAGTCTATCAGTCTGTTCTTCTTGGGCTCTGGGGTTTTATAGCATATTTAAAAATATTTAAGATTATAAAAACATGTTCCATGTTTCTTTCAGTTTACTTATTTATTTACTTTTAAATGTTTGATTTTTTTCCAAATTTTTCTGATGTATATTTTAAGATAGGAATCTTCCCCACTCCCAGGTACCCAGCATTTTTTTTAAAACTTTGTCAGTGTTTTGAAATTCATAGATGACATTTTAAATCATTTAGATAAATATATTAGGAACCACTATGGAGACGTTCAAAAGTATTTGAACATGTTTTAGACTTAAAATTCCCCCCACCTATGTGAAAGCAGCAACAGATTTATTACATTGCAATGTTTTAACTTCATATGGCAAGAACACTATAAATAAAGTTGAAGGACAAATAAGGAATAATTAATATGCAGCAAATATAGCAGAAGTTAAACATTTACCAAGTATTTACTCACTTATATAAAATGAGTGCTTCAATAGAAAAATAAGCCAAAGAAAAAAGAGACAACCATATGTATTCAAATGTTCAATCCCACTAGTAACAAAAGAATTGGAAAACAAATGCAGAGTAGTTATCATTTCCCACTCCCCTAATAGACTTATAGAGTAAAGATCATATTAAATATATTAACAATATATTTGTGTTAAATATGTGTCAAAATGGGCAGTTACAAATGATATTGGCAGTAGAATAAGTGCATATAGCCTTCTTGGAAGGGAATCTGGCCATATGTCTTGAAATTTTATATTTTCCTCTCTGTTTACTCAGAAACTATATTTAACTAAATTTATCAAAGGAAACAAGCAGCTGATTGTGCCAGAATGCATGTACAAACATGTTATTTCAGCATTATACATGTGCTAGAAAGAACTAAAAATACAGTATTGTTCTGTAATAAGGGCCAATTAAAATCATCAGTCATGACCATATTGGGACATTATTTATCCATTTAAAAAGTTGTAAGAATCTGAGAATCGACATAGAAAATGTTCATGGAATATGGTTATGGAAAACCAGGTTACAAAACGACATGTTTAACTTGATCCTATTTACATATATATATATATATATATATATATATATATATACCTAATTTATCCATCTTTCTATCTATGCATTCATATATCCATCCATTTACCTACCTACCTGCCTATCTAAAAGGTTTTTATATATAATATCATGTAATTTAATAATTATATATAATAGAATAATAACATTATTATTATATGATATCATGCAATATGATGGGTATAGTGAACATTGCAATGGCTTCACCACAACCTATTTTACTTCCTTTACTAAATTTCATCCAGATATTTAGACCTTCTTCACTCAAGTCTGTGAATTTGAGAGAAGCTAACTCCACCTAGAAGGCTCTGGGAGTGGCATGGTTGCTTAAGGCCTAAACTGACCAGTGTAATACTATCTCACCTGGATACAGTTATTGACTGGGATGTGGACCAGTGATTCGTCTCAGGAGAGTGCAGTGGGAGAATGTGTTTGCTGATAACTTGTAGTGATGGCAGTCTTTGCTCTCCTGAGAGAACTTCCAGAAGTGGCTCCCAGTCCCTCTTCTTGGATGTGGTCATGTGCACATCTATTCCCGTTATGGTTTGGCACCCATCCTGATATCATAAGAGAAAGGGAGAGCATTGGTGAGGCTGATACCATGGAAAACAGAGTGAAGAAACAGGACACAGGTAGATCCTCAATGGCATCACTGAGCCACTGAGTCAATCAACCCTGAAAACCATCCTACCTCTGGACTTAGTTCCACAAAGGCTCACTATCCACTATCCACTTCCATCACTTAAATCAATTTACTTAAATGTGCTTTTGTCAGCCCAAAGCAATCACAAGTACCATCATTTGGGGGGTGTGTGTGTGTGTATGAGTGTGTGTGTGTGTGTGTGTGTGTATGAGTGCATGTGCATTGGCAGGTAGATAGCCATATATGTAGAGGAGAAAAAAAATGAAGTGATATTCGTCAGAATATAACAAGTACATTCTGGGTTGGAATTATAACTGATGTTCACTTCATATTTGTGAAAACCTTTTGGATTTTTTCACAGCAAACCTGAATTATTTATTTGATCAGAGGAAAACAATAACAAAAGCAACAATTTAGAAAACAAAAATCAACAGTTATATTTGAAGGAAAAAGATTAAATTCAGAATGTAGCAGAAAGGATGTGTGTGTGTGTGTGTGTGTGTGTGATTCTCATAATTTTGTAACCACAAGTACCAAATGAGCCAAAAATATGTAGCAGCCAAAAATTACATATGAACCTAATGCAAACTTTGGTTTTTTAAACAGAACAGTGTCAAGATCAAGGGTGTTAATAATCCCACTGTTCTCTGCTCAGGTCAGACCACACTTGAAGTATTGTTTTCAATTCCCTATTCCTAGAGGAATTTAGGCACTAACTGACATATTCCAGGGATATGGGGGAAGGATTTATGCATTTGGAAAGAGATGGAATTTTAAGACTTTTGAGATTTTTTTCCACATTTAAGATTCTATAGTTCTCCAATTTTATGTGTTGTTCTTGGACATTGAAAAACAATCATATTCTAAGTGAAGAAACCAAGGTTCAGAGAGTTGCAATGGCATGCCCAGGGCCATACAAGTCGTGAGTAGCAGATTTTTGTCTCGAAGATGTGTTAGAAAGGAAATAGTTGGACTGATATTTGTTAAGGGGACAGTGACATAGATTATTAAGGCAGAATCATTTAGTTTCAAGTGACTCAAGATTAAACAACAGACAACTTTTTGGGACTGAGAGTACATGATACTGTTTTCAAAAATAGCCGTTCTAGGGAAGAGGAAGTTCACTTGTGACTAGCTCAGTAAGTCCAACAGCCCAGAACTGGTGAAGGTCTTTCAATTGTTCTTCTTGCAGAGCAGAAGTAGTAATTTTCTGATGCGAAGAACCATCTCAGGATGGTCAAAGGTGACTCAGGATAAAGGGAAGGTTCCAAGGCTTCTTATTGTTTCCTGGCACTTCTTCTTCTTTTTGTCCCTAGTAAAATACCCAGCCTCTCAGCTGGGCACCCGGCGGCCCAGATGAAGACAGCATTGCCCTGCCCCTTGGCAGCACAGTAAAGCCTGTTACTCCTCCATTTACAAAATAACTTATCCCTTTTGCAAAGTTGCTAAAGGTTGGTAGCTGTGGGATAAATCTAATAGCCATTTATGACAGGACTGTTCTACAATTCAGGAAGCAAGAGGCTAGATGCACTACCTAGGCTTCACTTTTGAATTGCTTATACCTTAGACACCCAGAATTGTTTCCACTCTGTTATTAGAAGCATGGATGATTGCTGAACCTGGACCACAGAGAGACTTAGCAAGGGCAAATGAATGGGCCAGCACAAAGGTAAGTGAGAAAGGAATCTAAACAGAACTAGGACTTATTTGGAACTTGAGGCAACTTCAATCTTCATCTGATGCTCTAGTAAGTCAATAAGTAAGGGGTAAAAGAGATCAATATAATACAATACATAGATTAATTGAGAATGAAGGAGAAGAAAGTGCAGAGTTTTAAAGAAATGGAGGTCATGGCCAGAAGTTGCCAACAAAGTTAATAGCGATTGCCTCTTTAGGAGTGGTGCTGGGTGGGGTGGGCAGGAGGAAGGGCGTTCTTGCTTTCAATTTTAAGTGCTCAGATTACTTTATTTTTAAATATGAGTACACATTTTACTTTAGTAAAAATGCACACACACACGGCTCTGGCTCTCTTTCTGAGTGATGCTAAATGATTTTCCAATGTGGGCAGAGGCTGCAAAACAATCTGCAGATGGAGCACGGATACATAATGGGCATATTTCTACCCAGAGACTGGAGCATTCATAATAGTCAGATAGTTATGCTGCCTTCAGTCTGTTCCATCTCTGCCTATGTTTGGGGGGGGGGAGGGAAGTACTCTTCTTCAATTCAGCACTAACTCTGATGGTAGCCAAGTGTGCTACTTCAGCCTACTATCCTCAAGTTTCCTTGTAAAAAGTTATTGGAGCTTTCAGCATATTAGAACATGAATTTTTTTGTTATATAAAGACAGAACTGAACAGAGGTTTCTGAAAGGACATGCATTTTTTTTTATTTGAAAATTTTCTTGTAGTATGGCATTTTACTCCCCAAGAAGTAGCATGTTGGGTGTGAAAAAACAAAAACAAAATCAAACCCCAGTCAATAATAACACTAGACCATAGGAGAGCGAACTGCTAGCAGCTCATGTGAAAGTTTCCTACTGTGAATATCTGGTGTTTTTCTCTAGATCTCGCTGAAATTAAAAATCACAGAATAAGAAATAAATGTTCCTTTTAACTCTGCAAGACCTTACCCATGGTAGGTAAGCATATCAGTACATCGTGTCTTCAAAATTATTTCCTTAAACATTCTTCTTTTGGTATTGCATGAGTCACAAATTGATTTTTTTCTTTTAAACATCAGAATCACAGTTTTTCTCCTACTATTGACAAACTGAAGGTACAGTGGAGCTAAATAACATGTTTTTGCTGTTGGTAGTGGTTTTTGTTGTTGTTTGTTTGTTTTTACAGTGAGCTCTCTGAAGGACAGAGGGTCATCCTGTTTCAATCTCCAGAATATGCTTTCTCCCATGGAAGTGAACTAAAGAGCACTATCCAGAAAAAAATCAGGACTCATCCGTGGGAGGTTCCAGGGCTCAAAGACGTTTGGCAGCATTGCTGATGCAGACATTCAAGTCAGAAGACCAGATCTTGGCTTATCTTCAAGGAGAGTGAGGTCTGTTTTGTGCTCCGATGGAAACTGGCAGGGTTCTTTGATAGGTGTTAGGGTTTTAAGAGAATGAGATAGTGACATTAAATTTGCAACAGTTATTTTACAAAATCTTAAGATCCATGGGAATAGCCCCATTTCTGCTCCAAAATGAGTTTTGGACAAGTGTATCACCTTTGGGTTATACTTACATTTGTGTCCTTGTATTGGTATTTTCCTTTTCCCAGCTGGGTTTCTAGTTTTCATTGGGGGTTCAGTTTTAGGTGGTTGTAAAAGGTCAAACTCTCGGTGAATAATTTTCAGAATGTTCAGTACCTTGGAACTTCTAATATGGAGATCTTTTTTGGTAACATTCATGAGCAATACTTTAATATTCCAAAAGAGGGAAGTTATATTCATCTAAGCTCTGGGAAACTCATTTTCACACACGCATATAAAGAAATCCCAACTATCATGTTAGTGTGTTTTTTTGACAACAATAATCCTATCTTACAGAGTTAGGAAGGAAAGTATGAACTATATTATTATATTCTGGGACTTAATCTGTAGAAGTCAAAATGTTACTGTTAGTAATTTCCACAGGTCTTTGAAGGCTCCACCTAGACTTGGTTCTGTGCCAAGATAATACAACCCATTTTTTTTTTCCTAAGGGAATTTGGTATTTCTTTCTGGATCCACATTTTCTATGTTACTCTGACTCTTACATCTGCCTCCAGCTAGGACTACGCCTAACACATTGCTGCCACATTTCCAAAAAGAATTCACTGAGTCTGAAAACATAGATGTGGTCAAGCTCCATGTATTGTTTGTGGATTATCCAATTATTGGAATGAATGCTGTCCACAACAGTACTTGTCCTTACAGCCTCACCAAACCATAGAGACCCAAGTAGTTTTGTCCCTACTGATTTGTCCTCCCCGTTAATTTTATATTAATTAAGCATTAGAAGACATTTGCACAAATGCTGAGGAGTGGGGGAAACCCACAGTAATAGTACAGATTTTATCATTGCACATTTAGTGTTTCCTATAAACTCACCATAGTTTTTTGGTACATTCTATACGCCTTGAATAAAAAGTAATGGTGCAATACTATTTTCTCCTGCTCTAGAGTATTTCTAAGCATGAAGTTTTCTTTATAACTTGAGTTCTCAACTATGCATACCAGTTATTATGTTGCATTTGGTTCATTGATACTCTGAGTCTACTTAAGTAGTAGGCTGTTTCTCTTAAACCTAACTAAACCTTTTGAAAATTGTCTCAATTTTCCATTTTCCTCCTTTCCCTCCTATTTTTCCCACAGTTTTAGGTCTCCCAAGTTGTTACTGTCAATATTCTGTAGACAAATTTTCAACACTTGCTAGAATTATCTGTAAAGTAAGAATATAATGAATACAATCAGATAATTTTCTAATAGTTCCATGGGCTCTGTAATGTCCATTTGGCTTCCTAGGAATCTCCTGTCTCTTTTATTTTGTATATTTCCCTATTATTGGCTATATGCTAGATCAAAGGCCTGTAAATTGTGTTCCACCTCTATGGAGAGGTGCTGAGGAGCCACCTCAGATGGAAACTAGAGCCCATGTTTTTCTCTTTCCCCTCAACCTGCTAGATGGTGGATCTGCATGTGCTTGGGTTTACAAAAAAAAAAAAAAAAAAAAATTCACATTAGTTAAACAGTTGAAATCCACAGTTGTAGATGGATGAGGTTATTACACAGTTAAATTACATTTAAGTAAGTAAATGAATCAAACCATGAATATATAAGCAGCAGATGTACTGAATTCTTTTATTGACAGATGTATTATCTATTGGAATAATTATAATCAACGCAATACCACCCAAACCACAAAATTCTTTAGGCAAAGATAAATGGGTGAAGATGAAGGGTTACAGAATATGACTAGTTGGTCTTAAAAAATGGGTTTGGCTAGTCTTTGGGGGATCTGCTGAGTGACTTCTTCCTTAATATTAAACCCTTGTGATTTCAAGGAAAATTTAATCCATATGTCTCTGATTCAATTACTCTTAACTCATTAAATGTTTTTTTAGGGCTATTTGAAATTTGAGAAGCCTTTTTATGAGCTTTAGTAATCCTTTGTTCTTTGAATTAGGAAGGAGAATATTGCCAAGAGTTAATGGTACTTGAACCTCAATACACTTGAGGGTATTCTAAACTTATCAAAGGTCCAGCATCCTGTCATAACCAATGACTCAGGTGCTTGCAACCTCTCTGCCACTTGCTACTCCTTCCACATGCCCTATGATGTTGGAGCATTTCTTTTCTTTTCTTTTCTTTTCTTTTCTTTTCTTTTCTTTTCTTTTCTTTTCTTTTTTCTTTTCTTTTCTTTTATTTATTTTTTCTTTTTTTTCTTTTCTTTCTTTTCTTTTTTCTTTTCTTTTCTTTTCTTTTTTCTTTTCTTTCTTTCTTTTCTTTTCTTTTCTATTTTTAAAAGACTTTTATTTATTTATTCATGAGAGAGAGAGAGAGAGAAATAGAGAGAGAGAAAAAGAGGCAGAGACACAGGCGGGGGGAGAAGCAGGCTCCATGTAGGGAGCCTGAGGTAGGACTTGATCCCAGGACTCCAGAATCATGCCCTGGGTCAAAGGCAGGCACTAAACCGCTGAGCCACCCAGGAATCACCAGAGCATTTCTTTTACATGTGGCAATGACCTTTTCATGCAAGATAGCTATTGCTGCTGAAGGACAGTGACATCCATGAGTGGAACACACATTCAAGTTATCATCGCTTTTGGGGCTAAGCTAATTAAATAAAAATTGAACACTCTGAGAGGCAGAAGTCACTACTCTTCTTTACCTTTTCTTATTGTTGTAGGTAAGAACATATAGATAACTTAGGTTAACCTTGAGAAGGTATCGTACATTTGAACAAAGGGAATGAAATAATTTGTGATTTAAGGACACTGAGCATTCAAAATTGACATTTGCAGAATTCCTCAAAGAACACAGATTTGCTGAGTAATATCAATGGCTTATGCTGTTTTAATGAAAAACGGGTTTACCTGAAGTCTTAGCTACACATTTTTGAGACCCGAGCTACTATCTATATATCAAACCTGTCAGTGATGACTCAATCAGCGGTGAAGAAATGTTCCTTCTAGCTTAAGGGTGGGAATAATTTGTCTGTTGACTTTTTTAGTTTAATTTTAATAAGTTGGATCATGAAAACTTCCTAGAAAAAAAAAAGAGCCATTAAGACACACAGAAGCCACAATTTCGAATCATGGGATATGACTATTGAATTTGAACAATCAGTGTATCAATGCTCCCTAGGAGCCAGAGACCAAATGGCTCATTTGAATCTATGGCCTCAAATAGCTCATGAAAGAGAAAAAGAAAAACCAGCAATAGTGATAACTACCATCCCTAAACCCGAGAAGATCCTAATACCTACATAAGAGTGTGGGTATCTCTCATCATCAATATTATCTTCCCATGTAAAAGATGACATGAGAAATAGTTGAATTATATTGTATATTCTCCTGGGGCAAGGAGGAAGAACTCCAACTGAACAGGCCCAATAATGTTTTCCTACCATTGCTCTTTGTGAAGATTCCTTTATAAATAGAGCAATATTATGTTCACTGCAGTGACTAAGGATTTCTAAGCAAAGCAATACAGGACAATTTCAAAGATGAGAACTTCCAAATTTGTAGAACTAAACTTGAAACATATGATCTCTTACCTCCATTTGCTTCCGGATATATAGAAATTTCCAAGTGTATTGGCAATGTTTATTTTGTTTATTTGTCTGGTTAATTGCAAAAGAAGGTCAAGGATTATTTTTGAATGTAGGTCATGATTGTTTACACAACACAAGCATCTACTTAGGTAGAACCAAATGTTTCCAAATATAATTTTTTAGACAAATTGACTTTAATTAAGGATAAGGGTGTGAAAACATATTGTGAAAGTATCACAAAACCTCGCATCCCATGAAATTAGCTCATAATTACCAAAATCTATTCAATGCTTCTACAGTGGCATTCTGATTAGTGTTGGTGAAAGAGTTCATATAAAAATATGATAGTCTGTCAGGTAAGTTTGAGCTATCAGGAACCACTCATGTTTTTAACTCCAAACCCTACAACAATGGAAAAATTTAGGCCTAGTGATTTTTTTTAATTAATAAGAATATACTCACAAAGAAAGCATTTACAGATGCAGGAATTGTTTTTAAAGAGAGAAAAAGCTACCTGACAAATATATTTACAACCTCTTGTTGGCACTGTAATGTACATGTGCTGTAAAATTATTTATAAAAAAAATAGTCTACTAGCAATTTTGCTTCTTTTAACTCTTTTCCTTTTGCAGTCTTAGCCCATGACATACACAGCATAGCAAAGCCCACCAAACTACCTGAGGGTGGACGCACACCCACGCTCAGCTCAGGAGAATGATGTGGGAAAGATACCCGTCTGGCCAAAGAAGCAGACACAGGGAGCTTCCAAAAACAAACAAAAGTTATATTTGTTTTTTTTTTAAATAAGTATCCAATTTTTCATGTCAATAAAGATAATCTGCTTAATAAAATATTGAGTTTTGTTATTTTTCTTTTCTTCTTCTCAAATGTAGGAGTCGTACTGAAGTATTTGAGGTATGTGAGGTATTGGAAAAATAAGCCTGCATGGAGCAGAGGCACAGATGGTTTCTGTGTTTAACGATTTTCTTCCTTCTTCTTCTCTTCATTGTGTTTTAAAGTTTTTTTTTTTTTTAATTTAATTTTTTTTTTTTTTATTCGTGGTTGCCGCTCTTTGCTGCCCGACCCAAGTTCTGGGTCCTGTGGGGACCAGGGTCCTTTAGAGGTCACAGTAACTCTGTGGAAGCTCCCGTTCTATGCAGCAAAGCTGAAACTCAGTGATATCCACGGGAGATAGCAGCTTCTTAACTTCCAAACCGAAAGACAAATTGGCTCATCTTGATTCTTTATCTCTGGCAAAGATTTTAATTCATGTTTACTCAGAGAACTTACTCAAACTCGACTTACTCAACTTACTTCAACTTACTTCAAAGCATACTAGGTTAGCTTTATGTTTGCTTATATATATTATTTGAAATAAATCCCTTGAAAGACCTACACAGTGAATTAAAAAAAAATAGATGACAGAATCAAGAAAAACTTGATAATCCTCTTAATTTTATTGGAAGATGTCATTTGTTCTTCCATTTTTCCTTTCCTGTTTGGACATATACTGACCAGACTCCACATGCTGAACAGATTCCAATATACTGACCAAACTCCACATACTGACTAGATTCCCATATACTGACCAGACTACATATACTGATCAGACTCCAATGACAGTTAATAACAATTCTCAGAACAGTCTAATTTAGATATGACATTTAGTTCCCCATACCACCAGCCAGTCTTTACTCCTAATGTTTATCTCGTTTGTCAGTGAGAAATAGAGGTTAATATACAGGGAATGGAAGGGGCTAAAGAAGATGTGGTTTATGACAGTTTGAATACATTATTTACAGGCTCCCATTCCTCATTCCTAGGGGAATGTGTCTGACACTGTGCAAAGCAGATAACAAATGAGGATGCAGGAGGCCCCAGCGCTGCTTCCTGGTTTGCAACTCAGATGTGACAATGCACCAAGGGTGCACCATGGTGGGATGGAATCGGGGCACCTGTAAGATCCTCATGGCATGGAGCAGAGCTGGGGCCCTCCTGGGCAGCAGGGGATGGTTAGGGAAGTCCTTCTGAAGAAGTTCCTACAGGCATGAATCCCGGGTTTCTTTCAGTTGGCACAGTCACACCCCTCTTGTGGTTGCACTGCCATGGCCTGAACTATGGCACTGGGCTCCTCTACCCTTCCACCCACTTTCCTCTCCTCTCCCTCATCCTTAGTCTCGGCTTTATTCTGAGAGAGCCAGTTGTACCCCTTCTCATCCTCATGAGGGAGGGAACACGTTTATTATTTGTTGTGAGGGAAAGACAGTGCGGGAACCCACAGGAAATGATTAGAAGTAGAATCTGAAAAGGAAGAGGAAGTCATTATTTGGTGCTGAAACACTGAAGTGTTGTGAGTTATCTCCTGGGCAACCAGAACTGTGAGAGATGCTTTCACAATAATGATCATGGCTCCTAGGGACTTTGTGCTCTTTTGTTTCAGGGCTTCCTGGGCTGATAGCTCTTGGGTAATCTGTGAGAATTTGGAAAGAGTAAGAATAAGCTGACTTTCATAATGCTGCGGTCACCTATAGGATAGCATACAGATGGAGAGTACATACCCTAAGGCGAGGGCCCAGTTATAACCCCAAACTCGTGTGTGTGTGTGTGTGTGTGTGTGTGTGTAAGGAAAAATGGGAGGAGAAATTGGGAGTTGGGGCTGGGAGGATGGATAGTGATACTAGAGGTCAGGCAGAGAGCTAGGAATCTCTGTTTGCCTTAGTACCTCATTTGGGCTCATCATGTGAGTCCAGAGAATCAAAAGACACATCAGCCTAACTTTGCTTGCCAGCACCCTCCTTACCAGCACCAGACCCCACCTCTCACATTCTCAGGCTCTGCCTCAGAACGTCGTAGGTAATGGGTCAAGAGCAAGGACAGATACAAAGAGCAAGGCCACATCTTCATTTCTCGCTTCACCAAGCTCTCCTTGATATACACGAGATGAAACATCCAAGTTGTGCCTCTGAGATCCTGGCCATCCTTTTCTCCATTTTAGAAATCTTTGTCTTTGTTTGCAATGGGTCACTTTAGATACAAAGTTTTTTTTTTTTTTTTTTTTTTTTTTTTTTTTTTCAGTGGTGTTCCAGAAGTCACAAGACTCAACACACAGACTTGATTATATCCTGCAGGTAACTGTACTTACTGGACAGGCCTGAGGCTCAGTGAGTTCTGGGATTTTATGATGTGGTGTGTCCCTGGGCTCATGTAGTGGTAGGTGGGTCCTCGGCCCCTGCTAGTCTTGAGAGCAAGCCATAAGCCCACCACTCAGAGAGGAGGTTATATAGGAAGTGCCTAGAATAGGAAATGTATGAGAAGTTGAATTGGTATAGAAATGACTGGTAAAAATCTCCATGACTTCCACTAGGGAAGCATTTATATTTCAGACCTATGCTGTCCAGTACAGTAGCCAGTTGTCATAGGTAACCATTAAAATTAAAACTAATCACACTAGCCACAATCCAAGTGCTCAATACTCATGTGTAGCCAATGAATATCATTTGAGCAGTCTAGATACATAACCCTTCCAGCAATGAAGAAAGTTCTTTAATGGTCATTGCCATTTAGAGAGTTCCTATTAACATGGAATTTTGCTTTACTCATGGAGTTGTCTTCCAGATAGAACCCCGAGTCCTATCAAGAAATCATTCTTTCCTATTAACAATGTCTTCTCAGGATGCCTGGGTGGCTCAATCTTTGAGCATTGCCCTTTTGCTCATGGCGTGATCCCGGAGATCCAGGATCAAGCCGTATCAGCCTCCATGCATGGAACCTACTTCTCCCTCTGCCTGTGTCACTGCCTCTCTCATGAATAAATAAATAAAATCTTCAAAAAAAAAAAAAAAAAGGTCTCCTACCTCTTATTTTTATTTTGAAAATAGTTTAGTTCTTTTTCCCATTTGATGGCAAGATGAGAGGTTATTTGTTTTGTTTTGTTTGTTTTAATCTGCTTCTCTACCTGAAATGCCTTTAACCTTTAGAATGTTGGTGTCACCATGAGGTGGACAGTGGTTTTAAGTATCTATATCTGTACAGGATCCCTGCTGTGTGAACAGTTGTAGTCTGCACCTCCTACATTGAACCATCACCGTCTGCACTTCTGTACTGAGAAAAATGAGATAAACATTTTTATGGCATGCCATCAACAATAAATTAATAACACTTTATGATCAGACAAAAATACTTTCTCCATCCTAGTTTTGGTGGAGTTTATATTGCACCTTTTACATGACCATTAAATACTGTAAAAACATTTCTGAATGAATACAGGTAGTTCAGCTCAGTGTTCAATGTCCATCTGGTCTCAGAATGGCTCGTCTTCAGAAGGAAGAAGGTAGGAGGTAGGAAACATTCACCTTCCATTCAGATAGCTCCTGTAGGGAGCAAATAGGTGTGAGAAAAGCAAGGAAAGCTGAGTATGGAAGCGCCAGCATTTGAATAATTTTTTTTTGTTAGTTTTCTTTTTTTATTTTTTATATATATATATTTTTTAATAAAATAATTTTTATTAGTGTTCAATTTACCAACATACAGGATAACACCCAGTGCTCATCCCGTCAAGTGTCCCCCTCAGTGCCCGTCACCCGCTCACCCTCACCCCCTGCCCTCCTCCCCTTCCACCTACCCTAGTTCGTTTCCCAGAGTTAGGAGTCTTTATGTTCTGTCTCCCTTTCTGATATTTCCCACACATTTCTTCTCCCTTCCCTTATATTCCCTTTCACTATTATTTATATTCCCCAAATGAATGAGAACATATAATGTTTGTCCTTCTCCGACTGACTGACTTCACTCAGCATAATACCCTCCAGTTCCATCCACGTTGAAGCAAATGGTGGGTATTTGTCGTTTCTAATGGCTGAGTAATATTCCATTGTATACATAAACCACATCTTTTTTATCCATTCATCTTTCGATGGACACCGAGGCTCCTTCCACAGTTTGGCTATTGTGGCCATTGCTGCTATAAACATCGGGGTGCAGGTGTCCCGGCGTTTCATTGCATCTGAATCATTGGGGTAAATCCCCAACAGTGCAATTGCTGGGTCGTAGGGCAGGTCTATTTTTAACTCTCTGAGGAACCTCCACACAGTTTTCCAGAGTGGCTGCACCAGTTCACATTCCCACCAACAGTGTAAGAGGGTTCCCTTTTCTCCGCATGCTCTCCAACATTTGTTATTTCCTGCCTTGTTAATTTTCCCCATTCTCATTTGAATAATTTTTAAACGATTTCATTTCATTGGAAATGAAAACTCAGATGCAACTAACAATAAATTTGAATGACAAAGTAGATAAGAGACTGGCTTTGGAGGTAGACACACCTGAGACGTGGTCCTGAATGTCTGTAAGAGCTGGTATCCACAGGCAAATGGCAATGTTTTCTCCTCTATGGACTCTGAATAACCACTTGAATATACTTCATTTGTTGGAGGATTAAATGAGGTAAGGATTTAATAATCCTAAATACAGTGCCTGGCATGTTGTAAGTGCTCAAAAGCTGTGATGATGATGATGATGATGATGATGATTACTGAAAATATTAAAACTTTTAAAATTCAATGAAACCATGACCATAGATGATAGGTACTCGATCAATATGTTTAGTAATACAACCATGTGGAGAGAATATTTTCTAATTTACCTCTGTTGGCTGGGTTTCTGTGTTTATCGTTTTTTTTAAAAATTGATTATATAAACTCATCTTAAAAAAAGGATAGAGAGAAAGTTGGCTTAGCATCCACCCACCCCAAATCCCTCAACATCACCTTATAGTAAAAGAACAATTGCAAATTGCAGTCTCAGAAAAGCTACCTAAGAGCAACTAGAGTTACACTGTTGTTCTGACATAGGGTATCTTCCTTTATGGATTAGGAGTGCTTCTATATTCAGTGTGAAATCTCTCTGAAACATTCACATATGCCTTATTTGTCTCAACAGTGACCTTTTGTTTCTTTTGGGACTTGTCACTCCAACTTTCAGGGTTGAAAATGTCGTCGATAAAATATGGCCAGTAAATGAGTAAACCAAACACATTAGTACTAACAAGAAAACTACAAGGAAGTGTGATTGTATTTTTAGAAACAAGTATAGTGGAAACCATTTAAGGGGATGAGTTCTTTAAGCAAGTTTATTCTCCTCATTAAAAATGTTATCAATACAATTCTGATCAGCTGTTCAGTAAACTTTCTTGGTGAGAAGAATATTATAAATATCATTATGAGTTATCACAGTCAAAATAACAAAAAGCAAACAAAAACAACCACAATTGAAAGCATTCATTTAAAAATAGTGTCTAAGTACTAAAGTATGATGCTTAGAACTCTACTGTCAAAGTAACCTTAATTTATAAGAACATAGGTCAATTATTCTATCAGAAATCACATAGATTGACAAAATTATACTTTTTTGTGTTTGTCTGTGAATGGGAAACACAGAGATGAAAAAGCAAAACCAACATTTCATAGAGGACTTATAAAGACATCAGATTATTATTTTATTCTTTTTTATTATTTTTAATTTATTATTTCCTTTTAATATTACATTGTATAAATATCTTCCTATAAATATAGATTTCAGCCAAGGTTTCCAACTGATTTTAAACTAACTGGCAATTTCTAGTAATTGTAGAATGTTAATTATGCCAAATTTAAACTTTCTGCTAACTGAGCTGTCTTCATGCCAAAGGTAATAGCTTCCTTCTTTTCTTTTCTTTCTTTCTTCTTTCTTTCTTTCTTTCTTTCTTTCTTTCTTTCTTTCTTTCTTTCTTTCTTTCTTTCTTTCTTCTTCTTTCTTTCTTTCTTTCATCTTTCTTCTTTCTTTCTTTCTTTCATCTTTCTTTCTTTCTTTCTTTCTTTCTTTCTTTCTTCTTTCTTTCTTTCTTTCTTTCTTTCTTTCTTTCTTTCTTTCTTTCTTTCTTTCTTTCATGTGTGAGCATGTTCTAGTTAGTAGAAACTAATGTTTATACAGAGGAAGATATTTCTCAAAGTCCTGAGTTAAGGAGTGATTTTTACTTTGGATTCAGGGTGAGTTTTAAGAAGTTTTCCCCTTAAGAGCTAGCTTACCTGTGAGCGGGACTCAGTGTGGTCAGATGAGCTGTGCTGCATTGCCCTGCATGGTCTAAACAACCACACAAGATTAGCCAAGAATGCATTGTTATTTTCCTTTTGATCATATATTTAAAAATATGAGATCTATGCTCTTAAGCAATAAAGAACATGTCATTAAGACATTTTATTCGTAAATTTAGATCGGTGAAAAATTAGAGCAAGAACTAAAGAAAAATGCCTGTACAGGTACAAGATAACTGAATTTAGGCTTCTTAAGAATTATTAATTACTACTTACAATAACTCTAGTGATAGTTTTGCTCTGAATGAAATTGAAAGACTATAAATCTTTTAATTCAGAAGCAAAACCTTTCTGGCATGTATGCAGAGATTTAGAACAATGCACTCCACAAGTCATATAAATCTCTCACATGTCATATACTTTTAGTATTTGATCTCCTCTCTAAAACCAGAAACCAGACATACTTTCTGTTTATCAAATTGCAAAGTCATACTGATACCCACAACCATAATTCCTACCTGTTTCACTTTTATTGGAAAAAAAAAGTGAAAATGAGCATCTGTAATATCTTGAGTTTTGCCAGTGAGAGAAACCAATTGTTTCCAATTTTAAAAATATGTAATGACACCAAAACATGACCCTAAAGGAAAAATGATAAATTGAGCCTCAGCAACATTAAAAATATTTGCTCTATGAAAGATCTTGCTAAGAGGATGAAAAAATAAACAACAGAATAGGAGAAAATATTTTAAGCCATATAGCCAACTAAAGACGTGCATATAGAATATATAAAGAGCTTTCAAAACTCAACATTACAAAGAAAATAATCCAAGTATAAAAATGGGTAAATGACATGAAAGAACATTTTACTAAAGACAATATATAGAGGACAAATAAGCACATTAAAAATCAAAAGCATAAATAGATATCATCATAGCTATCAGTTACTTGCCAAGTGGCTAAAATTAAAAATTCTGATAGCACCAAATGCTGGGAAGGATATGGATAACTTAATCTCTCACACATTGTTGGAGGGAGAAAGTAAATGGTCCAAGTGCTCTGGAAGACAGTTTAGGACTTTCTTATAATACCAGATACTAAGTAAAATCAAACTATACTTACCATAAGACTCAGGAATTGCACCCTTGGGCATTTATCCCAGAAAATTGAAAACTTATGTTCACACAAGAAAGCCAGTCCACAAGTATGCACTTGTGACTTTTAATAGTCAAAACATTGAAAAGAACAAAACAAATATCCCTCACTGGGTGAATGATTAAATACCCGTGGTACATCCATACCTTGGAAGACTGCGTGGCAATAAACATGAACAAACTATTGATACACACAAAAACACTTGGATGTATCTCAAAGAAATTAGGCTGAGTGAAAAATACCAGTCATAAAAGGTAATATACTACATGATTCTATTTATATAACATTCTTGAAATGACAAAACTATAGACATGGAGAATGGACTAGTGTTTCCAGGAATTAGGAATGGGTTGTGGAGGGGCCTGGTAATAGAGGGGTAGCATTGAGAATCTTTGTGGTGATAGCATCATTCTTTATCTTGATTGCCCCAGTGCATACACAACTCTACACATGTGATAAAATTGCAGAAAACTACATACGCACACACACACATACACTGACATACACAAATGAGTGTATGTATTAATAATGATACCTGAATAAGATCTGTGGATTGCACCAACGCCAATTTCCTGGTTTTGGTAAGATACTCCTTTTTGCAATTTCTCATAAATCTACAATTGTGTCAAAATAAAAAGTTAAAAAGAAAACAAATTAACAAAAAATATCTATGTATTTCCTTCTTTTCATTTTCAGGAAAGAGCCACTATCTACCCATCAGGTAATGATAGAAATATGTATACATTAAGACACTAAAAATAACTACAGTGCTCCCCCTGCAACATTCACAGCTTGATTTCTCCTAAAGCACTTGCCAATCCTTCTTCCACTTGAAAATACCTGAGTGGGATTACAAACTGCTATTAATAATAGTACTTGCTCTTACAGTGATTCTAAAATATGAGGAATACACTTGAAAAAATCCATCATACCTCTCTCCACAGCAACTTCCCAGTTGAGAAATCCAGATTACAAATAGAAGATTTATTAAAAGTTTAAAAACCCAGGGGCATCTGGGTAGCTCAGTTGGTTAAACATCTGCATGCTGCTCAGGTCATGATCTTGGGGTCCTGAGTCGGGCTCTCTGCTCAGACAGGAGTTGCATCATCTCCTGGATCCCCACTTGGGCAGAAGTGACATCAAGAACATGATGATTCTTTTCCTGAATTATGATCTCATAACTACAAATTTTATAATACTGCCCATTTGTTTAGAACTTATGAGTTTATTATTATTATTATTATTACATGTGGTTCCCTCGTTTGATCATCAACAGCCTTTTGAGGTGGATGTGACTCAATTCAGAGAAAACTGAAGCTAAATGGATCAAGTAGAAGGTGAAAAGCCATACACATCAAGTAAAGGAGTGGCCAGATCACATCACCTGATCCAAGTTAGGTCCTTTTCATTGTAGCTTATTTCGTGCTAAGTCATTTTAAGCTTTGGAATTGTTTTTTATTGTTGATCTTAAATATGCTATAGCTGTGAGGTATCATCCATCCAGGAGTGGACAGTGGGAATTTTCATTCACTTCCACTCTTTGGGGAGTCTGCCACTCTGAGAAAGTAGGAGTCTTTCCTAACTCTTTTTTGGCAGTCACTCTAAAATGTTGGGTTTTAATTATATCACCACCCCACTCTTTCTCTTCTATAATTTCTTTCTTCCAAAACACAGGAACCAAAATCCATGTCTCATCTCCACCTGCTAATCTCAGAACCAGCTGTCAAATCTTTGAATCATGCCATTAAAAGGGTATTTTTAAGGAATCCTGCTTTCAAGCCTTTGAATGTGTTTCAGAATTTTCCTGTTATCCAGGCTCTCAATAATTACAGGGCTCTCATCCTAGCCTGGTTTTTGTGAACTTGAGGTTGAGTTGACCTAGCTGATTTAGTACTTGTTTACATTCATAATCCATGCTCCTCTCCCAATCTTTGCTACTGTCTTCTTCCTTGTAAACACTCCAGTTTTAAAAAGTAATTGTCTGTAGTCTCAATATAACGCTATTTGAATTGTGGGTCACACTTGGGAAGACCTTTTTTTCCCTTGAACTGAATCAAAAGACAACTAAAAGTTAGCTTCGTCTCGTCTCTCTGTAGACACATTTACTGAATGTTGTTATTCAACCTATAGCGGTGATCATTTTAATGTTTTTTAAATCCCAGACATTCAAACCAATAGTATTATTGTTTCAGGACAGAATCCAAGTAAGGAAATTAATACCTTGAAATTATACGAATGCACTTTTTAGAAGGAGACAAAAGTTACATTTGTCAGTACTGTTAACTACAAAAGGATGGCCATAAGGATCATTTCCAGCCTGTCAGTCTGCACTAGAGGCAGTGTATTGAAGGCCAATGTCCAATTATCTTCAGCCAGACTTGGATCAGTATGACTGGGGAGAAACACAAATGCCTGAAATGCACCAGGAGTCTGATTATAGTCAACAGCAAATCAATGCCAAGCCTCCACGGATCCACAAAAACCTGTCCAAGTTGGCAATTCACCTTGCATTTTTCTGCACAGGATAAACCCTTGGCTCTCTGGAATGTTTGATCTGACCTATAGATGAAAATGCAATCAGCCATTCTTTATCTATGTTAAATTTTGTGTACTATCTATATTGATATATTTCTCCAGGATGCCAAAGACAACTGCCCTCCACTGCATGTTCTGATTATAGTGACAGCTTTGAGTTTGTATGAGTCAATTTGCAAATTTTTATTTGCTTACCTAGCTCATGTGCCAGCTCAGCCAATTTATGTAGACTGATACATTTTACATATGGTATTTTCTTTTCTGTTTTCTCACCTAATGTGGCATTTAAGAAATGAGTCATTATCTTGTTTGGGCTAGATTATTGCTTTTATGCAGGAAATGTTCTGGCCAATCATCCTGGAGAGAACAGTTGGACACATCTCAAGAAAGGGTCATGAGTTGGCCTGAAGGATGGCCACAGAAGCCCAGCAAGAGGTACAGCTCACCTAGGGCACTCCTGGGCAAAGGAGTTGAATTGTCTTTCTTTTCTAATTCCAATGCTGGGTTTTCACTTGCTGCATTTTATCAATTTCATTGCAAAAGTTTATATGTACTACTTTGGAACCAATGTATCTTGTTAGTAATGGAAAATGCAGACCAGAAGCCAGGACATCTCCACCTGTTTCTCTATTCATTTTCTTTCCCCCAAATCAATTCTTCTACCATTGCATACACTGGCATATAATAGGAATTCAGAGGATAATACATTGCAATAGTTCACTCTTTTCTGAAATTTTCTGATATATTCATGGATTACATCATTTGTTTTATAAATGGAGGAGCTAAAATATTGAATACAGGGACTGCAGGTGACCCTATCATATATTGTCAAGAGCATACTGTCAACAGTAAGACTGTAATTTAAACAAACAAACAAACAAACAAAAAACAAATCTCAGATTTTAGGGGAAAAACAATATATATAGGTTCTGAATAAGAAATTCAGAGTTTCAAGCTAAAGTAGCTTAGTTTTGAAAAAAAAAAAAACTCAGTGGAGATTCTACCTCCAAGGGGAGAAGAGAATGATATTTTCAAACAGGTGGACTTAATTTGTCTTCAAAGAAGGCACAGAGAAGTGACTGAAAATTCAGTGTCTAGAGGGCTTAGGGATGTGATTCACAAAAAGGAAAATGAGTGTACAGGAGAAAATAGGGAGAAGGAAAGGCAATGAAGTCTAAAGTTGGAATCTGTGGGCCCTCACCAATGGTGCTGGGTGGGAAAATTGGCCCAGAGTTGAGATGTTATATTTTGTTCTCAAGAGCAGCCAAGGATCCAGGTCCATCTAGTATGTCTTTTTTTATGTTTTTATTACTTAACCTTTTTTTTTTTTTTAATTCTATGAGAACCCTATCTGTCCAGTGGGTATCACTTTTCACTCTTTGTTACAGAGATACAGAAAATGACATATTTATTTCTCCTTGCTTTGTTCTGTTATTCTCAAATTTCTTATTTAGAACATGATGCTCTTTTTCTGGGTTTTCTTCCTCTACTCATCACCTTCTGCCCACCATGTTGTAAGTTTTTAATATATAAAGAATGGATGATCTAAATTCTGAAAATAAGAGGGAAGGTTGCTTGTTAATTCTTTTGGAGAATAAATCCATATCCATTTGGAAACTACTGGGACACAGTCACAGGAATCTTGTTTCTTATTTTCAAATGGATCTCCCCATCTCCCTCTTCATAGGTTAGCTCTGCCATTTGAATAAAGTAGAGCACAGAAGTTATGGGTGAACGAAGTATACAGAGACTTTCTCTCAAAAAGACTGCTGTGAGAAGAATATTTGCTCTCTGGAAGCCCTGTTGGTTGAACTCCTGAATTCCCAAATAAGACCAGAAACGAGACTTCATGCCTGTCTAAGACTCCTTTACACAAATTTCTCTCTGTAGCTCATCCTACTGCTCAAAGATTCTTGACACCAGAATGGACTCAAAAATTTCCTTTGAGACTAGGAGTCCCTAAATGAAGCTGGCACTACTACTACTACTATATATATATATATATATATATATATATATATATATATATATATATATATAAACATAGGTCACTCTAAATTAGATCCCCCTGTAACCTGCAGCACTTGAAGGTAGAAGCTCTCCCTAAAATGAAAAATAAAAGAATCTTGTTTAAATAACCTCTATCTCTAGATGATTTAAAATACTTTGACAGATCTATATTTTTTTTGAAAAATGAATCAAAAATAATTCAATCAGAAAAGCAACATCTGTTACTAATCATTAGCCTTGCAAGAGAATTAAAATGGTCTTTTTCTCTCCCCTAAAATCTACTGATAATTTTTTTTTATCCTATGCCATTCATTGAGATCAGATGCACTTACTCTGCATCAGATCTTGGAATTACATAAATAATAAAGTCCTCGAGGCTGATGGCATGGGAACAGTGGAATGTGAAACAATATAATCAGGGGGAAATCTATATTTAATGTAAAGCATTCTAACACTGTAAAGTAAGATGAATTTTAAACTTCTTTGTTCTCTGAGGCCAGGTTGTGCCATAGCTAATGTTTTGTATTAGGTCTTGTGCCATTTTATCTGAGGTGATGTCTTATTTTCTTTGTTTATGACTTTGGAAATTATTATAATAAGACACATGAAAGAGATGACGGGGCAAGTACAAATGGATAAAACAGCATTCACTACCCAAAGCAAGTGTAAATGGAGCCAATCATTTTTTAACTTGACAGTCTCTTAATCTTTTCTAGTGAGCTCAGTGATGATTTTTCTTGGTTCAAAACCTGTCACAGCGTTCATTTGTGACCATTTTTATTGCTAGGATTAGTCGAGGTCTATCAATTCTAAAGCTCCAGTTTGGCCCAACGAATGTCAGCTTTAATCACTAAATGCCAAACAATGCAAGAATTCCAGAGAGTACCTTTGTAGTTATGATTACATTTTAAAACAGCCCTATAGTTCATGGGCTGACCTAAGCCTGCAAAAATTCAAAATACAGGAGGTCCTTGAATAGAGGCCATGCCTTTTGTTCTCTCTAAAACCTTTAGCTAAATTATTTGCCAGCCCCAAGAGTCAAAATATAAAGCAGTGGTGTTAAACTTACCAAGGTGGTTAGGATTCGTATGGCCACCTTCATGTGTCCTTGGCTTGTCTGAATATGGAAATGTTTATATTGGCACTTCATTATTGGAATCCAGGTTTATTGCTGACATTTAATTTCCATATTTACCAAGAAATCCTATCAGATTTGTCTGCTTGTGCCTAAAGTTAGAGGTGCACATGTCTTCCCAGCATATTAAAGAAGGCCATTTGCTAGACATTTAGAGAGTATGGTAATGCCTTTAAGATCTGTATTTGGATAATGTCAAGAAGTTGTAAGGTTTGCTCTATTCTACCCAAGAGGGTCAGTTAGGAACATGAAAGATTCCTTTAGGGCAAGGGAAGCTTAAGGGCCTCTGCCCTGTCCTCCTACTCAACAGAGGAACAGAACTGGGAATATGATTCTAATTGGTAAGTCTAGAATGTTTTATGAAAATTCCCAGAAATAATTATCTCCTGAATGAGCTAGAAAACTTTATAATTGCCTCTGGAAATTTTAGTGGAAGCATTGCTCCTACACTGGCCACTAGAGGCTCTAGGGAGAATGGCCATCAGTTTAGGAGTACAGGAGAAAGACTTCAGAGACACTGACTTACCCACAGAGGGAATGATGGGTCAATGTTGGGAGGGGCATGCAGATGTCAGACACATGTGCTATATATGTGCTCTACAGCTGCACATGTAGGACACCCAGGGTCAGGCGGGTTTGCCAATCAACAGGGCCAGAGAGCCACTGCCACCCAAGATGCTAGTGACTGGAAAGCAGTGATGGTCTCCCAGATGGTCATACCTCCACCTTAAGATGATGTTTCTCTGTCCCAACTGCTGAGTGACCTGTTTGGCTTTTGAAACAAATGTATACCCCAGCCTTAGTGCTCATGAGTGTGATACAGTGAATCTAGGATGGGGCCTAGGTATTATTTCTTAAGTTCCAGTCATCATTCTGATGCAAGTCAAGTTTTAGAGCTATTATCCTATGGCATATAGTCTTAGCAGTACATCAGGTATTAAAACAAAACAAAACACCAAAATAAGCTTCAGTGAATATATTGAAGTCAATTCTAGACCAAGTAGGAAAAAGAGGGATGATGAAATGTGCACAATTGCCTAGGAAATTAAGCTATGATTAAACATAAAATTATGGTTTTCAATCATTAGGATCCATAAAACTACCTAGGAAACTTGCTGAAAATACAGATTGATTTTTTTCCCCCACACTTCCACATATCCTGAATCTGTAGACCTTGGTCTAGTGTCAGGAATCTGATTTTTTAAATAAGTGTCCTATCTGATTCTAATGCTGGTGGCTATAGTAAAATAACAGTAGCAACAAAACCACTCACCACTTTCCTGGTTTTCAAATTGTCAGAAGAGGAATATGTCAACATACAGAACATAATCCTGCAAGAAAGGTGTCCTTCTCCTTTGGGTTAATTTTATATTGTAATTGAGTAATGCCTTGCAATCCACTAAAAGTATTGTTCACAGATAGACTATTATGACATGGGCCACAAAACCCAGCATTCTACTAAATTTTATGTTTATATTTTGATTGTGCCATGAATTGCTAAACATGCAATTCAAGGGGTAAATTCATATTGATTAGATAAGACGTTAAAGAGAACTTCGAAGAGTATGTATACCTAAGTTAAAATGGTAACGGTTAGTTCTCTGACTTTTTTATTCCAATGCATTCTTTGGTAGGGTCAAAGGCCATTCAGAACACTTGGCCTACCCAATCTGACTTACCCCTGAACAGTGGCAAAGCAGGCCTTCAGAATGATTGTGAAATATTGGCCCTGTCATTATCAAAATACCAATTAATTAAGTTCTAGAATTTTTTGTTATTTTCCTGAACTGTGGGCAGAAAGGTTTGGAGAGGGCTAATCAAAACTCTTAAGAAGATACAAGATATGGACTTTTTCTTCATGGGTTTTACAATCTGAGTGAGATAATATTATGAAACAATTGCAAATAATTTATAATAGTAAATATAATTAAGTACTAAAATAGCAGTTATTAATAAGTTGCCTGGAACAGGGACTGTATCATATATGGAGTCTACAATGCAAGAAGGATGACTAAATGCTATCATTCAGGAAAACTTTCTGGAGGAGGTGGGGTTGGATATGTCACCTGTTCTGTTTTAGCTATTGAGTGCACTCATTGCTCATAAATATAAATCTCAAATAATTCAACTGGGTCGAATCTGTGAATGAGTTCCTAATCAACCCTGTCCTGGGTATCAAAAATTTTGCTTAGTTTTTATGTTTGTTTGTTTGTTTGTTTGCTTGTTTTTGTTGTTGTTTTGTTTTGGCCTCAGCCTCATCAGAGATATTTTTGATATTATCAATGTTTGAAATATTAAGTCACTTCATGTTTACTTATGGCCAGAAACTCCTGGCTGGCTAACTCCTGCATGCCTTCTCATCACCTTTGGGCTCAGCATCCATCTTAAGGCACTTTTCTGCCCATTCTCTGTCTCTTAAATCTTGCAGCCCTTAACCAGTCTGTATTCACTCTTTTTTTTTTTTTAAGATTTTATTCATCCATTCATGAGACACAGAGAGAGAGAGAGAGAGAAAGAAAGAGTGGGGTGCAGAGACACAGGCAGAGGAAGAAGCAGGCTCCATGCTGGGAGCCGGATATGGGACTCGATCTCAGGTCTCCAGGATCACACCCTGGGCTGAAGGCAGGTACCAAACCGCTGAGCCACCCAGGGATCCCCTGTATTCAGTCTTTGAATAATATAGGACATATAAACTATTTTGCATGTTCTTGTGAAATATTAAGTAATGAACATGCCTGCTTCTTGCATTCTTTCATAAAGGCAGTACAAAAAACACACATAAAACACAGCTGATGCAAATGGCCTGTGGTGGCTGGGTGGAGGGAGCTGAGTGAATGATAGGAAAGAAAGAAAAATCCATCCAGTGTACTTTTCTAGGAGCTTAATGTCTGTCATCTCATTCAGTGTTCAATACAACTCTAAAAAGCAGGAAAATCAAAAGGTTTTATAGAGATAAAAGTCAAGAGGAGAAAGCCAGAATTTGGAGAGATGAAGCAACTGGTCAAGGTCACATAGGCTCTCAAAGCTCTCTGACCAAATGTGTCTTCTTACTGGTGAATCCAAATACCTAGTCAGAACCCAAAGAAGAGTTTCTATAATTACAACACTCTGAAGTTTGCACAGCACATTTAGTAAAGACAATTTTACTGGATGATAACAACAATCCCAAAAGAAGGGAATGACAGAGTCTCCATTTGTTTTTTCATTCCTATTTTACTGATGAAGTTCCATTTTCTGAGAAGATGGAGGCTTAAAGACGCTAAATAAGTCATTCAATTGTGTCAAGACCAATGTTTTCTTCCACTACAGTGCATTGCTACCAGTCTGGCTGGGCTTCAAAGTTACAAAGGAGCTGTTTAACAAAAGAAAATGATTTCATCTACTGAGCTTCTAGTAATCTTATCACAAAAGATTTGTCCTTTTGGGTCTCGCTAATCTTTAGGAGAGCTTTTATCTAACTCATATGTTCCCCAAAGATGTGCATGCACTGTTCTTCATCACAATGTTGTTTAAAATAGCAAGTTATGTATTGCTGCATAACAAATAGCCTTAAACATATTATCTCAAAACTAGAATGATTGATTTATTCAAGATTCTTCTGTTTCAGTTGGGCCTCACTGGGCTAGTGAGTTCTACTGTTGGTGTCTCCTGGAGTCATTCACATGGCTATACCTGACAAAGTACTCAGGGCTCTATGATCCATGATAGTCTCACTCCTAGGCCTGGCTGTTTGCTGAAGCCATGAGCACTCTAGTTCCTAACCAAATGATGTTTCTATCAGGACAACATAGATTTTATACACAGGAGCAGCATGATTCCAAGGAGACAAACCCTATTGCTTAGACACTTATCCAAATTAGTTTGTGCTGCATTTGTTGATGTCCCATTGACCCAAGCAATTCATGAGAGGCAGAAGAATAGCCCCTAAAGATGTCTACATCCTAATGTTATTACAGGGCAGAAGGGACTTTATAGGTGTGGTTAAGTTAAGGATCTTAGAATGGTAAAATAATCCTGGATGCTCTGGGTGGTCCTGATGTAATAATCACAAGGGTCCTTATAAAAGGGAGGAAAGGGGAGGGTAAGAGTAGAGTAGACATGACGACGAAAGCAGAGGTTGGGGTGATAGAACCATGAGCCAAGGAATGAAAGTGGTCTCCAGAAGCTAGAAATGTAGAAAATGAATTCTCCCCTAGAATCTGTAGAAGGTACACAGTTCAGCTGAATTTTTATTTTAGCCCTGAAAGACCAATTTTGGACTTCTGACCTTGAGAATGGTAAAATAATAATACATTTGACTGTTTTAAGCTACAAAATTTGACATAATTTGTTACAGCAGCAAGAGGAAAATAAATATACAAGTCTCACATTCAAGCCAGAATCAGCATGGGAGGAGACACACAGGAGATGTGAGACCATTAATGTAACAATCGACCACATAGATGTTCTAAATGTTCAATAATAAAAATTGTTTTAATGGATTAGGATAATACCCTGTGATGGAATAATATGCATTTAAAAACATGTTGTTTTAATAATCTTAATAACAAGAATAGAAAAATGACATCATATATTGTTCCCATGATGTTAAATTTAAAATGTAAATTGCAAAATATCAAGCACAATGTAAACTCAGAGTTTTAGGGGGAAACCTAAATGAAACATCTTATTCTTGAATGATGGATAGATAGATGCAATAAAGAATCTGTATGTGTGTATGACCTTCAAATGAGGAATAAATAGAAGTATATATCACAAAACTTAATTGTAGTTTATGGATGATTTGGGGGCTTTTCCCCCCACATAATTTCAAATATTTCACAATGAGCAGAAAGTATATTTTTCCAAAATAGGAACATAATAAATTTGTTGAAATGCTAGAAGGGTTTTGAAGAAAACAAAAAACTAACCACACTTTTGGGAGGGCTTTAGTACTGGTATGCACTATTTGTACTTGCAAGAATAATGGGGAGAAAAGAAAACCTATCTTTTAAGATCTCTTCTACTCACAGAAGCAGAATATGCAGGCATGAGACAATGAAGGAATATGGTCCTGCGATGGCATTTGAGTGGCAATCAACCAGGTAACTGAAGAGAGGTTAGAAAAGTTCACTTGTCAAAGCCTGGGATGGGCATGGGGACACTGAGCTGACATTTACAGTAGGCTAGTATATATGTGCTGGTGGGCAGCGAGGCCAAATTTGCAGGGAGAGTCAGAACCAGCAGAGGAAACATTCCTGATGGAAGTAGAAACTAACTCAGAATGTGGGGTGAGCCCATTTTCATCTGGATAAAACAAGACAAGGTTTGTATGTCAGATTAAATGATAATTTAGGGTGGAAACTCTGAATGGAGCAAGAGATGAAAAGAGCTTTGAAAACTAAGCTGAGGATTTCAAATTGAAATGAAAAAAAAATACTGTTTTGTTTGTGTTTTGCTTTACTTTGTTTTGTCTTTAACCATCCTGAAAGCAGAGGAGGTAAGTACCATGTTGTTGGTGGTTTTTTGTGTCATTATTTTAATCATTCTTTTGTAAATGAATTTTTTTTTTCTCCTAATGGTTTCAGATCTTCTACTAGTGTGATACACCTCTGATCAGGGCTGAACTCATGTGCAATGTTATAATGAGAAATCTACCTGCTTATAATAAATCCAATGTGACTAAATAGAAAACAAAAGAAATACATTTTAGGGCTTTTAACTCATTGCCCTAAAGTTATATTAACATGCCGCTTGCTTGCCTACTCTCGGTATTGGTGTTTTTACAAAGCTTACTCTTGCAATGAAGAGATGCAAATGACCCAACCTACTTTCTCTTCTGGTCTTATAATGGGAGAACAATAGGGAAAGAGCAAATGCTGGTGCGAGAAAGTTAAGAATGCATTGAACTCCGGGCTCCAGAGGGGAGGAGGAGAAACACATCTAGGAATTTCCCATTTGTAAACCCGACTTTGAATCTAAGACACTTGGGATTTAAGGTAAAAAAAAAAAAAAAAAAAAAAAAAAGGAATGTGGCACTCTTCCCTCCAAAAGTGTTAAATCTCCCACCAGGAAGGCCTGATACAATTAGGGTGCAAATAAAAGCGGCATCTGTTCTAGTTCATCAGACAGACCACCTACAACACTTACTTTCAACCTCTTAGCATTTGACATGCCCAACTTTCTCTGTTTCAAAAGAAACATTACTAAGTTCAACAGCCGCAGATGGAGCTCTGACAATTGCGATGCTCCTGCTGTCACTGTGGTGGTCAGGGCCATCAATCAGCGGTGTTTTAGCCCTGCTGGGGCCTGGAATCAAGAGAACCTGTGGGCTCTGGTGAGCAGGCAAAAAGCAGTGGGCCCTCATCCTTGTCCTCACCTGTCCTTGGTATTTACAGCAGGTGGCAATGAAGAAAGAGAACTAGAGAACTCCTCCTGGCATCTTTATCCTTTGGAAAAAGAGAGAAAGAGAGAGAGATGGACTTATAAAACACCCCAGTGTGACTGACAGAGGTATGGAAATAAACTCATCACCCTTGCTCTCTCCAGGAGCCCATCTAAAGTATTACCACTCACAGCAGAGTCTGCAGAGCCCTGGATCCTCAGCATCCCGTGTGGGATTGGTAGAAATGCAGAATCCCAGGCCTTGTTCCAGTTCTGGGTGAGCAGAATCTGTATTTTAATAGGATCTCCACGTGATGCTGATGCATGTTTAGAGTTTGAGAAGCACCTGTATAAAGAACATAAAAGAACTAACATCCTGGCTGCCAGTTAATAATAATCAAGGGGAAAAGAAGTTAAAGGCAGAAAGTTAATGTTACATTTTTCATCCTTACATAGTACATGGCCTGAAACTGACATTTTAAAAACAAAATAGAGGGGGACCTGGGTGGCTCAGTCAGTTAAGCATCTGCCTTTGGCTCAGATCAAGATCCCAGGGTTGGGATCCCTGGGTGGCTCAGCGGTTTGGCGCCTGCCTTTGGCCCAGGGCACGATCCTGGTAGACCCGGGATCGAATCCCACATCAGGCTCCTGATGCATGGAGCCTGCTTCTCCCTCTGCCTGTGTCTCTGCCTCTCTCTCTCTCTCTCTCTCTCTCTCTCTCTGTGACTATCATAAATAAATAAAAAAATTTAAAAAAAAAGGAAAAAAAAAAAAAAGATCCCAGGATTGAGCCCAATGTGGGGGCTCCCTGCTCAGCAGAGAGCCTGCTTCTCCATCTTCCTCTGCTGTTCCTCCTGACTGTGCTCTCTCTCTCTCTGTCAAATAAATAAAATCTTAAAAAAAATGTTTAGGGACACCTGGGTGGCTCAGTCTGTTAAGCATCTGCCTTTGGCTCAGCTCATGATCTCATGATCTCAGAGTCCTGGGATCGAGCCCCGTGTGGGGCTCCCTGTTCAGTGGAGAGCCTGCTCCTCCTTTCCACTTGTGCTCTCTCTCACTTTATCTCACTCTCTCTCTTTCAAATAAATAAATAAAATCTTTTAAAAAATAGATGCCCAATTTTTATTCTGTATTTTTGTGTGCTGGAGATTTTGTTCAGATTAGTTAAAGTCAGGGTGGCTCCACTGAAAAGCCCATGAAATGAGAAAGAAATGGAGATGACCACGGTCCAAGAAAAAGACCATTCAGACCCTGCTGAAGGGGAATTTGGAAAGGGAATTATTACCTCCAAAGAGATTGTCATTCCGCCACCTCCACCTCTATTATTACCTCAGAATACATTTTCTAGCTGCTCTTCTGCTTAGACCATGATTTAGCTATTGTGCTTAAGCCTGATCAGTATGGTGGAAAGACATTTATTATGAGAAGGTACATTTGAATTTTTGAGCAGAGTCCATGGTAGCAGTTTGACTATTTTAGAGACCCAGGGGAAGCCCTATTTCTGAATAGAGGCAGTACAAGCAAACAGAGTCGCTTGAGAATATTTAGAGAACACTTGATTTGGTGTTCAGCATCTTATGCTTTGACATGCACTCAAAGTCCTGAGTGACATTGGCCCTAGGAAGCCTGGTCGCCACAGCACTGTAGCTTTCATCTCTTCAGTCAGTTTAGCTGGGGGAGGGTTTCCAGTCCCTCTAGTGGCTCCACACAATCTTCCCAAGCCCTTTTGGGGTACGAAGGTGGGAAGGAGACCTGGGTGAGCCTGGGGAGAGGCGGCCCAGCAGCCTGACCCTCCGGCTATTACTGTCCAGTGCGGCTCTCAGTGACACGGGGTGACTATGTCTCTCTCCAGATGTGCACTTTAAAAATACACACAGGAAAACCACATCAGCCATTGTCCCATTTTAGCTTGCACTCAAAGGAAAGTGGCATTTTGAAATCATTTCAATGACAAGCATCCATTTCAAGGTCAGATAAAATATCTTGCTTTAAGTTTTAGAATATGTTTCATTTTATCTTGCAGCCAGCTGCCATGTCATCCTCCTAACCTTGCGCCATGGATGCTTCCTGGGAGGGTGCTCTGAGCATTTGTCCTCAGCAGGGTAAGGGTCCTACTAAGAGAACTACCCTGCCAGGGGCTTCTCAATGACATACTAGGTGACACTTGCCAAAGTCAAGAGACAATATTTGGTTACTGAGCCCCTGGAGGAAATGCTATTCAGAGGGCCCATGATTTTGCATGTAAATATATTGTTATTAATACCTATGTCGGAGGAAATGAATATCTGCGCAGCATTTGCCTGATGGATGCCTGCAAAAAGTATCCAGTTCTCCACCTCTTACCTCACATGGTTCTGAACCAGGGTTCTGACAAAAGAGAGGAATTCACAATTTTCACAAATTGACAGGAAAGGCTCCTAACAGAGGTGAATTCCAAAGCCACATCTTTTTTTTTTTTTTTAAGATTTTATTTATTTATTCTTATTTATTTGAGAGACAGAGCATGAGCAGAGTGAGGAGCAGAGAGAAAAGCAGACTCCTGATGAGAGGGGAGCCCCATGTGGGACTCTATCCTGAGACTCTGAGATTGTGACCTGAGCCCAAGGCAGATGCTCAGTCCACTGAGTCACCCAGGCACCCCCAAAGCTACATCTTGAAGATATTTTCAGAATGCAGGTAGCCTTGAAAGATCTTCACTACCCGCTAATTCAAGCAATCTGATTCATGAAAAATGTGTAGACTTAATGTGAGAGTAAGATAAAGCCCTTTAAATGCAATCTCTAAATAGAATACATTTCTTAGATAAATGGAAAGAAGTATATAACAAAAAATTTAAAATGGTCCATAATCCCAAATCCAAGAGCTAAACACTGTTGGCACTCCAGTGTATTTCTTTCCAGTGTGAGAAATAATATGTGCATATTTGTGCCTTTCTGATTACACAGAAGTATCATTTTCAAAAAAGTCCCCTTCAGAATAAACTCTTATCAGGATGAGAAGGCTAAGCACTGAAAATTTTTAAAAGATTTTATTTATTTATTCATGAGAGGCACACAGAAGGGCAGAGACCTAGGCAGAGAGAGAAGCAGGCTCCCCACAGGGAGGGGAGCCCCATGCAGAACTCGATTCCAGGACCCGGGGATCACAACCTGAGCCAAAGGCAGATGCTCAACAACCACCCTGGGAGTCCCCCAAGCACTGGATCTAAACAAACCTATACCTTTCTGACAAACTCAGTCACATTGTCCTTTGACCTTCGAATGTGAGCCACTCCCAAAGTAAAAGCTGGGGTGAACGACCTGATGTAAGACACCCATTTGCTGGGGTTATAATGGCATAAATCCTGGGTCGCCTGCACAGATCGGGTTAATGCCCCTTGCTTCCACTTAATTATTAATAGAGTTCCTGTTTCATGCTTAAAGGTGTTCCAGTTGAAACAATAAATTATAGGTCACCATATGTAAACGGCAGCCTGCTCCTAATGCGTGCACACACTTTGCATGGGAAGTTAACTGCTCACCTGGGTATTGAATTACTTGGGGGGGGGGGATCTTTTTGTCTTATGCAGGGTTCTGTTGGTGGTCTTTCGGACAGATTGACACATACAGTTGCCTCTCCCTAGAGCCATTTGGTCGACTTTGCTGTATTCAGTTGTGGGAGGCAGGCCGGGGGCTGGGGAGAGAACCCTTACCTATTCCAGAAGAGCCTTCTGGAGAAGCTAATGGCCTTAAAGCATATATGCTGAGAAATGCATGAACCCGGTGGCTTGCACGGGAGAAGCCAATTTTCAGTGGTGCTGAGTGGGCTCAGTCTATTAGCTCACCTCTTACTTTGGTCTCCACTTTTAACTTTTTATGAATCCGCCCAAGGGTAATGGACCAGAAAATCCCAAGGTTATTGTGTTTTGTTATGAATTTCTGATCCTAGGAGTTTGCGACTCAGGTGCGCAACGTTGTTCTGACTTCAAATGACTTGAAAAAATCGAGTGAGGAGGTTGAAACTTGGGAACAGATATTTCCTTAGAGACTGCCTGGTTAATTGCAGAGATAGGAAGATGACAGAAAGTGCACGGTTTTTAGGTCTTTTGACCGCTAATAAAAACAACTTGTTAGAAGGTAAGGGAGAGGTGCTAACCTATCACTCTGCCATCTTCTCCCCATCGTTATTTAAGTCAATTTGGGGCTGTGACTTCATTTGACTCACAAATTTATTTTCATAACTGGCTTGTAGTTTCCTCATTCCACAACTGTCGTCCCCTGCTCTGAAAGGAAAGATTCATGAAAGAAGGTAATTTTCTAGGGATGCCTGGGTGGCTCAGCAGTTGAGCATGTCTTCAGCTCAGGTCATGATCCCAGGGCTCTGGGATCCAGTCCTGCCTCGGGCCTTCCACAGGGAGCCTGCTTCTCCCTCTGCCTGTGTCTCTGCCTCTCTCTCTCTCTGTGTCTCTCATGAATAAATAAATACAATCTTAAAAAAAAAAAGAAAGATTTAAGATTATATTTATTTATTCATGAGAGACACACACAGAGAGGCAGAGACACAGGCAGAGGGAGAAGCAGACTCCCCACAAGGAGCCCAATGTGGGACTCGATCCTGGATCCCGGGATTAAGACCTGAGCCGAAGGCAGACGCTCAACTGCTGAGCCATCCAGGCATCCCAGTAAAATCTTTTTTCTTTTTCTTTTTTTTTTTTTTTAAATAAGGTAATTTTCTAAATGGTTCTCTGTGGTGAGACCATACTTACAAAACTGCCTGGCACATGCCTGCGCATTGGCCGAATGCTCACACCAGCTCCAGCTGACACTCGTGGGAAATTAAACTTAATCCCCATTGTCTGAGATTAATTGCCTGAACTTCACTGATTTCTGTCCATTCTCTCACTCTTTTGAGGGGGGTGGAAATCTCAAGTATTGAATTAATTATACTCAGTGGTTAATGACATCCTAGCATGCTGTAATTCTGAGTTCATGCCTCGCCATCCCTCTTCCACTCATTTGCTTCTTTATATTCATTCATTTAATATACTAAGTATATAAATATCCTGTATGTATTCAATATCCTAAACTCCATACCCTATGACCTGCTACCCAACCAAAGACCTTGAACATACCAGCTTATGTGAATTTATGTCCCATTATACAGCCTAAACAATGCACTACTTACATTTATATGCTTTGAGGTAATTTATCCTGCATGTTTCTTCTGGTATTTGCTTTTCCACGGAATGTGACTGTTATGAACTGGACATTTACATACCTCCAAAATTCAGTCAGAATCCCTCACCCCCAAGGTGATAGTATTATTAGGTAGGGCCTTTGGGAGGAAAGTAAGTTTAGATGAGGTCATGAGGATGGAACCCTTGTGATGGGATTAGTGCCATTCTAAGAGGAAAAAGAGACACCAGAGCTTTCTGTCTCACAGTGACATGCCCTGAGGAAAGGCATTGTGAGTGTACATCTAAAAGGCAGCTGTCTACAAGCCAGGAAGACTGCTCTCACCAGGAATCAAATAGCCAGCACCTGGATCTTAGATTCCAGCCTTCACAACTCTGAGAAATACATGTCTGCTCTTTCCACCACCCAGTCGATGGTATTTTGTCATGGCAACTGGAGCAAAGACAGTGACTTTACAAAGATTAATCTATCTTGTTGTATGGACTGCCATTCTTTCATTTTCAGTGCTCTGTAATGTTCCATTATGTGTTTATATTTTAACTTATTTATCATTTTTCCGGGAATGGGTATTTGAGTCATTTATAGTTTCTGGTAATTAAGAAAAGGGCTTCTGTTGCCAGCATGACTCTAGACTCATATTTGGGCATATTCCTGAATGTGGGATTGCTGGCTCATAGGGTATGCAGATGTTCAATTTCACAGAATAATGCCAAAATATGTTCCATATGCTTGTATAATTTACATGTGACGTATAGAAGCTCCCATTGATCCACATCCTTTGCAACATTTGGTATTGTCAGACTTCTTAATCTTCATAAACTAAAGAGGTGCTTAAGAGGACATTTTATTATGTTGACTTGCATGTCTTTAATTAGTGACTATCTTTTCATGTTTGCTACCGCTAGATGTTTTCTCCTTTGTGAAATGCCTATTCTTGCGTTCTGTTCAGTTTTCTGTCACATAATTTCATTTTTTTTTGCAAATTTTTTTGCACATTCTTAATATTAAACTTTTGTTGGTTTTAGATGTTGCAAACATTTCTCCCCCACTTTGTAGCTGGTATTTAAGATTTTTTTTAATAAACAGATTTTTTAAATTTTTTATATATAATCAAATGTAAAATTCTTTTTCACTATGTTTGGCACTTTTTGTGTCACATTTAAAAATATTTCTCTGCCCTGAGGTAATAAACCTGCTCCTTTATATCTTATTCTAAAAGTTTTAAGGTTTTACTTTTGACATTTAAGTTCTTAATCCATCTGGAGTTGATTTTTGTGTATGGTAAGAAGTAGGAAATTCATTTTCATTTTTTTCCATACGAATAACCAATTTTTCCAGTGCCATTTGTTGAGCCCTATTTTTTCCTTTATCAATTTTGTAATAGCTTCACAAAAAGAGTCGAGAAAATTCCCAAAAGTTTTTTTATCCCAAATGACAAAAAAAAATTAAAAAATGAAAATTTTCTTGAATCCATACATGTGAGGTAGCAAGTCAGAAAATGTATAGCGATTTAATCACAACAAACTTATTGATTAGGTATAATGTTTATTGCCATTTTATAGAGAAGTCAAATAAAACTAAGAAATGTTAAATAGATGTTATGAATATAATAAAAAGATGTTAAATGTTTCCCAAGGTCTCGAAGCTGATTAGAGGCAGAGTAAAGGTTCTAGCATAGGCCTCACAGTCTTTGCTTTCACTACTTTAATAGAAAGGGAATTAAATGGGGCCAGCTGTTCTTGCGCTCTTTGTTCAACATTAAAAGTGAAAAAGAAGGATTGGCCCACTAGTAAATAAGTAGATTGATATCGCCCTTGGGAAAATGACTTTCCCTCTTTTTCACAAGTGTCATACATTGACACCAGCAATTTCTCTCTCTGCTACCACGGTGCTGTGGATGTCCTTTCTCTTAGAGTAAGAAGGGAGTATTAAAATTAAAGAAGCCAAGCACTGGATAGAGACCATGAAGTGTTGCCTAGTATAGGAGCTGGCTCCTCAACTCTCAAGGGTCTTTGTAAGATTATCAAGCACAGATTATTGGCATTTATGTAAATGAACTATTCCCTCATCATTTGTTTCCTATCATAGCACTCTCTCCCAAATATGTTCTGTGATGTATAACTGATTTTGGAAAGGAGGGCACAACTTTTAAAAGTTGCTTTACATTCTTTGCAGCTTTAGGGAAGACACCAAAAGGCATGGAACTTAAGAAAACACAGAACCAATTTGTTCCATGTTAGACTCCCCACTGTTAGCTCTGTTTACTAGCTGCATGGCTTTGCACAAGTAATCCAAATCAGAGGTTGCCACACTTTCCAGAACATGGAAAGGGCCGGCTAGTAAATAGTGTGGGCTTTACAGATCACGTGGTCTCTTCTAGAACTCTCTATTACAGCACCGTATTAGCCGTACATGAACAAATGAGTGTGCTGTGTGCCAATAAAACTTGATATTGAAATACTGAAATTTGAATTTTATTTAATGTATCATGAGATGTTGTTTTTTGATTTTTTTTCATCCACTTAAAAATGTCAACTTTTAGTGCTTAGGTCATAAACAAAATAGGAGTGGGCTGGATTTGGCCCAGGACAATAGTCTGCAGATTCTTGATCGAGACTCTCTTCAGCTGACGCCTCTGTAAAATTCAAATCATGAAAATTGTCCTAGGTATTAAGTTGTGGATGGTGTGGGATTATTGAGCTGCTTCACTCAGAGCAGAAGCTCAGTAACTTTTTTTAGTTTACAAATGTGAAATTATTGTGACCATTAACTTTTTTGATAAATAGTTATTGTCTCTTTTCATGTCATCTATTGTTCTAAGCCTAGGGATACGGCATTGAATAAGATAGAGATCCTGCCCTTCTTGTGTTTACATTCTAGTGGCAGGAGAAGGACACTAGGATAAAGTGGTAAAATTTATAGCATGCCAGTGAAAAATACTAGGAAAAAAAGCATAAGGGGAAGATTTAGACTGTGGTTTTAAATTTTTGAGTCATCAGCACATACATGGAATTTTAAGCTGTAAGATATTATGAAGTCATCAAGAGTGCAAACTAAACCACAAAGGAAAGAGGTCTAAGGTTTAAGTAGAGAGCTGCTCTATTATTTAGCAGTCAGAAGAGATAAAGAAGAACCACTCAAGGAAAATCAGGAGAATGTACTCTCCTGGAATTCGGTGTTAAACAACTAGAGAGCCAAAGAAGAGGAGGAGATCTCTATAACAGAACTCCATTTGGTCCATCAACATGAAATATGAGCAGTGGCTAGTGGACTCAGTAATGTGGCAGCCACTGGTGGCTCTGATGTGGAACAACTTTGGTAGGATGATTGGAAATGGAGGCAGCTTCTTTGGTTCAATAAAACAATGGGAGGGGCACCAGGCTGGCTCTGTCAGTGGAGGGTTTTGAGTTCAAGCCCTCTAGTGGGTGTGCAGATTTGCTTAAAAACAAAATCTTAAAATAAAGAAGGAGGGAAAAACCCAAGTAATCAAAAAGAAGAAGTTTTTCTGTTAAGAAAAGATAGAAATGTGCCAGTAGCTAGGGGTACAAGGGTGTGTTGGGATGAGGGGGTAATTAAAGAGCTTTATTCAGTTGGTTTCAATTTCTCTTTTAAGTAGGAGAAACATAACTTGTTAATATGCTGCAGGAAAGATTCAAAAGAGAGGGAGAATGGAGGAAGCAGTGTGCGGAGAGGTCAGCAAATGGCTGGAACAATGTCGTTGGAGTGAGGGAGGAAGTTTGTGAACCATCATGTAGATGGAGGGGTTCACCTCAACCAGCAGCCAAGACAATTTATCCATGGAAACAAGAGCTTAGTCAGGAAGCATGCATACTTGCAGGTGAGAATTTTTAGTGGCAGAAGCTGATCTCTTCAGGTTACTTCTGTTTTCCCAGTGAAATGAGGGGTCAGCTGATGGTAGTAATGGGTGCCTAAAGCTGGAGAGAAGATATGAGTAATCACATATAATTATTGGATTATGATTGTTGGATAGTCTATAGAACCATTTCTTAGGTGGGGCGTGTGGATTTAGTAGTTTATGAATGACCTTTAGCACATCCATGGGTCCCCTAAAACCGTACAAAGGATTTTCTTCAGATACACAATTTTTTCTTTTTTTCTGGGAGGGAGCTACTAGCTGTTTTTTGATTATCTAATGTGTTCATGACTCACACAAGATTCAAAAACAAAACAAGATATGTAAACCTCCTAAAGAAAGAGTGTAGCCAGGGTGTCAAATCGGGATGTGTGATCCAGGCCTGACCCTGACAGGAGAGCTGGCATTCCTCTTACCTGTGGTGCTGGTTTCCTTATTTGCATCAAGAAAATGAATTGTGGCTGGAGGCCCAGATGCTGGGGTCCAGCTATAGAACTATATTCAAAGTGAGTCATCAGAGGGAGACAGACCCTGGATAAGCATCAAGAGGAGCCAATCCAAACGAAGGCCATAGAAACGTAGGTCCAGGTGAAGAGACAGAAGGGCAAGCCAGACAGTCGTAAGCAGCACTCTGCTGTTCTCCAGATCCAAGTCGGCTTCCCCACCAGCAGCCCTGATCCTCCATACAGAGCTTATCTTTGAGGATGTTAAGCAATGGTAAAATTATATTCAAACAAAAAGCATTCAAAATAATTTGGTTTCCTCAAAGTTAAAACATACATTTATTTTAAATACGAAAATATGAAAGAGGAAGGTAATTTAGGTTCAAAATTGGAATAAATTTCCTATTTTGAGAAGATAAGTGTAGTATTTTTTTTTTTAACTTAAGATCTTATTTATTCATGAGAGACACAGAGAGAGAGGCAGAGACACAGGCAGAGTGAGAAGCAGGCTCCTCACGAGGAGCCCAATGCAGAACTCAATCTCAGACCTCAGGATCACACTCTGAGCTGAAGGCAGATGCTCAACCACTGAGCCACCCAGGCATCCCCATAAGCATAGTATTGAATGATCCCACAGGAGTACTCAAATTAAAGAATTATTTGACATTTTTTGGTATTTTTGACATCTCTTCATTTATTTAATCCTGCATTCCCAAATATATAATATAAAGAGGCACAATATTTTATGTGGAATACTTATCAGATAAATCAGAATAAAAAGTCCCATTTGTGATGAAGGTAAATTATATCATGTATAATTTAATCATTTGGTGAGCTTATTTTTTTTTATTTTCCCTAAAACTAAAAAAAAAAAAAAACCTGTTCAATGAGTATTTTTTAATTAAAATTTTTTAAAGTCTTATTTTTTAAATAACTGAAGCTGATCTTTATTTGACATTGAAATATATCTTCCTAACTTACTTCAAATCTGAAGGGGGGAAAAAGAGCAGCTGTCTCACCCGATTTTTGCCTTTGGTATTATTAAAAGGAGGAGAAAAGCCTGCCCCAGGCTGAGATGTTATTTACCAAGTTAAAGGCTAAAGCCAATTGTCATGTCCAAGTTATAAAGTCCTTATGAAAACAGCAACTTATAATGGAAATTTGGACCTACCTAAGCTCTGGTAAGGCAACATGCTTCAATAATAACAATAATAATAAATCTGGTTTTTCTATATTCAAACTCATACCACATTCTTGCTGTGAGGAAAATCAATTTATATTTCCAGGGAGGAATTCCAAAGTAGAATTGGGTATTTATCATGACTGAACCGAACTGACAACTTCTACGCATTCTACTTTGCAGATTTTCTACATGTTTACATTTGTTACTTTTAATGTCTTGATGAAAAATGCATCATGTTAAAATTGACCTTTCCTCTTATTCCTAAAGAAAGTTACCACCCTTCTAACTAAATTAAGGTATGACCGCAATTCATTTTATTAAATATTCCATTAGAAAAACACTTTCTTTCATAGCAAAGTATGCACTTGCTTTAGTCTTGGCATTTTCCTTTCTAGCTGCCGTCATTCGGTTGAAGCATTTACTTTGAAATGCCTGCCAAATATTTTTGCCCAATACCACAATAACAATGCAGCAATGTATGAGTGATTTATTCTAGTAAGTTTACAACTGCCGAGCCTACGTGAAACACTCTGGAGTTCAAACAGAAGGTTTGCTTTTGTCTCTTACACTGCAAGTGGACTGTCTGTCAGCACGTTGTGTACCGTCGGACATTCCCTCTGCAGGTGTAAACACCACCAAGTTATTAATTGGTTGCTTTAACTTAAAAAAAAAAAAAGAAGAAGAAGAGGCAAAACCACAAATATCTATGTACATGTCCATCCACAAATGCATAGTTACTGTACAAATACACATACATATATGTATGCTGATCACTTTCTTCCTCTTGTTCCTTTTAAGATTTTCATTATTATTGAGTAAATGAAAGCATCATTTCTTTGCTCCTGTGCTTAAAAACCCCATTTTTATTTCTGCCATTAATTAACATTAAGTATGTCTTGTTTGGGTTACCTAACATTAGACTTCACTCAAATTAACTGAAATGAATGTATTTTCAAATTTGTCTCCAGTTTTACTTCTGCGTGTGGCTTTTTAAAAAGATCCACAACAAAGGGAAAAATGCTCGTACGCCACAGTTCCAAAGGCTGAATGCTTATTTAGAAAGGTCGCTGTATCCAAAGGACAGATTGCCAGTTCTTTTGAATTTTCCTTACTTGCCCCTTCTATGGAAACAGAAAGAAACACGAATCATCGTCTGGGAGGCAATAGGTAGAGACCACCCAGGGCAGAGCTCATTTAGCGTCTAGTGACCTTCTGTTATACATGCAGCAAAGTAGTGAGGAAAAAATCCAGACGCAATTCTGCCCTAGTCCTGAAGTATTTTCTACTTCATCTTGCTCTTTAAAGGCTTAAAGGATGCATAAGCAGCTGATTATTTTCAAAACAAAGCAACACCAAACTGGGACTGGCCCTCCCAAGTGCTTCAGCCTGTGTTCTCTGACCTCTTTCCACCCACCTTGCTTGCATTGCTTCTGGAGAATGATGATCTGTTTTCTTTTCTGAAAGAGTTGTCAAGAAAGTGGTCTCTGTGAAATATTCAATCAAAATGGTCGACTCCTAAGACATAAAAATGTGTTCACATGCTTGTCGCCTCTGAGCTCGGGTACAGTCCTGGCAAAGCCAATGGTGCTCTGTGCAGACGAATTTATGTGCTGTAGCTATGGGGTAATGACTGGGACATGAGCAAAGTTATCCGGTATTACGTTTAGATCCACCAAGACAAATGGACAAGGCATGTCAAGCTTGGTAGTGAGATTAACTGTCATAAGGCAACTGGGTCATTTCAAACACATTTTACTTTTTTTTAGGCTGTTTTGTAGGGATTTTTAAAAATTTCATTTTGCTGTATGCATGTCTGTGCTGCTGGCAGCAGTTGATTTATTTTTTCTTTCATTTACTACATAGCTTAATCAGTGAAATTCACTACAAAGGACTAATTTGAGGTCAAGAGTGAAGAATACAATTGTTCATAGATATGGGATGGGGAGAAGTGGTATGATGAAGGCAAACAGAGAGCCAAATCTGAGGTGACTGGTAGAACTTGGTGATGGCACATCTAGATAAGCAACTTTAAGGTAGACATTCATTCATTGCATCAGCAATATTTACTGAGAATTTTGCACTGTTCAGACACTGACCTAAATGCGAGGTATTCAAAAGAGAATGAGACTGAGGTCTTACCTTCAGTAAACTGGAGACCAATGGAGAAGAAAGGCCTACAAATAACCAGACTGTTCTCTTTAAAGCCATTAACACTTTATTACCAGCCTGGCAAATAGTAGGTAGTCAAATGTTTGTCGAGTAGATGAATGAATTGTCTAGCGTAATGGGGGGTCTTTACTAAGCAACTAATAAATATAAGTTCCCGAAATAGCTCAATTTTGTTTTGTAATTTTTTTTCATACTGTGTTAAAATGCTTTTGTTACTCCCCAACCAAATCAGTTAGAGCAAGTTTAGTTAGGTACTAAGTTTAGTGGCCAGGCACTATTTTAATGTTTCTTATCTGGGGCTTGGTGTGCAGAATGAGGTCTAGGGTGAGGGTTACATCCTGGAAGAAAGAAATTTCCATGGTCTGGCTTTAAAAGTTTTGTATGTTTCACAAACACGACTATTTTAATATTAACATAACGTTAAAATGCTTAATGATTCAGACATTGTTGTGTTAAGTTTTTTTATCTTGGAATTCAGGCTGAATTGGAATGCACTAACACCATACATATCTGATTCACCCTCTGGGCAAATTCCCATCTTTAATTTGATGTCATAATAGTTTATGAATTGAAGCATATATCTGCAAACAGAAACAGAACCATTATCATGATGGCTCCTCAAACTCCCAATAATTCACCACGTCATCCCAGGGTATATGTCCCACGTGTCATGTTGTCTTAGACCTGTGACAGTATAGATTCATGGATGGACAGTGGTGCTGGTTTTAAGGTGATGCTGGTCATTCACCTATCTGCTCTCAGATACACCCTATCTTTTCTTTCTTTTCTTTTCTTTTTTCTTCTTTTTCTTTTCTTTCTTTTCTTTTCTTTTCTTGTCTTCTTTTCTTTTCTTCTTTTCTTTTCTTTTTTCTTTTCTTTCCTTTTTTTTCTTTTCTCTTTTCTTTTCTTCTGTTCTCTCTTTAGAGGGTCTTAACTCTGCAAAACCCTGTTCTCTGTTCCTTTGCCAATTGCTATCCATCTGGTTTGTGAAATGGAAGGCACTAGTATAAAATTGAAGGTTGGGAAGAAAGGAGATTCCAAGGGCTATGCCCCCTGTTCCGTTCTGTCTGCTCTCCAGCAGTGGTGTGTTTCGCCCATAGTGCCATCTGCTGCCGAGATGCCCTGGCATCCTCCTCCCATTGTTCTTTCAGTCCTTGGACTACTGATTGCTTCCTATTGCCTTGCTTCCTTTTTGGCTCTTCCAATAGCTTTACAGCAAGTACTCCATATTAAAATCCCTCTGTTGAAATGCCAGGCATGTGCCCCCTTTTCTTGACTGATTACTGATCAACACTCAGACTTTGTTCAGAAAAACTATGCCACCACTCGAAACCATTTACTCTGGTATCTGGTGAAATTTCCAAAGAATTTATTTCACTCCATACTATTCTGTTTCACGAGAATACTTTTGAAATTTTATTTACAAGCCCATTCTATCTCACTATTTCCATGTAAAACAGTGATGACACAAGAAGAAATCTGATAAGCATTTGCATTAGTCTGTTTAAGCTGCCATAACAAAATGCCATAGACCAGAAACTTCAACAACAGACATTTATTTTCTCATAGCTATGAAATCAGGAAGTCCAAGATCAAAATTCCAATCGGTTTAGTGTTTGGGGAGGATATCCTCTTGAGTTGTAGGTGGCCACCTTCTTGTTATGTATTCTCATGATCTTACCTCAATGAATGCATGTAGAGAAAGAGCGAGAGAGAGAGAGCTCTGTCTTTTAAATAAATTGAATTAATACTCCAAAACTTCCCACAAAGAAAACTTAAAATCCACACGATTTCACTGGTGGGGAAAAACACACTAAAGGAGAAGTAATACCAAATCTCAATTAGTGACCTTAATACTAAAATAAGATTAAGAAATTTTTTAAAAAATTGAAGACCAGAGCAATTCTCTTCATTATCACGAATGTGAAACCTCAAAAAAACATTAGTAAATTTTATTCAGGATCATATAAAAAATATTACATGCAGGCCAAGCAGAGTTTATTCCAGAAATGCAAGGTTGGGTCAACGTTGATTATCAATTATATAATCAAACTAACAGATACACAAAAGGCATCTTCAACACTCATTTGTGATCAAAATTCTCAGCAAACTAGGAATCAGAGGAAATGTTCTAAAAGTGATAAAGGCACCCATGAAATAAACACCACACACACTGTTAAAAGACTAAATGTTTTCCTAAGTTCAGGAGAAAAGCCAATATTTTACTATCAATCCTCACCCAGTGCAATAAAGCAAGAAAGGGAAATAGAATATAAAGAATTGGGGGAAAAAAACTGTCCTATTTTAAAAGGCTTGTTTCTCTAAACAGAATGTTCTATGAAATCTATGAAAAAACTTCCAGAATTAATGGGGTAGGCATAAATATAGGAAACAAGATCAATGACAAAAATCAGTTAGCTTTATACACTAGCAATAAAAATCTGCAAATATGATTTTTAAATGCTATCTATACAGCTTCAAAAAGCATGAAAAACTTTATAATACATTTAACTAAATCAACACAAAACTGTGATAGTGAAATCATGAATACTCAATAGCGAAAAACAAAACACAATAATAATAATAAAAAAAATCTTGTTATGAGAACTAGTTCATGATTTGATATATTCAAGATTGTTAAGGGTGGGGGCATTTGTCCCAATTTCATCTACAGATTTAACATGATGCCAATTAAAACCTTTAGCAGCCTGTTTGACTCATTTTATAGAATGGTGAAATCATAAAATAGCCAAAATTATTTGCAAAAATTAGAATGATGTTAGAGAATCTACACTGCCTGATTTGAAAACTTAATATAAAACTTCAGAAATCAAGACTTTGCTTTGAATTCCATGACTGCCCCTCAGTAGTCATGTGGCTGTTGAGTACTTGCAATGTCACTAATCCAAATTGAGATGTAAAAGCACATCAAATCATGAAGATAAATTGTACTAAAAAGGGAATGTAAAATACCATAGTGATAATTTTTATATTGATTGCATGGTGAAATAATAGTTTGAGTATATTAGGTTACATAAAATTGTATTAAAATTAATTTCATCTGTTTATTTTTACTTTTTATTGAGGCCAACAGAAAATGCAAAATTACATATGTGACTAACATTTGTGCCTTGTTTTATACATAGTTCCATCAAGTGGTGGTGGAATAGACTCAAAACTATGATCAACGAATTTTCAGAAAGTTCTCAGTGTAATCTTACTGAGAGAGGATAGAATTTTCAACAAATGATACTGAGCAATTAAACGTATGTGGTTCAAAAAAAAAAAAGACTCTGATCTCAACTTCACACCATCTTCAAAATTTAATTTGAAATGGATAATAAAGTGTAAAAAATTTACACTTCTAGCCATACTGCCTTTAGGAATTAAAAAAAGAAGAAACACAGAAAACAATTTTTTGTTGTGTAGTAAAATCTATACAAAAAGTACTAATGGCAAAAGAAAAAAAATGCTAAATTAAACTTCCTTAAGCCTACCTAAAACTTCTGTTTTCCAAAAGATACTGAAAAAAAAAAAAAGGAAAAAGGCACATTATAGGTAAGAAGAAAATATTGTCAGTGCATATATCTGAGTAACAGCTTATATTCAGCATGTACAAGGAACTGTTATGCCACTAATAAAAAGAGAAACAATCAAATAAAAATGGGGGGAAATATTTGGATTGATCCTTATATAAGAAATATATGAATGGCCAGTGAGCATGTAAAAAAAAGATGGTCAACACTACCAGTTCTTAGGGAAGAGCAAATTACATCACAATGAAATCAATAGGCCCTAGAATGGCTAACATAAAAGTAATTAATATTATCATGTATTGTGGGAGTGCAGAGCTATTCTTTCATTATGGCTCAGGCTGTAAAAAGAAATAGTACAACTGCATTGTAAACCTGTTTGGCAGTTACTTATGACTAGAATTTCAATCCTTTATTTATATGAGTGAAAAGAAGAGTAGTTCACAGAAAGAATTGTACATGAAAGTTTATAGCAGCTTTCTTCAGAATAGGCTGGACACCATAAAAATGTTCATTAAAAGGTGAATGGAAAAACCTTAATTTATCCATGCTCTGTTCATAAAGTAGTATTATTCAGCATAAAATAGGAACATACTTCAGATATAGGTAGCAATGTGAATGGGCCTCAAGAATATTATACTGAGTGAGAGTCAGGACACAAAAGACACATTCTGTAAGGTTCGAACATTTTTAATCTCTAAAACTTATTTACAGTCAGAGAAATCAGATCAGTGGCTGCCTAAGGGGAAGGGTTGACATGGGAATTTTGGGACAATGTAACTTTTTCATGTCTTGCTCAGATTGTAATTACAAGGTTGCATTGATTTCCAAAACTTATTTTTTGAACCCTTAAAATTAGTGCATCTTATTGAATGTAAATTATTTTTCAATAAAGTTAATTGTGTATATATGTACAGCAGATTATGGACAGATACTTTTTCTTCATTATATACCTGTGTTACCATGGAAAAGCAGAATTAAAATCCCCAAGAAAGCATTTTAAGACACTGCTTCAGCTTTGATCAAAATTGATCATGAGTTGCATGATTACAAATGTAATATATGCAATTGTTGAATCAGTACATTGTACACTTGAAAGTAATATGATACTGTATACTGTATGTTAACTAACTGGAATTTAAATAAAAACCTGAAAAAGGAAATGAAAGAAAGGAACAAAGAGATAAAAAAAAAAGAAGAAAAATAGAAGCAAACCAAGAGGCAGACTCAACTATATAGAACTTGTGATGAGCACCTATAAGTGTTGAATCACTACATTTTACACCTGAAACTAATATAACAGTATGTTAACTAATGGAATATAAATAAAAACCTAAGAAAACAAATATAGCTAAAATACAGATTCGGGCAGAGACACAACAGTGGGAGAAGCAGGCTCCCTGTGGGGAGCCCGATGCGGGACTTGACCCCAGAACCCCAGGATAACGACCTGAGCCAAAGGCAGATGCTCAATTGCTGAGCCACCCAGGAGTCCCCTAAGCTGGGTTCTTTAACCACTCTCTGAGTGCTGCACTGTTGAAGGCCGTTGTTAACTCTGTGTTCTGCAAAAATACTGACCAACTCATGCATCAGTGACCAAACTCTTTATCTTTCTCCCTCTCCCGGCTGCAAACTAGCATCACCTTTATTTAGCATCTGTTTTTTTTTCCATTGAAGTTCCTGGTAATGCTGCCTTTGCACTCCTTGTGCTCATAATCTCGAAATGATTATTTATCCAGGCATTCATTCAACACACATTTCTCAGTGCCTGCATCCACCAGGCCCTGTTCTAGGTGCTGGGGCTACTGTGGTGAATAAAATATAGATTCTCTTTCTCTAGAACTTGATATTTTTCTTTTTTATAATTTGAAGGAAAAAAATTTGCCTTTCAGCATTATTCATCTTATGAGACCGAAACTGTTTGTATTTTATTTCCTAAAAGTTTAAAGATCCAAGGGAAACCTCATAGATTTAAATGAAAAGCACTCAGATTTGTAGCTATTCCTTATTTGAGCTCAGCCTATTAAAAATATGTGACAGAAAGATTATTTTTTCTTCTTCCTCAGCAAGGCAGATGTCCTGATACTTTTTCTTCCACCACAAGCACAGATCCCTTTACAAAAATAACACCTTCCTCTAGGGAAATATTTGCACATTTAAAATAATTCAGTAGCACTTTTTAGTTTCTTTGGGTATTTGATCATCTACCAGTTTGTTTGTTTTGTTTTTCTTGGTTTCTGATCCAAGACCGTCTGACACGTGCTTTGGTTTGCTCAGAACTATGCATAAAGAGAAAAGTATGAGGCATGAGCAACAGAATTTGGCGTGCCCTTAAAATGTGCCCTGTTTTAAAAGACAAAATCAGAAAGGACACAGTAGAACCTCCACTCTGTCCAGGAAGTGAGTAGCAAGAGCTAGGAGGTGGAGAGGTGCTTACGGAGCACTCAGTTCTGACTCCTCCTGATGGGAGCACCTGTGGGAAGCTGTTGGAGGCATGTGACCCGCAGCCAAAGCACGATCTTGTGAGTCTGTGGTATGAAACAAGTCAAAACCATGTAGACCTTTCTTCTGGTCTGTTTCCTTTCATCACCTCCCTGACAGAGGCATATTCATTCTGCCCAGTTCTTAGAACAATTTTTTTATTAGCATCCAGCCTGAATTCTCTCCTTGGCTCTGGAGCCCTTGTATCATCATGTTTTCTTTTTCATCCATAAAACCCTCTTCAAATCTGGCTTTCTTTAAATTTGATGTCAGTGGGAAGAGATGGCCAACTTGAGAAGAGAGACGTTTTATTAGCAAACATGCACTTAATAGCAACCACAGCACATTTTGAAAAGCCTGGAGGAATTTGGGATTTGTGTGAGAATTCCTTCATCTCTACTCCACACAGAGGGTGATCCGTTATTGGTCTTCTTTGTCTTAACTTTAAGTGTCCAGAACCTCTCTTCGGCAGGTGGCAGAAATATTCTTTAGCCCCAAATCATAATTTTGAATATGATAGCCGTGAACTGCCAGGGCAGTTATTAGCTCGAGTTTGATACAGATCAGCACTGACAGGGAGGAATCTTCTGACAGGAAATCATGCCATTGGGCAGCCCCTGTGGCTCAGTAGTTTAGCGCCGCCTTCAGCCCAGGGCCCGGAATCAAGTCCCACGTCAGGCTCCCTGCATGGAGCCTGCTTCTCCCTCTGCCTGTGTCTCTGCCTCTCTCTCTCTCTCTCTGTCTCATGAATAAATAATTTTTTTAAAAAAGGAAATCATGCCATTTTATAACCCTTGGTACCGGTCAGGTACTTTGCTATGCACTGTGCATAGGTACACTCACTAAACACTGTGGGGAGGGTACTGCTGTCATCCTCTTCCCTCCTCCATTTATGAAGAATTAGGGACACAGAGGTTAAGTAACTTGCCTAAGTGGTCTGGCCAGTAATTGGTAAAACAGGGAATTTGACCTAACTCCTGCATCTATGTTTGCGACTATACTATACCACCTTGCATCCAAGGCAGGTAAACTCCAGATCAATTCTTATTAGTTTTAATTGGAAAAATACAATAAATCATTATGTTAAGCCAACTTAAAGCAGCTGCAGCCATCTACAATAAAATTCATTCATGAACATGCAAAATTCTAGAGAGAAGATATACTTCACACAAAGCATACATAAGTCTTCAGTGAGATCATTCATGAAGAGCAGTTAAAATGGCCTGGTATATAATAAGCACATGATATATGGACTAAAGTTAATGTTAATAACAGAAAAAAAAGAACTGGTCATAAAATGGCTTCCTAGGGTAGTGGGGTGAGGAGGGGCATCAAATAACTGACCCACCTGGTGATAGATAAGCAAATAGACAATTTAGGCACCAAATAGAGGGCACAGTGATTTCAGGGTTAAATCTAGAATTGGTCATTATCAGGCTATATAATCAGGAGGTCATACAATAAGAACAGGACATCTTTCCTGGTGGCCAAAATTGTAAGATGTAAAATGTGAAACTTATATTCTATGTTCTGTTTCTAGCCTGTAGCCTAGAGAAGCAGAGATAGTCTGCAGAAAGAAACAAGCATGAAGTAGATGTGGATAGAGAAGCCCAGACAGGGCTACAAGGACTACAAGTTTCAACTGAGTTGAGATTCAGGCTCAGCTCATTTCTGAGGTGGGACTACATTCTTGTCTTACTTTTTGGAATGTTCCCTGCTTCTTTTCTATAAATGGGAGTCCTTCTCTGAGCACCCACATCATTTACATATATATGTATATTTATACATATATGTATATGTATATATTTACATATATCTATATCTATATCTATATCATCTATATATAGAAACTGGCCCCTATACACAGAGGGCAAGGAAAGTCTGAAGAAGCAGGCAGACTACTATAGATTGGTAGGTAGCAGGTTTAATAAGCAAGGGGACTGAGGCTTATCTTAGCGAGATGAGTAGATTTCAGCATTTGCCCACTTGAATCTTAAAAGTTTATGTAGAGGCCTTCAGTCACATATTCAGTTCACATGTGCTTAGTGATCCCTTATGCTCTACACCCTTGAGACAGCACTGGTTATGGGAATGGTAGGTGGAATATACATTCCAAGGACAGGGGAGAGGGTGAGGAGCCTTTTGTCTGGGTCCAGCCTGTAGGTCAACCTGGGATCACTTCCTCCCCATGACCTCCTCCAATGCTGAGAAGAAAATGAAATCATGTTCAGCATCCTCTGCTTAGTTAGGGAAGTACATAATATTTGGAACATCTTTTCCAGCTAGCCAAACTGGTAAAGAGATTATAAGAGGGTAAATTTATCAATGTGGATATCGTCTGTCCTCTAATACATTCCATTCTTCTGTAACAAAACCTCCAAGTTTTAGCTTGCCATATGACCATCCACCAAGAAAGACCACGTTTCTCTTCCACTCTTGAGGCTGAGTGTGGCCATATTACCAAGTTATGGACAATATTATGTAAACATGAATGGTACCTTCTGGAAAGTGTCCTTAAAGGAGAGAGAAGCCATGTCCTTTATCCCCTCCTTTCATTTACATTTGCTGGAATGAGGAAATAATGGCTGGAACTCTGGTAGTCATCTTGGGCCACAAAGTGACCTTGGGAATGAAAACTCAAGAAGCCAAGGTCTTTGACAGTTCAAATCCTCAATAACATCTCTAGACTGTCTTCCCCCAGAATTGTACATGAAGGAAAATAAATACCCAATTGCTTAGCCCACTATTGGCTTTTCTTTCACTTTTGACCAAACCAAGTATGAATTTATTCCTTAATAATGGCAGATAAAGCCATTGATACAATATTGATATAATAGCTGTATTTATATGATTACCAAATTACATTAATAATAAATTTATATAAAAGGGTCAAAGCAGTAAAACTTACATAACTAAACTGTATTTATCCTTTCAAATATTTCACCAAAGACTTTGTACAAAGTGATATACATCAGGGAAAATTTCTAAATCAAAAATGATGTGCCTAGCTTTTGATTAGCTTTCTCTCTTCCTTCTGTGAAAGAAATATCCTGAGAGTTGCATGAATCTGACTTGATTGGTAGCTTGTATTTGTCAGGATCCTTTGAAAAGCAGACATTTGTGACACTAAAATTGGAGGGACCATTTTTATACAGACTAAGGAGATACTCCAGATACTCATCAGGAAAATGTGGGCAAGGACATGCAGACTTATAATTAGATATTCTCTGACTGACCCATTAAGCACTACTCAGGGGCATTATTAACCACTGTTATTAAGCAAATTCTTGTTGCTAACAATCTAACATAGTTTTCCACAAGAGAGTCTGCTGGGATAATGTATGCATTCGTGTACACAGGTCAGAGTTGACTAAGGCCCCATCGATAAACCCAGTGTTTATGCTCTCTTTTTAAAAATGTATGGCATGTTTATATTATTAGGTTTTATATGGACTTATCGCTTATTATCATAACTTAGTAACTAAAAATAGTTTAAGGAAGATGGCTGCTTTTGAGGTATCTCTAAAATTAAAATGGTGTATTTTAAATAAAATCATTACAAACAAAAATGTCACATTTGGTGAAAATTAATTCAGTCATTTTTGGGCATTAGTTGCTAATAAATTAAAAAAACACATTAAATTAATATAGGTTTATTTTATATGCTCATAGTATAGGGCAAAAAACACAGGCTTTAAAAGTCTATTAACTAAATTCAAAGCTAAGATTTGCCACATTTTCTGGCTATACCACATTAGAGCAACTACTAAAATTAAGTGAACCATAACTTTGTTCCCTATAAATTAAATATTAACTAATATTCATTGAGTATTTACCATTTGTCAGATATTATTCTAAGTTCCTTAAATTTATTAAATTATTAAATCTTTGAAAAACAAAAAGCTTATGGAGATAGTTGCTATTATCATCCCAAAATGCAGAAGAGGAATTAAGGTACAGAGACTTGGAGTAACTTAGCAGGCCAATTACCTAACAAGTGCCAGAGCCAGGATTTGAACCCCAGCAGTCTAGCTCCAGATTCAATGCCATTTACTACCTGGAAAGGAAAGGAAAATATAATTATCTGATCTTTAAGAATTGCTGAGGTTGGAAACAATGTATGTAAAGTGCCTTGAACACAATGAATATATTAAATATCGATATAAAAATATGATATTAGACATTGTTATTAATTATAATATTACATTTACAAAGATATTTAGAGATAATCTAAATATGTAATGCTATCATATGATTAAATTTCCTTTAGTCTCCCCATTCTTCAGAAAAGATTGATGCTCTCCTTCAACTTAGAGTGTTTTCTATATAAAAATGAGACTAGGTGAATGGGAAGTGCTTCATCTATTCCATCCCTATTTCCATTACCTGTGTATTCCTTTCCAAAAGGTATTCTCATATCATAATCCATGATTTTAGGCTAAGACCAAGATGTGTGGAGCAGATGCCAGAATGTACCGCGACCATGGAAACCTGAAACTCAGAGAAAAGACAAACAAGTAGACAGATTATTGTTCAATATACCAGAAAGCCATACATGCAATTTAAAATGCATGAAAGAATCTGGGAATTGCTCTGAAAACTGCATTCTGAGCTATTAAAGAAGAGGACAAAATTCAAGACCAGGGAAGGGCCACATTGTGTCTAATGATGGAATCTAAGTCCTTACAGATTTCAGCAACTTTAATAATGAGAAAATAATATCAATGACCAAGATAAGCGGGAAATCATTCAATAACTTCAATATAACATGAGATGTCTGTCTTCTAGTAAAATAAAATTAAATAATAAAAAAAGAAAAGGACTTCTAATTTTTTAAAAATACATTTTGTTTTTAAGTAATCTCTACACCCAAAATGAGGCTTGAACTCAGAACCCTGAGATCAAGAGTTGCACGCTCCATGGACTGAGCCAACCAACTTCCCCAAGGACTTCTTCTGAGTAAAATGGCATAAATAACAAGCAGCTCTTCCCTCCTACTATAGCAACTAGAAAGAAAATGGATAAATTATATTTTTATTATATGTTATTTAATATATATCATATATTACTATTATTTATTATATTTTAAAAACACCAGAAAAAAGCAAAAAGATCTAGATGAATTAAAGTTTCAGAGACAGAAAAGCCATTCCAAATTGACAATTATGAATCATTTTATTTTCTGAAGGAAACGGATTCTGAAAACAGACTGATGACTGCACTCGGTAAAGAAAGAAGGATTCTGCTGGGTAAAAGAGAAACAGACCATTTGATGATCACATGGATTGAGTGGAGGTTTGGAATCTAGAAGAATTCCCAAATGCATATTTCTTTCTCCTCACACGCTTTTTGCTGAGTGCTGAGGTAAGACAAAATTTGGAGGAGAGCTAGTTGAAAGTATAGAATAAAATCTCTCACAGTCTGATGTTGCTTTACAAACAGTGGCCCACTCCAGAAAAGGGGCTGAAGCTAACAGATATCAGATAACCCCAAAAACTATTTGCAGAGATTTTCAACTGCGTATTATGTGACGTTAAAGTGTTTTGTTTTTTAAAAAAGATTTTATTTACTTGTTCATGAGAGACACAGAGAGAGGCAGAGACATAGGCAGAGGGAGAAGCAGGCTCCATGCAGGGAGCCTGATGTGGGACTTGATCCCGGGACTCCAGGATCATGCCCTGGGTGGAAAGGAGGCACTCAACCACTGAGCCACCCAGGCGTCCTGAGGCTTAAGTGTTAAACTAAAATTTCCAGGGCAAGACCAAATCTTCTACACTGTTTAAGGGATGGGGAAAGAAAGATTCAATATTTTCTCTGTAAAAAAACCCTAAGAAGACTATACCTTATGCACAAGATAAAACAGGTGGGCTGAGCCGAAATAGAACTGCAACGTAGCCCCAGCTCAATTTCTATGGGAACTGAGGTAAACATCCTTTTCATTTGTTTAACAGAGGTGATGGAATACATACTTGGGAGAAAAACAGCGTCATTTTCATGCTCTACAGTAATTTCATACAATGTCAGGTATGTGATAAAATGTATGAGATATGCAAAGATGCAGAAAAAAATGAGGCCAAGAATCAAGATGAGAAAAAAAGCAAATAGAAGTAGAATCATGGATGATTCAGTGGTTGAAACTGGCAGACAAAGACTACAAAAAAACTATTTTATATATAGTAAAGATAATCTGATTTCTCAAAAGAAACTATGAAAATGAGAAGATAACGGACTGACATTTGTAAAGTGCTAAAAGGATAAACAAACTATGACAATTCAGAATTGCATATAAAACAAAAGTACTCTTTTAAGAATAAAGGAAGAATGACGATGATATAAGAAACACAAAAATCTGAGGGAATGTATTGCCAACAGTCATGGTGCTATAAGAAATACTAAAGGGTGTCTTTAAGGTTGAAGGAAAATGATATCAGGTAAAAATATGGAACCATCAGAAAGAAAGAAGTATACTCCAAAGGTAAATAAGAGAGTGACTATGAAAATAAATTATTGTTTAAGACAATAATAATCAAAATATCTTTAAGGGTTTATGGCAAATGTGCAAGTTAAAATGCATGCCAGAAATAGAAGAAAAAGCAGAAGGGATGTAGCTAGAATTAGAAGATTCTTGATCAGGAAGTTACGAACATTCTCATTTATTGTAGACTGTAAAATGCAAAGATACATATTCTAAGAAAAAAATACCAACATTTTTTGCTGAAGGAAGAAAGCATCTGGAACTCTGGTTACATTGCTGCTGAGACTAAAAGTTGATACTATGGGGATTCCTGGGTGGCTCAGCGGTTTAGCGCCTGCCTTCGGCCCAGAGTATGATCCTGGAGACCCAGGATCAAGTCCCACATCAGGCTCCTTGCATGGAGCCTGCTTCTCCCTCTGCCTGTGTCTCTGCCTCCTCTCTCTCTCTCTCTCTCTGTGTTTCATGAATAAATAAAATCTTTAAAAAAAATGAAGTTGTGTGTGTGTGTGTGTGTGTGTGTGTGTGTGTGTATTTAACAGAATATTACTCAGCCATAAAAAAGAATGGGATATTTTGCCATTTGTGATGTGGATGGGCCTACAGGGCATTATGCTAAGTGAAATAAATCAGACAGAAAAAGACAAATACCATATGATTTCATTTATTTGTGGAATCTAAAAAACAAAGTGAATGAACAAACAAAACCAGAAACAGACCTATACATATTAAGAACAAACTAGTGGTTTGCAGAGGGGAGAATGGGTGATAGGAGTGAAGGGAAATATGAAGTATAGGCTTCCAGTTATGGAATGAATAAATCACAGTGATGAAAGGTACAACATAGGGAACATGGTCAATGATACAGTAATAGTGCTGTATGGTGACAGATGGGAGCTCCACTTGTGGTGAGTAGAACATAATGTATAAAGATGTTGAATCTCTATTTGTATACCTAAAACTAACATAACACGTGTTAGCTATACTTCAATAAGAAAAAAAAAAAAAGAATTGACAGTATTTACTGAAGCTAAACAGCCATTTCCTTTATCATCTAACAATTTAACTTCTAAATTCATATCCAAGAATAATGAGTGTATAAGTCCTTAGGAAACATGTACAGGATTTTTTATAGAATTTTTTTCTCTTGTAGTTTTATTCCTAATAGCCAAAAGCTGAAACAAACCAAATGTCCTTCAGTATGAGAAGGGATGAATAAATTATATTTATGCTACAGGATGCCACACAGCAACAAAATAGCAAACTTTTTATATAAACATGAATGTGGATGGATGGAAAAATGTAAAGATGATTGAAAGAATCCAGATACAAAATTGTACATAATGTACAATTACATTTTAATGAGGTTCAAAGACAGGCAAGATAAATGGAAGGTTCTAAAGGTTAAACTAAGTAACCTCTGGAAAATAACTACTGAGTGGGGAGGAGATTTTGGGAACCTACTTGAATACCAGAAATTTTGTCCATCTTCACCTCAGTGATGGTTACCTTTACTAAATACATGTAACAAGTCCTCAAACTGTATACGCTAGTGCATGATACTGTAGGCATATTATACTGTAATATTTATTTTGAAAAAGAAAAGAGCATTTTCAAAGCATGTGATGTGAAATCCAGCTTGACTAAGCATAGCCAGTCTAGCTAGGCAGTGTAATTCTATATTTAAAAGATCACAAACTGGCAACTGATGTTTGCCCAGAGTGGGGTACAAAATCAGAATTCAAGGACAAAGAAGATAAGTAGTATTACATTCTGAAATAATGATTCCTTGAATTTTATATGAGTAGACCAAAATTAGAATCTTTTCACTGTCTATAAAAGGCAGCATTGCAATTGGTATCCAAAGCAATGTTTGACTTAATGCTTATGTGACTTTGAGGTCGCACCAAACTTTCTTATAAAAGTTAGATTGTTTCCCACACATCACAGTACTAATGTGGGATCAAACAGGTGGACAAGAAAGCATCTTATAAAACTCTCTAGTCCTACTAAAGAGTGAAGATTTGATCTGAAATGCAGTCACAATGTGTGATGAGCACTAAGGGCCAAGTTTAAAATAAAGAAACAGGTTGAGGGAGTAAAGTACCTTGGAGAGATCTGACTTAGGATTTTCTATTTATTTTTAGCAACAGTAACATCCTATGTGATGCACTTATCAATTTTTATAGAGTTCTTTTTATGTCACAGACTCATATATTTTGGGTTAGATGACACCCCTATGTATTTTGTACTGTGATACTTCCTAACACAGGCATTAAGAAGAGGCAAGTTAAGAGGTTGGTTTGCCACATGTTAAAACAAACAAACAAACAAACAAAAAAACTTATTCACATTGGAAAAAACGGAAAAATTCAGTAAAAGAGATACTGTTTTTATTTATAATCATTTTATTTTGTTTCCCTTTGTTGCAATATAGTTGATAAATAGCATTTTGCAGCTGTAAGATGTACACAGAGTTGACCTGATGCACAATATATTGTGAAAAGATTATCACTATTGCACAAGCTAACAGCTCCATCTCATTATATAATTACCATTTCTTTTTTGCTGAGAGAATATTTAAGACTTATTCCTTTAGCAACTTTCAAGTATACAACTCGGTATTATTAACTGTAATCCTTGAACTATGCATTTGATCTCTAGAAATTATTCTCCTTTGATCAATATCTCCATATTTCTTCCATCTCCCACAATCCAGGCAAACATCATTCTAGTCTCTGTTTTAATGAGTTCAGCTTTTTTTAGATTCCACATATCAGTGATATCTTCCAGTATTTGTCTATCTCAGTCTGATTTATTTCACCCAGCATAATGCCTATAAGGTCAATCCATGTTGCCATACATGTTAGGATTTTCTTCTTCCTTATGGCCAAATAATATTACATTGTGCATAGAAACTACATCTTCTTTATCCATTCATCTATTGACAGATACTTAGGTTGTTTCTATACCTTGGCCATTGTTAGTAAGGCTGCAAAGAACATGGGAATACAGTTATCTCTTTGAGATTCTGTTTTCATTCCCTTTTTATATCTATCCAAAAGTAAGGCCACTGCATCATATGGTAGTTCTATTTTTAACGTTGTGAGGAATCTCTTTATTGTTTTTCACAGTGGCTGCACCAATTTACATTCCCACCAACAGGGCACAATGTTTTTTTTTTTTTCCTTTTCTCAACATCATCACCAAAACTTGTTATCTCTTATCCTTTTAATAAGTTCAATAAATGCCAAGACAGATAAAGGCAAAAAAACGAAAGCATCAACAAAAACACACACCAAAACATCATAACAAATGTGCTGTAAACTAATAATAAAGTGTATATCATTAAAGCAGCCTGTTTTACACAAAGACTCATTTCAATCAGGGTAACAAAAGTAAGAATGACTGCTGACATCATAAGAAACCATGATGGAAAAATTGAGTAACATCTTTAATATGAAAATAAAAATAATAACAAAAGAGTACTGAACCAGTATTTAAATATAAGGGAATTATTAAAAAATGGAAAAAAATAGGGACACCTGGGTGGCTCAGTGGTTAAGCACCTGCCTTCAGCCCGGGGAGTGACCCACATCAGGCTCCTTGCATGGAGCCTGCTTCTCCCTCTGCCTATGTCTCTGCTTCTCTCTGTCTGTGTCTCTCATGAATAAATAAAATCTCTAAAAAAAATGGAAAAGGTAAAGATACTTTCCAACAAACTGTATCTTAATAAATCTGTTACCAGCAGATCTACAACATAAGGGATCTTTAAAGAATTTCTTCTAACTTAAGGAAAATAATTCCAACTACACCACAAATTATGCAAAGGAATGAACACAACCAGAAGTGGTATATATGTCAGAAAATGCAAGACTTTTGTTTTTTCTGTTTTTATAAATATTTGTAAAAGTTAATCAACTATTCACAGAAGAAACAAGAATGCTCCCTGTGATTATTATCATTTGTGGAAGTAAAATATAATGACAATGATAGCGCAAAAGAAAATCTTCACGTCCAGATTTTTCTGATTCAGTAGACAAGAGGTGTGGATTGAGAATTTATATTTTTAACAAGTTCTCAGGTGATGCTAATGCTGTTTGCCAGAGAGTGCTGAGAACCACTGAATTATAAACCTAACTGTTATCCCAGTACAAATCTCAGCAAGCTTTTAAAAAAGAAATTGACCAACTAATTCTAACGTGTTGATGAAAATAAAAGAATATAGAATGGTCAAAATATTCTTGAAAAAATATAACAAAATTGGACGACTTACACATTACCTGATTTCAAGATGGGTAATATAGCTATAAGAATCATTACATGATGATATTTTCACAAAGATACGCATATAGAAACAGAAAATAGGTTCCATAAATAGACCAGTGTATATAGGGCCAATATATTTTCAATAAAGGAAAAGACAGCCTTTTTAACAAATTTGGCTAATATTTCAACAAACATCCCTTAATCTTTAAATCACACCATAAATTAAAGTAAGCTAAAAAAAATAAAAAGAAAAGAAAATAAATGGGGGGGGGAAACAAGTTTGGGGCAGTTTAGCACCGCCTTCAGCCCAGGGCGTGATCCAGGAGACCCCGGATCGAGTTCCACGTCCGGCTCCCTGCATGGAGCCTGCTTCTCCCTCTGCCTGTGTCTCTGCCTCTCTCTCGCTCTCTGTGTCTCTCATGAATGAATAAATAAATAAAATCTTAAAAAAAAAAAAGATTGTGAGTAGATTTCATCAAAAAGAACTTCTGTCCTCAGAAGACATGGTTAAGAAAACGAAGAGGGAGTCTAATGGCAGGGAAAAAATAATCTCAATTCAAATATTTGACAAAGAACTTTTATCTGGAATAAATAACAATAAGCCAAAAAAAGCTTGAACAGAACTTTCTTGAAAAACGCAAATGGCAATGCACATGGAAGAAACAATGTTCAGAATTACCTGTCTGAATTACAAATTAAAATCATAGCAGTGTACCACCACACCTCAAGTAAGGTGGTTAAAATTTAAAAGATGGGCAGTACCAAGTTTTAGTGAGGATATAGAAAGACTTGAACTCTCCTTACAGGAGGCTGGTGGGAATGTGACTTCATATTGCTTTTTGGAAGTTTCTATCAAGTTAAATGAACATATACTGTATGATACAATAACTCTCAGGCATTTACTTCTCTATGAATGTACATAGAGACTCTATCAATAGGCACAGTTTGGAAACAAGCCAACTGAAAATCAGCCAAGTGCCTATCAAACTGAAGAACAGATAAACAAGTTGTGTCATATTCAGCAATGGAATACTACTGGGCAATTTAAAAGAATAAATTACCGTTATGCTCAACATTGTGGATATCAAAAACATTAGGCTCAGCAAAGAAGGCCACACAGAAGAGAATCACGCATCCTATATGATTCCATTTTATATAAAACTCCAGGGAAAACATTGAACTTTTAGGGATAGAAGATAGATTAGTCATTGTACGAGGTCACAGATGGGGGAGAATTGACTCTTCAAGATATGAGGGATCTTCTGGCAATGTTGGAAATTTCCTGAAGCTTGATTTGCATGGTGGTAACTTATGTATATTCATTTGTCAAAACTGACTACATTTTACTTTTAAAGTGGTTGGATTACACTGTAGATAAAGTATATCTAACTATAGGGGATTTCAAAAGGCATTGCAAAAAGAGGTGTTCACGATTACCTCTATTATGTAAGACAAATACCATAACATTCTTTTCTGGCAAACTTTATCATCTTTAAAATGTTTTTAGATAATGAATTGTAATACTTCACCTCGAGGAATATGTTCAATTTCTAATGATGTATGTTTTAACCTCTTACAATCTATAATATAAATCATTGGCTGTGGATATTTGAATATACATGTCTGTGTTAGTAATTTGCACATGAAATAATATATATGTGTAAAAAATACAAATAGAAGTTTCTTACAGTTCTAAGTGTATTAATATTTCTTATTATATAAGTATAAAATATTACTAAGTCCATGTTTTGATGATACTTGAATTCAGCAAAATATCCAATAATAATGGCTTCCTGTGACAAAATTTTTATTATTTTGTTTAATATTTTTTGCAGCAAGAATGCAATTATCATTAATAATTATAATCCAAAGGGGGAAAAATGGTATGAAGAAAGGATCAAATTGTTCTTTGTCACTAGGATGCTCTTGGGTTTTTTGGATTTTGTGTGTGTGTGTGTGTGTGTGGTGGTTTTTTTTTTTTTTTTTTTTTTTTGCCTTGGTTAAATGAAAATGGTTGATGGATTTTAATTTCATTTTATCCCTTTAATTCTACAGTAAATAATTAATCTTTTATAATGAAATGTAGTCATGTTTAATAATTCTGTCATTGTCTTTCATTGTAGCCCTGATTCTTAAGACCTTTGATCCTTAGATTAGGCTTTAGCAAATTTTCTTTCCACGTGCAGACAGACATCTTTCATCAGATGTAGGATTAGCCAGGATTAGCAATCATTCAGAGACAGAGACTCCAGGATTCTATTTTCTGCAGTTATCCTGTTTTTGTGGATTATAGGGAGATGTAATATATGAACTACGGTAAGCTTTTCGATGTATGATTTCTTTAAAATGTAAGAGAATAGAAAAATAAGGATGGGGAATAAAACTGCAACAATATTTTTAGAGATATTTTACATTTAAGAAATGTAAAAGTAGACTTGACTTGGGAGGGAGTAAAAAATATTGCATGAAGTGGGAAGAGAGATTGGGAGAAATAGTATCTTTTATGAAGAAATCACTGGCATGCTTTGCTTCTTCTGTGGGGACTCTCATAATTCTTACAATTCTCCAAATGAATTTTAAAAAGAGAGCACATTCAAGGCCAAATAAGTTCTCCAGGATTTTCCACAAATTCCCAAGACAGAGGTGTGGGGGCTCCCTGTGCAGTCCGATCATTCCTTTAAATCATTAGCAAATTAATCTCATAAAGAAATTCTTTTAAACCTGTTTTTTTGTTCCAAATTAAAACTCTATTTGGCTCCTCCCCTTTATAGTAAAATATCTTCATATGTACTTACATATGTACATTAATGAAAAGAAAAAATTTCAGATCCTCAAACCAAACTGTCTACTTTTTAAACTCCCATTTCTTATCCCTCTTTGTCTCTCCGTTATTTGTTTTTAAGTAATAGATGTTTAATTTTAACCAACTTCAAAGCTACCTATTTACTCCACAAAACTTTACAGATGTAGTGTTTATAGGTAACTCCAACTATTGAAAGTAATTAGGTCAGCCCATGTAAAGCCACTATATGAATGAACCAAGTACACGCACATTTGCATCCTGTTCCATCTTGGTATAGAATGGGAAATACCTGGTTCTCAGGATCAACTTCAAAGCCATAAAAAAGTGGATCTTGGGGATCCAGGGTGGTTCAGCGGTTTAGCGCCACCTTCAGCCCAGGGTGTGATCCTGGAGTCCTGGGATAAAGTCCCACATCAGGCTCCCTGCCTGGAGCCTGCTTCTCCCTCTGCCTGTGTCTCTGCCTCTCCTTCTCTCTCTCTCTCTCTGTCTCACATAAATAAATAAAATCTTAAAAAAAAGTAGATCTTGTTTGTATCCCAATTCAAACACACTGATTTTAAAATTACGCTTGCATACAGAGTTCACATTACATAATATTCTGTTCGATGTTATAATGGTATGGCAACAGTGCTAAGCAAAATTTAAATATCCTTCTCAGGACATTTATGAATAAATAAAATGATGCTTTAAATACTTTAGAAAAAAATAAATACTTTAGAAAAACTTGTTTAGGGACATAGATGAAATAAGATTTGAAATATATTGACAGCTGATGAATGTTGGCAGTAGAAATATGAGAATTCACTACACTAAACCCTATTTTGTTGTATGTCAGCAAAATTCTAATAAAAACGTAATGCAAGAAAAAAGAGTGCACTAATTTTTTCTCTATATGTTCAATATCAGTAGCATTTAAGATACTAACTTAATAATGAATAGCTGAATTCCTATTCACCAGCCACTAGTTGGTCTTAAAAGGAGCAGAAAATGTCTATTTAAACAAATATTTTAAGTTGACCATTCATTATTCAACATGGTACATAGACACTAAAAATAGAGACTGGGAAAGTAAATGCCTAACATGATGTGATTGTTCTTAAAGTGAGTTTTGGTATTTGATTTAGCTACAAAGGAATTTTAACATTACATAAAATATATTTTAAATGAAATTCAAATTATATAGGGTGTAACATTTTGTATATGTTATGTAATTGGTACTACAGTTAAGTCTGCACATTTTTAAAAAGACAGCAAATAAGATGGAATTATTACTCAGCAACAGAAACTACATAATAATTATTAGTTTTCAAAAGATCCAAGAAAGCTATTCTTTAAACTTCTCTAAGACTAAATTATATTTTAGGTTGTCATAAATAAGAGATTTATTGATTAAATGAAAATCAAGGTAAAATTACTACCAGATTATTTTATGAGATTTATGATCATTAGTTAAAATGGGGATATCCTCAAAAAAAAAATGAGTCAATTAAATTTTTAGTGCAAATTATAGGTGTGAATTCTGATTCTGAGCTATGCTTATCAGATTATATTTCACTCAAAGGATTAATATTAAAAGATAAGCTTTGTGGGGCACCTGGATGGCTCAGTCAGTTAAGCCTCTGCCTTTGGCTCAGGTCATGATCCGGACTTCTGGGATGGAGACCAGCCTTGGGCTCTCTGCTCAGCAGGTAGCCTGCTTCTCCCTCTCCCTCTGCCCCTCCACCCCGCTTGTGCTCTTTCTCTTTCTCTCTTTCTCTCTCTCAAATAAATAAATAAAAGCTTTTAAAAAACAGATAAGCTTTGTTATAGATTTATAATTTATCATCCTCTGAAGATTTTTACCTTCTTGGAGATAAGGGCAATGTCTAATAAAAATATAACACAAGCTATAAATGTAAGTTTTAATTTTCTAGTGTCCACACTGAAAAGAAATAAAAAGAAACTGGTGAAATTAAATTTAAGAACATATTTTATATAATTAAATACATCCAAAATGTAATTTCAGGAAAAAATCAATATTATAATATTTTAATGAACTTAACTTCCTTTTTGTTATTCATATTGAGTTTTAAGATCTATTTTTTAAAATTTTTATTTGAATTCCAGTGAGTTAACATACAGTGTAATATTAATTTCAGATGTTCAATATGGAGAGTCAGCACTTCCATACAGCACTCGGTGATCATCACAAGTGCACTCCTTCATCCCCATCACATATTTCTCCCATCCCCCAACCCCTCCCTTCCGGTAGCCATCAGTTTGTTCTTTCTAGTTAAATGTCTATTTCTTGGTTTGCTTCTCTTTCTCTTTTTTCTTGCCTTCATCTCAATCTAGTGTGTACTTTACACTTACAGAACATTCTGATTTAAATTCGAAATTTTCATTAGAAATACTAGATCTGGGGGATCCCTGGGTGGCTCAGCGGTTTGGCTCCCGCCTTTGGCCCAGGGAGTGATCCTGGGGTCCCGGGATCCACGTTGGGCTCCTGGCTTGGAGCCTGTTTCCCCCTCTGCCTGTGTCTCTGCCTCTCTCTCTCTCTGTGTATCATAAATAAATAAATAAATAAATAAATAAATAAATAAATAAAGAATAAATCTTTTAAAAAAAGAAATACTAGATCCATATTTAGAATCCATAAAATTTATAGCTGAAAAAGTAGATTCATATACTCACATCATTCTAAATGTACCTGAAGTGTTCAACAACTTAATAGACTATCAGTTTTTAAATTTCAATGAATACCAATAAATTAAAATTTTAGTTCCTCAATCTCACTAGCTGCAATCTAAGTGTTCTGTACATAGGACCTTCATGGTCCTATGTAGCTAGCAGCGACCACTGCAGCTCTCAAGTCTACCATCTTTATACATAAGCAGTTTAGGCAATGAAAGTGAAGATTGGCTAGGACCCATTTGGACTGCATATTTTAAAAGAAAAAGAAATGAGGGAAAAAAGTATTTCAGACTTTTTCCCCTCCCAGAAAACAGCAAGACACAATTTAATTATTTTCATTTTTATATATTAACCACAGATAAAAATAAAAACTTCAAAGTCTGTCTTGTATTCACCATTATACTTTTAAAAAGTTTATTATCCCTTTGAGTATAAAATACTCGCTTTTAAATAAACAAACTCTGCAGTTATTTTTTTTAAAGATACGAAAATGTCCTAATAATAAATAGCTTGGATCTTTCCAGTTTTATTTCCAAGCCCTGGGCTATGGTCTTATTTCAGGCTATAAAAATTGATATAGGGCAACTGTGAGCCACAGATGTCCTGCTAAATACAATTCCAGTGACATTTAGATATACATATTGCCAATGGAAATTTATTAGTTTTCCTCCACAAGCATCATAACATGGACTTACACTACACCTAGATTATTTTTTGACATTCCTCGTATCTTTTCATTTACTTTTTTTCTAATCACAACTTCATGAAGCTTGACACTGTAGCTTTGGATACTTCAAACCCTACTGAATTACAGGGACACAGTATGTTCTTTAATCCAAATACTTCATTTCGGTGTGATAACACATACAGTATTACCTTGCACTGATCTAGGAATGTTACTTGTTCAATTAATTCAATTCAATTCAATTTCATCCTCCAGATATCCCTTGAATATTGTTCTATTATCTTTCTTGTGTTACAGATGTAATAACCACGGCACAGAGAGGCTAGGTGTGTCACCCAGCATTACACAGCAGGGGGGGTGGAACCTGTTTGAATCCAGGAGTCTGTTCTCAATGCCCTATTGCCTCACAGAGCAGGTCTTTGGCCCAACCTCTTGACAGTCGTGTTCTGAAGTCAGCTTTTCTCTTTGGAATAACATTTCATTTGAGTCCTGGTCCTGTTTACTCCAGGAAGCATGAGCCCAGATGATCCATATGGAACGTGTCTTAAGGCAACACGGGGTCCAGAGGCGGAGATGCACCTTAGTTGGAACCACATCACAGAGTCTACAATGGCCACAAGTGCTAGCATTGGGCTGTCAACCACCTAAGCAGCACATCTTTGTGATCAGGGAAACACAACAGTGCTCAGGGCACTTTGAAATTCCTTCATTAACTCTGAATTTAGGAGTCTTACTTCAATATAAAGATAAAAGTGAAATGCTCCTGCCTCCTGACCACATGCCCCTGTCTCTGTAAGTACCTTGAAACTGACTCACACTGAAAGTAATGTCTCCTCCATTGGCCTTTTTCTGTCACCAGTATACTTCCGTTTGCCCTTCTTGTGACAAATTTCTGTTTGGACTACTTTCAGAAATTGGCTGTTAATACATATACGGATGGCAGTACAACCTCTTCTGCCATTATTTGTATCCCTATACCATGGTTCATATTTTTCTAAAATGAGAGAGATGGTGATGAGCTTTTTTCTTAAATTCTGGATAGCCATAAATTGACCTTTTCATTTGTTTGTTTTTAACTTCATGGTCCTGTCAATCACTGGCAGTTAGGTAACTATCTCTAAAAACCTACTGCTAATAGATTCGCATTTTTTAAAAGATTTATTTATTTGAGAGAAAGAGAGAGAAAGAATGGGGAAGGGGAGGCAGAGGGAGCACATTCCTCGCTGAGCACAGAGCCAGATGCTGGGCTCAATCCCAGGACCCTGAGACCATGACCTGAGCTGAAATCAAGGGTCAGCCACTTAACCCACTGAGCCACCCAGATGTCCCTAGATTTGCCTTTTCTTTTTTTACATACATCATCTTATGCCCTCCATTTTTAATGTACTTTTATTCCTTAACTTTACATCTCTTTCAAATATCAACATCAGTTAATATTTCAAAAATTGCTATTTAGGTTAAGTGACAATTTTACTGTCATAGTTTTGTTCTTGACCCAAATAATCGGTGTTCTCTTTGTTTTCCCTTTGGCCTCTAATCCTTCCATGTGGTTCAACTCTCCAGTTGTGACAGTGAATGGGTGTGCAGGTATCTCTGATGGATGAAAGTCATGGATAGGAAAGGTCCCTGGGGGGACAGTGGGGGAGAGGAGATGGCTGCCTTACCATGATACAGTAACAGCCTTTGGGTCTATACTTACTGGAAAGTATTCCAATTAAAGTTTCATACTCTTCCACCATACTCTGAAATCACAGAAGTCTACCCCAAATCTTCCTGTGGCATAGTCAATATGAATCCTTATTACTTACCTTCTCAGCAATAATTGACAAAATTGATCACACTTTCCTTTACAAATGTGACTACTCAATTTATAGGACACCATTATCTTGTATTTCCTTAACTTTCCCTCTGACTTTTTGCAGTCTTCTTTGCTACTCAAGTTTCAGACCTATTATTTTATCTCATCATGTTTATTTTGTAGGAAATTTCATGCAACCCCATTCTTTAAACATCAACATCACTGAAGAAACATCACTGAAGAAGCCTTGAATCTGTGACCCACTCGTAAATATCCAACTTTCTATTAAACATCTTCACTTAGATGTTTTGAATTTAATACATCCAGTACTGATTCTTGATTTTTCTCTTCAGTCTGCTTCTCTAATTTTTTATCTTACTAAATAACAGTTTATTCAGTTGTTCAAACACTTAATAATCACTTTTTTTCATAAACACTTTTTATTCACTCTTTCATCAATCTTTCATCCCCAGTGCACTTCTAACTGATGACAAGATCCTGTCAATATCAAATTGATAATTAGCTTAGGCTGCCAAAGCAAAGTGTCATGACTCAGTGTCCTAAAGAATATAAACTTTTTTTTTTTAATAGTTCTGGAGGCTGGAATCAAGGGGCTGGGAATGTAAGTTCATCCTTCAGTCTCTTTTCTTGGGTTGGAGGTAGCTTCCATCTTACTGTGTACCCCACATGACCTCTGTTTTATGTTCATATATAAGAGAGTGAGCAAATTCTCTGTTATTTCTTTGCATAAGTGCATTAACCTAATCATGAGGGCCCTACCCTCGTGGACTTATCTAAACTTAATTACCTCCCAAAGGCCCTATTTCCAAATATCACATTGAACATTAGACCTTTAGCATATGAATTTTGGGGTCTCCCAAACATTGATCCATAATAATAATATAGGATGTCTCACCACTACCAGTGTGTTTCACTATCTTCTTTGCAACACCCTAGATCTAACACCATCATCTCTCTCCTGCATGCAATGGCACCCTAATTGGATTCTCTTACATATGTATTACTACTTTACAAACTATTTTCAATAAAGCTGCCAGAGAAATACTTTAAATTCATTGTACATTTTAATGAATAGTTTTGGTACAGGGTAGCCTTCAGAACATTTGGTTTTGTCAATAGCCATGTGTTTCCTCTCATCGTGAGGACCACAAATTAGAGAGTCTGAGAGCTTAGAAGTACAAGTCTGTTTGTCGTTCAGAGGTGCATTGAGGCCTTCTTTGAACTATTCTTAAAAATCTGGGTCATCTCATTCCAGCTCCTTGTGAAGAGTGAAAGCTGTATAATAAAACATTGATCTGCCCTGATGGTTAAAACAATAGATAATATAGCTGGCCATGTCTTATCACAAAGCAGGGTCATTAAATTTGCAGCTTAGTGTAATTAGTAGGAAATTTGAGTTTTAAAAAGAACTAATAATAAGAGCTAAAAAAACCAAGAAATATTTAGATACAAATGTCACAAAATATGATCAAAATCTGTACCCTTGGAAACTAAAAACACCAATGAAAGAATTCACAGAATATGTTTATCCAGGAGTCCTTCCTTATTTGCCCCAACAACCACAGAGCTGGGCAACATTTCACATAAATGGAATCCTGCAATATGTAGTCTTTTGTGATTGATTTCTTTCATTTAGAATAATGTTTTCAAGTTTGGTACATATAGCATATACCAATACTTCATTCCTCTTTATTGCCAAATAATATTCCATTATATGAATATATCTTATGCATCTGTTCATCACTTGATGGATATATTTGGGTTGTTTTTACTTCCTGGCTATTATTAGTACTAGTATAAAGCATTCATGACAAGTTTTTGTGTGGATATATGTTTATATGTCTCTTGGGTTTTCATATATCTTAGGGCATATGTTTTTAGTTCTAATTAGGAGTAAAATTGCTAGGCCATATGATACTCTGTTTAACATGTTGAGGAACTGCCAGACTATTTTACATAGTAGCTATACCATTTTTCATTCTCAATAGCAATCTTCAAGGCTTTCAATTTTTCCATATCTTAATTATGGCCTGGGTGGGTGTGAAGTAGTATCTGATTGTGGTTCTGATATGCATTTCTCTAGTGACAAATAATGTTGAGCATCTTTTCATGTGTTTATTACCCATTTGCACATCTTTGGAGAAATATTTATTTAGATATTTGGCCTATTTTGCGATTTTTTTTTTCTTACAGAGAAAGAGAGAAAGATGTGGAGGTGAGGGAGGAGCTGAGGGAGAGAAAGAATCTTAAGCAGGCTCCATGTCCAGCATAGAGCTCCACTTTGGGCTCAATTTCATGACCCTGAGATCATGACCTGAGCTGAAACCATGAACTGGACTCTTAATCAACTGAGCCATCCAGGAACCCCAGTTTCATTTTTTAAAATTGTTATAGTTCTTTACATATTCCAAATACAAGTCTTTCATGATTTTCAAATATTTTCATTCTGTGTGTTTCTTTTCACTCTCATTCTCTTTTCATTCCCTTGCTTTTGAAATGAAAAAGTTTTACATTTTGGTAAAATACAATTTATCCATTTCTTGTCACTTGTCTTTCTGGTGTTACCTCAAAGAAAACTTGGCTTAACTCAAGGTCATAAAGATTAATCTGCTATTTTCTTTTAGGAGTTTAATAGTTTTAGCTCTTGAATTTAGAGTTATCACACATTTTGAGTTAATTTTTGTGTATGTTGTGAAGTAGGGATTCAACTTCATTATTCTGCATGTGAACATCCAGTTGTCCAGGCCCATTGCTGGAAAGACTATTATTTCCCCCATTGATTCAGCTTGGAACCATTGTCACAAGTCAACCAAGCATAAATGTGAGGATTTATTTGTTAATTCTTAATTCTATTCCATTGATCCTTACAACAGTAACACACACTTGAAAACTGTTTCTTTGTCATAAGTTTAGAAATTAGAAAGTGTGAGGTCTTCATATTTGTTCTTTCCTAGTTTGTTTTGGCTATTCTGGGTTTCTTCCTTTTTTTGTATGAGTTCTGGGTTCAGTTTGCCAGATTCTGCAAATATGCTGGCTGATATTTCTTGAGAATTGTGTTGAATCTATAGATCAATTTAGAGAATATTGCCATCTAAACAATATTGTCTTTTGATCTATGAACATGGGATATCTTTCCGTTTATTTAAGTTTTCTTTAATTTGTCAATGATATTTTGCAGTTTTCAGAGGATGAGGTTTTCACATATTTTGATATATTTATTTTAAAATAAATTTAATAAATAAAATATTTAAGAAAAAAGAAATAAAGGAATAAAATATTTTATTCCATTAATGTTATTATAAATGGAATCACTTTCTTAATTTAAAATTTCAGAACTTTCATTGCTAGCTTAAAGAAATACAATTGACTTTTGTATTTTGATATTGTATCCTGTAATTTTACTGATGTGTATATTAGTTCTAGGATTTTTGTGAATTCCTTGGAATTTTCTATATACAAGATCATGTTATCTGTGAGTGGAGATAGTTTTACTTCTTTCTTTCTAATTGGGATGAGGTGTTTTTACTTGCCTTCTTTGTCTGACTAGAACCTCTAGTACAAGGTTGAATAGAAGTGGTGAGAACAGACATCATCGTATTGTTTCTTATCTTAAGGGGAAAGCATTGAGTTTTTCACCAGAAGGTGACATGTTAGCTCTGGGTTTTTCATAGATGCCTTTTATCAGGTTAAATTCATGTTTATTTCTACTTCTGGAATCTTTTTATCATGAAAGAATTTTTGGATTTCTTTAATGCCTTATATTTATTGATATGATTGTGTTTCTGATATTAGTCTACTAACAAGATAGATTAAATTAATTTATTTTCAGATATAAACATGCCTTGCATTCCTGGGATTAATGTTACTTTGTCATGGTGTATAATACTTTTTATATGTTATTAGATTACAGGATTAATAGAGTAAATGTTAATTAATAGATTAATTATTAGATTAATCTAATAAGTAATAGATCACCTATTAATAGATTAATGGATTATCTATTAATTAATAGATTAATGTTACTTTGTCATGGTGTATGATACTTTTTATATATTATTAGATTACAGGATTAATAGATTATCTAAATTAGATGATCTAATTTGATTAAATTAGATTTAATTATGTTTTGTGGAGGATTTTTTGCATGTATATTAATAAGAGATATTTGTCTATCATTCTTTTGTGTGATGTCTTTGATTTAGATATCAGGGTAATATTGGTTTCATAGAATGAGTTAGGAAGTATTTCCATTCTTATACTTTTTTGGAGAGTTTATAAAGAATTGGTATTAATTCTTTAAATGTTTCATAGAATTGATCAGTGAAACCATTTGATACTGAGTTTTTGTTTTTGTTTCTTTGTGGAAAGTCTTTTAATTATTAATTCAATCTCTTGTTACACTTGCTTAGTTGTTATACTACACTTGTTATTCATTTCTTTACTTCTTCTTGAGTCAGTTTTCATAATGTGTCTCTTGTACGAATCTGTCCATTTCATCTAATTTGTCTAATTTGTTGACCTATCGTTCATAGTATTTTTTATAATCTTGTTTCTGTAAGGTCTGTATTAATGTCTCTTATTTCATTTCTAATTTTAGTAGTTTGAATCTTCTCTTTCTTTTTATTGGTCAGTCTAACTGAAAGTTTGTCAATTTTGTCAATCTTTTTGAAAAACCAATTTCTAGTTTTCCTGACTGTTAATTTTCTATCTGGAATTCCATTTATTTCTACTTTAAACTTTGTTATTGCCTTCCTTCTGTTTCCTTAGGATTTACATTTCTATTTTTTTTCAGGTAGAAATTTAGGTTATTGATTTGAGACGTTTTACTTATATACATGTAGACAATTACAGCTATAAATATCTTCCTAAACTCTGCTTTAGCTGCATCCCATAATGTTTGGTAAGTTGTATGTGCCTTTATTTTCATTTACCTCAAAGTATTTTCCAACTTCCTTATTATTTTCTTGTGGATCCATTTCTTATTTAGGAATATGCTATTTAATTTTTATATATTTGAGAATTTCCTATTTCTTTCTGTTGCATATTTATAACGTTATTCTATCGTGGTCAGAGAGCATACTTTGTGTAATTTCAATCCTTGTAAACTTAGTGAGTTGTTTTATGGCCTACTATATAGTTGATCCTATAGTTCCATGTGTACTTAAGAACATTGTGCATTGTGTTGTTGGCTTCAATGTTCTATAGATTTCTGTTGAGTTCAGTTTAAAGATCGTGTTGTGCACATGTTCTATTTCCTTATTGATCTTCTGCCTAGTTTTTCTATCCATTAATCGAGTCTCCAGCTATTATATATCACATTATCACTTTGTCCCTTCAATTTATTTAGACTTTTTAACATATTTTGTGCATCTGGTTAGGTGAATATAACACTATAATTGTTATCTATTCCTTAAAGATCTTAGCTTTTATGATTATAAAATATACCTCTTCTTCCCTTATATCCATTTACTTTCAATCTATTTGTCTTTGAATGTGTGTAGACTGCACAAGTTAGATCTTATATTTTTTTAATTGAGTCTGACAATCCTTGTTTGGATTCAATTTTTCAATTAATTTGCATTTAATGTTATTATTGATATAGTTTAATTTACTTTGTACATCTTATTTTTATTTGCTATAAGTATCATGTCTTTTTTATTCTTATTTTTCCTTTCCTGCTTTCTTTTGCATGAATATTGCATGAATGAACATTTTCTAGTGTAACATACTAATTCCTTTATTTTTCAATCTACATTTTTAAGGTATTTTATAAGTAGTTGTTCTATAGCTTACAATATATGTCCTAATTAATTAATATTAACTTTAGACTTTTACTAATTTAATTCCAGTACATTATAGAAACATTATTTCTATGTACTTCTATTTATTCTTCCCCCTTTTTGTGCTATCATTTATACATAACATCCATATATGTTAAAAGTTCAAATATGCAGTGGTATAATTATTGACTTAAATAGTTTAATTCCTTTTTGGGAAAGAGAGCAAATATATATTTATAGACTTTACTGTATTAACCTTGTTTTCTATTTCTGGTTCTTTTCATTTGTTTTTGCAATTTCACCACACAATTTTGTGTCATTTCCTTACTCTAACACAGCTTTCCTCCCACCCATTTCTTTATACTGATGTTGTCAAAGATATTACATATCTGTATTTTTGAGGTCCAATTCCATACATATTACTTTACATAATTGCTTTTAAAAATAAGCCAATAGAAGAAGAGAGAAGAAATATACAATTGCATTCTCTTTTATAATTACCTTAATAATTACCATTAGCAGTACTCTTTGTTTTCCATGTAGATTCGAATTATCCTTTGGGACACTTGCTTTCAGCCTAAAGAACTTCCTTGAGTATTTCTTGCACAGTGATATGCTTCCAATAAATTCTTCCAATTTTTGTTTCTGTACAGAGAGCACTGTCATGTTGCTAGGTACCATTGCCAGATAGGCTTTGATAAATAACCTCAGATCCACTGAGGTTACCAAAGAAAACATAACCATTAAGGATGAGTTAACCCGACATGAAAAATGCAGAAAAACGAGCAAGAATAAAGATAGATGAAACAGAGAGGGTAAGGTAATCTACAAACTAAAATTTGAGAGATGGCAAACTTTGGTTAAAAGCTGAATGTCCATGTAAATGTAATATGTGTGCGTTGACGACAGTGGAGGTCATGGGAAGAGGTGTTCACCGAGGTCATTTATATCCAGTGGAGTGCATCTAGAAGAATCTGTGGAACAGAGACTACAAGACAGTATTTGTAAATGTGAGTATGAGTCAGTATCCTAAGAGCCATATTAGTAGGAGCAGCAAGATCAGCAATATGATGTCATTATTAATCACTTCAAATCATTTGCCTAGTCAATAAGAGATTCCTATCTTTGCCATTTATTTGTTGTTTCATGTGAAAGAATGTCAGATATTTGAGCTTAATCATCTAGAGTCTAATCTGTCTGTAAACACATGAGGTATTGCATTAGGCTTTTTTTATCTTAATCTGCCAGATATTTTTTTATGAGAATCTAGGTAGTCTTCTGAGTGAATAAATCTAACCCATCAGACATGTGTATGTTGGAGGGCAGAGAGGGAAAGCAAAGGGGACTAATAAAAGGTAGGTAGTACACAATACAAATGATGATGATGATGATGATGATGATGATGATGATGACTGATTACTATCTTGCAGTCAGATTCCCATTATACAAATATTTTAGAATCACTTCGATTATGTTCAATTTCATATTAAACACTGCTGAAATGTTTCTAGTTGCCTAGCCTGTTTTGGCCCTAAATATAAATGTTAATGTTAATTCTCTTATATTCCTTGGCATCTCAGTCTTCAGCTCTTTCTAACTTCACTAGGATAAACATAGCCAAGTATTTTCTTCCAAAATATATCTACAGCACATCCAAGGGTTTTCCTACAGACATATTCCCAGAACACTGAGCAAAAACTAAAAGATGTAGTATAAACAAAAGCAACTGTATTTACAAAAATTCAACTTAAGATTGAACGGAGGAAGAATGAGTCAACACCACTCACCATCAACAGATGTTAGAGGTCATTGTGGTTGTTGTTGTTGTTGTTGTTTTTAGTCTCCCTCAGTTGTCATTTTTAACCGTAGTGTGCATAAGATTTACCTGGTGGGCTTACTAAAATGAGAATTTGATTCAATAACTGAATATGGAAATTGCATTGTTAACATAATCATAAAATAATGATGAGGTGGTGTTGTCCATGGATCACATTGAGAGAAACCGTCCATCATTCTGGTCATTAAATCTGGCATGCTTGCTGTCTCATTGCTTACTTTTGAAGATTACAACTGTTGATAAGATTAAGCATACCATTATACCTAATGCCACAGCTGTGCAAGGACATTCTGCCTTCCCTAAATGTCTGTAGATTTCAGACTCCTGCTGTTATTGCTCCCACTGAACATTCTGGAGTTGCTTTGATGCTAGCACAGCTGTACTACTGAGAAAATAACTGAGAAATGTTTCTAATTAGACAAATCTGATGATCAGTTATTTTGAAAATATTTCAGAAGCTGTTTACCAGAAGGCATGTACAGATTTAAATTTGAATTTATGATTTGTGTTCAGGGGAGTGTATGACAGAGCCAAGTATCACATAATTGCTTAAGATTTCCGGCTGTGTCATTCAACTATGTCCTCCTTGTAGAGGCTTTTCTGGAGAAAAAGAAAATATTGTCATGACTTCAATTTCCCCTTGTCTTATGCTTTATTGGTGAAGAGATGTAAAGGTTAGTGTCATAATTACAAAATTGGTATTATGGGAGGAGCACCACATTAGCTTTGGGAGATTTCAAGATTTAGACATATCCTAACAGAAGATGTATCTGAGCTATAATGTGGGAACTCTCCAACCCAGCAGAAGGAAAAGTAGATAAAAACTTTTGAAAAATGGAAAGCAACTTTAAAAAGGATCAATTTATAGTCAGATGGACTTCACAAAACTTTTCATAGTTTAACCTTTTGTTTTGTTAATCTAAATGCTTCCTAAAAATGGATTTATGTTGCAGCTTCCTTGGGGGTATGGTACAAAGCTAATCTGAGAGGAAGTGTTCATGACTATGATGCTTAAAAACATGATATTCACCATCTTTTCACTAGTGGAAAAGGTAGAGGCAATATTCACAACCATTTCAAGAAAACCGGGAAAGTAGCTAATAACTCTTTTTTTTCCTCAGTTTTATTAAGGTGTAATCTATATATTTTCACACAGTATCTTGTATTCAGTAATTTATTACCAAGCTCTTAAGAGATAAAACCAGATGATCAAAAACCAAGAGGAAAAAAAAAAAGAGACTAGTAGTAGCCCCATGAGTGATAGAGTTATTGGATTAATTTGTTCAAGTAAACAAATGACAAGATGGAAGTTTTTGTCAGATAATGGGGACCTGTTAAACAGAATCAAACTGAAATTTTAGAGCTATAATATAAAATAACTGAAATCAATAATTCAACAGTTTCAGCAGCAGATCAGACACAGAACAATGGAGAAGTAAACTGGAGGACAGGTCTGGAGAAAAAAAAACCCTCATGTGAAAGACAGAGAGAAACTATTTTTTTAAAGATTTTATTTATTTATTTATTTATTTATTTATTTATTTATTTATTTATTTAAGAGAGAGAGAGAGACAGCATGAGTATGGAGTGGGGCAGAGAAGAAGATTCCCCACTGAGCAGGGAGCCTGATGTGGAGCTTTATCCCATGACTCCAGAATCATGACCTGAGCTGAATGAAGATAGACACTTAACTGACTGAACCACCCAAGCACCCTGGAAAGAAACTTTAAAATGAAAGAAAAACAGTACAGAAAATAAAGACACTGTGAAGAATCTAAAATGTATATATCTGCAGTTCCATAGGGACAGGCCACAAAATAGAACTAGTATTTGGGGACATAAGAGCTGAAAATTTTCAAAACTGATGAAAGGTACAAGTCAAAGATTAAAGAAAAATTATGGACCCCAACCAAGTTAAATTAAAAAAGCAACAAAAAAGCAAATATATCTGCAATAAGTAGCATAGTAAATATTCTTAAAGACAAAGAGGAAAATTTGCAAAACATTCAAGAGAATATAGACACATTACTTTAAAAATAGTAACTGAGTGTTGAATTTTCAACAGAAATTATCTAAGCATGAAGAAAATGAAATGACAACTTTAGTATTCTTAAAGAAAATAATTGTAAATCTAGAATTCTTTATTTAGAAAAAAAATATTTTGAAAATGAAGTTCTTAAACTACACCGAAGCTGGGGGAATTTATTTATTGCTAGCAAGCCTGCAATGGAAGATATAATCGAAGAGTTCTTCAAGCAGTTGAATGATGGTAGAAACATGGAAGCATAGAAAGGAATAACAATTTTTAAAAAGTGAATATTTGGGTAAGTCTAAATGGTGATTTCTGTCTATAAAAAAAATAATAATGTGATATTCTTGAAAGCATGTATATTTAAAGTACATACATTAGTAACACTAAAAGTAGGAGGGGGTTAGTGGAATTCAATTTTGTATTGATGAAGAAGTGATAAAAAGTACTTATTTAGAGCAGCCCTATTCCACCTAGAATTTATGTTGAAATCCATAGAATAATACTAACAAGACTATAGAGAAGAGAAATTAAAGAATAGAATTAAAAAAAGAATAGAATCATAAATATTTGATTAACTTAAGTAATTCAAAGAGTAATAAAATAGCAAATAGTAGGATAAATAGTAAATAGTTCATAGATGTATTATTAAGTAAATGCTTTAATTAAAAGGTAAGGATTTAAAATTTTTAAAAATATCAAATATATGTTGTTTATAAGAAATATACTTTAAATATAAGGACACAGAAAGATTAAAAGTAAAAGAATATAAATGATGTAATGTAAATACTAACCAAAACAAGCTGTAATGACTGTACTAATGCTGACTTTAAGGTGAGATGCAGTATCAGAGATATTTCATAAGGATAAATGCCCAGTCTACTAGGTGGATATAATTCTGAATTTGTTTGAAGTTAAATAACCTTAAAATATATAAAATAAAAACTGAAAGTAAAAATGGATAAGTCCTAATCATAGGAAACTGAAAGAACTGAAAGTAGAAATGGATAAGTTCCAATCATAGGAAGAATCTGTTACCTTACTCCTAATTATTAGTGGAAAAGATTTTTTTAAAAAATCACACATAGAATATTTAAATAGCATGCCTAGCAAAGTTGACCTAATTCATATATGTGGAACACTGCACTTTGCTTTTCAAGTGCACTTGAGAGATTTATCAAAATTGGCCATTTTCTGGGCCATAAGGCAAGTCTCACCAAATTCTGAACCATTGAAATCATACAGAACGATGCTATGCTACAGTGGAATTGAGCTACATAGAAATAACAGAAACTAGAAAATCCTAAATGAAACATAAACAAATATGATCCAATGCTACATAAAAATGATAATATATCATAACAAGGCTGGACAATTTTAAGAAAGAAATAGGATAAAAAGAATCTCAGAAATGAAGACATAACTGGAAGTAGCACAAAGATCAGTATCTGTCTGGTGTGTGTGACTTTCCTCATTCTCCTCCTTGCCAAGCATGGTGCACACGGGGCTGCATCTGATGGGATAGAGCCTCATTTCCTAACTGGTACAAAGGCACTGGAGAGGTGGCTCTAAGAAACTTCAAGGGAAAGCAAAGTAAAGCAACTTACTCCTAAAGTATTTTTAAAGCATAAAAGCAACAAGCAAACTGAGTTGACTACAAAAGAATTCAGATAATTGTTTTCCTATGAGCCCTTGTGAGTGAAACAGAGGATGAGCTCTCTGCAAATGCTAGACATTTCAGGAAAATAAGAAAATAATTAGGGAAACTGCCCTGCAGCCATAGGACTGAAAATGAGAAAAAAAATACATGTCTATAGAACTAGCAGAAATATGGTAGTTAAGGAAGAGAATGTAAATGTGATATTGAGAATGCAGAAAATGTACAACAAACAAATTAGAAGGGGAAAAGATACTAAGAGGGAAAATGTGCTGCTTGCTTCATCTCTACTAGTTGAGAGACAAGGATCATAGATCATATAATACTTAAAATTCACATAAAAGAAGTATGAGATGGACACTAGGAGAAATAATATTGTTGTCTGAAATTGGATAATAGACAAAAAAGAAAAATAGAAAAGAAATTAGATAATTTCACAACTGATTGGAGATCAAAAAAATAAAAGAAAATACAGTATGAAATAAATATATTGTTCTGATATATGTTTCTAACAATAATGGTTACTCCTTGAACAAAAATGTAGCCTTTCCTAATTATCAGGACTTCACGAAGAAAATCAAACAGAGAAAGGTCATCACATAGTATATAAAAGTTATAAATCTGAAATGAAAACACATTGGTCATGGCAATGATAGAAATGGGCTAAATGAACAGCAATCACATGTTAAAGAAAAAAAATCTAATTAGAATATTTCATGCTTGCCCAAGAAGCACACCTAAATCAATGTGATCAGAAAGATTGCCAATAAAAGGATGGGCAGAGGTATGCCAGGTAAATGCCAATAAAAAATTAAATAAAAAAAAGCAAAGCAGAGGCTTCCAGTTTCTGATCCAACAGGCAAGGAGCTTAGAAGTTGTCACTTTATCCCAAATAAAAAAGCTGAACTAAGTAAAACATCAATAATTCTTCTTAAAGCCACTAGAGAAGTGAGGTCACAACACAAATGCCTACTCCCCAAACAGGAGACACAGACAGGCAGATATAGAGAACTGAAATTTATAGAAGCAGAAACGTCCCAAGAAACCAGGGTGGGAGTAGGATACCCTGAACTGTAATTGATGATTACTGGAAGCCTAGTGTGGACAAGTCTGAGGGAAAACTCCAGAGGGAGCCAGCATCAGTGGCAGTCTCACACTTTTGTGAGTTTTAGCTCCAGGCTTTTATAGTAAATATCAGAGAAAATTCCCCTCGTGCTTCTGGCAAGGGAAGGGGAAAGAAAACATTTTGAAATAAGCCAGAGCACTTGTTTTTCTTACTAAGGTCTGCCCTCAGGAGAAACTAGTTAGCCAGAGCCTAACCTGCTGGGATTTTATCAGAGGCTAACTAACCAGAGGAAGGGAAATTGCCAACTCCAGCTCCCAGTGGCCTTCCATGTGGGAGAAAGAAATATCCAACTCTAGGCCCTTCTAGCCACCTTTCCCACATAAGGTGGAGGAACATGAGGAGCCTTTGTGAGGTTCACATTCTAGGGACATAGGCTCACCAAAAGACTGAGACCTAGTCACGAGCTCTCCTTTCCTACACATCTTACCACTTAGTAAAGGCCAATTTACAGTTTCTTTTACCTAGTACCTCATGTCCAACTTTCAACAAAAAATTAAAGGCATACTAAAACCAAAAAATACAATTTGATGAGACTGAATGAGCATCAGAATCAGAGTCAGATATGGCAGACATTTTTAAAACTATGATTAATATGCTAAGGGTTTTAATGGAAAAAGTAGAAAACATGCAAAAAATAAATAATGTAAACAAAGAGATGAAAATTCTAAGAAAAATCAAAAATAGATAATGGAGGTCAAAAACTAACAGAAATAAAGAATGCTTTAGATGAGCTCATTAGTAGACTGAACAAAGCTGAAGTAAAAAAAAAAAAATCTGACTTTGAGTGTATGATAGTAGAAATTTCCAAAACTGAAAAGCAAGGAGAAAATTTTGTTTGAGGGAAAAAAACCCAGAATACCTAATAGCAGTGGGATATCTACAAAATGTATAACATATGCTTAATGGAAATACCAGAAGAGAGAAGAAACCAGAAGCAATAATTGAAGCAACAGTGACTGAGAATTATGCCAATTATGTCAGACATGAAAACAGATTTGAGAAGCTCAGAAACACCAAACAAGATAAATACTAAAAATTCTACATATATTTTCAAACTTCAGAAAACCAAAGACAGAGGGCAGCCTGGACGGCTCAGCAGTTTAACGCTGAGCCCAGGGCCTGATCCTGGAGATCCGGGATTGAGTCCCATGTCAGGCTCCCTACATGGAGCCTGCTTCTCCCTCTGCCTATGTCTTTGCCTCTGTGTGTGTGTGTGTGTGTGTGTGTGTGTGTGTCTCATGAATAAATAAATAAAATCATAAAAAAAAGAAACCAAAGACAGAAAAAATTTTTTGAAAGAAGTCAAGAAAATACATCTTACCTATAGAGGAACAAGGATAAAAATCACATCTGATTTCTCCTTTCAAAGAATTTTTGAAAGAAGTCAGAGGAAAATACATCTTACTTATGGAGGAACAAATATAAAAGTCACATCTGACTTTTTCTTGCAAGGTAGAAAAGACTAGAATGAAGTATTTTGAATGTAGAAAAGAAAAAAAAAAACTTACCAATCCTTCAAAAAGTGAAGAAGAAACAAACATTCCCTCAGGCAAACCAACCATAAAAGAATGTGTTGCCAGTATATCTGATTTGTAAGAAATATAAGAATTTCTTTTTTACAAAATGATTTTATTTATTTATTATGAGAGAGAGAGAAGAGGGAGGGCCGGGGGAGATAATCTTCAAGCAGACCCACACCCTCCTCAGAGTCTGACACAGGCTTCGATCCTATGACCCTGAACTCAAGACCTCATCTGAAACCAAGAGTCAGATGATTAACCAACTGCACCATCCATGGATCCCAAGAATTTCTTTACGGAGAAGGAAAATGATAGAGTTTGGAAACTTGGATCTACACAGAGAAAGGAAGTTATTGAAAAATGAAGTGAAAGTAAAATGACTTTTATTTGTCTTATTCTTAGTTGATCTAACAGTTAATAGCTTGTTGAGAATAATAATAGCAAAATGTATTTAATTATGTGGCTTATATATATGTACCCACTTAGGTGAGCTTATGAATAAGTGAAATGACAGTGATGGTACAAAGGATGAGAAGCAGGAATAAGACATACTTTGTTATTCTAAGATACTTGTGCTTCCCACAAAGTGATATAGTATTATTTGAAAGTGGACTTGGATTAGTTGTAAATATATTTTGCTAACTTTAGGGCAACCACTAAAAGAAGGTAAAAAGAGAAGTAAATTTTGTTGTATAAGGGAAGAGAGAGAAAAAGAATCAAATAATAAAATGCTCAAATAAAACCACAAATGTCAGAAAAAGGAGAGGCAAAAATTGGAATAAATAATAGTGTGGTGAATAAAAAGCAATAACAAATATGGTAGATACTTATCTAACTATGTCACTTTCGATGTCAATGGTCTAAATATACTAATATACCAGTCATTTTCAGTCTGACTTATATCACTTAGCATAATACCCTCTAGGTCCATTCATGTTGCTGCAGGTGGCACAATCCCACTTTTTAAATGGCTACATAATAGATAAATACTATTTAGCAGTGGAATCATTGGATCATATGGTGTTTCTATTTTTAATTTTTTGAGGAACCTCCAAATTGTTTCCATAGTGCCAATTTACATTCCCACCAACAGTGTCTGAGGGTTCCTTTTTCTCCACATCCTCACCAACACTTGTTATTTCTTGTCTTTTTGATTTTAGCCATTTTGACATGTGTAAGATGATATCTCATTGTGGTTTTAATTTGCATTTCCCTGATGATTATTGATATTGAACATCTTTTCGTGTGTCTGTTGGCCATCTGTAGGTCCTCTTTGGAAAATTGTCAACTATTCAAATAAAAAAAAAAAAAGGACAGATTGCCAGAGTGAACCAAAAAACAAGACCTAATTATATGTTACCTGTAAGAAGCACACTTTAAATATAAAGACATGTATAGGTTAAAGTAAACAGATGGAGAAAGATTAACCATACTTTTGCTAATCTAAAGAAAGCTGACATATTAATTTCAGAAAGAGCAGGCTTCAGAGCAAGAAAAATTATAAGGGATAAAGGGAGATATTACCTAATGACAAAATAGTTAATACTCTAAGAAGACATAACAATCCTTAGTGTATGCACCTAACTAGCAAAAAAGCATCAACATACAAGAGGCAAAAATTGATAGAACCACAAGGAGAAATAAATTAATCTGTTATTAGGGTTGGAGATTTCAAGACCTGTCCTCAGGAATGGACAGATCCAGCAGGCAGAGACTCAGTAAGAATATAGTTGAACTCAACAGCACCATCAATCAACTGGATATAATAATATCTATGGACTACTTCATCCAACAAGAGAGAATACTCATTCTTCTCAAGCTTATATGGAATACAAGCCAAGATAAATCACATTCTGGGCCATAAAACACATCTTAACCAATTTAGAAGAACAGAAACATGCAATGTCTGCTCTCAGAATACTATGGAATTCAACTAAAAGTCATTAACAGGTAGATAGCTGGAAAATTCCCCAAATACTTGGACATTAAACTACATACTTCTAAGTAACATATGAGTCAGAGAAGAAATCTCAAGAGACATTTTAAAACATTAAAATTAAAATTAAATAAATATCAAGGGAAATTAAATGTTTAGTTCTAAACATTTGAACAGAATGAAAATGAAAGCACAACTTATTAAAATTGTGAGATGCAGTGAAAGTATTGCTCAGTAGTAACCTGATAGCACTGAATGCAAATATTATTTAAAAAAAGGAAATTGGTATTGACTAGGAATAAAGAACAAAGGCTATCAGTATTAGCCACCTACACAGTGGGAGTGACCATGGTTCCCAGTGCCCTGCTCTGTAGTGCACCCTTCACTGCTGAGAATCTCAACAGCCCTTTCAGATGTTAGAGTATTCACAACTTTCATTCCTGAGAACCTCATCATGGACTCCAGTGGACAACTACATTGAGGGCCCCAGCGGATTTCACCACTAAAAAAACCAATAACCAGCAAGCAGCTGTAGACCTGCTGTGGCATCCAGTGCTGAGGGTTCCTCAGTTTTTGTGCTTATAGACTATAGGCCTCTGAGTTTCTCCTTGCCTGGCCACAGAAGCCTCAGGCCCCAGGATCCAGAGTGACCACCACACCCTCATACTTCCAGATCAGACCTGCCACTGTTTGAGTGCCTGCAGATGCCCCCACCACTGTGCCCATGCCTGGCCCCTAAAGTGCAAGGGCACACTACCAGCTATGGCCTCAGCAGCTGCATGCCCACCAACAGTTGGCCCTGGGCCCCGCCACCTGCCTTGACCCTTACCACTGCATTGGTGCCTATAGCCAGTCTCTACCACCACATAAGTATTTATGGTTGAATCTCATGGTAAAGTGTCTGTCAGCACTGGCTTTGGTCACCACTGTCACCTGAACTAGTCCCTCACTGCTGGACCTCAAGGCACTGCTTTGGCCTCCACTGAGGATCCTCCCCAGTTCTCAGTACTAAGGACCATGCACTTGTCAATGTCATAGACCCCAGATTCCTGAGCCAGAGACACCACAACCCCTGGCCCTACTGGTGCCTCATGTCTTGATACTTGATGCTCCATACCACCAGATTCAGTGTACCCCCCCACCTGCATGTAAAGGTATTTCCTTCCTGAAGTTAGTCCTGAAAGCCTGGAAGAGGTTTCTGCTTCTTCAAATGCACAGTCACCTATATAAGGCCACAGGGATCATGGAAAGTCAGAGAGGCACCACTCCACCAAAGGAATACTATAAACTTCCCATAACTAACCTCAAAGAGAGGGAGATCCAAGAACTGTCTGACAAAGAACTCAAAATAATTGTTCTACAGAAGCTCAACAGGCTATGAAAAGACATGATTTAATAGAATAAAAAAAATGAAAAGCTCACAGAAGTGACAGAAAATATGACAAAGATCTAAACAGAAATTTTGGAACTGAAGAATATACGGAATAAACTGAAAAATAAGTTAGAGAGCTTCAATAGCAGATTCAATCAAACAGAAGAAAATCACAAACTAGAGGAGGTCATTTGAAGGTATTTTGAACATGTTTAGTTAGAGAAGAAAAAAGTGTTAAAAAAAAAAGAAAAAGGAGAGAAGAAAGCCTATGGGACTCAAGGAAAACCATCAAAAGAAAATATATTTAAGTTATTTTAAAAAAAAAGTTATTTAAGTTATGGGATCCAGAAGAAAAAAGAGAGATGGAATAGTACAGAAAACTTATTTAAATAAATAATGGCTGAAAAATTCCTAAATATGGGGAAAGATATGGATCTCAATGCTCATGAATCTTAAAGATGCCCAATCAGTTTCAATTCAAGAAAGATTTAACCTAGACACATTATAATAAAACTGTCAAATACCAAAGTCAAAGAGAAAATCTTGAAAGTACCAAGAAAAAAGAAACTCATCACATATGAAGAAATGTAAATAAGGCTACAATCAGACTTCTCAGCAAAACCCTGGCAGGTCCAGAAAGAGTGAGATAATATATTCAAAATTCTGGGGGGAAAAACCTGACAACCAAGAATATTTTACCTAGAAGCTATTCTTCAGAATCGAGGAACACATAGACATTCCTATACAAACAAAACTAGAGCCTATCAGAAATGCTAGAGAGTGTTCTTTGCTGAAAAGAAAGGATGCCAACTAGTAGAATAAAATCATATGAAAGCATAAAACTCACTGGTAAAAGAAAATTCTCAAATTCAGAATACCATGATATTGCTATGGTAGTGTATAAATCACAAATAACTCTAATATAAAGGTAAAAAGACAATTTTAAAGTAATTATAGCTATAATAATTTGTTAGTGGACACATAATATAAAAAGATGCAAATCACTGACATCAAGACATAACATGAAAGGGAATAAAAGCATTTAGTTTTTATACTCAAACTTATGTTATTCTCATCTTAAAATGGACTATTATAAGACTAAGTTTTATGTAAGCCTCATGGTGTCATACACTGAAGCCTAAAGGAATTAGTATTGTTAAAATGTCCATAGTACCATAAATGTTTTACTGATTCAAAGTAATCTCTATCAAAATTCCAATGGTAATTTCCACAGACTAGAGAAAACAATTGTAAAATTTGTTTGGAAACACCAAACAGCTAAAGTGAATGCCTAAAGCCATCATGGCTAAGGAGAATAAAGCTAGAGGCATCATACTTCCTGATTTTAAACTATATTTAAAGCTATAGTAATCAAAACAGGATAGCATAAAATTGACATATCAACCAAGGGAATGGAAAGAAGAGCCCAGAAACTATTTTAAAAAAATATTTTTAATGATACAAAGAATATAAATGAGGAAAGAATAATCTCTTTAGTAAGTGTGTGGGGGAAACTGGCTATCTACATGTAAAATAAGGAAATTTAAACTCTTATACCATCTGAAAAAATCAACTCAAAATGGATTAAGACCTGAAGCTATACAACTTCTAGAAGAAAGCACACGAGGAAAGCTTTTTGACATTGGTTTTGACAATAATTTTTTGGGTTTGACACTTTAAACTTAGGTAGTAAAAGCAAAAATAAATGTCAGACTACATCAAACTTAAAAAAAAAAAATTGTGCAGCCAAGGAAACAGCATAATAGAAAGATACTTACAGAGTGGGAGAAAATATTTGTAAAGCATATATCTGATAAGAGTTAATATCCAAAATATATAAAGAAATCATAAAACTCAATAGAAAAAAATCCCAAAAAACCTGATTAAAAAATGGGCAAAGGATCTGAATAGACATTTTTTTCCAAAAGCCCATTGGATATGAAAAACATCACTAAGCATCAAGGAAATACAAATCAAAGTCATGATGAGGTTATCACCTTACACTTGTTCAGATAGCTATTATCAAAAAGTCCAAAAGTAAATATTGGTAAGGGAGTTGAGGAAAGGGAATGCCTATTCACATTAATTGGAGACAATGGATTAAGAAAATGTGATATACAGGGGCACCTAAGTGGCTCAGTTGGTTAAACATCTGTCTTTGCTCAAGTCATGATCTCAGGGTCCTGGGATCCAGCCCCGCATCAGGCTCTTTCAGTGTGGAGTCTGCTTCTCCTTTTCATTCTCTTTTTCTCAAATAAATAAATAAAATATTTTTAAAATGTGATATACTTATTTATGTAATAATGAAATATTATACTACTATAATACATGCTATGTTATATCCTATAACTATAAAATACTATATTAATATATATTATGTTATTTGCAATATTCATGTTATATATAACACAAATAACATGTGCTAACATATATAACATATTTTATATAATGGAATAATTATTCAGTTATGAGAAAAGGAAATCTCACTATTTGTGACAACAAGGATGGATCTTGAGGGCATTATGCTAAGTGAAATAAGTCAAGGAGAGAAAAATACTGATGATCTCACTTGTATATGGAATCTTAACAAGACCAAACTCCTAGAAATAGGGAACAGATTAGTGGTTGCCAGAGGCGGGGGATGAGGGGTAGAGGAAATGAAAGAAGTTGGTCAAAAGATATAAATTTCAAGTTATAAAATAAATAAGTTCTGGGCATGAAATACACAACATGGTGACTATAGACATAGTATACCTGAAAGTTGCAATAAAGTAAATCTTAAAATTTTTCATCACAGGAAAAAAATTTGCCATATGTGAATGACAGATGTTGACTAAACTTACTGTGGTTATCTTTTTGACATTAGATAGATAGATGATAGATAGATGATAGATGTATATGCATAATCATTATGTTGCACACATTAAACTAATAGTGTTATATGTCAATTTTATCTCAAAGCTGGAAAAATATTGAAGACAAATTTTTAAAGAAATGATTATTCATTGCAACATTGCTTCTAAGAGCAAAATGTAAGAAGTCACCTGCAAGGATACCAACAAGAGTCTGGTTAAATAAATTATAGTGGAAAAAATCAGAGAGGGGGACAGAACATGAGAGACTCCTAACTCTGGGAAACAAACAAGGGGTAGTGGAAAGGGAGGTGGGTGGGGGGTTGGGGTGACTGGGTGACAGGCACTGAGGGGGGCACTTGGTGGGATGAGCACTTGGGTGATATGCTGTACGTTGGCATAGTGAACTCCAATAAAAATATACAAAAAAGAATAAATAAATATAATCTTTTAAAAAATAAATTATGGTAAACAAAGAGAAATCTTTTTATTAAAGTATATTGACATACAATGAGAAATCTCTTCTGATTATTGTGTAATCTTCAAAGGTATTATTAGCTTTAAAAAAATTTAGGTGCAGAACAGTACATAAGATATGCTACTATTCATGTAAAAGGAGAGGGACAGAGGGCAATGACAGAAGATGTAAGCATATTTCCTATATCTGTGTAAAAATTTCAGGAAGGATTAGGGTCTCCAGATAAAATACTGAACACTCAGTTAAATTTTATTGTGAGATAAACAAAGATTTTACTTTAGAATATGCCTATCATGTGTGATATTTAGGGCATGATGCTACCAAAACAGTGTTCATTGTTTTTCTGAAATTTAAACTGAATCAGGAGCCCCTTGTTTTTTCCACTAAATCAGGCAATGCTAAAGAGGATGCACAAGTAACATATAACAATGTTTAGCTATGAGTGTGGACAGGTTGTGGAGCTCATGAGCAAAGATGAGACAGGAGCCAAAAGGGGACGTTTTCCTTTATACACATTATACTTCTTGATTTTTAAACCATCTAACTTCATTACCTATTAAAATAACATATGTAAATAAAAACAAATACAAAACAAAGCTGAATATTCATAAGTGAACTACTGAAAACCATGTGTCATTAGAGGAGATTTCTTTTACATTCTGTTTATATTGAGACCAGGTCCCATCCATCACATTGTAATTTGAAAATATAAATATCCACAATTCGGTGAAAGTTGAAACATTCTGTGATTTTTGCAAAGTATCCTAACTCTCCCCCTAGGCTTCTTGTTGCCCCCATTTCAGCAGTGGAAAGAAAAAAAAATCAAACATCTGAGGTTTGGGATAGAGGATAAAAGTGTCATAAAGTATTATTCTTGAGAAGGCATGCTCAGCCAGGTTTTTGAAATCTTCCCAAATCTTCCCAGCCTTTTGACAGCTTCTCAGATAACTCAAATGGCCAGTCAGACGTGTTGCTGTAGCAAGCACCAGGTGTGAAAAAAATCAAAGGAAGAGGATGGCACAGACTTGTTAGCGTGGCAGGCTGCTCATCGACACCTGCTGGATTCACACACGTGTGGGCACACACAGAAATACATGTGCGTATCAGTCGATCTATAAACGTAATGCAAGAGGGTCTTGCTCATCACTGACTTGGGTTCTTATTCTAATACAGTAAATGTAATATTTAATTGGTGGGGAAAGTGAAAAAAAATTAAGTGATTCTGACTAGTTTTGGTCCCTCTTTTTAAAAAATAATAGGAGGACGCCTGGGTGGCTCAGCGGTTGAGCGTCTATCTTCGGCTCAGGGCGTGATCCCGGGGTCCTGCGATCCAGTCCCACATCGGGCTCCCTGCAGGGAGCTTGCTTCTCCCTCTGCCTGTGTCTCTGCCCCTCTTTGTGTTTCTCATGAATAAATAGATAAAATCTTAAAAAAAAAATTACGAAGTTAACATGACGAATTAACTTTTCAACCTGAATATCTTTATTGTGTTCCTTTAAATTTAAGTTTTCTTTCTTTCTTTCTTCTTTCTTTCTTTCTTCTTTCTTTCTTTCTTCTTTCTTCTTTCTTCCTTTCTTTTTTTTTTTTAGATAGGATGCATGACAACATTACAATCAGGGGCCTCTTAACTGTTTAAAAATATAGATTTAATATCTATTTTTCTCTCTTAAGTATTTTTTTAATAGAAGTAAGCGACTTGTTCTAGAGGTGCAGGTAATATGAGTTAGAAGAGATATTTTGAGCTGAAAATTTCTGAAGCTATTGTTGCTTGGCAAAATTGTAGGGTGGCCAAATCTGGGCTTTTCATTGTTTGACATTTTGAAAATAGAGTTTATGAAAATGTCATAGCCATAGTTCTAATCAGCTGAGATTCCCACCCTCCAAACTTGTGCCAGCTGGCTCATGTAGCCTCAGACTTTTTTGGCAAATGGTCAAACACAACACACATTTTAAGCAGCTGGATTAATCAGAGATAGAAGGCTGCTATTGCTAATTGGAAAACACATAGGTTTTTATTCCTAATCCATAGAATTATTTGTGGAACATAAATGTAATTTTGAAATTTCAACTGAAAGATGTTATTAAAAGTAAAAGCTCAGAAATTTACAATTGTTTTCAATGTATATTTTTCATTTCTTTTTCACATTTGGTTATAATTTCATTTGAAAAGCAGAAAAAGAGCAATAATGCCTCTCTGTATTAATTGCCTTTTCCTTAAAATAAAAATCAAAGAACAACACAATACAGAATATGAATTTCTGATAGATAAGACACTAGAATTCTTAGCTGAGCATACAGGTTTTTTTTTTTTTCTGTCTGAGATTATAATCAAAACAGTATTGGTCTTTCTTAAAATTTCACAGTCTCCATCATGATGATGTTTGCAATGTTTTAAATGAGAACCATATGTTCTTCCCTAACCTATTTAACAGTGGTAGCCAGATGTTTGAACAAATTATGAAGGACAGCTCTACTAGCTTATCCTAACAGTTAAGCATAATGCTGACCACTTACCAGTTCTCACGATCTGTCCTCGCCTCAGCTAGCAGAAAGAAAAAGAAAAGTATGCCTTTAGTAACATATATGACTGGGACTCATTATTTTGATCAATGTTAAAAGGTGACCAACCTTCTGAGAAGTAAACAAAAATACTTTTTAAAAATATAGAGTTCAGATGGATTATAAAAGGTACTATCTGGCTTGCAAAAACATTGAAGTCAGAGTGAAATTCACAATGGTTTTATTATCAGCTACAGCTATAATTTCTCGGTAGACATTCTTTTGATTCTGCAAGTTCAATAATAGATTCCTTAATATTAAAGGCTTTTGCTGCTGAAGCCATGCAAAGGGGTAAAACAGATTAGATATTATCTCTTGAAGCAAATATCTAAGGTAACCAACTCAGCATGTAATACATCACTGCCATGCCTTTCTACACATTATGGATTGGGTTTACTTGCAATTGTAACTAATTACAACTTGTTACTTAAAATTATTACTGCTTGGGGAAAATGCACATATTTAAGGTATTTTTGAAGTTTGTTTATTTATTTATTTATTTATTTATTTATTTATTTATTTATTTATTTGATAGAGGGAGAGAGAGGAAGTACAAGCAGGGGATGAGAGGAGTGGTGGCATAGGGAGAGGGAGAAGGCTCCCCACTGAGCAAGGAGACCAATGCAGGACTTGATCCTGAGACCCTGAGATCATGACCTGAGCCAAAGGCAGATGCTTAACAAACTGAGCCCCCAGGCACCCCTAAGCTATATTTCCAGAATAAACAGACAAAATTTTTATATATGTGCTCATAAACAGCTCTGGACAAGCAATCTAAATCTCTGGCAATTACTAAAAAGGATGATACATCAGTACAATGGTGGTTATATATCATAAGGTTGAATGGGTTTTTTTTTTAAGATTTTTATTTATTTATTCATGAGAGACAGAGAGAGACAGAGAGAGAGAGAGAGAGGCAGAGAGGCAGAGACACAGGCAGAGGGAGAAGCAGGCTCCGTGCAGGGAGCCTGAGGTGGGACTCGATCCCGGGTCTCCAGGATCAGGCCCTGGGCTGAAGGCAGTGCTAAACTACTGAGCCACCCAAACCACGCTGAATGGGTTTTTTGTTGTTGTTTCAAAATCAGTTCACACAACTAACAACATTAATAGGTGATTCATTACCAAAAAGAAAGTCTCACTAAATAAAGAATAAGAGAAATGATCTAGCTCAACCTGATGAAGGCCACCTACAAAAAAACTAAATTATATTTAATAGTCAAACATTGAATACTCTTCTTTAATATTTGGAATGATTCAAGGATGTTCTCTTTTATCACTTCTAGTAACATTTTTTTTACCAGTCATTTTCAGTGTAATGAGGAAAGAAAAAGAATCGAAAGAGACACAGGAAGAATTAGCATTGCCTTTTAGTTAGAAACTATGATGGCATAAATAGAATATCCTTAGAAATTTACAAAGAAACTATTGGAACTAAATAAGTGGATTTAGGAAGGAAGAGGGAGGCAGATACAAGGTACATCTCTAAAATTAATTGTATATCAATATACCAGTAGCACAAAAAGTAAAATGGTAACATAAACACCATTAAAATAGCAATAAAATCATAAATGTTTAAGGATGAATTTAACAAAATATATGAGCTCTGTCACTAAAAACACAAAATGTTACTCAGAGAAAATGAAGGAACTAATGATATACAACCCAACATGAATAAATATTAAAAGAATTATGCTAAATACCTAAAATATTGCATGTCAATTATACTTCAACTAAAAAAAAAGCATTATGCTAAGTGAAAGAAAACAGACACAAAAGACTATATGCTGTGTGAATTCATTTATGGGGATTTCCTGCAAAAATTCTCTGTATTGACATTAAGCATTTCATTTTCCAACATTTCCCATGGTAGGCATTACCAAAATGATCACCAAGATTCATCCTCAACCCTGGTAGACATGCATTTTATATTCTCCTGCTCTGAAAAGTGTGGAGGGACTTTTGAATATATAATTAGATATCATTGGGATATGAAAAACACAATAACTAGAATGTTTTTAAAATCTCCATCCCTCCTACTATTGGCCTCATTTCTCAGTTTATAAATAAAATACAAAACAATTATTTCCATTATATCAAGTTATATTGCTTGGAACTATGGTCTGCAAATGGATATAGAAAATAAAGATAACGATTGATGGAAATGGTAGTAGAGCTCAGAGTGGAGAAGGGATTGAAAAAATCTTGACTGTTTTAGAAGGAAGTTCTATGTTGACCATCAGAAGAGTGTAAGAATAGAGGAATTATGTGAAGAGAGAAGCAATTTACTATATTCCATATCTCTGAAGTAATTCTATGCAGTAGAAGATTCTATGCAGCATATGCCTGCTTTCTTCAGCTGTTATGCCTCAATACCTCATGATTGCTTTAGCTGGGGATAATCTTACCTTTGTCTGAAAAGTTCCTGATAACTCTGTTTGTGTTCATTGTTTTAGTAAGTCCCTCTTCCCTCAGCCCTTAATGTCCCATGGATTTTTAGTAAGATCATAGACTCTGACAAATTAGAAGAATAATTATAAAAGCTATTTATTCTCATTTGCTAGGTACCCTTCTTTGTCATTTTTGGGCATATTTCTAATGATTAAATTTTCTTTCCATTAGCAATCACATTTTTCCACTTTTCTTGCATCCTTGTAGTTTTTGAATAGATGGCAAATATTGTGAATGTTATATTGTTGTCTGCTGGAGTTTGTTGTATTCCTTTAAATAGTGTTGGTTCTTTTTCCTGGCATGTAATTATCTCACTTGAAGTAAAATTAGTTTCAGACTTGCTTTTAAGCTTTGGCTGATCAGGACTAGAGAAGCCTTTAATGTACAGCTAATTTAACCACACTGCCAAGGCATGTCTAGTCACAGTAGACTTGGCTCTCCAGTGGAAACACAAACTATTCTCAGCTTTGTGTGAATACTGGGAGTTTTTCTGCCTTCTCTTTTCTAGATTTTTTTTTTCTTCCCTAGCCTTGAGTCATTTTGAGTCATGTATAAACAGTTAAGTACTCAGCCTAAGACCCAAGGCTACCCCTCTACAGCTCTTTCTGTTCAGCTTCCTCCTTTATGGTGTCCTGCCCTACAAATTATAGGTGCCTTAGCCTCCCTGACTTTCAATTTCAGTCTCCTCAACTCAAAGAGAATAGCAGGCTCTCTTTTTCTTCTTCTTGATACTACCTCTAGGCATTTAGGCTAATACAACCATGAGTTTTCTTAGTTTTCCTTTTATCCATATTTATATTTGTTTAAGCTTGAGTATATGTGGGGGAACAAGGGGAGTAGGGTCTTAAATCCAACTTTCTAACTTCATCTAACTTCATTGATTTATTTTTACAGTAATAAAACTACAATTCTACGACCACAGAATTCTATAATCAACCTCTTCAATAATTCAGAACAATTTTCAACCCATCCACAAATTCATAAATTTTCATCTGTGTTTTTGAAAAGTAACATTATACTGTGTTAATAATACCTCCAACACACAGTTAATTATATTGGTTTGACACTGTATTCATTTGGAATTGAGACCTAGGTTAAAGTTAAAAGTATACATTATTAATTTCCCATAGACTTTTACAACTGTGTGCCATTACACATACAGGTGTAATAGAGAATATGATTGCAAACAAAAACCAAGAGAAGTAAAGGGTAGAAGGGACAAGGACATTAGAAAAATTAATTGGGTCAACAAGTGCTTGAATCACATAAGATGAAGTATAGCACTTGTGCTTTATGATCAAGTGGTTTTCCACATCCTATATCTTTTCATTTCTAATTTGATGGTGACCAGACCACCCTCTAGTGGGATAAAAAAGCATGTCGACTGGCCAAACTGGAATGGAAAGCAATGAAATGTTCTGCAATATTTTCCTCCCATCTTCCTTTATTTAAGAGATTTTACTTCAAATTTATTAGTATAATTTGGAACATTTAAAGTTTTACATATTTTGAAAGGGTTATACTGTTTTATTCTCATATGATGTTCATGAACTAGAGAGGACAGGGATTCATAACTCTATTTTACAAATGTTGAGGCCAAGGATTAAAATAGATTTGACTTACTTGGTTAGCTGTATTAATAACTAAGTGATGTGATTAGCATTCAAAGTCTGGTATTAGGAATAACATTCACTGTATCATGAATAGAATTGTACACATTTTTACAGAGAAGGCTACTGAGACTGCTCTGAGTTTTTTAATGACAGTCATGTCATGTTGCAGAATATCCATATTTCCCATTTGGGAATAACTTTTCCAGTCCTTTTTAGTATGCAATCTTGATATTAATATTAAGATTACTAAAATTATGACAGAGAAATAAAAGCATCTTCTTAATTTATTTTATGTATTTTAAAACTTAAAAAAACAAAACCAAATAGCATAGATATCTTTAACCCTGATGATAAATTTGCCAAGAATTTTTGAAAAAAAAGTTTCCTTTGTATGAAAAAACATCTATCTTCTTTACTGTATCATTTTCCAGTAAGTACTAGAAAACTTCTAACTTTGGGGGTCTCTGAGAAATTCCTAAATACCTCTTTGGTTTTGTGGTGTGAATTTATTTAAAGGTTCCATTAACTTTATTTTGCTAAGAAACCTTTTGTCCCCATTTATTCATTGTGGATTTTTCTCTTAGTGGCTAAGATAGATGTGAAGTTCAACCCAATAACCTAACTTCTAATTTTATCTCATCACCTCAAAAACATATTTTTACACCTATTACCTAAAGGAGAAATTAGAGGGAGTAGTAGTGTGGTTTAGTGGTTGAAGACAGCCTGAGAACTCAAGAAACTTTACTCCCACTCCTTGAGCTGACTTTATGTCATTGGTTAACCCTTTAAGTTCTATAAAAGTGGGGTTTTCAGATGAAAAACCAGCACTTCTCCAGAGATGATGAGGCAAGTATTTTCCAGAATACAGCCACGTTGTAATTGCCCTGAATTACTGTAATTTATTTTGAGGTTTTACAATCAGTGGTAGATTTTGAGGGTAGCTATTAAAAGATCATGACCTGGAGTGAGCAAAAGACACATTCTCCTGTTGGCCCAGGTTTATGATTGCATGCCAGAGAAGGCACAAGAGAGTCCAGAGGACTTGCTTCATTTAGAAAACAACCCAGGTACTAACGAAGGCTGAAAGTATCAACTTTATTTTACTTTTGATCAAATCTATAGTGCTCTCTAGAAAGTAGTACATTATAATAGCTGCCATTCAATCTAAAAGTATTAAAGGATTCGGAGAGAAAAGGCAGAATAATATATCTTTCCCACTGCCCACTACACACTCTTAAATCCACTGACAAGAAATACAAAAAAATAAAGACAATTCATTCACGCTAAAATTAGGATAAACCCTGCATGGTGATATTAATCACTAATAATGTACTGTATACTTGAATTTGCTTTAAAAGCAGATCTTAGGGGCACCAGGGTGGCTCAGTGGTTAAGTGTCTGCCTTTGGCTCAGGCATGATCCCAAGGTCCTGGGATTGAGTCCCTCATCAGGTTTCCCACGAGGAGCCTGCTTCTCTCTCTGACTATACCTCTGCCTCTCTCTGTGTCTCTCATGAATAAATGAATAAAGTGTTTTTAAAAAAGAAAATAAAAGTAGATCTTACATGTTCTTAACACACACAAGACACACATATACAAAGTAAATCTGAGTGGTGATTGATCTGTTAATTCATTTGTCATAATAAAAAAATAAAATAAATAAAATATAAAATAAAATAAAATAAAATAAAATAAAATAAGGATAAACCCAAGTTTGCATTTCAAACTCTATAAGCTAATTATTATATTTATAAGAACAATTTAAATCAAGCTGAGGGAGAACAATATGAACCTTTCATATGTCACAGCAAGCTAAACTAAGTGTAAAAAAATTTTTTGACAGATTGTACTTGTATCCCTGAAGAATTTTTAGATTACACGATTTCCACTATTGATTTTCAAAAAAATAAACTCTTTAACATAGAGTACAAGATAATAGAATGATATAAATGAGCCCTAGTACACCTAAAAAACAAAATTACAGAAAAAAATAAATTTTAAAACATACAACAAAACAAGAACAGAATTAACCCTGGAAAAAGTAAAATTAACAACATTGAAATATGAAATAGAGTATAGGAGATCTTACAATTTCAACAACAAACAGATACAATTCCAATTTAAAAATAAGCTAAGGATTTAAATAGACATTTCTCCAAAGAACATATACAAATGATCACAAGAATATAAAAAGATGTTCAACATTATTAGTCATCAAGGAAATGCAATTAAATACACATTCTGGCAGTTTAATCATGAAGTTACTATATGACCAGCAATTCCACTCTTTGGAATTGTGTTTTCATCCAACACAGATGAAAACACATGTGCACACAAAACTTTTACACAGATGTGCATAACAGCATGATTCTTAATAGCCAAAAGGTGAAAACAACTGAAATGTCCAACCATGGATGGAGGGATAAACAAAATGTAGTATATGCATAATAGGAATGTTATTCAGCCTTAAAAGTTAAGGAAATTCAGATATATGTTACAACATGGCTGAACCTGAATGACATTATACTGAGTGAAACAAGCAAGACACAAAAGGACTAATAATATATAATTCCAGATAGGGTCACATTCTGAAGTTCTGAATATCAAGTTTTAAGAGACACTATTGAAAACCTACTCATTTTTGTACTAAGCAATAATTCTAAGAATATTTACATGTAACACATACTTTATTTCTCATGAAACCTGGGAGATCAGTACTATTAGAATCCAATTTTCAGATAGGGAAACAGGCATGGAAAATACAGCTAAGTGATTAAGTAAGTAATTGGTCAATGGTCACAGTTAAAAGCATTTGGGTGTGCGCTAGACACCACTCAACTGGTTTGGTTTGCCATATTTTTGTATCTTTACTCTCTTTCACTTACTTCAAGAATTTTTCCATTTTCCATTTATTCATTTATCTTTAAATTTTTAGTAATTATCATTATGCATTATTTTTAATGGCAAATAATAGTAATAGTGAAAGTCTAACAATTTGGGTTAGTAACAAAAAATGTCTACAATAGAATTTATATTTAGGATTTTTTAAATTATGTTTTTAATTTCAAAAATAATACATGTTAATTTCCCCAAGTAGGTAACTAAAACAATGGAAAATAATATTATTTATCTTGTTTGCCCAGTGATAATCATTATTAAGACCTTAGGACATACCTTCCTATTCCATATATAGTTTCTTTTGATATGGAGAAATGTTTAACATACTTTTCAAAAATTCTGTTGTAAAATTTGACATTTTATTTGCTTATTCATTTCTTCTGTTGTTCATGCAACATGTTGTCAACATGATGTTGTTCAACAATCATTTCCTAAGTTTCTGTAATGCGTTGCGTGTTATGCCAGGCATGGGGCGCAATGGTAAAACAAAATGTGAACAGTCTTTGCCCTCCTAAAATGTATAGTCTGGTGGGAAATACATATTTTTATAAAATAATCATACACATAAAGGAGAAAAGAGATATAATGGGAAGATGCAGGCAAAAAAAGTGAGGGAAATATGTTTCAAATGAAGAATATACATCATGTGCAAAGTGCCTATAGGTGCTATGAGTGCTCAGTAGATTCTAGGATGTTAAAAGATCAGCTAGACAGAGGGTGAGTGTGGGAAGGATGCAGTTTAGGATATATAAATGGAGAGTTAGCCAGGGGGCAAATCATGAAATATTCTATAGATAATTATAAATATTTTGGATTTCATCCTAAGTACAATTGGAATCCATTTGAGGGCTCTGAGCAGAGATGTGACATCAACCCATTTTTTCCAACTACAGTTCTATTGCTAGCCATTTAGATTGTACCAAATAATAGCCTACCTTTGTATATTTAGGTTGTTCTAATAAATTGTTCTAATAAATATCATATTATTAAAATTAATGCTCTATTACTGAAACTTTATTTTGTCCCAACTAATCCCTCATTTATGACATTTAAAATATTTTCCACTGGGGACCCCTGGGTGGCGCAGCGGTTTGGCGCCTGCCTTTGGCCCAGGGCGCGATCCTGGAGACCCGGAATCGAATCCCACGTCAGGCTCCTGGTGCATGGAGCCTGCTTCTCCCTCTGCCTGTGTCTCTGCCTCTCTCTCTCTCTGTGTGTGTGACTATCATAAAATAAATAAAAATTAAAAAAAAAACAAATAAAATATTTTCCACTAATTCACTAACGCTGGTCAATTATTTTGTTCCACCATTTGTTTTATAAATTTTAATATTCTATAAACTTAAACAATATATTTTATACACCTAAAACAATATATTTGAATTTTTAATTGTATTAAGAGGTAAAATTAAGATATTTAGAGAAATGAATAAAAGTGTCATCTCACTAGCAGTTATTTATGCTTTAACTCTCAAATTGTCACGTACATATATAATAATGAGAAAACTCCATGATGTATCAGATCGACAAGAATTAAAACTTGACAGCTGACAATACTCTTTTTTGGGGAAATGATTATTTAAGAGAAATCTTGTTTGTCAATTTCTTTTCACAAATTGTTTTATCATCTTGCAACCAGATCAATTGGAATGGTCACTTGGGATAATTATTCATCCTGCCTTTGAACTATCCCCTCTTCAAGTCTTCAGATGTGGACTTTCTTGTCAATCTGTGCTCATTTTTGTCTGATTCTGGAACTGATCACAAAAAGGGGACGGTAGAGAAGGACAGGAAGCAGCTATAGATGCTTGTCTGTAGGAACTGCTCAAGAAGTTCTGAATCTATCAGTCCTATAAACACGGTTCTGTATGCCCCTACAAAGCAACATTTGATTCACTCTACTTTGGAGAAACATGGTTACCTCTGAAATCTAAATGCAAGCTATAGTTTCAAACCTTTCTTTCACTGAACACTTTTTACTAGCTCTATTGCTGATTAGTAGATTTGGTTTCTCTTTGGCCCTTGATTCCAATGCAGGTCATGAGAGGAATAAATTAACTAAGAAATGGACAAAAATAAGAATGGTGATGATAAAGCAGGGAAAGGGCATTAAGAGAGTTGGGCAGGATTGCAATTTTAATTAGTCAATCCTCCCTGAGAAGGTGACATGCAAATCAAGAATAGAAGAAAGAGCATTTCAGTGAGGAAAAAATAAAGTAGAAGCTTTGAGGCAGTTCTTTCTTGATAAATTGAAGAAAGGCAAAGACTTGCCTCGTTGAAGCCAAGTGAGTAAGGAATATGATAAAAACAGTGAGGTCCCAAAGGTAAGAGACAGTGTGTGAAGCTAAGGATCACTTCTATGTAATAAAGACAATGAAGGAAAATAAAGTGAAGGAAACAAATAAAGTTATGTAAGTAATAGCCATGTAAGATTGGTAAAGGTGTCTTGAAAGTTACAGAAATTAAAGGAAAAAGTGCTTTGGTATTATGATGGTGGTTTATGATATAGTTGGTAAGTGTTTTATGAAAAAAAACCAAACTTCTTTCTCAAGACTGCTGCTTAAGCATATGCTACAGCCTTCTCTTGCTGTAAAATCCCTAGATAGCACAGAAAATAATTTTAAAACTTGCAATCTCATTGTAACACAAAAGGGAAACCAAAGGCTGTGAAGAACCTCTCTTGTAAAATAAATAGAATAAGCTTGAAAAATAAAACAGCTGAAATTGTGTATGAGGTAGTTGCAGCAAAACCAAGCACTGCAATAAGACTGAGACTGTTCCTGCCTCAGAGGGAAAGGTGCCGGAGAGAGAAGGGGATCTGGCAAAGATTTGCAGAGGGTTTTTTGGAGGTACTACGTCAGAAATCATCAAAGTATTCAAACTCTACACAGCTTCTCTCTTCATAGCTTTGGCTAGGCTGCAGTGGCTGAGAAGTCACTATCTAGGACTTAGTGGGCCAGAAAGACACATGGTAGTGAAAATAGCTGGGAGGAGCTAAGAGAACACACACCAAAGGCTGGTCGCTATAGTATCCTGTTGGACAGCTCATCAAGAACTTCCACCTCTCTCATCTATAAAAGGGCTGAATATAAGCTGTTGAGCTACAACACCAAGTACTCTGCATCCCTTGCTTGCAGGCTGTCACATAGAAACAGCAGGTAAGTGAAACTGGGCCTCAGCTTCAAAATTCACCATGAAAATGAGACAAATTCAAAAATTGAAGAGCTTACACCTGAAGAAATAAAATTAATAGAATGGTGCAATAGAGCTTTAAAATAATGCATTTTAAAATTATTTATTTGAGAGACAGAGAGTGAGAGAGTATTCGGGTATATACGGGCACACATAATGGGAAGGGCAGGGAGAGAAAATCTTCAAGCAGACTCCTTGCTGAGCACAGAGCCCCCAGTGAGGTTTGATCCCATGACCCATGAGATCATGACCTGAACTGAAAACAAGAGTCCCACACTTAACCAACTGAGCCACCCAGGTGCCTCTAAAATAATGAATTTTATAATAATGAATTTCTAAAAGCCAAGGGATAATATTGATAAAAAATATATAAAATAAAAATGGATATCAGAGAAAAGGTATACACTGTTGGTGGGAATGCAAACTGGTGCAGCCACTCTTGAAAACAGTATGGAGGTTCCTCAAAAAGTTACAAATAGAACTACCTTACAACCCAGCAATTGCACTTCTAGGTATTAACTCAAAGTATACAAAAATACTGATTCATAGGGACACAGGCACCCCAATGCTTACAGAAGCATAATCAACTATAGCCAAATTTCTGAAGGAGCCCAAATATCCACAGACTGATGAATGAATAAAGAAGCTGTGGAATTTATATATATATATAAATTTATATATATAAATAATATATATATATAAAATATTACTCAGCCATCAAAAAGAATGAAATCTTGCCATTTGCAAAAATTTGGATGGACCTAAAGAGTATAATGTTATGTGAAATAAGTCAGTCAGAGAAAGACAAATACATAAGATTTCACTCGCATGTGGAATTTAAGAAACAAAATAGATGAACATAGGGAAAGGGGAAAAAAACAGAGAAAGAAGCAACCATAAAAGACCCTCAACTATAGAGAACAAATGAGGGTTGCTGGGAGGGAGATTGTTAGGGGATGAGCTGGATGGGTGATGGGTATTAAGGAGACCACTTGTGTTGAGTGCTGGGTGTTATATGTAAGTGATGAATCACTAAATTCTACTCCTGAAATCAATTTTAAATTGTATGTTAACTAACTATAATTTACATAAAAGTTTGAAAAAAAAGAGAAAAGATATTTAGTGAGATGAAGAATCGAGGGAATTTTCCTAGAATGTTGTACAAATGCATAAAGAGAGAGATTGTAAAAGGGGACTATAGAATAAAACTAGAATATGCAACATCTAATTAAAAGCAATGTCAGTAGGGGGAAATGTGATGAATAAACATTTAAAGAATTAATAAGGGGATCCCTGGATGGCTTAGCGGTTTAGCGCCTGCCTTTGGCCCAGGGCATGATCTAGGAGTCCCGGGATAGAGTCCCACATCTGGCTCCCAGCATGGAGCCTGCTTCTCCCTCCTCCTGTGTCTGTGCCTCTCTCTCTCTCTCTCTCTCTCTCTCTCTCTCTCTCCCTATGTCTATAATAAATAAATAAATAAATAAATAAATAAATAAATAAATAAATAAATCTTTAGGAAAAAAAGAATTAATAAAAGAATATTTCTAATAATGAAGAGGTGAATTTTCAGATCGAAAGGCAATTAGGTTCTAAGTTGAGTTGATAAAGCAAATGAACAATTCTCTTCTACAAACACAGGAAAATCTTAAAATTTCCCAGAAGGAAGGAATAGATTCTTTAAAAAGCAAAGAAAGACAGGTAGATATTAAGGTTCTCAGCAACACTAGTTACTAGAAGACAGTGGGGCTGTACCTTCCACATTCTGAGGAAAGTAACTTGGAACATAGAATTTTAAGCTAAGACATTCAACTAAACTTTGTTTAAAGGGTGAGAGTAAAAGCATAGCATTATACATGCACATAACAAAAACTCTATCAATTGATGCTCTTTCCTAAAATATGTACTAGAGGATGTATTTCAGAAAAAATAAATAAATCCTTGAGTAAGACACATACAAAAAGGAGAGATGAATAAACATTTATTATTTAGCCAAAATGTGTTAGATATATGTGTCTGTCAAAACTGAGCCTAAAAACTTAACAATGTATACAACTTTCTACTTATATATCTAAACATATTTTCTATTGGCATAAAATTAACAAAACATAAAATTATAATCATTCTAAAGTGAATAATTCAGTGGCATTTAGACTTTATCCCATGCATTTTGGTATGTTATGTTTTCATTTTTATTTATCTCTAAGGTTTTCTTTTTTCCTAATTTCTCTTGTGGTTTCTGCTTTAACCCATTGGCTGTTTAAGACTATGTTGTTTTAAATATCTAAATATTTTAACATTGTGCCCAGGACTGTTGTGGCTATTCAGTTCACCTTACAATGTTTTTGAGGAGTGCTCAATGCTTTCCCAAGGTGAGTGAGTTTTGGGATCCCCCGGACAGATTAAAACAGACAAACACAATAATTTGTGACTATGATCTGTGGTGCTTCCTCCAGAGTCAGAGATCAGGGTCCCATACTGGGAACGTGGGCTGCCATCTTCAAAGTGCTGTGAGCCACAAGGGAGTGGGACAAAGGGAATTAAAAATACCACAAAGCTTTCCTACTATTTTCAAGTTGCCTTTCCCTTGATTCAGGATTCAGTTGGATGCTGTAAACTTTTGACCATTTTTCAGAGTTCTAACAAAGTTGGTTCTGTTTCTGCTTGATTTCTTGATGTTTCTGTGGAGGCACATGCACTCAGAGCTGCCTCCTGGGCCATTTTTGGTGACCTTCCTATTATTCTACATCTACATATTTTTACCCTGTGGGGAAATGGTATACTTTCCTGGGAAAACATGAAAGATAATTATTTCAAGAATAGGTAGAAAACTGTAATAAAACAAGAAATAAGGAAGGCATTGGATACTAATGATCTTGATTAGTATCAAGATCTGACTCACAGAATGGAACAAGGCCATAGTTGGTTTCAATGAAACTTCTAAGAAATAAATAACATTTAACACCTATGAAATAAAAAATTGCTCATTTCACATGGTTGATGTTTGCTAAGGTTTTTAAAGAATTATGAAACATAGCCAAGAAAGTTTATCAAGAATGTAAGGATGGCTCAATATTAGATAGTCTGTCAATACTATCATCTATATCAATGGAGTTAATGAGAAGAAAATTGATCAATCATATAGATGCCTAAATGACAACTGATAAAATTTGCCTCCCATTTCCTTTCAAAACAAACAGAAATTCTTATATGGTATACTATTAAAACATGAAAAAATGCATATCTGATCTAAAAGAAATAAAGTGTAGTCTCCAGAAATTAGAAACAAAGAAGAAACTTGTAACCAAAGAGTAAGCCAACAAATTAGAAATTCAGTGGTCCCAAGGAATGTTTTGAACAAGAATAAAAATTCTTTATCTGTGCTTGCATAATTGGAGTGATTCTCCTAAGAAAATTTCAGCCTAAAGGAAAATAAAGACATGCAACAAGGACTAATACAAGACAGTAACCTCTGAAATATTGACAGCCACACTTGGAGGTTGCAATGGCAAAATCCCCAGCTCTTAGAAGTCAGGCAATATTCTTTGTAGCAGCTGAGTTTAAAGCATAAGCAATGGAGAGAATAGGCATGAGCTGAGGAGGGTAACCCATATAAAATATTTATCAAATTTTAAAAAGTAAACACTGCTAGCAAACAAAGAAACAAATCAATTTGATTCACAGTTAAATAAATCCCTGGCTGGCTTTGGCTTCTGGAAGACCTATCTGCAGTGGTATGAGGGGACACACGTAATTTCTTGGTGGGTTTTTGGTCAATCTGCTCAACATAATTTTACCCACAACCAAATGAGATCTCCTTTTACTCTGCTCCCCATGTCAGCAAGCTGTTCATGTCAATCATCAAATTAAAATAAGTATTCTTAGCCTTCCCTCACAAACATAGATTTGTAGGCGAACCACATCCACAATGGAATGTAAAGAATATCCATCTTTCCTGTTTAAAACATTGTTTGAGCCCTTTGGCACATTTTTTAAATATCCTGATTTCTCTGATGTCACAAGTAGGTTTTCAAAAATTGTTTAATATTTATTTAATCCCTATATAAACCAGGTCTGTGCTAGATAGAGGATAAAATGGCAAAAGAAGATATATAAAAATAGCCATTGACCAGTATAACTGGAACTTATGATAAGAAATATAAAGGCAAGTAATACAGTTCATTAAAATAGCAAAAGAACAGTATACCCGGGTTGTGAGTGTATCTGAAGTCAAGCACTACTTTAGATAAGTGGGTGGTCATGAGAGACCCCATTGAGACACAGAGCCTATGTTCAAGGTTGATTTATGCCTTGCTTTTACTTTAGGTCAATATGGTGTTTAAATTTGCCTGATTGAACATGTAATGTTGTTATTAAAGGTACCAAATTATAATGTGCAAACCTAACAGAATTCCATTTATAATTATAATAATGTTTTTGAACCAGATTATTGAAATAAATATTCTAAGCTTACTAATAAATTTTTTTAAAAGACTGCCCAAAGAAGCTTGCTCTGCCCCCTATTATGATGCCCTATAAAACTACAGTAATTAAAGCCATATGATACTGGTAGAAATAAATCAATGGAACAGAAATTCATGAAAGTTATCCAAATAATTAAAAGCTTATATAAATGTAAAAGGTATAAATGGTTATCCTTATGTGCTATAATCATAGCTATAATCATTTCCCACTTTTTTTTTCTCTTTTTGCCCATACATAATTTATAGGCCACAGCAATGGACTTCCTTGAATATGGCTTTCAGTTGGGTTCAGCCAGTGAGAAGCATAGCGGGAGCTTATGGGCACGAGGAGGACAGTGAGTCTGGAGTATTTATTCATCCAGCTCCCTTGCTGCTGTGTTACTGGAGCTCGATTATATCTCCCTGCAGAAAGCCTCAGTTCTTATCGGGTAGCATTCCCTCCACCCACTCAGCGTTGTTCTAAATCGCTCCATCCCCTCGCTTCTCCAAGTAATGCTAAGCGATGTGCTATTGCTAGCCTCAAGCTTCTTTACTATTATTTTTTTCTTTACTATTCTTTATTCATTTTCCTTAAACCTACTCATACTTATTAAACTTCCTTCAATTGTTTTATACGATTGTACCATCTTTGTCCGATCAGGGCTTTAAGCAATTCAGCAGAATGGACCTGAAGAAAGGAACTTTCAAAATGGATTAAGGATTGAGTTTGCCTCACATTCAAGAAGCACAGGAATAACCTCATTGCTGAGTAACCATGT